>NW_024524377.1:20276997-21519638 GCF_017590135.1 Pyrgilauda ruficollis | reverse complement strand
CTCCCGCCTGCCGGGCGCCGGGGTGCGCGCAGGCGCGCTCCCGCCGCGGCCGGGGGCGCGCGTGCTCCGGGCCGGGCAAGGACAAAGCGGCGGCCCGGGAATGGCGGGGGGGATCGGCCCTCGATAGCCGTTCGGCCCGGCCGGGCGGCACCCGCAGCCGTAGCTGAGCCCGGCTCCCGAGGGGCTCCAGCCTCCGGGCACCCGCGGGACTCGCCGGGCCGGTGCCCGGCAACGGCGATGCCGGGGGGCCGTGCGGTCTGCAGAGCCCCGCCAGCCTCACACCTCACACGCCTCGGCCCGTGCTTGCGGCCCGTGTCAGGTCAGGGACACACGGGTGCGCGGCCCTTGGTGGTTTCTTACCCGCCACCGCAAACGCCTGCCCTTGGCACTTTGTCACACATGGGAACTGGAAAAACACCGGCCACCCTTGCAGCCTCACCACTCCGAACAGAAGTGTTCAGCATCAAAACCAGAGCTGGATGTTCAGCGAGTAGCCAAATCACAAATGTTTTGAGAGGAAAGGGGACAATTGATCGCAATTGTGGTGTCACAGAAGGGTGGTATGGTATGGAGATGTAGTTTGTTTTCTGGCCCGTTGCAAATGCACGGTGGTGTTGTGCACTAGAACAGCTTCTCACACTGTCTGCCCAAAGCAATCCACCAATTTAGAGAATGTAAATACTCCAATCTTAGAGCCTGATCATGCTGCCATTAAAATCCAGTTTCTTTATAAAAGATCTTATCTATCTGTGAAAAGTAGATGAGGTTGAGGTGGTGAATTAACTGGCTTCTGCAGAGAAGAAATTAACAATTACTATAAATGTTTGTGAAATTTACATGAAATCTCAAGACTAACAGTTGCTGTCCAGCACAAGGGTTTTTGCCTGGATAGCTTTCATCATCAACAGCCTAATGACTTAAAACTACTGTGTTTTCTTAGCTTGTGCAAGATCAAGGGCTCAGAGAGCATATACCATGCTCTAGAGGGAATAAACAATTGGTGTGTCAAGGAATATCCTTCACTGGAGTTAGCTGAAGTAAACTCAGTTGAAAAGTATGCTGAAGATTTGGCAGGAAAGTTGAATGATGTGATGTGGAGGAATACTGGAGGTTTGTTTGTTAAAGTAGGCTATAGAGAATTCCCAGCTCACCACTACAGGCAATTTGCCCCTGAGGTATGCTGTAGAAAATTCCTAGCATAAACAGTATCTGGCATGATGAGCAATCTGGGCATAATTAGTAAAAGGAAAACACAGCAATATCAAAAATCTATCAGTCAGCACTGAGAGCCTTCCCCCTCCCCTCCTCCCATTCTGTTGATGATGCTCAAGACAAAGCTTGCTGGAATTTTGAAAGTCAGGTGAAAATTATTTCAGGTGAAAATTTTCAGTCATCCCAAAAAAGTAGCAGAAGAATGTACATCTAGAGAATGAAAGTAAGTAGATTGAACAAGAGTTGTACACCACATCAGCTACTACATCTGTGGCTTTTGTGGCTTTCAGGATACAAAGTGAAAATTAAGAAAGCCCATTTAATGGAAACTAACAGAAAAACTATTCTAGATTTTATTTTTTTCCAAGCATTTTTTACTATATTGAAATGAATTTACTACAGCAATGTGTGGACATAACAGATATTTATTTCATTGAATATTTATTCATTTGACATCAGGTCTCAAAGGATGACACTTTGTTCTTATGAGGTTGTATGTTCCTTGGGTGTGTTTGTTATTCACAGAAAGAAAAGGTTCTTTCTTTCTGTGTTGTCATCCACAGAAAGAAGGCTGCACTGAAAGGTACAGTTAGAAGGAGAGGGAAAAATGACAATTTTAGTAGCCATTGTTACAAATCTACATCTCTGTGACTTTTCATATGCCTCGTAATCTGACTTCAATGTAATTTTAACTGATGTGCAGAATAATGAATGTGTTTTCTCTGTCAGTTTATTTCTCTGTCAGCTCAAATTGTGGAAGTGCAGCTGGCATTGCAGAGGCTTCCCAAGGAAATCCTGGGCACTCAGGTTCAGGCCTACATTTTTTCCCAATCAGTTGCCTTTCTTGTTTGTGTTTTCTTGCTTTCGTGTTCTTTGGGTTATTTTTTTAGAAGCCCTGTTTGCAAAGGCGGTAGATTAGTAAATGTTTTTTTTCAGAAGCCCAGTGTCTTTTTGGGTCTGTCTTCCTCCCTGTTCTGGCAGAGCATGGATATTAAGTTTCTGTTAGCACACAGAGGTTGAACAGCTGCCTTGGACTGCACAGACACCTGAATATATTGTTTAGGTATAGGAATTCACAGTTGAGTCTCCTGCATCTGACATGAAGTTCTTAGATAGCAAACAATGGGACCAAAACTAGGTAAAAAACATTTTGATCTCCTGGCCCTGATCATTTTAAGGGCATACAGGTGGTAAAATAAGGTCAGCATACATTTTTTATGATTAAGAACTCAACTGAAAATTCTACTTAATGTTTACAGTTGTGTACTTCATCTTTTTTATTACAAAGTCATAGTTTCCTGACAGTAAATTCATCACCTAGAAATGCATCTTTCTGTCCTAAGTGTATTCCCATTCCAGGTTGTGTTAAAGCTCCTGTTGGACCCCTACTACAGTGCTACAGATAGATAGGGACAAGCTGAAGAACCAGGAAATGTACAATTTTTTTTTTTTTTTTTAAAGCAGGTGGGGTAAAATTTAGATTTTGGTTTTGTTTGTAGGTAATGTCACAGTAGCAACTAGTGCTCCCTGTAATGTAGCTCTTTTTCAAATATTCAGTGTGTCTTGCCCCAAGATAATTAATAGTTTTAACAGACAGTTGTAGGAAAGCAGATGATGCAAAAATCTTGGGCCAAGAAGGGATGTAGTGACTTACAGAAGGGAGTACAGGAAGCCCACAGTAGCTGCAGCTCATCCTGTTGTGCCTTCACCATAACTTTTGATTATTGATTTGACATTGTGATGCTGTGGATTCTTTGGGGTTTATAAAGGAAAAATAAGCCCCTAAAGAACAATGTCTCTCCTCCATTTGTGAAGAATTTACAAGAACAGCGGAGGTAAGTTTTTTGAGAAATAAAGTCAACATGGCAGTGGACAGGAACCAGCCATTAGAAAGCCACGTCCTGGTGCCTTTGTCAGCTGGTGTTTAGTCCATCTGTTGGTTTTGTGTTGCCACCTTACAAAGTTTGGCATGGGAATATGGGGGAGGAAGGATGGGAAGGGGGCTGGGTGGAAGAGATGAAGGCGAGAGCCAGAACACTGCTGTGCTTCAATTGTTCTTGTTTGAAGAATGACTTCTTGGAGGCTGCTGTAGCTCAGCAATAATCTCGAGACTGCTGTAATGCAGCCAGTCATGAGGCCTGGAACTTGGGCTTCTTACAGGACTTTTCAGAATATCTTTCCTTCTCTGAAGCCTTACATGCTTGAATAGAATCAGGAGGAGAATTTTGCTGACATTTTTTTAACACAGGAGTTAGCTGTTTAGCTAGGATTCTTTATAACATTGAATACTGCTGTATCTAAATCCACAGAAAAATACTTAGCATGCACTAAAGCACTACATCTATTAATTAATCTTCATCGTAATCCTAAGAAGTCGACCATAAGCCCTACTGTTCAGCATACATTGTATTTGACAGTTGTATTTTACACACTGGAAGACTAAATGGCCAGTTGGCTACTGGTTTTTAATGGGCAGATTAGCATTAGATGCTTAAAAACATAACAGATAAATGCATGTTTGCAAAGCACAAAGTTATGTGGATATGTTTGTATTACAGTGTTCACATGCAGTTCTTGTGTTCTGCTTTGTAAATTCTTTCCTTGTGTGTGGATTATTGATGCAAGGAAAAAAACAGTGGCTCCTTTGGAGTTCCTGTAGTCATTCATATGAATTCAGTGCTGTGCATGTCAAATGAGTATCAGTGCTTTAAAAAAATCCATACTTTATTTTTTGTTGAAAGCAGCTTGTATTCACCAGCTTTTAATTGCTATAGTTTTCATTTTACTTGGAAAGCTTAAGGAAAAACAAGAAAAATTAGAGAAAATTAAGGTGGAATTGTTCTTGGCTACTGGACCAAAGTAATTCGACTAGGCCTAGTAAAATTTACATTTCCCTGTTACAAATAGAGACACTCCACCCCTAAACTATCTCAGATTGAATTATGTGTAAGTCTACACACAAGCATATGTCTTAGTGCTATCTACAGACTGCTTAGATTGGAAACCTTTGGCTTCATAAAAGCTCTGGCTCCAAAAGACCAAAGTTTGAGTGAAAGCAGCAAGTGAATAGGCTGGTAGTAATCGAGCTGATATCCTTATTCATGACAGCCAAGGGAAGGCAAGATAATTATGAAGTCAAATTCACCTGACCAAGTTGAGGTCAGAAAGAAACGTACACATGAGGCAGACATTATTCATAAGCTGATGGATGTTTTTATAGAAAAGTAATAATTAAAAAGTACCTGACTAAATTGGCCCATCCTGAGTGTGTTATTAAGAAAAAGGATCCTGGACAGCTCCTTACTGCCTCAGTCTGACTAACCTATTTATTTCCCTGGGGTTAGGTGTGTAAAAGATTTCCTTCATAGCCTTTAGGGCTGGTGACAATTGCACAAATAGCTTTATCTGGCTTATCAGCATTTTGGCACTTAGTCCCCATCAGGCTCTTCAAATTCTGACATGCCATCCAGAAAGGGACCTATCAGCATTTAAAGAAAATCATACAGATTTCCTGAGAGCCATCACACCTTCTAGTGATGAGTCACAGTGCTTTACATTTGCCTGCCTGGAAAGCCAGGGACACTTCTGAAAGCACCCTAATTATAGGGTAAGGCCTCTACATATTTCCCATTATCATGTCTGCACTGTGTAAAGACTGGCTTGACTGATGCTGTTTTGCAATAAAGAAAAGCAATACCTTTTTAGCTTATGAAGATCAGGATTACCAAAGATTCCTGTGGAGTAGCTTTGTGGCATCTTGCTTTTTGACTAGGAACAAAAATGATCTGCATTTGTGCACTCCCTTCATGTACAGGAGCCCTGATCTCCCACAAAGGAACTGGAAAGTCAAGTCAGGGCCCTATCATGATAAATCACCCCTGCAAATAACTGGGCAGGGCTGGTCTTCTACAGCCCTTACTCAAGCATGCTGGGCAGTGTCTGCAATAGCAGAGGGTGCTGCAACTCCCAGCAGTTTCTTCTGTGTCCTGGTCAGTGGGACTTGTTCCTATAGTGGGGACTTGTGTCCAGTGTTTCCAGTTGCAGCAGGAGAACAGATCTCCACCCATGGTGGTGGGGAGGGCTGAGAGGGAAGCGCAGCCTCAGCTAAAGTGTTCTCACATGTTTGATCTGCTGCTGGAGCAGTTGCATACTAGTGGAGAGCCTGAGTGGTGAGGTCTCAAATAATTGCAGCCAAAGCTGTTTAAAATGGAAACTCAGGCCCTGGAAATATACTGGCAAAACTCAAAAGCAAGAAAGGATTGGATCCTCAGGGCAAGTGGAGGCCTTCTGTTTGTCATTCAGCATGTTGAACTGTTTCTCTGAAATATTTGAGTGGTGAAGTGGTGCAAACTTAGAATATTGAGCTGCTTTAATGTTACAGTCATTTTTATCACCCCCTCTGTGTGATATCAAGATGTGACTGTCTTCAAGTAACTCATTTAGTATCACCAGCCAGAAAACTTTGCACAGGAAAGAAGTTGTGATTAGCAGGTGTGAGACCAGTCTGATTTTAGCCTTGTCCCATGGTTTCAACAACAAACTCTTCTTTGAGCTTTTATTCCTTTTTGTAGTGAGAATTTCTGTTTTATAATTTGCAGCAGCACCCTCTTTCCGAGTGAGAACTGAACCAGGCGCTCTCTGGAGTCCTTCACTACTGCTCATGTGGCTGGGTGGCAGCTGATAGATGAGCATCCTTCCTGGCCAGCCACTGTGCTGTTTCTCCTGTGCTCCCTGCAGAGAATGAGAGACCAAGGATGTTCTCTGTGCCCCTCTGGAGCACAGCTGCACTGCTGAATGAAGGTATTTCTCAAATTCTTTTTGTCTTAAATAGCTATTGTGGCATTTCCCTACCTTTATTCACATGTATGTCAGCAGACTAACTGCTGTGTATTTTCCAGTGCAGTAATCCCCACTGCTTCTGGAGTCCTCCTTCACAATGCAGTGTGGCACTGCAGTTTGTGCTTTTACTTACAATGTTTAATAAATATGTAAATTAACCTACTCCATCTCTTCAGGTAGGAGACTTGTATGACTGCGCTTGTGTATCACAGAATATGCTATTCATGAAGATGGCACAGTAGGGCAGGAACTTGAGGTGGAAGTTTAAAATATAATTAGCACAATAGAAGTGTCAGTTAAAGCCTAAATTTAAAGTATTTTAATGTTTCAAACTGGAGTTGAGCTGAAATGATGCTTCTGTGTTCTGTGCAACACTGGTGAGAAAGTGTAGAAATGCAAACTTAACTCATGCCAGGTCTGCTTGAATCAGGCTACCTGTAGTATTGCCTATTCATACTGGAATTTCTAACAGTTTTCGTTTACTACCATTTGGTATGTTTTCACTAATATTTAACGTGAATATTAACATACTGTGGTTTTATGACTGCTTTTGGATTAAATAAAAATAGAGAGGACTGTGCTATGACTGAACAAATAAGAACATGGTGCTAACTTCAAAACAACAGAAAAAAATATACCAGTGAAGCTGCTTCCACTCATCTAACATCAAAAGATGACTTTACTTTGTACTGTATCCATGATCATGAAAGCCACCAAAAAATCTCTCAGGGGTGTTCTTATTCCTAAGTTACCTTACGTTGTTTTAATTAATTAGCTAAATGGAGATCATTATTCCTGAGGTCTGCTTATTTTTGTCTCTCTTTCAGCCATGTGTGAGAATGAACTTCTGGCCTTTGCTGTCAGGCTGATCATGATTTTAAATAGTAATGTTCTTCCTAGTAGACTGTATTAATCCTGCTGGTGGCAATTTTAAGAGAGAACATCTTGGTCAATCAAATTAATCTAATTTAGTGTTGAACTGGAACACAGGTTAAAGTTAAATGTTTAAATGCCAACATATAAACAGATGGCCACGTTGTTTTGAGAAAAGCTAGTAACTCCCATAATGCCTTACATATGATATCTCCTAATATCCAGTATATAGTTATCTGGTGCATTGGTGTGGTATTTTATTGTCTCAGTATCAATCAAGGATGAAGGAGATATAGAACCAAAATGGTTCAGTTAATCAGAAGTATCAGCATATACATTTAATAATTTTGCACTGTGCATTTTAAGTCTCCAGAAAAAATAGATGTTTTTCTATTTGCTTATCTTTCTCAATCTTCACATTGAAGTATTATGGTGCTAATATAGCCCTGGCTGAAACACTTGTTTGATATCTCTTTCAATGAAGAAATCCTGAAACAAACAAAACTCTTTTTAATTATATATTATTTTCATTGGTTTCTTGTACCAAAGAAGCAGTGAAGTCAGTTTTACAGTCACAAGTTTATCTTTCACAGAATTCTACACAACAAGTAAACATGTAAATGCATAAAGAGTTTTAAAAGTGCAACACAACTTCTTTTCTTTGCACTGTTTCTTAGCAGTTACTATGCTATTGATGGGGTCTTTCTGAACTATTCAAAGGCACAATTCATACAAGCAATATCCAGCAGAATAGGAAGTGCTTTTGTGCCTGAGGCTCAGGGCTGGCAAGTGATAATCTCTGGTTCTGCCCCCTGTAAAAAAACAAAAATGAGAAATGAGTGGGAGAACTTGCAGTGAAAGGGGAAGGACTGTACTGTAGGGAGACCTGAGCATACTGAGCAGAATAGGTCGACCTTCTTTGGTGGGCAGTAACCATGCAGCAGTCACAGGTCTTAATATATTTCAAAGAAGTGGGTAGATTTCTGGGAAAAGGCACTCTCTAGAAATGTACAAACTGCTTGCTTCTGATTTGAGGTGATGCCTGTCCATCTTTGCTACAGAATGCTTCAGCACCTGGCAAAGGAGCTGAGAGATTGCCAGGATCATACCTGAAGAAACAAACTTGTATTTTGTTCAGAAGTGTTCTCAAGTTAGAAACATTTCCTCATACAACAGAGCTTCCAGCTGAAAAATAAATAGCTCTTTTCTGCCAAGCATTAGAAAAGGGGAGATTTCTATTCTCTCTTTGGGTGTACCTGCTCACTAATAGTTACCCTGCTGCCTGGAATCTAAGAGTTTTACTTCCCTCTGTAGGCTGGCCCTCCACAGAATTTGGGTCAGTTTCAGAATATCATTATTCAATTTAAAAGCTTTGTTTTCTAGTCACTACTTGGAACAGCTTATTTTCAGACAATATTCTCTCCTGCCATCTACTTTACACTGTGAACAGCATTTCTCATAAACTCAAGGGTAAGTCTCATGACAACAGAAGATTTCTGAGGCCCTTGCAGAAACAGAGAGGAATGATCACAACATTCAAAGCCTTTAGGGTAAAGTGTAACATGTTCCTTTAGCTCTGCTAGCCCCACAATGTACTCAGCTTAAAGCATCAATGAAGGAAAAGAGGAAAGCAGAAAAGGTCAGAATGGAGAGTGAGAAGAGGAAATAAGTCAGGTAAACCCTGTCTGGGGGAAGGAAAGAGCAAATTTAGAATTGTGGCCTGTTGTAATATTGGTTATTAATTTGTGAGAGAAGATCATATACTGTGGGAAGGGCAGCAGAGCTTGATAGATGAGATAGATAGCATTGCTGCACTCTGACCTCAGAGTCACAGAGCTGTTCTGTGTCTGAGTTCCCTCATCTGTAAAATGAGAATAGTTCCTATTTATGTTTCACGGTCCTTGGAACCATTAATCAGTGCATATTGTTAAAGCTTATTGAGACCACCAGTTGGAAATACAGAATAACCTGTGTCTTCTGGGCTGTCTTTTGCATGGTTATCTAATCCAGACAAAGTAATTTTAAAAACAGGTACAGAATTTAAAAATTTAAAGTTTGTTGGAAAATAATAAGTTTTAAAATTATGAGAAGAAAGGGTTGTTGTGAAACACATCTAATTTTAAGGCAGGGGAGCACTACTAATACCCTCCCTCCCCATTTCCATGAAGCACAATCAAGCTTCAGACTTGACTGCCCAGGCTCCTTGTGGGACTATTTCCTGGAAATAGAATTTACATTTTCTTTTGAAGGAGAGAGTTCATTTCTTTTCAAGAGCTGAAAATGAGACACCAACCTTACCTCTTCCCTCCATATCATGTATTTTTCCTACCACCAAAAGAGAGAACTGTTCAATAGTTGTTGTTATAGGGGAGGTCATTTTTTCTGGAAAAGGTGCAATAGGGAAACAGAGAGATCTCAGCTCTGTAGGGGAGGTGATGCAAATAGAGCTGCAGCCCTTGTGCTCCTCTCTTGATGTCTGCCTTTCCACAGTTATGTAGGGTGGGACTTGCGCCAGTGACATGGTTGTGAAGAGCATGGTGGGCATGGGCAGTTTTGGAGAGCTTTGCTTTTACATCGTGTTCAGCACTACCCACCACAATGCTCTTAATAGCAAGAAGGCTGCAAGAGCTGATGAAATGTTCTGGCCCTCATCAAACCAATGTCAAGAATGGATTAAAATAATTCAGTTGCATTTTTAGGTTTTAAATTAGCATTAAACTCACAATAAATTACTAAATAAAACCAAGACCTTTTCATCGTCGGATCATGTTAATTGTGATCTTTACAATTATTCACACTTTTATAACATTTCCAAACTAGTTATAGTGCCAGTGACTATTTACATTTAATGATTATTAGTTACTCATCAGCAGTCACAGAGCTCCATAACTTCTCTCACCATGACCTCTTTCCCAAGGCAATCCTGGAGCATGAGGCTTCTTTAATTGGAGATTATTTTCCAACATTGTTCAAATACCTATTCTGAACAGCTTCTCATTCTTGCAGTTTCAGTATGCAACATTCTTTCTTTTTGCCCTCTCTGCTCCATCTTGGAGAATATCAATGACATCCAGAGCCTCTGATAACTGCCATCTCTTATGTCACATGAAATACAAAGATTTTTTCTTTTTGTATGTTCCATTGCTTGCATCATTCCTCTGTGCTCCCACAATTGCTATTCTCCACAGGAGAGTTTTTCAAACTGTTTGTTACAGCCCCCAACAAGCTTCCAGTGGATCACAGGAGCTGTGGATTTTTAGACTCTCATCCTGAAGAAGCATGAACTGCTTTGACTTCCTGGCAGTCTACATCTGCAGCTGTTATATAAAGCTAGTTTTCACTTCCTTGTCTTGGAAGTGCTGAGCAGATGCTGTTTCCTCAGAGAAGTGGAAGGACTGAGTGGATAAAATCTCCTCTGAGATGTCCTCCTCTTTTTCCTCACATAATTTACATGAAGATGAATAAATGTTCTTGCAAATAGTTTGAGATTATATCCTCCAGAGGGTCTAGTTGTTAAGTAGTGTCAATCTACTCCCCAAAAAGCTAGTTTTTAATCTTCATATTCTCATCCATTATATATTTATTTCTTTTTATCTTCTCTGATTTTTTTCATCTTTCTTACTTTCTCTTTGTGTTTGTTTGCTTTCATATTCTTAAGTTCTCATGTGTCAGGTTGGCCACCCACCTCACTGCCTCATTTGACCTGTCATTCCAACTCTTTCCATTTAAGTGCCTGCTTGTCCAGCCTTGTCACCTCTCACCATAATAAACCAACTGCTCCTTGTTAGCTCTTCTGTCATCTGGTTTTAGGACTGGTTTCTTGAGGAAACAAAATGTCTGTGATTATACTGTACAAATGCATTTTAAGCCTTTGGCAAAATATGGAAGTGGAGTAAAGGATTTAAAGCATCTTTAAGTGCCACACAGAAAAAAAGGAATTTATTTTGTATTCATCTGAAAAGCAAGAATGCAGTTTGATCTTATCTTTCCTAGACAGCAGAAAATCCCTGCAGAGAACTGAGGGACTCAATGTATTAGGTATTACAAAGATTATAGTCTTAGTCTATGTTTCTCTCCTCCGTGGACTCTTCATAAAAAGTTTGATTTTGGGTTTTTCCACAGATGCAGCCTTGAATTTTTTTTCTCCTGTGGATATTCTTTGGTGTCCAATAAAAAGTGAACTTATGGTATATCATTAATATTATTGAGTATCAAAACCAGTCAGCCATAATGTGCAACTCTAATGGAAAGACTTAATGGACTCTGATATTTACAGAATTGCTGGGGACTAGTTTCTTACTCTATTGTATTGTTTAGATAATAAATATTTTGGATAAGGCATCATCTTATCATCTTTGGGGTTTTTTGATGACTATATTGTATTGGAATAGTAAGTAATGGTTATAGTTATAAAAATGGTTCTCAGAGTTTTTAAACATTTCTGTGTGTTACATATGTTTTCAGAAGATTAAAGAAAACACACGCTTTCAGTTGCAGTGCCTTTTGACAGTAGTAAGTTTAAGATTCCTTAACACATTCTAGGAATATTTCAGTCTTAACTTGGTACTATGAAATAAAGGTGTTTCCCAGGAATATAGAACTTAAAAGTATGAAACAGGTTGTAAGAAATAATGAGCAAAAATAAGTAATATACCAATTAAAATCAAAGCAGAAAATACCTAAATCACTTGAAAAGACACGAATTACAGTAAAGTAGCTGTGCAATGCATAATGATGAGAAATCACTGTGGTCTGCAGTAGAAAGGACTTGTCTTGCAGTGAACAAGCCCAGGTCCTACAAAAATGGCAGGGAATCACTCCTGACCAGGAATAGGTACTGGAAAACACCAGAAAACATGTTAAAAAATAAAAAGCTGGGTTTTCATAAAGATAATTTTTCACAAATATTCCTGGAGGACTCTTGCTGCACCTGTGTAAGCCATCCTATTTTGTTTTATTTATATATACAGGAGCAGTGAGTACATGTGAGAAATTTTCATAGCACACACACTCTAAACTAAAACCAAGGTTATAGAAAAGATGGACATTTTACTTAGGTGGACTTAGTGACAGTTGAATATTAATCTGAGTAAAAATGGGAACATTTTTTTGCATCCTGTGCAGTCTGTTGTACACTCAGTGTTCTGTGTGTAATTATTCATTTACACCTGTGTGGAATGTCACAATTCTTACTTCATAACATTTTGCCTTGGTTTAAGTTATACCATAGCTGCATGGGTTTGGCAAATAAATGACTTTTCTTATTTAGTTATTTGTTTCCTCAGATAGAATACACTAAATGTGTTTCAGACCCATCTGGTTCCAAATATAAATAGGTTTTCAGTAGCAACATCATATATCTTAGTTGAAGGAGTGAAGAAAAGGAAGAAAAAAAAAACTGTTTTAACTCCAGTGCAGTGTTTTCATGCTTCAGCATACTTGTGTTCCCTAGGTGTCATGTAAATGATAAATTATCACTTTTGACAGCAAGCATATTTCTATATAACCTTCTTCACAGAAAGTGACTAGTTATTAATTTTAATTGCTCTCTGGCCTCTGACTCTGAAATTCTTGAACACCATAGAATTTCATGGACAGGTTTGCAGGAAAATAGGCATGACTAGATCATAAGAGGGGGACAACCGTGTATTGTATTTTGAGTCAGTGTTAACTAAATGGTTAATAAAAATGGTTTCAATTAAAACCAGTTTGTTTTTACAAACCTACCCTTGTCAGCCAACATCTTCAGTCATTAGTTTGCTTTTCCTTTGAAGATTCTTTCTCTAGGTAAAAAGCTGTGTAAAATATTACATGTGGAAAAATAACCCATAACATATTCCTGCTTCTTGGGAGCTCCTTGTAGATTACTGTGAAAGCTGAATCCCTAGGAATTGTCATTTTAGCTAGGAAAAACATGTATAGATGATACCAGTTGAGTCACCAGTTGATGGTTTGGTGGCTGGAGCTCCTTTAAAGACAAGCTGAGAGAGTTTGGGTTGTCCACCCTGGAGAAGAGCAGGCTCCAAGGAGGCCCTAGGACACCTCTAGTACCTAAAGGAGCCTGCAAGAAAGCTGGGGTGGCACTTTGTACAGGGCCATAAAGGGACAGGAGATGGGGTAAATGGCTTCAGACTGATAGAGGGGAGATTTAGATTAGATATGAGGAAGAAATTTTTCACTGTGAGGGTGTGAGGCACTGGAACTTCCTTCCCAAAGAAGCTATGGATGCCCCATTCCAGAAAGTGTTCAAGGCCAGGTTGGAGGGGGCCCTGAGCTGTCTGGTCTAATGGACCCCTAAGTGGGGTTGGACCTAGATGAACTTTAAGGTCCTTCCAACCCAAACCATTCCACGATTTTATGAATTCAGCACTTCCTTGAGCAGCACAGAACCATGGAGAATCCCAAAGTTGCTGTTACTGTCATTTTTCCATGCTGTTGGTAGCACTTAGACTATTATTGTTATCCTGGGGGGAAAAAAAATTGAGGAGGCTCATTTAAAATTGGTATAAAACCTGAAAGATTTAATTCAGACCCAATTTGCAGAGTTTAAATGTTTGATTTCCATGGAGTTGCAATGACACTGCAGCAGGTCTGGATCTGGATACATGTTCCCTACCAAGAGCAGTTGTACTGCCAATGGTTCTCTGTGTCAGTGTGAGTCAATTGCCTCTCCTGCTTTGTCAGCTTTTGGTGTCACTAAATTGCCAAATTGCCTCAATGCAGAAATGTTGCTGTGATTCTGGGATGTAATGGCTCCTTTATTTTTCTTAACTATATTCACAGTGTTGCATGCTATCATCCCTTTGGGCTGCTGAGACAATGACTGAATTTAGACCTTCAACAACGGCAGCTTTAGTACCCTTATTAAAAATGAGATTGTCATTGCTACAGTCTACATTCATCACACATTGATGTCTTTGATCACATCCTCTCTATCCCAGCCAAACCTACGTTACTGTTTTCTTTGAGAACTGATGTGCAAATTGAACTCACTGTTTCTGATGTAAAAGCTTACTTAAGTTTGAGTCCTCTTCAGTCCCCTAAGTTTGAAGTCTTTTCCAGTCCACAGATGAGCACTGCTAGCCTGTATATTCTTCTCTACATTTCTCATTCATTGTTTGCCAGAGGTATAAATCAATATCCAGAGGTATAAAATCCAGCAAGTACAAGCTGTATGGAAAGCATTTAACTAATTAAATGTGGTCATCTTTTCCTGAAGAAAAGAAGTCAGATGTTTTGATAAACTACTCACTTAGCAGCAAGAAACAGAATATGTTAGTTAGTGTCTCTTCCATATGTATTTCTTCTCGGATTATGCCAGAAACAGCTGTGTTTAGAAACCTTTAACCTTGTAAATGTAAAATGGAAAGTAAAATTCTTAATTTACCTAAAATAGGAAATCATCATTTTCTGTCAACAAATGCTATGAATGGAGTATTTTTTCTAGGTGTATTCTGAAGAAATCAAGGAACTTACGCCCTGAAAATTTTTCAGATGTTTGAGAACACTCCGGTCTTTGGTATGTATCTGCTTATAAGAGAATTTTTCTGTAGGCTGTTCAGTACGTATGGAAAAAAGTTTTTAAATGTGTAAAGAAAAATTTGCATGTTTTTCCTTGAAGACCTAATTTTTATTCTATGTAAACAGAAAACATTCCCTACAAAATCCTCTATGAGACTGTATATTTGTATTGTACTGTATACAATACTGTATAATATATCCTGTGTATAACTGAAAAAGAAATCAGTAGTAGCAAATTATATTTCTTTGGAATCTGAACTATTCCCTTCAGATGAATTTGTCTTTTCAACTGAATGATCTCTAGTGAAGATATAAACCACCTGTCTTGTAAGAGTAGCACATTGAGGAGCGATGATGTCTTTTCACAAGTCACCACATCATCACCCACACATCATCTCCTGCTGAACACAGTAGTTTATCTTCAAGACATAAATTCAGCATAATTGCAGGAAGAGAGATTTATGTTTGACATCAGGAAAAACTTCCTAGCCCTAAGATTACCACACCTTCCTAAGTGCAATGCAATAATAAAGCAGGTTGTCTGTGAGATTGTGAAGTCGTTGAGGGTTTCTGAGAAGGTGCTAGATGAAAACATCTATCAGAAATAGGTTAATTCTGCTCTGGAGTAGGGAGATATACTCCTGTGGTTCCAGTCATGATTATCTCCCTATGGCCAGAAGAGCACAATTCAACATTGGCTCAAAGATTGAAAAAATTAAAGCATTTGACATCCATGAGAAAATTAGAATTTTCTCTTTTAGCCAGAAAGGAAAGTGTCAGCTGTGAGAATGTCCAATTTGTCCTCAAGGCTACACTTGCAGATAAGAAAAATAATGAGCGTTCTAGATTATTCCACCTTGCCTATGGATCCTTTCATGGAGGAGGAGGAGAAAAAATCTCCACACAGGTGTGGCTTCAGACAAGATACAGCTGTTTCACCTGGTAGCCAAGGCATGCCACAGAGATGATCTCTTGGCCGTGCTTACAGGACTGTAGGTGAAAACTATTGTTACGTTTGAGTGAAAACCACTTGTTGAAGGGAAAACTCACTGACAGGCTTGTGGGCTTTCTTCTCATCTCTGCTGCATTCTGCCCCAGTAAATCAGGCCCTGTGTCAGCATAAGTGTTTGTAGAAATTGTGGAGAAATTGTTTCCCAAAATAACCCTGTGCTTACATAGTGTTTTTTATTGCTGTGTATGCTGCCTACTTTAGTAATTTAATACTGCCCTCTGTACTATGTTAATCTGTCTGCTTAGGGATGTAACAATTTTTAATTTACTGACTTAGTTTTTGTATAAACTTAGAGCCCTTCTTATCATTTCAATATCTGCCTTTATACCCATTTCTTTGAATACTGCCTCACCTTCTGAACACACCTTTTAATGCAAGGTGTGATATTCGTACACACTGATTTGCCAAGCGTGACAATCCTCTCAAAAAAACTTTTCTGAAGTGTTTGCTATTAACAACAGACTTGAAATATTTAAATGAAACCAGTGACCAATTTAAAGGATTTTCAAAAAGCTTTGAAAATTAGAAGTACCTGTGTAGAAAGGCTTAAAAAATTTCTTTCAACTATAACTTTTAGGTTGCTATAGCAATGTTGTAATACAGTCTTATTAATAGAAAACTACCTAAATAAGCCTTTAAAACTCTCTAAAAATTTGTTCAATATTTTTTAGTGCCAGTGTTGGAAACAAGCTAACAGATCTGGAGACATTAGCCCGGTTGTTTTGGGTTGTTTCAAGCCAGGATGGAGCATCCTGATTTTATCTGATTGTTTAAAGGAAATGGTTATCTAAGTTTCATAGATAATGGAAAACCCTGGTTCAATCTTCAGTTCTTATTTGCATGGATCCACTACATACACATACACAGCTCTTCTGCTGTGCACAATGTCTCCTGAACAGTTTTGTTGCTTCAAATGGTGCCTGGCTGTCATCCCCTAGTTAGAATGTCAACTGCAGATTGATCCTCTATGCTGTGTGCTCTTTTTATCCTCTTTCTGATTCTTATCCCTCCCAGTGTGCTTGCTAGTGGCTATACAAGCCCCTTGGACTGAACAGAAACAAACCATAGAACACAACAATATTCCACTAACTTTGGGTAAAGGGTCTGTTGGGGGCTGGGGGTTGTAATTGTAGCACTTTCTATTCCTGTTCCTAAACATAATAATGAGTAACAGCAGATAAGATGTCACAATGCTTGAGCAGTTAATACATTTTTCATGCTCTTTGCAAAAACCTTTTGAATGTCTATGACTGCTTTGAGGTAATTTCCTTCAGGAAGGAAATAAGGCCACTGGGACCAGAAAAACAGCCTGTCCCAAGCCCTTAGAAAGAGTTAACTTCATAATCCACAAGGCTTTTATTCACAGGAACTATTGCAATCTTGATTTTTATTGATGTGGACATTAGATTACAATATTTTGTGAGCCAGGCTACTTTTTCAAGATTTTAATTTCTTCCACTGTTCATACTTAGTGACAGGTGTAAGGGAGTATAGCAAACAAGAAGAAGTAGGGAAATGACAAGAACTGTTGATGTCATGACTTACTGATTTACCCAAATTCATAAAGCTCTTTGGTATAGGGAAATAAATTTTTCTCTTTCTGTACTGAAAACAGGGCATCAGATTATAGTGTTGATGATAGTTATTGAATCCACTTATTATTTTAAAAGTTAATAAGTACTGAATAAGATGAATGTTTTCAATTTTGCCTTGCAAGATTTTACACATTAACCAGAAGATATTTAAATCTCTTCTGTAGAATAGGACACCTTTTCAGGAATGTTCTTCTGACTCATCAGACTTCTTAAAAATTGCCATACTTTTAATTTTTTACTAGAATCACTCCTTTGCTTTTCTCAAGCCTTTTTTAAAGAAATTGTAATTTAGCTTTATTTTTTCTCTTTCTGGACAGAGCATTTTCATGTGGCTTCTGAAGGTGATAATCACACATTGCAAGAAAAAAGCAGTGCTGGTATGTAGAATACTTGATTTTAAATTCATGGCTTCCAACCTAAAATTCAAAATAATCATTATAGGCGCTGATTAAGGTTGATCAATGATGATTGAGATCATTAAGGTGATGTATCTTTGTAACCAAGGGCTGACAGGGAAACCAAGAAAGGACTTCTGGTGGTTTTTGATGCTTACTCTTCAGATTTACCTTAAGAGCTTTTGACAAATTAAGCATTCCTGGATAATTATAATAATTCAGATAAAATTTTTTCAGAGTTGTATTCTGCTGCCTTGGGTACTTTCATTTTTTTTCATGAAGATTTTTTTATTATGCTGCTTTCTTAGTGAAATTAAGTGAATTTCAGATGTTTCTTTTTTAAAACCCAAAGGTTACTAATTATATTCAATACTATTTTTGCCTTACTTTTGTGAAATTTTAATATTTCTATGGGACTTTTTCTCTGTGAAATTCTTAGGGTTGTAGCTAAAAACCAGGCCTTTCTTACTGACATAAGCAACACTGCAGTGCATTAACTTCCACCTTTTTGTCTAGTCTTTGTATATGGAGTTTCTGAATATTTAGTAAAACTTAAGATACAAATATTCATCTAGGCATACATATGAAAAGTGTATTTCTCTTTACTATTTCATCTCTGTTTTATATGGACATTCTCAAGACAGAATAACATTCTGCATCTGCTTCTGTCTCCCTATTAAAAGCTGATTATATGGACAGCCTAGGACAACAAGGATGCAAAAGTATTTTTCCACCAAGCTGTGAAACCTAAATTTGTGATTACGTTTCCAGGCTGAATTTGCTACGGAAAACAGAATCATGTAGCTGGCCACTTTCAAAACAAATTGAAAACAAAAAGTTTTCAAATGGTCTTTTTAGACAGTTTGACCTGTGACTCTTTAAAAATGTTTTAAGAAATATTTCTGTAATTGAGAGACAAAATTTCAGGGAGCTATCTGAAAGGAAATTGAGTTTTGTAATGACCAATAAAACACCCTTATGTACGGTAAAATGATTGCATTTTTAATGCCAAAAATTAATAAGAAGTTATATATTTATTAGAATTACTGTAGTAATACAAATATGACTTTTTAGGTATCATAGAACCTATTAGCTATCTTAGTAATTTTCTGCATTAAATAAAACCTAGTGTTGGTTGCAGTTTTAGATAAACAAAATTAAACTAAAACCTTGTAGTTAGCTCTCTTCCTCCATCTGAAGAGAACTTGCTGTTGTGTACATAGGCATAAGTTCATGCCTAAAAAGGATTGTCATAAATCATCATGACCTAGCAATGGAGCACAGAGAAAAATGCAGCCCTAATACACAATTATTATGCAGAAGTATCTGTTTGAAACCATTGCCTATGTTCAGTATATCTCAGCATCGGCTGGCAATATTCATATCAAATTCTAGAGGATAATAAGTTAAAAAATAATCAATAGTAATTTATCATTTAATTTATTACTACTTCCTCAAATTCTAGAAGAGTGCTTGATATAATCAGCTGAAGATACATGATGATAATTTAATACATTAATAGTTAGAGGCTTGAATTGAAGCTCTCCTTTCAGGGCTTGATTATACATCTGTAAAATATTTCTTTCCAGCTACATTAATTGGTAATTTGGCAGAAAAAAAATGCAGCAAATTAACTTCTAATAATCATCTTTTACTAAATGTGTTTCTATCTTCTTGAGTATGGAAAGGCAGAATATTTAAATGCATTTTCCCCAGTGCACAGTGGGCACTTGTGAGACTGTGCCACTGGGCCCCTTGTCTGGAGCCTGGCCTTGGGACCAAAGGCTGTGTCCCATGGTGCTGGCTCGGCTAGGAGCCTCCCAAATGCCATCTGACTAGGCTGGCCCTGAGCCTAGCCTTACAATCAGGTCCTGAGGTTCTTCTGGACTCATCCCTGCCCTTAGGAAAAATTGGCTGCTGAGTCAGTGATGAGGCCACAGAATTAAACACTCCTTTAGGATTCAGGCATTGGCCCCAAGTGTCTTTTGGTCAGTAGATGGAGTTGGGTATGCCTGGGTTTAAGACTAGCTAGATCTGTGGATCCTAGTGTTGGATTGAGTTCTGTTGGGTGTTTATGGAGAAAGACAGCTCTGACTGATTAACCTGAAGAAAATGGTAAGCAATTAAAAAGTTAATTACTGTTATCCTTGTGTGGCAGGTGACCAGAGCAACAGTCAGTTTGCTATGGGATTGGACTGGACTTTGAAAATGAAGTTTAGGACTACAGTTCTCTATTTAAGATGTGGCAAACAAATACTATTTCTTCCTTCACCTCCCTTCTTAATTTATCACATATGAAAAAAAAAAATCCTCAAAGAAAGACCTGTAGGCTCAGCTCCCTCCAATAATTGGAAGTGATTAAGGACAAAAAGACAATCAACAAGCATGCTCCCAGGATTTGGCAATATTCTCTGCCTTCTGAAATAGCGTGCTAGTACTGCTGGTGATACCATCCATCAGCCCCACAGACATTAAAAAAGTGAATGACTATTTCTAGAAAAAACATTTGTACTATTTGTATTAGTTCTAGTAATAAAAACTCATGGCAGAAAAACCACTCCAATTCATACTGAAACGATTCACATTGAAGAAATGTTTCCGTGGAAAAGATGAACAGAATAGCCAGAAAGAAATTTCTAAGAGCTACAAGGACTGTAACAAAAGCAGACATTGTGGCAGTAGAAAACAAATTGCCAGCTATTGTAAATCCTATTATTTTCTCAGTGTGCCTAAATAGCATACTACCAGGACTCCCACTGACATTACTAGCATGGAAATAGAATATTATTGTGAATGCATTTTCAAAATATTATAGAAGCCAATAGGGTCCACATAACTGTCTATAGAATATGCAATGTAAGCTATCAAGCTCTCCCTCTCCTTTGGAGCCAAGAAAATGTGTTTCTTACACAGAGTGAGCCTGATTTCTGGCCAGGCCTGTTTTGCCACAATAAATATAAGTAAATAAAAATAGTGTATTCACAGCTTTAAAATATGTTTTTACCACCTGATTTCCATTTGACTCATGCAGTCTGCTACAGTGTTGACGTTTCAATGTCATCACAAGACTTTTCTAGATGAGGCATGTTTTGAAGAAATGCGACACGTCATGGCTGAACGTTGTATCCATCTCCTCATGCTCATCCATGAACTGTTAGATGTGTTTCAGATCAGATTCTGTCTTGGATACAAAACAGCTGACTCAGTGCTGCAATGATGTTGAGAAAAGTTTTAAAAAAAAATCTTTTAGAAAAAAGTGTTTTGCCCAAACCTGTCCTATCTATCAAAATTCTTTCCTCCCTCCATGCTAAATTGTTGGTTTATACACAGCTTTCAAAAGAAGTGAGAGAGTTTTTTTTTAAAATCTCATTTCTCTTTCCTGCTCCACAGTTACATTGTAAAAAGCTTGGTCATACTTCAAAAGACATTCATTTTGTTGGTGACACATTGAGGAAAGTGTGTTCACACACAAGCACGTGTGCTTGCACACACACATTCTACACTCTCTAGAATAAGCTTGCATCAAAACATTTTGAAAAATTTCTAAGAGATTTACAAGTTTTAATGATCTAAACAGTTTGAAGATTTATATTCTAAAGTAATCAGAAAAAACAATTTTTACAATAAAAGCTGAAGAATTAAAACACTGGCAAGTACAGGGAAAGACTTGGGCTCACCAATACAATTGTAAATTCAATTCTTACAGCTCAATTGTTTTCACTGTCATATGACACTAATTTAGATGTCCTCATTTCCTGTGAGAATTTCACAGTGTATTAAGATACAATAAATAGTTTGCTTCAGATATGTAGCTTTTAAAATAACAAACCCATCAAAGTGCTTTGTAAGGAAAAATATGCATAATTTTAAATTCTTACGCATACACTCTGATACCCGTTTCTTACATGACCCTAGAGATTTCAATTTTTTTCAGGTCTTTTTAGCTCACCCTATAAAATCCATGGCAAAGCAGCCTCTTGAAATAATTATTTTGAATAGATGGGTAACTTGATTGAGAGACAAGACTTTTAATTCAGAGAATTTAGTATTTAGTATTTCTTCATGATTTCCAGCATAGAAGCTTTTCTATCACTGTAAAACAATTCAAAAAAATAAGTTTTCTGTGGCCAGTGGTGGCTGGTTTTTATTTGGACCATGTGCATAAAGCCTTGAATTTTCAGTTCTTGCTTTTCAATTTTAACATGAGTAATTCACTTCAAGTTTAAAGAACTCCATGTGGGTTTGCAAGAAAGAGCTGGGGCTGCATGAAAATAGCAGGTATATAAAGACTTGGGGAGATTGGCAGCACTGGTTTTGAAATTATAATTTTCCTGAATAAACTCAATCATAAAACTTTCATTATGATTGTCAAGTCCATTAAAAGCTCATAACAAAAATATGCCTAAAATATTTTATGTGAGACAACGTTTCCCATTTCATGCAGAATCAGGAAGATTTGAGGAAAAAAAATCTTGCCACCGCTGTAGGTAGAGTTTTGGTAAAATTCTATAGTACCTTCAAGACCTTATTGTCTATGTCTGCATCTGTGTCTTTGTGTATTTAGATTTAGCACAATTTTACTATAGTGCTACCTTTGTTTTGGTAAAATTTGATGTCCTATTTACAATGAAAATTTCATAGTACGTATATGTTGTGAGTACCTTGTGGGAGAGATAAGTGGTGCCTTCACAGGAAATTCAGTGCAAATTTCTCGTTGTGCAGCTTGGATTTCACAGCATGCATATCCAATGTGGACTGTTGAGTACAGGCCCTGCAGCACACCTGAGGGAAGTACAAATGTTCACATGAGCAGCAGCGTGCATGCAGTACCAATAGACAGAGAACAACAGTGTATGAGGCAGAATGGATTTTATCTTGCCTGGGAAAAATATCTCAGCTCATTCAAGAAAGAACACAAATTTAGTAGCCTAAGTTTCAGGTTTTATGCAAAATTAATTGCAAAGCGCACACAATTACACTTCTACAGCGGATCTTGCACTTCTTTATATTGCTGGAACATCATGAGCCATGCTTTGCGCATTCCACACCATGTTACATGTTTTCACAAAATACATATTTTATTGCACCTTCCAAGCTTTCATGCAGAAGGAGTCTCAAATATCCTATGCAAACTTCAGGAGATAAGTGTGAATCCCACTAAGCAAGACTCACTCCATATTGCAGTATAATTTGAACACTACAGCTGAGTGAAACCTTAAATGTATGTATAGATTCAAAATAAATATGTCATACTAGCATTTCGAAGAATTTCAAAACAGTACCAGCAGTTCTCATATACCAGCTGCAAAAATTAATAGATTTTACATTCTAGCGTATCCCATACCTGCCAGTGAAGGCACACCTCTGCCCACATACAATTATTCACTTTTTATTCAAAACAAACAGTGAGGAAAAATGAAGCCCACAAATACAGAGTCATTATGAGAAATGTAAACAGTTCAAATGAGACAAAAGTAGTGTTTGGGTTAGGGAGTGGAAAGGCACTATCCTGCACTTAAACACAGTGGTTAGACAGCTAATGTATCAAGCAAATTCCAGCAGCTTGGAAATGCAGGCACAAAAACAATGCAAATTGAACAACTGTGATGAATAATTGAAATCATACCCTCAGTGCCAGATTCCCTGCACAATTTTGCAGCTTGACACAGATTCAAATTTTACAGTGTTTGTACAACATGAGTTTCATAGGACACAACTAAAATTATCACACATAGAGAAACTTCTTCACAATGGGGCTGTGGATGGGTAAATGCCCCAGCAGTGTGCTTTAATCTTTGACTTTAGTTCTCTACTGATGTAATCTAGTCAATAGAATTAAGAAGTACCTGGTGGAGACAAATGTCACCTGTTCACTTCCAGTTGTTTCAAATGCATCCTGTGAATTTGTCTGTTCTACCTGCAGCTTGTACAGTCTTGATAGAATATGGGTTTTGTTGAGGACATCATGGGTCATGTGTTGTACAGCCATATTCATGATTTTTGTTGCACAAATAGCTTCATCTTGATGCTAATTTGCCTTCAAAACAAACTCAGAAAATAATGAATGGGAAAAAAGAGATAATAGCATGTATTTATTAATGGTATCTGCTTTAAGTTCAGAGGAACAAACCTGTTTTATCAGTATATAATCTTGCCTCCTGACTTGGTAGCTGTTTTTTCTTCCTCAATCCTAGTAATTCTGAGGGAGCAACGACACATACTAGAGTACATTTCCTCTTGTCAGCCAGCCAAAGGATTAGAGCTGGAGCTGCTATTCACTATCCAACCTTAGCATCAAAACAAGTTGGTTTTTTTTTTTTTAACTACAGTTTGAATTTGCTAATGACAAAGGCAACTCCCAGTGGGTGTGACAATCATGAGATAATCAGCTTTAGAGGATTAGTGGACCCCAGGGGTGTGATTAGCTCAGGTTGGCCAAGCCCTCTGTCATGAATTAATTCAGAAATTAATATTTGCATTCTAACACTGCATCTTAGTGAAACTGATTTTTAGCCTACGATTTTTTTTTCATTAGGAAAAGCAACTCACATTGCACAAGACAATTGGCAGCTGTGGTTCATGAAATGTGAGATGATTAAGCAATAAGGATTTGAATTTTGTGTGATTTACTTCTGCCAATGATCTTTCAACACAAAGAACACATTCATTGTTATTTTTAGTCTGCCTTTTTCCTACACTTTTGTTAAACGCTTGATGGAATATTTTCAATTCATTTGACTCCATGGTTGACAATCAGATAATGTTTCCTTCCATAATTAGCAATTATCAATTGTACAGAAATACTGAATGCCATTGGTTTTGCTTAATAAACAAAACGCAGAAGTGATGATAGCAAGTTTGCTGAACTGAAAATATACCTTTTGTGCACTTGTCAGCTATTTGGGACTTTGGAACAGGGTTCCTTACTTATGGAGACACTGGTGAAATGGCCTATATGTTTGACAGTCACATTAAATCCAACCAGGCAAAATTGTCACCTGAAATACATTCAGCCAATATGTTTGATAAAATAGGCCAGAGAAACATAATCTGACAATGCAGCAGTAATTTAAATCTGTTTTATCAAATAAAGGAAAACAATTATGTGCAATAAGAAGCAGATAGAGATTGTATGGCTACCTTTTTTGCTTTAAGAGAGATCATTATGTGTGGAGGATAATAGACAAATAGCAACCGTGTGGGTGCTTAGTATGGCTTGCATGTGCACGTCCTCTCTTCTTTATATCCATTTGCCTGCTGGTTCCACAATCTGTTCTTTGGTGTTGGCAATTTCTTGGATACATATTTTTTGTAGCCTACTTGTTATGATCATGTGTCTCAATTTCAGTGTCTATAAAATGAATATGATAGTGGTGGTGAACTCTCGAGTGCTTTGAATTTAGTTACAAAAAGCATTAAATACCATCAGTAAAGAAAATTAATTTTACAGGTTTCTTACCAGAACTTACTTTTTTTTCTTCTCTTTGGGGTAAATAAAAATAATTCTTTTCCAGTATTGATTACATTCCAATCACAAATTGCTCTTCAGCTGAGCAAAAATGTCTTACAGTAGTCACTTCCGACTTTCTGCTTTACCACGCCATTCTTCTGTCATATCGAACAAATATGTAATCTGTTTATAAAATGGTGACCTTGAATTGTGTTAGATTTTTATGTTACATTCCCTGGGAGAAACTGATTATTTTTTTTATGTTTACTTACATTGTCTGCCTAAATACTTCAAAGCACTCAGCAAAAGCTGAACTTTTATTTCTTTACCAGTAGTAGCAATAGTCATAGCTGTAGCCCTGCTGACAGAAAAGCGGTAAAATTGTGTAAAACCCAATACTTAAGCCTCTTAGCCTGAGTATTAAATTGTTCTTTGCTATGTGGACCTGGAGAAAGGAAAGGAGTAGAGACTGTGGCTGATGGGCTTTCATGGACTTTCTTGAATCACAGCACATGTTAATCCAAAACCTGAAGGTTAGCTGCTACTTTGTTCTTAATATTTGCATCTGTCTTGTTCCCTCAGGACACTTCTGTACTTAATATCCTTTATTAGCATGTTAAATGGAAATTTTAAGGGAGCTTCTATGGTTCTATATCCTTGTTGAGATTCTCGTCCCTTAAATCCCTTTTGCAACCTGTTTGTCTTTCTTGTCTTGTTAATCTCTTCTTCAGTGCACTCCCACCCACTGAAAAAATTATCCTTAGGTTTCATGGTTTGAAAAGTGTGTCTTAAAAGCTGAAAGTCTAAGTGGAGTGGTACAAATCTTATTGGTATATATTGCCATAAAGCATTAAATATAAAAGTAGACGTCTTGTGAGCACTGCAGTCATTAACAACCCGTGGCTGTGGAAAAGTTTTAGACATAATTCCAGTTTGATTTTAGTGGGTGCACAAGCGCCTCCATAATTCTGGCTCCTGAGGAAAGATGAAGAAACAGCTTTTAACTGTGAATGGTCTTATCTTACACAATGGGAAGCAGTCAGTAGTGGAGGCAGCTTCATTGATACCATTGCAGTTCATGCATAATCAATACAGCACACTGCCAAAATTGTATTCTGTACTCTGCCTAATTACTACAAAGTCTCTGTGCATTGTACAAGGACAGCACCTTCCTGAGGTGCTCATTGCCAGTCTCAGTAGGGGAGAGAAGAGGAATAACTGGGCTCCTTCCAATATGACTACAGCCAAAACCATCACTATTTGGGATTTTTTCCCTGTAGCCACAGTCAACAAAACCTGCAGAGCTGCTGCCTGTCAGAGGACAAGCTGCTGCTGTACTCAACAGAGCAAATAATGCTGCCAAAGCCAGAGTGCTTTGCAGGGCTGGCCCTCTGCTCCTTCAGGGCAGCCCCCACTGAGCCTGCTCAGATCCAGGCAGAGCAATGACTCAAGGAAAAAAGGCAGCAGAAATCCTGAAATAAGAGGGTGTGAGAAATTGCCCTGTGTCCAATCTGGGCTGCTTCTGTGCAGAGGTATTATGTTACAAACAAAGGAATAGAGGGATGAAAACCTAAAGCTGCAGACATATGTGTCCATCATGACATTCATACTGACAGAAATGTGGGATGAAAACATGTGTGGGGACTTTTGAAATTCCATGATGTTCCTTTCTGTATCTACAGGTACTGGTGTGTTTCAAAACTGTGCACCTTAATGCTGCCATTTCAGGTGTTAAAGTACTTTGCAGGTTCCATTCTTAAGTACTGGTTCCCTTGATGTATAGGAAACAGATTTTTTTTTTTTTTTACTATACATATTGGATGATTTGCACCATACTATTTTTAGCATGATATACAACTGTAGTACAGCATATTTTTGTATTTCCCTTAAAAGGGTAAAGAAATCTTAAAAATTTTTAAAGCTGAGTTTTATCCAAATGAAAAAGCGTTGGCTGCATCCAATCACATAGCTTGGATAATAGGTCACTGAACTGGATAGATTTTTCTCAGACCCTTAATGCTGTGATGAGCATGGATGTGAAATTCCTGCTGCACATGTTACAGATAATGGATTTTCCGCTGTCACTCAGAAAAATATCCTTTCAGATGCTGTGTTGTGTTTATAACAAAAAAAAAGTTTTGATCTTTTATTAGAATAAAACTTATGGCAATTTTAAAAATAGATTTATTCTGCAACCAACTTCCTAAGCTAAACTGGAAGGGTTAGAGTAGGTAGCAGCAATGCAGCAAATATGATAGAGATGGATATCTGGGTTTTCTAATGGTGTTTTAGCTATTCTGCTATTTGACAGCAAGGACCATAGAGAGGATCACATTTAGCACTCACTAAAATACAAGAAATCTGGCTTCTGTACCAAGTGTGGTTATAAAAATATTCTGGAATTTCTATATGGTGGTCTAAGTTTCTGTTTTTGAGCAGTCACAGCCAGAGCAGTTTGCACCAGTGAGTTGGTCAGAGGCATTGAGGTACTGAGGTAATGGTAGGGAGCAGCATCTGAAATGCTGGGAATCCTTCTGGTGCTCAACCTGTCTTCAGTCCATGAGTATGGGTCACATCTTGTTGCCAGGGTCAGCCACCATTTCTGCTCTGGCTCTGTGTCCACCCTGACCCTTGTGTGGGAAAAAGTTGATTCTTGGAATTTCACACAGGAAGAAATTACAGAGAAGGATTGAAAAGACAAGTACCCTGAGCAATATTTATAAACCATGAATTAAAGCTTCTGGTCCTCTTTTGCAGGATCCAAGGTGCACAGTGGCTCAGGGGATATTTGCAGACAACCTGCAGCTGCCTTGCAGGAGATGGATCGTAACTTTTAATACAATTTCTGTATCCAGGACTGAAAGTTTCTTTGAAAAGATGGGAGTTCGCTAGGTTTGCCTCCTACAAAAGTAAGTGTCAATAGGTAAGCCTTTTGTAAAACTTTTCCTCTGAACAAAGGGTTTTTATAGAACCATGTAGAAAATGTTCTTACTTAGCAATAATAGAAAGGCCTAAATAATTCACACATTATTTAAGTTGTCTGTACATTGATGTTATTTGTCTGTACCCTCTAAAATTTGTAGAAAGGTCTTTGAAAGACACCTTCTTAACTGTAAAAAGTTGCTAACTTTGAATTTTGTGCAGTGCTTTAACACTGTTGTTCTACTCTTCCCTCACACAAATTAATTGTAATTGTACCCAAAGTAATTGGGTAAGCATCATGTACACTTGCAATCCAGCATTTGACACAGCTCAAATGCAGATTAACTTGCATGGTTTTTTGCATTTCTCTCTCCTGGTAAGAGAGCTGCCAAATTCAGTGTTTCACATTCCCAGAAGATTTTTCTTAGCAAAAATGTAAGTACTAGATAGCCTGCTAATCTGTGTGTAAACACAAAGCTGCAATTAATACATAATAATTTTCAAACCTATGGTACAGGTTAAGTTTCCAGCAAGCACCCAAAGTATATGAAGTTCTATGTCACATTTGTAACAAAAGTGTTCCCACAATGCAGTCCTCTAGAGAAAAATGCATACTGGTTTTCACTCCAAAAAAAGTGAGCATGTCCAAGCTGATGTTTAGTGTAGAAACAACTTTGCAGTGTGCAGTGCTGCAGTGTAATTATGAATCAATTTAGAAAGTTGTTACAAGAGCTGTTTTGCTATTGTCCCTCTCACAGTAGCAAAAGTAATTCTCTTTCTTTTTAGTAATAATTTCTAGCTGATCAGTATTCTCCTACCCTCTCCTCCTCCTTCCCACTTCCTCCTCAAAATATAGAAGTTTTGGGTTAAGAACACAAAAACAATGACTTTTCTTGGTATTTATGAAACAATTTGTTCTACAAGAAGCTGTCCTTTCTGGAAAGGTGATAAATCAAAAAAACATTTAATGAGAGGCTCATCGTGGGACACATACATCTTGAAACATCTTACAAGTAAACTTAAATATATGCATTGTACTTCAATTTCAAAAGACCTCCTGTCCTTTCCCAATGTAAGTCTTCTTTTAAAAAATAGAAGTCTTTGAAGATGTATGACATAAGATAAGACATTGCTATCAGCCAACACCCACTTGAGAAAAACAGGCTGATTCACCAACTGACAGCAAGGTTAAAAATGAAATTTGATCAAAAATTTTCTCCAGAATTAATTAACTGAAGGATAAAAGCTGATATTTGAAGGCTAGACTTTCTCAGATTGTTCTACATTTATTTTCTGTGTTTTAATATTATGATGACAGTTCTATGTCTGTCTGCTAGCAATGTCCAAATCCCTTTTGATTACTTTTAGAAGAAGCAGAGTGGCTGCTTAGCTGCAGGAAAGGAGCAGAGGCACAGATCTTCCTGCTCTCTGCTTTGCCTTGTTTGG
Source organism: Pyrgilauda ruficollis (assembly GCF_017590135.1). Lineage (NCBI taxonomy): Eukaryota > Metazoa > Chordata > Aves > Passeriformes > Passeridae > Pyrgilauda > Pyrgilauda ruficollis. The sequence goes on along the minus strand of NW_024524377.1, from coordinate 21,490,373 downwards.
ATTAGGAGATGATCAGCTATGTATCTCATAGCTAAATTTTGGATTTCAATAGTGGAAACTTTTAATGATCTTTCACCAGAACAAATTTTTTAAAGTGATTTAAATTGTCTTCTTAATTGTCATGAAGTTGTTTCTTTTCCAAAATTATGCAGGTTATTGGTTGTTTTCCTAGTGTCTATAAAGAAAATGAAGGTATAGATGCAAACATTGCAGCTTAAGCCTGTCTCTAATATGTGTCTATTGAAGGAAAAATCCTTTGCAAGTGCATTTAATTCTTTGGATTAAAAATTGAAAGGTGAAAGTAAAGCACAAAAGACTTTGTATTTCCAATTCATAGCAATTAATAGAAATATATCTGAAAGGGAAAAAGATGCAGCTTTCTTGACAGAAAGAAGAAGGTGAGGTGAGACAAATTATGCTAAGACTCTGCATTATAATTAAAATTTCTAATTGCCAATTCTAAAGCATACAATTTTTAAAAAGCATACTTTTAAGCAAAAATACTGTTTAAAGACAGAAGGTCATCTGATTAGGACTCAAAAACTCCATGATGAATTTCTGATTCTGAGCTATGTCTCTACTAGAATCGGATGATGTAATAAATTAATACAATAGCATCACAACTTCATGATTATTATCTTACTGATATATACTATTTCCTTGAAAATAAACAGTTCTCTAAATTCTCTTCATGAAAATCAAACCTATTAATATTAATGAATTTTTAAAAAGGTAATTTTAGATCTTGCAGTTATTCATAAATTGAAGCGGAAAGCTGTCTTCAGAACAAAATTTGTATCACTCTAAATAAAATACAGGGAACTGAATGAAATGTCTGACATCCTGTTGAAGAGGTCTGGGTATAACTTTGCATATCAGGTTTCTTTTGCATCAATTTATCAATCTTCTTAGTGACAATCCTCCTATTGCAATGAAGCATGACTGCACATGCCTAAAGTTCATACTGGCCTTAATCCCACTGGTTAACAGAAGCAATGGAAAAGACCTTGAATAGAACAAATAAAGCATCTTAACATTCAGAAAAAACTATATGAATTTGAATATTGAGCAATTTTAAACAGCTCCGGGATCTCAATTTGACTCCCGTTCTTATAAGCTTATTGCAAGTACAGTTTTCATTTTAAATGGTAAACTACGCTTTCTATTCTTTTTCCCTTCATTCATAAAATACTGGATTTTAGCTTCTATTTCCTCAGGAACATGGACTCTGTTAGCATAAAAGTCTAATGTCAAACTGAAGGTAACATTGTGCATGGTGTGGTAAAATCTGTTGTTAGCTGCCAGGGCTGGCTTCTGGTGGTCTGGTAAACTGGACAAAGAGGAGCCCATTATATGTCCAGCAATATTTCTTTGACATCCTGTTCACTGGAGAGAGGGACAGTAAAGTATGACATTAGTTTCTGATTGTTGAGTTAGTGGGCCAGAACAAAGGGTTTTTATAGAACCCTGTCCTGGGAAAGACAAAATATGGCAATAATCTTGTAAATTTGGAAGGGTTTACTGCTGTCATCACTAGAGAAAAGTTGTTATTTCCCATCTCATTCCACCATCTAGATGGCTTCAGCAGCTATCCAGTTTTCCTAGTGTTAATAATTTCCCTAAAATATGAGATAATCATGGAAACTAGTTGGTCTGTGTGGTAGGGAGGGGGCAAGCTGTTATTACATCTCTCCAGTCTGTGCTGTTACATGTGAACAGGTTTCTGGAGATGTTGAATACTTCAGTTTCTCTCATTTCCCACAGTTATGTTTGATCAGCAAAGGATTTTAGTTATTGGAGATAGGTTTTCGCTGATACAGGGGTGTTTAGTCAAGTGTGAGAAGTGTGACACTGGATCTCAGCTTAGAAAATGAGGTATTCATCGAACTTAGCGCATCTTCAAGTTCAGTCCTGATCCTGACATGCTGAAGCAGGCCAAAATGGTACAAGTATGAATGAGTATAGAACAGAAATAAGGGGAAAATATTCCAAATTCTTATAGTGGTGAAACTCTGAGAGAGATTTCTACTAAGAAAAGGATTGTCTTGAATTCAGAACTCTGTTTCAGTAGGGCATTGATTGCTGGCAGTGTTTCAGTGCTGGAATACTGTCTAAAAGTTTCCATCTTGTGTTTCTAAGGCTGCTAACATGCAGGTATGTCTGTATTTTCACTCACCTGAACTATAAGTCTGCCCATAAATCAGTGGGAATGTTCATAGTTCCATTGTTAACATGATTAAAGGCTGGAAGGATCAGAGCTTTGACTTTCCATAATTTAGCAAGAGGATCTTGTAAGTCTGAACTTCTAAATATTGCCAAAAATGCAAACAGTTTCTAAAGTCTGCTGTGGTACACACAGAGAAGGCTGTGGTCTCACAAAAGAAATCAGAAATCTTGAGGAATGTCCTTAGAGTGTTTTAGACTTTTCTTGTTTGCTTCATCCCTTAAAAGAATGAAAGAACTTTGGTCTACCAAGTTGTGTCTTTTAGTTTTTCTTGAGTTCTGCATTTCACTTGCATGCTTGCCATGTGAGTGCTCTTACCAGGGAACAGAGTGCACCCTTAGTAAGTGTCCTTAGTAAAGTCGAATGTCACAAGAATTATTTAAAAGTACATCTCCAACTATAATCACACACTACTTCATATTAATACAGGTTTTAAGTCTGAGTAGATTTTATAGTATAAAAAAGCACCTTCTTTGTCTCTATATGAGTCAAGTGAATAATTCACCATGAATAATTTATAAGATGAATTGAGGTTCCTCTTTCATGTACCACCTACGTGAAATAATTTCATTTATTTTACTTTTTTTTTCCCCTTTAAATTCTGAGGTAATATGCAGATCTGAAAGCAGAGCTTCCTTACCTAATGGTACTTGGTCAAATGAGATCCATGTTTCTGTATCTTGAACGGATGAGCAGAATATAAATATGCTGTGGAAGCAGATGTTATAATTACAGACTTTAAATCTACTTTTGACAAACACTGCTTAATATGAAACCTGCTCTCAGAATTATTACCAGGAGTAACGTGAATAGGATAAGATGCTTACATAAATCAAACACAACAGAGTAATCAGAATAATCTCTGATTTCACGTGCAGGTATTTTTGTGGTGGATTCTCTTTTGGAGCAGGTGAAAGGAGGTGTGCTGCCTGTCCCAGAGGTGCTGAGGTGCCCTGGGACGCAGGGGCAGAGGGCGGGCAGTGCTCTGTGGTGCCTCTAGAGCGAGCAGCACAGCCACAGCCACAGCCTGGCTGAGGTAGCCCCAGCACACCCTGGGTACATCCAACACTGCCTCTGGTGTACAGGTTAGGGCACTCTCAGTCTCTTTAATGCACACCAACAGCCAGACCAATTCCAAACTGCCCAAAAGAAAGATGTAGGAGCTGCCTTCCTCCTGTGTCTGTACTCTGTACCAACTCAGAAAGAATCAGGCCTATGACACCTACTTTATAGAGAATTTCAGACTCTTAATCCTATTTAAATTTTAATGTGAAGGCTTGTTATAGTTTCTATAATTTGAGGCATTAAAAGCAGATGAAGCATCTTTAATCATAAAAGCTTCATTGCTCTAATTTACGATACCTGCCTTTTAAGCCCCACCATGAAGTGGATTGTGTTTGGGGGGATGATATTTCTCAGTAAGCAGATATGATCCATCAGGAAACCTGTTTACATTAAAACATTTTGACAGCACCAGTAATTAAACCTGTTTCCCAGGTGCAGAGCAATATTTTAAATGCCCCTCTGGCTACAATACCATTCAGGTTTGTCTGTCTTTCTCCCTTATCATCCATCCACTGCAATAACAATATAATGAGAAGATGGGAAAATATAAGGAGGACAGGACTAGCAATTAATAATTAAGTATACAATCAGAATGTTAAAATATTGTTTTAACTGATTTGTGTATTAGTTTGTATGACACTGAAAAATTACTTTGTGCATTTCCATGTGCTTGAGAAACAGTAATAGGAAATCATGGCACCAGTGCTTGCTGCTGTGAAAAGTTATAGCCTAACATGATCATGTCTGACTTTGAAGTGTGACTTGGCTCTAGAACACAGCTATGCAGAGCTTTTATGCAGACAGCATGTGATTTTTTTTTCTGCGAACCTTGCTTTGAATAACAGTGCATGGAAATTGGCAAACCCTAAAACCTGATGAGCTCATGAAACCATAATTTGGACAAGTGCATGCTTGTGCTGTGAAGCCAAGGGTAACATCTATTTGACTTAGACACAACATAGTTCAGATGCTGCTCCCTGTCAGACCAACTAAATTCTAACATCCCTGCCCATGCTAACTTGCTTCCTATCAGCCTCCATCTTAAAAGCCCCAAACTGACAGGTAACCATCCACTTATTAATATATTTTTTTGGGAGTAGCCAGTCAGTTATGCTCTTCTCTTCATTGGCCAACACAACAGGCTGTGCTTTTCCAACCATGCCTTGGAAGCCTTTGGAGGAAATCTTTGGAAGAAGAGTTCCAGGCATGAGTTTACTCTTGGTGCTTTAATCAACATATCATTTTGGTATTCTGAAGATGAGGCCCTGGCACATGTAGCTGTTTAATTCTTTCCTGGTTTTTGCAGAACTGTCAAGGTCTCTATATCAAAAGTGGACAGGTTGGCCTGGGAAATCTGATTATGTTGGGAGAATGTTGTGACTTCTGGCAGTGGGCTGAAAGCAGGAATAGCAATCCATCATGAGAAGTTTTGAGAGGGAGCAAGACATTCACAGGAGGTGTGAAAAAGAGAGCATTTAACACTACCCTACTGCACAGCCAAATATGTTGCTCTTTCCAATAAAGTATTTTTTACAGCTGATGCACAGAGAATTTCACCACTTGTAAATGTTTGAAAGCATATCTATCATATACTTAACTGAAGTATTTATCACTTCAGAACACCTTTAAAAATATCAGAAAGCTATAATTTTTGAAATATGAAATGTCATCATTATTATTGCTACACAGTTTATATGCAAATACATGCTTCCCCCCAGCTTGAATTCACAGAAAATTAATTGGAACAGCTTTTTCCCCTTTCAAGTATTTTTCCCCCATATTGTGAAATAAGACATTGCACAAAACTGGCATGTCACTTGTACAATCTATAGTTATTACAATACAATCTTAAATGCTAAATCAGAAACCGCAGGATATCTTTATATTCAGTGCTAATTGAATAATTTCTGTGACTGCTCACCAGCTCTGCACTGTGTCAGGAAATTATGTAGAAATATTAGTATCATGGGTCTATGCCTGGTGCAAATGAGAGCAACATCAGACTCAAAGGGATTTTTTTGTAATTATTACTTTCTCTAAATCTATAAACATACACAAATATTTGTTAGAAGCAGAAGTGATTCTTCACCATCCATTTTATTGATAACGGAAGTGATCTCATTTAGCACAGCTATAACAATCATGTTTTTATACATATGGTAAAGAAGCTATTTCTTTAAAACCACAACACATCAGATCACCTGAGACATTGCTCTTAAAAGAGAAAATATGATCATTTTTCATAAAGCTATTTTCAGAGGGCATAAGTTGGCTCTATGTGTCTAATGCCTCTACATGCTGCTCAGCTGAAGTGCAGCACACTCATTTCTATCTGGGTTTCTAGGGTAAGAGGCTGCCTGGATCACCAGAGAGCTGGCAGAGTGACTCCCAAGCAGCATGAGGAATAGGAGTTGGGAATAGTTGTAAAAACCTGCACTAGAGGAAATCTCATAGTTTGCAACAATGACTTGTGTTTGTTGTACAAAATGCCAGCTCTGTGCCCCACTGTGTGCTGGTGCTGTATCTGTTCAGTGTTTATATATAAACAATCAAAGTACTCCTGTAACCACGGGACTGGGTCATGTCCTGTCTTGTTCATTGGGGAATTAATTGTACTTGTTTTAGAGTTAGCTGTTAAGGAGATTAGGAAGGTGAAGCATAGCAGGGTGGCTGTGGTTGCATGGCAACTGGAAAGAACAGTAACATCTGGTATTCTTAATTTTCTTAGAACCCATAGGTCTTTGTGCCATTGTTTAAGTATTATTATTTCTACAACCATGCCTCATTTTTGTTATTTGTTAGCCAATAGGTAATGTCCTTGATGCTACCAGTTGACCCAGGGGCAAAGTTAGATATAACATTGGATGCTGTGATGTTAAAGTCAGCTTCCTAATTGCCAGGCAGAGTAAGCCCCAGAGGACACTCCCCAGCAGCAGCATAAAGGAAAAGGTCTTTCCTCACAGGAAGGGCCGGCTTTGAGGTCAGTCAGCCAGTGCTGTTAGCTACTTCAGCATAGGGTGTGTCTCCTGAAACAGTGGATCTGCTTGAAGTTTTGTTTGCCGTCCACCTACAGGACTATTTCTTTCCTTTCAGTAGGGCAGGGAGGCCAGGCCATCTGTCACAAAAATGGCTTCTATAAGGAAAACTGCATTAAGTGGACTTTAACTCCTCTTCCTCCATAATTTTCCCACTTGTGCCTCTGAATGCTTTATGCTTTATTTCTGACAAACAAAGGAGCCTTATTAAAGCAGTGCTTTATTTCATTCATTTTTGAAATAAAAAAATCAATTTTTTATGATGATGTGATGTCAAGTGTAGACCAGACTGATTTTGATCATCTGCCTTTGACATTTGACATTACTCCACCACATGGCTATGTGGTTCTTCAGTGGTTACTTTAAAATAAAAGGAATAACATGTTTTCCCACAGAGCTTCCCACTAGGGAGCTGCAGACATTGGGCAGACTCAGCAAGTGCCAGAGCACTTGGTGGTACTGAGCCTTGGAAAACCTCCCTGGTCTTGCCACACCAGGTACAAGGTCTATTTTAAGCTCTGCTTGCCTCTGTGTAGGCACCCAAACCAGCCCATTTCTAGGGCAAAGCTGCTGATTTCATCAAACCTGACTGACAGTGAGGCTTTGGAAAGCAAAAGCTCGAAGGGAGGGTGAACATGCTCCCCACAACACTCAGCACCTCTCTCCTCTTGACCCACTGAGCTGCTCAATGCCAGACAGAGCAAAAAATGCCAAAAGCATGCCAAAGCCCCTTTTTCAGCCTGAACCCATTGCTGGAAAGATCAAGCAGAGACCTGGAGTTTTGTGAACATCAACCAGGAAATATTTTCTTCAGTCCCAGAACTTCAGTGAACCTTGTGTGTGTGTTTGCCTGGCTGCTACAGTTGTCATTGTCTCCCAAGAAGCTGTTGAGAGCATTTTGAAAAAGCTAATAATTGTATAAATGCAGCAAATTAATTTCTTATATTTTAAAATACTGACTAGACTAGAAGATTTTATAACTGATGCCTAAAAATTTCCTTTTGCATATTCTGCCTTGAAAACTTCATTTTATAAAAACACCTTTGTAAATCCTCTTTTGCTATTTCCTATTCATCCTTTTGTTCAGATCTTTTTGAGACTCAGCCCAGATTAGAATTCATCATGTCTAAAAAAAAAAAAAGAGATGATAAAGGTATTCTTTCTTCAGTGTGCATCTCCAGCCTTTCTTGACAGGCTGTCAAGAAATATGTCTCTAAAAAGCCAGGTTAGATCCTCAGAGACAACCAGTGATGCAGTTCTTAGTAATGTGCTAAAACCCAGTCAGAGTACACCTTATTGTTGCTGTGTGCAGTGATGTGACATGTGAGTTATTTGTTTGCTCCGCCATAAGATAGCATTAGGGGATATAGTGTGAACAGATCACTCATTTGTGGAAATATTTATGGTGCTGCTTTCGAGGGATCATTCAGTTCGAAAGCAGATGGCAAAGCATGGATATTCATGGGCTATTTTAAAAGCTATCTTAGGTAAAATGTTTTCACACAGAGCAGCTAAAGCCTGTAACATTCTGATATTTTACAACATTTATTACTTAATGTTTACATATATTTACAATAAATCTTCATAAATGCTACTCAAGCAAGAATTTGCTAGTTCCAGTTTTTATTACAGTATATCCCATGAGCTCTTTATAGCTCAGGCCCCTGACCCTACAAATATCTACACATGAATTAAATAATACTCAGCTGAGGGGGGCCTACTATGTTCAGCAGTGTTGCTAGCATGGCAGACTCTGGGAACATGTGGTGTGTCAAGATTTTCAGTTGTCTGGGAATTTGAAACCTCCATCTCATGACAGCTAAAAGGAGTCTAGCTCTAGAAGTGATGATCTTGTCTGCTCAGAGCTGCAGAATCATTCTAAGGTGTTACTTTGAGCATCCAGAAAACAAATATTTTTTAAAGATGATTTCCAAAGGCCTTACTATTGTGAAAATACAAATTCAGGTAATTGTGTAGCTGTTTTGGTAATTTCATGTCATTCTTACCCAGCCACTCAAAGCCCAGCTTTCCATGGTTCAATGTTTCAAAAAGGAGGCAAATAAAAGTCCACTATTTATGCTGAACTGGAGAACTGATCTTTTTTCCATAGAATAGGTGATCTAACACATATTAAAATGCCACAAATTTTTCAGCTTCCTGATTGTTATTGGTGTCCCTCACCTGGCATTCCCTGGGCTGCCTCTTCCTTACTGCTTTCTGCTCCTTCAGGAACATCCACATGCCCTTTCCACACTGTGGCTTTAGACATCCATACACTTAATTTTGACATAAAAGGAAAAAAAATTATCAGAATGTACTTTCAAATTACTCCCCCAGTAAAACTTGTGACACAGCACTTTGCTTTATCCATTTCAGCTGTGCTCACTTGTACAGCTGAAAATGTTCCTGTTCCCAGCTGTCTGACATTCAGGATAGTCCCCATTGCATTGAGCTGCTTCAGGTGTGGGCTCTGTGTCTGCCTTTGGTGGCTTCTGGCCCGGGTCCCAGCTGGGGCTGGTTGGGCTGTTCCCACTGCCCAGCTGTTTGCAATGAGCAAAAGAGCTGTGCCAGAGCCTGACTGGTTGGGATGGGCTCAGCCTGGGGCTTTTCCCAGAGCCTGGGGGCAACTGGGAGCTTGGCTGCAGTACAGGAGCTGCTGGGAGCATAGGGTTGTCCTCAGATTTGTGTAGGCTCCTTTCCACAGGATGGGCAGGTAGGTTATTGTGGTTTTATGTTTCTGAGGCTGTCAGGTTCTGCATGATGAGTAGCTTTGATAGAGAAAGTAGGAGCTGAAGTACATTAGACACCACAACTGTTTCCTAAGCAAATGACATTTCAAGTGCTTGGTTTTATTTATTTTTTTTTTAATGTGGCTGTATAGATATGGAGGTATAGTGCTGAGTGTGGGTCAGATTATTTTTGGTTGTGGTCTGTCAAGTTTCTGAAAAACTACTGGTACTGGGGTTTGACTTGCTTGAACTTTGCTGAGTTGAATGCAGTGGTCTCTCCACTGGTGGAGTATCTTCAGATGTTAGGGAGATATTTTTTTATCCTCTTTATTGTTTCCATTGGGTCTAGTCTTGTTATAGCTCTCATGGTAATAAAAACTATTACTAGAGTATCCTGATTTTCTCTCTCCCCCATCCACCCCAGCCTTAGTATAGTTATTTCATGTTAAAACTGAATTAAGTCCTGTGACTGACTGTGACCTCCTCATCCTCTGTGGGCTGTGCTTGTTCTTCAGCAGTGCCTTTAGGAAGGAACCATCCTACAGACCTGCATCCAACTCATTGCTCTATTTCCATCTTTGTTCTTCTGCAGCCTCACAGTGCTGGTCTCTTTACTCTTTCTGCTCCTACAAATTGGACTGTCTCTCAGCTAACAGTAAATGTACTTGGTGGCATAGCAGGAGCAGCTCTGGGAAATACCTTGCCATGAGCATTCAAAGGCTGATGTAGAGTATGTACTTCTATGCATATGTATGTGGTGTTTATTAAAATGTGCTTGAGTAAGTATTAATAATGGATACAATGCTAATCTTTGTTATGGGTTTTCAACCCACTGGGGAAAGTGGAGTATAAACTGCAACTTTAAATATTTCCCTGTTGAGAAATAGGTGGATTACAGCTACTGCAGTGTGCTCACTTTTCAAGAAAGCTATTAGTTAAATCTCATTAATGCCATAAATTGTCTGAAGGAGATAATATGCCTCTGAAAAATGTTCTTAAGTAGGTAAGTACTTGTGTATAGCCATGTTAACAACATAGCAGAGATGGAAGCTGTTCTTTCTGTCTTAAATGCAGTGTATCTGTTATCTGTGCTTATAGAGAAAGACCTGGATAGAAAGGACCTGGGATTTGCTGTCCTTGTTCACTTTGGTCCAACGTGGCACTGACTTTTGTAGAAGACATTGGATACTTGGATTGGCTAAGATGGTGTGCAGTGTTTGTGTGTGCTATTGTTAAATTGTTTAAGCCTGGTTTCCACCATCATTCATGCTCTGTGGTTGGTTTGTGCTATGAAAGCCTGTGAAATATTGCAGTATGACTCTTTCCAATTCCTCATCTTGCCTGACAAAAAGAATACTAAGGGGTAAAAGCAAAACAAACAAATGAGACTCAGCAAAACTTACTGACGCTGCACAATATTGAGACAGGCAGTCTGTGGTAGGCTTTAAATGAAACAAGAACACAGGGGACTATATTTAATTTAAACACCACTCATCCTAAAATAACTTAACCTGCAGAATGATTGCTGTGCAAACACTGTAATAATATAGCAGAGCTGTCACTTCAGACAGTATTTAATAGGTTCTGGCCGATTTCATTATTAACACTTAGAACACTTCATGAAAAGTGATGAAAATACCGATACATAACCTGTACTGAAATCTCCAAGATCCCACAGAACATTTTTGTAGCTACTGCCTGACACTTCTCAAGGGGGACTGCAAATGGTTGTGAACTTGAGCTGTTAGCAGCAGATGCCAAAACTCCTCTTGTTTCAAAATTGCAAACAAAATAGATGAAATGGGCTCCTCACAGCTTTGCTTCCATGCTGTCTGTGTGGAAGCCTCATAAGGGAGATGAAATGTTTCCTCCTGCTATTGCGAATGATTGGGAATTACTTTTTCTCCTCATTTCAATTTATGTGAAGACCATGCTGATATATTGTACTGGCTCAAAGATATATTGAAGAAACAACCCAAGAAAAAATACCAAAAAAAAAAAAATACTGTAGCTGCAGAAAAAGTGCCGTTGTGCTGTTAATGTTTTATTTTTACTACCCTGTGTTCCACAAGTTCTTTTCCATAGCACAGGTCCTCTTTTACAATGTAGAAAGAAGCAGACTAGCCAAAATTTTTGTAATAATTTATATTATTATACAGTGCATATATAGACACTGTAATTATGGTGCAAGTATGAGAGTAACACTAAATTCATTAGAGTTCCTGTGGTTTTTTTCAGGCTCCAGAAATAGACTTCTTATAGTGGGTGAGAGTGTGTGGGTTTCTGCTTGTGTTATCACTGGGCATTGGTGGAGACGGTTGGTATAAGTTGATATAAGTGTGGCTGGGTTGATGGCTGTTGTTAGTAACAGCTGGCACCGGGCTTAGTCCGGGGCTTGATCATTGTCTGAAGGAGCCAAAATGGAATCCCTAGAGAGCCTGGGTATTTCCTTAGCTCCTGGCATCAGCTCAAGCCATAAGTCACAACCTTCCTTTGTTGAATTACAGTAGCTGGGAAATTTGTGTAGTTCCAACAGTGACAGATTGAATAGTGTGAATTTGGACTTGGAGATCTTAACTATAGGTACACCTGTGCTGGCACCTGGCCTGGAATAAACATGAGCATGGAGCTTCTGGCCTTCCAGGCAAGAGAAGTAGATGGGAGAGATGAGGCCAGTGGTGCAGGGTTAACATGTGGAAAACCCCTTGGGTAGGTCCTTCCTTTTCTGCCTCCTTCAACTTCTGTAAGTATCTAGGAATGCCTCAAGGCATTTGACTGGTATTGAGTGGTCATCTGAGTTACTGTGTTCTCATCTGAAGCTCATGTCATGAAATTGAGACAACATTGGTTAAAAGGATAGGGGATCACTAATAACTGAATTTTAGTAATGAATTCCCAGCTGAGGTGTCTCCACTGGATGTGTTGATTTCTCTTTCTGGACAAGTGCATTTCAGATAACAAAGAGGGTGAGAGGATGGCTAGATTTTCTTTTCCTTAGAAAAAATGGTAACACCCCTCTACTATGCTTTTGTGTTTTGGTGTTGCTTGAATGTGACACAAACTGTGGAATTTGGGAATCTCTGTGATGTAATGGTGCTGAATATCTGCAGTCTAGAGGCTGGCTTGGTTGGGCTTTCAGCTTATGTTCTGGAATCATTTGGACATAAGCCATGCTTGATTTAAAGGAAAAATAATGCTTAGTTTTTCAGACTTCATATAGTGGTTTGGATGTAAAAAAAAAAAAAAAAAAAAAACCAAATGAGCTTGAATCTTAGATTAAGGTACATTTGTTGTGTGCTTATAGCAATTGGACTGCAAGAGCCTGGCCTTTTCTGTGTCTTCTTGCACTCTTAGTTCTCCTGAGCTGTCTGGCTCCTGTTGTAAATGAAAGCTTGGCAGGGTTGCTTGCAGCAGTAAAGGGTTATGGGATCAGCCCTGTAGTGTGCTGACAGAGACATGTGCAGCCTGGCTCTTAGAGCTGGTCCTGGCTAAAGCAGAAGGGAGTTCTTGGTGCTCAAAAGCAGGAGAGGCAGGTTGGGTGCTGCCCCAGTGGGAAGGCAGCAGGTGAGGGCTCTGGTGGAGGACCTGAGATGTGGTGCAGAAGAAGCCTGGTGCCTGCTATGACCTGTGCTGGGCTGAGGTTGATGGGGATTGGGAGAGGGCAACAGGAGGCCACTGCTTAATCTTGTTCAGCTCTTAGGGATGCATCAACTAAACTGGGCTTGTTCATTTAGTAAACTATTAAAGAAGTAGTCTTCAGGGTATTTATTTCAGGCAGTTCTAGTGAAGTAATCCTTTAATTCCTCAGAGTAAATGCTGATGAGGATTTACTGCAGACTAAGCTGTGTGGAGGTTACTGTGTGAGTGGTTATAGAGTATGTTTGGGAGCAGTGTGGCTGCTGTCCCTTGGGGCTGGGCAGTGGGACACGCAGGGTGTCCCCATGGCAGGGCTGTCCTCTGTGACCATTGATGGCTGTGCTTGGGAATGCTTGTGTCTGAGCCTGGAGAAAGGGGTTGGTTCTGCTTCAACTTTGGCTGAAACCACTCCTCTAAATGTTCTGCTGTTTCTTCCTGTTGAGCATGCTGCCCAGCCTTCTCTCCTCTGCCTTGATCTTTCTTTTCCTGGATTGTTCCAAATAATGAGAGAAGCACCAGATGAAACCATGGTCTGATGCATATAATACGCATATAATTTGCGTGTGTCTGTCTATTTGCATTATTTTGCCCACAAAATCATAATGGTTTCTCATTGTTTAAGCAGTGATTTCTTCACTCTGTACCGAGTGTTCTGCACTTAGGAGGCCAGGAGAAGGCCTGTGCTCTTCCACTTAGTCGCAAGAGATGTGTAGTGCTTTGATTAGCTAGGTTTGCAAGTTAGGAATTATTTATCCTCATTTTGGTATTGCTGGAGCAAGTCAAAAGAAATCTGAGGGGAACTGCAGGCTGTGGTGAGCAAAGGAACTGGGACTTCACTGTTCTGTCCAACCCCTTTTCTCAAGGGAGCTGTTTTCCTGGGAACACCAGGGCAGTGTTGTTGAGCTGCGTGATAGGAAAGCAATGTAAGTAAAATCTTATGCCAATACTTTGGATGGAAAGCTGGTAACAGAATGTCATTTGATATTGAAAGTGGTGACCTACCTTATGAAAAGGAAATGATCACCTGCAGTGGGAGAATATGTAGGTCCAGTAAGTAACTTATTTTTCTTGAAATTTCTTTGCTCGTGGAAAATTTTTTGATGGCCAGAGCATGGCTTGGGTCTGAGCAGATACTCCTGGTCTCTCCCTGGCACTGCACTGCTCTGACTCTTCTGTAAAATGTTCATCCTTGTGGCTGCAGCATTATTGGCAAAAATCTGATATTAAAAGTTTGTTCTTGGATAATAATAAATCAAAACCTGGAAGTATTGGAAAAGCAGAGTAGCATAGAAACTTGAAACTTGTAGCAACTTTTCTGCTGGGGAGGAAAAATGATGAACAACTTTTACCAGTTCCAAGTTATTAAATCTAAATTTGAAGTATCCTTTTCTAATAAACTGGATTTTCTTCAACTTCTTCCATTTCTTATCTCAGATATGGAGCTGATTTACATGGAAACATTTTGTGTTAGAAGTCAGAATGAGTTATGTTTTCTTTTCATAGAGAGAAAAAAGTTAAATTAGAATTTTTCTTGAAATTAAGTATATTAGAAGGCATTTGAAACTTTAAATTGACTAACAAAGCACTTTTTAGTTTGAAATGTGCTTTTATATATAACTAAAACATACAAATAGGGTTTGCATTATTTCTGAGTAATTGCAGTCCCTGAAAGTTCCCATAGTTGAAAGAAGCTGTTTTAGTTTCATACTAGAAGCACAAAGACATTGAAAGCAGCTGTTCTTCAGTTTAGAAATAGTTTGATCTGAAAAATAACAATAAGTCTTATTACAGAGGATAAAAAAATTTTTTTACCTAAAAAATAAAGTAAGGAGTTTCATGAGTTCTAATACCAGTAGTCACCCTTAAAAATGAGAATATTTGTGTGACTTAATCTGACATGTTCATAAAGTTTGTGACATGGTTCAGTGCAATGTGTTGTATTTAATGTTGTCATTGACCTTTGTCATGAAATAATATAAATAATAACAACCATAAAATATAAGGATTTATTTTAAAGTATGAAATTAAATTTAAAATTATCCTGCTTCTGGAAATTGATACAGTTTGAGTGAACAGGACAATGAATATGTGCATGCTTCTGCAGCCTCCAAATATCAGTGTGGTGTTGGAAGTGAGTCAAGGCTGTGGATACTTCATAGTCTCAGCAAAGGGTGAAATTTAGCCTTTTGGGAGTCATTGGCGCATTCCCATTTAACTCAGTGAGGTGAGGATTTTGGCTGTGGCTCCAAAAGCAGCTTTGTCTGAGCAGTTCCGATTGCCCTTGTGGAAGAGGGTGCACAGGAGGCCCCATTTCTGTGGGGACCTTGGCTGTGCTGTACTGTGGGCAGCCATGGCAAAGCCTGGAGGGGGAACAGAGGGATGTGCTGCAGAGCAGGCGAGCCCTGGTGTGACTGCCCTCTTTTCTTAATAAACCATCTCTGTATCTGACTCTGACAGGCATGGAAACCTCAACCTGGTATGCCTAAAACAGCAACACTGATTATATTCTGCAGCACAAATGTCATCTGAGTGTTTGAGGCCTAAATGCAGACCTTTGAAAGCAAAGACAAATTGATGTTAAGGACAGCATGTAGCAGCCTCACTCTTCACTTACCCTGTTGAGATCAAAGTATGAGGTTACTAGACTCAAGTCAGTGCTTCATTATTGGGAGGTTTTTATTTAAGCTCTCTCAAGGTATTAAACTACTGCCTGTTAAACTGATTCTCCTTTTCTGGTGATTAAATCAGTAGCAGATTTTTGTCTTAGAGTGGACAGGAAGAGAAAGCACCAAGGGCAGTGAAATTACAGCTTGAAGTACCATAGTATGATTTGTATTGGAAAGGACCTTTAAAGGTTGTTTAGTTCAACTCTATTTCAGTGAGCAGGGATATCTTCAACTAGAGCAGGTTGCTAGGAGCCTTGTCCAGTATGACCTTGGATGTTTCCTGGGATGGGGCTTCTATCACCTCTCTGGCCAGTCTGTTTCAGTGGCTCACTGTGCTTGTAAAAAATTTCTTCTCCATATGTCGTCAAAGACATTTTCTTGTCCTGTGGCAAAAGGCAGCCTGCCAGCCTTCTCTTTTACTTCTTGCTGGCTCCATCTATTACTTGATGGCCTTCAAGAGTTAGTAAATTCTGAAGAGCTCTTGTGTAGTTATCTCCATTTTTGCAGAGGATAAAGAGTCAGACAAATGACATGCCCAAAGTTGCAGAGGAAAAATAGGGAAAACCAAGCATACTTGTGTTCTATGATGTGTCTGCCTACTGGCTGCTCTGCCTAGTTTTAGATGGAAAACACTGCTTGTCTTTCTCATGGCTGTTACTGGGATGGATGTTTTTCCCCACACCTTGTGAGAGCAAACTGGATGCTAGAGCATCACTATACATTTTCATACAGAGGTATTTTCCAATGGCCTTAACTGCTGCCATTTATCACCAAGCCTTTTTGTAAGGTTTGTAATGATTGACTTTTGCTCTGTCACTGCTAGGTGTTTACCTAAAAACAGAGTAAATAAGCAAAATTATCACTGTTAGGTAAAGAAACAAGTCTTCAAAGTAGAAGTTATGATAGCTGCAGACTTTATAACCCTTAGGGTATTTTTTAAGATTTTAATATTGCTTATGTAAGCTGTGCTACAGATGCTATTTGTGGTCATTAGTTTTGTGTCATATACAAATCTCAGCTTTGGTCCACATTTGTCTTGTTCCTCTCACCACTATCTTCATGTCCAAATCACTTCTGTGGAGAAATCAGAACAGCTGTAGCGTTTATTGTTTATTTTTTCCAGGGTCTTTGTCTCCCACTGCATTAATTATTTGCAGTACCAGAATCACTTAAATACAGTACTGAGAGGAGATGCTTGCCTGTGACCACAACTGCTGCTCCAGAGTCTTTCCACACCTTCTTTCCTAAGGCTCAGCTTTGTTCCACTCTGCAAGTGTACTTGTTTAGTCAGGACAGATGAAGGCCAAGCACAATAATGTGTTTTGGTGAACAAATAGTTCATGCATGCAGTGACATCTGAGTGTTCAGCAGTCTTCACCTATTGCATTTCTCATACTTATGTTGGCCAATTTGCATTATGCAGTTTTATATAACCATATAATGATTTTATCATCAAAATATTGTTTTAACTAATTTTTTCTCTGCATTCAAAGTGGACAAATTAATATACCACTAGTTTGAGTATTTTTTTTAAATGCCGTATTTGGACCTTTTTATATTTTCCTTTATAAAATGCTACAGGTGTCTTGGATACCTTCATTAGCCACTTAATAGAAGACAGGAGTTTTACTCATTAGTGTTATCTAGCTGCTTATCAGACTTGCTCTTGAGTTCTGAGCATGCTGTCCTGTTATAGCAATTGGGCTTTGTTCTTATCAGGTTTGTGTAGCATTGTATTAGAGCAGGAATAAAATGTTTTTGAGTAGAAATAAAAGGAGCATGAATAAAACTCCTGTGTTATAGAGAATTTGTGAGGATTACTGGGTATAAAATGCATTCATACTTTTAACTGATAAAGGTATAACAGGGCAGCACACTGAGAAACTTGATGATTCAGACCTGGCAAAACAGTAGGGAAAAATAGAGACCCTCTAGAGATAAAAGAAGGAAAGGTGTTCCGTGGGGATACCCCTGCCTTTATGTCAAACTATAGACTTTCCTGCTTAACTGAGATGTGTGGACAATCTGCTACTGTCTAACTATCAGGAGAAAAAGGGAATCATAGATCAATTTGTGAGCCTGCAGTGAAGGTGACACAGTCAAGTGCAAGGTAAAAGTAGCTATTGACATAGGTCAGTGCTGTTGGAATTTGTCTGAGGAATTGGGGTGGAAAAGTCAGGCATAGTAAAAAGTGAAAGCTCTGTACTTGTTCTCCCATAGCTTAAATGCCTTTACATGTGAGTTGGATTTTTGGTTTCCATCACCCCAGTGGTTGCTGGTGCTCTGTGGTAGAATGACAGGTCTGTAACCTGGCTGCCTTGTATGTGGTACTGCAGGAAGGTCAGTGCAGAGGGAAGCAGATGGGACAGTTGAACGTCTGTATTATTTACAAGTCTTCCTATTGGTGAAAGTGGGAAAAGGCCAGAGGGAGCCAAAAAAATTGGGATGTGGAAAGACCAAAGCCGGGGAAGGTTTGTTTTTGTTTTTTGAAACCACAAAATACAAAGGCTGTTTCTAATCTCTGCCCTGAAATATCAGTAGGGCTTAACTGCTTGCCACAGAGTAGGATATAATGTTAAAGAAGCAGGATCAAACTGTTATGGGAGTTCTTTCTGATCAAATATGACACCAAGAGCAGTACTCACCCCTGCCAGTAATAGCCCCAAGGTTGTATGCAAGGTCCTAGGCACCACATTTTTCTGACGGGGAAGAAATAGGAGCTTCCCAGTGGAAGCTGAAAAGGTGATCATGGGAAGCTGTAATCCCAAAATTGATCCTCTAGGAAATCACCCAGCCTGCTTCTTAAAATTGCAGTCAAAAGTAATTTTGTGCATCACCAGAAATACTCCAAAGAATTAGTGTACTTTCAATGGTTTAGTACTTGGTCTGTATTCATTTGGATCCGTGAGAGAGGGTAAGTCCAAAATAAATGCCCAATCAACTGTACTGAAGATCTCACTTATTATAGTGTGATTGAATGAACAGAATGGTGCTAACCCAGAGTATCTGACAAATACCTGTGCTGAGCTCTGGAATTAGGTGTGATGGTTCTCCATACTGACTCTTACTGGTACAGCAGTGAAAGCATTAATGTGCATCTGTAGTCTGGTTAAGAGTCAGAATTAATCTGTGCAGAGCCAAGAGCTGCGGAGACCTTCATTTCCTTTGCATGTGCCTGGAAAACCTGTGTGCTCTGACCAGCTCTTGTCTCTGTCCTCTCTGCAGCTCCACATATGGACACATTTCTTCGGAGCAGGGTGATCATGTCAATCTGTGCTGATCTGAGACCAAGTGTTGTGTGAGACTAACAGTGCATGACACTTAATATGGAGAAAGAATGTGGTCAATGTTTTAGATTGAGTAAATGCAATTTATCTTACAGTAGACGACAAATCTGATTCAGCATTATCTGAAGCAAAAATTACCTGCACTTATTTAAGTAGTTAAATCTTGTTGAAGAAGGGGTTTGGCTAAGCAAAAACTGTTGTTTTTTTTTTTAATTTAAATAATGATTTTGATTCAATTGTTAGAGGATTTAGTATTTTTCTTTTTGTTTTAAAAAAATAATCCATTGCAAGCTTGCAACCCTTCATTGAATTTTTTTTTTAAATTTAAATACTGATTTTGATTCAGTTGTTAGAGGATTTAGTATTTTTCTTTAATTTTTGTTTTAAAAAAATAATCCATTGCAAGCTTGCAACCCTTCATTGAAGCAGTTATTTGTTGTTATTATTCAGTATAACAGTTTCTCTTTTACAATAACTGACCTTTGAATATTAACTTTTTGTATATAAAGAAGAATTAAATCTGCTTGTTTCTGGCAGAAAAACTTCCTTGTGAGCATGTTGAAAGAAGACCTTATAGACATTGTTTTCTACAAAACTTTGAAATTGATGTGCAAAGTCCATTAAATTTTGGCAATTGAAATAACTTTCCAGTTTGAATCATAGAACTTAAAGACCATCCAGTTCCACTCCCAATTCCTGTCAGACAGAGACACTTTCCACTAGACCAGATCCCATTCAATCTGACCTTGAACACTTCCAGGAATGGGGCATCCACCACTTCTCTGCTGGCACCTGTTCCAGTGCCTCACCACCCTCACAGTGAAAAGTTAGTTTTTTATCTGACCCAGACTTAGCTTTCAGTTTTAAACCACTACCCTATGTCCTATAGATCCATGCCCTTGTAAAAAATTTCTCTCCACCTCTCTTTTATGCTTGAATCATCATGGTAGGTGTTTTCTGGCCAAACTGAATCTGCTCAGTACTTGAGAGCAAAAATAATTTTTTCAACATCAGCTAATTTTGTCAAATTACCCCTGCCCTAAAACTGTAATAGGCTGTTTGTACCACTTGGGTTTCCTTCCATTTGAATGGTGAGTGGGATATTGCCATTTCTGTGAGGACTCATGTAGTACATGGTTCCTTTTGTGCACACTAGCTTTGTGTTTGACAGGTGCAGACTCATCTTATAGAGGATCTTTAATGCCCTGATGAGATCATGTCTCTTTCATTCAGGAAATACAGGAGTAGAGCCAATTCTGACCTGCATTTTACTCCCATCTAAAACCAACCAGTTTGGCTTTCAATGAGGTTGGAATTTGGCCTGAGTTTTGTATGCTTTGAAGCAGAGGAAGATCACAAGAAGTGATCTCATCAGATATAAAGCCTCTAAAATACACTCAGAGTTTATGAATGCAGACTTTGAAAAAAGTCTGACTTAATTTTACCAACCTGAGACTTTATGGGCAGTGTCTGAGTACATTAATGAGTGGGCCTTTGTAAGGACCACTGTTTAATATTTTACAGGTGCACTCCAAAAGAATTTGTGGCCATTGAGATTTGTTTTATGACTAGTTTGGAGATGTGCTGAAAAACTCTGCAACACTGCAGATCAGAAATAACTTAACTTTTGTCTCTTCCCAGAGAGACATCAGCCCAAGTGTGGAAAAGTAGAAAGGCCGAATGACAAACTATGCCGACTAGGTCTTGCTTCCACCCTCTCCTCCTCTTTCCCAAGTACTGTAAATCACCACTTTTACTACTCTGTTCCAGGACATCATGCCACTCCATACTTTCTCTAGAGTTGAGAGCCTTTTACCTTGAGCAACCTAAAAGTTACTCACCCTTATGCCCCTGTCCAAAGAGGTGTTTTTTCTTTTGTGCTTTTTTTTTTTTTTTTTTTAGTTATCCTTTTTGTTTTTCCACTTCTGCATAAATAGATTGGAAAATTGACAAGTCAAGATATTTCTACCCTGAGAGACCAAGAAAAGCTATAGTCTGTTAGAGCTATACACTCTTTTGTCATGATTGTTTATCAAACTTGTAACAAATTAAAGTTCTTCTGGATTTAGCTGTTTTTGTTTGGAGTTTTTCCCTTTCTGAATAATTTTGGTTTTTAAAACTGAGATGGTTTAGTGTGGTTTTTGATGTGCTTATGGAAGCAATATAACAGTGATAGCAATAGTGCCTAAATGAATCTCTAATGTCAACTACAGTATTACAGAGTTGGGATAAGCCAGCAAAGGAAGCTGTTTCAGTGCAGCTCGCAGCTGGAGCTGATGGCTGAGAAGATGGAAAGCCATTCCTTCTTTGGATCTCAGGCCAGCTAAAGAGCCCTGGCCATGTGCCAGTCCCCATTCCTTCCTCCCTTTCCTGCCAGAGGCAGGAGAGCAATAGTAAATACTGCCAGATGTGGAGACATCCTGCTGTGGGGCTGTGTCCAGGACTGGCAAGGACCCTTCTCAAACCACCAACTGCACAGGAACTTGCCAAGCCATTGCAAACATGGTTTCAGTAATCCCACAGCCTCAGTTTAGCTGCTTTGTGGAAGGTGTTTCCACCTACTAGTTTTGAGATTTTAGTGTGCTTTTTTTATATGTTTTTTTGATGCCTCAGATCTTTAGGTTGGTGTAGTCTTTACTTCAGCTTAGGAAAAGCATCACACACAATAACTGTCTTGAGCAGGTTTGATTGCTTCCACCACTGATTTTTATTCTTTTTCTCCAACATTTGGAGCTTGTTGCCATACCCAAAACTGCAAGAGCAAGTTGGAGAAACTTAAACATCTTCCTGAGAAAACACACCTTTCCCTTTTTTACCTTGTTCCTTGTATGCTGGTTGACAGAAGGAAAGGAAAAGAATCTCTGGTGGAATAGCTCTTGCAGTGGAACAGGGAAGTTTGAGGTGAGCACCCTGAGCACTCAGGGTTCCAAGTTTCGGATTTCTCCTTCATAAAGTGTTCTCTTCTCATAATTATAGAATTCAGTCCAGCACAGTAATCCTGACTTTGGTGATAAGTTGACATCTTGCCTGGAGCACTCAAATTCCTGAGTTGCTGATGTATTTCTAATGTACCTTCCAGACTTTGAGGTACATGAAAGACAAGTATACCATGGGCTGGTAAATGAGTGAGAGTTTTATTTTTCTTGGTGTCTATTCTGTCTTTAAAAAATTTGTGGCTGTAAAGCAAAGAGTAAGTGTGGCTTCCATTGCCTGGCATTTTATGACCTCATTGGCACCAAGAAATGCTCACAGATACGATAATAATAGCAATTTTTAAAGCCTCCTGAAAGTATAAAAGTAACTCCTGCCAAGACCTGCCTAGTTCTAGCATCTCCAGGATATGGAGATGCAGATAGAGCCATTATTTCTGTGAAGGTAGAGTGTCCTGGGAAGCCCAGTCATCTTCAGATATAAGTCTCCTTTCTCATTAGAAATGTTTGTTTTTTTTTTTCTTTCTGCAGGTTGGCACTGTTTCCTTGAGTGTGTGATACCTCTGCCTCTGTTTGCCTGTGATCAGTGTGAGTAATCATTTGAATGATGCATCACATGTACCCAGTTTGTGGAATATTGTTGCTCATTATTACATTAGAGTTCCCTTCCGCAGTTCTGCAAGTGCACTTCAGTAATTGCTGCTTCATGTCTTGGGTCCAAGTGTTCTCCTGGTCAAGGGAACAGGCATCATTAATTACACTCCCTATGCAACTTTCCAAGGTTTCTGCTCCTGGCAAGCAGCTGGTCTGTGCAGCCTCTGCAGCTGGAGCTTTCAGCCTCCCAGCAAACAGCATTGAGCGTAATTTCAAGATGAGTCTGCACAAGGCAGAGCAATTCTAGTGCCAGAGAGTATTGGTATGATTATCAAAAAAGAGTAAGGAATATGGCAAAGCAACATGGCTTAGACAGGCAGTCATTTCTCAGAAGTTCCCCAGAAGTAGCTCTGTCGCTGAATGGAATGTTGTGGAATGGAGTTGTGCAGCTGAAGCTCATTGCCTGTTTTTATCAGTAAGTGAGGTGACAACAGTGTCCTGTGTTAGACCTGGGTGTTCAGGCTGGCCAGCAGCCTGTGAGAGGACAATGCTGGCCCAGGGCAGTTTCTATTCCAGGCAGTGTTTCATTTTTCTGATGCTGAAATGCTTCCAGTAAGAAGTGGGGCAGCGCAGCTGGCCTGCTGGCTGCAGAAGGCCAAGGAGGATCTCTGTAGATGGGACAGGAGTTAGCAGGCAGCCTGGTGATGAAAAGCTGCTGTTTCATTGCCAATGCGTAGTCCAGTACCTGAGATTGAAACTATTACTTGAGCAATGAAAAGATTCTCATTTTATCTTATCTGTTATAGATCTTATGCTATAATAATTCAGGATAGACATTTTTCTTATGATTGTTATTTTTATATTGATTATAATCTGATTTTTACAGATTTAGCATGCACAGTGGCTAAAGCTGTAAGATGAAATAAATCTGGCTATAAACCACCAAACTGGTCTTTATGTTGTATACATCCTAGCTCTGCATAGACAAGCAATAGGCTTAGATATCAGCAATCTGTTTAATTGTAAATAGTTTGCTAATTTGGGTTTAGGTTTATAGAAGTAAGAATCATTTTCAGTCGTATTGAGCTGGAGTTTAACATTTAGAAGAGCCCTGTCTTTGCCACTTCTTCCTCATTTTAGGTCAGGTGTTTCAGCCTCCTTTGTAGTATGAGCAAGAGATCTAAATCATAAACAAATATACTTGCCTGACAGTGCTTTCTGTCTGGAGTTGTCTTTCAGTGATGCCACTAACATGTGCTTATTTATATCTTGCTCAAGGGCAAGGTATGCTTACTCTTTTCTGAAATGCCTTTTGAAATTTCAGGCACTCTTGGCTCTTTTGCACATCCCTTCACCCTTTATTTTTGCTACCTATTAATTGATGTGCCATTATCTCTATTGGTTGGTTTTGTTTTCTGTGCTCATTGTTTCACTAAATATACAGGGCCCATTCCAGAGATCTATGTGGGGACAAACTGCATGCCTAACTTGTGATTCATCCTTTTTTTCCACAGGCCTCTGAATGCTGCAGCTCAGCAGCAGCGTAGTTTATACATGTATGCGTGGTTAACTTACTGCAGAATCTCCTCTTCCTCCAGTGGTGCAGCTATGGCCAAACACCTCCTTCCCTGCAAAGACTTCCATGTCCCTCCCCTTACTGCCCTCCCAGTGTTTTTATAGATTCTGAAGTTGAATATGATATAGAGTAGTTTAGCTCCTTTGCAGAGGGGTTATTAATTTGGTTTGGAGTAGGTGGCTCTGACCACCTAGCATCACCTCTGTTGCCACCTAGCATCAATCTTCAAATCCTGGTCAGATGGCAAATTCTGAATGCTACAACTGCTTTTGTTTGAGCTACTGGGGCAGTTTCTCTTAACGATGCAAAGGCTTTGAAAGAGGAATTTACATGCCTTGACTTATCAGTGGACAAAAGAAATGTGTTTAGAGAGAAGTGGACAGTAAAGAGGAAATGCTAATTTTTAGTGGTTTCAGAACTCTTTGGACTTCACCTATGGTATCTTTCCTAGAAATTGTTCTAAAACTTAGCAGCTCACTGAAACTCAATTTTTTTCTACAAGCAGAAAAAGTTCTCTTCAGGTTTTTTACACTAAGGTATATGTATACAATTTTCAAGGTTTGGTTTTACTTGCCTTGGTATCAGGCCTAAAAAGGGAGTCTTTATATTAATTTCTGTGGATTTCTGTGATGGGACTGTATTAATTTTAGGTGGACTCCTTGGAAAAAAAATTTTAGAACAAACCTTCCATGCTGTTGTCATCTTTATGGGGACAAACAGTAATGCAGACTTGACTGAATATAATTAATCTCATGTTTAAATCTGAATGCACAAGGGAGGGAAAGTTTGCTCAGATCCTTGCAGATTCCAGAGGAGTGAAACACTAGCCTAGTTAAAGCAGTGAAATTTTTGAACCATGTGCTCGAAGAAATTTGAGTGGTAATGCTTATGTCTTTTCTATGGGCATTCATAGCCAAGCATGCTTGTAAATAGGAATGAGCAACATAATTTGTGTGCATTATCTACTAATTCCTGTACTTTTTGTACAGATTCATGTAACTGAAGTTGCTTAAGTTTCTAAAATGTTCAAAACTTACACCTACACAAAGTTAAGACATCTCCTTCATGTTCTCAGCAGATTAAATGAGTGTGTGGTGGAAGTGTGTATTATTCTCATTGCATTATCATTTTTATCTATGTAAGTACAGATGTTTTTTGGTATGTTAAAAAAGCTAGATACCACTAGATGATGAAAGAGATGATTATTTTGTCTTTGTCCTATCTTAATTTTCCACCTAAGCACCTGACAGGCTTTTTATTAGTTAAATCTTGCTTTTCTCTTCAGAGTAATGAAAAGTGCTTTTTGCCCTTTGAGCCAGGAGGTTCTTTGAGTCTATTTCCTTGTCCAAACGCTGCTTCCCTCTGAGGCCCTTGGCAGTCTCTCAACTGCTGTTACAATTCTGTCTGCAGTGTGAGGCGAGGGTAATGGCATCACTAATCTCACCTTTCTAGCAGAGTGGGAAGAATGAGCAGTTACAGTTTGCAAGCTGCTTTTATGATGACATGCCTTATTGGCTCTAGCCTCATTCTCATTGAAGTCAATGGCCAAAATTATGTACATAGCATAGTATTCTTCAGCATGTGTGCATTCACAGTCCCTCCCAAATTAAGAAACAATCCCTGAAGGCGTGAGGCTATCAAGGAAACACAAGCAAAGAAAAAAATTCCTAAATTGTAATCAGGAGTGTATAAATTCTGGATATGTTGTATCTATAAAACCTGCTATATTATTTCTATTAAAGTTTAAAAAAAGGTGGCTTGCTTGTCTTCTGAGCTATATAGTTGTACTTGAGTGATCTAGGAAATTCTGAGAAGCAATGAAGAATGAATTTAAATTAAATAATCTATAATGAACCTTTCCATATATGCTTCTGTAGTTGTGTAATTACTTGAAATATTTCATCTGGCAAATAAGCTTGCCACAAGGATGAATCTTAGAATATTCTAGAAGACATTGTATATATTCAGATGATATTTCTGATAACTGATCTGTAGTCCTTCAGCAATACCCTTTATATATCATCTACAAATAATTGAGCTAGACTGTTGTTCACAAAGCTGAAGACATTGAAAGGAGGAAGGGCTGTATCATTCACTGTCTGGAATCCCATTTCAGTTGTCTACAAGAAATAAAAATTACTTTCCTGTAGCCTTGTACCATGCTTTTGTGTACATTGCCTCACGTAGATAAGGTTGGATGTTTGTTGTTGTTACATCTGAGTGAAAAGCAACTCTTTTTCTTGAAGCTGCATTTATGCCTTCCAGGAGTGTCAGCAGGACACACTGCTACAGCTGGCTTCCATCCTGAGGGCTGGGAGCTTAGCTCACACTGTCACTTCCTGCATGGGACTGTGCACAGACTGCCTGCAGGAGTAGGACTGAAGCCTTTTAACTTCTGTTTTCTGTGAAGCTGTGAGACTGCTGAAATGCAGCTAGCAGGTTAAATACTGGGCAATATTACACCTTTTCCCACCAGCACAGAAAATTAATGTTCTCAGTCATTATTGAGCAAGCAAGTAAATAAACTTTATTCTAATCTCTGGTGAAGTACAATATTGAAGTATTTTGCAATGCAAAAGAATATTTCCTACACAGCCTAAAATAAAATTCAAGCGTGTTAGTTACAGAAAGAGGCCCCAGCTCTTAAATGGAAGGAAGTGCCTTAAACTGTTGCATGATCCAGTACATGCATAAGATCCTCTCAGACATTTGCAGCAGCTTTATTTGCCAAGATCTTATCCTCTGGTATAGCAAAACCTTCAGTCAGTTTTCAGTAATACTTCATTTTATGATCAAGCTACACAGGATTATGATATTTAGTTTGACAGGTTCTCTTTTTTCTGAAGTGTCTGCTCAGAGCTGTGTTCACTTTTACATCAAGTATCACATGTGTTTCAGAGTAAGAGTATATAATTACTGATCCTTGGTATCTTTGCAAAACAGAAGTGTATCTATTGGACTATTCCATGTACAATTTTTTCAAGCAAGTTCATCAAGGACTTGCTTGCTATGCTTGAATAAAAGGAAGGTTCTTCAGAGGTAGTGGGTAGTTTGGATCTGAATTTAACTTTGGGAAAACATAAGCAGTTTCTTTGAAATCTCTTTGGTACTGGCTCATGCCTCAGAGTTCAGCACTACTTTTATCTACTTTAGAGGCAATCCAGGTGGGACTGGATCCTGGCTGTTGTTAACTAACAGAGCTTTATCAAAGGAAGTGTGCTGACTTACACTGGCAGAGGCACTAGCCCTCAATATTTTTAGGTCTTAAGCCTATTTGCACAAGTCTCATTTCTTTTATTATCAATGCATCACTTCAAGTTTTAAAAGAAGTTTAGACAAGAGCATTGATCTTAGATCTAAGAAATAAAATTGTAGCTCCTTCAAATATTTACATATGAAAATGAGGTGTATTTGGAGAGTTAAACCAAGGGGTAACCATATATATAAATGTGGTAGGGAAATGCATCATCTGAGGATATTTTCCCTAGCTGCTGGGAGAAGGGAAGCAAGGACCACTGACATGTTAGTAAACTCTCTACTATTAGGGGTGCAAGCCTTGTGCAGGGTTGAGATAAGAAAAAATGGATTAGAATATTATTGCAGGGCAAACTGAGCTGTTGCAAACCATTCAACCTTTCTACTGCTGTAAGACCAGATTAATTTTCTCAATTAAAATGCCAGACTGTAATATACTCTAAAATATACTGGGAGTATAGGTCAAAAGTAGGGAATATAATGGCTGAACTGCTTCATTACAGCTGACCTGCTGAAGTCTTTGCAATCAGTCTAGTCTCATCAAGAGTTCTATCACTATGATTATACTCATTCTGCATTACAGCTTCAAGTTAATCCAACATTACCTGATCTGTGTTGGATATAATGTAAGATGAAGCTCAAAGTTGCAGCTGTTCTGATTTGTCTCTGATAACCATCCTGTTTTCTGTTAGTCTCCTGAGAGCAGTAGCCAAACTTGCTAGACTTAATTTGGGCACAAAAAGAGAGGAAAGGCACCAAGCTAAGTCTTGTTAGTAACATGACAGAAGTGATCAGCTTTGTCTAACACTTATTCAATGCAGTTCATGTATTTAAATCCTGTGAATTGGTGGGATTTTCTCTGGTGTCAGCCTGAGGGATAGTGACCATCTCATTTGCTCCAGAGAGTGTAATATAAATGGGATTGATTTCTAGTATGTTGATTTGGGATACCAAAGTGGATGATCTTGTGCTGTTCTAAGTGGGAGACAGGCTTTGTTGCAAGCAGCCTTCTTCAATAGACCAAGGCTGACAATTCTTCCTGGAAATGTGTTCCAAGGATTCTTTCAGAACCTTGTGGGGATGAGATTATTTCATCTTGGGTCACAACTTGCAGCTGATCAGTTCTTTGTGTTTTTATGTGCTGGCTTTTAGAAAGGACCAGGTGAAATAACAGGTGAAAAGTGGTTAGCTTCTGCTGGGTGAAGAGAGACTGAGATGATTCTTGTGCAGTAAGGAAAGTTTTGAGGGTCTTTAATTTCTGACATGTCACAAGTATAGGTCTACTTGGTCTACACACTCTGAATTCTCCTGATCCCTGGTTTTCAGCCTTGCATGAAATGAATTGATTTCTTCTTCATTGGCTAAAACAATCATTACAGTATGTTTTGCATAAATAGAGCTGAAAAGTTGAATAATGAGATTGCTTAATAAGAATTTGCTTCTAACTAAAAACTGTTACTGCATTTATAGAAGAAAAAGCTATGTTCTGGAGAAGATCCAGGGATGCTCTGGTGGCCTGGCCTCCAGCATAGGGACCTCCAGAGTTCCTTGGTTCCTTGTCTATTTCATGCTTGGGAGTTCCAAAACTCTTATGTCGACAAAAAAGCAAAGTCCTACTATTAGAGAGAAGTTCTCTCTTCACAAATTTAGTCCTTGAAACTTAAATAATTGGTTTTTTTAACCAATGGGATGAACTTCTCTACTCAGGTAAATTTAAGCTGTGCTCAGATTTGAGCCAGCTCAAAAACCAAGAGCTTATTTAAACGCCTCCTGAGCAAGCAAGATGATACCTACAGTCCTGAGGCTGCTTTGGTAGCTTTGTGGTTAGAAGATGACTTTTGACTTCTGCAGGTCAAAAGTGACCCCCCCTGTTTATAATCTGTGGATTTTATTCTTTTGCTCTACTGTGCCTGTTCCATAGAAGGAAGCTCAGGTGTGTGAGAGCTGGTGAGGACCAGTGCTCTTGTCCTGGGCTCCTCTTCCATAGCCCTTCCCTCTGTCTTGGGGATAGGCTGGCAAATAAGGGAAGCTTCAAATCCAGTTGTGTGGATTATGCATTGTAATAATTGTAACAGGATTTTTTGTATCTGGAATATGACAGCAAAACCCTCCTCTTCTGAAAATACTTTGTTAATGGCATTTTATGTGACGCTGAAGAATGACTACATTTTCGTTTCTTAAAACCTTGTTAGCGCATTACCCTCTGTATTGATCATGTTGTAAGGATGGGAAGATCCCACTGTACTTTTAAAATGTGGAGGCTAGAAAACCTATACCTTTGTCACTTCTTCCACTTTTTTTTTTGTTTTTCTAAATTGAGAAAAATAAAGATGGGAGTAAAGACTGTAAAGAGTTAACTTAATGATAAACAATTTCTATTGGGCTGCCTTTCCAAGCAGAACTGCACCTTACACTTTAGTGTATGAGGCTATAAAGGTCTGGTAAATGGTTTTGTTAATTTTAATATGCAGCAAATAAGGCTTCACCTTCTGCCAGAAATGGTACATTATGCTCCTTGATCACTGTTTTCCTTTCTGGACAGTTATATTATTTAAATAAGTGGCACTTGAAAGCTGTTTGTGAGAGCCTGTGGTCCAAGAGGTGATTTCTGAATCACCAAAAAGTATAGGTCATCTAGCTTAATATACAGCCTGTGTTCCAGAAATCAGTACAATGAGAGAAGGTCTTTTGATTTTTGTGTTGCAGAAAAAAACCTCTTGTTGGAAAAAAAGTAGCTCCAAGTAGTATTTTGGTGAATAGTAGTATGTGTTATTTGCTGCTGCTTTTTGCTCTGGATCTGGTGTTATATGAATGTTTAACAGAGCCTTTCTCTTGTAATGATTGCTGAACCAAGGGTGCATTTTGGGTTTTTTTGAAAAGTCAGTTCACAACGGGGTCTGTGTGTGTCCCCGTGTGCCTCGCAGCAGGGAACGCCCAGCACTTGCAGATGGACAGGACTTGATAAAAACAGAGGAGGGAGGGAGGGGTCCCTGAGGCAGGGCCCCTGCTCCCCTGAGCCTGCCCCTGCACCCCCAGGGTGTCCTGGCTACCCACCAGCCTGCTGGGCTGGTTCTTGCCTGTTCCTGTGCTCTCTGAGCTGGGACCAAAGCGTCAAATCAAGCAGGAGCTGATGGCAAGCCCACAAAAAGAACGAGTGTGCTATGCATGTGACAATTTTTAGCTTTTCATTTTGCTCTGGGCCATGCAACTCCTGGTATAAATGGGGGGGGGGGCGGAAACAGCTTTGACTATTTCTCACTAAAACTGCTTATTTTTGTTTCTTATCCTTTCAGCATAATTTTTACTGAAATAGTTTTGTATAAGATATTCTTCCCTCTGTCCCAAGCAAAGACTGTCAGATTGTTCCAGTCTGAAAATGCAAGCTAGGCTGACTGAAAAATTATACACTTCAAATACCAGAGGTGCTGTGAGCTCATCGTTTCCAGATCTCTGTTGCTGGAGATGTGGGGAAAGAACAGATGAACCAGATTAATGTCACTGGTTTTTCATAACTCCCAGAGATTTTCTTGGCAAGTTTCTTTTTCCAGCAATTTTCTCATCCCTCTTCTGTTCTTTCTTAATTCCTACCTCTTCTTTCCCAAGAAACAGAAGCCCCTTTCTAGCTTTCTATGCTCCTCTGTGGAACACACCCCTTATGCTGGCAGTGCAAAAAATGCTGCGCCGTGCCTTATTGCAGGGCTTGATCAGGCTTATGTGGGGTAGGGGCTCCTTAGTTAAGGGCTGGTGAATCAGCTGTGGGAACAGGGACTTCATCTGAATTCCACATTTCAAACTGTGAGAAGTTCAGCCTATGTTCATCTTTAATTTGTATGTAGATATATATGTTACATAAAAACGTAGCCTGAAGTGTGATTATTCCCTTACTGCAAGTGCATGAGTATTCTAGATAGAACTTGTCCTTGAAATCATCTTTGTGGGTGTAGTTTTGGCAGCTTGTTTTCACTTGATCAATTTTTGGTTGTTTGGGGGGAAAAAAAAGATGTTTTATCAAAGATATGAACAATTAATCATTTTTTGTTGGCATTACATTTTTGCTGATATCAGAATTTGAATGCTTCTTTCTCAGCCTTTGGTTGATGTTCCCTGAGTGCCCTTTACTGAAGGGTGTAGCACTGGTGCTTGTGTGTGCTTACTTCCAGTAAATTATGTGCACCAGCTCACTGCAAAGAGGCACCATGTGTGTCTTTTCTACATTTCATCTGCACACCTTAATAGCATGTAGCTATTAGAAATTTTTACTCTTACCATTGTGTTCTTGGAGCTTTTTTGCCTTCCAAAGTGGTGGCTGCACTTTCCAGTTGCTGGCTGGTTTCAGAGATGGGGACAGAAACAAAATGCTTTTCTGACTTTAGTAATGTGTTATTTGCAAGACCTTGCATGAATTCAGCAAACAGAAAATGTGCTTCCCTTAGCTCATCCCACTTTGTGCATTTTGAATATATAGCTAAGCGATAAATACATGTTTTTGGTGAAACCCTGTTCAGTGGTAGAGATTTGATTTTATCTGCTACCCAGCGGATTCTGCCAACAGAAGCTCTTTCTTCCTGTGTCGTTAAGGGCCCTAATCTCCCTCCATCTCTGACCAAATAGATAAGAGGTCAAACCAGAAATATTTGTAACTGTCTTTCCTGCTTTTTGATAAGACACATGATGAAGTTGCAGGTGCATAGATATGAAGAGGAACATGTGAGTTAAAGTACATACCCACATTCTCTTAACTGTCCTGGAACTGCCTCAGTACCCTTGCAATACATAGATTTCTCACTTTATTTTTACCTCTGCTGCATGGAAATTACCTTCCCTCTCAGCAAGTCTTTTGTCCCATCACAAGAAGGAAGGCCATGCCCACTTAATTCTGCAATTGTTGATGTCCTTTGCCTGTCTATCCCTCTCATGTACCTTGCCACAAAATGTGATGCTTTTCTAGGTGTCATTAATCCCAGAAATTGTCTGTCTGCCAGCTGACTACTGACAGTCCTTCTGGCAAAAACCTTTCCTTAGCTGTGACAGATGCAGTCTAACTCTGTCCTGAAATAAGTTGCTTCTGTTTCTGTGAAAGACTTAAAAGTTTTGCTTTTAATCATACATGGAGGGTCTCTCCTTCCTTGTCTTCACCCCATGAGATTGCTATTTCTCTGATGTTTTTTCACAGCACTGCAAAGCTGCTTTATGTAATCTCCCTGCTGCTCTACACCTACATCCCTCCCAGTGAATGCAGCTGACCTGTTTGTGGATAATACCTTTTGGCTATTACAGCTTCAGGGCTGGCTGTGAGAGGGCTGCACTGGCCTGCTGTGTGTATCTTTGCCCTCACTTCATACTTTTGGTCTGAGTTCCTCCTCATTTGTCATCTGCAAGGCTGGTTTCCTAATGGTAGTTGTTTTAACCCCTCTTTGAAGCAACAATATTCAGCAGTAAGAAAGGCTGAGTAAGTATTACAGAGCAGCTCTATATAGTTTGGGAAATTGTTTCAAGTACACGACCTTATTAGCTGAATTGGATGTGCTAGCAGACAGTAACACTTTCAAGCCAATGCAGAGAGGAAGATTTCACAAATGAGACTTAAAGGAGGTGGTTTTGCTCAGTAGGATTTCTGAAGAATTTTCCTCATCTAAAAGATGTACAAATTTTCTGGTTTTGCTTTATATTCTAGAGAAACTAGCCTAAAATGCTGAAGTGAAGTTAAGGTGAATAGTCAACCTGGCAGCTCTGCACAGCAGCTCCTGGAGTATGGCTGACAGGCTGCAGTAATAAGGTATATATTGCAGATGTAACACATCCATAACAACCTTGGAAAGGCTTCCCAAAGTCCCCAAAGGGGACTGAGAGGGAAGAGAATCCTATTGAAAGAATATAAGCAAAAGAATCTAGCCTTACTGAAAAAAAAAAAAAAATTACACTACCATCAATAACTTTGTCAATAAATCTATCCTATAAAGAAAAAAAAATCATCAGTTTTCCAGTGTTTCTAATAGAAATAGATGCTGTGCAAAAGATTAACATTTATTGCCCTCTTTGAGAACATAACTGTAGAGATGCAGGCTGAAAGTGTAAATAATAGATTCCTCCATTGCTGCACTCTTCTTGAGCCATCTGGTTGTCTCCTTGAAAAAAGTTCTAGTATTATTTTTGAGTATTCTTTTCCCTCGTACATCCTTAGTTATATTTCCTGGAGTTTTGTCTCACAATGGTTACCTTATAATATTGTATGTTGTTTTGTTTCTTTGATATGCAAGTTTGACAGCATGTGCTCAATAGTAAAAATCATTAGCTAGGTACATCTGGGTAAGCAGAATTCAAGAGACAGCTATTTAGTGTATAAGTCCCTGACTCAAATTTTCAGATTACCTTCCTCCTTTAAGTGCCAGGAGTTGCCTGAAATGCTGTGGGTGGTTCTTTTGCTTCTGTTTTCAGACAGCTAATATTTGATCATTTCCTAAACCACTGCTCTTCTCACCTTGGACTGAATCCAAACTAATTTTTACTTTGATAAGTAAGCCTATCAAAAAGTCTGACTCAGACAGTGGTACATTAAGCCACCACACATCTTTGAATTTAATTATTGCATAGATTTAGCACTGTCCCACAATAATGCATTCAACAAGTTAAATTTAAAAGTTTGTCAGAGGTGGAGTGAACACAAAATAATAGAAGTTCTATAAAAATATAGATTCTGAATTCTATTAAGATAAAACCCCAGGGCTATAATGTGCATGCAAAATGATATAAAAATTTCATGGAGCTTAAGTAACACAGTACAGTGAGGGAGTGTTACTGTGCTGTAGTAACATGTGCTTGTGATTTGAGGAGAGCTGTCCCAAGGTGTGTCACTCTTGTAATCACTGTTCAGAGTGGTGGGGTGGATTAAAACATGTGTTGTTACATAGAGCACTGTGTTGCCACTGTGACAATAGATCAGGAGAAAAACTTTTTGTCTGCTTTAATTCCTCATGGTAAAGAAGCCCCGTGAGGCTAACCTGTCCAGGTGTCCCTCCTGTGAATTGCTGTAGGTGACAGGATCCCGCAGGACACTGTTGTAACTTGCTGGGCACTGCTGTCATCTGCAGGCAGTGCTGGCTCAGACTGAGCAGGCACACAGCCTGTCCAGGTTGTGACAAGCTGAGCTGTGACAACCAGCTAGAGATGGATGGTGTAAAAATGACCTGTGCAGTCATCCTTGGAAACAGATGATGGTTTTCTTTTCCAGTAAGTGCAAGGCATATGAGTTAAATGGAGAGACTGAAATACCCTTAAAATCCCAGAATATGATGGAATCATGGTTAGTATTTCAGAAATACATGTCTTATTAGTTCATATGAACTCAGACACTGTAATTGTTCAATGTTATAGGGAAAGCTGGGACTTTCCTCTGGATTTATTAATATCAACTACTTATGGAAGAGTTCAAAAATCTGTCTCAGTGTTTAGATGTTGAACATATAACTGAGGACAGACACCTAACAATTCATAGCTGGGTATAATCAGCCTTGCAAGTCATAAAGCAGAATCCTTCCTTTTAAAGTGGTGGTTATGTCTAGATCAAAGGTAGAGAATTATGCAGTATGCTCAGCTTGAGAAAGTGCCATTCAAGAGGTTAACGCAAAACTGGAAGCACAATACTTTTTATGTTTAGTGTTATCTACTATCTTGCTCTTATGTAGAAGCATTAGTGAGTGTTTACAGCCAGCCATGCCAAAATTCACTGAGCTCAGAAGAAAGAATAAAGGAAGCCTTAAACTGTGGGGTTTGTATTTTAAAGTGATGACCTAGAAGCAGCATTGTGTTAACTCCGTGTTTCTGATCACTGGATATTGGTAGCTTTGCTGGCTCTCACAAAATTCTGAACAATAATGTTACATACACCTGTCAGCCTAGAAAACCTGACCCAGGAATGAATAAGTATGTACTGGGTCTTGTGGCCCTGGTGTCAAGAGTGAAAGTAGTGACTGGGTTTGAACAAAGGCCAGCTGCTCTGCATCATCTTCAGATCTTTGCCTGTTCTGTGTGGTTCCCAAGACCACAGAATTAAAAGGTGTGTAGGTGTGGTATGACTTCATATGCTTTTAATCCACGTTTATGGAGATTTTTTTGAAGTCAGAACTAACCAGCTTGAATTTCAAGTTTCTTGGGGAGTTTGAAAGAGAGGTAAATAGAACTGTTTTACTCTTCCTGGAACAGTTTTGGCTGTTGAGAATTGGAGATGATGGAATGTGGCTTTGCTCTTTAAACAGTCACTCTTCAGAGTACAAGTACATCAGCAGGAATTCCTTCTCTCCAGTCCTTTGATTCTCTGTAGTTATCTGTACTTCAAGATTTATGGTGCCATCTGTAATGAGAGATATTTTATATAATATATGCTGCCTTTGTACTTTCTAGACTAGAGCCTAATCCAGCTCCTAGTTCTTTGAAAAATCCTTGATGTCTGCCTGCCTTTTTCAGATCTTGGCCTTTCAGTGTGTAAAGACCTATGTTTTTAGTAGTCTTGGTCTGTATTCTTTCCTGATGAAGAACTGGTAACCTTAAAAAAAGTTGATTGTGAACCAGATCCAGTCAGAAGACCTGGTGGGCTGAGTGCATAAATATGTATGTACACAAACAGGCTTTTAATGATGGTATGGAAACTATCTAGTCAATCTATTGATACAGTAATAAGTGTAAGAACTGCATGAATAATAGCTTCTAAGTTTGGTATTAGGGCTGGTTAGTACTATCTTGTGTGATGATTCATTATTATGAAGAGTAATCATTACAAGCTACAGCAGTGTCTCAGGCAACTTGGCATAATTACCCTGTGTTTCAAGAAAACAAAAAGCCTTCTTTTGTCTGGCAATTGCTGAGTAATTGCTGAACAGTTATGTTTGTGATATGAAATAGAAATGATACTGTAATATTTGGTCTTTTGTCTAACTGCCATCCCCATTTATCTGGTTTTTGCTTTTGTTATGGTTTTGAGCGTTTTTTAAATTTGTTTGGTTTTAAGGGTTTTTAAAATTTGTTCGGTTTTGTTGGTTATTTGGTTTGCCTTTTTTCCAGTTCACACAAAAAATGCATCTCCTCTTTTTGGTGTTTTATTGGTAGAACATATTGTGCTGATAGCGCTGAGTTTGCTGCCTTTTGTTTAGCAGTTAAGATCCTAGACTTGAGAGAAAAAGCCCTCTCCCCTGAGATCTGGTGAATAGCACTTAGCAGTGAGCAGTTAGAGTAGATTCAAATGAGTGAGACTTGTGCCATGAAATTCACACTTTGTGCTGTGCTCACATTGCAAAATTGAAACTTCCACAAACTTCTGAAAGAAGTCTTCATCACTACATGTGCTATCTGGGTGGCTCTTCTCGCTGAGTATCTGATACAGTTGTTGATTGTGTATTTTTGGGTTTTCTGTTGGGTGTTTGGGGGAAAGAACCCATTGTTATTGTATTATAAATTGACATTGAGAGAGTAATCCGAGCTTTATAGGAACTTTGGAAGTAGGTAAGTCTTCCCAGATCTCAGTATCTTCTCAAATATAACTCTTGTTCCTCTTGAATCTCAGAAACATTGGTGTTTTTTCTGAATGAAGTCCCAATCTTCTGTCTATGAGTAAAACCCTGCTACAGAGTAGCAAAGAAGCTCTATTTGTCATTTAACTTTTAAGTAGACCCTTCATTTCATACCTAGGTAGTATATTATGTAAAATGTAAAGTATGGATTTATGTGTAAATTGGGTAGAAAAGCAATAGGAAGGACAAGACATCCAGTTAATGTGTAGGAGTATTTGCCGGTGAAGTGTCAAGCAGTCAAGTGTGTGTTCTATGGGTGGGTTATGAGAGACTGAATGGAGAGGAAAGGCTTTGCAGGAGTTCCACTTGAGCCACTGTGTCTGGTCAGATAAATGCCTCTGAAAACCTGATTGGAAACATCTTCTCTCATGGAGACAGACTATTGCCTAGACTTCAAGGGATTTTGTTCCACTTAACCTCTAATTTGGGAATGCCATATGGCATGTTGCTTTAAAAGCTGATGATTCCTGTTAGATGCAGCAGATTTTGGAAAATGATTTTCACTAAGTGAGCAAGAGATGGAGCACTCTGTATTCCTCATATATCCAGCACTATTAAAGAAACATATTGGGGCAGACAATAAACATTGCTCAAACACTGTTTAGTGCTTCTTGCAATACCTTAATACCACCATCTGGTGAGCTGAAATCATGTTACAGCTTATTTGTAGGTTCTTTTATGTAATTTAATGGGCTTGTCTGACAAGGTTTTGACCAGGAAGCTGAACCTCCTAAGATAGGATTGTGGTGTGAGTGCTGAAATGCTGCATGTTTGGCTTGCTTTGTTCCCTGATGCTAGCTGGGTGCACTAGAAGAGCACTGGGAATTCTCATCTCATGGGTAGGATTTTTGGTGCCCTGCTCAGCCTGTTTCAAGCTGCTGAGCCCGTGGAAGAAAAAACTGCAGCTCCTGGTGCATTCTAAAAAACTTGTTGCTGAATGACTTGCAGCAGGTTTTTTTGGATCTGACTGATTACTCTTAGTTAGTTGACTTGGGATGCTTATCTGATCTCAGCTTTTAGATCTTCTGAATTTCATGTCATGAATCTGAGCCTCATATTTTTAAGACCATACTAAATACATCAAGTTGATCAGTGTTGTCATAATGTGAACTTATTTAATGAATGTTCTTTGTGCTTGCTTCTAATTCCATCATGTGGTGATAAAAATCCCCTTTTTAATTGTTTCTTCATCAGTTATTGATGAATAGGGTTCTTAAACTGTGAAACAGCTCTCCCAGACTGTCCTTCTGGTTCTGTTCCAGCTCAAACATATTTTTGGTTTGGAATAAAACATGATAGATAATCCAACATTTTAAAAAATAAATTGGACCTGACCTGAGCCTGGCATTACCTGCTGTTGCTCATTGCTTTGAATTGCATCCAATTTGAAATGAAACTGCTACAGAAGACACTGGCAAGTGCAGAAAAATATATTGAAACAGTTAAATGCTATGCTCAGTTTTTCTTAATTGTAATAATTTAAAATACCATAATATGAAGTCTCAGACTAATGATTAATTGTTCATAATTATCAAATAGCCCAGTGGAAAGAAAGGTTTATTTTTCCACTGACAGAATAAAAGAAAGGAAAACAACTGTCTTGGTTTTTATCCTGTGGGGAAGATTGTCATTATTATGAATCAATGTAGACAATTTATTATTAACAAAGACAAGTTTAAGAGCAAGGACAAATGTTGATAGCCCCAGCCTACGTGTTCACACTCTATTATAGTGTAATTTCTTTGATAATAATTTCTCCTAGGAACAGGAGTGACCATGTCCTTTAGCAAGAAATCCTTTGCAGCTAAAAGAAAAAGGCAATGTATCCTCTTGTGCTGTGACCTAAGGTAAAAGATAAGATCAGTCTTAAACAACTACTCTTTAAAGGGTATTTATTCCCTTATATACCCTGGGAGACAACAGAAAAGTACAATAGAGGAAAGGAAAATTACTTTTTTACTCTTGACTGAATCATCTCTTTTCAGTGTTTGTAAAATGCAGTGTGATCATTTCATATTAAAAGGAAATTAATTTTTCTGTTAGGCATTGTGAGACACATTAACAGTGTGCTGAAATGGCATTTAGATTTGTCCAGCAAGGCTTACTTGTTAAACCTGCTTGTTCACAATTCAACCAAAATAATGATAAATAAATTATCTCTTTTATGGAACAGTTGGATATTATGGACATCTTATTCCATGGAGATAGGCTTTCCAATTTGTTTTTCTAATAATTCTAGGAGCTCTATAGGATGGAAGGACTCTAAATTAGGTTTAAGCAATGGTCCAGTGGCAATATGTAATAGTGTGGATCCCTGTGTAGCTATTTTTACCATCTAAAACATCTTTTTTCTTTGATGCTTTTCAAATTAATGTTCTTTGAAACTTATTTTCTTGTTTTTACTAATTGGTTGAACAGAAATTGTAATTGTCAGGATAACCACGCTGGGTTTTTTTATTTTGTATTTTATGTATAAATGGCTTAATGTTTTACTCCTTCCTAAATAATCTTATTACTTCCAAGCATTGCTTCAAGCTTCAGTGCATAGTGCTTGGACCAGTTGCCTTGGTTTTCATCATTTTTCTTTTTGTCTCGCTCTTTTCAAGTGGGAATTGCTCAGCTGTCTGTTTTGTAGCACTACAAGATGCTTTACTAAAAGAAGGTTTTGTCCTCCCAGCCTAGGGACAAAGTATTCTCTGATACTTGTTCTTCAGTGGTATTGAGCAGCACTTGTGTGCTAAATGTAGCCTGGGAGAAGTTATCTGACCATAGTGCAATACCTTACACTGCCACGAACAGTGTTTTCCCATCCCCAGGCAATGCTTTTAACTGAGTGCCACTGTTGCAGTGGGAAGCAGGATCCCGTCATGGTGGAGAACCTGGAGAAGTCACTTGTATTTGCCCAGCATCAGCTGCAAGCTGAGAGGGACTCCGTGCGCCTAAAATGTCTTGAGGAAGGATGTGAGTTGTAAATTCACA
Organism: Pyrgilauda ruficollis; assembly: GCF_017590135.1. NCBI lineage: Eukaryota > Metazoa > Chordata > Aves > Passeriformes > Passeridae > Pyrgilauda > Pyrgilauda ruficollis. The sequence continues at coordinate 21,450,837 of NW_024524377.1, read as the reverse complement.
AGTATGGTTACTAGAGGAAAAAGAAGCAAGTGTAATGTGGTTGAATTTAGCTTGGTCACAAGAGCCAAAGACTTCATCTCTTATTATGTTGGAGTGAAAGCCAGAGGTGGTGGAGGTAATTTCAGTGGCATGTGATACTTTGCCATTGGCAGGTGGAAGTGTTTGTGTGGAAAGAAAGGATCATCTCACACCTTGGTGACACAAATATAAATAATATCATTCCTGCTCAAGTATAGTAGCATGCAGCTTAGCAAAAGAACACTGTATGTGTCTGTTACTTAAGCAACAAACAACAAAAATGTAGAAAAAGCTTTTGCTTTCACCACAAATTGTGTGCTAAAGGCAGTTTGTGTTACCAGGTTAGAAGCGCTGATCATATGGTGCTGTCTGATGTGTCACCTGGTGTTTGTGTACTTGACATCAACAGATAAATGTTGCCAAGGTCTCCTTAGTGTAATGTGCCCTCTTGCTAGGCCATTTCCACCCAGGTGTCTGTAGGACACACACCTGAAGGAGGAACTTGGCTTGGGAGCAATACTTCTAGGAAGAGGACCAGCAACATCTTTCTCCCCATTGCCCAGCAGGATAAGCCACAGCAGGAGGAGCTGCACCCACCATCAGTGCCTGGGACATGGGAATGGTGCTGGCAGCTCCTCAGCAAGGTTGGTCTGCTAAATGTGTGTGTGCTTGTGACTGCACAGGGGGAAGAGGGAGCTTTGTCTGAGGGATGGCCAATTAGCTGCCCCAATTCCCCATGCTGGTGTGTTAAGCAGCGTAGCTTGCTCTGGACTTCATAATTTCTTCATCCTTGCGAAAATAAAGCGTCTTCTGCCCCTCTCCTCCCCTTGCAGAGGCTTTCTGCTGATCATGTGTAACAAATCCTCCTTCCCCAGATGTTTTTGCTTTCCCTTGGTTGTATTGACTTGAGACAGATGTTGTACTATTGTTCTGCTCATGTCCCTGCTGTGACTTATCCAAACCTGCTATTGACATCTGCTCCTGTATGGTGGGAACAAGGATAATGGGCTAAGAAAGTGATCTTGCAGTAAGTTCTACTCCTGCTTCCAGTGGGACTAAGATTTAAGACAAGATTATTTTCTTCACTGTCCCTGTGTATTTTATTTCACATGATTATTGATATTGCCTTTCAATATATTCATGTTTGGTAAAGTAATTAGGCAGTGACAGAGGAGTTTATTCAGTGCATGTTTTTTGGTGAATTGATACCCTTATGTATAAAGCACAATTTTATAGACAAAATTAGACAACTAAGTGCACCATTATGTAGAAAATCACAGCTGGTGGAACAAGGATTCCCTCTCCTTTTTAAATTAAAAAAAAAATTACATGGCCCTTTGTATCTTCTTGTTGCGGTGCGTTTTGGGGTGGGGCACCCCGGGGATGTCCCCGGATCTGGTGTAACACAGGGATTAAAAATATTAAGGAATCTTGTGCTTGTTTGAATACTCGGAACCTGAAAGAGCACATTAACTGTGTGTTCAAATCTGAATTATATACAACAATATCAGGTAGGTATATTCACTCTAACACATAAAGTTGTTCAATCCATTTAACTATCACTTTGATAGTGCTAATGATAAATTTCAGGTTCCTTCTTTATAATGAAACTATGAAGTACCCTGTTTTTAAAAGCTAAAATGAACCCTATAAACAGCAGTGTTCATACATATATTTTTTTCAGTCTTGAGAAAGCTTGTTGAATAGTCAATAGAACAATTGTGCATTTAATTGCTAATCTGTTTTATGTTTTATTAAATCCTGAGTGTTGTTTTCCTAATTCACTTACATGGTAATGGGTAATCAAGTAATGATCAGTGGCTCGTAATTTAAAAATAGTTTAATTGTATGGAACCTTGAAAGCCAAACAGGACCTGACATCTGAATGGGCAATTATGAGCACACAACTTTTTCCCCAAGAAACAGTAGTTGTTTGTTTGGTAACTGGTGTTCAACTTACCATACCAGATGATTTCTTTCCAGTCTGTTCTCAGCACTTCTGTAAGCTGACTTTTGGACTGAAAACTCTTGGGCTTTAATTTTTTTTTTTTCTGTGTTGTGTTCCCATGGGTATAGAGCTTAGTACTGAAATATAGCCCACTTTAATCCTAAAGGGGTGAGAGGGAAAGGCACCCAGGATTGTTTTTATTGTTTGGAAAAATAAATGGTGATTTGAGCATGAGTCTATCATGCATGGCCAAGCTCTAGACATTGTTCATGGCAGAGTATGAAATGCCATCTAGTAAGGGCCCGAAGAACTATGGCTTGGATCTCAAACCCTGCTAGGGAGAGAGGGGAGGGTGAGAAGCCAGTGAGCAGCTGATGTGTACTGCAACTGCAGTGAAAGACGGGGAAGGCATGAACCTTCAGTGCTGTGCTGGTTGCAGCAGGTTAGGTGACCCAGGTGTGTGTGCCTGTGCTGATGTCCCCTGGGCATGCTTGCTCACCTGTGCTTGGGTGCCCGTGTTGGTGTAACTGAATATCCAGTGATACAAAGAACAGGCTCTGCATTAGCACAGACAACTGGTTAGCTTGCAAAGACAATTGGGAGAGAAAATTTTACACTCAAAACTAGATTTTTATCATGGACAAATTTCCTTTCAGACTCCTAACAGGCTTTAAATCAGCAGCCTACAACCTGTTAGCTCTGAAAAAGTCCAATTGGGAGCCTGCTTCTGAAAACTGACAGTGTCAACTGAGGTGTTATTTTATAGTTTACCAATTCCTCATGTAGATACTTGCATGAGACAGTAAAGGAAACAATGCACGAGTGCAAGTCAAAGCACAAATTTCATTTCTGGTCAGCCTTGTAGTTTTGTTTTACACAAGTAGTAGCTTTACATAGTGAAGCATTTACATAGTGAAGCATTAGAGGCTTCACCCTAGGTACAAAAATTTCAGATTGCTTTAAGGAAAAATCTATCATTTAACAGTGGCATTGAAATTCTTCACCAAACACAAAGCCCTCAGGGACAACTGAGCTTACTAGAGGGGTGGGCTGACAACCTGCAGCAGCTTGCAAGGGCTTATAATGAAAAGCTAGCCAGCAGACAGTTGAGTTGAGAGCTGAATTTGTTACCACTATATTTAAACAAGGAAAAAGGAGAAAATATATGGCAAAATTCTTGTTTTCTTCCACCTGTGTTTAAATCTCAGTGAAGGGCTTCAGATAATATTTAGGGAGTATGAATTTCTAAGTAAGATGGCAAAAGGTGCTAGAAATTTTCTTACTTTTGAAACTATAAACTTATCAGATGCTTCTGCTTTCTTCTTGGTTCAGTAGGAGAAAACAGACTTATTTATTTTAAAGATCCTCCTCTAGTAAAAAAACACCCAGTGTTCTTATTGTGATAATTCACGGGACACAGAAGAAACCAGAAAATTACTCATTATGGCAGGAATAAGCTGGAGATATTTGAAATAAGTATTTGTGGCTCTTTTAAATATGAGGATTATAATGCTGATACATTACAATGTATTTTGGAAAAAAGCAAAAACCCTACAAATGCAGAAGAAATTACTGCAGTTCAAAATTTGAAAATCTTAAGAAGGCTACTGAAGGGGGCAAGGGAAGAATCAAAATATGCCAGTGGCATTAGCGAATTCTCAGTGATCTGTCTTCCTTCCATAGTTCAGGACCATATTACAGAAGATGGCAAAACATGTTTAACATTAATTCACTTGCACACTGTAAAACTCAGTCCTTATTTATCTATGGCCAAGTAAATCTGTTTCTCCTAGATAAAGTATTAAATAATGATATTTTACTTCACAATTAAATAATTACTCTTGAGAAGCAGCAGGTGCAATGAAATAGAGAAATATGGAAAAAGGAGCTATCTAAGCTGATTTATGTATACAGTATCTAGAAACAAATGCAAGAAATTAGGTGTCAATGAACATTAATCAGTTTTGGTGTTGAATTGGGGGTAACCCCAAAAATGTATATTTGATATAAATGTGTGTTTAGGATATACTGAAAATTAGGAAGATGTGCTCTAAAATTTTTAAATGAGCCGGGGTTTTTTAGGTGAGCTATAAACAACAGGATTAAAAAACCCATAGAGTGAATCTAAGCACCTAAAGGGTTGCTTTTCTGTCAGCTGGTTCTGGGCCAAAATGCATTCTTCACCAAAATGCATTTGCTTTGTGTGCAGAAGACAGGGCTGACTTTGCCTCTCAGAAGCTTTTATTGCTGATGATTCTTTGATCCAGCAACATTGTGCCCTTCTGGGCATATTTTTGATTCAAGTGTCTTGGCTTCAAAATAGTTGCAGGTAGATAGCACACCTTTATCCTATGGGATGAGGCAGGATGTTTGGGTGAGCTGGCAAAGCATTTATTAAAGGAATGAGTCCTAAACATTCTTCTTACGTGCATCTCTCAACTGACTTGACTCTGGTTGTCCCACCAGGTGCAGGAGCACTGTGAAGGTGTAGGGCAGATCAGGGGGGCGTTTGCAGTTTTGTATGGTGCTGGAGCTGCCTGGGCATGGGTGGCTACTCAGGTGTGAGGAGGAGAGAAAACAGTTATGAATATGGCAAGTTGCAAATTGTGTTTTTACAGGACAGTTTCTGCTAAACAGTCAGTAAACTCAGTGCAAAACTTTTACTGGAATTTTAGTTTTCCCTGAAGACTTTTTCTTTTATTAGTGCTCTAAATAAAAGTGGAGTGTGAATCCTGAAAAAGTGGAGGTGATTCCATAATTGAGTTATTGATTTGGGTAGGAAGGGAGAAGATGGTGGAAATTGTTTAAATACCATTGTCTTACTGCTTGTTACGTACTCACTGTTCTGAGGATTCAATTCCCTGCTTTGTTGTTCTCTTGTAACTAAAATACAAATACTGTTATATTGTAATACAAGTACATAATGCTGTTCAGACCCAAATGAATGGCAGACAAATTCCATTGTTGCTTCTACATTTCCACTGTGGCTGGGTGTTTGTTGAAGATTAGAGTCTATGAGCAAAGGAAGAATCCTGTTAGCAAAATACCATGGAAGGCTTTAGTTTGTTTGTGGCACCTGCAAACTGCCCTGCCCACATCTTGCTTTTAAAGATTTTGAACTGTTTATTTTAATGATGTTGCCTGTGCTTCTTTCAGTCTTGCAAGCTGTGTGAGCTTAGAGAAAAGAAATTAAAAGTTCTGTATTTGAACGGACATTGTGACTTAGGTTTTTTGTTTTATTTTAAGGTAGGAAATACCAGAAGCCTTGCAATGTAACATGCACAGCTGACCTTTTGAGTGCTGGATTGCATCAGGAAGGAGAGGAAAATACTTTGAGGTACAAAAGAATAAGGTTAAAACAAGGTTTAATAATTCCAGCACTTTGCATCACTGGAAACAATAAATACTGCAGAGATAATTGTGCAGTGCTGTGATCGAAGGTGGAAGAAAAAATGCAAATATATCCTGAACCATTAAGATGTTAAAGCAATGTTTTCAGCATCACTGTAGCTTCAATTGTATTGAACTGTGAAGTTGAGTACCACAGAAGTAAATGCCAAGTGTGACAAAATAAAATGAGAGGGAGAAATTAATGCCAAATGGTATCATCCAAAGCTATTATACAAGAATCAGACACAGCTACAACATTCACTGTGTCAAATTCACTTGCATGCACTAGTTCTGAAAAGGAATTTAACTGTGTTTCCTCTATCCTGGATAGCACCAAGGGTAATGCATGAAATAATTGCAGTAATTGCCCCTGACTTTGGAAGTCGTATGTGAAAAGCAGGAATTCCTGCCTTGTTTTTGGTGTGTTTTTTGTTTGGTTGGTTGGTTTATTTTAACAGTGAGAAAAAAATCCCAACTTTTTTTTTTTAAACTGATGTCTGTGACATAATTCTTATTGATAATATTTTCAATAGTCTGTTGAAATAGTGACTCATGGTCCTCTAAGTGAGGCCTGTTGTACTGTCAATATGGAATAAGAGACAGGTGCTGTCCTCAGAGAAATTGCCACCCAAGCACAGTATAAAACAGGTGGCTCACTGAAGCAATTTAATCTAAGTGATATTGCTGTAGTGAGGAGCTGTGGGACTCCAGAGTCTCAGAAGGTAGGGGGAGAAAGAGAGCAAATTACCCCAACCCTTCACTGTAAAACTTAGAAGTAAATGGATCAGCAGCTGGTGGTGAATTAGCGTTATCAGGTTGGGTCTGTTCTGAGCTGTGCCTGCTCTCTCTCCCTCACAGCCACATGGAAAACCAAATGGGAAAGTTGGCTCTGGGGTCCAGAGGCCTGTTTGGCCAAGCACCAAGTTTTGTAGAGCACATTCAGGGAGTCAGTCATAAATTTGTGTATGTACCAATTGCTGAGATGGGTGTGAGAGCTGCTTTTGTTGCAAGAATCACTCCCTGTGCTGCCACAGTGTCTTGTGGCATCCGTGGTGACAGCTGCTTGGGTGAGCAGGGGAGCGCTGTGCTGCCAGCAGCAGGAGCCTGGAGGAGCATTGCTGGAGCTACCCTTACCTGGACTTTGGCTCTGGAGCTGCAGAGGAATGTTGTTCATGACCCAGTTTTCCCTAGCTCTTCTTTTTGAGCTGTTCCTTCCCTTTCTTGTAGCTTTTGACAGTCAGGAGCCTTCTTGCAGTGCCTTGGAGCACTCACTACATGCAGCATTGAAGGATTAGAAAGACCTGTCACTGTTGGATGGAGTGGACTAGGATTCCATAGGTTTTCTGGTTGTCTTGCAGCTGGAGCCCAGAGAATCAAGGCTCGTGTGTCTCCTCTGTGTGTCATAAAACATTTCTGGTGACTTGAGATTGCTAAGCACAGAAGAAAAATTACAAATATTGTAAATGAAATGTGAAGCTTTCTCTGCTTGATCCTTGCCAGAAGGGGACAGATATCATCTTTTTCACATGCTGTGCTGGAGAGCAGGCTGCAAGGCCACTCAGCAGGAGCTTTGCACCTCAAACCTGGAACAGGTTAGATGCCTGATCACTGAAATTGCAAGAAGATACATACTTTTATCCAATGCATTTTAAGATAATGGTCAAGCCTGCTGCTTAAAACATCTTCCAGCATCTGTTTTCTATTCATTTATAAGTCCTATGAAAGTGCTTTATTTTAAAATGGTGTTTGCTGCTTTCTGTTGGTATTTAATGTGAGAAATTAGATATCTATCTTAGGCACAAAGTTATTTCCTTTGGCTTTATAACTTTAAATCCCAGTAGCCTGTTGTATCCAAAGCATTGTCACTTTGTGGAACAGAAGACACTGCTCATTTTGCACAAGTGACAAACCGTATTCTCAGTAAGTCTTTACTCTTCATATTTGCGCTGTAGTTTCATTCTAATCTAAAAGGACACTTGTTTTTAGGATGTGTAGTTAGCTGTAAAAAGCTGTTAAATGGTATTAAGATCTCATTTGCTGAGCTGCTGTTTTTAAATCACATTTTGCTCTACTTGTAAGTCATGCTTTTTCTGCGTTTTATGGTCCACAGCCCTTGAGTTTTTTCAGGCACTTCCAGATGCTCAAGATGTGAATGGCACTCAAGTAATGAAATAATGATTTCCATGCTTCATGTTGCTCATGGGTGCATTAATACTGTCATGTTAGTAACACACAAGTTAGCAAGCCTTGAAACTATCCCTCAGTATCCCACAAAGATTCTGTAAGAAACAGGGTAGTTGAACTTACCTTTGCATTTAACAGTTTCTGATGCCTTTTTTTTTTTAATAAATAAAAGTGAAAATCAGAACTTAAAACTAGCTAAAGAGAAGATAATTCTTGTGGGTGAAACTTTTTGCACAATTTTTAGCACTGGATTTTAACAATCCCATACTGAAAGGGAAAAGAATGAAGAAAATCTAATTGCACAACAAATATATTTGTAAATTTGTAGTGTTCATATGCTTGGCCTCTCTAACCTGGCCTCTGGAGGTAAGAGATTGTCCTTATCTTGTATCATGTGGTGAGCAGTTTCTGGCAGAGGTATGACTGTGGCTTGATGGTGAATGTCCTTGGATTGTAATAAGAACAAGTTTACATGCCTATAAACTCAGTTTATCTAAACTTGATATTGCAGAGGGTGTCTTGTACAATAAGGCTGGATCTTGCTGTCATTGACATGAAATACTGGTTTTCTATTCTCTCCAAGTATATTATTTAAAGTGCTAACTTACTGAGACAATAATAGGATCTTCTCCTTACTAAATGCAGAAGTCTCTTCCATTAACAGAAGAGTCCTGAATCTCATGTTGTCTATTTTGATGTTGCTTGCCACCTTTACTGAAGGTGCTGTTGCCTTAGTGAAGATGGCAGACAGCAGTACAGCTCCATGCTGTAGGGGATCCACTGCCAAATCCAGCATCTTTACTGGGAGTTGTGTTCTCCAGCAATTCAAGCAGAGGGCACAACTGAGGCTCAGGCAGTAATTCTGAAACCAGTGCAAATAGTTGCTGGGTCTTACCTGCTTTGGCAGGATACACAAATAATTTCTCTTCGCTAGGAAGGCTCTTAAGTATAGAAGGACTGACTTAGTGGGTTAGGTATGACCTAGGGTGTTTAGCTGAAAATGATTTTGTTGCCTGTTAGATATAATTTGAAAATTGAGTCTTGGGGAAGGGTGACCAGTGAAGAAACCTGCTTATTCATGTAATCTCTAATGGGGAGCACCTGAACAGAATTTCCTGGTTTAATATGATGCCTTTTTGACACTTTCTATGCTCTTGTTTACTGACTGTGAGTTTGAGACATTTAAATTAAAAAGTTCTGATACATCCTGCTTTTATTATTCTCCTTTCTGAGGTTAATTTTTTTCCATTCTTTCTGTGAGAGATTGACCAAGTATTCCTGTCAATTGCTGTGGTGTAACATTGGGAGCAAGGAGACTGCAGACTGAGGTGTTTATGGGTTTTTTGGCCATTCTTGCCCAGTAATACCCTTCTGCTGACATTTTAAGAAGTGAAACATGGATTCTTTAGAGAAAGTGTGTGTGCAAGGCTGGGCAGGGCTAAGGGAAGGTCTTTTTAATCCAGAACTGAGAAGGACATTGGTGCTCTGAATTTCTAATGATCATTTTATTTGTCCACAATTGCAGGCAATGCAAGCTATACAAGTGTTGGTAGCAGAAATAAAGCATTTTGTGTGGCTTTAAAGAGATTATTTTTGTCACCAAATAGTGCCTCCTACAAAATGTATTAGTTCTTTTCACTGCATCAATATAATTAGTTCAGTCTGTTAACCAGCATTTCATCTAATACTTTCTTCTGCACTTGCTGACAATAGTTACAAAAAAATTACAAACCAACTGAAAACAATGCAAATAGATTTGTTTGCTGTTTCTTCTACGGTGGCAGTTTGCCAGAGATGACATGCTTTGCTAAATGTCACTAACTATTATGTATTTAGGACTTAATTATGCCTTTAAGGCATTGGCCCTTTCAAGGAAGAGTGGATAAAATTGCTTCCTTGAGAGTTTTCAGCCACGCTCTGCCTGAGAAAACATGACTGCTGGTCGCGTGGTGGGAAATGAAAAGGCGAGTTGATCATCTATTTGAGATGATGGAGCATATGTTCTTGCCCACACCTCTTAGCTCTGCTGATGGATGAGTTATCTCACTGCTTTGGGCATTAAATAAACCTTGATTAAAGCTATGTCTGCACCTGTAGCCTTAAATGCTCTTTTTATCTAGAGTTTATAGTGGGGAAGAAACTTTCAGGCTACAAAGTCTAAGACTCTTAATACTCCTAGATTTTCCTACAGTTAAACATAATGTAAACAGCTAATTTGAGAATAAAAAGACTCACTTTGCAGGCTTTTATCCAACTAACACTAAACCCGGGGGGCTGAGGGGAATATGAGTCTAGACTGGGACTTGGATCTCTAAAGAGACTGTTGACCCAGGACACACAACTGCTGCCAACTTCTAATTCTTAACTTCTTGAAAATATCGTATTTCATAGCATATTTATAAACTTCAGAATGTATTCAGAGGCAACTCATGGGAACACAGCTAAATCAGGATTATTCTGCACTGTGGAAGTATGTAGGATGTAGCTGTTGAATAATTTAATGCTTCTTTGCTCTATCAACTTTTTAGTCAATCCATTTTCCTTAGCATTTAGTCAACTCTCAAAGGTTCCCTTTCAAAACTCAAACTATTACAAACTCTTGCAGATGTGAGTCTAAGTGCTATCAGCAGTACTGAATTTCCCAAGAGCTGTCTCTCATGTCAGGTAATTTCATTTAGCATTTTAAATCTTTAGTCAGTAACTCATGGGCAAAAATAGTATCTGCTTCAAAATCTGAATGACCCAGTTTACAAGAACAACTGCCTAAGCTGAGCAACAGTGTCCAAACTTCTTCCAGTGCTTCCCCATGGTTCACAAAACTGCTCTGTAAAGTAACAGTTTGTAGGTTCAGGAGGCTGACAGCTGCCTCTTCTCTGGCAGAGTGCCTTCCACCTCTAATGTGAGCTTCCTCCAACTCACCTCTGCTGGATGTCTTCGCTCAAACCCTTCTCCAGGGCTCAAGTGTTTGAAGAGATGGAAACAGCATCTGTCTTTGATGGCACCTGCTCCCCTGCCACCAGACACTGGTTTAACACCTTCACTGATTTCTGGAAAACTCTTTCTGGAGTTTTTTGAGTAGTTAAGCCTGCTATTCATACATGTATAAAATTTAGAGGTGATTGCAGAAAATTCTTTAATGCATGTATTCAAACACATCTGGGCTAAAATAGTACAGCTTAAAAGAAAGTAACATATGCTCTAGTCTCAAACAGGGTCTTGCAAAACAAAAATAGCAGAACCCGAGTTCTAATTAGTAAAACAGAGGTACACGTCACATGGATTGCTTGATTTTACCCTTGACTTCAACAGAGGAAAAAAAATCCTAGAACCATTATATATTCCTTGCTGCAATATAAATAAAACACAAATGCACTGTAACATACTGTCATCAGTGGTATTTGTATAAAGCACTGGGTTTACAATGGTACATAATTTATTATTGAAATTATATTTAATTGTACTGAAATATTACGCACTGCATGCCTCTTCCTATTCTATTATAAATGCATCTTAGTATGCTCCCTGCTACAGCTGAAATAATAAATGATTTCATAACTTGAGTTATTTGTGGGATACTGGAAATAGGTTTTCTGTCAGTGCAGAGACATTTTATGAACTTGTTATGGTGTGGGTATTCATTGCTTCCTCTCTTCTGGCAGGAAAAGTCTCTGGACAGTAGTATCTAGTACTTAAATATTTTGGAGGAGCTAATGCTAAGACGAATATTGAGGGTAGGCATCAAATTATAGTTTTGCTCAAGATTTTAGTTTTACCGACATGTATTTAATAATACTTCACTAAATATCTTCAAATCTGTACATTATAATTACAGCTTTGTTCTTGTGTTGTAATTTCATTGTTCTCAGTGCTTTTAAAACAGTTTTTTCTCCCTCCATCATAAAATTTATAAGTGTGTATTAATAATGGGAAAACAATACATCTGGTATAAGGGTTGTCATGAAAAATATTCAAGTGGTGCTACTTCTCACAGAAAGTGTTTTCTCAGTACTTAGGTGAAACACAAGATAACATTGATGCTATAATATTTTGTTTTCTAAACAGTAGATTTGCTATGTAGTAGTTTTACAGACTATTAGATGGTACCTACCATCCTAATAAAAAGCTAATACTCCTCTTCTTGAAATGCTATTAAGATTACAATGTGAAATGCACAAAACTTAAGAAATTTCAGAGTTCAACAGTTATGAAACCCAAACTTGGTATGTTAGTATATGCATGATCATTGCTTTCTTTCTGTTTTCTAATTCTTTCTTTTCCTCTTCTTTTTTCTGCCTTATTCAACACCTTCTGTGAAAAGTATTTTTTCTCCATCTTTCAGTGTGTGGTCACATGTATTATTAACTTCTTGCTATTCTAGCCCTGCCATAAAAAACCCCAGGCATGTTAATGTATGCCTAGACTTGTGTATGGCATGTCATCAATTGTGGTATTGTGACAAGTATTAATGAACTCATCCTTAAATTGGATCTATTATGGGAGACTCTGTGTATGAGAGAAAAATGTCTGTCATTAGCTGTAGATACATTTTAGACATGAGGCTATGAGATGCAAGGTTAATACTATAAACTTGTCTGACACTGGGAACTCAGTGAATTTTATTTTAGAAGTGCTTGATATTAGGAAACTTTTTTAAATCATAATGTGAGTGCATGGGTACTTGTCACTTCTGCAAATCACTCTGTAGGTATTGGTAATTTGGCATCTGTAGGTGCAGTTGATGCAGAGGAAACATGAAGGGCTGTTAAAGATTAAAGGATTGTCAGAGGGAGTTAGAGGTGGTTCAGTGCTCAGGGATGTGTTTGTGGAGGGTTAGTGCAGGGCCTGGATAACGAGGTGGCACCAAACAAACCTTGTTACAGAGGCAGAGCTGTCAGCTGGGTGCTGACAGCAGCTCAGGCATGTGCACAAGCCCAGCTTTGGAGCTGTAGCCTGCTTCTGCCTGGGGTGCAGGGCAGGCAGAGGCAATTGTGGGGTGATAACAGTTGTCCAAGCAGTATTGCCCTGTCATTACCCTGTATTAGCCAGCCGATGGCTCTTGAAAACTGTCCTAGACTTGTATGCTCTTGGGTAGAGCTTTTGAAGTTGGGAACTTTTAAGGAATTTTACATGTGAAGGAATCAGTTCTAGGAAGCAGTCAGTACCAAGGTTTGCAGTGCACACCTGTGCAGTTTGAGCTGATGCAGTAACTCCATGAGAATAGGGTACTGAAGAAAGATGAAGTGTGCTTTTGGCTTCATGAGAAAGGAGCCTCACCCTCTCATTACTCCTGGTTAATTTACAGCTGTGTAGCAGTGCAGCCTTCTGTTCTGCCACTGTATCATCTTCAATTACTTGCATCTGTCCCTCCAGCTCCCAGTGCCTACCTGTGCCCTTTTTCCTGTGCCCTTTGCCAACACATCTGTATTTCCCCATAGTGCCTCTTATGCTCTATAGAGCTGTTTCTTTGCTGAACTGTCCTGACATCTTGCCTCACTCATTATTTCTTGTAGTTTTTTTTTTCCTCTGCTTGACTAATGTTCTTCTCTGCCCCTCTTTTTTTGTTTCTGCAGTTTTCAGGTGCCAAGAAAAGAGGAGAAATATCTTGTCTCCTCTCCATTACTCCTTACTGTTTAATCAGCTAATCTGTTTGGGAACAAACTCCAGAAGGAAAAATAATGGGGCTTAACAGACAGCAGTAAGGGCAACAAAATTTTACATTTTGGATTGTCAGGCAGGTAAAAGATATTAAATGCTCAAATAGTTTCATTCCATAGTGGTGGACCCCATCCTTTAATCTATACATCAATATATCACCCTTTGATCTATTAAAAATATATATTTCTAGTCTGAAATGTCTGTAGTTAATAATCCTGTTTCTCTTATACTTTTGGCCATTTAAAGAAGGCTTAGGACTGTATTGTTTTAGGGATCTCAATGCACAAACTAAATCATAATTTCATTCTCAGACTTTGTTTTTTTTAATTGCTGTGGTGAGGTAACTGATTAGTGCTATGGATGCTCTAGATGAGATATAGGGCTAAATGTAATGCATTTCGATGCTTTAAAATTAAAATCTTATACTAGGGCCAGTAAAGGACTCTGGGTGTTCTCACTGTGTGAGTCAGTTCCCTCCCTCTTTTCTCATATCAGAAGACCTGTCTCTGATCCCATAATTTGTACCATTAATTACTAGCAATGACAGTGCAGTGACCTCAATGAAAAGTGAGTTTTTCTTTACTGAGTGATGTACATTTGAATTTCTGCTGATTGGTGTTTGTCAATTTATGGTTTCATACTTCTTTTTTTGAGGACTTTCCCCTCTAATTCTTAACAGAAGTAGTAGAGATGGTCATTTCAGTTTCTATTTGTGATGATTATAAATTTGTTGCCATTGCATTAATCTTACTAACAACATATAGCTTACAGAACAATTCACTAACTTTATATGTAACATCCTAGAATAGTGTTTTTACTGATGTTGTCAAATGTGCCATAAATTTTGGCTTACTAAACTAACAAAAAACAGCTTCAGAGTCACCATCAGGTGCAGAATTACAGAGTAAACTGTCTCAATTTGTGCTATCTGTAAAGCTTAGTTTTCAATTGAAATACAGAGATAAACTTGGCATGTTTTGTCAGCTAGTGGAAAATAGAAGCTATTATCTTCTGTTACAAGCAGTGGTGACAAGACCTGGTAGCAAAGAGCAGCCCCAGAAAACATGATTAAGAACATATAATGCCTTCAACAGGTAAATTCTAGCTTGAACTAAACTGTATCCTAATTTAATAACTGGAGGGAGTGGAGGATCTACCACAACTAACGTACTAGTTGACTGTTTTTATCAGAAAAGAGAACCATAAATCATTCTGGCTAATTAGAACCATGATTAATTCATTGGTGATAAAGTGTGAGGTGTGCTACCTTTTCAGTTCAACTTCGCAGAATTAAATGTTCTTCTACCACATGTAAACACTTGGACAAATTAGTTGGTAGAGTCCCACTTTCTGAACTCACTGTGCTTGGTTAGCACAGATTATCAGCACTCTCTTCCCTTGAAGGCTGAGAGGTAGAGTCTGATATTTTAATTGGACTGACACATTTTTGCTGGTCAGAAAAAATTCCATTTTCACAGGAAGGGGACAGGATTTAGAGGTAATTATTCCAAATACTTGGTCATTAGTAAAAAAACTTTGAATGTATTTTTAATATCCATCAATAAGTACCGTGTTAGCAAAACCAGATCACTTATAACTGCAAATAAGGCAAAAGATCTGAAGTTTATTGCAGTGTAAGGGTTTCCAAAGTAGTAACAAGCCTATAGAAGGTGTTGGAGGGGAAGGGTCAGGGCCATGAAGAAATTTTGCTATGAGGGAACTTTATGGAAGAAAGAGTAGAAATAAGGGGAGGGAAGTGCCTGATTTTTCTAATTTTTCTTAAAAATCCTGTTACACTAAGTGTTTTTCCTTTGCCTTCTTGAAGCAGAGTTTTACCCTGTAATGTATTAAGCTGGCTTTTAATTTTGAATGTCTTCTATCCTGTAACAAGTATAAAGATTTACTTTCTGAAGGAAGTGATTTGATTTTAGTGAAGCAATATTTTGACCTGAAAAATGCTGTTCCGGAAACTCGTGGGGTAGGAAATGGTAACCCCATGTGGTAATGACGCTTGGAGCTGTGCTTGACTGAGACAAAAATAGGTTTGGTGGCTGGTATATTCCTGCAGCAAGGCTGCACTTTAATCAGGATGAAGAGGATTGTGCAGCCAGGAAGCAGGATGATGTGGTGTGAATTTTACCTAATGAATTCATGTCTGTTATCCTGAGGAGAGGCTGTACTGCTTACTGAAGGCATTCAGGAAGGATTGCAGCAGGAGAAGAGAGATTTTTCTCTTGGCAAACGGTTCAGAACTCAGGCTGTCCCAGATACTGTTAGATCAAGGATAAAGTCAATCACTATGTTCCTGTCAATTCAACTATGCTCTTGCTTTTCCTCTCCCTTCTTCCATGTAGCTTCCCTCCATCTCTCTTGTACTCTGGATAACAATAACCATTTGCTCTGTTGCTTTTGTATTGTTTTTGTGCCCCCATGTGTTCTTGCCCCACCAGTGCTCTCCTGCACATTTCTAAGACCTGGGCACTCCTTCATATCCGTACTGTTTCATGTCTTTGTTTCTTAAACATCCTCCTGGTGGCCCCCAACTCCTGCAGAGTTGTTCTTGATTTTACCTGTTGTCTGTTCTGCTGCTAAAACCACTTCCTTAGCTGCTTGTGCTGCCAGTTCTCCCAGTTTCTGCTCACCTTCCTTTCTCTGGCTCCTTGTCAGTATTGCAACAGTCAAACTAATTGTCTCCTTACCTTTCACTACATGCTCATTAATGACTCTGTGCCTCCTGCCGTGATTATTCTATGGCTTGAGAGGCAACAGAACTGCAGGAACTAAAGGACAGCATGCAGAGTGCTGTGGACAAAGCAGAACCAAATGAAACCCAGGACTGTGAGGAATGAGAAGGGATTAAAAGACCCTCACTGCAAGGGCAGTGGGCAGGGGCCAGTTTGGAAATCACAGTATTAAGGACCAAGAAGGAGAATGGAGCAGGGTATCCTTTAATGGCTGGCTGAAAGGGGTCTCAGCCAATGCTGTCCTGCTGAAGAGGTGCACACTCCATCAAAGGCTTTCCCACCCCTCTTGCACAGTCAACAGCTTTCCCACAGCATGCATTGACTTGGGTCAGTTTGCTGATTCAGCTGCCAAATAAGGGGTGGGGAAGCAATAGAAATTGTCATAAAAACATCTCTTTAGAAAGGTGCATTTAGTATTCTGAGGAACAAAGAAGAACAGTACCTGGAGGAGAGAGTCTGTGTAGGAGGGGTTGCTGATGTTTTACTGGGTCTTAATACCTCTAAAAATAGAATGTGGGGGAAAAAATATATCAAAACTAGTGGGGAAGGAGTAAAATACCACATCCTTCTCCCCAAAACAATTAGGAGGAAAAGGGAATGAGTAACTAAAAAAATCTGACAAGTCAAAAAATACAAAACAGCTGTTGACTGGAATTTTGCACATGCCTTCAATCTATGCAGGAAATTATTTTACTGCTGGTTTGACTGCCCTTCCTTCTACACATTCTCTTCCCTCATTTCGCCCCCATCTGTTGTGCCCTTTCATTCCTGAAGATATCTTTTTTGTAAGAGTGGTGATCTCTTAGTGTACGATTACAAAGTGCTGAAGATAACAGGACCTTGATCTCTGCCTGAGGCCTCTACCTGTCTGCAGTGACATTTCCAGTGAGTCTCTCCAGACAAGGACATCTCTGCAACCAGAGCCTCATTCATGAGGGATACAAAAATAAGCCATGCTTACCAAGGACCTGCTTTCAGCTGAGACAAGTCCACTTCCAAATGAAAGCATTCATTTAGGCATATGGATACTGAGTGTTAGTTGAATTAACAGATGTTCCTGCCTTGGAGTGATAGGGCTTGATATAGTGGAAAAGGAAATTTAACAGAAAATATCCTCAGGAAATTCAGTCTTCTCCTAATTACATTTTACATATAAATACATAGACAAGTTCAGACTTTATTAGAAATTTTACAGTATTTCAATCAGCAATCATGACATTTTAGTATGAATTACAAACTGATAATTAGCACATATGTAGTAAGTACCAGGGTAAGTATAGCAAAATTCTGAAAAAGGTGATATAAAACATGTTAGAGAAAATTCTGCCTACTAGTTAAGTCTGAGACAAGGCTCTCTTCTTAATTCTGAACTTTGTTTCAAGTCCAGATCTAGTTCATGTCTTTTGTAATATTAGGGTTATACAGCAATCAACCTCACTATATTTCTTATTTCATTTGAATCCTCATTTTCCCATACTCATAACTTTCAGTCTTTGTTTTCTTCCACCCTGACAATTGTAAGAGATCCTTTAAGACCATGACCAAATTTTAGTAGCAAATCTATTTGTCATGTCTGAGTAGCTTCTTAATTACTAGTAAATTGTTTGATGTCTTATCTTAATTGACACTTGAACTGTACTGTCAGCTGAATGTGTTTTTGTAACCCAGCCAGCTTCCATGTGGAAAATGAGCTCTGACGAAGCTGAAGCCCTTTACATCTTGCATGTTTCTGGGGTTTAGCAGACTTTTTACTGCCAACACGTTGAACACCTCAGAGTGATTATTTGTCTTTCAGATGCCACAGATTGTCTTTCTTTGGTATGTGCTCACAACATTTGTTGGTGCTCTGGGCAGATTTGGCCTCAATATGTCTGAATTCTTTTCTCTCCTGTGCATTTGTTTGCTCATTAATGTTTGGTGGTTTCTGTGAGTTCTAATTATCTTGGAAAAGAGACTGCTTGCATAGTGGTGGTGGTGGGCCCAGCTGACTGAGCTGCTGCCAGGCACAGCCAAACCATCACTGTTCTGGAGGGCTTTTTCCTGTGCTGAATGAAGTGCTGTGTGTAACACAGCCCTTATTCCTCTTGCTGAGTAGTAAAATAGAAAAATTATTCATTGTAAATCATCACAATTAAATCTTTGTGTATTAAGTCTCTCTCAATGTCATTCGAGAACTTTAAAATGCATGTTAATAAACATTATTTCCATAGTAATTTTATAGAGAAAATGCTTACTAAATTATGCCTGACTGTATATTCAGCTTGCAACTTCTGTGTTTTGGATTGCTGAAGGGACTAGTGCTAGAGAATTAGTCTTGCTGGCAGTAAATGGTTAGGAGAGCTCAGGTTGTGCTTCTTGCTGGTGTCACCCTGTCAGATACAGGCTATCAAGCAGCAAACCACAAAGAACAAGGAAAAAATTTAGTTAGATGTTTTAAAAAAAGTCAATGAAAAGAATAAAACCAAGAGAATTTTTTTCCAAGTAAAAATAAGAGTCAAGCAGTGTTGAGTTATGAGCCTGCTCGGCATGCATTTGTCTCCCCCAGCCCTCTTTTGCATTCTTTACTCAGTAACATCTGTGGTATGTTCTATAACCTCCCCATACAGCAGTATTTTAATGCTACTTGTCATCTTCTTGAAAAGAGGAAGAAATATGATCAGGAGACAGAATGAGAAGCTAAACAACTGCCTTCTAAAGTGATTTTAATACAGTGAGGAATTGAGTCCTGAGGTATTTTAATAGAACTAAAAAGATTTATTGCTACTTTGTCTTAAATGTAAAGCTACAGCACTTGCGAAGTGTGGCGTCCTTTGTTTTGGAATCAGGAGCTGGTGTTTCTAAGGTCTTGTAAAATCAGTTGTAAATAGCATCTTTCATTCTAAAAAATTAAAATCTGATATTTCGTCTACTTGTTTGCTTTCCCTGAAGAGCAAACAAGACTAACAATATCCCTAAGACTGCTCATGATGCAAGTTAGATCCTCAGTGGAAATGCAAGTGATAGGTTCTGGTCCTACAAAGGAGATTAAATTTTAGAGTAAAAACACTTGTTCTGATTTATGTATTTCTTACTTTTATTTGACAGTTCTAAATATAACCATTAAAAAGTTGTGTAATAAAAATCACTTGTTCACAATGCAAAGGATTAAGAAATTTGCTTTATATCGAAATTATGTAATCGAAAGATGTTTGGATTTATTTTTTTCCTAGCAGAGCCTTAAATATTTCCAGAAGAAAACTAGAAAGAATATTAAACCTATTAGTTAATGGTTAGCCACTGTATAAACACAAATATACCATAGGGAGAATGCAGGTACTATGCAAGGTATCTATTTTAGAAATCACATATCTGTTCCCTGGAAAATAGGAGCACCTCACTTTTCTGTTTTACACATAAATTTGGTGCAGTAAATTGTAATTCAGTTGTGACTACCTGATGTCTGGACTAGGAAAATAAGTATTCATCTTGTCCTAATGCATTGAAGGAAGAGATTTAAATTTTACATTCCTCTCTCCATTTTTAGCATCAGGTTTCACTGAGATTGTTATTTTCTCTCTGCCTTTTGAAGAGCTTACTGCAACTTCAGAAAATCTCAAGACATCAGAAAAAATACCTTTTTGTGATCCCTTTTGTTTATTTATAAAAGATTACTTAATGGAATTCATTCTTTCCAACTTGCACACTTATTTAAAAGTCGAAATCCAGTTGCCAAGCAAAATAAACACAGCAGGGTAAGCTGCTGTGGAAAAACAAGACATCAATATGTAATTTTGTTGAACTGACAAAGTGAAATCATAATATTAACCTAATAATAGTGTCATGGAAAGACAGTCATAGCATTATTTAAATATTGTAATAGATCTGTAGCCTTATAAGATAAATTCCTCTGGTTTGCCACAGAGATACATGTTTTCTTCTTTAAGTAAAGGTGTTGGTGATTTGTAAATGAAGCACCATGAGTAAAGGAGGTAAGGCAACTGGCTTTGTGCTAAATATTCTGTAATAACCTTGGCTGCCTGGGACAGGGGCAGTCTTGAATGTCTTGCTTTCAGTGGTGTTCTGCAGAGATCCCTGACAGGTCGTGTACCTGCACAAGTGCTTTTAGTATAGCACTGTGCCTGCAGGGGCACATCAGGCTTTCTTACTGATCTCAAAAGGACTTTTTTTTAGTAAAATCTCCACAGAGAGGGAGATAGTTTTGTATCTCCAAACTCTGCTGATCATTGCCCTGTAATGAACCAACATAAACATACAAGTAGCAAAATTGTTTTGCTAGATTACAGGTATTTCCTTGTTATTTGCTTTTCTTTACTGATCTATAGCAACAAAAACTTATAAACTGATCTGTCAAAACCTGGCAACAAGAATTCCTGAGGGGGGAGATTCATGATACAGTGGAGAATGTTTTTCTTTTTTTTTATTGGGAAGCTAAGTATCAGGTTTAGTTGTTCCAGCCTGGGTTGGATTAACAACACATTGAGCAAAAATAAGCAGAAATTTAAGCTTTTACTGTTTTGAGCAGTTTGAGAACAACTTAGTTTTTGTTTTGTTTTCAGGAGTTTTTCAAGTGCCTATCTGGAGACTCTGTGTTCAGGGTTTATAAGGTGGGATTTGCATTTTTAGGAGATAGCCTGCTTTATTTTTTTACAGCTAAGTCCATGTATAAAACAGCACACTGCCTTTCCCAGTGAATCTGCATGAAAGGATTTTTGTCATCCTAAGCTGTGGCACTGTTGATTATCAGGGTTCAAACTCTGCAGTGTTTTACATAATTGAGACCCTTCCTGTGCACCAAATATAAGCATTAAGTAAAAATTCAGTCTTTCTTTTGAAATAACTCTTTGTATTGGACTTCTCCAACATAAGTGCGTAGTCCCGGATTGCCTGCCAGAAATGGTGAGCCCAAATACAGCACTATTGAAAGGGTTTCCTTTATCTGCATTGTCCTTGTGTACCAAACAAGAGAGCTGTAGAATTGAGAGTGCCCTGTTTGCTGTCCTTGCCACCACAGGCAGCTAGGGCACCTGGTGAGCTGATGTAGTGAAAGCCAGTTCTCCCCAAGAAAAGGGTTTTACAGAATAAAAGTATTGCTTGAGGACTTCCCACAGGTGTGAAAATACATTATCTCATTAACAAATTAATTCAGAGTTTTAAGACACTAGGATTTAAAGGATGTGTCTGTTGTTATCAAAGCTCACAGCCCTGCTCTCCATGCAATGCTGAGGAAGAACAAGCTTTTGGTCTCTTATTTCCCTCTCTGCTTAGCTGGTTGAGGAGCATGTACAGCAACACATCTGTGATGTTTCTGTCCTGGCAGCAGAATTGACAGAGCATGGTGTCTCCTGTGAGTCAGGATGATCTCATGTCCTCACACATTGGCTTTTTGGGATTAGCAGAGCCTTAAGCAGTGCCAGCTTCGGTCACTGTAGCCCAGATAAAACTCGGCAGTTCACTGGGAGCTTTAACATATGAGACAGAAGTGCTTGGGTTAAAAGAATAACCAGGAACTAATACTTGAGAGGTTGTGCAGGTGGTTCTCCTAATCAAAGCACTAATGCCTTTCGTATTATGCAAATCCCATTGTATTACACATATATAAACTATACAAATATTGTAATTCCCTGAGTAATGGAAATAATGTGCTTTAGGAGGGAAAGGTCTTTCTTAAAGTGATAAGGCACTGTGTATAGAGCTGAGATGAGAATAAATGAGCATGTTATAAGTCTCAAGTTATTCTTCATTGTCAACATTAAGCTGCAAGCTACCCTAGAACCTAATGTTTCATGATTTTTAATTATTGTAATGTAAAGCTGCATTCTTCTGCCTTTCTGCTGTATCTGTCACATGCTGCTCAATGAGAGATGTGCTGCTGTCATGTGCCCTCTGCAAAGCCTTGACAAAATAATATATATGAACATATATGAGCAGGAGTTCCTCCTGTAGCTGCTGTGTCTTAGCACATGGCAAAGAGTTGACAGCCCAAGTTCTCAGCTGACAAGTCTTTCCACTCTCTCCCTGACCATTCCTTCCATGAATGCTCTGCCAAGCTGACACCTTGGCAAACTGCAGCACCATTAAATACCGAGTTACACAGCTGAAAGGGTAGAGCAGGTGGTACCAGTCGCCAAATAGGAAATGCAGATTTTAAGGTAGATGTGTGTTCTGGCATGTTTTATTTCAAACTATAGAAAGGGGATGGGACTTCTTGGTTTGGTTTTTTTGGGGGTGTTTTTTTCCCAGCTCACCAGAGTAATCCAAAATCCTACTCCAGGCTGTCAAAATTCTGCTCTCATATTTTTGTTAAATTAATTGACTGTTACCAGAACTATATTACCTTATGGGTCACATATCAGTGAAGATCACATGTCTGGTGCTGATTTGGTTCTCCCTTCATATGGTGTAGTATTATAGATGTAGAAACAGGGATGCTGAAAATAGTTACAATTTTACTATTGAATTATATATGACATTTTCACTAGAGATGTAAAAATTGGTTCCTTGGGCTAAATTTATCTCTTCTCTTTTGTAGAACTTCACAAGAAATAATATTCACTAATGCATGCAGGGTGAAGTAGAATGCAAACACTTTTCCTGAGATCTTTTTGATAGAGATGGAAAAGTTATTTTACAATGAGCACAATTTAACATTTTGTTTTGGCATATCTGGAAGTAAGAAGGCCATGGTATGTAGGAAGTAGTTAATGTTTTTATCTTATTTCTTGCTTTAAAATAATGAATTGTGTGCAAGGTAAAATCACCAACTGGAATAAATTTAAACAAACCTCTAAAGAATTATCTTGCTTTAGAAGTTTTATTGCCTTCAAATTGCTTCTCAGTTTTTAAAGGGGGCCCAAACATTTTCAAGCTAGTCACCATAAATAATGTTGAAAACTTCCTAGTATATTTTCACCCACTTTTGCAAGTGTCCTTCATATCAATTTACAAGAGAAATGGATTCACTTTGAGCAATTTCCAAGAAACTAAAGACTGAAATTCCTCTCTTTTTGTCCTGATGGCCAGAAGAGGTATGTGACAATTCAGTTTACTGATGAAGTGTGGAGCAACTTTGCTCTCAAAATTACCAAAAACTCCTTTTCTGCCTCCTCTTTCTGGTTGGTATGGTTGCTTTGTCTTTTTTTTTTTCTTACTCCTTGACACCTTCATAGCTAATTGCTCAGTAATTAAACAACTCAGGTTTCAGTCTCTGACAGGAAAAGAAGCTATTGGCTAAAACCTTACCAAGATTTTTGAGAGAGAACTATGTACAATTTGAAGTCAGGCAGCAGTAAATTGAAATTGTCCATTGCAAACAAAATGCCTTTTCTGTTTAACAGCAAGTGTCACCTTGTTCTGTGCAGTATGGGAATGGATTTCTGTGGAGGGGTAAGAGCAACACAAGGTCTACTTAATGACAGCTTAACTAATTAGCATTTGAGCTTTATGAGACTAAATATGTTATGTATGTACAGGTTAATATGTAAAAAAACCACATCGATCCCTATGAAATCCTTAGATACGTCTACCTGCCATTAGGAGTGTAATTCAAATTAGTGCCTTATTAAGCTACTACAGATTTAGTTTATCTGAAGCAATTAGGTTTTTGACAACTTCAAGGGGTGGATTACTTACACACACTTGTAAAAAATTTTGGTTGAAACATGGATGAGACCTCTTTACTGTACTTAAATTGTCACATAAAATTATTCAAAGGCTTTTTTATAAAGAAAAGTTATTTTAGTTTGATTTAATTTCTATTAACTTTTTTTTAATGCAACCATTAAGAAGAAAATCATTGTCTTCTACTTTCTCATGAATGACACTCAATTTCAGACCAGTGAGTGGCCAGGTGCAAACATAGCAACTGCTTTATGTGGGCCAGAGAATTTGTGATGTATTATCTTGTCTTAAATCTGTGTGATTAATGATTTCAGTGTGAAATCTGAATGTGGAAGTGGCTGCAATTATGTGATGAGCAAAGGATCAATTTCACATTACCAAAATTCAGAAGTGTCTCTCCCGTCAATGAATTTGGAGGGTAATTCAGGACAGGACTGTCCTTGAGGGCTTTTTGTCTTCCTGTGGGGGAAACTCCCCTAGCCTGGAATAGGAGGAATCAGGAGAGAAAAGCTACAAGTTTAAGTGATTTATTCCTCAATAGTGAATTTCTCCAGCTCTTTATTTTTTTTCTATAGTATATCAGAACATGGCTGGGGGCCTGATCACATGTAACCCAACCCTTGAAGAAAACTTAAACTGTAATACTGCACTTGAATTCAAATCCAATTGCACTAGATGTGGGAAGCCAATGGTTAATAGCCACTCCTGTGATCTAATTATGCTACAGATCATATTCTTTGCCAGTATGATAACTAGTAACCAGGTCTGGCTGTCTCATCCTATGTGTTAGTTACCTACTGGAGCAGCAAGTCTTCGAGTGTTCAGGGCTCAAGTGTTCATGTGTTGAGCACCTTTCAATTAGACAAGAGAAAAAAATTTTAATAAGAATTCAAAACTTCCCTCAAAAAAAAAAAAAAAAGACCAAAAAAAACCCCAAAAAAACCACAAGCCCAACCAAAACCAAATAATCAAAAAAGCTGCTGCACACAAGACAAAGAAAAACCAAACAATTCAAAACTGGCTTGACTTTTTTTAGGTCATTTTGAATATACTCTTAGAGATACTGACTAAAAATGTGGTATGACCCAGCAATCAACTGCACTGTTTGTATGACAGAATCCATCCAAACAAGCACTTGAGATTTTTTAAAAAACCAAACTATAGTGGTTTACACGCTTGAGCTGTGCAGCTGTTTCCCTGTTTAAGTTCTTCAATAAGAGATGCCTCAGACTGTCACTAGCTACTAAAATTCATTCCCAGTACTCTGAGAGCATGGTTGTGTGAATGAGGCTATTGTTGCTGATAAGGCTGTTAAGAAACTGTGCTGAAAATAACTGAGGAAATCATCTTGTCTGTCTCAGTCCTACCCCCCCTAAATTTTGGATGTAGTAACAGTCTGATGCATAACAGCTCATCAACAGCTTTGCTTTGTGCAGAGGGTGAAATGGGGAGAGAAATCTGAGTGTCCATAACAAAAGTGAGACTCACAGTAGAAGATTCAGTTAGCATTAAAAAAATGCAGTTTGCTTCCTGAACTACTCTTTGGACTTGTTTCATGTAGATGGACCAAGCTGATGTTTAGAACCAAAACCGACATTTGTGGTGTTACCTGATTAAGCATTTCACTTTTCCAGGAGAAATCTATTTACACTTTTTTGTTATTCTTTCAGGGTTACTTGTTGTTTCTTGGTTTTGTTCAAAAGCTATTTTCTCCAGTCTCCAGCTTTTTTTAGACAAAGATTGCTTGTTGCTTTAGACTTGTGACTTAATTATCTGCTCTATTTGCTTTGCAGTTTAATGCTGACTTAATTCAATATCACTATTAATTCACTAATCTTATTGTTTGGATCTCTGCTGTGACTTAATTTGGTGATAGTTCTGTAACATTACCCATCAGATCAATAGAAATGGATAGCATTTCAAATATTTCTTGAATGTCAACACCAGTTTCATTATTGCACATTTCTGAGAAGTTACTAGGAAAACCATTTAAGGTGTGACCAGTTGAAATTGACTCAGGTCCCCTAAAAAACTCTGAACTGGTGATGCACTGCTGGAAATCTCACATCTCATACAGAGCAGAAAGCAAAATTTGAAACAGGTGATTTGTGGCTCCTCTTCACTAACCCTGAAAGTTCTAGCAAACTCTCCTTCATATATTCCATCCCCATCCTGGTTCTGAGAAGGTATGAGCTTGTCGTATTACCCGTTTTGCTCCCTTTGGAGGTCTTTGTTCTAATCAGACCCACTCTTCGCTGAGGGGATTTAATCCAGCTAAGGTTTCAATGCACTGATTGGTATGCAAAAAAGCTTTATTCAAATAATACTAAAAATATTAAAATATATTCAGTGTTCTTTGTCAGGTAGAGACTTTGGCATTGCTGCTGGCTGCCTCCCTTGATACTGAAAAGCTAAAGGAAATGCAAGTTTGCTTTGTGCCCTGGGGAAAACCCCCTAAGTTTATACTGTCATCCATTTGTGGAGTAGACAATAGAAATATTTCTAATTAGGAAAAAATTGTCAGGCAACTTTACGTGCCGGTGATTACACGAACTGGGCTGAGAGAGAAACTCCCTTTGGCATAAACACTGAGTTGAAATGTGCTGAACCCTTTGGTGGTGTAGCAGAGCTGGTCACTTTGGAGGTGCAAGTTGTTAGTGCCAAGCTGAGAAGCAGCTCAGCAGGACCTGCCCCAGTGCCTGGCAGGTGACAATCTGGCAGAGCCATGGCATCATCCACCCCTCACTGGACAGCAGGCAGTTGTTAAAATGGTCACATTTTGGTGGAAATTCTGCTTTTTAAAGGAGAGAACACCACAGCAACTGTGGGAGGGTGCAGGGTGCCTGTGCTCTGGGCTGTGTGCCTGTGCTGCAGGGTGCACAAGCGTGGCCTTGGGCACCCTGCCTGCAGTGCTGCCACTGGGGCTCTGCTCCTCTGCTGCACACTGTGTGGGGTTTTCACACATTCACCAAGCTGCAAGTTGTGCTGGGTATTTCTACCTAAACTTACTGATGCATTAGAGCAACAAAAATGTCAGAGAATTAATGTCTTGTAATCAGCATCCTCGAAGGTGGCTTCCTTCAAATTCCTTAGTTCTCAGGTGTGAAAACCTGCTCTCTTGGGGTCTTACCATTGACATTTTCTAGTCAAGAAGGGATTTCCTTTGAAATACTTCTCAGCTGCTCCAAATAGGACAGTGCTTATTGATTGCATCCCTGTAAGACAGGCATTTGTTTCCTCTTCCACCTTTCCCATAGGGGAGTTTTATTTCACATATGGCAAGATCAACTGGAGCAAGAGAAGGGAAGTGTGAGATGGGGATTCCTGTGGAAGATTAGGCAGTTATGTAATGTAAATTACTATTGCAATAAATTTGTATAGAAAATTAATTAGGGAGGCTAGTTTTTTATGAAAAAAGCACTTGATTGTGATTTTTGTTGTTCATTTTATTCATAATTTTTGTCTTTTTCCTCTTTTGTTTTTTCAGTCTGTATAGGATTTGTTTCTAATTAGTTCAAACTCTGCATAGATTGATTAGTGACTTTTAATCTTTGTACTTTTCTCCCTCTACCTCTGAAGCTTGCTAATTCATTTTAAGTTTTTAAAGAAATATGCTGCTTACCAGCTTTTTATCTGCTACCACCAGTCATGACACAGTATGAAACTGAAAGCTACTGTAATCACTGAGTTCAGGCTTCTGGATAATGGCCTTGCCTGTATGTTGAACAGCAGTTAGAGCTGTATTTGTGCTCAACTACTCAGTTGGTTAGAGCAGAACAGAGTTCTGTGACAATACTACCAGTCGGGTAAACTAGAAAAAAAGGAATAAACATAATAATATATATTGGTTTTCTTGTTTGCTAAATTCTTTCTCTTATGAATAGCTTTTTAATTTCCCTGGAGACCTTCAATATATTGAAGAGAAAAAAAATTGTATTCAAAACCATGAAATTATAGAGCAACTCTGGTAAAGCAGAAGCAAGGGTAATATTAAGAAGGTAAAGGTTAGTTTTGTGTTTTTTTTTTTTTTTCTGAACACATAACACATTCCTGTCAAAGTTATCCTGCTCTCCCTGTGACTACAGAACCCCTATTGGCATCAACTGGAGTTTAATATAAGCAGATAATATTGAATAGACTTCAAGGGAACCTGTGTGATGATCAGGCAAGAGAATTTAACTCTTGCTTCTTAGCACTGAGAAAATAAAAATGATATATGGGAAACTCCACTTATATTCACAGCTGGCAAGTGCAGCCTTACACGCACTCTATGGCCTGATTCTGTTTCCAGGGTAAAGAACAGATACAACATTGATCTCCAATGATCCAATTTAAATGAGGGCTTATGATATCAAAAAGCCCCCTCAGGAAATGGCAGGAGTGCAGAGGCAGGTGTGGCTGGAGTGTAAAACGTGTCATCCTATAGGAAGGGAATCTAATTACCTTTCCCAGACAGGAGGAAGCCCTGAAGTCTGCTCGTCTGCACTTTTATATCTGATGCTTTAAAAGCCGGTGGGAACAATATTACCTTAATATTTTTAGTGGCCACTTTATCCCAGCAGACCTTATACTAGATCAGACACCATTAATCTGAGTTACTCAGGCTTTTCAAAAGATTTAGCATAAAATGAGCAGAAAAGTATAAAGCCAGCAGAAATGCAGAGCATGCCATGCCTGGCTGGATAGAACTGTGTGCTCTGCCTGGTGCAGGTCAGGCTGGTACCTCAGCAGCACCAGCCCTGCAGCCCTTGACTTGGGAACCAGCCCTGTGCACCTCCTGCAGAGTAGAAGTAGAGAAAGCAGCAACACTGGAATTCACACAAAATGTCAATTTACTGTGCAAGTCTTAGGAAAGGTGGGTGTGTGGAGGGTCCTGTGCCCAAGAGGTGATTG
Organism: Pyrgilauda ruficollis; assembly: GCF_017590135.1. Taxonomy (NCBI): domain Eukaryota; kingdom Metazoa; phylum Chordata; class Aves; order Passeriformes; family Passeridae; genus Pyrgilauda; species Pyrgilauda ruficollis. The sequence goes on along the minus strand of NW_024524377.1, from coordinate 21,422,388 downwards.
GGGCAGGGCCTCATTGACTCAAGATGTGAGATGTGCAGGAGTTTTTTAAGGTATCTTTGGAAGTTGCATTTAAATCCCTGTGTTCTGCAGCTGAGGTGGAAATGCACCTGCTGTCATGTCAGGAAATATTTTAATGAGGGGCTTTGGCCCCTGCATTTTTGTACTTTGAATTCATAAGCAGTGATAATTGCCCAGCAGGTGAATAGTGGAAAATCGTGAGTGGTGTGTGTGACACGTCACAAAAGCCTACAGTTGGGCTGATTAGTACTGACAAGAGAATTTTCCTAATCTTGTGCTACCTGCAGGCTGGTGCTTCTCATATTGGATTGACACTGAAAAGCAGGAAAACAAGCCTTTAGGAGATGTCATTGTGGTGGGAAATATTTTCATCCCTGGTGTTCAGTGGGTGTCTGACCCCATGTGCTGTTACCACCCTCTGTTGGCTGTCACTGCACTAAATGGCAGTGGAGCTGTTACCTTTTTTCACACTCCAGCATATTTTAGTAATGGACAGTAAAAGAAATTTCCTTCCAAAGAAAGAAGGAAAATAAACATTGTCTTAGCTGTTGCTGGAGGTTATAGTCAAAACATTGTTTTCTTATCACTTGATAGAAACAAATCTGGCAAAATATTGATGTGCATGTTGCTTTACATCTATCTTTGTCATTATTCATAGCTACCCCCACCCATAATGCTGAATTTCCCCAAGTGCCATCTGTCACTATCGTCTGTGATTAAAAAAAGAATAATTAGAAATTGGTCGCAAGATTATGTACAGCATCTGTGGGTGCAGGAGCTGTGATAAAACTGTCCTTGCTATTAATTTTGATTGCAAAATCCTACAGTGGGTAGAAGTAAAGAATAATTTTCCTCCCATCATAACAGTGGATAGCTGAATAAATGAATGTAAGCTACACCTGCACATAAAATACACATCAATGTACATTGGTATTTAAGATCTGCTTTACTCTTGCAGTTTTTTATATTTCATTAGTATACAGTAAAATTCAAGAGGCCTTCATTAAGACTGCAATTCAATAGCAGATTGGCCTACTGTGGAAAAAAATTTAGGATGCCACAGCTTTTATTAGCAGTTTAAAAATTGCACCAAATGAAAGTCAACAATTTTTGCATTTTCTTTCTGAAAATACAAAGATGCTCATTATGATTTTTCTGCTCCCTATTTATCACTCCTATATCAACTCCTATATGAATCAGTATTTCCTTTAATATGGAAAAAGGAATTGAGACAAAAATTCTCAAACAGAGTGAATTCTTTGAAATTTGTGTATGATCTCTTTATGCAGAAATCCTTTGCTTGCACAAAAGGAGCTGGAATGGAAAGAGAATGGATACAATACCATCTCTGACAATGTATGAGTGTAAGCATTACTGTGTTTTTAGACCAGATCCTAATGATTAACTAGTCAGTCTCATCAAGTAGATGTCTTAACTTCTAGTAGGGTAAATATAATCTATACTTTTTAAGAAAAATAGAAATGTAAAGGTATCTACATTGTTAAAAATAATAATGCTGTTTACAGAAGTATTCAGATTTCTTGTTGTGGTTGATCTCATATGCATAGACTTCACCTGTACAAAAATGTGTGATTATCAAATGGCTTTGAAAAAAATTTAATGGTGGTGGTCTGCTCTTGGTCCAAATGTTGCTTTGTCTCTTTTTTTTTTCTGGATAAATTCTGCTGTGAATAACAATGGGTGGTCATACATCAAGGTGTCGAAATCCATAGCACTTTATAGTGGCTAGAACCAAATGTTTACCTGCTCTTTCTGGAATAAAGCAACTGGCACAGACTTCAGAATTAGTAGGTATGAGAATCAAGGACATGAACCTCTCACCTGATGCCCTTATTACTTTGTTAATCAAAGTACTTAGCTCTAAACCCTTCTCAATTTCATCTATATCTTGGGCTAAAGTAAATGTCATAGGAAAGGATATTTTTTCCTCCTGTTAAATCATCTCAGGCTACCACAGGAAATTCTCATGTTGTGTAAGAACTGAAAGTTTTATCCTTATAATATACATTTCTTCCATCAAATGAAAGGTACACAAAGATGATTAATTCAAAAAACCTTGGAGTGTTTTACTGTGGGCAAATAATGTTTGTGTTTGAGCACCTAAATGTGGTGTAATAGTAGACATATGTTAACTCTAGCAAATTGTGGAAGCAACTTTGATACACCAGGAAAACACACTTAACATCTGAAAAGTAAGTTAGGTGAGCTTAGAAAAATATCCAATATTATGGTTCATTGACTGCTTCTGTTTGTGTTGCTTAGTCATAAAGAAACAGGTGTGTTTAGTTTTAGACCTTTATTCAAGTCACTAGAGCATACATGCCAAATTGAAATGTATTTCATAAAAAAATCAGCTTTATCTTCTCTAAGTGATCCTTTTCTTCAGAAGTAAAAGTTGATATTGGCTATAAAATGAGCCCAGATCTAGCGTTGCTCAGGTCTGTCATTTATCAGATGCATTACTCCAGGAGCAGTAATCCTGTGAGCTATCTGCAACATTGCTGTAGGTACAGCAGTCTCTAACAGTGAAACCCAAACCAAACTCTGGGGAAATGCTACTCTAGGGTGAGAACTTTGAGTCTGCAGCAGCCTCCAGAGCCAAAGGAATTTTGGCTTCAACAGGTCAGAGGGGGGATGTGCTGGTACTTTGGATTCAAGAGGCAGTTTTCCAGCTTCAGACAGGCAAGGCTGAGTTTAAATGACTGACTGCTGGATATCCCCAGAGAGGAGCTTTCATGGGAAGTAATGAGCCACAGAGGAATTTGGAAATCCAGTTTGTGGTGTGTAATAGGGATGACTGAGGCTGAGGCTGGGCCTGGGCAGGCATGTAACTTGGGTTTGCTGCCAGGAGCCCTTATTGACATTCAGATGTGATGAAAACTGCTGTTAGTTTGTTTTGGTTTTTTTTTCCTTTTAATCTTCTAACTTTGAAGCCTCTTTACTTTTCTCCTTGCTCTTTATTAGCTTAGACTTCTGATTTGGGCTCTCCATTCTAGAAACTGTGTGGTTTTGCCACTGTTGCTTCCTGAGATATGAAGGGTGTTCCTCGAACTGTTTTCCCTTTTCTAACTGAAATGCAGACTGCTGCTGAACAGAGAGGCCTTTGACTGCAGGAGGTGGAGGGAGAAATCAGAAAGAAAACCTTCCTTAAGAGCTAAACTACTTTGTGGTTTTAAAACAAAATAACATTTATACTATTCATCTTTGTATTAGAAACCTGCGCATCTTGGGGAGTGGAAATATTTTTACAGTGTGTTTGGAACAGGTATGAGCTTCTTCCAGCCCTTGCTCCAGGCTGAAAGTAGGGTTTAGGTGCATCAAGTATACCTCTGAATAAATTTTATTGATTCATAAAAAGAAAAAGGCTATCATGTAAAAGTATGGGGGACTTTTTTGTTTTTCACCTTGATAGAAATGAACAATAGGAACTACAGCAGCCCCTTCAGTGTGTTGCAAGGGCCAGGTGTCTGTGGAAAAAGTCCCATCCCCAGGAGTGCTGGGCTTGTTACAGTTTTGTCTGACTGTGTGCTCTGTAAGGTTTTTCTCAGTTGCTCACTTAAATCAGAGATAAAAACAGAAAATGGAACAGTCAAATAACATTTGAAGGGCCGTACACCCTTGCAGAACTGGATGGATATATACCATGGCATCACCATAGAATTTTTTCCTGACAGCCTTGTTCATACTTTGTTCAGGATATGCAAAATTCCTTAAGCCCCTCTGAGCTCAAAGGGTCTCTGGCAGGTGGTTTTGTATAAATTGACTCACTTCTCCTTAACTATTTTTGAATGGAATTTTCTATGATTTTGGAAATGCACATGGCAGCAAATGCTTCTTAGTGCAAACTGTCTCATCAAAATATGGGCAGGGATGGAAGGGTATTGTTTTTTTTCCTAATGGTGTCATGGGTATCTTGCAAAGATAAAGCCTGTTTTTTGGGTCAGTGCTGGGTCAGTGAGTAGCACAGCTTTGGCACAGCAGGCTGTGCTTCCTGTTGATTTGCTTCTGTGCTCTAGGGACAGTTAAGTATGTAGAGGGACAGAAAACAACCCCTCTTGATGGTTAGAGGACTTGCTTGTGACAGTTTAAATCCTGAGCTGAAACTGGAGTGGAAGAGCAGGGTATGCTCTTCCACTATGCAGGGTGCTTGTGGCCTCTCCTGCAAAGGCACAAGGTCACTCCTTGGAAGGTGCTTCTGGTCCCTTGTCCATTCAGTATGTGCAGGGTATTTATCCTCTCCTGTATGCATGTTTTCTTTTCCTTGAGAGAATGGGATGAATCATATGACCCAAAATAGAAACAATTTTTTTCAAGGAAAAACCTTTTCATTCCATCTAAAATGTTTGTTTGTGTTTTGAAATCTGACTCCACACTAGCAAATTGATTGTTGACATAGCTCAAATTCTGTGTGTGCTCGTTTGTTTTCACAAACCTTCCTGACAGCTTATAGTAAGGTGTTATGTGAATTAAGAAATTTTATTCTTTATAAAATCGTATAATGGTGGTAGTTGCCTTGTTTTACATTAATTTGTAAAGCTTTTTCCCAGCAAAGCTATGAACACAATAGCCTTGAATAGTTTGGCACTCCTGTAGTCCAGCTCCTGGAACTCAAGATCATCCTTCTTCTCCAGACGTTTCCTGAGTTTGTCAGCAAAGCTGAATCATAATGCTACATTTCTCCCATGCATTGCCAGTCTTGTGTGACTAAGGCATGAAATAAAACCTAGCACCTCCTCCCTGTGGTACCTGGGTGGAAGAATATTGTCCATCACACTGTCTGTGCCAAGGGTTCATTATGAAGGGTCCCCTTTGGATGAAAATTGGACTTTCTGTCCCTAGAGTTTCTTCAAATCTGACTCTGAACAAACCTTTGGCTTTTGATAAGATAATTTGCCCTGTCAGTAACAAGGAGGGTGCAGTCTCCAAGAAGGGAATGGATGTGGAAGTTTTCTCCAAGTGTTTTCTGCAGTTGATTACAGATACCAGTACATCTCAAGGATAGATTTCCACAAAGCAGGTACTGGGTTATCCTGCTCTGCCCTTGATGAAGAAAAGTTACAGTAGAGATGGCATTTAACTCTCTCTCAGCACCAGTCATGTGTGTCCCCCAGTGAGGCTCACAGAAGGTCTGGGTCTTTATTATATACCCTCTACAGTGTAGATGATCAATTTTTGTCTCTTGATAATTGGCACCTATATTAGTTCTGTTCAGGTATTTTGAGTGGCTCTGCAACAGATTAGCAGCAAAAAATATTCCAATCCACTCCTAACATTATTTAGAATACTTGATTATGAAATCAAACAGTATTTCAGTAAAAAGAAGTCTTCAGTGACTAGGCAGTAGTTGAATATATAACTTGATAATGTAATATGTGATTTTTTTAATTCACAAGTGGTGCTTAAAGCAGAAATACCTAAGTACTGTGTATTTGAGCTAAAAATGTCTCCACTTATAGAGACTTGTAGAACAGAGAGGCACAACTCTAATTGTTTAGGATTTTATAAGAATACTGCCACATCCTCAGATTTGTCTGATAAAATCAATTTATAATGAAGTCATTGCAACTTAAGATACCTTGTGAGGAGCAGCAAAGCTTTAGTTCACACTCTCCTGCTTGCACTGCTGCTTTTAGTCTCTGCACAGCAGGGAGTCATGTCATCTTTTGCATTTATAGCTCTTAGATTCATCTGTAACCCATGGGACAGTTGCTGAGACCAGGTAAATGGAAAATTTTTAATAAGTAAAACTGTAGTGTCCAATTAATAAGTTTCAGTGGTGCAGTTGGGATCCTTGTGGCTCTAGAAGAGGAATCTGTGAGAGTGGCTGCTGCCAGCCTTGCTTTGGGACTGATCCCCCAAGACCATGAAGAAAAGAGTTCAAATATAATATGTCCATTTTGACAGGGTAATTGTTTCTCCACTTCAGGATGCGCCGAATAAAAATCTGAGTGCACAGAAGTTGGCTGTGCACCTCTAGAAGGCCTGTGGATTTTTAATTGCTTGATGAGCTAATCGTTCCAAAGAATTTTATGGGAAGTGACCAAGGTGGAGTTAAAACAAAATCTATTTGCCCATTTTTGTAAGTCTTAGCAGATAAAATTTAGGCTTTGTCTTTGGATATAGGCAATTTTAAGATTTTATAAATTAATAATCAAAGGAAATGGCAAAACAAGTTGCTTGGTGCTGAAAAAAAATCCATATTTCGATGTTAAGAAGCTTTTGATTTTCCCAGTTTTTTCTTGATAAAATAACATGAGCTGTTTAGCAGAAGTCAAGGAACACTTACCAAGTTTTAGCCCAGATGAATCTGCTGGTTTTCCACCCAAAGAAGTGTTTGCCAAAGCTGTTCACATTGCTCTAAGCCCAGCCTGTGACAGCAGCAGTGTCTTTTCTGTCTCGAGGGACAGAGATTGAACAATTCCTACCATGCTCTCCATCAGCTGGTGGCAGAGCCCTGGCAGCAAACCCACCTCCTCCTGCAGCTGGTGAGTGGCATCCAGGTTGTAGGGTGGCTTCAGTTCCTGCAATGATGGAGTTTGAAATGTCTTGCCAGAAAGGCTTCCTTTCAGAAGGTAGGGGCTATAAAAAGCATCCCCATAGCAGGGGATTCTTCTTCAAAGTAAGTTGGATTTTTTTATTGGAGTTCTGTCATTGTATGCGAGCACACAGGGTTCTGCTGCTTCCTGGGAATTTAGAGACCTAACTTTGTATGAGAGAGATTGAAAGTCTTCTCTGACTTGAATAATTCTAGCATGAAAGTAACATAGCTGTGTTTGAAAATAGGCCAGATAAAGAGAGACGCTGGAAGTGCTGGGACTGTGACCAGTGTGGCCCAGCTGAACTGGAGAGATGCACATTTCCCATTGGTGCCAGCTGTCAGGCTGGGCTGAGAATGAGTGTGTCAATTCCTGAGCTTTTCTAACACTTGCTCGATCTCTCATCTATTTCAGAGTATGACCAAGCCAGTTCAGACACTTTACACGTTGTAACATGGATCACACTCAGCATGTGGAGGCTCTGAGCTCAGAGCAGGACAAGCCCCATTGCCTTTAAGGGTTCATACAGCATTCCAGGACAGTGGCTCTGTGGGGAAAATGACTCCATGGTTGGCAATGCACAGGATGTAATGCAGGAGTGGGATGCATTTCAAAAAGGATTTCTGCCTAATGTTTACTTGAAATCCACAGACTCACTTAATCAAAGAAGGAAAAGTGAATTGAATAGGTTCAGTGTACCTGGAACAAGTAATTAACTATTGGTTTTCTGACAAGATCAAACTTGATGGCCAAAACCTTTGAATAGCAGCGGAACAGAGAAACTGACTTGATTAATTAAACCTCAGGAGTGTCTTCCTCATCACTGCTACAGTCAGGGAGATGGGAGTCAAGGTGGGCAGGAGGAAGCAGTGGGGGTGCAGTACTGCTCCTCAGAGAGCAGGGAGTTTATTTCAGGAGAGATTGGGAATGCAGTGAGGGCATTCTCATAGAGGAGTTTTAAACCTGCCAAGGCAGAAGCTTGAGAAACAGACCCAAACCCCACATTTTCCCATGACTGCTTTTTTTGATTATCCATCATGTTCCATATCAAATGCTAATAATAATGCTAATAAATTATGCTGTAGACCAGAGTAGTTCAGCCTCTGCAGTGGCCGCTCCTTTCCCTCCACACTTGTTTATTCTGTAGTCCATGTATCTTGTGCATGGTCCACTGTCCCTTCCATCCAGGGGTGAAAAGACACTTTTGGAGAAGTCCCATTTTTTGCTTCAGGTGCACAGGGCCTGCAGCACTCCTTAGGAGTTTATCCTGGCCAGTGGCTGGCACACGTCTTGCAGCATTCCATGGGTTGTCTTGTGCCAGGCATGTTGTTTCTCAAGTAGTAACCCAAACTCATAATTTCATCTTGTCTTTTTCATGACTCTCCCCTTGTTTCTCTGTCAGGACAATGCAAGAGATGTATATTGTTTCAGACACTAGTATTTCAGCTGTGCTATGTAAACATAACTACATTTAGAAAGTTAACATTGCTATAAAATCTGAATATGTTCTCATTTTTCTAATGTTTGAGCTGAAAATGTGATATTAAATTATCTTATTTATCTTTGTACTTAAAGTGTGTGTAAAAATTAAAAGCCACTGCTCTTTAGAAGCAAATATCAGTCCACTTTATCTTCCTGATGTACTGTAAACTGCACACAGAGAAGAGGTTAGTAGCTGAATGGGGGATGATTATGAAGATGAATGAGTGGCCAGGAGACAGAGTCAGTTTAATGAGCTGAGCAGTAAGGAGGCTGTAATTTTTATAGATTAGCACTGAACTTGTCACTTACTGGCTGATACAACAACTTAGTTTCAGAATTACAGTATGTCAGAAATGAGCTCAACAAGCTCAAAACCAGTGGCAATCTGATTATCCCCCATGTAATCCAAATTACAAGTTCTCCTGGGTCTGTATTACCTCTTCCTAATGGTTTATCTGTCACAGGTAAGAAGCAGAGACCAGAAAAGTGCACAATTACTTTTGTGCCAGATGATTATTTTAAAATTCCTTTTCCTTCACTTTGCTGTAGTGACAGAGCCTCTGAGCAGCTTCCTATCCCTATGCTCTCTTGTGCTTAGTCAGCTCAGCACCTCATCAGATGCCAGTCCTGAGGGAAGCAGCAATGTGGGAAACAAAATGATAAATGTCCAGGACCACCACTTTCCTAGAGGTGTTGATGATACAGTGCTTTCTGTTGTTACTGTAGTTTTGTGTTCTTGTGCTAGTCTTCAGCAACTTTCTAAGGCTCTGTGGGTTTGTCATCATTTTTTTTTTCTTTTTTTTGGGTGTTCCCAGTCCAACAGTGCCTTTATGTGCACTGGTTTGGAGGCAGAAGTTTGCTATGCCATAATATGTTATCAACAACTGCTTGTTTTAGTGTCCCAAAGAAACCCCTGCCTCCTGGTGGCATTGGGTGCCTGGTACCCTAACTGACCACAGGGACTGCTCCAGGCCAGTTCTTGCTGTAGTTCTGCTTGGTATGGATGAGCTGAGGACCTGGTTTCTGCTAGGAATGTCAGGAACAGGACAAACACCTAGGCTGATTTGTTTTTCACATGCTGAGCAAAAGCCATGGGCTCTCAGTCTGGCACCATTCCCAGAAGTGTTATTTTACAGGCATGATGCTTTTGATAATGGCATTGCTTCTGGAGTAGCATACAAGGGATAATTATTGTTCCATGAGCAGATGACAGTGTTGATTTCTCCCTCTCATAATTCACTCAGGCTACAGGCTGGTTTGTTGGAAGAAGCATTTTGGTTTTAGACAGCTCTGGGACAAGGGAGAAGGCCAAATTTGGGTTTGTTAAGGTAACAGGCACCTGTAATTTTGGAGATGGCTCTTGTGGTCAGCTGTTGACAAGACTGTTGGGACTCTGTTTTTGGTGACCTGAATCTACTTTGAGTCAAGTCCAGGTCACGAAATGGTGCTCTAGTTCTCTGTTCTGGCAGTGTTTCCCTGTGCTTTACAATAATACGTACATTGGCAGTGTGGGGAGTTTCCTGTACCATTGTAAGATTTTGCTGCTTGTGTCTGCACTCAAGCCCTTCTCTTGTGTGGATTACCTTTCCAGTGAACACATAACTCTGTTCCTAAAGCTAAGCTTTCTCTTGGCATTTACACTGCATGTTTTTACACACAAAAGCAGCAAAACCTGGTTAACCTGATCATCAGCTTTTCTTTCCTCAGCCACTCACCTGCCATTTCACCTTAGGAATAATATTTACTCTTTCCTTTTCTACCCATTAGATGAGTTCAGTGATATCTTCCTTTCCCCAGCCTTCTGAGAGTTTTCAGCCACCACAGAATATTGTGTAGGCACAATTACCACTGTACATCTTACAGGTAAATCACTTCACTTGTAGAAAATGCACAAACTCAGCAAAGCTGATTTTAAAATAAAGTTGTCCTGCACCACGTAAGTGAGCTTCTTGACCAAACAGTTTTGTTGGCAGTTGCCAGCAACCAAAGTGAGATAGCTCTGGCTGCCCTTAGATGGACACAAGTCCTACTACTCTTCACCCTATGCTTATCCCATCCTCTCAATTTCTCTTCTGCTTCTGGATCATCCTCGCACAAGGGACTGGCTCCTCATGAACAAGCAGTAGTGACTACATGCCTCTTGATGACTTACACCAGCAGTGCTTTTTAGAAAATAATTTTCCCATGTGCTTACTGAGCATTAGCTAAGTAACAATGTTAATCTGTAAACCGAGGACCTGAACAGATGAGTCTGATATTTTTTTGTGTATGTATGTAATCTTGTCTTTTAAAATACAGGTTCCTATTTTTAAAATGATTCAAAAAAAAAAAAAAAAAAGAAGAAAACAAACCAAAATGAAAACACAAAGCCCCCTACTACATATTGACCTTTTTAAAACCACTGTACACCAGACCTTCTTAAGAGATTTGGCACTGACATTTTTTTCATAATGGAAGATTCATTAAGGTCAGTTATAAATTTGCTGCAATAAATACAGAAGAATTAAGAGCTCATCAGCATTACCACAGCATAATGTTCAGCGGATTGAATTATGTACTTGGAAAGATGAATCTGTGGCAATTGGCAAGCTTCAAGAGGAAAGCTGCATGTGAGCATGGACATGTGCATGCACATGTGTGAGAGGAATGGCAGAGGAAATGAGGGGAGGAAAAAGGAATTTTAAAAAGCAAACAATTTTTTCCTATCCCAGCAATATTTAGAGTAGACAGGATAAATAGTACAATTGTATTCTCACTCAGTGCCTTGTAATCGATGTTTCTGGTGTAAATGCTGTGGTGTGACTGGATGTCTGTCCTGCTCTCCTCCCCTGATGGCTACACGCTGTCTTTTGTGCAAACATCTGTATTGGTGGTGATTGATGAAGAAAGTGAGAGGGTCAGCCCTTTGCCTGCCCCCTGGAGTAATTGGGCTGCAGTTTGTTAAAGGGTAAGAGAAGAGATATTAAAAATGAAGAAATGCACTAAGTGGGTGTGAGCTGTGTTCCCAGCTGTTCACATCTATTCAGCGATACAGAGCATCAATCTAATTCTCCACACAGGGTAGGAGCATAGCAAGTCAAAAGCCTCTGATAGGCAGTCCTCACCAGCAAAATACCATGTTCAATTTAAGGAAAGATTGAAAAACATCAGTCTTCCCTTAAAACAATTTGTACAGAATAAATTTGGCACTTGCCAGCTATTCCCACAGAGAGAAACTGATAATAGGACAGAGAAAATCATGTAACATGATTTAGGATTCCCAGGATGGGATTACTTCTAATAAAACAGGAAGGAGGCGGGCGAAGGAAGAAGAACTGACAATAAGCTTGATGTTAATTCAGAGTGCTCTCAAACGCCTGGATTTTCAGGGATGAAGGTACTGGACACCTCTCAGCATCAAGATTCTGTCGGAATGCAGTTCCGCACAGTGGTGGATACTGGCTCCGAGTGTCTCAGCTGGGGCTGCTGGGTGCAAGACCCTTTAAAAACTTTGTCCTGTGTTTTACAGTGCACTGAAATACAATTTTATCATGCTTTTTGCTTCCTTTTGCCTGATACACAGAGATGAACTAGCAAAGCAGACTCCATTTAGCTGCATTAGTCTCACAGTAAGGTAATCAGATAGTTAGAAATGTCATCATAAAGTTGCCTCAGCAGAGTAACTTTACTTTTTTCCCAGCAATGCCCCTGTTGGAATAAAACCTGTAGTCAGGAGAAGGGTGATTAACAAGGGTATATTATGTAATTACTGCCTGGTTCAGATTACTGAAATTATGATGATAGTAGTAATATAATTAAAGAAAAATAATTAGTCTGAAGTAAACAAACCCAGCCCATTCTCTGCTGCCTCCCTTCCCCAAAATAACCGGCCAGGGTCTAATCCTTGGAGAGAGGTTGCTACTCCAGACAAAGGCAGACAAGAAAAGCAGGGTGATCTCTTTTCATTTGCTGAGTTCTCCCTGCCTTTGCCTCCAGGCACAAAGTCCTGGCAGTGCTGGTGCCTCCCTTCCTGCCCTCGTGGGTGTCTCAGCCGGTGTCCCCAGCAGTGTGCCTGGTGGGACAGAGGTGGCACCAGTGTGGGGGCTCAGCCAGTGACTGTGGGAGACACAACAACGTGCTGCTGACCAGACAGTCTGAAGTTTGAGGCCTATGCAAAGACCTTGCCTGTTTTTAATGAATGAAGCCAAGCTTTACATTTGTGTTCAGCCAGTAATTAGCCAAAGAGTGGGTTATGAAATCTTCCCTGGCAAAATTGCCAAGGACTACTCTGATGTCTGGGAAGGTTTTAAAGACAAGATTAATGAGCCAAATGTGCTATCAGATAACATAGAAGCTAAAAATTTAGGGCAGGTACTGGTTAATTACTCTCAGTGGAATATGGTGTGGATGACAATGATAATGGCAGTCTAAATGGGCTGACAAATCTTGCTACTAGGCAGAGGAAATTATGATAAATGTCTGCATAAAGACTTAAATTTAAACTCTTGCCCATTTCTCACCTGAAGGGCATTCTCAAGAGGTCCAAGAATTCGGAGGCTTCTTGCCCAGTTACTCTACGCTGAACTTATTCTGTGTTTTTAATTTAATATTTGAACACTTTTTGTCTTTCTGTGGCTTCTTTTGATGGAATGACTGTGAAGTACAGTAGCTCCTTTGTAGTGAAGAGTATTTAAGCAGAAAATGTGTGAAATTTCTCATTCTATTTGTTGCAAGTATGAGATCATGTGAATAAATTTTGTAACATTTCTGTGTTTTGATTTGAGGAGTGGAGGTTTAGATTTCAATAGTGAGGGGTTGTTAAGATGATTGTGTGCCGGGAAGTGTGTGCTGCAGCCTGAGCAGGGAGCAATCACACATGCCAGGGAGCTCAGCAGCACAGCCACCACTGGGACTGCTCTGCAAGCCCCCAACAGGCAGCCAAGCCAGAATCCAGAGGTCCTCACCCAAACCCCCACTACTGGCTGCCCTAAGTAGGGGTGTTATGGCGTCCTCCTTCACTCAGTGAACATTTTAGTCAACATACACTTCCCTGGAGAATATTGATTACTGTGTATTACAGAATTTTTTATTAAGCTTATCTAGGTCTCATAGATACTGTGTGTGTGATAAAAGACCTGAGCTTTGAAATTGGATATGACTACACCAAGGAAAGGATGGATGTATCCTAAGAGGATTGTGTCTTAAAGGGATGAAGTTATCCTTGTTATATCCTATTCTTTACGTGACTAGTGCTGCAAAGCAGAGAATAATATTTTTTAAAATGTTGAAGTGACATGAGAGTCCACATTTGATTCTCACAAGTGACTTTACTCTTGTCCTTATATGCTTCAGCCTTCCAACTATGATGAAATTTAAAAGGAGTAAGCAGAGGAAATAAAGCTCTGATAAAAGCCACCACCTCAGGTAAAGCTGCTCTTATCCTTTTCAAATCCTGGCAGTACCAATGTCAACCTAAGTGTGCTAGATGTGGTAAAACAGAGAGCTGATTTCACTCCTGCTCAGGGCAGAGTGTGACAATCATCCCTTCATACTTTGTGTTATTGAGTCAACCAGGTGCTCATCTCTTCTGTCTGTGCTGCAGGCCAGGTGCAGACTTAGATTTCACTGCTGTGAAGCTCTTATTATTCAGATGAATCCATAATTTGAAATGTTTATAAAAGCATTGCAGCCACTTTAATTGTAGTGGGAGAAAGAGACATGGAAGAAGCCAGGAGGATGAGGGTAGCTGTTCCTTAGGGTCTGGTGCAGGGAGCTCAGCTGCAGTGCTGGTGGCTGCTCCTTTCCCCACACCTCTCCCGAGTAAGAAAAGCAGGGAGAGTCCTGCCTTGGAGCCAGCAGCTTTACTGAGCATTCCTAAGGCCACCCCAGGGCCCCTCTTCAGCAGCCACCGCCCACCACGGCAGGGCTGCAGTCGCTGTTTGTGTTAAATGGCTTGGCAAACAAGGCCATTTGTATAATAAACATGATTAATTTCCAGTGCTGTTATCTTAGTCCCTCTCCTTCTAATCTCCTTCCGATCCTTCTGGAGAAAGATCTCGCACATTTGCTATTACTTTATGCTGTTGTTTTCTAAAGCTCCTGCTTTCCCTGTGAAGATCCCTGCTTTATCATCCCTGAGATAGAGACCATTCCATTTCCCTTACCCTCTGGTCCTCTACATAATGTAATTTAAACTACACTGGCATTCCCAAAAGAGTGAAGCTTGAGCTTTTACTGAGATTTTAATTCAAAGCAAACACAGAGCTAAGCCATGAGCTGATGTTAAGTATGGTATAAAATGCAAAAATGTCATTTCTTTGCCTCTCCTTCCATTTAGAAGCATTAAAACGCTTTTATTTCAGCAATAAATGCCATTTTAAGAATTAAGATTTTATATGTTATGTTTGGCAAAGAGGATTAATTATTCTTCCTGCTTAGTTTCTATTCAGGCAACCAAATGACATTAAGCTAGTTTGCTCTTCACTGTTTCCTTTAAAAGGAAAAAGAGGGATTTCTGTTTTTCGCATACAATGCCTAGATGATTCATGTTAATACAATTTTAAGCAATGTGAAAGTAAGGCATTTCAGTAGGGATTTTTGTTCCTTTAAAACCTGGTTTCTGTTTCCTTAATACGTTGCTCTTACACACCAACCTTTTTTGGTACTTCCCAGTACATTTATTTTTTAAAAAGGATATTTGAAAAGTAGTTCTAGAGCTGTGGTCACATTAATAAAGAGAATAGGATGGTCCCAGCTGATGGTCTGGGTGCTTTTAGGATGTTTGCTGACACTAGAGCTCCAGCTGGCAATGAGGCCAAAGGCAAAGGGAATTCCAGCTCTTTCTGCTTGTGAGTGTGGTCCAGACTGAGGGGCCTTAGAAGGACCCTCAGAATGTGTTTTTATTTTCATGTATGGTGTTGGGAGGGCTTGAGGGAGAGAAAAATGAAGAGATTGTAAGTTCTTTCTGCAGGGACAGAAAAACCTGATTTCATGCAAATGAAGGTCAGTGAGAGCTTGAAACCTTTACTCTATACAGACTGTATTTTTTGAAGTGTTTGCTGTGGAGGTTCCACGTGGAAGGGCATTCAGTAATCTGCTTAGTTAGCTCCAAGAACCTGTTAGATCAGCAAAATTTACTTTCTTGTGGTTTCTTTGCCTTCCTGCTCATTGGTAGCCACAAGGGCAGCAGTGCAGTCCATTCTGGTGTCCTAGATGAAAAACGTAAGACCACATCAAAACAGAAACCCATAAAACCATATCAGAGGAAGAAAACTGGTCAAGAAATCATGCAAAGAAAACAAAGACTGAAAGTTGTAAAATCTGTAGCACTTATACCTCTTGGGGTCATTGCAGAAGCCTCTGCAACACGAGACCCCTTGTGTGGGCAGTCAGAGGGTGTAGAGAGGATGCCCGATGCCTCCTGTGCTCAAAGGGCTGCCCCTCTCTGGTCCCACTTCCTGAAGCCAAGGACTGCTGCATCACCCCTGCCAAGGCTCACCATGCCAGGAATTCCCTTCCCAGGATGGGTCCCTCAAGGAGAAGCAGTTCTGGGACTGCCTGTGCTGCAGAGAAACATGCCTAGGGCTCCTCCTGCAGGGACTGTGCTCTGGGGTGTTTTCTTCTTGTCTAAACAAATGTCATTGGGGATTAAAGAATGGTTTGGTCTCTCAGTATAGGAAAACAAGACAGATAGAGGTTATTTTGGCTCATCCAGCTCATTTGTGCTTGTGAAATTTAGTCCCTTTAAAAGGTTCTGGTAGTTTAATCTGTTCCTTATCCCACTGATCTTCCAAATAGAAAAATGCTAACAATGTATCTTACTTGAGCCTTTCAAGTCATCC
The DNA here is from genome assembly GCF_017590135.1 of Pyrgilauda ruficollis. NCBI lineage: Eukaryota > Metazoa > Chordata > Aves > Passeriformes > Passeridae > Pyrgilauda > Pyrgilauda ruficollis. The sequence goes on along the minus strand of NW_024524377.1, from coordinate 21,406,511 downwards.
TTGTGAAACACTTTCATTTGCAGTGTAATGAGAACTATCAGGTATTATTGTTAAGGGCTGCTTCAGTCCTAGCTGGATACCAATTCACCTCTCGAGCTTGAAGAATAGTGTATTTCACTCCATATCATTTGCTCATATACGAAGAACAGACTTTGAAATAGCCTTTTTTTTCATCTCCTTTTTTGTTTAGTTGGAAGGATTGACACTAGAAAAGCTCATTTCATGAAAAAAGTAGCTCTTGAAGTGATGGGTAACAAAGGGATGTGCTTTAAAGTGAACAGCAACACAATTCTGTAGTTATCCAGCCTGTGACATTAGGTCTATTCACAAAGTGCTGGAAAGGCTGGAGTCAAACTCCCATGCAATCTCTTGGAGGCAGGCTGTGCTCACTCCAGCATACCTGCCAAATACATGTGAGGCATTCAGCAAAGAAAATACATGTCACTTCACCTTTTCTTCTCAGTTTCTGTCCCTTTAATTCAGTGAATTTATTTTTATCATGTGCACTGGTCAGAATGCATTGGTGGCTGTATGGAGGGCAACAATATTTCCCCTCTTCTGTGTCTTAGGAAACTGTCTCAGAAATCCAGAAAGATGGTTTCTTCCAAGAGGAGGCTTTCTGGGGTCAGCCAGGATAGATCACAAGGTAGCTGATTTTGGCCTTAACATTAATTATGGTACTAATTTAAGTGAGAAAGTTGTCAAGCTCTCCTAATTGTAATTACTTAATCCTTTCATTTTGGTTGGTTGTTTCGTTTTTGTTCCATGTTTGAACAATAAGTCACATCTCTTGCATCTTTTATGCTTAACTCCTAGCTTTGCAAGCAAATGTCTTTGCTCACCCAAAGAACAACTGTAGCATCACAAGTCAACATTGCTGTCCTGTAATCCTCCTCTAGCTAACACTGCCACAAAAAACAAGTGATGAGAGCCAGGCTGGCAAAGTTGTCGTGGTGAAAAGGGGACAAAAACTAAGGCTGCCCTTCCCTGGCAGAATCCCAGCTGGAATGTAGCACTACAAACACCATCTGCTTTCTCCTGCAAATAAGCCCTTACAGGGTGCAGTAGCCCTGCCTGGTGGAGGAGGAGGAAAATTCTGCCCCGGTTTATCACAACCACTGTGGATTTGGACTCTGCCTTTCCTTGTAAGTGCAAATTATTATTGACTCTACAGCATGTAACGGAGTCTAGAACTCGAGCCTGGTTAGCACTCTCTCCATTTGTGACCAGTCAATGACATCATAGAATCAGTAAATTGGAAAATTCCTCCAAGGTCACCAAGACCAACTGTTAGCCAAACACCACTCTGTATCACCAATTTTTTTTTTTTTTTTTTGTTTTTTTGTTTTGGGGTTTTTTTCCTTTGAATTTTTATTTTTAAACCAGTAGTCTTAGCTATTTACTGAACAGTTTAAAAAACTTGAACAAGTAAAGCACAATCAAACAAAAAACCCAAACTAACAGAGCACCAAACACTCCTCTCTCAAAAAAAAAAAAAATCCTAAAACCAACCAAACAGAAGCCCTTCCCCTTTCCTCCTCCAAAAAACCCAAATAGAAAAGAGCACCACCTCACAAACAAAAGTCTTCCTCCAAAGTGTTATAAGAAGGGTTTTGGAAATACAAGTGTCCCACTACTATGGTTAGTGAATAACTAACCAGTTTCAATGTCTCAGCTCCTCAAGCTTTTGGAAATTTCATTATGGTAATATCTTTTAAATTTTAGAATAATGTCTGCAAGTGACCACTGGTTCTTGAAAGCTTCCTGTATTCATGTTGGTAGGAGCAAATACATTCAGAGGTTAAAGCAAGTTTGCGTGTTACTTTAGGAAGCATGTCTTTGAGCACTGCTAGTCTCTGCATTTGTGTTGCGTAAATGTGAGCAGCTCAGTGTAATAGTTGCTCAGTTACAACCAAAATTGTCAGTGTTACTGGTGCACTCCTTCCTGAAATTCATTTAAGTAGTAAATGAAATGGAACCTGTGACATTTCAGTTAAGTATCTGAAACTGCTCAAGCAGTAGCTGCTTTGTCTTTGATGCTCACATTTAAGGATTCACTGTCCTGGGTTCTGCCATGCTCAGGCTCTGTCCTGGAGAGATATTAAATGTCCCTCTCTGTTTTGTGACTGGAGAATTTCTCTTTTGCCTATCACTAAAATAACTGGGTGTTTTGGTTAAGAAATCTTACATTATGTCTTCTTATCCACTCAAGCTCCCTTTCCTTCTGTTTTTTTCCAATTATACATCGAAGAAACATTTTTCTAAGTAATTTAGTCAGTGACTGGGGATTCTCAAGCCGTTCTCTGATTTCCAAAAATCATATAAAGTGCGCCACTTAAGTAGGAAATGAATACACATCTCTTCTGCCTTGTATTCTGCCTTGCCTGAGAACAGGCTCTACTCTTTTGTCCCTTCTAATCTCAGGCTATCAGGAAAGCTTCTATTACTTCAATGCTGATATGATTTGAAGTATCTTGGTTTAATCCCATTTCCCTAAAGACTTAAGGGATTTTTCTGCTTGAATCTGAAAAATTATCATTCTTTGAAAATAATTTGTCATTAAAACCCAGCTAAAAATTCTGCCCTGTTTCTCCTCATTAAAGCTAACGGATAAAAGGTCTCATTTGGCAAAAAAAAACTAAGCCCCAAATTGCTGTTTTGTTAAATTCTAATTCAATTATTATGATTGCTATTAAAATTTGAGGGAGGGCAGAAGATTTATCAATATTTAAATGAAAATCTCTTTATCCAGACTATAATGTTCTGGGTGATAGAAGCAGAGATTCAAGATATGTGAATAAAAAAGCTATTGGCATCAACAAAAACCCAAAGATCAAATAGGTCACGATAATCATATATTATCATAAACCTAATTATTATTGGTCATTGCCTCAGATTAATCTTGGATAACTGTTACTCTCTTACTATTAAATACTATGTATTATTAGCTAAAAGTTAATTGTCATCTCTGTGGAAGCACTTCACCATATACCTACATTCATATTAAATTACCTAGCTCTTGTTCCCTAAATTCAGTCTCTTTTGTAAATCAAGTTCAACCTCTTCCTTAAAGTACTTTGCATCTGCTTTCTGTTATTATTTTTCTTGGCATATGGAAATCCTCTTAAAATTTCATGTATGCATTTAAATCAGGTTCTGTTATTCTTAAGGACATTTATTTTTTTTATCAGTGTTTTTAAATTTTGGTATCTTATACATTATACATCTTTGACATATTTTGACATCTTAGTCTTTGGTATAATTGTCTATTTAATTCTGTACAACATTTAAAAACCACTGCATGTTGTAAACTGTCCCATGAAGGTTTTTTTTACGTGTTACATCTCTCCATTCAAGCTCACGTGTCCTAGATGTAGTATTTCCACTCCGAGGTTCAACAGGACCCGCTCAATTTCCCCAGGCTGTGCAGCACCATTAACAAGAGAAAGCAAACCGAGAGGCTGGCTCTCCTCAAATGCTGCTGTGTGCTTTGCTCGGAGCCAATGAGAGCTGAACCAAGTCTGCACTCTTGCTTCAGACCACAAGCTTTGATACTCCGCTGAAACCCAGCCGCGTATGCCGAGCCCTTCCCGAGCTGGGAGCGGGGCGGCCGCGGCGCTTCCGCCGCTCTGCGCGCTCTCACCGCCCCGCTCTCCTTCACACTGCCGTGCCAGCGCTCCTGTGCTGGAGTTTCAACACATGCACGTTTTCCAAGTGGGTCTTGGATTTCAGTGTTACTGAACATGGTATGTTGGAGGGGAAAAAAAATCCGCCAGTTATGGAATCTTTGTGGAATTGTTTTAAAAGTTTATTTTTACTGCTGGGTTTTCTTGGCCTCTAATGATGGAGATTAGGAGAAAGCACAGAATGGTCGCTCATAAAACCAGAGGACTGAGGTTTTTAAAAAGACAATTTCTATTTTAAAATTGCCAAAGATGCAGAAATAAGGTTAAGACAAAACTTTTGATAAGAAGAAAGGTTTATTTTGGCAGTAGTCAGTTTTCAAGGAAAATGTTTTCTCTACCTCTGTGTTGTACAGAGAGTGTAATAGTAGAGTTTTGATATTCCCTAGCAAAAATAGAATTATTGGTCACCAGAATTATTAATTGTGTATGTGGTTTAGACAGTTATAATTTTACATTTACATTATAAGCTTCATCTGAAGGATTTTGATTTTTTTTACATGCCTGGTAAGTACCAAAATATTTGGTCACATACTAGAACAGGTTTTTTTTGAAAAAGAGTAGGATTGCTCATGCCTTCTATTTATCACTTTTTGAATGATTGCTCACAATGTATTGGTTCATCATTCTTAGGTCTTTCAATTACTCCATTATATTCTGTCAATGTTCTTGGGTAGTTCCCTTTGATCACTGTATACGTCTTGATTATTTTGTGAGTGCATTTTGTCTATCAAGCAGATCCCTACCATCAGCACAGTCCTCAATGCTTCCATCTAAAAGGAGCCTTCATGAAAGCAGTCTGCACCTTGCTGGATGTCATTTGCCTGATATTTAGGTCCTGCCAGGAAATGCTGCTTCCACTTCTCATGGTAGATGGCATCTGTTACAGATTTTTATGTTGATCTAGATTAGGAGCTACAACCAACTTCCATAATGTTTGGGGGATTCGATTTTGTGATAGTGGATTTTCAGGCTGTGGTCTGAACCAGTTATCTTCGGAGAACCTGCAGGTTTTTGAGTGTAGTGTTTATGAGAATAAGGAAATTGCATTTTCTGTGCATTTTTAGGTTCATCAAAACGCTGCTAAGTGCACCTCCACTGGTGCTGGTGGTCAAGGACAGGGCACGGTATGGCAGCAGCCTCAGATCCACCCCACCAGCTTTCCATCAACTCATGGAGCCCCTGTTGCCACAACATTCTCATTCTCCATATTCAGGCATGGAAACTTAATTTCTTCTTGAGCAAAGAAGGCATCTGATATCCTATTTCCATCCAGTCAGAGGCAGCTGGTGGCTCAGCCCCCATGGGAATGTTTCTTTCACTAGCTCCATTAGGCTTCTTTCCTTGTGGCTCACTTTGTCCCTACCAGTCTTTCCAAGTATAAGCTGGCTCCAAACACAGTAAGTGCTTTACAGTCGCATAGACTTCTATCCCCCAAAAGTTCCTGGGTTTCCCAGGCACCTGCTGTAATTCAATCTGTCTTGGTGGCAACCACAACTGTCGTGAACAAAATGTTATTTGGCAGGCAAGGGCAAACAGGTGTCCTGTAGCATGAAGGCGCACGTGTTCCTGCTCTCTTGTAGCCCTCTGTGCCTGAGTAAATCAGTGCTCCATGAAGCAGAAGGCTGGAATCAGAGCAGTGGTGTGGAACAGCAAGGCATAGGCATTCAGACAGCATTAACAAGGCTAGACGGTAAATTTGGGAAATAACAACAAGAGCAATAATATCTCTTTTGTAGCTCTGACTGGGAAAGAAGGTTGTGTGTCCTCACCTCGAGTGATGGAAAAGCCACAGGGAATGTGAACAAAGCAACAGTCATGTGTGTGGTGGGGCAGCACTGCGTGAGACAGAGCTGAGTCCTCTACTTCATTACAAGGCAATGAACCTCTTTCAGTTCACACTGAGATCTTGGCTCTGGTTACTGTATTGGCAACAGAGTTGTGCACAAGCTACAGGCAGCTTCAGGGAAATAGCAGGAAGGCCCCCAAATGCATGAATTAGAGTTATCCAGATGGGGCATTACACAGGCTGCATAAGCATCTGATGATCAAGGCAGGACATAATGATTCATATCTTGGAGCAATTCCTGGAATTACCGTGGGAAAGCTCAATAGCATGGTCCTGTGACCCACGAGGCTCTGAGAGGTGTTAAAACAGGAAATTTCATGGAAGGGAAAAAACCTCAAGCTGCTTTTGCTGCAAAGCACCTGTGAAAACAGGCAGGACTTTAAAGCAAGATTTGTTCCTGCTAATAGTACTATTTTGTCAACATCTTAAAAGGGATATTTAGCACCCTGACCTTAAAACATGGCACGTGTGTCAGCAACAGCCAATTCTGAGATTTCAGGAACAAGACTATCCCTGTGCTACCTTGCTATACAGGATACTAAGTCCTAGGAAAATTCTGGTGCTGAGTGGAAATGGGTGTTTACAAAAAACAAAAAAAAAAAAACAAACTGCCATGAGGATGCGCAATGAACGTAGTTGTGAAAAAGTTAAAGCAAGGCAAAGATTAACACCTTACTTATATGTGATATTCACAATCTCCACAAATGGGAAGTGAGGGGGGGAAAAGGTTGCTGGGAAAGATGAAACTCCTCTAAGTTCATATAGGTAATCATAGGGTCACTCCCTTGAAATTGAGGACCCTGGATGCAGTCCCGTGGTGGATTGGCTGTAAGAACACAGCCCAAAAGGAATAGTGTGCATGTGTGGAGAGGAGCACTAAAGTCTGTGCTCCAAAACTTAGCAGAGATAGGCAATTACTGGCACATTTTTTCTCTTTCTAGGACACCTACTTTATTCGTAGCAAAATGGATTTCACGATAAGCAATACTGCCTTTAGTGCTGTGTACTATACAAAATTCATGCCACTGTAATCTGCTCTATAACTATTACAATATAGATGTTTCTACAGCTGTGGAATAACTGCATGGTTAATAGTTTCTGAAAAGTAAAGGAACTCATAATTAGCAAGGTAACATTGCTATAAAACTGCCCCAGTTGGGGTATCTTCAAACTGTAGGCAGAAGCAGCTCTGAGGGAGTGATACAGTGACAGTGTTACCAACTCCAGTGCTGGAACTCCCATAAGCAGCAGGCAGGGATGCAGGTGTCCCACTGATCTGGCCAATGAGACTGCTTTGGAGTGAGAGACTGCTTTCTGTGGAGAAAGGAAGGGATGCATGGACAGCTGCTGCTGCCAGCCCAGGCACTCAAGGACTGCCTGTAGCCAGGTGGCACTTCTGTCTCAAACCCATTTCACAGGTTGCTGGTGCATGTGCTTAAGGTTGGTGTTTCTTAGCAAAAGCCAGTATGTGATATCCTTTTTTATGTTTAAGAACCCACAACTATTGTCCAACTTTGCTGAAAATAAGACACCAAGAGAAGAATTTATAGCACCTCCACTACCATCACTCAGCTTCTCTCTGGCTGTTTTCTAGGTGCTGGCACATGAGCAGAACCTCCTGCAGAAGAAATGCTGCTTGCTGTGCAGGCTGGCCACAAACTTGTAACTGCTGGGCACCTGTGCTCTGTGGCAGGGGGCCAGACAACTTGGGAGCAGGCACTGCTCTGTCCTGACAAATGGGGATTAATGTCCCCAGGCGTAACATGCTCTGGCCCTGTGTTCTGTGTATCAAATATTTGGGACAAGATTCTCAGATATGGCCATCTTAGCTCTAGTCCATAGTGGGTTTCTGCTACTCCCTTTAGGAGATTGTGCTGGCACTAATCTGGTCCCATATTATTTTTCTAAAAAAAAATTTTAGAGGTTTTTTAGGGCTTTTCAAAGAAGTCTGACTGCCTTGCTAGTCCATAACACAAGGCAGTAGGGCAGGACAATGGACACAGAGATCTTAAAAATATTTTGGGGCCCAGGGGCAGAAATCTTCCAGTTGATGGGAGAGGAACTTCTTCCTGGATGTCACAGCTCCAGGGGTGCTCAGGGCGTCCCCTCTTTGCTGATCTCAGCTCTGAAGTGGGGAATTAGGACAAGTCACCCAGCCAATACCAGGCCAAGTGACAGGCAGAGTATGAGCCAGGGGTACAGCTTTTGTAGAGAAAGGATCGATAGCTGGACATACATTCATCTTTGTTTACTACTCCGATGTAGTCTTCTGTCAGAACAAGAACAGATGTGCTAAGACTCATTATCAAGACTGTAGAAATGTGTGCCAGGCTTATTAATTGATAAAAAGTTAATACAGCAGGAGCAGGACATTGAAAGTAAAGTGAACCAGCTCATCTGCTGGAGTATAGTGCAAAGCATAAATGATAGTGCTAAAACACCAGTGCACATCAGATATTAGCTAACCATATGGCACTTGATATGATTGTAAAATATTCTTGGTGCATGAACTCTACTTGTTTTAGAGAAAGATGCTTTTAAATAAAGTTTGTTTGTTTGTTTTTAGCTCTGCTACTTTTCTTGCATAATATTTCCAGTCATCTTTTGATCTTTTGCCATCAAGAAACATATGGCTTAAAATATGGATCTTATGGACCTTGGGAATCCTGCTACTGACCACTAGTAGTAGCACATCTGGATTTTAGTACAGTGAACATTAGCAATGGACTGGTAACTGCTAAACTTGGCATATTCTAACTGTGGAGGTCATAGAGTAGAAATGAAATTGTTTTCTTTTAAAGAACCTGGATACTGGATATTTTCTCAAGATGTGTTTTCTGTCAGCAGCTCAGAAATGTTTCATGAGAACTGAGCTATATAATACACCGTGTGTCATCTTAGAAAGTTCATAGAGAGCCACTGTTGAGTTCCCACATGGAACATGGCATTCGGAAGCTACTCAGTCTTTAGGTAAATAATAGATGGATAATGCTGCTCTGGATACACAAAAAAAGCCTCAGTTTCCTGCAAAGTGCACTCTAAATTCCAGGGTACCATTTTCCATTTTGGCTGGTCTTCCCCCCTCAGGCCCAGGGTGTACCTTTTGCTTCTGCTATACACCTGAATGCAAAGACCAAGCAGTTCTTGTGGTTTTGTAGCATTTGTGCTCATTCAGCTTATTCTTTATAATATTTCTGTCCCAGCAGGAAATAACAAAAGCATCACTCTCTAGTAGTCTGTTCTTGGAAGTCTTGTAGCACAGTTTATCTCTTGAACAGCTCAGTCCTACATGAGCAAAACCAAACTTTTTTTTACAATTTTTGTGTCTGTAGTATGAGATTCTAGGTCTCAGGATAGAATTACAGCTAATGAAAACCTAATACTGAGTTCTACTTATCACTACCATGTGTATATAATTATCAAAGTCCAAGAGTTAGGTTTAAATGTCTGCAGGAATTTGGAGAAATGTTAGTTATCACCTCTTTTTTCTCTTGGATAGAGAGGAGAGAGACACATTTCTTCTGCCCTAGCTCCTCAATCACTTGAAAGTCACCAAGAAAAACAAAAGGTTATTATTGCCTTCCCTGCATATGCTTAAAGTTTGATAGCATTCCACCTATTCTTTTACACTGCAAAGGCAGAAATAAAATAAATTTTTCTCCATCTTTGAAAACATCAAAAGCAAAATTATAATTCTGTTAATACATCAAGAAGAAAGAAAGAAATATTCCTTCACAAACTGCAACCTTTGAAATTTTGACCCCAACCCTAGCAGGTTTCTCAAGATGCAAGCATAACACAGGATTTTTTTGAAAGAAATTTTGATTATCCTTGACTGCAAGTCTACATTTTGTTCTTATTTTGACATAAATGGGTATTGCAGGAGTTCTTTTATGAAATAATACAACATTTTTCTCAAGAAATGAGATGAAAATCTGGGCCAGTCTGTCAAAATAACAGTTATTTGAGCACTCAGCATGTCATAGTTATAACTTGATTTCTCAGTCAGAGCTGCTACTACAGTTATGTTCTGAGTAGTGGAAAATATTCTTATGTCTCAAAAGCTGGCTCAACAGATGATTGCTAAATGCCAACTCTGCTGTCCCTTGATAAGAATAAGTGAAAATGGTCTGTGACCCATCCAGATTTCCTCCCTGCCTGTGTCCCAGTCCTCTCTGGTGAGTCCCAGAGCTGCTCTGCCCTCTACACCAGTTTCCAGCCAGGTTGGCTGCTCGGCCCCTGGCTGGCAGCAGGCCATTGTCACAGCTTCCCAGCCATGGGCAGCTGGAGCCAGGCACTGCTGATACTGAAACTGAGTTTGAAATGGAAAAAGTTAAGAAATAAACTCATTAAATTTCCAAAAGCCATGTTTTGTCATCCTTTCTTTTCTAGGGCATGTTTTCATCACAAACAGATTATTTAGTTAGATACTTAATAAAGTATGAGACACTTTGTATGCAATTAAAATAGGGTTATAGGAACATTAATACTGCCATTTTGTTAATTTCTTTGGTATTTAGATTTAATTTAATGTTATGGGATTTTTCATTTAATTAGAAAAGCCAAAGTTTTGCAAGGAAGTAATTCCTGAATGTGTGAGTGTGCATGTGTGTTTCAGGCTGCCAAGCCCCCTTGAAACATTCCTGAAAAAATTTGCTGATCCAGTAGATTCTGCACTGTATCTGCCTAATTGGAATAAGGTCTTTCTAGGAAAAAAAAAAATAATTGTTGATTCCAGACCTGCTAATCAGAGTTTATTTCCTCTGAAGTATTTCTTCAGATCTTCCTTTAAGAAAAACGTGTTATGTGAGCTCTCTGGTATGATGCTGCTGAGAGGTTGAGTATGTTGACATGCTTATGTGAAAACTAAGAGAGCTGGTGAGAAAGTCTCCTTTGTGTGACAGCTAAAATCCAGGAAATCTGTTTTAAAGGATGGTTTTGGTCCATGTATAATATTTTGTGTCAGACCCCACATCTCAAGCAGTAACACCTCAGTTATACGTCTGTGGATAAATGCTGAAGTGTTCAGACTCTTTGGAGGGTGGGTGCCACTACCATGCTTCAGGACTAAAGGATGGAAAATTAAAATGGTAGGTTTCCTTTTTAGGCCAAGTAGATTGAACAGCAGTGGCCAAAGTGATAATTGATGACAAAGAAGTGAAACAAGGACGAGAAGGGACAAATGTTAACAGAGCAGACCTTTGGCTTGTGGGGGTGGCATCCACAGCATGGAGCTGTGGGCTAGAAATGGACATGAGGGCATAGAGAAGTTTCTCTCTGTTCTCATCTAAACACTTTCTAGTGTCAAAAATCTGCGTATTTTAAAATTTGACTCTAATTCATATTTTCATTAATTACTAGAGAAGAAAGGATTTGAAGAAATACCACCAGAAAAAAGTAGCAGTGGGTAGAGCAGATGTCATGATCCTTTGCTCTTTAACAATCTGTTTTTAATGGCAGTCAAGACACAGCAGAGCTTCCTTCTGTGACAGATTTGGCTGCCACATGAAGTATGTTGCACTTTTCTTTGTATATTGGGAGGCCAGTTGAAGTTCCCAGGATCACACTATAAATCTCAATTTTTTTTTTCGATTGCAGGTTAAGCTAATTAATACAATACTGTCCCATGGATATTTATTGGCTCTTGAGACATAGAAGATAGATATCAATTAACCTGGAGCAATGTACACTATTAGTTAAAGAGCAAATTCTGCTTCGTATTTTTCCTGCCCAAGAGATCCAGGTCTATTTTCTTATCTGGAAATGTGGTGCCTCAAAAGACAAAGCAGAAATAGACAGAAAGGTCTGAATGGTCATGAATTTCATTTATATCTTCAAAATCTGTTTTGCACTGTATCTGTCTGGTCAACATATATATATATAAATTAATATAAATAGGAGGAAATATTTTATTTCATTTTATTTTGACCATTTTTATTATTTCTAAAATGCACCTAAGGACAAAAGTGGCCTTGTGATCCTCAGCTGATAAAGAAGCAGCTGCTGCATATGTAAAACTGGCATTCTAAACTCAAGCTTCGCTTGATTATTGTTTTGCCCTTTCAGGTGCATCTAATATGTCTTAAATTGTGTCACTAGGGGTTTTTATAAAGCTGAAGATAACTAAGAGGCACATGAAACTGTGATATTGGTGTAAACTTCAGAAACCTGAAGGGTAGCAAATGGCTCATCAGCTGCATTGTCAGGAACAGCAATTTTCAGAGGATTGTGAATCAGTTTAAGAGACGGATGGATAAGATTTTTTTCAAGACAAAAAATAAAGTTTAAAAGAAAACAAACTAGAAGACCTAATTTCAGTAGAAATGCTTTCACTGTTGAAGGAGTTACTGGACTTGTTTTTGGTCTCAGGTTGAAACAGGCACCCAGAGTGTGAAAGGACACACAGAGAACCCACCAAAAAAACAAACCAAATAAACAACAACAAAAAAAAAGTCTAAAAAAAAATAAGACCCCCACAAAAAAAACCCAAACCAAAAAAAAAAAAAAAAAAAAAACCCTAAAAAAAAAATTAAAATAAAAAAAAACCCCCCCAAAAAAAACCCAAAACAAAAAAAAAAAAAAAAAAAAAAAAACCCTGAAAGCAAAGTTGAAATAGAAAAGTAAATAGTCTAGGTTCACTGTCCTCATTGAGTGAGGCACAAGGAAGTAATGCTGCAAATACAGAAAAAAAAAAAAACCAACCTCATGCTATTTTTCCTTGACAATATACCTTTAATATCAAATAAAAATATCTCTGTTCTTTACTGAATATTTTCAAAGTGCTTCACTAAAGCTATAACAAATTCTACTAAATTCTAGTATAAGTTAAGGACTGCAGAGACTCCTATAAAAAGTGTATATTTCTGTTACTAATTCCCTTCTCAGATCAGGTTGTTCAAAGCCCCAGGTCAGACAGGCTTTGAGCAACCTGATCCTGGTGAAAGATACCCCGGTGTGTGGCAGGGGGGTTGGAGAAGATGTTTAAAGGTTTCTTCTAACCCAGACCATTCTGTGATTCTACTCCCAATACTGCCTTATTAATTCTGCTGGAGATATTCGAGTTACTATTCTGTAAAAATGTGAAAACCTGGATTGCAGGCAGGTAGACGTACAAGATCTCTTCACCGCTTTATCTTGCACAAGGTCAAATATTCCTCAGTGCCAGAATAAAGCCTGTGACAACTCCAAATTCCAGCTTTTCAAAGCCCTGGGAAATACTTTATTTCACATGACAACTAAACAAATAAATCTGTATTGTGGGTGGACATAAACACAAAATAGGCTGAAATTGAGGGTTGTTTTGTTTTGTTTTTTTTTAAGCAGCTCTCTCCCTAGCTGGTGGACAGTAGGACTTCAAAAAAACCCAATATCCCAATGTCCCCTGAACCACATTGGTTTCTGCTATGCTCTGTGCAAACCCACTGTCCTCAGACAAGAGAAGAAACAGCTTTGTCAGTCAGTCTTTCCATAACTGGGTGCATTGGTCACAGTGTTGGTGGCAGACACAGAGGGGGTGTGGATGAAGGATGTAAAGGGTCCACTCTTCCTTTCTTTCTCATCCCTTTTTTTGTTTAATATATTACATGCGTGTTTTCAAATCTCTAGGTTCTGTATCTGGAAGAGTTCCAGATTTTGAAATTGTTCCTCGTTTCAGTGGCTTTGGATGAAGCCTTGTGGGTTTGACTTGGTGGCAGCCTTGTTGCACTGTTGATGCATTAGTGAGAAGCAATGGTCACTCCTGTGAAGGACAAAACTTTTATTGGCAAAAAACCCTCTTGGCTGTGTGTTCAGTAGGCAGAGCAAATTTCACTGTTCCTAGGAATTAAACCTTAAGACTGTGGTTGTCTGAAAATATAAAAGAAGACATTTGACAATTTTACTGGAATCATAAACTATGTATATTACATTGATAACACTAATTGTTACTTGAGGGATTTATTAGCCAAGGTAGTTACTTTTCTCGAGTATCCAGGATTCAAAACTCACTGACAATTTCTTTTCGCACATAAACCTCAGGGGTTATGAAATCTTATTAATTGGGAAAGTGTAAGACACAGTTAAGCCATGAACATAACGAAGATGTTTCTAGTAATACACTCCTGGGATACAGATCTGTGCATTTCAACAAGCTGAAAACTTTCTGTAGCAATTTCTGTTCTGTGAGCAATTACTATTTAATTCATACCACTGAACTTCCTCAATCAACAAATACAAGTGTGATGAGATCATGGGACAAATGAGTATATTAAAGATCAAGAGAAGATGGATAATTTTCAAATTACTCTGCATTTGAGAGAGACAGACAGTGGGAAAGCTACTCCATATGTCAGGGGTTAAGACATGCATCATTTTTCCAGCAGCTTAATGACTGAGCTAGCTCAGATTTCAAACATTGACGTGAAGAGCCGTCAGTGTGCAGGTGTGCTATTCTGCTGTGATATTTGTGCACTACAAACTGTCATTCCCAGGTACAGCAATGCTGGCAGCCTTAATATCATTTAAATGCAATCATGGGCTTCTCGCCACTTGTGACCAGTGGAGTCTGTCATGGTCACGGGGAGATGCTGCGTGTTCTGGCAGGGCTGCTGCTGGCATCCTTCACACTGGGATTATTTTAGATAGACTGCAATGAATGTGTTATTTCCCATTTGTTAACACATGGGGACTTGTAACACTGACAACTGAGAAAAATACACTCATTTCTATGATGATTACTCTTGTTTTCTCCAACGGGATCTGAAAACACACTCTCTTATCTTTATCTCCCCTCTCATGCCTGTGTGGTCCAAAAATTGGTGACAATTGCAGTACTAATTGTATGATGCTTTCTTTGGCAGCAAGAAAAACATTTCACTAGTATTTTATATTACAGTGAATTTCAGATGTGAAAATAAAGATAATCCATATTCTTTTAGCAACATAGAAAAAAGCAGAATTGTAGGAAAATAAACTTTCTCTTTTTTTTTTTTTTTACTTGGATCAGAAAAACTATTTCATACCTGTTTATGGCTTGAGTGGGTAAGTTAAATTATTGCAATTAAAACCCATTGGAAACTAAGAGTATAGTATAGTACTATAGTACCTTGAGCTACCCTAGAGAGCTGGTGCAGTGTCAGCTGAAACAGGCAACTGAGAGTCTGTGTCCCAGTATTCAACGTTCATGACTAACTATAATAAATGTCTGATAACAATTAAATTTTTATTGGAGCTGTCACAACAAAGAGGCAACAACTAATTCAAGAAATTAAAATTAAATTATGTAAGGTGAGCTGATATGTAAATCAATATTGCTCATTTGATTTCATATTTCAATCATTGTGTTTCATATCCCTAAAAGCCACTTCATAGTGAGGTCATTCATAGAATTTTTTTTAATAGGTCTTTGAATTATTTCCTTGTTTTATTTTGTTAGGTGTGAATCTGGTGATTCCTGTATATACCTTCATCCTCCTTAGGTTTGGCCTCAGGAAAAGGGGAGGTTCCCTGACCTGTATGGAGAGAGTGGCCACAGGCCAGTATTGGGGATGTGGGAGTCCACGTACCACAACAGACAGGCAATAATTGCAAAACTGAGGATTTCCTTCCCAGTAGCCCTATAATAGGTTTGTTTCTAGACTTCAGTGTGCCTTTTTGAGGGAACAGTCTGAAATTAGCTTTCTTGCAAGATGGGCTGGGACACTTAACAGAGCACACCACAGTGATACTACTGAATATCTGGATGGAGTTGAAAGTGCCACTTTTGAGCTGCTAATCACTAAGTAGCTTGGGCTAAGAGTTCACTGCTAAAGCTTTCCTTTCTACACGGTAGCATAACAATTATGATCACTATAGATTTTCAAGATAGTTCCTCTGATAACAAGAGATAAAAAAGGCTTAATGTGAGTCCCATGGTAGAGTTTGCTTTATTTTCCTTTGGTCCATGAGAGCTTTAATTTGCTTGCTCTTATCTCATACTGAAAGATTCCTCTTTTCTGTGGACTCTGGGGAAAGGGGACGATGACAGTTCTGAGGGAGCTGCCTGCAGGCATCATTCCTCAGAAGTTCCTGTGGTGGCACTTTTACCTGTTGTTTCAATGCCTAGCACCAGGAGTTAAAAGAAACCCATTCATCTTTGAAGGTGAAAGAAGTCTTGTCTCCTGCTTCTTGCAGATTTTTATTTTGCTTCTGTCTTCAATATGCAGAACAGAAGCCTCTGTGCATGCTGGAGTCCCCTGGCACAATTTCGTTCCTGGCAAAGTTTTGCAGGTTTCCTGTTTGATGACTTCCACTGTAAAATCCTAAGTCTCTGCAGCTCTCAGGATGGCTGCTCTGTCATGCTGGCAGGATTGTCTTCTGCTGCAGTCTCCATGGGTTTCACTAGTTCTGCTGATTGTCAGACACTTTTAAGACGTGCCCTTGGTGCTTTGTTGAGAGGCACGTGCACTTCAGCTGAGTCAGCTTGAAGTCATTAAGCCAGAGAGAGAACATATCCTTGATCCTTCCCCAAGAAATCTCCAGACCCTAGCAGCCAGCACCTCATTTTGACATGTGTTGAACTCGGGTTACTTACATTAGCCCCTGATCCCAGATTTTTTGGCCTGTGAAAAGTTAATTTTGTTTGTGAAATTAAAAGAAAAATATTGCTTTGTTCTGCCCCTTTTTTGCCCGTGAGTGGTCAGCCCTTTGTGTGCAAGACTTCCCAGAGAATGTACTACTCTGGCTGTTCTCAAAAAGGCTTTCGGGGCCTTTACTGGCCAGAAGAAAACTCGCTCAGTGTTACCCTCCCCAGCTTCTCATCTCACAAGATGGAAGAGCTCTTAGCTATCTCCTATGACATCAGTCACATTTCTTCTTCCTTAGCATCTGTAGGGCTTTCTTTTCATTAGAAATTTTATTCTTGCCTCCTCCTGGTCCTTTTCCAGGGTTTTGACTTACTCACATTCAGTACTTGTATTGGATTTCACATTTCCAGAGTGCCTTGAAGCTAATGAACTCACCACATAGATTTTACTGACAATTTTCACAATTGTTAGTGACAGACTTGGGAGCGTGGTGTAAGAATTCAGTCTGATATGTTGATGTTGCTCTTTAAGATAAGCACAAGCATCATATTCTGGAGGCATATGATGAAAAAAGATGAAACCTTTACTCTGGTCCTATTAGAAATGTTTTAAAAGTTTTTTTATGCTGTCAGTCCTCTGTTCCTAGTAAGAGATTTTCAGCAGTGCAATATCTGACTTCTGCATTTTCTGTGTATCAGACCCGTCTAGTTTTTGGCTTTCCCTGTATCCCTGTACCAAAGTGCTGTATTGACCAATGGTCAGTGTCTCACTCTGAATTTCATATAATAATTTCAGGAGGTTGACTGTTTATTTTCCTTGGTATGGCTTGGACTTCCTGGTGGTTTAAAATAAAGAATGTTGCTAAGTATTCTGTTCATCATAAGCTGAACTTACCAGTGCAATCATGCCTTTGGCCAAGTCTAATCAAGCAATTATATCATATTTGGTCTTAACACATCTGGTATTAGACATTATCATCAGATATCATCCCACTATGTGACTCCCTTTACCCTGACAGTGGTTTTCTCAAGCCTACCCTGAGTAATTCATTCTTCTGATTACTTTTAGAGGAGTCATAAACATCAAGACCTGATCTTTTCATTCTTGTTTGCAGCTAGGTCTGATGTATCTACTGGCTCTCTCCACTCTTCTCCTCTGGAGCCCCAACAGCTATGTTTGCTCGCCATGTTGTTTTGCAGAGTTCAGGCAGCTGACTGTGACTAATTTTTCAGCCACTGTACTATCACATTACACTATTAAATGTCCACCAGTTATTTTTTTTAAGCAATTTGCTGTGGATATAATATTAGAAGAGGGGAAAGGAGTCATTCTCTTCAGAAATTCTGCTTAGCACCTGTGAAGGGAAAATTCACCAATGCACATGGAGTTAAGGATAAATCTGAGATGTGTGAAGTAACACCTGCTTCTTTCCAATGCATGGGGGGTCAGCAGCTCAGGTAACCCTGGCATAGAAAGTTGCATTTTGTACGGTTGTTTTTTGGTCTTCTTTTAGACAACACGATCTGTGCAAGGTAGAGTCTGAAAGCAAGCACTGAACCCATAAATAGGATCTTTGCAGCAGTGTTCAGTGGGTGGGTAATTTAGGCGGAAGACGAGCACAGCTGATGAGGTTTGTTTGCTTCATACACCCATGTGTCTGTGGGTCTGGAAAGCACAACTGCTTGTACTTCGTAACTGTTCATGTGCCCTCACCTTGTCATATGAATTTGACTTCATTCATGCTGATTTTTCTGATAAGAACTGCTGACATTTCTGCTCTTTGCTTGTTGCAACTGCCACATCTTTGTTTCATTGTGCTTTGCAGCTTTCACAAATACATTTAGCCATCTGTGGCTGTAGACCAAATATATGCCTTTTCTTCACGTGTTATCGTCAACATTACTGTGACTAATCTTTAGCACTGGTTCCTGCATCATTCTAAATAAACAAATGAGAGTAGTTGTAGCTTGCAGCTATCAAAATTCTTTCATGGTTTGTTTAATAAGAAATTATATGTTTTTTAGAAATTTGAAGAATTAAAAGAGGAGTAGTGGAAAACCCCTATTAGATTAATGGGTTGTACAGATCTCCACTGCGATCTGTTGCAAAATTAACACAGGCAGTTGGTAATGGCTTTCATTGCCGTGGCAGAACAAGAGATACATCTTTCATAAACTGTTTGTTGAACGATGTAGTCTAAACCTATGCTTGTATTAATCCATTGTGATCAGGGAAAAGCATTCAATTCAGTTGAAAGAATGTACTGGGTCTGGGAAAATGGAACAGATTTAGAAATTGTTTGTAGTTAATGATGTTTGTTGATTCAGCTCGGGCATTATTACAGGCAAATTCCTCCTAATTGGCATTCAATTAGGAAAGAGTTCTGAAAGTGTTTTAATCTGATGAGGTACTTTTGGCCTCATTTCTACATTGAGAACCTTTACCTATTTTGAGTCAAATGTATTTCTTATAGATATGCAGACCCAGGTATTTACTTACAGAGACAAATATGGGGCAGAATATATGTAGGAGATGCATCAAGATAAAAAAATACTGTAATATTGAAATCATTCTCTGCTTTAAAACCTCACATGACCCAAATTTATTTGTTCTCATTAAAGTGACTTCAAGTCCGAAAATTAGGAGAATATCATGACATAATATTTTCATTGCCTGTCAAAGAATATATGTATTCACATTTAAGGGGGTCATTATAAAAAATTATTAATATTTAAGTAGACTTTAAACAAGAAAGGAAGCTTAGAATAATCTATTTTAAAATATGCATTTTCCCCATTTATACCTAAATCAACCAGAAATGTGAATCCCCAAAATGTGCAATCCCTTCCAAAGAGAGCTTCCAAACAACCCTTCTTTCCCATGTAATCCACCCAAGTGACACTCAGTTTTAACATTTATTCTTTATGATAAAAATATGTTCCATTTTTTTTCGAAGTGGTTCAGACAAAGTGAATACACTGATCCAGAGAGAAAACACCAATGTAAAGTGAGAAATAAAATCAAGGCAGGACAATCAATCAGTGGCTTTGTATAAAGAAGGAAGGGTGACTACATTTGTACAAAGCCCTTGACTTCCAAGGTCAGAAGGACCTAAAGTGAACTACCTTTTTTAACAGTTTACATAAAAAGCAAGGAAAACAGCATGAAGAGGTGTTTTTTGGGGATGTTTCATATAGGCACCATATGTGACAGTCACAGCACTGACAGGAAAAGACAGAGGTATTGCTTTAGGCCACAGGAGAGATGGTGCTTTCCTGGAACACACAAAAAAAGGATCATGTGAAAATATACATGTTTTGTAGCCCAAAAAGAAATAATACCATGGAACTTTTAAAATGCAGATTGTAGGCTTTTCCAACCGTGATATAAGACCTGCAGACTCTATACAGCAGTGGGTGCAATTTAGTTTTCATCAAAGTGAATAGCAGGCATATCTAACGGCTTTAAACAATGTTTGGATGTAAAAGGCAATTTTTTGGCTGTTTCTGAATTAGGTTTGTACGTATTGGCTGACATTTAGGAATTGATGTCCAACAGGCTGATAGCTCTGGATCCTGCTCTCTGCACGTCAGCTGAAACAGAAACAGTGTTTCATCCCAGTAGCGTGCACAAAGGGGTGCTGAATACTGCTACCTACTGTCAACACTCTGACATCATGTGAAAATGGGAGGGTGGAGCTGTGGGCCAGATACGGTGTCAGAGCTAGCAGTGCCTACTGGGAGAGAAGCTTTTTGAGAAATACAGTGCAAATGATTGAAGCACTTCTTCCTCTTGCATTGTCATCTAATTTTAAGAATCGAGTGGTTGCACACACCAGCAGTAGGAAAGGTTAAATGCTGACTGAGTGCCACAATGACGGGAGGATTCTCATGATTGGAATGAAACTGGGTCTGTAATGCACACCTGGTTCAGCATATACTGAACCAGTAGAGTATAGTCAGTCTAGGTAATATACATTCCCAGCCATCCAGAAGCAAAGCTGATTAAGTTTCTCATTATGTAGCTGCACCAGGTGCTTCATTAACCATTCTGGACAGTTTGTGAGGTGAGTTGTGAAGCACTGGCTTTACTTTATGAAATCTAAAGTAACTTGGACCTAGGAGAACTGCTCTCAGTGCAGTCCTTGGGGGTTTGTGCCAGGGAGATGTGAGAGCATCTTCAAATTGTCAGAGGGAATTGCAGGAATAGGATGTACCCTGAATAATTTCCTTCAATGCTCTTGGCAACTTTGCCAGCACTCACTCAGATAATCTGGTTGTATTCAGGTGCTCAATCTTTCTTTCGGACATTTTTAAGGGATATGAGGGTGTTTTTTCTTAGAGTTGGCCTCCATGAGGTGTTTAACTGCCAAAAGCTACAGGCTGCATTTGCAGTGGATTTGTGAAGGCACATATACTTTGGAATAGATTTGGAATTTTAATTTGATGGCCTGATCATTTTAATGCTTTTTATCACTAATATCTGGACTAAATTTAAGTTTGCATTTTGGTTTCTAAATATTAAGAGTCTGCTTTAGACAGCAATGCCTACTCTTTTCAGTCTTTCACATTTACTCAGCTTCCTAAAATTTGACCTCTTTCATTTGGGAGCCTGTTACTTGGCTCTCAACTTTTCAGTGTCAGTCTGCATTTCATTACCATATTAAAAAAAAATATGTTTTCATCAGGTCTTCCCCTGAGATCTAGTGCCTTTTTACTAAACTCATAGGCAGATTTTGAGCTACTACTTTAAATATAGATATGCCTATAGCTGCTGTCTACTTTTCATCTGTCTAGAAGAAAATAAAAATCAACATTTCCAAATTTTTGCATATGATGACAGCAGATCCTATAGAGGTTGGAAAATCATTGTAGACTATTGATTTTCTCTCAACAGAACAGCAGTATGTTAGCAAGCACCATTCAGCATTGCGAAGTAATGCAAATGGATGCACAACAAGCTTCCTAATTCTTCTGCTTGGCACAGACAATGCATTTTTCCAGTGTGCAAGGCCTGAGGAACAAACCTTGTTACCTGCCCCCTTTCCCAAGAAAGGGTTGTTAACTCCACACCATGTGCAACACTAATTCTCCTGCTGAGGGTGGAGGTTAAACATGATTCTCTGCCTTCTTACAGTAAGAATGTGAAGTTCCTTTGAAAGCTCCTTCAGTGTTGCTCTTTGAGCACACAAGACCTCAGTCTCTGTGGGTGCTCCCCTACTGAAGTATCTTGTGGCGTTTTTATCCAGATAAAAAATATCTCCATAGCCATGAGATAGTGGCACTATGAAAATTCTCCTCTTTTCTTTCCTTAGCTTTATGTTCACAATGCAGACATATTTTTCATGTCACCATTATGAAAACATTTTGCAAAATGTTCTGTTTTCTTTAATGAGTGAAAAAGAATTTGATTTTCCATTCATCAAGCAATGTATGTGCTGCCTTAAATCACAGTTTGATAGATCTCTGAATGGCATGAGTAATTAACAGCCCCTTATAGGAGCTCTGTAATAACCAGTAACATCAAAGGGTAGGAATAAACCAGGAAATAAACCAATAATTAAACCAATAAATCTTTTAAACATAAATGGATTAAAAGCTCCTTTGAAAATAAGCATATGCAGTAGCCAACATCTAAATGATGGACTTTGTCCAAGAAACTCATATGAAGCTGAACAGAAGATGCAACAAATGTCCATCACACAATAGGATTAGTCTTGGTGGTTTATGCGATAAGAAATACAAATTCTGCCTGGCAAACATTCAGTAGCAAAATGCCCCTGTGGTTTGAAACCATGCTGGTCAGGCTGCAGATCAGTCAGTAGTGCAGATCAGTAAGAGCAGTTCTGCAGAGCAGAACAGTTGCTGATGAAGACCTGCCATCCTTATTATGTATTTTTCATTCTTTTATTTGGACTTGTCTGAACTTGTCTAGTTGGTAAATCTCTGGTGCCATTGGGAGTATCTTGAATGCACTGCTGAAGAATATCTTCCAGTTGTTTTATTCAGTTTATGTGCGTGGACACTGCTACGTGAAGCAAACATGAGGCAGCAGGGTCTACAGCTAAGTTGAATTCAAATCTTCTTTCCCCCTCTGAGCTAAAGCAAGAACAGAGATGTGCTCTTCAGTGAGAAAGGACAGAAAAAGTGCCTTTAAATACTTGCTGCTCTTGGGATGTCTTACTGTGCACCACGCTTTCTCATTTTGGCGTTAGAGCTGCAGCCTTGGTTTCCTGTATTGCTTGGGTTATGTGGTGGGGAAGTACAAGGTTTTATTATTGAATGCTATCAGGACTGGGCTCAAGGTAAATCAAATTCTACTGCCACATAGCTGAAGTAGGTGCTTTACGCTGGTGCAGGACTGTGCCCTGGGCAGAGGCTTGGCCAGCCACCACTGCACAGGGGCTGGCTGAGATGGGCTGCAGATGTTGCATCTACAGACATGCTGAATTTACAGTCATTTCCTAGACTAGAGCTGAAAGCCTGTCAATAGGTATCACATATGTCTCAGTATTCCATAAAAATCTGAAACAATGTGGCAGGAAATTGTTTTGATATACTTGAATCTGATAGTGCAAACTTTGTTTTTTAGAAAGGATATTTCAGTATTGATATTCCAAAGTTGATATTGTATCTAGAAGTAAAAATATGTGTGTTAAATTACTGGATAAATATTGCTAAGTGCTGCCTTGAGAATGAAATGCAGAGCTGGAGTACACCCACACATAAATAAAAATGCTGTCTGCTGGGAGTTCTTTATTGTGTTTAGCACAAAGCTATAAATGCACATTTAAATAGGGGCTTGTATTTTATGCTTAGATCTTTGAATGTACAGAAATTAGAACCTCACAAGTTCAGTTCACTCTTGCATACTTAAATACATTCAAATAATTTTCTTACAGTCTTGTGCAAAAAAATGAAATTGAAAATCTTCAGCTAGTTTTCTTAGAATAGTCCACAAAGATTATGGAGTTTTGGGTCCAGGAAAGACCATAGCCATGATTTCAAAATAAAAACAACAGTCACTTTATTCGGCTCCACACATAGAGTACAATTGCAGCCAAAGGTGTTATTTTGGTATCTTTTGTTAAAAGAGATCTAGATAAATTCAGGACAAAACTTTGCCAATAAATGAGCCATTTCAAGACACAGACTTGGCATGTAGCCTAACCAGCTTGCAGTTGTGAGTCACGTATTACAGAGATACTCAAAGAGATTCTTTTGTTTCTTTATGCCCCAAATGTTCTTTCCAATCCTTCCTGCAGCAACTCTAGAGCTTGTAGACTTTGAGAAGTAATTTTAGGATGGTCCCAAGGAGTCAAGTTGAAAATAAATCTGTCTTAAAACAATAAATGAGATTGTTTAGTTATGTTTTCCACTGTGGGTTTTTCTTCCCCCCCTTGATCAGTGAAAATTTACAGACAGTTCCCGCAGTGTATTGTCTACAAGTCATTTTGCAGTTTGGCACTTGCTTTTTGTGTTTGCTGCCTCTCTGGCTTTGATATTTCTTTTATGAAAGTCCACAGAATTTCAATATCAAGCACGACAAAGCAACTATTTAAAGCGTAGATTTTTTCCCCTCATTGTCTTCATTCAAAGTATGGCCAAATATCAAGATGAGTTTGCAAATCTAATTTTTATTCCTTCAGTTCAAAGTCTAAACTTTCCTAAAATGTACATGCTTACACTGACACTTGTCTTACAAAGTTTGCTTTTGATCAGCCACTGCTAATATACAGACTATGACACAACTGATCATAATTTTATTCAGCAACTAGAATTGGCAGCTTAGGAGAGAAAAGAGAAGGATTTATACTTTGTAGAAGTATCTATCCTGTATTTTTGTATTGTGCATTTCATAGAGTAGGAGTAGCTGGGAGGAAAAAAATGAAATAAAATGTTCACAATTGCTGGAAAGACGGTAGCAGATCAAGGTGCATCACCTCTAAAATAAAAATGCCCTAGTATAAATCTGTTCACTTTTAGCTCTATTTGTGGTTGTGCATGGTTTTCTGGCAGAAACCTCAATTGTTTAGCCCTGGTTTAGGTGATCCGATATATGTGGGATCAGTGTAAGGAATAATATAGCTGATGACCAGACATCTAGGAGTACTTCGAGTTGTTAGAAAGTATTAGGAAACAAAATGCTTTTAAAAGTATGAAATAATGAATTTTTGTCACAGAAAATTATTCATACCCAATTAAACTTTTCCAAGCCTTTCAGATTAAAACCAACGGTAGATTAATTCCTGATTCTTGCTTTAAACTTCCTTGAAATTCAAAAGCATATGACACAGCTGGTGGGGAAAAAAAAAAAGGCAGTATCCTTTTGCTGAATTTTTCAAATTGACTATGAAAAGTTATTAAACTGATTGGAAGTCATGACAGGAAAGTGGTTTGGGGACCAAATGTCCTTTCAATCATTGTGGCAGCTCAGGAGAAGAGGCTCTACATGGTGATGAGCCAAGGCTGGTTTTGGCATGCTCGTGGGTGCAAGGCAGAAACTTTTACTAAGTGCTTAGAGAAGATTTTCAGCAGTCCTGGCAGGTCCTAGAAGATGTTGCAAATGACAAGGAGCAAAAATGCTCCCTGCAAAGTCAGAGGAGGGAGAAGTATGCAGTCAGTGCCTTTGGTAAAATGAACCGAGAGCCAATGGGCCCCCCTGCATTTCTTATTGAATGCTCTGTGATGGGTTAGTTTTGAGAATAAGATTTCCTGGTGTCCCTCTGAGGGACAGGAGAAGGGGGGATGCAGAACTCCTGTGTGTACCATTCCTGGGGACCAGCTCAGCCTCTCCTCAGCACCTCCTGGTGGGTTCCAGTCCAGCTTCAGTGCATGTTGGTCTGCTCCATTCTCTGACCCCTCAGGTATAAGCAGTTCAGGAACCTTGCAGATTTTTTGTTCTGGGTTATGCTAAAAGTTCTTTTGGTGAACACAGATTCATGTATGCGTGCATGTTTTCCTGCACATGAAAAATGTCTGGGAATGAGCTAAATCTTCTTGGTTTGGAAAAGTCTGCAATTTCCATGGTGTGAAGGATGTTCTGTTGGCACACATGGTCCCTATCCCTGTCCCTGTGGAGGGCTAGGCAAAAAACTGAGCTGGGCATCAAGAAATCAGTGGGGAGAAAGGGGCCCTCCATGAGAAGCCTGCTAAAGTCCCTTCTACTGAGCAGATGGCTCTTGTGTTTCATCCCAGTTGGAGTTTTGCCATTCCCATGGCTCCATTTTTATACAGAAGAAACTGTAATAATAAAGCCTTGAGTTTGTAAAGGTCCAGATCACCATTACATGTAGAAGAGAGGGGGTTTTTCTGCTCTGCCTGTGTGTGGTTCTGCTGCATGGTGATAGTCCTGCTCTGCAGTACATCTGATCTGCGAAAGGTGTGGGGTATTTGTGCACACTGTAGGAGATGCAGGTGAATGAATGCAGCTGGGAATCAGATATCTCTTCTGTTCCTCTCTAATCTTTCAAGTAGTAATAGGCCTCTTTCACTAGATACAGAAACAGGGAGACCAATAAAACAACAAGATCCGAGAGCAAAACTCTTTTTGTACATCAGGGAAAGCAGCTCTGTGGTATCAGCGGGGTGAAACCCACTTCAGGGCACGTTACACAGGGGTGTGCACTGAATACAATCACAAACACCCAGAATTATGCATGGTCCTGTCAGCCAAGGTGGCTCCACAGGGTCCCATGGGTGCCTGGCAGATGCTGAAGCCCAGGGAGGATTTTGACTGCCTGATGTGGTGTGTGCTGTCAGCAGCAGCTGAGCAGCATCCGGCCCTATTAGGGTACCTGGCTCTTTCCATCCTTGAACTGCCAGCCAAAGCCTCAAGCAGAGATGCCTTTCTAGAAAGGCAATCAAGCCTGTGTGTGCACCAGGGTGATGTTCTCTCTCTGACCTTTTCAAGCTCCCAGGAGAGATGAAAAGAATTGAATCCCTGCCAGGGGAAGGGTTTAAACTGACATGACAATTCTGGGATTAAGTAGCTGTCTGCCAGTGCTTTTGGTAGCCTAAACTGCATCTTCTTCCATTCATTTTCCTGTCCTAGGTCCTTTAGGATTGCTGTTAAGAAAAGTTTAAATTAGCTTTGTTTTGGTCCTTTATAAAAGCTACTATTTTTTCAATGTTTGCACTTAACTAAACAGATAAAATCAATCTTGCTGTACAACTAGAACAACTCCAAAAGAGAGAGATGGGAAAAGAGTGATTTCTGTGTCTCCTGAGGTGTACAGACCCCAGTGTCCTTTGCTGAGGCAGCCAGTGAGGAGGAACCACTCTGCTGGGGAGGAAGATCCCTGCAGAAGGGCTGGGGCAGAGCCAGACACCTGCAAGGAAACTTGGTGTCTGAGCCAGAGCCATGGCTCGTGGTCATGTTGTGCCTTGTCCTCCTTGTGTGTAGTGCTGATATAGCAAGGAAGAGAAGCCCACGTGAAGGATGAGCACCTGCTGTGTACTGCTTGCAGGTTTTACTGTGCTTGCTACAGAATTAGAAGATCTGTCTCCTTGCTGATGTCTGATTTGCATGTCAGATTTCAGGCTCTTTTCTTTTTCCTTCTTTATTTTAGTAGTAGATATACCATAAAGAAGTCTGGTTTAAAATAAAGTAGTTTATTTCCTTTCTTGTTCTTAAGAAATGGTAAGAATCTATGAACAAGTATTTTTTTTCTTTTTTAATGCTTTTATATAAATGCTTTTACTTTTTACTTATGTGTTGATTCTTTTTCAAGTATGAAATGCTGTTGATCAACCTTTTCTGAATCACTTTTATATTTTTTCTGTTGATAAACAAAAATTCCCAGAAGGAGAGAGCGTGGTGTGGTAGCATGTGCAATAGCCATGTACCAGTGCAGATCTATCACCGGCTGCCTTAGTTTCTCCCCCTATTAAATCATAGATGACTGCAACTCTTAGAAAAGTTTGAAAACCTCAAAGTGGTAGAGGCAGCAGCTGTAGTAATGGCAGATGGTATGTGGTTTGTCAACACAAGTAACTTGGATACTGAAGGCTGTATTGCACATGTTGCCTGGGAAACCTATGTACAGCACAATGGGTTTGTAAAACCCACTATGCTGACAGAGCGTACTTCTGTATATAAGGGTAAAAACAGATTTCCTACCAGCCCTCAGCCACGAGGGTAACTGGGACACCAGGGCACATCATGATGAGCAGAGGCACAACATTATGCAAGCTTGTGTTTCTGGTGCGCAGCTTGGACTGGGGATAGTTCCTTTTATTACAGGCAATTGCTTATGGATCTTTTTTTCTTCATGAATGCTTAATGCAACACATAATTAAACATGGCAGGTGAATGCCAGGTCTAGAATTAAGACCTGAGCTTTAGTGACTTTCATTTTAATGCTTGTATTCCCAGGCACTGGGAAGGTTTGGAAGTGCTCTTGGCACAGGCAGTTGAACACCTTGGCTGGCACAGGGAGCAGCTGCCCTGCTGGGAGCCCGTGTGCTGTGCTGAGCTAGGAGGCAGGGCTGGGGTAGTTGCTGCCAAACACTGGCCCCTGCCACAGCATTACCAGTCAGAGCAAGGTCTTGATGTTGTGCTGTTGAAAATGAAGTTGTGATTTTAATGTTTCCTTTATTTTTTTATTTGGTCAAACAGTCAATCTGTTGCTGCAGGGGACAAATAGGAAAGAGTAGGTAAGAGTGGAATGGGATTGCTCCTTGTGGGATAATGCTGATAGACTTGGTTTTCCATTTTTCAAATCTCCGAATATGCAAAGATGTCCAAAATGTCGTTAGGAAAGAAAACCCAAAAAAACATTAAAATGAGTTTGAAATATTAAGCTCTATTTTTATATATCCATAGCTGTAACCAGTACTCCTCCTCACCCCAGTAAAGTGAAGGCCATGGAGAGCTGCCTCTCTGTTTGCCCATCACAGGCTTCTGTTTCCATCTGAAAATGTTCCATGCCATTGCTCCTCCATACGTAATGAAGTTTATCATGGGATAAAAAGTAGTTTCATTGTATTTTAATGCATAAACGCTTTTCAGAAATGTGTCGTTTGAGAGTGGTGGGTTCTCTTGTAAATATATGAGCTGTATTGATTATCAGTCCAGATATTTTTTAAAAATACAGTCTTTTTATTCTTAAAAATATTTTGGAATAACAGGACTTTCAAAGCTTTTTTCAAAACAGTATTTCTGACTCATTTTGTTTGGCCAGTGAGCTGTAATCAATTATTAGCAGAACTTCCAGTGGGGTGCATATTTGGACACAAGTCTTTAGTTTGTCAAAGAGCACAGAACCAGGGAAAGACATTCTAACAAAATACTATTCCCTGAAAGTAGTGCTTTGCTATAAAAAAAACATGCCTTAAATTTAAAGCTGACTTGGAGTAGCCCATTTCAGGTCATGACAGTATATCATCAAGGCTTCAGGAGTGTTGAAGTGTATTATTTAAAAAAATTGAAATAGTGTTACTATGTTCTGAAGAGCTCAGAATGTCCCATTCTTCTTGCAGTTCTGCTTGGAAATATTTTCTGAAAGTGGGACTTGTCACAGAAAGAAAATTTCAGACCTTGTTTATCTCTAAATTCAACCCATCCTGCATACACAGAATGACCCATAATCAGGTTTATTAGCCATGTAAAATGCTGTATCATCTAGGTGGCTCTTCTGCAGTTGCTTCCTCTAAAGGAACAGTACATTTTCATGTTGCTTTGTTACTGTGACAGTTTTGTTCTAATTATAACTGGTCAGATTCAGATACCTTAATGGCTTTGCAACTATGAAATTTAATCAGAACTGAGCACACTGAGACCATGGTCACAGACTAAGCAGCCAATCCTGCTTCTGTGTGCTGTGGTCAGAGGACATAAGGATGTTTAAATCAAGGGAATTACCCAAAGAGCAAATATGATCCACTATTTTTACAGACAGACACACAAACTCAAGGGGGTAAATGTAGAGGTATACATAGCTGTCATAATTTAGGAGTCACAGTTGTTTAAAATTGTAGGTTTTCTATGGCAAACCTCAGCTGTCGCTACAGCTATTATTATTATCATTATACGTGTTTTCCCAAACCAGGCAGTATTTTAGGCTGACAAAAGCTTTCCAAGTCTTTGTTTTCTCATTGCGCCTGTATAGTGCCCTCTGCACCTGCTGAGTTGAAATCCTGCTTTAAAATCTGCTGTAGTAGGAAAAAAAGTCTTTGACAGAGGAAGACAAGTGCCCTGGAGAGGATGGCAGCACCTCTTGAGATCTAAATAAACTGGCACCTGCTGAAACCTTAAGGATTCAGTGGGTGTCAGTTGGGTTAACCTTTTGTTAATCAAAACCCAGCCCCAGTAGTGCAAGGTCAGCTGTGGAGAAGAGGTCTGGGCATTGTACTGGTAATTACAGCTGTAATCCGCTCTGGAATGGGAAAAGTGCCATCACAGCAGGCCAGGTAACTGCAAGTTCCAAGGATGCTGCCTGTGAAGGATGTCCCTGTGCCCTGGGCCCCTCTGCTTCCCACCAGCACTGGTGGCTCTGCCCAAACCCTGTGCTGGGGCTTTTCTTCATCACTCAACCCCAGGAACAAAGCTTTCAGCAGCTGATCGGTGATAATCTTGGCAATGTTTAAAACTGGGACCTGCAAGTGGGCTCATCACTGGCAATGTAGCTCCTGACCATGGAGTTCTTGATAAGACGCCCACTGGAACTCTTAATTTTAATGCACTTCAATAGAAGAGCTTAAAATATGTACACTGCTAATGAGGGATTGAAGGCCTCATTAATGTTGTTACGCTGATGTGTTTGTCCTCCATTTCCATCCATTTGTCTCTGAACCTTGGCTTCAGAAAAACTGATTTATTCTAGTGCTAATAGACTAAAGTACCATAAATCTTTGTCTAATCAGTCTCCCAATTGAGGAATTGTATTTAGTTTTGTAGAAATACCAGCTGACACCTTCAGTTTCAAAAGCAGTTACATATAAGCGTAAAAATTACTCCCTCTTCCCTGCCCTGTTGACATAAGTTCCTTTACAAAACTGTTATGTTTGGATAAAGATCTTTTCACATTTTTAAGGGGTTTCCCTTCTTATATTATGAAATAAGAAAATAATTTAGACTTTTTGTGGTATTTAACTGCAGCAATGTTTTTATATGCAAAATATTAATATAATTTTTTTCAAACTCATAATTATTCAATGAAGATAGTAAGTAAAAATTAATAATTGAACTTAAAAGCTTTATTTTGAAGTTGAAGAAAGAATTATGTTTATAAATCTGGCTCACAGAAGAGCAATTTTATATGATTACAGAATGGTTAGGGGAAGACAACCAGCTGAGGAAACAGCCAATATGACTAATAAGCTGTGTTGAAATCCAAGTTGTTGAGGTGGTGAAGCATCATTAACAGCCACTTGTGACCACATACAACTAAAGGAGAGACTGCTCATCCAAAAACTTCTACCATCTCTTGAAGACTCTCTAGGATGATCAGGATGATGAGTGGATCTGGAGGAATGCAGACCAAAACAAATGTTTTTACCATATTTAAAGCATATAAAACTTAAAAAAGGGATGTTGGATTATGTCATCCTATCTTTTTCTAATATAGAACAAGTTGTCTCTTTTAAGAGGTATTTACTAGCCTGTCACTCTTCCCTTAAGCGCATTGTAGTTAAAGTAATTTTTATAAATAATGGAGTTGCAGGTATTGATTACTTTAAAATTGGAGCAGTTTTGCATAATATGATATTGACAGCTAAGCTAAGATAAGATTACATGTTGTATTCTAGTTGAGTTGACAGAGGCCAGACTTATCCCCAGTGCCAGCATGGCCGTCAGGTACTGCTGCCACCCACAGGGAAACCTCACGTGGCTCTTCCAGCAGGTCTTTACAGACAGGGTTTGACTTGATACCAGGCAGAGCTCCTTTTAAAACTAGGTTTGAAAAGATGGCCCTGATTCTCTAGGACGTCCTTGTGTGGCTTGTTAAAAAGCACAGAGTTAGGGCTGACTACATATATATGAAAAAATGTGGACTTCTGAAAATGAGAGTTAGCATTTATTCTTTTTTTCCTGAAAGAGTCTTCTTCCACCAGCTTATCCTTCAGTAACACTCAAAATTATTTTTAGGCTACAATTTGTACCTCTGGTGGAGGGTGTCAGATAATGTTCTAAACTTGAGCACTGGTTTGACCCACAAGGTATCCTTGAAAGCATTTTTTTCCATGTAAATGAAAAAATTGCTTCTCCTTTTCCAGAGTTCTAATGGAATTAATCCATTGCTACAGGGATTTATTAGGCTGTTAATTAGCTTCTTACAAGTATTGCAATTCATTTACATTTCTGATTATGACACTTCCTTGTGTGCCTTTTGAACTTTTGTAATTTTATAATTGCTTGGGTAAATAGCTAGGACTGAGAGCCCCACCACATGTTCATTATGCCTCCAAATTTTTCCTTATCCTTATTTTGAGACACAAGCACATCAACAATACAGGACAAGGCTGTATATTCAGAATACCTTCATTTCAGATATGCCAAGGGTAAATGTTCCAATACGGAGAAGAAATGGTCTATGCTTTACTAAAAACAAATTTAAAAAACAAAACAAAAAAAACAACCAAAAAAACCAACCAAAACAATCCCAAAACATAGGGTAAATGTGTAAGAAGAAATATAAGCATATTCCAATGCAGACATTGCTGCACAAAGACCTCTGAAATTACAATCTGAGAACACAATCCTGGAAACATCTCTGCTGACAGTAAAAGAAAGCAAATATTAATACTGTAAGAAATATGTCAGAGTGATTTAGTGTTTAGTTGGGATTCTTAGCACAAAGCAATTAGCTCTAAATTCATCATGTAAAGAGTTAAACTCTCGCATATTCTCTGCTGGCAAAACTAACTTTTAAGACCAACATGAAAATGGTAATTACACTGACATCTGAGCACAGTTTTCCTATTTTCACAGACTTCCATCACAGCCTTCACTGCTTTATTAAAAAGTTAAAGAATTGAAAGGACTGTTGTCAGCAGAGAATAAAAAAATGAAAAAAACCCCAATATGATACTTCAAGCAGAAACATCCAATGCAGTGCAAGTGCTCCTTTCCATCATATCCATTCAGATCTCATGGCATATTCTGTCACCAGTGGCAATCAGGGTCTTGATTACACCATTAAAATGTCATCTGTCTTCTCTGTTAGTGAAAAGTGGAAAAAAATATTAGCTGTTATTTCCATCAAATTGGACACCCTCTGTATTTTGCACATACTCACCTTGAATATAACTTTTAAGTAAATTCAGTTGATGTTCACTTCTGGATGCAGAAACTGTCAACTTGCATTCTTGCAGTTGTTATTTTCATGTAGCTTTTAATCAGGAGACTGCATCAGATTTCCCACCACAATTTAATGCCACTCCTTCTGTAAGTTTTTAAGTACTCTGCATCTTTTGAAAGGCATTCAAACAGTTTTTTCAGAAGTTGTGTTTATAGACAATAACTATCTAAATAATGGTTTGACTGGGTGCAGTTAGAGAAATCATTGTTGTGAATAAATACCAGTTACTGAGCTGACAGACATACTGTGAGGTGTTTGATGTTGTCTTGTTTTCAGCTAGGATGGAGTTAATTTTCTTCCTTGTAGCCAGTACAGTGCTGTGTTTTGGATTTAGTATGAAACAAATGTTGACAACACCTTGATGTTTTAGTTGTGGCTGAGTAGAACCTTTTTTCTGTTTCTCCTCCCCATCTCAGGAGGGAGTGAGCAAGTGTCTACTTGGTGCTGAGTTGCTGGCTGGGGTTAAAGATGACAGGTGTTTTTTAGGTACTTGGTGTAATTTAGTGTAAAAACTGTACTTCACAATCCACTAATGGAAAATAGTTTTGTGATATCTATTAAGAAAAATAAGATAGCTGAATTTTGGGGAAAAACAATGGGCTCATTGTTATGCGGCCCTCTTTTTAAGTGCAGTGTATTTAAGATACCAAAACAATAGCTGAACTGGTTATTGCATATTAACACTTGCACAGGAATAGGTTTCACTTGAATATAAGCACTGATGCTGTAGATCTGTGCCAGTGACAATCAGATAATTGTAACTATATCAGTGCTCCATGGATTTAGTGCTAGGACTCATGAGTGCCTGTGTGCTCTTAGGGCTGCTCCCAAGCTAATTGTGAAGAGGATGCACTCAGAGGCTCCTGGGGTCAGGTTACTTGTAACAAATCTTTCAGGCTCGTGTTGGGAGGAGGACATAATTCCGTAGTGATTATTGGGTTAGCATTTTGTAGTGGTAATTGCACTGCTTGTATCTTTATCTTTGGGGTATGAATGAGAATATCAATGACATTCTTTTCTACAGGTCTATCTGTGGGATGTGAGATCAATCCAGAATTTCTTGCTGAGGTCTTAGTGGTATTCTTCATGTCCTAATTGAGAGAGATTGCACCCTTGATGAGTGTGTCACTGGCACAGATGTGCACTCTTTGCAAGGTATTGCTGACCTGATCTAGGTTAGACTCTATATCACCTCTAATTGTAATTTAGGCTCTAGTGGTTTCTGATTTTATGTCACTTTTCTGTTAGGTTATTGCTATATATTAGGTTTAAATAATCTTTTTAAAATAGATTCATATTGAGCTGTCTTTACCAAGCCTCCCCATCCAGTCTGTTTTAACATGAAACACCTATGCATTGATGCTGGTGATGGTGCTGACTTTTAGGTCTTTCAAAGATTTGTAACCATCCTTATATTCTGTTAAGAATTTTAGATGTTTGATTAAATGGGTGCTGATAAACAGAACAAGACAAGCGCAGCATAGTCTGCCAGTAATTCACCAAGACCACTGGCTATTTGAAGAAATCAATACCTCAATTTATATGACTGAAGGTGTTGAGAAAAGGGTGAGGTGCCACTGAATACTTGCATAATTGAATAGCAATAAAAATACTAAAACAAAATCAAGACATAAATTAATCTCAGGAATCTTACTTAATACCATGTCTGACTATCACAACTTAGTCTGTTGACGTTGCTTTTATTGATCTATTTAGTATTACAATATTTAGAGACTCCTCTGTGGCAATATGCAACATACTTGTACATTTGCCTATTACTAGAGTAATTTGTAGTCCTTACTCAGAAGACAAGTAGGTTCAAAGATGCGGAAGGGAGATTTTCTGAGATTCCAATTAAATATTTTCATGAATTCAAATTCAGCATAACACCACACGACCAGCCCTCACATCTCATACTGCCCTGCCACAAATATGCACTAAAAGGCCGTGATTTGCAGACCAGCTGCACCTCTTGTTGAAGTCAATGAAGGCTGTGGTGGATTGGCACCACTCAGTTTCATAATCATTCCCACCACTGAGAAAATAATGTTCAACGGAGAAGCTGTAAATTAGAAAAAAATCTACAGGTTCTCACCATCAATGGAGTTAATGATCCTTCAGTCTAAATACAGAACAGTAAATAAAGAATTGCTCTGCAACTGAGAGAAGAGATGGAGCTTAAATTAATATGATTTTGGCTAAAAGACTGAATTCAATGTAACTGTTGCCCAGTGATTTGTTAAATAGAGATTCAAATGCATTCTTTTTATGTAAAAGTCCAGTGTATGTTTTTAACAGCATTCAAACACAGTTCTTAAGCTTTCCTCTGAGAACACCAATTCAAAGGTCTTGCAGTTCAAACTTACATTGAAAAAAAAAGGGTTCAACTTGGGCTATCATGTATAGGTTCAAATCTATTTGGTCCAATTCAGTTTGCTCTGAGTGGATATAAAGAGCAAACCAAGTCACAATAATTGCATAATGTAAAACATCTTAATCATGGCTGTGGCTTATTTACTTCATGGCTGCAGCTGGTGTTGTGTACCCATGTACACCAGTTAAAACCTATATGTCAATTTTTCACTTTCTAAAGAGCTATTTAAATGAATGGATCTGGCCTGAAAAACACCACGGTATTTTCAATCTTACTGCGTAGGCTGCTAATGAAAGACAACTTTGTTTCTTTTTAAAATACAGAAATTGAACTGCCTTTCATCAAAAAAAGGGAAAGACAAGCTTTATCTTGGAGGATGACACCATTAACCCTCAGACTGGCATTTAAGGAGTGAGAAGGTTTCCACATCACATTCTGCTCATTGTTCTGTTTCTCATGGTAATTCCTCCTGCTTGCAGCTGAGTCTCATGCTGTGCTGTGCTCACCATACACCAGTGTGCCAACCCACACACCAGCGCTGTTTGTCAGGGCTCGCTCCCTCTCACATCCCAAACCCTGAGCCCAGACTCACAGTCCTGAGCCTGGGCTGCAGGGAAGGGTGTGTACTTGGCCTCTGTAGGAGGCAGTGTGGGCATGCAGAACATGTTCTGCTGGTCATTTGGAGCAATCACAGCATATATATTGCACCTAAATAGCTCCAAAAGTTCCTACCCTAGAGAGCTCTGTGATCCAAACCACTTCTTCAGGACTGGCTTTATTTCAGCTCTTTGATTGGGAAGAAAACTGAAGGAAATAAATGTACTGGCCTTCTTTGACTGAAAAAAATACTGCTGAAAATAAGAAAGGAGTTTATAAATCTAGTTATTTTAATAAACTATTTATAAATCTATTTATAAATCTATGAATATTATTACTATCATTTTAAGTACATGTGTTATTAAACAGCTGTCAGGTTTGCTGTGTTTGGCTACGGTGTGAATAGTGTCTTGTTTTTTGGAGACATGCTGTTTGCAGAGCTATGCTGTTCTCAGGTTAGAACTGAAACTCTGCCACTGACACGAGCTTCAGGATGTATTTATTATTAATACAGAAAATCCAGTAATGTTGTGTGCTTGGTGAATTAAAGGCAAAATCAAAGGCACTTTAGCTGTCAAGACCTTAGTTCAGAGCTCTCAGTTTATCCTGCAGAGGATGACAATGTGTCATTGATTTCTGAAATGGAGCAGGCAGCTACCTTCATTACCAGTCTGGCAACTTCATAGCTGTGCTCAGTGGCAAATCTAGTGCTGGTTCAAACCCCATCTGGTGCTTCCCATGGCAGGCGTGTTGTTTTACACTGCTCCATCACTGAACACTATCCAGGAAAATATATCTCTATTTTGAACCACTTCCACTTTAAGTGTCCATAAGACACCACAGAAGGTATCCTCTTCCTCAAGGGCCAAGAGATGGAGTTACTGGCCCACTAAGGAGGTGGGAGAGTCTCAAAGCTGCTGGAAACACCTAGCATGAGTGCATCAGCAAAAGAGGCCAAGCAGTCAAGCAGGCACGTCTGTGTTAGGAAGGGCCTGTGATAGGATTGGCACCTCAGCTGGACTCTCCCAGCCAAGTGCATTAGCACCTGTCCTGCATCTCTTCATTCCCTTGCCCTGAACCTCTGCAAGGTAATCTGTGTCCAATGCCAGGGTGTTCTGAATACACCCAGTATTGTGTTCAAATGGCCTGCATCCCTCCTTCATCCTTACCTTTATCCTTACGCCAAGCATTTTCTGTTAGCTGGTTCAAGGCTTCAGAAATGCTCACAGGAAGCACTGGATAAAGGGATGTTTGTGTGGAATATGCTGCACCTGGTGCTAATGGAATGGTTGAACGATTATGGATGGTGCACATCCTGTGCCTTATCTGAGTTTGAATCCAGGCCCATATGTGACCTTAAATGTGACATTTTCTCCCCAGTTCCCATTACTATTGTCCATCTTATTTTACTAGCTTCAGTCAGGATTTACAAAACGACTTTTCAGGGAAGGCTTCCTTCCTACTCTGTGTGCATAATCTTCTGCATTTTTGTTCATTTGATCTATGCTTATGCTATATATCATCACAGAAAAATGGGTAATTAAAAACACACTTAATTTCTTGCTAATTGAAGGGTTTCTGAGTAATTCACAAACCTGGATGATTACCAACAGCAGGCAAATATTTAGAACTGTTAACCAGCATCTAAAAGCATCAGAAATAACCATCTGGATTTACAAAACTTCTGGTCCATCTGTGTAACACAATAAACATGGCTGACTTCAGTCAGGAAGGGCACGAAGGCCTGCTCCTTAGAAGGAAATGTTATGTGTTTAGGAGATGCTCTCTGGGCTTTCCTCTGATTACTTCTGTGGTTGGGTGGAATTCTGCTCCAAATCTGCCTCTGAGGAGCTGCATGTGATGCTCAGAAAAGCACCACTCCTCCCTGCACCACTGCCAGCAGGAGGCAAAGGAGGGAATGTAATAACGCCTCAGTCTTCCTCTTGAGAGGGCATCTTAGGGGCTGGGAAAAAATGTAGCAAGGTGTGGATGTTCACCATCTGGAGACCAACTCCAGACTTGCTGATGGGCCTGGATTCCTTCCTTTGCTTTTTTTTTTTTTTTTTTTTGCGTGGTTTGGGCACGGCTGAATCAAAGCAGAGCAATGTCAGGAGTGTGGGAAATTTGGAAACGAACTGCTGAGCCTGGAAGAAACAAGCCAAGAGCTGTCAAAAAGTAGGGAAAGCCTGCTTGGACTGTCTCCAAAGAGATTTGAGACTAAGAGCAGCAAAGCCATCTCAGTACATCGCTGGAATGAACTTGCAGCGTGGCAGAGTGCCCAGGTTAGAGATGGCATCAGGGCTCTGTTACAATCCATCTGCAATAAATGGAATGTTTACTTTAATGCAAGAACATGATGTGTCCTTCTCCAGAAGGAATCATTGTCCTTCACCCAGCGTTGTGGATGCTGCAAAAAGATCCAGTGGATCCAAGCAGGGGGTTCCCTCGGGGCAGTAGAGGCAAATGCCATAAGCCTGGTCTCAGTTACATAATTTCTGCAAGAAAGACATTTATAGGTGATAGCAGATGTTTTTACTTGTCTTATTTCCTCTGAAACTAAGAGAAATATTATGTCTTGTTTGGTGATTTTTGTAGCAAACATTTTCTGTTACCTCTGCATTTCATTTTGCCCACAAGGACAGTCTTTTTTCATCCTTTGCCAAAAGCAAGAAAGGAGAAAATACTTCTCTGCCTCCTTAGCCTTTCTCTCATCTTGATCACTCAAGCCTTTGTTATCTTGCCAGACAACTGTTACCTGCTCTAGTGCCACTCAGTCTCACAAGCTGTAGAGGACAGCACAGCCTCCTGGGGAAGCCAGCAGCTGAAGTTTTGGCCATTGTTTGGATAGAAAATCACCCACCTGTGTCTGTGTGTTAGACCTTGGCAGGGTACAGTCAATGGAGAAGCAGCCTATTTGAAATCCTATTTCATTTTGCTTATGGTAAACAAATGAGCCATTCAAAGAGAATGTGATATTAGGAAATTATCCTCTGCTGCATGCCAGCTTCAAATAGACCCAAACAGCACAGATCAGGAAATCTTTTTTGCTGTTATAAGTTACTGAATTTTACTTTATCCTCTAGGTGATGTGAAATTTCAGTCATACTGCAATGCTTGGAATCTAATATTTGGCTCTCTCACATCACTCATTATCTCACTGAATCCCACATGCCAGTTTTTTAAAAGGTTTGCTTTTAAGCCTTCCAAGGACAAATATGTCTTTAGCAACACTTAATGACCCAAAATATCCCAGAGAGAAAATACTTGCTGTGCTGTTGGCTCCAGTAGCTGCACTACTTCTCACAGGATGCTAAACCCCAGCAAATTACAGTGGCTGAGATGGGGACAAGCTTTCATAAATCTCCCTTTCTGTAGTTGTGACTTGCTTTGTCTCTTTCCTTTTGTTTTTGTTCCTCGAGTGACTGCAGCCTTTGTTGCCCAAGCATTTTTCAGGGATTTGGAATTGTTTTGAGATTTGGCCAGGAGGTCTGAGTAGACAGATAGCCTTAGGGACAAATTCTAATTGCCCAGCCTCACTGGAATCCCAGACTTAGGGAGGTAAAGCCAGTGGCCTGTCAGTGGAGTATTTAAGGAAAGCCCTCCAAAGCCTGGGAAGGAGAGAGCCAATGGTAGGAAGAGGAGCTGTGGACAGAGTTACAATGCCCTTGTTCTCTCCTGCCATACAGGGGACTTGGCTGCCAAGGCTGTGTGTTTTTTAAAGACAGGTGATGAATATATGATACAGAATGTAATGCAGAAAAACAGGTGGTGGCTGAAGGAGGAGGAATAGCTGCTTGGGGTAGGAGCATCAGCTCTCTGCTGCCCGTTCACAGAGGTGTGATCTTTCCAGACTCCGGTTTTCACAAGGCAGGACCAGGTTGGGGAATGCAAACCCAATTATCAGATGATCTAAGTCAGTGTTTAAAGATAAAAATACTTAGAAATGTCATAGTGAGGGTTGGAGCGGGGATTTGTTTTTTTCTATTTCAATTTTTAACTCAAAATCTAGGCAAACAACAGCACACCAAACTAAAATGCTTCTTTTTCTGTATCAATCAAAATGTTTTTCAATGTAGGCAAGAATTATTTGCCTTTCTTCAGAGAGTACAGCACAGTCAGCTGAAAATACTGCGGGTCAAAATGGCCCAGTAGGCAACAAAATGCAGCACAGAACATAGCCGGGCAGTTTGTCAGCTGAATAGCTGGGCAAGACCTCTGAAATACTCACAGAAAAAGAGCAAATCACATTGAAATAGCATGTTCAACAGCATTCAGTTAAAATTTAGCCTTCTAAAAGATGTATTGAAATCACCAGCTTGGAATGTGTCTCACCTAATTTTGTATTCTGAAATGCTTGTCCCGCACTCAGTGCTGGGAATAGGTTTGCTGCTGAGACCATCTCTGCCACTTCTCCATCCACTTTATTGGCCAGTGTTCAAATTTTATTTCTTTAGTTAAATTTTATGGTTAAACATTATGTATGGGCACACCTCATTTGATCTGTTATAGCCATGGAGTTTAGCCAATTTATGGCAAAATATCCCACTTGTGTCATGGAATGGATGGGATTCACTGAATTAATATAAATTCCTTGAGGCAGTAGATACATCTGAGCAGCACTAAGGGGAACCAATCCCGTTATAGTAAGATAGTTCAGAATACTACAAGTTCTGCCCTTTTCAGCATGGTAAAATTCACATATGATGCATCTTAAGGTGAATGGAATCTCTTTCTTTGGTGGATAGATGATGGAAATTATTGATGTATCTGCCTAATGTGTTGTTCTCTTGGCAGACTGCCTAGTCTTCAGAGGATAACTGAGAGCTCTCATATGCTGTTAGTGTTTTTTTCAATGGTTCTCAAATCACATACAAACCAACTTTTCTCTGCAAGATGTATGTAATGGCATTGATCTCGGAGGATGGTGCTCACACCCAGCCAGGAGAGAACTGGGCCCACATTCTTTAAATCCATTGCATGGTGAAGTAAGATCCTGTTCCAGGAGGTGTATTTCATGGGTGCAGAGTGCCAGGACTGGCTGCTCCAGAAGGTGCCTTTCTCTCTCAGATACATAAGTTTCTGTGCCTATTCTTTAAATACAAAATAAGCATTCTTACATCCTTCTCAAGTGATTAATTTCTGCTACTAAAGCTCCACCCATGTGAGGCAATGAGGGCTATGCAGATGCTATATTTTCAAAGCATTTAGTACCTTTGCTCTGTGCTCTCCAACCAAGAAAAAGCTTTAGACTCCTCTCTTTGCATCTTTTTTTTGCCAGGTTTTATGGAAATATGTAAAGTGTAAGTGGCATGCCAACAGCTAGCAACTGCTTCACATAGAAGTGGCAATTGAATACACTCTAGAGGAGCAAGACTATCAGAATAAAACTTTAAAGAACAAAAGATACAGGGTGGACAAACTTCCAGATATCTTTACCAGTACTCAGGTGATCAAAGGGTATTCTCCCTGCCCACATGCTGAGTGCACAGGCAGCAGGGACTGCCAGCACTTGCTGCTTAACTTCCCTTCTTCGGGTCTGGAAAACGTGAAAGGCATTAAGAGTGAGTTCATTCAATCTCAGTCAATAACACGATGAGTTTGCAAGTACAGTCCTCTCTACGTGTGCATTTGTGTTCTGGGATATTTTGGGAGCATGCCTGTATTTTGCTTTCTTTGCCTTCATATGTGACCAGAGTATGTAGATTATGACTGCTGACTCTTGACTGCATCAGCTCCTGAAGCCACATTTTCACTATATCTGCATACTATATTTGGACTTGTTTTCATTTGTAATAGTATGGATGTTTCTTCTTCCATGGTCTCTCGCAGCCTATCTCCCTAACCTTCCTCCCTCCTACTCTCTGCTGAGCTGGGGCTTGCAGTGCCTGTTGCAGTTCCTGCTTGGTGCAACACATGGTTCTTCTGTGGAAACTTGGTTTGCATCCTTCCATTTCCATAAATTCTTTCAGTTCAGTCCTTTCAATTCAGTCAGTGGTCATATGCTCACGATTACCTCGGCTAAAAGACGTCCATTCTCACTGTGGCTAATGTCACTTGTGACTGGTTGAGACAGTATGATTGGCTCTTTTCTCTGGCAAACCTTATATTTCTGAAAAGTTTCCCACATTATCCATTTCTCCTCTGTCATTAATCACAGTGTTCTTCTATTTCACGTGATCAGCCTACAATGCATTTGGGAATCCATGACAGAACTTTCCTTCACTTCATTTTGAGAAGTGTGATTTGTGTAAACTTCAAGAGTATTCCTGGCATTCCTGAAAGCTCCCTTGTGCAGCTGGAATTTATGGATGGGGATATGTTGATGCTTTCTTTTTTCCTTTTACTGTGCTTGGTGTTGCTCTAGGTGCCAGTCTCCTTCTTGCCCTATCCATCTTCGGGTGTTTCCCATAGGTAGATAATGGAGCTCTCTTTCCGATACACACAGCTCCACTGGCTGTCCGTATCAGACTGACCATGTGATGGAGGCGGAGCACGTGCTCTGGAAAGGGCACCTTGCTGGTGTTGAGTCAGGTCTGCCACGGAGGAATTGCTTCTTGTTTCTCCATTGTTTCCCTGATGCTTCTTTTCCCATCTTGCTTTCCTAGTATTTCTGTGGGGTTTTTTGCTTTTACGTTAATCTGTAATCATGGCGTACTGACTGTTCATATACCAAGCCTAATATACCCTTTCAACTTGAGCAGACATCCTTCCTGCCTGCCTGCCTGCCTTCTCTCTCTTTTTTCCCCCTAGCTTCTCCCCTTTTTTCCCCTTGACTGAGTCACTGTTCTAGTGCTGAATCTAAGAAAGCTGAATCTAAGAAAACTGAAGCGGTCAGTGAGTCCTCCCTAGAAGGACAGGATTTCATTAAACACTCCAGTCTGACTGAAGTTCCTAAAAGCAATATTGGTAAGATTTTTTACCTTTTTTGACTGACTCTAGAAACCATCAGTCCTCTCCAAAATGTATTTTCTCCCTACTTATGCAGGCTTTGAAAGCTACTGCCTATGCTTTTACATTTTAACTTGGAAACCACAGAAAAAAATGAAATGCTCAAGGCGTTCTAGATTTAGATGAGTTCAAGTAAGCACATAAAAATAATTCTTGGATGCTGCACTTCATCCCACTACCACTGATTTTGTACTAGAAATTCTCCTGTGGAGGGGACAAATTTTGTTTAAAGACCAAATGCAGATAAGAGAACAAGCCAGATAAGGGCTGCAGCAGGTATTCTTGTTTGGTTTGGTTTCTCCCTGGTAGAAATCAATATTTCTTTAACAGATATTTGCCTTTCAAGGCTGCTTTTTCCTCATCTCATCCCCAGCCACTTCTGTACCTGTGCCATCTTATTGAGGTTTTGATTCAGCTCACACTGCTGAGAGTAGATGTTGAGAGCGTGGCCTTGGGTGCTGCCTTTTTAGTGCTGGGATTTTTGAACAATCATTCACTGTGTCTGTAAGAAAAGTGCCAAAGCCTTTGATGGAGGAAAAGCAAGGCAGCTAAGATGCAACAAGCAGCTCTATGAAGGTGAAACATTGAAGGACTTTCACCTTAAACTTGGCCTTAGTTCAGTATGTTCCAGGAAAGTGGTGCTTTTAGGTTGTTTTCACATTTTTTGTCATCAAGTGAAAAGATGTCACATAAGCTGTTTCAGTAAAATTACACATCTTTTACTGCTGTGTTGCCATTATTCATTTATATATAAATTATGGTGTTGTCTGTTTTTTCCTGATTATCCCATTAAAGTAAAAAAAAAATGTACCTTTCATGAAGTTTTTTACTGGCCTATTAATATTATTTCTTCTATTCTGCTTAGCCTTTCTCCTTCTTTGCAGACAGCAAACCCTCCACCTCAATTCCCAGTAAACTGGTTCATTAACTTGATGTAGTATTCTGTTTGTTTAGTCTATGTCATGTCACCTTTCATGGCAGCTAATCTTAGTGTGGAAGTTCAGTCCCATGTGTGAGTTCTGTGTGAGATGCTTTGAGAGTTGTTTTAAAGTTGTTTGGGGAATTCACAGCATCATTTTCTCAACAGACTCCAGTGCCATCTCTGAGCTCAGCAAGAGTACACTACACATTAAGTTCCTCATTTTCTCTGGGGGAAGGGAACTCAGAAAATCCTTATTCTGCAAATTATAGTTAATATTCTAGTATAAAAGTAAAATTATAGTTAATATATCGTGTACACATTAAATTTTAAGGGATATTTAAGGGATATATCAGTTCATGTGTGATTACTCCTCTTTGACATTAATTGGAATTCTGTGTAAAGACTGAAGAGAGACCATCAGTGGTAATGTAAATTGGAACAAGTCTCTGATACAATACAGCTTTCAAAGAAAGAGTCATTCAAGTAACACTGCTGCAGCATTCAGCTGTTGTGTGTCACTAACTAAAGGGTCCTCTGAACTGTTAATAATTCTGTAGTAGGATGGTTTAATCTACTGCTGCTGCATCAAGGTGTTAAATAAATATTATGAGGT
The DNA here is from genome assembly GCF_017590135.1 of Pyrgilauda ruficollis. Classification (NCBI taxonomy): domain Eukaryota; kingdom Metazoa; phylum Chordata; class Aves; order Passeriformes; family Passeridae; genus Pyrgilauda; species Pyrgilauda ruficollis. The sequence goes on along the minus strand of NW_024524377.1, from coordinate 21,362,681 downwards.
CAGGGTTTTCTGTGGCAAATATTTGAAATTGTCTACATAAAACGGACTGAGCTCTGTTACATACTCACTGCTCACCACAGTGAACTGAGAAGGGATAGCTTCAGTGTAGTTTACAGCACCTATAAAAAGTGACTGGAAAATTGATAAGAGAGATGTTAGTTTCCTGACTTGTACATCTTAGTCAGCTGAGCTGGAGACAAATCACAAGAACTGCAAGGTCTGACTGCTTCCTTATGCAACTGGCAGGAAAGAAATCCCTCTTTCTGTTGACAGACAGCTCGGTGGTCTGTCGCTGCAGCTCATCTGGGGAAGGCAGCAGAGGGGATCAGGGAGCACCGCTCTGTCCTTGCCACGCCCGGGGCTCCTGAGCGCCACTGCCCGGACCTGCCCTGCTGGGGCTGCACAGCCACGGCCCAGAATGAAGCCTCCCTCACGGTAAGGCTTTCCCACATCTATCCTTAGGGGGAAAAAAACCATTTATATTGTATTCTACTCTCTCCATCTAAGTCCTTCCTTTACAATGGTGCCTATAGAAGTTATTGTCTTTAAGGAGTTTTCCTGAGTGGGATCACTGCCCTGGTATCATTTACCATACAGCCACACCAGAGAGAAGAGCATGGAGTTAAGAGCACAGGGGATGCATAAATTGACATTACCACTGACAGAAATACTAATTTGTTCCAGCTTTGATAAACTTTGCTCCTTGAAGCATTCCTTCCAAACTCACTGCTTCTGTAGGACCTTGAGCGCCAGCAGTCCTTTGTTACAAAGTGTATTAAAACAGTGCAAAGACAGCCATAGACACCTTCCACGAGAGAAATACAGCACCTGGCACTTCTGCTGTGCTCTTCTGTTCTATTTGAATTTAATTCTCTCAGTGATCAGTCTTCACTTTCCCTTTACTTGATGAAATGCACCCATAGAAGTTAATTCCTTCCTTTCTTAAGGACACACATATGCAGACCAGGATTTATTTGGACTAAACATTTATTTCCTTTTTAAATAGAGTTAATTGCTAATTATCTTAACCTAATTAGCAGTAGTGAATGCAAATTTGCACTCTCCCAAAAAATTTATTCCAGGAAACAAAACAGTTCTTTCTAGTCTCTGCTTGTTCTGGAACCAGCCAGGATGAGGCACAGGCATTTGTGTCTCAAAAGAAATGATTGCAAAGGGAGTAGATTTGCTTTTGTCAGTTTCATGTTAATTGACAACCAATTAAATAAATGTAAAAGACAACCAAAGCATCTGGCATAGACACGGTTTTCACTGAAAGAGAAGAAGTACATTTGAAACAGAATGTTTGCACATGCTGGAAAGCCTCAGTCAAATGCCAGTGTGAGGAGGTGGTGGGACAGGAGGGAGGCTCTGTGGTGTGCTGCACTTTGAAGTGTTTACTGCAATCTGGTTGGGACTTACTTTGACTATGTTAGTGGGGTTTTTTGCTCTACAGAAGTAAGAAATTGAGTATTTTCAGGGTTCATTTTAAAAAAGAAAAAAAGTAAACCTAGTTCTGCTATTAGAATATAGTGTGGTTTGAGGTTTTTACAATACAATTTAATCCGATTGCTGTAGCATTTAATACTTCAGTTCGTAGTAAGGCTGTGATGAAAAGCTATGCTTTCCAGTCTAGAATAAACAAACTTTGTACTTTTAGTTGTGGAATAGCACTGAGGGGCAGAAGCAGAGGGAGCTAAATGTTTCTACTGTTTTTCAGGTGAGCATAACTAATAAACCCATAAGTGGAGAGATTTGTTTTTATTTTCAAATTTTAATTATTTCTGATCGACCAAGTTAATTCTCTTAACTATATGAAAATGTGGGGAGGAGAAGAGAAGGGGTTCTTTGCAGCAGGACCATGAGGTTCAGCCACAGTATTGCTGACGTGAAGATCAGAGGAAATAAATCTGGGGCAGGTAAACAGACTCCCTGATAAGAAAGAGAAACAATCTGTATTGCTCTGTGGACTGAAGATAAGTACAAAGGAAAAGATGGGGGAATATTTTCTGAGTTTTTTTCTGAGTTGAGAGGAAAGCAGCTATGACTCTGTACACTTTTTTTCCCCACTTTAAATTCTCACATCCCTTTCCTCCTCCCAAAATGGCATCTCATTTCCACTCATTTGTTTCTTCCTTAGCTATGCTTCAAAAATGCTGTCAGAAGCCTCATGCCATAAATTATATCACTGAATTGACCAAATTTACTACACTGATTCCACAAGAATATTTAAGTTTCTGAGAAAAATCATAGAAACCTTGTGAAGGGCAATGTGTCTATGTGTTAAATTACAAACCCTCAGCACATAAACCTTAGAGTTCTGGGAAATGGTGTGTTTAAGCCCTGGAATGTCCCCTGGAGAGGCAGAGGGATGATCACTGCCTGGGCATGTGCCAGAGCCCTCCAAAACCCAGCCCAGGCACTGCAGGCTGAGAGCACGATGGTGAAAGCTAGCTAAGATGTACCCAGCCCTGAACCAAGAGCTGGAGTTTGGGGAAGTCTTACACTGAATACAACTGAGTCCGTGAAAATAAATTGCTGGAGTCACTGATTTTTCATCACAAAAGCCTCAAATGGTACCATGCATTGCTGAAGTTTAATATATTGACATTTGATGTGAAAGCAAATGTATATCCTCTTACACCAATGTGTTCGTTTATACAGTGCTTAAAAGATTGCAGGCTAGGGAACAGTACTTTAAATGAAGAGGGAAGCTTTACACCTGTTGTGCTAGAACTTAATTCTTTCTGAATTACATTCTGAATTCTTTCTGAGAAGGCTGTTTTTTAAAATGTATGTTTATTTTTTAAAAGCTTACACTGAAAAATAATCCTTTTGACAACCCTATTGTTCAGTATTCACTGAATAACTCCTAATATGTCTCTCTGAGGGTTTTTATGCTTGTGCTTTTTCTTGGAATACATTGCTGTTTTGTCAGCACCCTAATATCCATGCAAAACCCTCAGTATGTGAAGTTGGAAGAGTGCAAATTGTGTATTTTCAAAGACTTGCTGAAACTCAGGTCCTTCCTTTGGGCTTCCTGTGGCATTATTCTCTTCTGATTATTCTTCCTGCTGGTTTTATATGCTGCCTCTGCATTTTAAGCTTAATGAAAAGGATGTAACATTGTGCATTGTTCCTTTCTTAGCCAGTGTAAAGAATGGGGAAGTACAAAAGTACTTGCTGTGTTTTGGGGTTTTTTTTCTTGGTGTATTTCTGGCAGATTGGGAGTGCAAGGAAGCTTGGCTTTGGCAGGCTTTTCAGGTGAAATGTAGCTATATCTGAATTTGGATTCCCCCAGCTTGGTAGATTTTATTCTCGTAAGGTGATTCAGAAAGGGTACTCTGGGGTATGCATGCTCTGAGTGTGCATATTTGTCTTCCTTCACTGCTATTTGTATAGCTTCCTTCAAATTTTTGCCAGGATGACAGTGTTTGCATATGGCCTACTTTGGTTATTATTAGATTCTTCCTGTTCCCCATAATTGACTCTTTTCTGGGATGCCATGTAAGATGCCTGAGGTCTTTCATATGTGTTATTTAAATATTTGATCTCTTCCATTAGTTTGTCTGCATGCCCTGTTCTGCTCTAGAGCAATAACCTCTAATGTTTCCAAGCCCTGTAGCATTCTGTAAATCTGCTGACAGACCAGTAGTACCTAGTGGGGAGCTAACTGGGAAACGTCACCTGTGCACAGCAGTGCTAAAGTCAAAAGCATCTTGCAAAGGGCTAAGGCCTCCCTGCCTCAGGGTAATGATGGGAGAAGATCACACTCTGCAGCTGTTTTTTCAGCTGGGACAATTGATGAGGCATCAGTGTTCTGACCAGTGCTGTCAACTGAGTTTTTTCTGCTAATGTAGTTATGATCTTATTATCAGCCAAAGTCTGCTATATCCTTGCCATGTTTTAAGATATCTTTTGAACATTATTTTGCACTATTAAGTAAATTTCTTCCTCAGCCACCATCTGACTTTTGGACCAAAGTAAAATGTGGGAATTTATTTAACTTTTATAGAAGTGCTTGAAGAATTGGGTTGGGAATCCAACATCAGCACTGTTTGAACATGGAGATATTTTTGGAATTTGGGGAAAAGGTGAGTGGTGGAGAAGGGAGAAAGAATCCAGGTTATTGATTTCCTAATTATGAGCAGGTCATGTCAGACACTAAAATCAATAAGCTGTTCACTCACATTTCTGCATGACTGGAGCACACTGTGAGTTATCATGGTGTATATTTTTATTTAAACAGCTGTGTACATGACCTTACATAAGGTCACAGCCAGTGAGCTAAAGCATGTTGCAAGTGAAATTTCACTGGGTTATCTGCTAGCTAGTGAAATTATACTCTCATGTGACTAAGCAATTTAAGGTAAGTGTTGTAGCCAAGAATCAAAATTCTTCACACTGTAAAAATATTTCTCTGAGTTCATTCAAACATCTAACTATTTGGCTGGATCATAGCCAGAAGCTAACTGAACAAACTTGTGCTTGTATAAGCTGAAAGCCATGAAAAAGCTATTGCTAGAATGTGTCATTTTGAGAACATGTCTAATTCTACTCTTTAAATACAGATTGTTGCACTCTGTCTCTTATTTTTAATCAAAGTTATGGATTCATTCAGCATTCAGCAACTGGGAGGCAATAGCATAAAACACAACATGTATTCTGGAATGCATTTTATAGGGGAAAAAACCCCAGACAACAAACCAACAAACCAAAAGCCTCACCTCTTTAGCAGGCTCATGTTCATTCACTAGTTTGTGAATGACTAATGATGTCTATGAATGTTCCTTCCTTCCTCTGCTGGACATCAAATAGACATTGTATTCACAGGGAACTGAAGCTTTACAAATTCTAGTGTATCAGTCAGGTGCCAGATATTTTTGTGCTTGACAAGCCAATATTTCATTGTGGTGTGGATTTTTTTCTCTATTTTCTTTTTTTCTTTTTAATTGCTCATTAAAAATTTTTGCAAACAAGAACAGGAGGGGCACTAACAGTATGCAAAATAGGAATTATCTTACTAATCTGAAAAAATAAACACTGCACTAAAAATATCTGAGCTACCTCTTTCAAATTTACTAGCAATATCCTGCTCAGGAATGGTACAGGTGGTGATGCATCAGTTTAATCTCAGACATCAGAATTAAAACCTACTTCAGTTCAAATAATGGCATTAATATGTTACTGTTCCTAGGCTAATAAACCCTGTGTCCTTTGGCTCTTATGATGAGGGGTAAGATTTAAGCCTTTTCGTTAGGACTTTAATACATATCGAAATTTTCAAAGTGCTTAGGTCAGTATTTATCCCAAAACTCAAAACTTTGCTCAACAAAACTAAATGCTCCGCAATAATTCTACAAATTTTGGTTTAAAGAGTTTTTTACAAGAGAAATTATTTTGGATCCTGAAGGAAGTGTGGAACGATACATGTATATGTATGTCATCTAATAGAGCAGGCCTGCTCTCTCCAAGCCAACTAGCATGACAGCCATGATTGTAGAGAGAATTCAGCTGGCTCCACAATAATTGAAGGTGGCAGCCAGTATGGAACTGAAGAACATCTGCCTCATTCAAGGAGAAGAACTGTTCAGGAAATTAATAACGCTGTGTGCTGTATTTTAAGAATTAATCTCTGTGATAGAGAAAGCATGGATATAAGATGACAGTTGCAAAGCAGAGAGGTTGTAGGGTAAATGGAAACAGGCTTTCCAGAGCAAATAGTCTTTATTGCTGCTGTTTGCTCTTTACAGCTTGATTTGCATCCCCTAACATTTGAGTTGCTTTGTTCACTGGCTGTATTGCTTGTGAATTTAGGAAAACAGAATTTAGTTATTTTAGGCACCAAGAATTATAGCTTAAATAAAGGATTTTCTCTTATACTTGAAGTGAAGTAATATGTGCTGAAATATTCTGTTGAATCCAGAATGTTCATCATCTCATGGGATTCATCTCCTGACAAATAACTCCTTTGCTGCATCTATCTAGAGACTAGCTCTAGCTAGTTAATGTACAAGAACTTTATTACCACCCAAGTTTTTGAAATTATCAAAATCACCATGCTAAGGAGCAGAGTCTGGTTACCTAGCATAAAATGAGAGCCATGGAGTCATGTTTCAATACCCTTGAAGTTTACTAGTGTAGAGGTTATGGCAAATTATTTTGCATTTCTTTGTGATACACAGAGCTTAACAATTGTTCAGCCTGGAGAAGAGAAGGCTCCAGGTAGGTTTTAGAGAATCTTCCTAAAGAAATCTACAAGAGGGCTGGAGAGGGACCTTTTACAAGGGGTTGTAGTGACAGGACAAGGGTAATGACTTAATGCTGAAAGTGGGTAGGTTTAGGTTAGATATTAGGAAGAAATTCTTCACTATGAGGGTGGTGAGTCACTGGAACAGTTTGCCCAGGATGCCCATCCCTGGAAGTGTTCAAGGCTGGATCAGATGGGGCATCTTTGAGCAAGATGGTCTATTGGAATGTTCCCTGGCCATGGCACAAGGGTTTGAACTAGATTAAATTTAAGGACCCTTCCAACCCAAGCTATTCTCTGATTCTAGGAAAATATTGGTATTATGTAGTGATTTTGCTGCAGACCAGCTTGATTCTGAAGAGTATCAATGGATGTAATCACCTATGGCGATCGAAGAATGGCACCTGTTTAATTTACCAGACCAGTGTTTGCAGTAATCTGATTCTCATTTTAGTAGGTTTTCTTTTGGAAATTCCAGGGAAGTTCCAGTTCTGATGTAGCTGCTTTGTAAGGTGTTCAGACGTCTGAAGCTGAAGCTAGATGTCTGCTGTGCTGAAAGTCTGAGCAGAGATTTGCTGAGCAAAGCAGATCAAACTGTGGGCCAGAGTTGATCTTGCTGAAGGTCTAATTGTACTCATGGCTGGCACTGAAGTGATCACAAACTCTAAAGAAGCCATTGAGAATATGCTGTCTGGGTTTAGACCACCTCTTTGTACAACCTTGCTTTCTTCCCTTCTCTCTTTTCCCATGTTTCCTTTTGTCTGGCTACTGGATCACGCTAAAACCAGGGTAGGTGAGCCAGGAGAACTCTCCTTTATACACTTCCAAATTCTAGCAGGCAAAATGAGCATTAGGAACCAGTGCTGTGAGTATAAACTTCAGGCTGATCTGTGACCATGCCCAAAAAGAGCAGTAGAAAGGTCTCATAAGATTCAACCGGCCTTATGCTGCTTCATCTTGCCCGTGTTCTTATCAAACAAAGCCCAGTGTTGAAGATTATCTTGTGCTCTTTATTTACAGTTCATTTCAGTAAGTGATATATTTTTTTGTCAGACAATGATCAAGGAGGCATTAATTAATTATTTTCTTCTTGCAATTATCTTTCTCTCACTTATCTACCTAGGCATAGCTGTGATGGATATCTGTCATATTCCTGAGTTCTAGAGTGTCTATATAAAAAATACTGATCCCATTCTTAAGCCAGAATTCCATAAATCCAAAACTCCTTAAATAAATTTCAAGGGGTGTATGGGGGTAGGTTTGTTTTGGTTTTTGTCGTTTGTTTGGTTTTTTTTTAAAGCAAGTGTCTTCTAAAAGGTCATCTAATTGTTTTCTACTTATTGTCTATTATACTACAATATTTCAAGTAATTCTTCATCTGATTATCTCTAAGCACTGCAATTATGGCCAATTATCATAATACATATGTTGTGTAATTTCATTATATCCAATGGTGACTCAAAATCCAAACTGATATACCTGAAAGCAGAGTCTAAATGATTATGTTTGTTGTACTACTGCAGAAGTCTGACGTAAGGCACCTTTCCTGATCTCATATGAAAGAATGTTCACTTCTATGAAATACCTTTTCTCATAGGAGATGAAAGATGCAGTTGGTAATCAAGTTGCTAGGGAACCAAAGCAGACTCTGTAGTAAAAAATACTTAAAGTTTTTGTTTCTTTATCATCAAGAATAATATTAGATTATCTGACCGTGAGATCTCATCCCTAACCATCAGCTTTCCAGAGAGAAACTGAGTAAATCTAGACTTTGGTTCTTTCAGAAGGGAACTCAGAGCACCTGCCTGCCCTGACAGGAAAAGGGTCTCAGGGAAACTAGATTTCTTGGTAAAATTAGGTAACTAAATTCAGATGGGAGAAACGCTCCTTTTCTCCTAAGGGTTAAGCAGACAGACAAATTTCCCTCGATAGAGCTTTTCAGGATTAAGGAATATAGTTGCTTCAGACATGGTATGCAACCCTGTGGCTTTCATGTGCTTTCCCCCCTGTGATTATCTCCAAGTAAGGCACTCTGTTTTTATTCACTAGTTTGCAAGCATGACATTATCTTATTAGGTATCTGGTCAAGGTCCATAAGTAACATGTTTCTGTCCAGACATGTCTATCAGAAGCAAAACATGGATTTCATAGCTCCTTTTCTTCTAATTCAGTAGAAAATATTCAACCAGCTACCCAGTATCTGGTGGGATTAATGATATAATGTTACATATTTTATAGAAACAATTCAGATACCCAAAAAGAAGGCACCAAATGCTATTTCATATGAGTGGGGTGTCCTGTCCAGTCTTTGTCCGCTGCCTCAGAGTAACTTGGATGTCTCCAATGTACTGTATCCCATTGCCAACCCCGCAGAGAGGTCACTGCCACCCTAAGATATCTCAAATATCACTAGACAAACAGAGCTGAGCAACTGAATCTCACCTTCTCTATCTAGAATATAAATATTTCATTTTAACAATACAAATTGGTGTGATATTGTCACTGAGATGTTCCATCTTTAACAAAAGTAGTTTCCAAGCTGTTGGCATGTCTGATGGAAACATCTAAGCCCATTTTTTAAATTGCTGTTCTGTGCATTTGGGGTTTTTTTGCAACCCAGAATTGAAAAGGCAATTCCTTAGTAAATGTGGCCATTGCTTCAGGAAGCAAAACTAAATAGCTATGAAGCTATTAAATGCTTAAAGCAAAATGGTTTTGGAAACCAAATTAATTTTGGTACCATTATGAGATATTGTATTATGCACCACAGAATTTTGGTGTCAATGCATTGAATTTCAACTGGAGTTTATGGGATGTGACAATTAACACCAAATCCACTTTTGACTTGTAATGGAGGTCTCAGTTTAAAGGTTTGACAGTCAATAAAGCTGTCATATCCAGAACTTCAATAATAAGTTGGAGTAGTCACACAAAATATCTTGAACTGAAAAACAATGCTCTTCAAGTTTAGTTAAAACAATCAACTTCAGTTACTAATTTTCATGTTAGGTTTTATGTTCCTTACACAGGAAGTGCTGTTTTCTGTCAAATACCTCAGAGGATACCCCTTGTGTAATGCTCTAGCAAGCTTTAAGTAAGTGCAATACAATAGATGTAAAGCAGAAAAGTGAGGTATCATAAAAGAAAGGGGGGGATGGGGGGGATTGTTTGTTTGTTTGCTTTATTAGATAAACTTCTTAAAAACAATGAGTCCATAACCTGAAATCTTTTGGGGAAAAAGGTTATCCTCTGTAGAAATGATTGATTAATCAAAAGCAGTTCTGCTTTGGAAAAACATTCCAGAAAAATTTGCAATTACTACCTTTATGGGATGCTTTTTTAGTATATTTTCTTTGCCATATTGCTCTGCTAACTTCAACAACACCCAATTCTGTTGCAATAAGGTGCAATAAATCACAGCTGGAAAGGTATCTGCAAAGCAAACTTTCCTCCCAAGTTAAAAAGTCAAACATCTAGACTGCAGCTGCAGTAGATTGAGGTTTCTTGTTATTTACTGCACCTCCAGTATAAACTACAGGCTTCTTCAAAAGAAGCCAGGGAAAGCTCTTTCACTGTTGCACACTCATCTTTTGGAATGTGCTCTACAGAGAAGTGTTGATAAAAATTAGGAAATATGTTAGAATTCTTTGTGGTAGCACATAATCACCAAAAAGAAAATATGCCCCCTATTTAAGATAAGGAGAGTGTTGCCATTTCACTCCATGAAGCCAGAACTAGGATGCAAGACTGGCTGCTTTTTACTAAATGAACTCTGGAGTTTCATTCATATTGTTCAGAACCGACCATAACCAAATCTCTGATCTGCTACATGTTACTGGCAAGAAAAAAGTAAAAAAAAAATTGAAAATATTGAATTTCATTAAAGTTAGCATGTCAACATATACAAAATAATAATTTTCTTTGTGGTGCTTTTTCTGTTGTGACACTGAAATTCAAAATCATACTTCATATCACTTACCACAGTGTTTCTCCTCTAACAATTAAAGGCTCCTATAAATTCAAGTAAATCTACCAAAATTTTACAGTCTACTCTGAAATTTTCAGCCTTTTCCATAATTTTGTTTTTTAGTGGATACATATGTAGACATGTCAAATGTTCTTGTAATGGTTACAAATACCCTTGGCCTCATCCAAAGGTTATTCTGTAAGTGGCTCCTGCTGATGTCAGGTGCCCTGAACCTGCTCTGTTCCTCTACCCTGACAAAGCACTTAAACCAGTGCTTCACTTCAAGCACAGAAATAGATGACTGGCATCAGAAGGCTAATCTTGGGTGTAAATAATATCTAGGTTATCTATCAGCTCTTTACAGGAAAGAATGAGCTTCAAATTGTGCTTAGGCTTCCACAGCTTCAGGGGCAAAAGTCACGTGAATCAATAAGACCCAGTGCATAGTAGAAAAGGGGTGAAATGCTCAGATAAAGAAAATTTCTGTTTCAGAACACAAAATTTATTGCAACTTTGACCTTGTAAAATGCTACCAAGAGAACAGATACTGCTGGAAATGTTGCCGGTGTCAGGTGTCATTACAGCCAATAAATTCAGGAAATAGATGATGGCTTTATTTTGGTTTTGATGCAGGGGGGTTTTAATTCAATAACTTGCAGGGTTTTTTCTCAGCTACATTATCGACTAGGCTGATGGGACCAAACTCAGCCATCAGAGAATTGTTTCGAATTTGTCGTGACAAAATACTATATGGATTCTGGATTTTAGCAAGCAGCACAGAGAGAAATAGGCTTAGCAAACCCAACATAACTGGGAAGAAACCAGGCAGAAAAAGTGGGGTGAGGTGTGGACTCCAGTAAATCCAACAGTTAAAAGGACTATGTTGATGCTGGGCAGCAAGTCATTGATAAAAGTTGGTTTGAGATCTATTGTTATCCAGTAGAGATAGGTGGGAAAAGTGCAGCACAGACAGCCAGAAGATCTCTGCCCAGAAGGCCCTCAAATGAGAGGTGACAATGTTAATGGAAATGGACAGATCTGATTCTTCTTTAGGTCATCTGTGTCCTCAGCAATTCCAGTCACTTCCACTTTCCTTCACTAGGATTTAACATCATTTTCCAGCAGCCTGAGTTAGCTTTCAGTCCAGCATTAGGAGCCTTGCAGAGCTTTAGCTGGATCTGTACAACCCCATTCTCTTCACTGTAACTCAGCAAAAAGTTTTCATTGTGAATTGGTGAGTTCATACAGATTTGCTTGGGGTTTTTTCCTAAACAAACTAAATATATTTTCAGAATTTCAAAATTAAATATCTGATAGATTTTAGGTGTTTGACATATCTGTCTTGTAAACTCAAATTCAATCATAAAATGATGGTGAATTCTTAACACAGTCAGAGTTTGCCCAGAAAAATCAATATTGAAGAATGACAGCAAAGAGAGTCCTATAAGTAGTATGACTTTGCCATGTACTCAAGTATTTTTGGAGCCCAGACAGTACATTAAGAAGTGACAGATTCATGTAGTTTAGCTGATGATTTATAAAGTTTGCTAGCTGATTTAATAGGGTCCTAGAAAGCGTTGTTGTTCAACCAAGTAAAGAGAATCATAAAATGGTAATGAATGTTATGACAGTTCATGAATATTTCATTTGGGGTCTCTTTCAGATGCCTGTTAGTTTATCTCAAGATCTAGGAGTATATTGCATATAAATCTGATGGAGAGTAGAAATGCACAGTATGCCAGGAGACAGGCAGGAGAGGTTTGGTGAGAGCAGCGTGTGTTTGAAAAAGTGTCTCCAAAGCACAGTATCACAGTTAAGTCCTCTACAAAATGGTCAGGAAACGTGAAGTATCCTGGGCATCAGGCAGGGGTCTCATATTTATTTGCTGTTTGTGAATTTAAAACATCAGGTTGTGCCTTTCAAGCTCACCATCCCTACCCATGAGTTCTGAAAGGATGGATTGGCTGTAAACTCACAGGAAAGCTTTTGTTGAAAAGGCCAGAGGGATTCCCATCTCATTAAGTGTTTCTTAAGAGCAGCTTACAATGTGGACAGACATCTTTAGTAAGATAAGGCTGTAAAAAAGTCCTCCAACTTTTCACCTTTAACATCCTGAAGTGTGGAAGGTAATCTTTATGCTGCTTTAAGTCCTGAAGGTCTATTTACCCTAAAGGCCTCTTTACCTGTAGTCAATTATGTATTCGATCATTAATTTTGTAATAGGTCTTGAATACTTAAAACTAAATCATTTGAGTGATCCAATGCCAAAGATTAAGGAAAAAAAAAAAAGAATTTTTTTTCCAGATAAGCTGTATTTCAATGTGTTTGATCCACAAAAGCAAGATGGACCTGCTTCATCACAGCACTGTTGTCCACCAGAAGGTGGAAACTCTCACCTTTCCATTTCCTTGGCTGTTTCTTAGTGATAAACCCCTTTAAAACAATGGGCTTCTAACTTTATGCATTCTGAAGACTTGCACTAAATGAAGCAATGAAAGAACAACATGTGAGGACAGGTCAACAACAGCACCATGCCAGAATTTAATTTCAATGGGAATTACACACTCAGAAGGGAGCAAAACAAATATGAAGGTCTTGAAGGGACTTACACAGGTGGTTTATAGGTTTTCTGTCAGTGTTTGCATATAAAACCAGACTGAATCCCGTCCCACAGACTGAAAGCTGTGGGATGAAGGGTTTTGTTTTAGCTAATAAATCCTTTCAGTGATAACCTGCGCAATCCAATATTCAGCTTTGGTTTCATGTCTGTGGGAAAGACAAATTTGTGCTGAGGAGGGAAAGGCTCTATTTACAGTGACTTCAAAGGAACATGCTAGGACAGATTCTCTGCCATTGAATGTGTTGGGGCTCAGCTTTGTACCAGTTGACATCATCTGAAAGACGAAGGAAGGAAGGCAGGAAGGGCATGGCATGAAAGCTGTGAGGCCTTGCAGTTTGTCTGGTTAAATCATGTTTAAATCTGGTTAAATTTGTGAGTGGCCTCAATTCAATATTAAAATCTCTGTAGCATAAATCATTATTTACTTTCAGTAGAAAAAACCTAGAAGTTCGTAAGCAAGTTTGGTTTTACCACGTGAATTTAGTGTTGCAAAACAAACAAAAATGTGTGACCTCCCTAGTTTATCACATTTCATTTTAATCAGCATAGGCAACTGTGGTGCAGCTTCATATACCTAAACCCAAAGAAATATTTTTTTTCTATTATTATTGCATTTTGGACAGTAAAGTATGCTGAGAAAACAATGCCCACAAATTTTTCTATGACTTCTTCAGAAGAAGTCACCAAGATGGACAAAGAAATTGGAAAACATTTATGAAAAATTGCTTGTTCAATTCTGGTTTGTGTCAAGGGCTGTTCTGCAAACTGGAAGGAGAGAAAGATATGCTGTCCTAGCAGATTTGACTTATGTTTACAGTAATTTGTTTGGCCACTGTTTATTACTTAATAATCAATCTTTATTATTACATTAATTCTAATTGGGATATGTGAAATATGCAGTGCATTGACCACATGACATCAGTTTACTTGCTGAATAATTTAAGCTGTTTCCTTCTAATGCCTTAGGCAATATCATTACTTTTTGGCTGTCCTAATATTCAAGTTCTATTGATGTTATTTCACTTGTTATTACCTTCTTGACATGAAATTGTTTTTCAAATATGGAAATCTTGCTCAAATACTTCTACATGACAGAATCCTGCATTAGTCTATAATGTATCATAATAACAAAAGAGTGCAACATAAAGCACCTGATTTGTTTTCTAATCTGTGCCAGCCTTCACAGTAAGGGGACAAGAGATGCCAGAAGGAGAATTTTGGCCTGCATATTTTATATATTCTTATCCATTTTTACAGAAGGCAGGGAATAATCTTTTTGATAACACAGAGGCAGCAAATGCACAAGCAGTAAATGGACAGGGTGATTTATCCCACTTCACACTGCTTTATAAGCAGTATGTATCACTCCTGTAAGTCGTCTTCTGCTTAAAGAATTGTAAGAAATATATCTCACTATTACTTTTATTGATAAAACAGACAAACCACCTTAATTCATTCTTCATCCAGAGCCTTTTATCACAGCATGGTTGTGATTAGGATTCTGATCACCGTGTGCCACTCTGAGATTGAGAGGCTCTATCTACTCATCTATTATTCTTCACAAAGCAAAGCTCCAGTGTACCATCTGTTTTCTTACTGAATCTTGCATGTAGCTGCAAAGAGCTGGTCACCAGAGATTAAGTCTGGCAAGCAAGCTCTTGGTTTGCACAGGGATAGCTAAACATTCACTGCTATTGGCCTCTTTGAGTTTCAGATGAAATACACTACTGTTCTCAGCTGTATTTCAATTTTTATTTTATCTGGTATTTATTTATGTATGACTTTTATTTCATTTTTATCTGATCATAATTGATTTTGTATTTTTCTTGCTTTTTTTTTCCCAACAAAAAATCACTTTGAAAAAATCCCAAGGAGCCATAAATAACCATGCTGAGGAGAGGTCTGTCATGCATTTCATAAGATCTGGATTAACAAAGGCTGTTTTTTGTTGGTGGCGCCTGCCCCTTTTGACACAAGGAACAGAAATGGTTCCTGGTATGAACATCCTCAGATAAAACAAGGTATCAGCAGACTGCTGGACATACCTGAATATCATCATCCTATGATTTCTTTTCTTCACCAGGCTGTGTGGACACCTTTGCTTTGTTTTAGGAATGTAGGATTGGCAGGAAGCAGCTGAATCCCCAGAAATGCAAGTTTACATGAGGCTGTACACAGTTAAGGGACAAGGGGCTGAGCACTGTGTAGGGCTGGGATGTGGCTGTTTGCAGAGCCCCCAACATCCCTGCCCTGTGTCTTCTGCTGAACAGAGGTGTAGCTCTACCAGCACACTGCCACTGAGCTTTCCCCACCTTCCTTGAGGCTTCTTTCCTTTAAACTACACAATTCTATTGGAGCCTCACAACCTGGAGTATTTTATAATAGTCTGTGCTATTCCCCAAAGAGCAATAAAAAGTAGCTTTTGAGGCTCCTCTTTTTGATCCATTATTTAGAGCCTAATTTGTGCTGTCTGCAATCCCCACATCAGTGCCAGTGGTCCTGCAGTTCTGCAAATTCCCTTCAGGACTAGACAAAAATCATAAATCATTTTGTAGGAGGTATTTAGATACCATCATAGAACAATTTTTTTCAATCTGCTCCTCTTACCATGGATTTGATTTTCATAGCAGAGAAAGGGCTGTCTGAAGAAACAACTCTATTTCTTACTGACTCTCAGCTTCCAGATAAAATTTTTACTTGGCAACAAAAACTTCCTTTCCCAAGATGATGGTTAGACTGTATTGGTCCTGGGCTCAACTCGAGCAAACATTTGTGTTTGTACAAAACCTGGCTATTTTCCTCATATGCTCAGTAGGACACTGGGAACTGAGCCATACAGAGTCAGCAAGACCTGGGCGGGTACTACATCAAGCAATGCAGGTTATTAGACTATGTCAGTAGTAGCAAGTGAGTTTATTTTTGCTTCATTCCTGTAAATGACAGCTTTATTTTATATGCACACTTGAGCAATTAATCTATTTTCTCTTTTTTTTGGTCTCCTTCTCCAGCAGGAGTAAAACCGTTCTCCTCTTTAAATATGCCAAGGCCTCTTTTCACTCGGATTTAATTCATTGTGTGATATCCAATGTTTTGCCTGACACAGCAGGCCGGTGAAGCCACGTGGCAGTCTGATACTGCATCATCATTCATTCAGAGGCTGTAGCTGCACACACCAGTTGACAAAACTCGTCAGTGACAGAGTCTTTAGCCCCAGCACCTCGCGGTGTAAGTGCTAATGATGCTGTGTGGTGCACATCCACAGAGACATGGGCATGCTGCTGGCAACACTTGAGCAGAGGTTTTGGAGGCTTCATGTCTGCATCACCAAGGAATTTTGTGAGAGCTTTAAAGCAGCCTAGAAGGCAAAATTGTTGAGTGAGAGGGCGAGGATACATTTGAGAGTGTAAGTTACACAAGAGGCTGCATAACTCCCTACTGGGTGATGGGCTCTCGCCCTGGGCTCCAAAGGCACACAGAGGTTTGATCCCTACTTCAAAGACTACAGGCATGTCTTAGGTTAAGTAGTCCTTGAAAAGTTCATCCAGAATGCTGCTCAAAGGAACACCCTAGAGATATTAGTTGTAATGCTGTTTTACCTTGTTTCACTACATAGTCCCTTTCTGAAATACATTTTTTTTCCCCTTCCCTGGCCTGTTCTTTTCTTTATTTTTTGTCTTCATTAATTTTGATGTTGAGTAGCTCCAGGAATAGGAAGTACAAGATTCCTGAAAACACCCAGAAGTTTTCTCTAAGTCTTCAAGCAAGAGCTAAGAATCCCATTGTGTGCATTATGTAAAGAGCTGGACAGAACAAAACCTTTCAAAGACAGCAAAGTCTGAAAACTAAAAATGGCATGTCGGAAATTAGTCAACAAAAAAGTGAAATTTAATCACCCATTTCTCTGGGAACTATATAAATTGGTATCAGTGCTACAAGTACAGCAATTTGCTGTCATCTATGACTCTTGCCTATGATTCTGTGAACTGGTTATGAAAAAGAGCAGCTAGAAGTTATTCACAGTAGGACTAGAAGTTGTTCATGATATCTAGAAAGACAGACAAGGCAATGACGGGTCCTTTTTTCTCTGACCTATGGTCTCCAAAGCAGCAAGAGTCCCAGACACATGAGCTTCTGATGAGCTTCTTTTTCTCCCAATGCTGATTGCCCTTCTTTGTGGGTGTTTTGTTTTGTCATCCCTCCAAAAGAGTTGTTAATCGTTAACACTAGCTGACAAAACCTAGCGTGATCTTATGTAACAGGCTAAAACAATCACCACCATTGGGGTGGTTTGCCACAGAAATCATCACTTATATTTTTCACTCAGGACCTCAAACCCTGGGATATCATAGGACGACAAGGCCGTGTTAGAATTTGGACCAACTGGACCCATTTATGTCACTGCAATGATGCCCATCACAGCGTGGTATTGAGTAATGCTTCCCCTGTAACTGGGTGCACTCCCACAGCCCTCAGGCTGGAAGAGGCTGCATTCAAGGGAGTTTGTCATCTGAATTCCTGCAACTCTCCCCCTACCCCATTCATGCCACGCCTGACTCCTGTCTACACTGTTGTTTGTTTGTCTGGGGGGTTTTGAATAACTATCCTTCCATTATCAAAATCGTTGTTGCAAAATGTATTACCTAACCAAATCTAACATGTCTGAAATAATAAGTGAAAAATTAATTAAAGGGGATACCTGCTGCTTTCGGTTCTGATATCAAAACCGTGTGTGACATAATCCCACTGGTCAGAAGCAGCAGAGTGAGCTGCTAATGGACGTGTTATCTGTGAAATACAGCTATTGCCTTTCCACAGATTGCTTGGGGGAAAACTACAGAACAGTGAATTCTCACATTTCAGACTCCTTCTTGATAAAAATAAATATGTTTGATTATTCAAATATATGCTGATTGAAAAACAACATTCAAAATAGATGTTAAAAATTGAAATGGCAAGATGTTTTCATGCTTAGAGCCTAGAGCATG
Source organism: Pyrgilauda ruficollis (assembly GCF_017590135.1). Lineage (NCBI taxonomy): Eukaryota > Metazoa > Chordata > Aves > Passeriformes > Passeridae > Pyrgilauda > Pyrgilauda ruficollis. Next base: position 21,344,862 of record NW_024524377.1, on the reverse strand, counting down.
CAAGGTTCATACTCATGATCGTTTCTGCATTAAAGACTCTCTATGGCACTGAACAGCTCTGTCAGGTCGGATGCTCAGAGTGGCCACACAACATGGCAATCAGCTTGATGGTAAGAAGATCCTTGAGCAGCTCTTGAGGGTGTGGGTTTGATCCCCAGGGTCAATTTCTTGCCTCTAAAACAGCAAAAATTTGTTTTATGTTTCAAACTATGCTTTGTAGGTACACTGGGAGCAAACACAACACTTTTGTGATGGACACCATAGATGTACATGTACATCATGGATGTAACGATCAAATTTCTAACTTTGCTGTGCTCAACACCCAGGTCTGAAATCCATACAGAAGTCGAAAAATTGATATAAAAAATTTAAAGAAAATAAAACTGTAGAAATAGAGGAAGTACAGATTTTGATTTAATAAAAAGAAGAAAATGCAATTAAAAAAATACTGTGCTGAACTTCATTGCATTTGAAGGGATTTAATTTTTGTCATAATTATTTAAAAGCAGAGTAAAAATACATTGACTTTATACGTACAACATGGCTAACTTAAGCTACTGTAAAACACATAGTGATGGCAGCTGGAAGTTGTCTTGTCTAGTAGGGAAACAGTAAGTTAGAAAAGCAAAGTTGAAGCTTCCCTTTCTGTGGTGCAAACTAATCCGTGTCTCTTAACCTGTGGCTTTTATCATGAAATGTGTATGAGGGGCATGAGGGAGTTTAGGGAAGTAAGGCAGTGAGTACATACTTCATTTTATTTATTTAATATCTTGAATTATTAAAAGATAGGTGCTGCTTGGAAGATTTCCACTGTTGTATGAACTACCAGGGATTGAACCATGAAGGATTAAAAAAGAATGAATTTTGTTATATTTGTACAGAGAGTGAACAGAAGCCTACAAATACATGATAACAATATGAATAGCCATAAATTATTTTAGGATTAATTCCTTTTTAAACACTAAATATAGAAAATTGCAAATTAGAGGAACTCTTTGTTAAATGACACTTTAGGGCAAACTCTCCTGGTAGGCTGGTAGCAAGCTATAGTGGTTTCAATCCCTAGGTCACTCACTTGAAACTGTCTCAAAATGCTAATGATTGGTGGAGGATCAAGGATCTCTTCACTGATCTAGAGACTTATGTTCAAAAAAGGGCAAGAAAATGCGAGAATAAAATGAAAGATCAAAGAAATTTTTTTTTAAAAAAAAAAGAGACAAAAATGATCTTTCGTACCATAGTGAGGACCAGGGACAAAATACTGAAAATATTCTTCCTTAAGGAAATTGCCTGTCTTTGCCTATAAAGGTAGCTTTGCAAGAAAAGTATTATATTTACTTTTCAGATAGTATATAGTACATTAATAGATTAAAAAATAGCATTATAGTGCAGGGTATGCCCCTAATTAATGAGTGAAAGGCTGTGACTTTACTATCCACCTTGGACTAGGAATTTTGATTCTCATCTTTTCATCTAATGATAGTATCTTTGTACATTATATTAGAGGGTTTTTTATTGCTCTGTAGTTTGGGGTTTTTTTTCCCCGGGCATGGACTATTGAACTAGAACTAACTAAGATTTGATTAAATCTCTATCCTAAGCTGTGTTTGACTCAGAATAGAATCAATTCTAGAACAATTGCTCTGTGCAGAATTCCAAGCTGAGGAAAAATAGTCTTATTTAGTCCAGCTTCGTATTGTGCTCCACTTTCAAAAATTGACTATGAGATGTCCACACGGGGTTTTAAGTGTACTCTGCATTTCCAGCATGAATTTCTCTGCACAGCATCCTCACACAAGTACAGGATCAGTACAGAATCGGGCCTTGGAACATAACTACTTGCAGGCTGCTCTTGCAGTTCCTATGGCATCTCCCTGCTGGACAGTCTCTTTTGCAGTCAGTGGGTTTTGCATTCTTCCAACTCTCAGCAGAGAAATGATGCCAGTCACAACTTGGTCTGCAACTCTAGAGTAAGGGGGGGCTCCTCATTTTTTGACATGAGAATTGTCTGAGAAAAATAATAATGTTTTGCTTGTTAATTTATTAAGCCTCTTACTAGCACTAGTTGTACCTGGAAAGTCCTTTGGCATTCCTCAGGCTCCACTGAGAGCCACCTCACCGAGCCCTTATTTCTGTCACCTTTGCAGGGATAACTCACATGGTCATGCAGAGCCAAGCTCTGATTCATCAGAGATAATTCCCGTTTCACTGCCCTGAGTGGGCCAGAGGCCGAGTTCCCTTGTGGGTCCTGGCTCTGCCAAGCACACACCCATGTGCCAGCCCTGCCTGGGACATCTGCCACCTGCTGAGGACCTGGGTCTACACTGAGTCAGTCTCCTCTTCGTGCCACCCACTCCTCAAAGGTCCTTTCTCCAGTGCTGGACTCATTTTTTATGGTGACATTATTTGAGATCATCTAACAGGTCAGGTAAAAAGCAAACTTGGAACTAGAATTTCTTAAACATGCAGTTGGATAGCAAGTGAAATTTTTGTAATTAATGTGGTTTATTAATTTAGATCCTGAAAATAATTCAGGACATCATGATGTCAAAGACATCAACTTTTTTGGGTGTTTTTGAGATAAGCTGAAAATGCTGCAGCTCCTACTTTCCTCTTTTGCACTACCCTTTTCCTAGCAGAATAAGGATACTATTTTTTTACAGTAGAAAAAGATGATATTTTATTCTTTGTGCTTCTAACTTCACTATATCCTCCTTCTCTACTTAGATCTCTTAGTTTCTGGCAGGGTGTGACTAAGAGTCAGTGACTTTCTTTTGCTGCAGCCCAGTTTCCCAACAGGTTGTTGGACCTGTTTCAGCATTCTTAGTTGCCCTTCCCTCCACTTCTGCAATGAAACTGACCTTGTTATCCACAGTGGCAATGGCAGACATAAAAATAAAAATAGGTAAACTGGCATACAGGTGCTGTCTACACTGCTACAATTATGCTGTTACATGTACTTCTGGAAATTGGATAACCTGTATAGGGAATTATTTCCAGGTTGTTAACAACATTTTATGACATTTTGACTCCTGAAACATGGTAAATTCAAGTACTGTCAATAATTAAATTCACACCATAATTCCTGATTATTTAATAAAAAGAAATTTCTCTTTAGCAAGTAAAATAGCAAAATGATGACTGTGGGCAGTCGAAGATTTTAATTTAATTAATATTTATTGATCCAGGATATGAATCCAGCCATATATAACATACAAAAATCATATCTGCTTCCTTCTGCCAAAGTTTACAAATGCTCTCTCTCCTTCTTTGTTGCAATAGCTTAGATCTTCAATAGGACCACTAACGGCCATGTGACCTCAGAGGTGCACTCTTGATTGAATGATATTGACTTCCTTAAGTAGTCCTAAATGCATAATTTTTTGTTAATTAAGCTCTGGATAGATGCTTTTATTCAGCAAAGGGTTTCAGGATGCTGGCGTGTGCAGCTTCTGGGATGATTAGATGATTATCTTTCAGGAGGGCATTGCTGGACCATTCTGCTTTATAGTTCATCACCATTATCTCTCATTAAGAGTCCAGTCTGCACAGAGAACAAGGAAGATTTTCTCATCCTCATTATTTTCCAAACCACTAATTCCCTGACAAGAATATTTGTAAATCCAAGTTGTTCATTACAATAGCTAGATGAAAATGTGAACTAAAACTATTGCTGTATAAAACAAATTACAGATTCTGACATAATGGTAATGTTTTTCATAAACTGAAAAAACCACTAACTATCTTATACTTAGGGCCTAGAAAATACCTTTTAGGTCACAGGTATTTATGTACCTAAATGTAGAAGTTACTAACGCTTTAATTCAAATGTAATCTGTTATCTTTTCGTCACTTCTTTAATCCTAAGAAGTTTAGAGACCATTAAATTATAAAACTCTGTTATTAGATGCAGTAAAGTTGGGGCAATCATTTGGCAAGCCTCACCCAGAAAGTAATATCAATCTATTGGAAACTCTGTACAACTTATCTGAGAATAGATCAATTACAGGCTAAAATTCTCCGTGGGCTCTATTCTTTTCTTTTTTTTTTTTTTTAATAAGTGATGTAATTTGAATGTGCTGCTTTCAGACTATCAAAAGGCTAAATAAGCCATACCTAAACTTTCATGTTGCTATTCTGGTTAATGTTTATATTGACAAGTATCTGGCAGGAACAGGCATGAAATGCTTCACTCTACATAATGTAGCACCCTGGTAGTGTGTGCTTGGAAAAGGAAAACTGGACATTATGCAAACAGACTGAAAATGAGTAATTCACACCTCCTCTCCAAAGCACTTACAGTAAATCAGGAGGCTGTCTGGGTCTACATGTCACAACACAAATGTCCAGACTGAGACTGAAGAGGCTGATCTGCACCCTCTAGTGACCCAAACTTGTTGAAATATTGGCAGCTACAAATTACTAAATTACTTGGAACCTTTCTCCCCTAGTCAAGACCTTTATCGATCTATTACTGCTTTAGGGCAAATAACCAAAAAAAAGTCCCTAAAACTGGGAAAACTGGACTGCACCAGGATATGTAGAAGCCTCCATGGACCTTAGGTATTAACTTCTCGCAGGTGCCAGCCCAACAGCTGGCAGCTGTACAAGGTGCAAAACAGGCCCATAAAATGTCTGTGCTCCCAGCTGCCCATCCCGAAAATCCGCAGTCCTGGCTCACACCCCAGGGGAATCTGTGAGCTGCAGGCAATCCCTGCAAGGGAGGGCTGTGCCACTGCCAGCTCCCTGCAGCCATGCAGCAGGATTGCTGTACAGATTAGCTTGGGGCAGCCTTGAGTGCATGTTCCAAAAATAAAGGCAGTTATAGTAATCTGCTGTGGCAAGCGTGCATGTGTACGATACACACTTACTGCAAGCCTAGTGATTTAATAGGATTAAATTCTGATCAGCAGAGAGAAGATTGATCATAGTAATGAGAAGATGGGTAGAGTACATCTGGCTCAGTGGCAAACTGGCTTGAGGAAGAAAGTGATACAGTTCAGTGTACATTATGAAGGAATCATATTGGACCTCAGGCTTATTCGCTATATTAAGTGAGCAATAGTGTAGGAAAATTGGATAGGCTTGCATTCTCCTTTTTAGGTAAGCATCTAATGCTTTGCTGTGATACTTTATTTGCTTTTCAGTTCTAGGCATGAAATGAAGTGTTCAAAATAATATGGTCAAAAAAGCAGATTTACAAACAGAGAAGAATTCCCAGCCCAGTAGCACATGTAGTACCATATAATGCAGTGTTGGGTGAAGATTATCACAAAGCGATTTTCATGGATGGATTCAGAGTGTATGTTTTCAGTAGCAGTGAACCTGACAGGGAAATCATCTGAGAAAGAATAGACTCCCAGTGTTGCCAAACTCCAAGGCAACTCTCCAAAGAGGACAGCTCGCAGCATACAGATGAAGTAAAGGAAACTACAGGGGGTTAGACTCTGGGAAAGTACAGTATGGGTCGTCTTTACTTAGAGGTAAAGCAAGCAGAGAAAGTTCAAGCAGTGGACTCCAGGGAATTACCAGGGAGAATAATTAAAAATTTGGAGGAATGCTAATGTGCTGAACTAAGGAAAAGAGAAAATGTAATGATTAGTAAAAAAAAAAAAAATAGGTCAAGGGAGTAGAAAAGACAGTGAAACCTGACAACTGCAAATGTGCTTTCCTGCCCTCCTGGCATCCTCAAAATTGATAAGGAGAGATTGGCAGAAAGCAGGCAGTGCATCCAGCATATTGAAGTGCAACTGGCAGACACTTTTAATGAAAAACAGTAATTGGAAAATGTTCTCTTCAAAACTACTTTTGCCAGAGGTGTTTTGTCAGGTTTCTTTTCCTGTTCTATTTTGTGTTTCTAGAACTTATTTGTTGGCAGGGCAGTTACTGTTGGTGTGGTGGGGTTTTTATTTTAACGTGGCCATTCTGTCACCTTTGCATTGCTGCATTTCAGTTTCGATTTACTTCTAGGAAAGCGTAATAGAACTTCAGTTAAACCTGGAAGTTTATCAGACATTGAATGTGCAATTTTTTAACTTAGGAAAAGTCTTATTAAGAAATCAATACATGAGTTCAGGAAGTATAAAAATTGCTAAGCAAAAGGAAAATTAAGATTTTTTTCAAAAGTTGCAAACATCTTTTTTTGTGACATTGTATTTTATTTTTACCACGTTTAGTAATAAGTTTCTACAAAGGATCCAAGGGTCCATCTTTTTCTTAGTTCACATCCTGAAGCAGAAGCAGTAAATAACAACTTCCCTAATGTTCATTATCTGATTAAAGAAATTGAGGCATGTAACAGTGCAGAGGTTAAAAGACAGGGAGGATTAAAGGATGAGTGTAGCTAATTAAGGAAACAGCCCTGCAAGCAATTACATACATGGTTAACTTTAAGCACTTCAGCATTAATGGGACTACTCACATGCTTAAGTTAAGCACAGGTGCTTGTGAACTGGAGCTTGAAGACCACATCCTGTGAGATGTTGAGGATGTTTTAAACATTGAAGGCAACAGGATTGCCCTGTTCCAGCAGGAGCTGTGGGTATGGAGCACTTCTCAGTACCAGGCTTCAGGACAGGGTAGCACAGGCTAACTGGGGAGAGGTTGCTCACCCAGGTTTCATGTTAAGTCTTCCTAGGTAAATGCTGGAGAGCATTTCTTTTCAGAAACATTTTGAATCAAGCCTTCATTGGTAATCATTTACTTTTACCTCTCCAAGACTAATACTGAAATTAAGAATGTTTTCTACTCTATCATTCAGCAATATAGAGTAAAAAAGCCAAGCTGAAAGAGATCCATTCCACTGAATGTTGGTACAAAGTAGGTGCCTGCAAGAAGTGGGTTGTGACAAAGTGAAGTTTTACTTCTCAAGCTCCATTCTGAGCAGCAGCATAGAGTGAGCTTGTCAAGCCCAGCACAACCAAAACCTTGTGCCCAAAGGACATAATAGCAAGTGAGTCTACATTTCATCCACTGTTCCCTAGATTAAAGTCAGTGAGCCTTGTCTGTCCTGTAGTGATCTTTTTTTGGATTTAGAAAAGGCACAGAATCATTGATCCAGCAGGATTTTTTCAGTTTGCCAGTTTAAATTTTAGAAGTACAAGTATCTGTAAACTTAAGCAAAGGAATCAAACGTAATTTAGTCACATCTTCTGATGGTCGTAACTGCCCATGCTAGCTGGGAAAATATTTCTTGCATTGTGTTTGGTTTGCTCTTTCCAAGAAGAAGAAATGGCTGTGGATATCTTTTCTTACATTTCTTTATTTTTCTTCTCCTGGTGTGCCAAAAGGAAAGGGCTTGTTTGGCATCACACTCTGTGTCATTTATGGTCTTTCTGTATCATTTCCAGAGAAAGAAATAGTTGTTGACACTGATTTGGAAATTAGGATTAAACTGTTGGCATCATAACTGCCAACCAGTTGAGCAGAGAGTAAAATGATGAAAAGTGAGAACACAGCCTTATCTTAGGCAGAGTATATCTCAGTGTCCTATAGTTTTCTCAGTTGGAATCCATTAAAATGCCTGCTTTGTATTTTTTTTTATTTGTTTTTCAATTCAAAGGAGATGACTTTTTTTAAACTAGGCACTGAAGAAACTTCAGTACTGGTGTTTTCTCAGCTGCTGTCCTCACCAGTGACAATCCATTAGTAGTGGCTATTGTGCAAATTCAAAGACAGGGAAAGGAAGGCATGGAGGAGAGGAGGAAATGATTGATTGGCTATCGGAGAAAATGTCCTTTGACATGAAACTCTTCATTATTGTTGCTTTGACTGTCTGAGGCAGTCCCTGAAGAGAGACTCAGAGAGATCGGACTTACAGGGATGGTCCCTTCTCTTCTCCTGGTTCTGTTCCACTTTGGGGTGCAAATTCTGGAGCAAACAAACTGGGAGATTTTACATGCCACTAGCAATATATGCTGCTTGGCATTAAATTCCTACTTACTACAAAGATCTGTCATTTCACAGAAACACCATTCTCCTCACTATTAGCAAGTTTTTCATACCCTGCAGGAGTAAATAGCTTTACCCCAAGAACTTCCCCCAGAAGAAGGTGAGATTGTCCTGCCTTCCTCCTCAGCTCTCACGTTAGCCAGGTAATGATGGCAATTATTTCTCTTCTGCCTTTTTTGAGATAGTGTCCATTAGCAAGTCAGATTCTCCCCATTGTGTTCTGTTGCCCCATCTACATGCTCCCATGTACATTTTGAAAATAAATAGGTTTCCTTAAAAGGTAAAAATCACATTTAACATTTTCAGCAGTACCTTTTATGTACGGGTAAGTCTTACACTGCTAGTGTGGATGCCCCTGTTATTAAGAGAAGGGCCAGATGACATCCCTCTTTTCTGCAGTCCTTTGGTCACAGTTCTTCTTCTGCAGCAAATATCATAACAATGTTCTGCTTTTTGGCAATTTTTAGTTACATTTGAATGTGTACTGCCACAACTCTAGTGCCCCTGGAAACAGGAGAGGATAGTTTCCATCGCCTGTGCAGAGGGCAGGCAGCTCCCCTGTCCCTCTGGGTGTCAGTACCTGCACACCTTTCCGTCACCACCCACCCCTACACTTGGCTCCAAAAGGCTCTGCCTGGCCCAGGCTCGACAGGGGTGTCTCAGAGCTGATTTCTGTTACCTGAGAGGCCACTGCTGGCTCCTTCACCTTCATGGTTCCCTTCACTGGACCCCTCGGAGCTGGTGCCTCAGGAGCCAAGAGCATCTGCGTGGTGCTGTGTGCCAGGCTCACCTGGCCAGGCCTCTGCCACAGCAACCTGCCAGCAGCAGCTGTGGCCTGGAGCAGAGAGGAGAACCTGGCCTTTGCTCTGCCCTGGAGTTACCTCTTAGAATTTCCAATGACAGTATCTTCTAAAGGCCCTAATTCTTCTTAAACCTTGTGTAATTCAACATCAAAGATCATATCCAGCTGTGTTCACTATTGCTTTCTTCTCTCTTCAGATCCAAATCTGTCGCTAACTGCATTTTCAACTTTTTCAAGTTCGTCTGTCTTTTGAAGTGTCACTGTGCCTGTGTTCCCCACAGCCTATTCCCCAACCTGCTTTGCTCTGTTATCAAGGACTGAGTGATCCTTTGTCCCAAATCCTCAAAGGAATATTTCAGTTCTTTCTTTATCCATTTCTGAGACAGCTCTGTCCCTTGGCCTGTGCACTTCTTAATTTACTCTTAACATTCAATGCATTTTTCTATGGGCACTTAAAATTCACTCTTAACTTTCCTCATTTCAATCAACATTCACACAGGGACACTTACATGTGTCTTGAATTGTCATTTTATTAAAACCCTTTGCTCCTTTACCATTTCAATTACCATTTTGTATAATATCATTTGCATTTGCATGGTACCTTCACCCATAAAAGACAAAAGTTTTTATTCTCCCTTAACAGATGGGTAAAATGGAATCACAGAGATTAGAAAGATGTCTTTGCAGCACAGTACAACTATATGGTCTCCAATTTGAGAGCTTAATTACATTAGAGGAAAATACTAAGCACAATGGATTGACATGTAAATCACAGTGATATAAATTACAGATCTGAATCATGGAATCTTGATTTGAATAACTGCATTTAATCTTAGTTTGCATTCGCACTTTCCCTTGTTATTCTAAAAATGTTTGCCCTTAATTGTGTGCATAATCATTCAGAATTGCAACTGCACATGGCCTTTACTCTAGGTGGAGATTTCTTACTGCATACTGTTCATACATGTTTATTTAAGCAGAAAATTAAACATATATTTATTCAAATTCTGTTGTAGAAACCTTAAATTACATTAGTTCACTATGTCTTCATATTTAGTAGACAAGCTGTTTTTTTAATTTGTATCAAGCTGAATGTACAATTACAGCACACAAAATGTACAAACTGAGATTTGGAAAATATGCTGTTAGTAACCCCTTTTTCCTTAAGCATCAGTAGCATCGTTTATTAAAATATATATTAGTATTGCATTTACACTGACTAACTTAGTGAATGGGAAGCTTGTTTCTTGTCACTCCAAGTGACCTATTAGGACTCCAAATCTGCAGTGGAAGTCTAATGAGATTTTCAAAACTGCACTGACAATCAAGCTCCTGTTTCCAAAGGAATCGATGGATACAACATGACCTGTAGGTAGGTTTGAAAATTTCCAGAGGCATCTGTTTGCAAATGTTCTCAAAAACCTGTGCTGGGGACCTTCAGTTTTCTGAAATTAGTTGAGTTCATCCTCACTTGCTGTGTCTATTCATGGATTTTGTAATAACAAAATAGGCTGTTCTTTTCAACTCAAAATTGATCTCATTACTGCGTGTGACTTATTTGGAAAAGAAGCACATGTTCTCTCTGCTCCTGCAGAACTGCAGCACAGAGTCACTTGGCCAAAAGCTTTTCTGCAGTCCTGAAAATACTTACACCTACAAAAGTAAACAGAACCTATCATCTGTGCTGCTACAAAAATAAATATAGAAGGTATTAGTAGCACATTGTGTGGGTTGTTAATAAAGTGGTGGAGATAAAGTAAAAGTAAAATAATGTTCTGGTGATACTGCATATAATTTGAAAAGCAACATTCTTCGACTCATTTATGAGTTGGGTCCTTATTAATTTAACAGGATTTTGTTTAGCAGAAAATTATATGAAGTCTAAGTCTTAACATTTGCTTGGATACATAATTTCACATTAAATTTTAAATAGTTTTTTTAATTATTTTACTTTTTTTTGTTTGTATTACTTCAGTGAAGAAATATTTTTGTCATTTGTTCTTCCCTTGAGCTAGCAGTGGACTTCAGGAAACTTTTCAGAAACCCTAAATCCTGGTTTCTGTTCATGGTTATCAAAACCCTCTTGAAGTCTCTGAGAGCTGCAGTCTTGCTGTGATTCCTCATCCCTTTTCCTGTGCAGGGAGTTCTGCTATTGCTTATCCTCTAAGTGGCTTTTATTAGACAATTATTAACAAATTTTTCAGAGTATTTGACCTTTCCCCAACTAACACAAGGAGAAAAAAAAAAAGAGTAATTTTCTGTTCAATCTGCATGCACAAAGTGTGTACCAAGAGATGTGAGAGGAGACAAATGGCAAAGGGATGCCTGAGGGAGATGGGATGGGTCAGCCTGGGCACAAGGAGAAGATATCCCTGTGGCATTAGGGAATCAGACCCTTTCAAGCATCTCTGGCTGCCCATCTGGGGGTCTCAGTGCTGCAAAATTGGTGTGTGCCTCGGACTGGCTGTGCCCTGAGCAGGACATGCCTGGGACTGGCTGTGCTCTGAGCAGGACATGCCTGGGACTGGCTGTGCCCTAAGGAGGGACAATTCCTGGGACTGGCTGTGCCCTGAGCAGGACATGCCTGGGACTGGCTGTGCTCTGAGCAGGACACCCCTGGGACACTCAGCAAAACAGGTGCAGCTGCACCTGAAATCCCCCCCAAACTGAGGGAGCTCCCCCCAACAGCCGTGTGCCAAAGGCTCCACCAAACCCAGACACCAAAAAACATTCCCCACCAAAAGACATTTCTTATGATGTGACAATTGTCATGCTGTGTACAAAGAAAAGTACGTTTCAGTTTGACATACTGAGAATTACTATTTCATTTCTAACTGATAATTTTAAATAATTCTCATTTTATTCTAAAGAATGACATTTTAAGAGCTTTAAGAAAGAAATGTTTCGTATTTTAATCAAAGGAAATATTTCATTGTGTTTGGGGCTTTTTTCTTTCTTCCTTCTTTCCTTTTCCTTGAAGCTTGCTGCAAATTTGAGTTCTCTTTAGTTTTGTTTCAGGTTAATCCCATACAATTTTCATTTTGACAGATCTTTAGGCAAATCACAGTATCTGTTATTTATACAGCTCTGTCTGTTAAAGCAGTGATATTCACTGCTCACTGCTTTAAGGACAAATTGAGGCCCTAATCCTGTAAAGACCTACCTATTTTTATGGGTAGAACTGCTTACTGAGCATAAAGTTAATCACATTAAGCTTGTAAAGCACTAGAGATCCTAGAATGGAAAACATTAGAGATGTGCAAAGTAGTATTTTGACTTTCAAACACTTCCCCTTCCTCTGCCTTCTCCTCTAGAAGGATGGGGGACTCATGCAAGTGGACTAAAAAAATTAGTTAGAATCTCAGCTTTGCATATTTTCTTTTTTTGCAAAGAATGTCCTTTATAGTACCTGTATGTCACTTTAAAATAATGTCTTTCTGCTCAGTTCAACATCAAATATTTTATTTTGATCATTAAAAATACACTATTTTCTACATGTCTCAGCAGAGCCCTGTGGAGACATGTAGACAATTATTGCTCCCCATAGTTCAGAAGGTGCTCTCAGTAAATCTTTTTACAGCTGGAATAATGCCCTATTTGCTCTCCTTTCTCTCCTCTCTGTTCTCTGCAAAACTCAGATCCCAGAGCTACTGACAAACCAAAATACATCGTGCTCTTTGCTGAACCTTCTTTGCCCTCTTTCCCACCCAGAGAGCCTGGGAGCCTGCTCTGTGTGGACTTCACTCAGTGTCACAGGTGACACTTTTGTCAATGTCCTTTTTTTGGTATGAGGGGGGAAAATCCTTCATCAGTGTGAGAATGCTTTCTATTCAAACAATGGAGAGACAATGAGGTATAGGCTTCATCTCAGGTTTTTGCCTCAATCAGAGTTTGAAATGAACTTTCCTCAAAATTCTCAAAATATATTCTAAAAGAGTAGGAGATGTTGATTTTGGCATCCCTTGGGCCATACTTCTCCTAATGTCTTTCTTTTGCTCTAATTTTCATCCTCTTTGCTGTAATTTGGCTGCACTTTCTCATCCCTCAAACAGAGACAGCCTCTGAGACCTCCACACAGGGTACCTGATAGGTACAGGAAACAAAAGGTATTGTTCCCACGCTGCGCAAGACAGAAATAGAAGTAAAGAGATCAAGCTTGTGCTTGGGCTGGGAAGTCTGAGAAGCACTAAAAGCTGTAAGACATGCAGCTGTAAATCCACTCATTCACTCTGTGAAAACAGCTGGACTTTGGTGTGGGTTGGCACCAGGCGGGCTCTGCAGTGCCAGAGCGTCCCCTGTGCACGGTGACATTGCAGGGAAGCTGTGACAAACCTCAGGACAAAATGCAGATTTATCCTTGGGGTAGGAGTGCAGGTTTGAACGTACACGGAGCTGCTGATCACTGTTATCACCGCAGTTCAAAGGTCACCTGTGGCTCTGGCTGGGCAGGTCCCCATGTGCACATGGCTCTAGGCTGGCCTTTGTTGCCTCTGCAGCACTGCCAGGGCAGCCTGGCTGCCAGAGGCCCCAGAACACACTCAAGGCACGCTGACAGAGGGAAATTTTTGGCTGGTGGAGCTGCACCACATTCCTGACTGACATAAATGCAGGCGGCATTTTTCTGCTGACATTGCTTGAGCACACAGAAGAGGTCTGCCAGTGTAGCTGAGAGGACTAGAATTGTGGACTAAGTTTTTTATTTTAAAAATAAGTATCTCTCATGGTTGTTCCAGAAATGTTGAAAATATGGGACCAAAACACCCTAGAACTATAAAAAAAAATGTAAATCAAGTATTATAACTAAAAAAATCTCATTATTTGCAGTAATGGGGAAGCACAGGTCATGATTTATTTTATTTTTTTCTTGCAATGAGAAACATTACTTTTGATTTGTAAGAGCCCTTTCCTTGTGGCCTGAAGCCAGGGGAGTCATATGTTGACACAAGTCTCTATTACTTGGGCAGAGTCAGGGTGTAAACATAACATTTGCTCAAAGGTTCAAACTTCTTTTTTTTAATCTTCCTGGTACTTTTCAGGATATAGGTGAGTATTGGTACCTCATTTTTTAAGTACCCTAAGTATTGATTCATCAAACAACAAAGATTTTTTTTCATTAAAGCTTAAATTTTCATTAAAATTTATATAGAAAATAGCATGTCATTGGTGGGAAAGCACAGAAAAAAAACCTCTCCATGTAAATCCTCACAACGTGTCATTAGCAACAATCCTAATAAAAGTTATCTCAACCAGAAGATTAAGGGATTTTTAACATGTAAATACAGACGCAAAGAAAAATTTAGACATTCAGGTCAGGCTTCCATATGAGTAAATATATTCTTTCATTTATTAATGAAGTTTAGAATCTTGTTAAATTGTTTATTAAACAGAGCTTCAGTATCTTTTATGTCTGCAGCTGAATGTATTTTAAAGAGTTAGAAAGTCAATACATGAAAGATTAAAACCATGTGATCCACTAGTCTCTCACAGCAGGGTGGCCAAGTCTGCTCCCATTAAAGCTGTCATTGCCATGGTACCTAAAATACCAACACTCACAGACTGAGGGAAATGTACACATGAAGGTCTTTAGCATTACATAGGAACATAAAAGTAACAATTAATAATCTTGCACACCAATTTCCTGCTGCAAACGCCCATCTTCTAATTTTGTGCAATTCCCAACTTACTATTCTAGGATTTGGAGAAATTTTTATCAGTCAGGCTTGCCACTGATGCAAATACAAGGCACCTTCAAACAAATTGTCACTGTAATTGTGTTGTGTGCCCACTTCTCTCGAATCCCAAAGTTTTTCTGCACAGCTTGAACAACACACTCTGTTGCCGATAAGGCACTCAGAGGTGATTGTATGTTAGAATAGATGAAACGTTTTTGATGCCAGCATTGTTGTCTTAGAATAGCAACCTTTCTGGTTGAAATTTTGCTAGGTTTTCTTTTTTTCTTTTACATATTGTGTTTTGATGATAAGCATTTCAATCATTTTAAATCAGAAAGATTGAAATGTCATTTTTTTTTAGAATAGATGATACAAAACATAAACAATTACAGCATTGAAATTGAATTACACATAAGTGGCAGCTCAAGTTCTCCAATAGAGTTTCATAACTTTGTCTTACATGTTTTATAAAGAAACTGTGCAGATGGAAGACACTTTACAAGGAAGGCATTGACATGACAGTGATTCCTGTATGGTACTTTATGTAAAGATGTCTGTGAGGGAGGTGTCAGGTGAATACAGAGTTATTAAATAGCTTTTATCTCTTTATTCTAGTTGGTAAATATGTGAGTGTGCATGCTTCTACATAATGTATCTGTGTAATACATGGTGTATTTTAATACCTAGGTCTCTATTCAAATTACTGAACCTTATGGGAGTGAAGTATAGCAAATTTTGGCATTTAACCACATTAGAGTAAGCTTCAAGCAAGTAAGAAAAAATGCTGCTAGCAAGTGTGTTGTAGCACAAGTGACCAAAACAATCAACACTGAATTTAAATCATGTGCTATGGCCATAGACATACCAGGGAAAATATCTACAGCCATACTTTTGACCAGAAGAACCACTGTTTTTCCAGTTTCTCATAGGCCAGTGTGCCTCCACATCATCAATCTTTATAAGCACATAAGAGCCGTAAATTAATGAACACGTAATGTGTTTAAGCAGTTCACACATAAATTTATGAACACGCTGAAGTTTGTGTTTTTGTACTTAGAGCGTCATCTAGTGGGAAGTTGGGATTATGGAACATCCCTTCCCTGTTTCTTCAGTTCCAAGTAGACTGGTTTGTAAAAAAGGAAAGTAATACAGCAGAGCTAGCTATGAAGTGACAAAGCTTTCTTCATAATTAAATTTTACATTGTTATAAAAAATAAAAATCGAACCAGAATATTGGAGTAAAATCAAATTCTTGTAGACTTCTGAAAAATTATCATATATCAATATGTCAGATACAGGCAAGCTTGCATATCTCATAACAAATCTTTACACATACAGTTTTAAAGTATTTTTTATTTACATTATAATAGCTATAAAGTGGGAAAAACTGTTGCTCCTCAATTTAAAATCAAAGCTTTATTCTTAAAATAATAACTCAAAAGTTGGGATGTAACAAATTTATTTTTAATATTTACAGAAAGAATATAGTTTTGCATGAGGAAACCTTCAGAAAAATAATTTGGTGAGCATCTCCTGCAAAATCATACCTGGACACTATTTCTTCTCTGACACAGGGACTCAGGCAGGTCAGCTTCTCCAAAGTCAGCTTTGCTTTAAACCTTAAAAATACATAGCTTCCTTAAAGGAATAACATTCAGTTTAAACAGTTACAATACAGCAGAATTACAGAAATTCAGCAGCCAGTCCAGATTTCTGCTGTTTTCAACTGTGATGCTACTTCAGATGTCTTGAAGCAGAGTTCATGATATCATTAATTCATAAGGACACAGTACTGAATTGCTGAGTCTAAATAAAAATCTCTATGGGGTGCTCCTTTATTAATTTTTTTCATGATGAAAAAAAAAAATTGGAAGCCACCTGGACCACTGACTAAACTTTAAAAGGATTAAAATACCTGCTGGAAAATTCAGAATGGATCAAAGTCTTGATGGAGGGGTTTTTTTTGTGTTTTTACAAACTTAAATGGTTCTTTGAGACATAATTATCAAAGTGCTATAAAAAAAGGCAATCTTAGAGGAAGCTTTGACCAGATAGAAATGGATTGGAGCTTGTGTGTGTGAGATACTGATGTTTTTTCAAGTTTCCATGTTGTTTGCAGATCCAAGTTCTGTGCAAACATCTTTCTTCTTTACCAAAGACCTCAAGATTTTTAAGACTGGGAATGGACTTTTTAGTAGCAGGGCCTGTAGCAATGGACATGGGGTAATGAATTTAGACTGAAGAAATTAGATTTAGACAGGGCATAAGGAAGAAATTTTTTATGATGAGGGTGACGGAACACTGGAACAGGCTGTCCAGAGAGGTGGCAGATATCCCATCCCTGGAAACATTCGAGGCCAGGTTGAACAAGGCTCTAACCTGATCTGCTTGAAGATGTCCTTGCCCACAGAGATTGGACTACAGGACTTGTAAAGGTCCCTTCCAAACCAAACCATTCTGTGACTGTGTTTCTGTGATTTGTCACCATTTTCTTAATGGGGATGGAAGAAGGTTCAGTTAAATTTGAGGCTGGACTGAAAGATCCATAATTTCTTGGGACTAGAAATTGATGGTTCCTCTCTCTGGAGTACCATCTTAAAGGAAAGCTGTCTTACTGTAATAATAAGAAGAGGTAAAGAAAGACATCAGCAAGGGAAGAGATAGCAAGAGAAACAGAAACACAAAGGAAAAGTCTGATAAATAGAAAATGTCATGAAAATTAATAGACAGTAGGAGAGAAAAAGGAGACTGTACAATGGGAGAAAGCAGGGACTGAGAAAAGTTCAAAGAAAATACTAGCTTAACCTCAGTAACCCACTCATACTGTAAGGGCAGAGAATCTCATTTAACATTTCTTAGGTTTCACAATTCATTGTACACTGAAAGAATACTTGATAAATTATTTAGACAGTTTCAACTGAGATTGGAAAAATCCCAGCCTGTCAGAAGCTAGGTTAAAAAAGGTTGATGCTGCATAAATAATTTACTTCTTTGGGGAGGAAAAAAACATACAAATGCTGTGTCTAGAGTGGAGAAGTGCTAAACCTGCTGAAGCTCAGTAGCCATACAGTGGATTTAAACCAGCATTACAAACTGAGTGCTCTCATTTAAAAGCAGAGGCTATACCAAAGCTAAGTCATCAAAAGACACTCAACATTAAAGATTCTACAATTCATTTCTTTCATATATGCACACTTTTAACACCATGAGAATAGTCCAATTTAAAAAAAATATATAAAAGCCTCTTTTTTTAGTGATTTCTTGTGGCAACTAATTTAAGTAAAGTGAACTTATCATATCAGTGTTGGGTTTTTCTTAATTAATTAGCTTCATTTCTATAAAACAGATACCCTCCAGCTTCACCACGACAATCCACTGTTCTTAGCAGATAGCTCCTGTTCTAGTCAGAATTACTTAACATTTCAAGGGAACCAGGTCATGGGGTTTGTTTGTTTTTACATTAAGTAATTATTACTTTTTTTTATTATTATAGTATTTTTAAGAGAAATCACCATGGGAAGAGAGGAAATTAATTTTAACATATGTATTTTACTATGGTTTTCATTTCAGTAAGCAGAGGTACAGAATTTGACAGCAATGACCTTCTATTGCAACATACCAGCACAGTATAATACTCTGAGTAAAGTCATTTCAGTAATATCAGATGTCCAGTGAATACAGAAGCTGTCCCCACTGCCAGCTTAGCTTTGCTGGCTGTCACAAGTCAACACTTCCCAAAGACACCATTCCATAAGGAACTTCTGTCCCCTGTTCCTCACTGAAGTCTACAGAATCTGAGGAGACTCAGCAGCCCAGGAGGGATAAGGTTCTAAATTCTGTCCTTACTTCTGACCCCTACAATCCCCCTCAGACAAATAAAAGTCAGCCTATCACTTAATTCTGTGTATGATCAATGCACTCCATGTATTGAATTATATCAATAAATGGAAATATTGTTCTAGCTGACATGTATCAGGGCATCTCAGATTTGTGGCTGGCAAAAGAAAATACTATAAATCTGAAGGTAATTGATGGATTAAAGCTCTGCAGACAGGAGTTCGCTAGAACACAATACCTCAAAACTCCTTCGTGTATGCCTATATATAAAACTGGAATTCCACTTGTCTGCCTCCTACACAGCCCTGCCAGCTCACCAGGCTCAGCCAGGATATCTGCACATCAAAGCTGCTGTGCAGAGTCTGCCTTGATACTTGTCAGCAGAATTATTATGTGTTCCCTGTGTGAAGGAGATGAATTTAGATGTTCAAAGTATCGCCTGTGAGAGCACACCAGAGCAGCACACCCCATAATTTGGCTGACCTATGGGGGAGGCTGGGGGAAGCAGAGTCTTTATGACTTTATTAATTCCTGAGAAACTTAAAGCATATGGCCCCAGCATGACAACATCTACTGCAGGCATGGCCATGACGCAGCCATGTGCACCCCGTAACCAAAAATATAACACACTCTGTCTCTCTTCAGTGCCCTCAGAATGCTCCTTTAACTAATTCATGTAATTTCCTTCTGTAATACTGATGTGAAGAAGATTCCTAGGTTTTGACCTATGAGCCTCATTCACCTTTCAGCTCTGAGAGGCTCTGTCATCATCTTATGTCTGGGGCTTTAGCCAAGGAGAGTGGCAAATCCCTGCCCTCCTCAGCCTTTTCCCAGGGACCCCTTGGATGTTTCATAGACTCTGGGATGGATCAGAGGCAATCATTACTATTCTGATTCTTGTCAGCTCTGAGGCCTGTGTTCAGTAAAGATACATAACTCTCCTCACTATAGGATTTGTCTGAAACACTGGCTTTAATTTGGTATCTTTTTTCCATATTAAATCTTTTTCCTACAAGAGCTTAATGAAGAGGTAATAAAAGAGTTGGAAATTTTCTCTTCTGCATTTACAATGGATATTTTTACTCAGTGCTCAAAGCAGAGATATATGTTCCAGGTTGTCTAAAAGCACTGTGGATGAAGAAAATGACCACCCTCAGGTTTAGTAGCAGAGTATTTATATATAGGTACAGCAACAGCTTGTAAAGTCATATGGACTTTGCAGTAGGGAGTAAAGTGGGGAGCAAGAGAGTTTCCCTTTCAGAGATATCTTTCAAAATAAAGTGCCAAATCTGCTGTCTCCGATGGAATTCTCCCATTTTGAAAGACTGAGCTCAGCCAGTTCAAACGTACTGCAAAATTCAGCTAATATTTTCTATTCCTGAATATATTTTAAAAAGCAAACTTCAGAAAAATCAAGCAATTCCTTACTATTTATCCCTTTCAAATAAGGCTTTATTCTCTGCTTGTCATAGATCAAGGGGTTTATCAAGGTTTTTATGTATTTTTTTACTATTTTTCCCAGACTTGTCAATTTGAGCATAACAAATGGATAAAGGTAAACAGCACTAAATAATTATAATAAAACTGAACAAAAAGAAACAGAGAATTAATGTCCTTGTTAAATTTGATGTCATGCTTTGCTTCCAGAATTAGCTGCCTATTCAGTATTTATTTTCTTCACATTTATTTACATGTGCTACCAGAGAGAAAAAAATCACTAGTGGGTAAATATGGCACAGGATTTTAAAAGTCTGTTGCAGTGTTATTTTTTTTCTTATATAGACCTCTAGTCACTATATGGGAAAATACTGGCGTGGCAAAAGAAACAAAACTCTTAATTCCCTCTGCCTTTTATTAACACAAATGAAGCTGGAGAACAGGCTGCCTGGGGAAGGGGTTTCAAGAGTGCAGATCCCTACCCCCAAAACATCCCCCTCCTCTGTGAGAACAACTGAGACTAGCCACTGATAGGAGATATGTGCCACTTTGGGTTAAATTATCTGGGAAAAAAAAAAATATAATGGCACACATCAGGTGGGAAGTGTAATTTTTAAACTGATACAATGTATAAGTACATGTTCTTAATTGCTTGGTTGTTGGTGTAGGAGGTAAGACGCAGGAAGGAGATGGAAAGGGACGTTGTGGTGTGTGTGTGTGTGTTTGCAGCCTGTTCCTACAGGATGGCTCTCACAGGGAAGGTGTCAGGAAGCATCATTTTGTCTAAAGTGATGTAGCCCATCACTAACCTGGCACAGCGCTGCCTTCCAGGCATCCCACTGGGCTTTGCTTCAGTGCCAGTGCCCGCAGATGCCAGGGACCGAAATGGAAACACGGACACCACTGCGGTCACTGGAAGCATAATCGCGGGGGCTGGCTTGGGGCGGAGTATTTAAGCTGCGTTTTGTTTCTATTCTTGCCTGGCTGCATAACAACTACCCCCTCGCTCGGAGCTGTCCCCGCTGCCCGCCGGCCGTGTCGCTCCGCGGGCCCGCCCCGCCTTTGTTCCGCGCCCGTCCCGCACCAGCGCTGCCGTGCCGGGCACTGCTCCCTCTTCCCCGCCGCTCCCATCCGCATCTCAGTGCCAGAACTGGGCCGAGGAGCGGGGCTCCATCTCGCTCACACCAGAGCAATAATTGATTTCAGGCCTGAGAAAGTTTATTGAGCTCAGCCGAATTTCTCCCGATTTACACCGAAGTAACCAAGATCAGTTTGTGACCTCTCTGTAAGACAGAACATTATTACAAAGTATTTGTCCCTTTGCATTCATGAAGAGCCAAGGACACAGTGCTTTTCTCATTTCTATTTCCATCCTTCCATTACTCACTTCTATGACAACCTCTTCTACAGATGCTGGCAAATGACAAAAATGGCAAGAAAGTACAATGGGAAACATTTACACTTATATATGCATAGCTGTATAATCACTAAGAAAAAAAAAATTCTTGGCAGATGGAATTAAAAAAAGACCCACAAAGCTAAAGCCAGTTCTATGAAGTTCTGTCTTTCTGCTGCCTTCACTCACTGTCTTCCTGTATTCATTATTTTATTATTTTACTTTCTCATAGAGCAGTAAGGTCAATATAGTGAGCCCAGCTGCTGGCTCCTAGCTGAGACTGAGCCTTTGAGGTGGAGAGTGGGATCTGACATTACTGTATATTTTATTGAAGACTTTTTTTAGCTAGTAAATAAAAAGAGATGATTCATGCTTTTCAAGAATGGACATTTTCCACCCTCCCAGAGGTTCTTACAAGCTGACTGAAGTATAAATCAGATGGCACTTGAGAAAAATTGACTTCCTAAAATCCTCACCATCCCTGCAGACGTGCTTTGGTCCAATTTTAAACAGGTATTTAGTTCACTGTTTTTGTTCAGCTTTTAGATGCTACTCATTTTAGTGCATCTTTCTTTGCAAATCCCAGAATAAAAAGAAAATGTTGCAACTGCACAAGTCAAATCTGTTTGAAGAGAATGTATTGTAAAATTATCTCTGCGTTCTTTTTATACTATGAAAGTGCTGACAGCACTTTGATGTGAAAGGGATGAGATACAGTAATCTGAGGGGCTGCTATGAAAGGAACGACATGCTTCAAGCTGGAACTGTACAGAGAAACACACGGTAATGACAGCTTCAGACAACACCTAATTTGATTCTTTCTTTGCACCACAGTGAATCTTTAAACCACATCCACCTGCTAATGGGCAGGGAGGCTTCTGAGCAGAGGTCGCCTTCTCCCACTTTTGAAAAATTCACTCCACCCCACTTATAAAACCATCCATTTGTCTTTGGTGAGTGTGCTGCCACATAGAAATCAAATCAAGGAAGGGAAAAATTATTGCCTATTTTTGCAATTGAAATTAGTTCTAATTTTAAGTAGGAATTACTTCTCTAGATAGGGAAATTATAGGGAAATTAGTTACAAATATTCCTAAAAAAAAGGAGACCTCTTCCCCTTTGCCCCAAACCCAAGTAATTAACAAATACAAAGCTGGAATCCTGGAGTTTCAAGCAGGAGCAACTTTACATACACACTTGCAGATCATTGCTGAACCAGCAGTGACTTGTGTGGGATTGTGCTTTGGTATTGCCAACTCCGTTGGGGAAGGTTGACTAAAACTGGTGAAAGCAAGAAATTTCAAGAGCAGAATTATTTTCTGTACAGAGAAATTTCATACTCACTCATATTATTGAACTTATTGAAGGTTCATATTTGTCTGGCTCAAAGCTAAAAAGAGCAAACTTCCAGATTTAAGGCAGATGTTGGATTTTGAATGCTAGAAAATAAATGCCTCGAGTTATTTCTACATTTATGAATGTTAGACAGTGAAATATTTCCTAAAGCTCAGAAATTTGTCAGATTATTAATCAGAACAAAATAAATCCACTGCATTGCAAATAATGCCCTGAATGCCTAGTGAAAGGCCATGCTGATTAGCTGTACCACAACTTCCCTGTGTTGATATTAATCACAAAACACAAGGGACGCACCCCAAAGTGTCTGCCACTATCACAAGGCACCTAAAAACTATTTATTTAATTTTCCCAGAGGATGGTTTATTCTCCCAGCCCTAAAATACATGCTGTGATGCTGACTGGAAAAACTAGACACATTCTGTCAAAGCTATGAAGATCCATAAAATGACTATTGAGTAGATCTTTATCTACATTTAATTGAGAGGCCAGTATAGCCTTTAAAATATTAGTGTATGGATACATGTGACAGATAAATTACAGCACATTTCTTTTATTATTAATAATTAGTTCCTAATTAGTTGTAATTCTAATATAAGGAGGAATAATTACATTTTTAAACTCAGTGAGCTAAAGCATGGGCACACTCTGTGACCCAAAAGGAGTTTATAATTTCCATGTAAAAATATTTAGTGAATATGTAATGAAGCTGTGGCAAGCTGTAGGATCTGGACATCTCCTATGGAGAGAACAAAGCCTCATGTCACAGCATTAAGCTTCATTCTGCTGCTCTCCCACAACCAAGAAAACACTTTTATTCTTTGGAACTTGGGAGTACCTAGGAATGCTATGATTTATTTCTTCTGTGTGTGTTTTATAGCACTTCCTTTTTCTCACACTCATCTTCATTCAGGCAAATCTGTGCAACTCAGAAATAACCACATCTCACCTGAGCAGCTGCCTGCTTGATCCGAACATTCTCTTGTTACTGCATTCCTGCTCTGGCACAGATCTCATCACAACACAAGGCTCTCACACTTACTTACCAGTCTGAAAAGCTCTGCATATTGGAGAGTTCAAAGTGCTGACTTCCACCCCTAAATCTCTCAGGGGCCTAGGACCTGGCTGAAAAGGGTCTCTAGAAATACACCAGAGAAAATAAAATTACTCTGCTAAAGTGAGGTATTAGCAGGCTTTTTTGGGGACACCATGCCTACTATTTAAACTTCTGTTGCACATGAAGTCCTGAGGCGTTCCTCTGACAGGTTACTGAAAGTTATTTAAAGCAAATATATGCTCATAGGTGGGGGTTTTGTTTAATTTATGAGTTTCAACTTCTGGCAAACCCATGCAATGAGTTGGAGAGAAAGACAACAAACTACCCAAAATTCTGTTTGTAGTAGGTGTTTTTCAGGGTCAGAAAAAGTAGTGATGACTCTTGACCCTTAAAAAATGTTTAAAAAAATTTATCACTTCAGGTTATCATAAAAACCTGCCTCTCTCAGTTTTAGAGGCTATTCATGATTATTTTTGCATATATTTCATGTATTTTAGCAAAATACCTAATAGGCCCGGTGTTTGTATTTTTATGACTGCTGTAACTAAATCTGTTCCTTGTTTACTCTCTCTTTGTCCCTGTTCACTTCACGCTACCTTTCTTCTCTGTTTATCCACACACAAACAAACAAACAGTGCTTCCTGCTGCCTCCCAGACCACTGCCAGCTGTCCTGATGTCAACTGGCAAAGGACAAAAGCAGCCCTGCCATAAAGACCTTTGCTGAGAAGTTGATCTCTGCAGCCTCCTCCCTTTCTTCAGAGTGGCAGCAAAGATAGCACAGCTCTCCAAACTGGAACCATTAGAGGAATTCAGTCATTTGGTTAACTTTCTATTATTGGGCATAAAACAAGAAAACAAAAACAAACACTCTTTCAACCATTCTTCAAACCAACACCTTTGGTTGCAATGCTGGGGAGAATTTTTATGTTCAGAGATTAATATATTGATGAATGGTTGACTTAATTTTCTTAAACTGTCCCTTCCTGAAAAAAAAAAAAAAAAAAAAAAAAAAAAAAAAAAGCTCTGGGGGCGAGCTCTTGGGGGCACTGTTTCATTATAAAAAGAAGGGGGAAAAAGCTAAAAAGATTAAGATACTTCTCAGAAATTAATTTCCCACAATGATACACAGTGATGCTATTGAGAATTGCACATAAGTGACAGAACTACTGTTGGTAAATTTTGGGACTATGAAAACTCCTCAGTGTCAAAATTAATCACAGTATCAAAATAAATCAAGGTAATTCATAACTGCAGCTGAGAAGCAGTGTAACAATATATTAGGGAATGTACAAAAGGATTTCCAGAAGTAACAGTTCATTAAAGCTATAGGTAGGAGGTGGGTGAAAAGTCCATATTCTTGATAAGAACTCACACAGTGGAAAACAACAAAAGCTATTGGATTAGGTAGAGAAAAAAAAATTAATTCCTAGAGAAAAATAATTAACAAAACACTATCTTTCATAATAATTCTCATACAAGCAACTTACTTATGGTCCAATGCTTGAATAAAACCACAACAAAATCACAAACCCTCTAATCCTTACTAAAATATACTGGCAGGAACACACACACACAAAGAAAGCATTCATATCTAAAAAAACACATTATTTTCAAATATTAACATCAAATGAGATGTTTTAATTTGCTCCTACAGAATAAACCCAGTTTAAAGCTAAATCATCCAAGTAACAGTTAGGGAACACCTTTTGTAAGTTTGTGTCACTTGGTGCTTCTTGACCTGTGGTCTTTTTTAGGACTACTGAGTCTTAAATATACTGGATCAGGTGGGTATTTATGCTTCTTTTCAGCTCAGTCGATTGAGCAGACTGCCTGTCCTTGCTTTAACCTACTTTCCCTGCTAAAGTCATTTTGCCTCATAAGCCCCATGGAGATTTGAGAGGCAAAGCCAGTTTATTCCTACAGTGGTCCCACTTTGTTCAGAAATATTGCCAAAGGCTCATTTGGAAACCCTTCTTACAGGAAATAGGAACATTTGGTACTTTGCAAAAACCGTAAGGACTCAACTCAAAATAGAAAGGTACAGTTAGCAACGGTAAGAGGAGTGTACTGCTTCTCTTCAAATATAACATCTGAGGAGAAAGCCCATAAAAAATGAACAAAAATAATTAATATTCATCACATATTCAAACATGGGGTGATTCTAAGCATTAACTATAGGCTAACTGTTTCATATTTATTATTTATAATATAATATATTCTGTTTCTGATGTGGAGTTTACCACACATTCTTGTAGCAGAGTTAAATACTAGTTTTGTGTGCAGTTTTCATATTGCATTTTATGTCTTAAAATATAGAAGCCTTTTCACCATGATGAAAAAGGATGGGTCACAATTACATATTTTGAAAAAAAAAATCTCTTTTTTTTAATTTGTAAAAAATCCAAGTATATGTTGCTAGGCTGTGATACCTCCTGTGCAGCAGGACAGAGGTGACAGATGGAGGGTGCCACCTGTATCCAGACAGGGTTTCTTTGGCACTCTTCAAGATCATTTCGTACCTTCACAAGGGAACACTGTCATTATTTTACGTGATCCCCCCAGTGAAGACAAAATCTCTCTGTCAGAAGGACTCCTGAGAAGAAGACCATGTTCTGCCAGTGCTCAGCTGCACTCATGGTGTCCCCAGAAGTTTTGTGAAGTGAATACTTCACCACAATTAGACAAAAAAGACACATAACCATTTCAGTAACGGGATGGCTGAATTTCGTACCCAGGGTAGCTGAGAGGAATCATGCATGGTCATGGTGCTGCATGGAGGAAACAGTGCTTGGGTTCAGAATTTACCCTTAAAATTAAAAAAAAATAAGAAATTTCTTTGTTGAGTGCAGTGGGTCTTCAGAATTTACCCTTAAAATAAAAAAAAAAAAAAAAGAAATTTCTTTGTTGAGTGCAGTGGGTCTTCAGATCACCCATCATATAGTCGGTTTCTATTTAGACCATACAGCAAATCTGTTCTACTATTTCTTTGAATAATTTGTTTCTCTATTTATTTATATATTACTTATAGGAGTTCATCAAAATAATAGTGCAGTCAATTTGGCTTTACTCCATTAGCTGTGCCTTGATGTTTGAAGATCTTCTGATCTGCAGACCATAATGATAACTAAATCATCAAATAACAATTATCTTGCTCCTCAAGTTGCAGTGTCCCAGCCCTTTGGAGAAATACAGACATATGCCATAGGAAAAACAGTGCACATTTTTAGCACAAGGAACACCAAGATACAAATCACATCACAGGCAGAGTTAATTAAGTCAGGCACCTACTGCTTGCCTATAGTTTGAAACAGCTATTAATTTGAAGGTCTGCTGTAGTGCTAAGATGGGATAATTAACTAATGCATTGTGTGACATGATGAACGCATTCCTAAAGGGCTTGTTACCCTGACGTTTCTGGGATAACACAGTAAAATTTTAGACAATATACCACAGCTGTTTAAAGGGGAAAAAATGCTTACAGATCTTTCTTAGGTAAAGTGATAAAAAGGTCAGGAGCTCTTACTATTGATTATAGAGTGTGCAGAACCACACAGCTGTTAAAACTATCAAAAGAGCCATCAACATTTTGGCACCTATTTTTGTTAGTTTGAACAAGTAATTTTGGCAATTGCTGTGATTTTTAAAAATTATTTGTAATATATACATACACAGGAAGTCTGCATTTTGTTTAAAATCATATTGAATTACATACATGGTGTCACTATCACTCCAAAGGCTATCACTCCAAAGGAATTTCTTTTATCTCTTTAGTGCACCTATCTTATTGACTGAAGCATTTTTTTTTCTTGATTGACCTGCTAATTCTTCCATTTCACACCATTAGAAAACTCTTCAATCCATGGAAAGAAAGAGACATTCTGAGTAGGCTAAAGAACAATTCCTATGATATGAAATAGGATTAAAAAGACTAAAATGAGAGACAGGAGACAGTGTGCAGGCTCTGCCAGGATTTAGACCAGCTACATTCACAAATCAGGTAAGATCCTAGGATCACTTTCACCTTGAACACAAGTTGATCTCATATCTTGAAGAACTTCTCTTTAATAGAAGTAAAATGTATCACTTCCAAGAAAATAATAGCAGCATCAGGTTTTGTACAGTATCTAAGAGTTACTGCAACACTAGGTGGCTGTTACAGAGGAATGAGGTATTTTACTATAAATATGCTTCAATTTAAAACTGGTTACTTTTCTTGTTACTGTACTCTCTTGCTTTTATTGTTTCAAATATGTTACTGTTCTGTATATAGCAAAGCTCCCTGTGAAATACTTCGGGAGGTATTTCCAGTGTTGTTATTCTGTTTCAATGGTGAAAAAAATGTTTTCCACCAACTTTCTGTATTTTTAAATCTGTTGTAATTAACTCACATGCTGGATATGCTGAACATCCAAGAACTCCAACGGGTGCTTCATGTCCTGCCAACATCTAGATATTTTGTCATGACATCAGGACCATAAGAATTATCCAGAAACCAAACAAATCCAGAATAATTAATGAATATGTTGGTTTTGTCCTCTCCATGCATTATGACGTATCATCTACCCACCATGTGTTGGTGCTTTAATCTCACCTGAGATTCATTGGGAGCAGCCAACAGCTGTGGTCAGAGAGCACCTTTCCCTCTGCATTGAAGAGATGAAAGATGAGCACAACATCCAAATGCCAGCTCAGCAGTGAGAAAGAAAGCTAAAGAACAATTTCTATGATATGAGATAGATTGAAAAGATTAAAATGAGAGACAGGAGCCACACTAACATGCTCAGCAGTGAGAAGCAGCTACATGATCTACAGCATGACTTGTCCTTCAGTTCAAGTCACAAGTGGCTATTTCTGCTCAATGACATCAGCATAAAAATGCAGATGACAGAAGGAACAGGACACTGTGGTTTTTTTCTTTTACCGACTGTATCATGTGTTACTGTGATACAATCACCAGGTAAGTGCAGGAAGGCAAAGTGCATTCATTAGCCTCTGGTTTCTGGGCACAAACACACCTTCCAGCACTCAGCATCATGACCCCACCACGGGGTTCTACCGTCCTAGCTCTGCAGAACAGCAGAGATATTTTTTTCTTTAAAGGTCAGGAGATATAAAAATACTTCACAGAGGATAAAAATAAATTAGCACAAAGGAGCAAAAACAAAATTGAAAAGGGTTTAGTTGCTAAAAAAGGATTTTAGTTGCTAAATAAGCTAAAGCTGCCAAATGATGACACAGCTCAATTCATCGTATAGCCCTAAAATTTTACGCAGATATTCTAACTTCAGGGTGCTGGCTGTAGAATGACACCTTGGTTTGATGAAGTCTTGGAACTGTGGAAAAGAACCAACATTCTTCTGCAATGTGTAAGGACAAAGTGAAACTGAGGACATGAAAACAGAAGTTCACAGCCCAGAGTGACCTGTACCTGCTGCACTATGTCTGGCTCCACTCCATACCACTTAGTAGGAAAGGCTTCAAACAAACAAACATTAATAACATTAACAAGCAAAAACTCATTGTAAAGAAAATTTACTCTTTCTTGCCAATCTGCATTCACTATGCTTTCCTTTTCTGAATAATTGCTTACTCTGTATATTAATTTAAGGTTAGAATATGCCTGAATGGACAAGAATTGTTTTCGGTCCCAGAAGCTGGCTGGAGAAGAGCATTGCCTCAAAACTGAAAGAAGGGAGATTTTAGGATACAGACTAGGAAGTGCTTTAAACAGTAGCTGGGTGGATTTTTTTACTACTATTAGAAGCAGCTGAAAGACTGTCATTAAAAATAATAGCAAACATATGTGATGTGTTCTCACACAGACAGAATTTTGTGGAAGTTCCACATATGATCATCCCTGCCATTGAGCTCAGAGGGGTAGCTTCACTTTGATGAGGTTTCAAAACACACTGCAGGAGTCTGCTGGTGTTTCCTTGGAAAAAACAAATTTTCTGATGGAATGTGATGAGTGTCACGCGTTTGAGGTATCAAAAGAGGTATTTCTTAGTATTGTAAACCCATGATCTTCCAGCAGTTATTAAAATGTAATGGTGAGGGGACTGCAGAGCACAGATATTCGATCCCTCTGAAATAATAGTGTTCATGTGATGTAAGAGCTTTCTTCTTTCTCTCTCTCTCCCATATGTTGCTTCTTAACATTCTGCATCAGAGAAAACTCCTGCCACACAAAAGGTAACAGTAGAGTAGGGATTGCACATCCCTGACCCACTCTGCTACTGAACAAGTTCAGCTGTGCTGTCTCCAGCCTCCTTTGCTGGCTCACCTCACTTAGGTGACCTTAAACTAAACTACAGAGGATGAGGTTTTTCATCTCAGCTGACATGCAGAGTAATATCCCACAGCCAGCATATTGCAACGGCTATCTGGAAACAAATTTTGAGCCTTGCACAAGATTATAATTCTACAGCATGCTAAAGGTCACACTAATTAACTTGGATGGGAATTAGCTGTGTATACATGCCTCACTCCTATAAAGCAGGCAAGAACCCAGTCTCCAATCCATCATTCTGAGATTAATTAATAAAGCAATACTAACTGCAAAATCTCAGTTACCAGGATAAGCTATTGGAGCAGCTATCAGTGTTTTTCCAGAAGTATTAGATACTTTCAGTGAGCTTCTATATGCAAGCCTTTATTGCTCACTTGTGGAAGCCTGGGAGTCGATGGAGCTCCAGCTGCCTCTGCCAGGAGAGGCGCCAGCCCAGGGAGTGCCATGTGGATGATTTTTAACTCATACCATTTCAAGCACAATGACAAAAACTGCCATGGGAAAACAACATGACTAAAACTATGTTTCCTGTGGCTTACTAATGGACTATTCATGCAAAACATTAAGCTGATGAATGTGAATTTGTTGGATGCATTAGCCTTTCTCCCTTTGAGCAGGTTTCAAAGATTACAATTATGTTTGGTTTAATTACTATTAGTCTCAATTGAATTGTCAGTCCTTTCAGCATTTTCAGTGTGTAAAAATTTATATTTAAAATTTGCCTTATCAGAAGACAAACTTCTCATGTTTGTTCAGTTTTGTATGAATTGGGCGTTATTGTATTTCAAGGCCTGATCACCATGCTTACTTAAGGAGAAGAATTCTTTGTTGACTATTGCTGTTCTAAATACACATAAAGCCACTCAACAAGAGTTAATTCTTGTGTGGTTTTGTCTTTGGATTTTTTTTTTCCAGACTCCATAACCATGCTCCATTTGAACTGTAATTTATTTCAGACCGAGACAGAGATGAGAGATCGTCACCATTTCTTACACCCACAGAATAGCTGCATGGCTCCTGCAGGGTGATCAGGATTGCTCCAGTTGGATGCTTCACCTGAGTGTCTTCCAGGCAATTAAGGAGTCCCACATGCTGAGCAAGAAGTTGTGGAAGACACACCAAGCAAGAGAATGTGTCTGCATCCCTGTTACTCTCTAGAAGTCAGAACCCACAGGCACAGCTCTGCTTCAGACTCTGTACATTTGGGATCCTGAGTGCAGCAGATTCCAAAGGGTTAATCTCGGATACTCAGCCTGCACTGCATTCTACCCCCTTAAAGCACTTGGCAAGTGCGGGCTTTGTCATTTCACTCTCACAGAAATAAAACTTGCATCTCTTAAAGCATTTTGCCAAACCACAAGACTAGACCCACTGTAAAGCTGAAGCATTCTCCCTTTAGCCTGATGAGGAATGAAATCTAAGTGTGACCCACTGCAGAAAAGGGACTCTAATTTGAGCAGAGCAGGGAAGAAATGAGCAGAAGGGAGTTTCACTGCATAATCCAACAGTAAAAGCATTAATTTAGGAAAGGAGAAAAGGGAAACCTCACTTCACTGCTTCTGTTCAGCATTAAATGCCCTTTCCCTCGTTCAGTGAATCCTATTGTCCCAGCCCCTTCTCTCCTTTCCACATCCAAGAAGAAAATGGAAGAATTTAAGTCATCCCATGTTATTCAGCCACTCTTAAATCACAAACATGTTTCTCAGAGGTTATCAGTATCTCCTAGTGGAGGCACCTCAAAAAAGACCTTTATATTTTCCATCCCTGTCCTCAGGCTCCCTCTGAGGGAAAGCTCAGCTGTCCACGCTCTCTCTCGCAGGGCATTTGGAGGGACAGGCTGAGGGATGGTACATGTGCCATCAGCCACAGGGCGTCCCTCTCAGGGGATGCTGCTGCCACACTGACGCCATATGCCTTTTTATTTCGTGACACCTGTTTACACAGCGTGAGGCAGGGAAAAGATTACTTTCACAGCAGAATGGGAAATCATGGAGCGCTCACTGGCAGACAGTGGGCTCAGGGAATATCTTGTGAAAGCATTTAACAATTCATATTGTCAGAACGGGTACAACTGTCCAAATACATGCTGTTTCCAGTCTCCTGTGTAAGAGCCACATTTGCAAATCATTAAGCCAAAGAAATCAAATCCTGTGGCTGAAAGTTATAAGCAGAAAAAAAAACCAATTCACTTTTTCTGATTATTGTTTCTTTACATCTCCGTGTTGGTTTTAAGCAAGGTGTGTTTTGCTTCCTTGACTATTCTGCTTAGTATTGCAACATAAATGAGAAAGTTGACTTTTATGAATTTCTAAATTAAAATAACTATTCTCTCCTGAGCACAGAATATTTGCATCTGTGACAATATACAAGGTTACAATGGCATTGCTGGCCTTTGGAAAAGTTTGAGGACAGGTTTGTTCCCATTTTGTGAATGCTTCAAGTGCTGGGGAGCATGAACTGGTACATTAGTTTAAAGCAAAGTGGTTCTGAGTTAAAGTGCTGCATAGCATGATCTCAGTCACAGCCTGATGCTCTTTTTCTCCTACTCTTCTGAGATCATAGTGACAGAAGAGCACGACAGTTTAAATCATGGGGATTAAGTTTTCAACTGCTGCACCACATTGACCAGATCTGCCCAATCATGACTGTCCCCTCCTTACTATGCTGTGATTTTTTTTTTTTGAAAGTGAGCATTTGAGCCTGTACTAATTGTTGCAGTGAAAATAGTGCTGCAGGTGTATTACATGATGTGACGAAACATAAGTACTCTAATGCCCAGTACATAATAAATAAGTTGATTTAACAACCTCCAAAAAGAAAGATACGTAGTATTTTCCATCTCTGAGAAAATTTCATTGGCATTTCATCCCCTCAAGAAAGAGCAGGTCGCAGGAGGTGGAGGCACAGGAGCTGTGCGGGGACTCGGGCGGGCACAGCCCTGCCGCAGAGCTCCGTGACACGCGGCCCTCAGGAGCCACCCGCCTGTGCTGCGCTAGTGCCTCCCGACCCCGAGCTGCTGCGCCACCTCTCACCTCACAAGGACTGAAAATTAACCATAAGCATTTTAAGACCTTATGTAGCATTTTTCTTTTTTTCATCCCCTTCCTGTGCATTTAATTACTTTCCAAAATCCAAACACACCTGTGCCTGTAATAAGCCAGAGGCTCTCTGTTAGCCTGGCTCCATGGCGCTGAATTAGTTCGGAGGTCAGAGACCCCTCTGGCAGCCAGCACGGTGCAGTGTCTGCTCTCTGCCCTGCACACCCTCCAGCTCCCTTTAACCCACGGTGTGAGGGACATCAGTGTGCGCTCAGCTGCTCTTCAAGGGGCAGCAGTGCTTGACCCCATTTTCCAGCGGTGCTTCGGGCAGACCTCCACCCCTCAGGGAGGCCGGCTGACTGCTCCCTGCTGCTACACGTGCTTCCGACGGGAAACGTGCGCTGGGTAGCAGCAGGGTGTTTTTCCCCCTAAGATACTCCACACAGCAACCCAACCCGACCAGTTTTTTATCTTTCGCCCCCCTCGCCCAGCGCGCTCATTTTAAACTGAGGGGGGGGGGCCGGCGCAGCGAGCGGCTCCGCCCCAACATGGCGGCCGAAGGGCGGGGCCGGTCGCGCGCTCACCCCGCGCCGCCGGAAGTGACGCGTTCCGGGCCGTGCGCGGCAGCGGCAGCGGCGGGAGGTGAGGGGCCGGGGCTCAGCGGGGCCGGGGCTCAGCGGGGCTCTCTTTCCCCCCATCCCCGTGGGGTCCGGGGGAGCCCCCGGTCGGGTGTTCGCGGCCTCCCCCGGGCGGGTGGGCGGGCCCGGGCTGGGAGCCGTGCGGCGGGGTCGGTGGGCAGGGCCCCGGCAGTCCCGGCCGCGGCCTGGCCGCTCGCTGGGGTCTGGCTGTGGCGGTGAGCTCCCGGCTGCTGCTGTGCCACAGGAAATCGGAATGGACCCGGGGGAGCCTTTTGGTTTAAGAATTTGTGTAAGCATAGCCCTAAAGGACAAAATGAAGGTGGGTGTTCCGGCACCGTGTGCAGTCGAAAGTTCTTGATTGTTCTCCGTGTGTTACAGGTGAAATGGTTCTCATGTGCTGAACTCCAGCTTGGATTGCCTCATTGCTGCACGCCTGAGAAGTTTGTAAAAAGCAGGAAGTCAGGATGAAGAGCAGGGTGACACAAGTAAATGTAAGTGTTCTTAAACTTAAACTGTAGGATTTAATCACTCTCATGTCGCTGGTAATTAGGTTGTAGTTGATATTACATTAAATAAAGGTTCCTGAATACAAAACAAGTAATATCTGTAACAGACAGCAGCTGTTTACAAGATAAATACTACTAGGAATCAGTAAATTACAGCTATTTCTGTCTGCTGTTGTCCTTGCAATCAAAGTCCTGAATATTATTAGTGTAAATTACTAGTGTAAAATTATAATAATTGGTCAAACTGACTGAATGCTGATGGATCAACAGTAAGTGTAAGCATGAAGAAGAATGGAGCAAGATTTTGAAAAATTTAACAACAATCTTGAAATATGTAGAGACAATAAGTAGCAGTTCATTTGACAATTGTATGTCGTACTATGCATGTTAAAACTTTTAATAGCTATATGTCCCATTTCTGAGTGGATGGGGGTGATTTTTTGGGAATGCAAGAAGAAAAAATTTAGAAATGCTGTTTGCAAAGTACACCAGGTTTGGGACGCGTTAGCAGAGCAATACTGTTATGATGCACTGCCTCAAATCTGGTGTTACTCTGCCTGTTTGTCCAGAGTTGGAACCTGCATCAGCTTCTTCACTATTTTAGACCCAACTTTTCTGACTTGAGTGGCTTTTAGTAGGGATGCTTGAGGGGCAGTTTTATACCTTCTCCTGTTTTCCCAGTCTGGTAGTGCTCCCTTGTCTGTCAAAATAAGCCAGTCAACAAAAGCACACTGTTTGGACACTTTCAGTTAATCATTTTGATGAAAGTGGACAAAGAAGGAGGACTAACTTGTGGCAGAAAACCTGGTCACAGGGAGCTGAGGGTAATAATTTCTTCAACAAGCACAGCTCCTTTTGCAAGGAGATGTATAAATGGCAAACACAGAAACGGCCATAGCATTGTTTTATTTCTGTGAATGCTTGTCCTTTTGGTTCTCTGGGCAGAGACAGATGATAAAGAACCCACGAGAATGGATCATCCTAAAAAGACCCAGTGCCTTCTTCCCATCTGCTAGATTTAAATACAGGAACTATTTTGTGTTATTCAAAGATTTTTTATTACCACTTTCTTGGAAGCTTAGGATACAGACTGGCATTATATTACTGGCTGGGGGAAAAAAAACAACTTAAGGACTTTTCTTACCCTTGAATGAATTCCGTGATCTGCTCTGTGGTGTCATGATCATTGAAAGGGTAGAAAACCTTGGTGAGCGTGTGAATTTCTTGTACAGTCTCCGCTGTCAAAGATAATGCGGCTCTAAAATTACCCAGGTGGGCATAACTTTTATAGGGATGCATGCTCCCAGTGGACAATGCAATGCCCTTCTTTTGTATCCTTATCTTGTTGCAGGCAACCAAATGCTGGATGTTGTTTTAGCAAATTGAAGTGCACCCTAGGAAAGGCAACATTCTAGGATATGTTACAGTGGCCTCAAAAATGCGATTATCGGTTTGCATATATCCACACCCCCCCAGTTAAGTTTTTGGAGATAACAGCTGCCCTGCTTTTTATGGAAGAGGTGTCATTTCCTTCTGGTCACCCAAAGTTTTAACTGGTTCTTTGGTGGGGCAAGAGTTGGTGTGCCAGTTGGTGGAGAGGGTGCTGCTTCAATGTACGAGCTGTGTTGCTGCAGGGATTCCATCAAAGTGCATAAGGACATGCTACATGCTTCTGTTGAGTTTGTGCATCAAGTGGGGTGTTCCCTATTCCACAGATGATCACTCTGTGACATGACATTGTGGTTCTGAAAAATCATAAATAGTATTTTAAAGGAGGAGATGACCCTTGCAATGAAAGTACTCAGGTTACAAATGCTGCTGCTTGACTCTACCAAAGTTGTTTAGAAACATGTTAATGAATAAATTTTCTCTTTGTGGTAGATGCTGTCACATTCTGATTTTTTATAACTCCATACTTCTAAATGTCATGGTTCAACACATGGAATTCGGTGTGAGCTGTTTAAGTGTGTATCACTTACACAATCCTGCAAATCTGCCAGATAAATCAATGCAACTCAGATGCTTGTAATGTATAAAACTAGGAATGACTCATGAGGAAATAAATTGTGATTAGTAAAGAGGGGGGGGACCTAAGTAAAAATTACTCAATAAAGGGAATTTTTAGGAGAGAGGAAAAACACTCTTTAAGCAAGAAATTCTGTTCATGGTATTGTGTGTGATACAACAAATGAAAATGGCATCTGAAAGGAGGAAGCAAGAAAGGCAGACTTGTGGTCCATCTACTCTAATCTCCAGCGGTAATTAACAGCAGATGCCTTAAAGAATTTAGGAATAGGGGAAATTTTAAAAGTAGTTGCCCATGTACGCTCCCACTCTCTACTTGTTTGCACCTTCCTGAGCCAGATCAAGTTTTTTGGTAACCCTAGTGGATTTTTCTTCAGTGTTTGTTCAGTGCCGTGAACCTGTGGAAGCATTTGGCGTCTGCAGCATCCTGTAGCAGGATGTCCAGCTGTTTAACTGCTTGTTCCTAGAGAACCAGGAACCTCTCCTTGTCATACCTGACTGCCATCAGCTTTATTTGGTGGCCCTCCTAGTAAAGGAGTGGGAACTGAGGCATGGGATGCTTTGATCTGAAGATAGGCACTCCCAGTCACATTGGGGCTTGATTTTTTTTTTTCCCTTCTTTCTCTTTCCTTAAAGCATGGTTCCAGTCATGACAGGAAGGAAAACTACAGTTCCCGACATGAAAGTTTGTCTCCAGAGGACAGGTAAAATGACTGATATTTTTATCTTTCAATTCTGTGTGTATACACCTCACATAGTGAGTTAGAGAAGCTAAAAAAAATCATCAGGTTATGTTTCTTTTTATATGTTACCGTAACTAAGTGGCAAAAAGCAAGTGTGGATTTAGTAAAATACTTGAGTGTCAATATAACAGTAATTAAATGGATTTGTTACTAAAACTTAGCATTTATTTAAATTATCATGAGACTTGAAAGTGAAAATTACATGCTAGATTTTTGCTTGAAGTCACATATTGCTGATACCACAGTTATCATTTTTGGGCAAGATTACTTTCTGCTGTACAGGCAAAAGAAAGTAGAAACAAATGAATACATGTGCTCCAAGGAATGCAAGCTGCTGAATTTACCATGGGTATTTGATGTTATTACTGTTAAACATTTAATTTCAGATTCTAAGAGCTTTATTTTACAGTGCTTCTTTGCTTATTGATATTTTTTTCCTGATGACAAATTATTGTTAAAGTAGACCCTTTTATTGGAGTGACACGTATTTTGAAACTCACATTGCAGAATTGGAACACTTCTGCATTGTTGCATTATATTGCAAGTATATATTAATACCATTGCTTTTCTCAGCTTCTTACTAAAAGTTTTTGTCTTGGGTTGTGAGTAGGGATATGGAGCGTGATAGGTCTCGGTCTCCATCTCCCAGGAAGAGGAGGTACTCTGATGACAGCAGATATGATGAGGAATATTCAAGACGGGAATACTATGATGACAGAAGTTCAGATGGAAGGTCTGGAGCCCTTTCTTAATCAGTAATGAAATACTTACTTTTAAAGAATAAAATGTGAAAGCTTTTCACATACACTTGGGTGTTTAGTGGGTGTTTTTTTTACTTTTAGAAGGATGGAAAGGGGGAGAGATAGACACTATGAGAGATGGGAGGACAGAGAATATGATCGAAGGAAGCAGAGGAGATACTCTTCACCTGACCGTAGGAGTCCAGAGAGGTCGACAGGCCAGAGCTCACTTGCTCATGATGAGACCACCTCAAAGAAGAAGAAAGAAGAAGTGGATCCAATCCTCACTCGCACAGGTGGTGCATATATTCCGCCTGCCAAGCTCAGGATGATGCAAGAGCAAATCACTGATAAAAATAGGTGAGTTCAAATTTACATAGTAGGTTTTTGCTGCAGGCAAAACAGTTGAGGCGTTTAGAGGATGTTTGGTAAGATGGGATCCATTAAGGGTTGTGATCATTGTTTTGAAGGTATATTTTTATCAGAAGAGAGATAAGAGAATCAGATTAAACTGTACCTGCTTCTGCTGCAACGTGGAAATTATAAAGTAAAGCAGGATACTAAATGTAGCTAGGATTTTTTTGGGACATCTTACAAAACAACATACTGGGTTTTACCATATCTGCAGAGAATTACACTTCAGTTTATCATGTTGTTTCAATGGTTTTCTAGTGATTGAGTGTATAATTGTGAACAACTCTTCACATTTATGCAGTGAATATTTTTAATGTATTTTAGTGATTAAATGAAAATGTGAATATATTTTATATATATATGTATATAAAAACTTGCTCAGTGCAACTTCAAATTTATACATTATTAATTTGTGATACTGTGTAATAGCTTGGCATACCAGAGGATGAGTTGGGAAGCATTGAAGAAGTCGATCAATGGTCTTGTCAATAAAGTGAACGTTTCTAATATAGAAAACATCATCCATGAGCTCCTTCAGGAGAATATTGTTCGGGGAAGGTAAGCCTTGGTATTTTACAATAATTCTTTTGCTTTTCTGGAACATGTACACTCTTCAGGTGTACACTGTTGTGTGTGCTATAAGTAGTGTATGGGTGTTAGTCAGATCTTAGTATTAACCTTAGGCCATATTGTCCTATTCAGAATAGTCCCTTACTTGGGAAAGGGATTGTGTGCTTGGTGGAATAGAAGAGTGCAACAAATGGTGTATATTTCCTTTTCTTAAGGAAATGCATTTTACTTGAATAACTTGTAATTTATAGTTGTCATTGTCTATCTATGATGGTGTATATTTCCTTTTCTTAAGGTTTTCCCAATGCATTTTACTTGAATAACTTGTAATTTATAGTTGTCATTGTCTATCTATAAATTGGCACCATTTCCCTCCTTAGTTGGTTCTGTACTTCCAAACTTGCACAAAGGTGCATTTAAAAGTAATGACACAAACTTTTACCTGGCTGTCAAGTCCTTTCC
The DNA here is from genome assembly GCF_017590135.1 of Pyrgilauda ruficollis. Taxonomy (NCBI): domain Eukaryota; kingdom Metazoa; phylum Chordata; class Aves; order Passeriformes; family Passeridae; genus Pyrgilauda; species Pyrgilauda ruficollis. Next base: position 21,305,929 of record NW_024524377.1, on the reverse strand, counting down.
TGAGGTTTTAACTAGATGATAAATAAGAACTGAAACAGACCACTTTCAGTGGAAGCAAGAAGTAACTAATTTCAAAATGGAAGTGTTCTACTTTTGTGCACTAGTATGAAGTGAATTCTAGTCCACTTGTCAATGCCAAAGTAAGTAGGAATAAGGTCCGTATGCACTTTGTATTTATTACTCTGTAGGAGTTGTTCTTTTTAGGATTTCAGTAGACCACAGGGAAGGTAGATTTGGATATCAGTGTGTACTTTGAAGATTCCACATTTGGAGGTTTGTTTTGTTTTTATCCTCACCCCCATGTAGTTGAGTAATACAGCAAAAGTCAAATTCTGTGTGCTCCTAAACATTACAAAAAGCAACATTGAGAGGAGGGGAAGCAAGTCACAGATTCTTCTCAGTCTTTCTTGATAATAAATGTAAAAGAGATCATTTGAATAATAAAAGAACTGTTATCTCATGAATCCTTTGTTTACATTCATTTAGGCTCTAAGTAGTATTTTATAATCAGTCAAAGTTCAGATTAAAAAAGGGATAATTGCAGGACACAAGGTGGCTTTTTGCATGCTTAGCATTTTTAAGTGTAGCTCTAATGCGAACAATATTTAGTGAAAGATTAGGTGACAGTTTAAGAACTTTCCAGTTCAGAAAGATTTGTGCAACACATTTTGCAACATTCCAATTGTGGCATGATAAACCATGGTTTGAAAAAGATGATCTGGTTTCTTCCAGCTATTCCAGCTGCATAACACTATTTCATGTGGTAAGTACTGAATAAAAACATTACATGTTTTATCACCAGGAAGGTCTTAAAACCCTGCTTATTTTTCTAGGGGATTGCTGTCTAGATCCATTTTGCAAGCTCAGAGCGCCTCTCCGATTTTCACTCACGTTTATGCAGCTCTCGTGGCAATCATCAATTCAAAGTTCCCAAATATTGGTGAATTGATCCTCAAGAGGCTGATACTGAATTTTCGTAAAGGGTATCGCAGAAATGACAAGGTATGTAAAATATAAAGGAGCAACGTGCTGAAATGCGGAATTCTGCAGTGTAACTGTGTCAAGTGTGTTCAAAGGAGCACAGCCAAGACATGGGTCAAGACCAGTCAATGGGACATTTAGTAGTATTAGAGTATCATGAAAGTTTGACAACCTGTTCTGGATTGATACTGTGATAGTTCGGGGTTTTTTGATTAGGGCAGGGATGTTTAATTTTTTATTTTTGAGTGTACCGTCCTAATTGAGAAAAACTACCAGAATCCTTAAATAGCTTAATGACTCCAGTTTGTTTGAGGTGCATTAATCTGTAGTATGTCTGGGTTAGGAATTTCTTCTTCCGTATGTTAACATTTCCTGGTTTATTTCTTTTGCAGCAACTCTGTCTAACATCTTCAAAATTTGTTGCGCATTTGATGAATCAGAATGTGGTATGTTTCTTTGTTTCTGCTCAATCCAAACCCTGTATGGCTAATTTTTAGTTTAAGACAGCGGTACCCTAAGCGAAGGTTCTCTGTCTCTTCTGAAAATTGCTGCAAGTGTGAGTTTGGTGCCTGCTTTAAGTTGTTAAGATCTCTTTATAAAAGATACTGGTAATTGCTTATGCAGTTATCACCACTTATCATTGGACTTATGCTCCAGAGCTTCCCAAGATTTCATGTGTGCGTTTGGGCTTAATGCAAGGCAAGGATCATCCGGGGATCTGTCTCACAGATCTTGCAACATGTGTGTTAGCAGAAGTACACTCAGTTGCATCTAAATCAAATTTATATCCGACTCTGTTCAGTTTGTTCATGTGTCAGAAATCAGGATGCTCTGATTTAAATAAGGTCAGGAAGCATGTCTCAGGAATGTGTTGGGAATGTTCAGCATTTTGGTAAAGAGGAAATTAATCTGAGATGGGCGATTTGCTTATATACCTGGTCCTGGAAGATCTTATTTAATTTTAGATATAACGCACTTAGAACTGGGTTCTGTAATGCAAGTACTGATTTGTTTGTTTCTTGGAAATGCATTCTGTTAGGTTTTTAATGGCAAAATATTTTTCTTTGCTAGTTTGTTCACTTCAATAGAACAATCACATTCACTAGAAAATGGGCGTAAATACTGCTGGTAAAACTGGATTTGAAATTTTGACTTCCTCTTAATCAGCCTTGCCCCACTGCTGCTGCCTTGTATGTGATTAAACTGCCGTGTTGTGGCATCCTCAAAGGCTGGACAAGTCTGTCCAGTAAATGACTGTGGTGGTAGTGTAATATTCTGCATTCTAATTCTTTGCTGATACTTTTTCAACAGGCTCACGAGGTTTTGTGTTTGGAAATGCTCACTTTGCTGCTCGAAAGGCCTACTGATGACAGTATTGAAGTAGCAATTGGATTTATTAAAGAGAGTGGGCTCAAATTAACAGAAGTTTCTCCTAGAGGTATTAATGGTAAGTACAGTTAGCCAAAACCTATCTTGGCATTGGTATTAGTAAATACCTTTCGTGTTTACATTTCTCTCTTTTCCAAAGCAATCTTTGATCGCCTTCGACACATTCTGCATGAATCGAAAATCGACATGCGCGTTCAGTACATGATAGAAGTCATGTTTGCTGTACGGAAGGATGGCTTCAAGGATCATCCAATCATTCCAGAGGGATTAGATCTAGTGGAAGAGGAGGATCAGTTTACTCATATGTTGCCATTGGAAGATGACTACAACCCAGAGGATGTTCTTAGTAAGTTAGAAATGAAAGATAATTCCTTAACTGCATTACCCAAGAAAATGAATTCAAGATTGAATATTAAGAGCTTTCTTCAATTTGTGTTTAAAATAAAGATTCTCTTTTATTCTAAAGATGTTTTCAAGATGGATCCGAACTTTATGGAAAATGAAGAGAAATACAAAATGCTGAAGAAAGGTAGGGATATTTCTGTGTATGCACAGCCATTACCTATGGCATTTGCTTATTCAGCTGTTGCTGCCAACATTTATTTAAGAGTGGGTGATACTTCTGTTCTATAAAACTCATTCAGTTCACATACCTTTCCTTAGTGTTTGTGCTACTCAGTGTTGTTCCTTCATCTAAGTTTCCATTCAGTTATGATAATCTGCTTTTTGGCTTCTTTGACATTCTGTACCTGAGACATCCTTTCACTCTTCAGAGGGGGGATCAAGGGGGTTTTTGTAATGAAAGTACTGTGGTCTGTGTTTCATTAATCTGGGATACTGCTCTTTCAGAAATTCTTGATGAAGGTGACACTGAATCTGAAGGAAATCAAGAAGCTGGAAGTAGTGAAGAAGATGAGGAAGATGATGAAGACGAGGATGAGGATGGTAAGTGTATGACTGGCACCTTACAAGCAATTGATTGAATGTAGCTTAGCAGGAAAGAAGAGCTCAGCTTCTTAGATGTTTTGCAAAACTGAGATGCTCAAATGTTAAGCAGTGTTTTCATCTTCAGTTATTCTCAGATCTAAGTGTTTACTAGCAAACATAAAAGTCTGAAAGAAAGCATTCAGCACATGCAGAAAAGGAAAAGCAACTTTGCCACATTATTGCTGACAGTATCAGTTTGAGATACTGATGATTTCCTTGACAGTATCCTTGGAGAAAAGCCTTGCAAATGTAAGACATGAAAAAGAGCAAAATGAAAACTCTTGCTTAAACTTTTCCATGCTCTGTCATATTTTTAAGTCACTTTCAAAATTAGGATGGATTTTCTTACAACTGTATTTACATCCTCCATATCTCACTTCAGTGGAGATTCATTTTCAAAGAATGTATTCAATTCCCAGGAAAAAACATTGATGGATAAGCATAACTGAAATTTTTGTACAGACTGCATGAGCAATGGAAAAGACAATCAAGTATTGTTCCTGTACAATACCAGGAATGGATTTCCTTACTAGTTTGGTGGAATATTTCAAAGCAGAGTGTGGAATAGAATAGCAGAGCTCCCAGCCTCATGAAAAGTATGAACATTCCCATAATTTCTCATTTTCTTATGCTTCTACCAAACTTTAAAAGACTGGAGGAACAGTGAGTATTTCACAAATTGAAGTGTTCCCAGAGTAGTTTTGTTCAGAATGGATGTTTCTACTCTTGCTCCAGGACTTTGCAGAATGCTGCAATGTAGATCCTACAATTAACAGGAACTAACAATTACCTGTTAAAGTCAGAAATGCTGCATAAAGCATTGTATGCGTAGGTTATGCAGAAAATGGATTGCTGATAATGTTGACAAGAAATGTTAAACCTAGAGGTTGCAGTGACTAAGAAACATGAAATGTCGTTAAAAGAATTACCCTTTTAAAACTGTCTCTAAATATTTACTTTTGTTACAGATTAAGCAAATACTGATTTTTTTCCTTATCTATAAAAATAAACATTAAAAAATACATAAACCTGCAAACAGTGCTAAGTACTTCTAGAAAAACAGTGTGCTACAGACTCAGTAAATGATAAATAGAGCTGTCCTAAAAAATTACTATGTATGTCTTCCTTAATGTTTCACTCTCTACAAACCCATGTTTTTCTGTTCCAGGTCAGAAAGTTACTGTCCATGACAAAACAGAAATTAACCTGGTCTCCTTCCGTCGTACAATTTATCTGGCTATTCAGTCAAGGTAAATATAAATTATACACCTAGGAGTGTAATTCTTTAGAAGTCAGTGAGCTCTAATTCTTTCTTTTAAAATTCTGTCTTAATGTGCAATTTAAAAGAAAACAAAGTAGGGAAGTGGTCTTTATGGAGCCTGACATGTCTGTGTAAAGCAGACTGTTTTCTAAATTGTCATTCTAAAATGAATCTTGTTTGTTTCAAAGTATTTGGGTAGTGGACTGGGACTATTGCTGTAATGAGAACTTTCTGAATGAACGGAAGTCAGTGATCTTCAAATTTTACAGCATTTTGAAAATTTATGAAAAAAATTTGAGACACACTTAGATATTCTTGTAGTTTGTCTCCACTTCTGAGATGGAGTTCTTTTATCACCTGCATTGTTTGGAAAATAAGTATGCAATTAGCAGCCCTGAAGTATAGTCTGCTTGTAGTTATGAGCTCCACTTGCAGTTTGTGGCACAAATATTCCAAACCTGCTGGGTGTAGCTTCTTAGTCACGAGGCTGAGAGGAGGGATTGATCCCCTGCAGGTCTGATGCTGCATGACGAGTGCAATGATGTAGTTGTGGTGTTGATCATTAGACATATGAATTAATGCCGTACTGAGGGTATCAAAGGCTCTCACGTGTCTCAAAGTTACTGTTCAGTACTTTCTTGCCTTACTGGAACTTGTTCATCTGATGTGTGGGAGGGAGGATGTACCCAGTGGTAGCTAAAGGCTTTCAGAACAGGAGTGCAAAGAGGAGACTGGTATATATTGCTTTTGGAGCTGGTCTAAATGGCTTCCATTTCAGCATCTTTCAAAATGTGCAAAACAAGCTCCCACTTTTCTGTTTTATTAAGTTTTCTAAGACGATGTGATAGTAATAATGACTTGGATCATCTTGTTTTCAGATTGCCTGCACATGTAATCACTTTGGATTAATTTTCAGATAGAAACTCATGAAATACAAAATGTTTATTAAAAAAAACACAACAGCAATAAAGTTTTAGCAAATCAAACGGCTGACATACTTTACTTCAGAACAGTTGAGGATTTATCACCAATGAGGATTCTTAATATAGTTTTGGAATGTTTTTAGCATAACATATATTGCACAGATAATAAGTGTTTTTTTCTATTCAGCTTAGACTTTGAAGAATGTGCTCACAAACTGCTGAAGATGGACTTCCCTGAAAGTCAGACTGTAAGCCTTCACTCTTACTCTTCTTGTTACTAACATAAAGATACAGTACTATGGTAGTATCTAAAAACCTTGCTCACATTCCATGACCTATTTTGTATAGCAGGCAGATGAATGAGAGTCATTCCTTACAGCTGTGGTTCCTCAAAATTTATTTCACAACCTTTAGAGCAAATAGACTGACACACATTTCATAAGCAATTTGTCTTAAGCATGTGCTCCTTTCTGTCAAACAACACAAATGTTTGCTCATAGCCTTTTGAAAAGATCTGTTGTTTGGACTGGTGAAAGTTCTGTTCTATAACAGTACAGCACCATGACATGGTTCTGTCTCTGGAAGGACTTTGGGTTGAAGATAATATTTGCAGACAGCTGAAGACTTTATCAGTGGGGCTTGAAATTTAGCACAGTGCTATGAGTGTGTTGTTTAGGTGCTTTCACAGTAAGTGAGTAAACAGCATATTGAATTAAAGCAGTTTTGAGTGATTGCTTTGCTGTAATTTTGGAGCTCATGAGACTAAAGCCGTTTTGTCCTCAGACTCTGTAAGGTAAATGTGATTGCTGTGTTTTCAAGTAATGGAAACTGTTCTTCATCCAGTACTTTTGTTCAATACTGGTAGAATGTAAATACACATCTACTTTTCCAAGCAGCTTTTCAGACAGCTGTAAGCTGTTATCATAGGAGTTGCACTTGGGTGAGCATTTTAACTTCTTGTGGCTTTAATTAAGAGTTTTATTTGAAACAGTGTGTGTAATAAGTAACTTTAGTATAATACTAACTAGTAAAGGGAGATCTGGGCTACACTTAGGTATTTTTTGAGAAATTTTTTGCCTATAATTTTTTCAATTCTTGCACTGTTGCTTGTTTCTAAGCAATTTACATGGAAGTAAACTAAGACCCGAAATTGTGATTTTTTTTTTAAATCTGGTTCTCTAATTCTGTACATGAAATGCAATATTAAGCATGCATAAGATTGTAATTGTCAGTGAAGGATACATAATCTGAAGAACTCTAAAGAGAAAAAAATCCTGTTGCCCAGCAAATCAATTCAGCTATAAATAATAGAGCAAACAATCTAGAATATATGTACTAGGCCACACAACAGAGTTATAGTGCATAACACTACTTGCTTGTAGTGAGAACTACTTAACTCTTAGGATTTAATACCATGGCAGTCTCTGTCAGCTTCTAACTTCTGTGGGCAAAAGCTGCTCAGAAGAAATAAGGGAAGGAAAAAGAAAAACCCAACAATTAGTATCAACCTATAGTTCAGTACTTGTTGTAGGAATTACTACAATTCAAGATTGAAAACTGTTGTAAAACTGCGTCCTCTTACCACATGAGGCTTCTACTTTGGAGAGGCTTCTACTGATGTCTTTTTTCCTTAAGACTCCTAACTACCCTTCACCTTGTTTATCAAAGGTATGAGAGCTTTGACTTGCTCATTGTATAGAATTGAGCTCCTTTATGGGGATAAAAATCTTAAAAAAGAAGAAAGACACTTCCTGATCATTGTGAGAGCAGAAGGAATAAGCAGATGTAGGCAGTAAAATTATTCAGGGGTTTCTAGGACTTGAGTCTGTACATGTGGATTAAAAAAAAAACCTGAATACATTCAGCAGGAAATTTGTTTAAATTAGCTACCAGATTTTAAGCTAGAAAAATCACCTTTTATTCATTCAAGCTACTGTCTTCTGACTGAAGCCTTTATTGAATTAATTCCCTTTGCCTTTATTAAAAAACAAGCTATTATTTAGTTTGCAGATGACACCAAGTTGGGCAGGAGCGTTGATCTGCAGGAGAGCAGGAAGGCAGAGGGATCTGGACAGGCGGTGGACTGAGGCCATTGGTGTGATGTTCAATGAGGCAGGGTGCTGACTCCTGCCCTTGAGTCACAACAGCCCCAGGCACAGCTACAGGCTGGGGCAGAGTGGCTGGAAAACTGCCCAGCAGCAAGAAGGAACCTGGAGGTGCTGGGCAGCAGATAAACATGGTCCAGCAGTGCCCAGGTGACCAAGAAGGCCAGTGGCATCCTGTAGTGTGGCCAGCAGGACAGGGGCAGTGACCATCCCTCTGTACTGGGGACTGAGGCTGCACCTGGGGTGCTGTGTGTGGCTGAGGGAGCTGGGCTTCTTCATTCTGGAGAAGAGGTGGCTCAAAGGGGACCTTATCACTCTACAAGTACCCAACAGGAGGGTGTAGCCAGCGGGGGTTGGTCTTTTCTCCCAGATAACAAGTGGCAGCACCAGAGGAAATGGCATCAAGTTGCTCCAGGTGAGGTTTAAATTAAACACTGGGAACAGTTTCTTGACTGATAGGGTGGTCAGTCTTTGAAACAGGCTGCCCAGGGAAGTGGTGGAATCAGCATCCCTGGAAGCGTTCAAAAGAGGTGTCGGTATGGTTTAGTGGTGAACACAGTGGCATTGGATTTACGGTTGGACTTGATCTTAGAGGTATTTTCAACTTTTATAATTCTCTACTACTATTATTTTAGCCATAAAGCACTTCTTTCTTTTTTTGATCTGCTTTACTGAAAGCTCCAGCAATCTGCATTGCAGGATGTTGCATCTTATTTCTTCGCACTTTCTGATCCAAAGCTTTAAACAGTCTTGAGAAATTCCTGAAATGTTTGGTGAACTCTTGGGTGAACCTGCAAACTTTGTTTATGCTCATTCTCTGTTCCAACTCCTACTATGAATGGCAGTCTTCATGAGAAGCAGGAACTAGAGCATTTAGCTGAAGTATTCCTTAAAAATCAGGTGTAACTTAAGATTTTCATTGCAAAATTTTTATTCAAATCAAGTCTGATTTTACAGTAACATTCTGCTTTTCTTCTGAAAGGCTTCACTTAATAAAGTAATATGTATTGAATTTTCTCATAAAGACTGTTTTCCACAAGTTTGAGTAGTAAATTGTCAATTACATACAATCAAAAAATGAATCAGAATATCTGAAACCTAAAGACAGATGCAAACAACAGGTTTGAGACTAATACAGTCTTAATGACCATCTTTCTGGGTAACTCTTCCAGAAATCATCTTCTGTGTAGAATGTTTTGGTGTGATTATCAGGGTTGAGTTCAGAAATACATTAGCAGTTTTTACCAGTGGTTGAAGTATCAGATCATTGTCACATTAACTTCTGTGCAACACAAGTCGTTCGTCTGTTTAATACCAGTAATGGATCTATCACACAGCTCTGACTCACAGAAAGAGGATTAAGGTTCAGATGGATAATCTGTGGACTGGAACAACATAATACTGCTTTTTGGCATTGCATTTTAGGACCAGCTGCTGAGGAGGGATGTCAGCAGTCCTGTGATTTTTTTTTTTTTTTTTTTTTGAGGGAAAACATTTAAAGTGTTACTTCATTTCTAAGTAAATTTACTAGGAGTGGGTTTGCTTTTATTCATGTTATTTAGACCCAGCTGAAGCCCACAGATCAAAAGTGAAATAGCTTTGCTGTCTGTACTTCAGTCTGTGCAAAGCTGTTCTAAACAAGCCTTGCAATTGCTTCTTTGAGCATATGTTCAGTCTTGGCAGAGCTCACTGTTTTACTTTTTTAAAAAATACTGTTATTATCTCTGTTAAAGCTGTGTTAATCCCATGTATTACCAAAGAAGAAAATTTAAATAAATGAAAACTGTAGTTAGAGTAGTGTGGTATTACTGGTTGTTCTGGCTTCTGAACTGTGAGAAAAAGCAAGCAAACAAGACTGGCTGAAATGCAGACAACTAAAAATAATTAAATCGACCATACATTGTTCTTACTCTGTGAAAATGTGCCTAAAATGGATTGGCTTTTAGGCTTTTTTTGTTTCTTGGTTTCTGATAAGAACTAAACTTGTATACAGAAATGTTGCTAAATTAAATTAGAGCCTCTTCTAACACTGTGCATATTCCAGATAAAGGTAATGCGTCACCAGATTTTATTTTTTTTTACTTGAAATGAAAAAAAAATTCTTGCAGGCACAGCCTTCTTGAAAGAATTATGCATGCATCTGACACATCTCCATTTTTACGGGGTGGTGTCACTTGCTCAAAGCAGTCCTAGTTGGTGGTGTGGGAGTGTCAGTGTCTCGTGTTATTTATGCCTTGAGTCTTGAAGATAACACAAGTACTTATGTTGGCCTGACTATTTTCACTTTCAGTGAAAATATAGTTCAGAAAACTGATGTAGAGCAGGATGGTCTAAGGCTGATAATTACGCTTTGGTCAAATTGATGATTTCTTAGATACATTAATTTCTTCTCTAATTGGAGGGCATTGCAGCTGGTAGATTTAGCAACTGCACCCTGATTAGTTCACAGCCTTGCTACTGGCTGTAAAAGATAATCATCCTCAAGTAGCTTTCCTGTGTTTTGAAGTAGGATGTTTTTGTGGGCCTGAGGTGCAGGATCATTCTAAATTTCCATGATTTGTCAGTTTAAAAAAAAGTACATCGCATGCACATACCATGTTGTGATATTTGTTGATGTCTCCAAAGTGAAGGTACAGAATCCATACAGAATTAGGCTGTTGTTGATAGCAGGCATTAGCTAGAATTCTGCCTAGATTTTGGTCTTCCACGTATGTGTGTAGGCATTTAACCTAAGGAGGTGGAATTGCTCAGTGAAATCACTTAAAGTGAAGTTTTGCATGTGCAGCCTTCAGGTAGTAGGAAAGAGATACTCTGGGACTTCGATGTATTGTTCCATTTTTGTGTGTTGCAGACTAGTAGCAGCATGATTTAAAATATATCTATCCTTATATCCAGTTAATGATTCCAGTATAGAATACTAAGTCTGATTTACACAAGATTTGTGATAACCATATTCAGTTTTAAGCCTATGTTGCTCTAAACAGAAAAGGGATTGAGCAAAAAAAAGGGACAAAAGTTGAGGAAGACCATTAGCAGAGCACAGGACAGACCTGGAGACTTTGTAGTAGATGCTAAAATCACTGCACATAGCTTGGCAAGAAGCTGCCTGCTGCTGAAACACCTTCCGTGGCTTTGTCAGCTTTGTCTCTAAGTGGAAACTTGACAAATTAAGAAGAGAAAGCAGAGATGCTGGGAAAAGTAGGCTGTGTGATGGTTACACCCATTAAAATATGCACCAGTAAGGAAAGCTTTAAGGTAGTCAGTGGGAGTAAAATAGGCATCAGTGAATTAAAAGAGAAAAAAGTGTGGCATCTGTAAAAGCAGTGAAAATACATAAAATGCAAGGCACTCGTTTCACATAATTCCAATTTCACATTGATTTAAACGGACCTGAGGCCTGCACTAGGTTTGCTCCTGGCAAACCAATTCCTTTAGTTCCATGAAGAAGCTTCTAGAAATGAAGTGTTGACATTGAAAATGTTATATTTTAAGAATAGCTTACAGGGTGGGGATGTCTCATGATGGCTTCAGCTTGTGTATGCAATGGATGGAACAGAGCTGTGGGCTGGCAGGGGAAGGGAGGTGGAAATGGCATCACTTCCAGCCATGAAAGGCAGAAAGGACCTCCACGTGGAGGCAGCCTGGGGGGCAGCTCTGAAACTGCAGTCTTGGCTGAATGCAAATCTTACAGAAATTGCAAAAAATGGTGAGAATGGGCAGGGAGGAAGTACTAGTACCGTGATCAGAAGGGGATAAGTTACTTTAGCTCTTCTGCCTGCCATGAACACAGCCCGTGTATGAAGCTGAGAGAAGATGGATTGGGCAGGGTTTGCTTGTGTTTTAAAATTGTAAAACCGGGAGAAAAAACTAGTCTGATTTTTCTGTCTTTTCCTTTAGCATCTTTAATGTATGATGCCTGCCATGTTAGGTTGAGGCACGGTACATCTAAACCATTATTCTGTTTGGGTAAGAGCAGAATAGAGACTGTTTAGGGAGAACTGTGAGAAATGCACTGCATTTAGGAGCTTTCTCTTTATCTTCTGTCTTGGCAGTTTTGGGAAGTGCTGTTGTTCTCTATACAGTAATAAATTCAAGATCTTCATAAAAGATGATTCACCATCTGTATGAGATGTCAGCTATTTTGAAGTGTTTTACTTTGTGATTGGATAGCTATGTATGCTTTCTTAACTATGCTGAGTAGTTACTTATTGAGCATTGTATGAAAACAGTTAAACAACACAATATAGAAATTGCCTGTAAAATTGGGGAACAAATTCTTTGTGGTCTTCAAAACAAGTGATGGGCTAAATAACAGGCTCTTCATGCCATAAACATCATTGGGAGTACAGATATTAGTTCACTAACTTTTGAAGCTGTAAATTAAGCTAGAATTGCCATCTGACCTTGTTGCATCTCTCAAAAAGTAATTAAATAATTGTAAAGTTTGTTAATTTTAAATCTGAAAGACAGTTAACTCTAGACCTAACCTCAAATTGTTTGGATAACACCAGCAAGAATATCTTTATGGGCAAACCTTATTTTTGTACATGTGGTTATTCAAGATACCCTCCTAGAAATCATTGTAATATTTAATTAAAATGTTAAAATATTTAATTACTGTAAACCACAGGGGATACCAAGGCTATAATTGCATTTAAAATGAGGAGGAAAAGTAATTTGTTTTTCAAGTCTTCCTGACATTATTAACAGTGGCATCAGCACTTTACCCTTTTTATTGTTAAAAACTGATTAACTGCAGCATTACTGTAAAATGGGATAATATAAAAAGTTAATATGCATTTTAATACATCACATTAACACTGTGTGGCAGTTAAAAGGAATGCCTCTAAACACATCTGTAGGTTTATTTGATATATTACTGCCTTGTTATTTGGAGGAGTGGTTTCTTTTCTTGTTCAGCATGGTTGGCTTTTTATTTGTTTTGAGCTTTTCTAATGGGCAAAAATGTTCCTTCTGAATACTTGCTTGGAAGAATGACACAAGTGGGAGAAGAAATCCAGTATGAAATCATCTGGTGGTAGTTTTTATAGGAATGTTACTATTAGTTTAAAGAGAAGTTAAACTAATAATGAAAGACACATGATTGACAGCCAGAAACCTATTTGGGAGTGTCCTAAATTGGATTACACTATGGAATTGATCTTAGGAGAAAACAGTAATAAAAAAGTGAATGGGCAAAAACTGCAGGGCTATTTTAAGCATTGTGTAACTTCATGGCTTATAATTTGTATGAAAACATTTGCTCACTTGCCTGCCTTAATGTTGCCAAATGTACCCTAAACCAATTCACAGCTGCATCTCAGGCAGAAGGTCAGGGGAATAAGTTTGGAATATTTCTGATTTTGGAAATAACTGCTAAGAAATGCATGTTGTGTTTCCAAATGGTTTGTCTGTAAGCCATTTTAACACTTGGAAGTTGTAAAGAATTTTTATTTTCTGTAAATGCAGGGATTGGTACTATTTCAAACAAACAAAAAGAAACCCTAAGAAGAATATCACAAAAAGAAGCAACTGACAAACAAAAACAAAACTAAGAAAGCCCTCAAAACCTTCACTTTGTGCATTGTGTTAACACATAAATCTTAGTTTAGGCAGGAGAGGAAATTTGAAGGGCAAAAGTTCATATTCATGTCCCAGAGAAATTCAGAAAACTACCGGTGTTGCTAATGAAGTTTGATTTAGTAGTCACTTCAAAGCTCACATCTATGTAAGGCTTCCTTCAGTTGTTTGGTGTGTACTGATGGGGTTTTTTTGCTGCTACAGTGAATTTACCTGGAGAAATATTCTTTTTTTCATAACCCAGAAAGAACTGTGCAATATGATACTTGACTGCTGTGCTCAGCAAAGGACATACGAAAAATTCTTTGGGTTACTGGCAGGGGTGAGTTCTGTTTCAGATTTTGTACTTTATGATAGAGTAAAACAATGAAATTTTCTATTTTTTGTGTGTCAAACTTAAGTTTTAATGGATAAATAAAACTAATAGTCTTTTTATCATTCTGAAAATGCTTATGTTAGTTGATTGTTTTAGTGGATTGAGATAGCACTTTGATTGTAAAAAGCATAGTAAATGCAGAAAGAGAATTGACTTTCCCATTATGTTGTTGCTTATTTTGCCTTCCTTTTTTCTCATTATGGTAGAACAATAAATCAGTGGCAAAGAAATGGTAAAAAGACATGATAGTATTATGAGTTACCAGAAAATAGCCTTTTTACAGTGCTAAAGAGTAATCTTGGAGACTCTTGTCATTTACCACCTTGTTCAAAGCTGCTTAGCAGGTTTAATTTAGAGCACAAGATTGAATACTTACTGTCCTGAGCTTGGGGGTATTTTGTTTGCTCTTCAATAACCAGCTAACTCTCTGGTTTTGTGTAACTAACTGCTAATTACTTAAGGTTTCCCTATCGATAATATTGACATGTCTGAAGAGTTAAGATGAAATACTTGTCTCCTCAAGGGAGCAAGCTGTGCTGAAAGGGAACATTTCTTCCCATTTGTATTTTTCATCCATTATTCCAGGAAATCCTTTTGCTGACAGTCACAAAGCAGTAACCACATGAATCTGCATGTTCAGATGAATGTAAATGTTGATTTCTATATCCTCTGAAATGTTTATGTCCAAAATGTCTTACTCCTGCTTCCTGCTGCCTCTCTAAACTGAAATAATCATTTAGTGATGTCCTGGAAAAACTTGGGGTTGTATCAGGTGAAAATACTTGATGTATAGAAGTCAAGGAAAATGCTGGATAATTTGCTGTAGTTCAGAATTGATAATTACTGCTTTGCAATGCAAATGAGTTTCTTATCCTGACAAACTGCTCGAAGCTATAAAATATATCCATTTGAGTATTTGCTCTTCTTCAAAGGGTTATTTAAAACAGAAGTCTTGCAGTAAATATTGACACCATTAGGTCACTTAGTTGTAGGTTATTTGCATGTTTAGTGTTCTGTTTAAAGTGGTGGTTTAAATGGTACCATGTTGTCTCAGCGTTTCTGCATGCTAAAGAAAGAATACATGGAGTCCTTTGAAGCCATTTTCAAGGAGCAGTACGATACCATTCATCGTCTGGAAACGAACAAACTGAGGAATGTGGCCAAGATGTTTGCTCATCTCCTGTACACCGATTCGATTCCCTGGAGTGTAAGTTAAAACAAAAAGCCATTGTTTTTGAGCTCCAGTACTCCACAGTAACATACAGTACATTAATTCTAGTATTATTCTACAGTTTCTAATGACTTGTGGCAAACTGGATTATCTTAAGTAACTTCGCAGACACTGTTAAGAATTCTGGTTTGTTCCATCTCCTTTTTCTCCCTCTTGTGTATCATCATCTTCTCTCCCCATTTTTCAGTAGTTGATTTAAGCTATTTATTATTAGCTGGAATTGGTTGATTAAAAAGTGCTTCTTTTGGAAAAGAGTTTTGAGCTTCTAAATTTTGATAAATTAGAAATTGTATTGAATTATAAGACAGTTAAAAATACTGTCATTTTATGATTTAAATAACTAATAAATAAAAGCAGTGTCACATTTTGATATATATTATTATGTAGCATTAAAAATGAAGAAATAAATATCAAGGTAACTTCTCATATTGTTTTGTTCTTGTTTCATAGCCTAGTCTAACTGTCATTCTTCGAGCACACATATGTCAGTCCAAATATTTTACCTATCCTGTATTTAAGTCCAAAATCACTTAACTTGCCAGAAATTCACGCATCTGATTTTGTCTTTTGGAGCTTTCCTAAATTAAAAAAAAAAATCCTTAAAGAATTGCTAACATAAATATGATCAGCAGCTGCTCCCATGTGGTAGAAAAGACTTTTTGAGAAAGACAGTCTTGACTAGAATTTGTGAACCTTGGGGAAAAAATATCAGTCTTTATTAGTTATTTCAGGAGGACAAAAGTTTCTAAGATAAGAAAAGAATGTATGTTTAAACATAAAGGTTAATGCTTTACTGAATATTTTCAGGTCCTTGAATGTATAATACTGAGTGAAGAAACTACCACATCCTCCAGTAGAATTTTTGTCAAAATATTCTTTCAGGAACTCAGTGAATATATGGGACTTCCAAATTTAAATGCAAGATTAAAAGATGTGTAAGTTGAAATTTTATTTTCAAAACTGTAAATTTAATTAGGTTCTTTATCTGAAAACGTACAGCTAAGAACTCTGTGTTCAGGTTCAAGTGAGACTGCCCTTCTGTAGCTGCAGTGCTTCAAGAATAAGTTCATGTATGGATTTAGTCATTGCAAGGAGTCACTTTTGAAGCTGAGTGCATTGCTGTTGTTTTGGGTTCAAGTACGTGCATGATTCTTTTTAAGATGTATCTGTTCCCCCTCCACCCCTCAGTGACACTCAGCTACCGTAACAATTTCCAAGTGTGAGTTTATTTTTATATATTGTCAGCTGTATAGCTGCATAATAAATGTTACTGGGGCTTCTCTTCCTGGCAAAACTTAGGAGAAAACACACAACTATTAGTAACAGTTTCTCTAGGATTACTTACTAATCCTTAATTGTAGTATACTTAACATTCTTTTAAATCTGTATGGGATTTAATGTGTTACATTCTGACAATGTTATTTGCAGTTGCTTGAGCTATTTCCTCTAAGTTGGGATTTCTTTTGTGTATGGTGAAGAATTTGGTAGATGCTTTAGTTCATGTAAACTTAAATTTGAAACTATCCCTATGTCCTTATATGAGGGGATTTCAGCATGGATCCCTAATTTTTGTGCTTCTTGGTCAGCACCTGTTATGCTTTGCTATTCCAGGCTGCTGCAGTTCCACAGGTCACTTCAGGGCTTCACAAAGCTGGGGTTTCTGTTCTCATTATCTGTCACTATGTACGGAGCTCTCCTGTGTGTGAAGTTTATGTTGTCATAAAAGAGCAAGTTTTTAAATAGCATTTGATTAGATGCATCACAGGTACAAGCAATGAAAGCATTGAAAAATGCACAAACAGAAAACTTTTGCTTTCTTGTGGAGATTCATGCAGTTTCTTTTTCAGTTTCTTTATGTCAGTGGGAGCGCTGAGCTGGCATGGTGTTTAATATGGATGTTTGTTTTCATCAGGACACTGCAGCCTTTCTTTGAGGGATTATTGCCTCGGGATAACCCAAGAAACACTCGCTTTGCCATCAATTTCTTCACTTCTATTGGCCTTGGAGGACTAACGTGAGAAACTTTTCTCATTTAATATTTACCTTCTTCATCTTCCCTCTCCCCCATGAACAAAAAATAAAATTGAAGAACAATTTTTTTTTTTTTTTTTTTTTTTTTTTTTTTTTTTTTTTTGCTAATTAGGGATGAATTACGGGAACATCTTAAAAATGCACCAAAGTTGATCATGACACAGAAGCAAAATGTTGAGTCATCAGATTCCTCCTCATCTTCAGACACAGACTCTTCCTCAGATTCTGATTCTGACAGCAGCAGTAGTAGCTCAGAGTCATCGAGCAGCAGTGACTCCTCATCTAGCAGTGACAGCAGCAGTGACTCAGGTATTTCAACACCAGCAGTACAACTATTTGCTTTTCTTTTCTTTCTTTCTCAGATATGTTTATTACTCTTTCTGTGTATACTTCTTTTGAGGAAAATCTGGCTATAGACAGTGGTCATGTCTCTGTTTTAAAAACTAATATTTTTTTTTAAGTTTTAAAATATTAAATATTTCTCAAGGAAATTTATTTTTGAATTTGTACTCAGAAAAACAGAGTTCCATTTTTAGAGACTTAAATATCTGAGAAATGTTCGTTTGTAGATTACTTTTTTTATACAATTGATATCTGTTGCACTCTACAGTGATTTCAGTTTATTGGAGGATTGAGGGATTAGAGTCATTCCCAATTATTTTTTCTGGGTTTACTCTAGAGACTCATGTCTACAACTCTTTTTTCTTGGCTTAATTGAGTGATCTTGATACTCCTTGTGTCTTTCCCTGGAAGTATGTGCTTCTTCCTTCTTCCTTCCAGAAATCCGTTCTTCAGTTCTAGCAATGTGTTTAAATATTGTTCACCATGTGAGTCCCTATTTATAATTCTTCTGCTTCAGGAAAAGATTGTGTGGCAATACAGTCAAAATTCTTGTCTGTAGAGGAATTTCCAAGGAAGAATTAGCTTTTTCTTATAATTTATTTTGTATTTTCATGCATTATAATTAGCATTTAGTGTCTTATACTGTTGTGCTGATGTAGAAACTATTAGACATGAACTGTCATAAACATTGCTCAATCTTTAAAGTAGTTGCTATTATGAGTTAGTGTGTGCAGTCTCCCCCAGTATATATAGCAGGAGCAGATGATAGCACAGCATGACTTCCTGTAGCACAGAAGTTCGCTGATTCAAAGTTAATTTGATTTATTACGTGTCTTTAAAATGAAAATGATGAATAGAATAAAAGCAGTGTGAACTGCTCCTGCTTTGGAAATGCAGTTCTGTTCTCCAGCACAATCTCCTGTCCAAGGTGGAGCTGTGTGTCATGGCTAACAGCATTAGTGACGACAGCACGCGAGGAGGGCGCAGCCAAACAGGGTCAGCGGAGGCACTGGTTCAGCACAGAGCCAGATGGTCCTGCAGGGACAGCTGCAGCTCTGCTGAGCTGCTTGATAGGAGCCAGAGGGGTCAATCCTTAGTGACAAACCAAGTCTGCAGTCTGGGACTAGGAACAGGGTTTTTCAAAGTTTAGGACCTTCTCTTTTACTACTTGCCTTTTCTCCACTGAGGAACACATTCAATGAAATTCACATCTTGATACCTCTGCAGCCTGCTTACACTTTTCAGTTTCTTGTGTACCTTAATACAGTGGTCAGAACACTAATTGGAGATAACAGTAAGCTTTAATGGTTAACTGAGTTGAGGTTCCATTACTGATTGTACCTCTAAAGTCTTCCTGTGTTTGCAGCTTCTAAAATCTATAAAATTACTTGGAAGAGTTAAGAGGCATTTTTCAGAGGAATGTGTGGCAGTATTTCAGTGTTAGTGCAGTGTATGAGAGAAAAATAGAAAACCTGATGATCAGAAGTAGAGCTAAGTTAGAGATTACTGTCGTACTGCCTGTTAATGCTTGGAACTTCATCAGCTTGCTCAGCTCAGCACTGCCCTGGGGAGGTAGTTCTAAACCAGGAGGATAAAATACAACTGCCCTCAAAGCAGCTGGTTCTTTTCTGTTTGCTTTCTCAGGTCTTTTCCTACATACTGGTGGATGAAAATAGTATGGAAAACACTGCTTAAAAACCATAATGGATTAAAATGTATCTGAATTGATCCATCATTGCATTTTAAGAGAATGTCAGCAAGCCTTAGTTCAGACACAAGCCTAGACAATTCAGATAATGCATGTACTAATAAATCAGTTTATGGCTGTGATATTTTCAAAAGGTGATGAGGAGCAGCTATGTGATTCTATAGTTCATGCACTAAGGTGAATGAATGGTTATTGTAAGTGGCTGTTAGTGCCAAATACTGTCGAGTGGGATCTAAAGGTCCCTGATGAAGAGCAAACAGCAAGGTAAGACCTGTTCCACTGAGATGAGACTACTGTGTATTTAGAAATACAGAAGTTAGTTTTAGTCTTGTTGACAAAGCTATCACTATTCCTCCTGAAAAATGAGCCTGAAGGCCATTGTTACAGTGCTGCAATACCATTATCTCAAGCCATTTCATCCTACCTCTTTTTCCACATGGGATAGTGTTGGAGATTTTACCTCATATGCTGTTTTTCATCTCCATTGACTGATAAGCTTTTCCAGGAAAAGTCAATTATTTTGAGACTGGATAGTCTGGGAAAGGTCATCTTCGTAAAAAAAAAAGAGATTATTTGTGAGAGTGCTTTGGTGTATGACTTTACAGCCTATGCCTGGTCCTTGGGTACAAGTCAGCAAGAGGGTGTTGACAGGTAGAGGTGTTCAAATGACAGGCATCACGTGCAGATGGCAAAGGGATAAAAATAAGGAGTTCATTATTTTGGACCCTTTGTCCAGATACATGTGCAGAAATGTTTTCTGGCAAAAAACACTCTCTAGAACTCTTTCTGTAGTTTGATAAATTTAATATACTAAATTAAAATGCAACCTTACTTCCATAATTTGTTATAATTTCAGATGTTTCTAAAGCCAAAAGGAAGAGAACGCAAAAGAAAAATAGAGAATCTGAGAAAGTTTCCAGGAAAAAACAAGAAAGGAGAAGGAAATCGCATGAAAAGAAAATTGGAAGGAGGCAGCAAGAGGAAAGAAGTGATACTGAGAGCAAATCAGAAAGAAATCACCGACATTTAAGAGAATCACATAGGAGAGATGATGTTTCAAAGTACCACCACAGAGATGAATCCAATGGCAGAGATGGTTACCACAGCGGAAAGGATAGGAACCATGAAAGAAGTAAGGATCCAGAAAATAAACACAGTAATTCCAAACTGAAGAAAGCAGAAAGAAGAGCTTCTGTGTCTGATGATGAAAACTACAGACATCGGAGCAAAGACGATGGACATCGGAGTAGGAAAAGAGAGAGATCCAAGTCCCGGGAGAGGGAGCGCGGGCGCTGCAGCCCGCGGGAGGAGGAGCAGGAGGAGCGCTCCAGGAACGGCTCGGAGAGGCAGCAGCGGGACAAGGCCAGCCGTCACCCCGAGCAGCACCGGGAGCCGCGCAGGAGCGACGACAGGCGCAGCGACAGCTCCCCGCACCGGCGGAAATGAAGCGCGGCCGCCGGGGCCATCAAGGTGCATTTCCGAGCTGGTAGAACTGTATTTTAAAATCTATTACTGAAGTTTCTTTGAAAAGAAGATTTTGTACAAAGTGATAGTTGGCATTTGTAAATTTTACCAGACTTTTTCAAATTTTCAGTAACACTTTTTTATAACTGTATCATTGAATCTTTCTGTTCTGTTCATTGTTTGGAAAGACGAAGCTCTTTTATTTTGTGAATAAAACAGTAAGATACCAGCAAATTGGGTATTTTGTCACTTAGTTTCAAGCATTTCTAATTGTAACTTCACAATCTAAAAAACCGTTGGTTTTTTAACTTCACTTGTTAAAGTGAAAGCCAGATGCTGAGGCTGGGGTGAAAATGTTAAGAATTTCAGACTCCAATGTGAATGTTACGTGAGAAAATGATAAAATTTTCAAACAGGCATTCTATATGTGCATGTTCTTTCAACCTTGCAAGCATGAAGGCCTTTTGACCAAAATCTTCAGGAAATACTCAGTTGATTTTTTTTCTTCAAGACTTAAAAATTGAAAACACAATGTTGCTGATTTAAATGTCACATGTGAAAGTGTGTGAAAGTGTGTCAGCTCGTTCTGTGACTTTTCACAATGTTTTTTAATATTGTGACATCCTGAGCTAGTTTCACTTGTGATCTTTTTGGTAAAAAGGTTGGTTTGGTTTTTATTTTTTCAGTTGTGACTTTGATTTCCAAGTCTTAGTCTTCAACTCTATCCCTACCGCCGGAACATTTAAGGAACTTCTTTTCCAGTATATAAAAACAAAGAAAGGAAAACAGGAGATGTCTCAAATTTTTTTTACATGTTTTAAAGTGCTCAAGTTTTTTGGAAGCAGAGTTCAGAAAAAAACAACTCTCAATTACTGCACCACTTTATTATATAAAAATGTTCTATCTAGGGTCATGGGGCACAACTCAGTCTTGATTTCATGAGAAATTAATCAAAATCAGCTGGTTAAGACTAATTCTCAAAAGTAAGTTACGTAAAAATTTGCAAAGTCTTCAGGATTGAAATAGGAAATAGTGTGGGGTCTTGGTCAATGGGAAAGAGGTGGTAGTTGCAGATTATGCAGTTGTTGCTGTATGACATTTTTTTATTTGTGAAATGAATACAGTTGCTGGACACAAGAGAACTTTCATATTTCATGTGTAAATCATATTTCCTGTATAAAGCATAAGAAATACATTTGAGCTGTTTTATAACAGAAAGCAGAACCATTCCTAAGGAAATAGATCAGTTTTGCCTAAATCTTGTCACAGCATTTTTCTAAGAAAAATGTCTATTTTTTTTTCTGTATTTGACAGAATTTATTTCTGCAACCTTACATGTAAAAAAATGGTTTCAGTCAAAAACATTTTCATAGAAAATAAAGTTATATTGTAGAATAAAAAAGATTTCTCTCTTGTTAAGGCACACAGCTAAAAATACTTTGATGGCATCATGTGTTACATGTTTAAAATGTTGGCTTTTTGCCCAACACACATCTCATTTTCAAAATGATGTGTGCATTTTGGCAGTGTGTTAAATCCACAAAAACTTAATTTAAAAGAATGTTTTTTCCAAAGAGAAATCTGCTAATTCTTATGTTTCTTTGATAGCTCTGTATGCACATTATTGAAAAGAATCTATACTCCGTAATGGTTTAATTGCACAAGCTTACTTAATATAACTACAGTAATACTTCCCTTAATATATTATGGGTTTAATAGCCTATATTTTATTAACCCATAACATTTGAGATATTCTGATCTAGTTAAAAAGTTTGTTAATGACACCTTTAATAAACAGAAATAAATTAAAACATGTGAAAACATGTAACATTTATTCTGCAGCATCCTGTGCCAGCAGTCCAGTGTTTTACTATAGAGTATCTGTAAAAGCATGATTCTTTTATAGCCTCTGCCTGATCACTTGAATTTCCTACTTTGTGATGTGTTTTCCTTGCCATCTTGTCTGTAATTTTGTAGACCTAAACCTATATATTTACCATTTTTGTTTTCTAGGAGTTAAAATTCACCTGCAGGCTCGCCTTATGCCAGTCTGCTCTATAGCCTTGTCCTCCTGCCCTTGATTTAGTTTTCTGTATTTTTTACAAGGGAAAGAAGTCAAAATACTCTGTAGTATTCAAAATGAGGGTATTCCAGGAGATGCACAGTGCCATAAGAGTTGTGGGGGTAGTTCTCAGTTGCTGTAGAGCTGAGTGACTCTGGGTGATCTGGGCTTGCTTTCCTCCGCAGTAGCAGCTGATTGTAGACCCCGCACAGTAAGGGAGTGACTCGTGCCTCTTGTCTGTAATTAACACTGGAGCTCTAGGTTGTGATTGGAACAGCAATTTTGACTGAGAAACTTCAAGAAGTGGAGGTCCTGTGATTTTCTTCACTGTTTTGTTCAGTTCTTAATTCTTGATACTTAAAACCAAGGTTGAAGCACCTTGGCGTTGGCTTGGGAGATGAGTGGTAGAGGAATCTTGCAGACCTGACTGTGCATCAGAGATTTGTGGGAAGGAATTTTTGATGACCTGCTCTGATATCGCATGCTTAAATCTTAGCTTTGAAATGGGTTGTAACATCCACGTCCATAGATAGAGCGAGAGAGGCTGCATCCCTTTTCTAGGAGTGCCTGGCCAAGTTCCTGAATTTCCTCACAGTGGTGGTGTGAGGTGTTAAAAGAGATGAGCTGCTGACGCACCCAGCAAATTCCTGTTGGTGGAGGAATAAATCTTGCCTGAAGCATTTGTGGTATTGGTAAGAACTGGAATTCTGCTCTCAGACTATATTTGGAGCAAGGTCTCCAAGTGTGGCTGTTCATATGCTCAAATCTAAAGTGTTTTTTTGGGGAGGAAAAAAATGACTACCACTGTTCAGCCACATTGTTACGTAAATCATCAAAATACAACCTCACAGTATGAAAGCAGATAAATTTTAGGGAAAAAAAGTTTGTTTAAAATACATCTAAATTACCTTTAACAGATGATGCTTTCTGAAGCACTTCTAGTTGCTGTTTAAGCAACATTGCACTCTTCAGATAGCAGACAGATAGTTCATCTCCAGGACTGCGTAGGAATGGAAGCATGACTACAATCATGTTTTTCTGCTTGTGTTACGTTAAATTAATTTTACTTGCATTCTGAAATTCAGATTCAGTTTTTGAATATTACTGGTAGTACTAACTAGATCTTGATGGTACAGTATTTTAACCTAGGAGCATGGTATTCTCTAATTTACTTGAGGCTCTAGTAGCATAACCCTTCTTAACTTAAATACAGGGTGTACTCTAAAATAGCTTAGTACATGTCAGACTCCCAAAAAATACAGGAGCTAGGGTGGGTGCTTGAATCTCCAGTAGCAATTTAAATGCCTGCCTGCTATTACATTGGTACAGTTTTATAAATATAAAAGAAAACAGTAGCTTATCCTCATACATCATTCTTAAACTACTTTGAATTGTCTTTCACTGCTGAGGAAAGCATAAGGCTAATTGTCTCAGACAATCTAAAAGAGCAGGAGTCTGTTATTAAGTGAGCAGAGAATTTACTCCAGTTACTCCAATAACATGCAGAGAGTAGGGAGACCTGTCCTTCAGTTTATTTTCTGTAAGATGAAGTATATTTTTATGGTGCTTTAAATTTGTCAAAATATTTTAAAAGAAACTGAAATCAAAATGCAGACTATAAGGGGGTATTTTTATTAAAACTAGGCGAAAAATGAATTATAGGTTAAAAGAGGCAGGAGGAAAATACAACTTTATAAACTGGAAAAACTTTAGGTCAGTTCAGAGATGTTCTCCTTTTTTTAGGTTTTCCTCAAGTCTGTAATTTGGCTGAGACTAGTTAGGGATTGTCTTTTCTTGTCTACTCATGAATGTCATCAAGCATTTTCCTTTAACTTCAAAAAAAAAAAAAAAAAATTAACAACAAAAAAAAAAGGGGGGGAGAGGATGCAGCTTAAAACCTTGGTACTGTTGGCCCATACCCTTGGTATTGTTGCCACATTTTGACTGTTCAAGTGATGTCCATTTTGAATATTTTTTCCAAGTATTTTGTGAAATAAAGGGGGCAGCAAAATCTTTCCTCAGGGAGAAAACAAGGTGCAACATTCCTTAAGATGGTGAAGGAAAGAGCAAGGATGTGTAAGAGGATGTAAAGCTCCATGAGAGAATTTGTTTCCAGTGTCAAGGTGCCCATGACAGGTAAGTGAAGTCAGAGCTGTTTTTGCCAGGGCTGCTGGCACAGGTGTCTGGGTGCAATGCTGATTGATTTTCACTTGGTGACTGGTATTGCTTCTTAATTATTTAAACAAAATCTTGACCAAATTGTTCTTAACCATATCACTCTCTTGAAAATTGGTGATCCCTTTGCTTTTTTTCAGTGGCTTACCTATTGCTTTTGAGGCACTTTATGCTCTTTTCACAAATCTCTTGTGAAAGTTCACATTCTGGGTGTTTTGTATCATAAAAAGCTGTGTAAGAATTCCTTTCTTACTACCTTACCTAGAATTTAGTATAATTTCAAGATTCCTTGTATTTTCAAGACCCTATAAATAAGCTCACGCCATCCTATAAAGACTGGAACTTTTCAGCACCTTTTTCTTGCCCTGGAATAATACCTAAGGTAATTGGAGAAATATTCATTGATTTTAAAGGGAGAGGAATAAGATGTTTGATGTAGTCACTTACAGATGCTGCTACTGTATTGCCTGTATTGGTTTTGCTCAGTGCTTTCATTAGGCTTTTCTTGATTTTCTCCTGCTTCACTTAGAGCTTTTTTCATTTTTTCCCTGTCCCTTTTGAACTTTATTATCACATGCAGTGTTAGCCATTTAGAAAAGTATAATGCCACAAATATATTAAAAATGTATGATATATCACTTGCATAATGCATCAAAAAATAATCTTTAAAGGACAGTTTGGCTGAAGGAACACTGTGTGTCACACGCCTAGTGACCAGGTGTGCTGCTTGCCTTCTCCTTACTTCAGAATAATGAGTTACAGGGCAATTGCAAATTTTATGAGGTTAATCAGTCTTCCATTTGTTAACATTCCTTTCTGATTGCCTTTTTTTGCACTGCCTTTGTTAGGAAAAAGAATCGGTAGAGTTTTACAGGTTTCTGAATTTGGATAAAGAGGTTCTGTGTCTGCCAGTGTGCCCTCAGAGGAGCCACAGTGGTATTGAGTAACAGCAGAAAAAGTAAAGAGGGATCAATATCCAGCAGAGAATTGAATCCCATAGTCCTCCGTGTGCCTGTAGGGAATGCCAGGAGTTGGTATTTTCTCACTACATAATCACCTGAGTCTTTTGGCCATAAACACTCCTGCAGCAGTTTATGAGAGCTGTGCACTGCTCAGCCTGTTTATCCATCACTTCCACCTGGGCAGGGCTCTTACAAGAGAGGTGCATCCTACCCTGCCCTGCCTTTCCCAGCACTGCAAAGTGCAGAGCTGGGTGTGCTATGCTGCTGCACATTTCGCTGATTTTTTGCTCTACTAACATCCTAAGTAAGATAAGCAGGAGGTCTGGTCAGCTGTTCCTGCGCACTGAGGATCCACAATGGCTGCTTGAACGCTGTGTCTCATCTGCCATGGCTCTTTAGGGGTCATAAACAGAGAATCCCTCAGCGTACAATGAACTGAAAGAGCCTCTCTTGGCTATAGAGAGAGCCCAGAGGGAATAACTTCATTACACCAACATTCGCTTTTGCAAATGCTTTCCTCCTTCATCCTCTTCCTGATTTTCAGTTATAAGTGAATGTCTTTATGGGAAATTGTGAAGTGTCCCAGTTTTTCATTAGAAGAAACTGTAAAAAATAGTGTAGTCCAGCAGTGTTGCAGGAAGATTCCACTGACAGTTAGATAGCTGACAGCAATCTTGTGTTTTGCTGTTTCAGTCCTAGTGAGAATGCCCTCCTCCCTCTCACACCACCACTCCTGACTGCTAGGAGCTTTAAACACACTTCTTCACAGAAATGCATGCCAACACATCCCTTTTAAACTGTCCTCCCCTTCCCATCTCCCAGGTGTCCCTCCTAAAAGAAAAGATGGTCATGTCTTTCCGTTCCCTTTTAAAAATGGCATTTCATGCCCCAGTTTTGGTGTCTATATATTCACCTTGAGAAGGAGGTTTAAGTTGCTGGTAGGGTTCAGGTCCTGTCTGTTAATCTGTCTTCACAGGTCTCAGGGGAGATTTATGGTGGACAGAAAGTTCTGGTTTTGGGTTGAAATAGGCAATTTTTGGGTTGAAATAGGCAATTGAAAAGTTGGTGTATTAGATCATATTAATCTAATACCCCCAGACTGCTGGGGGTGCAGACAGCCTTTGTGGCTTCCTATGAGGAAGGAAGACTTAAGTGATGGCTACCTGGAGTGGAATGCACTCTTTTAATGAATATGCTTCCTTTGTTCAGGCCCTGAGGTTGGATTTCTGTTCCATAGGCTCTGGTTCTTTGATTAGATTCACAAGGTCCTGCCATACACTTCATTGTGAGTCACCAGAAATGGGACATGAAAGTGCTTAAGAAAAAATTGAAGCCAAGTGACTTACTCGATCAATGATTGAAATGAGAAACTGAAAATACACATTTGGGAAAAATAACGTCCCTTTGCAACTCTGTTCCTTCCTGTCCTCTCTTGTCTGCACAGAAGAAAAACCTTGTTAGCTCTCTTTGTGAGAGAGAGATGGTGCATCAGGCTGCTTTGATCCCTGTACTTGTTTGAACCGGGAATTCTTTCACAATTCATCCACAAGTGCTCTGCAGCCCATCATTTTCTGCAGATTGTGTGCATTTTGTGATTATGGCTGTGAGGAGAAACTGTGAGGATGGGCTCCTTGCTACGGCCATGCCAGAGAAGGACATGTCCTTTGAGGAAGGAACCTCGGGCTAAGCTATTCATCCCCATGCATGCGGAGTTGGTTTGTTTGCTTTATTTTGAGAAGAAATTCTTTCCTCCCACTTCATTTTCAGCTCTCTATTTACAGGGGTGCAGATGTGCTGGAGAAGTGTATTTCAGTTCTCCTCGTATGTATAAGCACATACACTTGCATGCAGTCTTCTATTTTCATTCTCTTGTTACGCAAGGGTTTAAAATTAGTTGTATTTGTGAATTAATATAGTTCATTGGAATAAATTTCAGCTATTTTTACTCTGTAATGAGCTTTATCACCATGCTATCTGAATAGCTCACAAACACTATTTTTCGTCTATACCCTGTTAATGGTGTAAAATATTCATAGTCTTGATGATGTGAAATCTGGCTGGGAGAAAAAAGGTGTGTGGTAAATTAACTGAGGTTCTCTGCTGATACATGGTGTAATATAGTGCCACCAAAGAGGAAAAATATCTAGTTTTTTATAGTACCTCGTGACAGGCGCTTCAAAAGGTGGGATTAAAAAAACCCAGCATTGCTAGTGTTGTATTTTGCTGTCACATTCTGAGGTTTTATACACCTGCAATTCTACTTTCCAGGAGTAAGCGAAGCTGAAGCTTCACTAGAGCACTGTGCATGTCGAGATGAGGCTCTGCCTCGGGATGCCAGCAAGATGGGTGGGGCATCCTGTGGTCTGTGTGCCTCTGATTACCACTGTGCTAAAGAGCAAGGCTGGATTTAGTGCACAGGATTTCTACCCAAAACTCGAGGTCTGCCTCATTTTGATTGCATATAGAATCAAAAGCTTCCTTTGTTTCACAGTATTTATAGGAAGGCTTCATTTCCTTGATTGCAGTTTCACTGTAGTTTATAAAGAAAAGACAGCATGAAGAGTCATTGGTTTTGTGATCTGTATATCATGCATTAGTCGAGGGAGAGTGAGCTTCAAGGTTAGTTGCATGGCAGTTGTCATCAGTCTGTGAAACTCATTTTGAGTCACAGCTTTAATTTGCACTTTAACCCTACTGTTGGCTTTCATTTAGGCTTATTTTATTCCCTCCTCCTAATAAGTCCAGTCTCTTCTTTTTCATGGAAGACCATTATAGTCTCCTTTCATAATCATAATTTAAAGGGGGAATAGAGAAACTCATCTCTGGAGAGCCCCTCTTATTTTCTTAATAAGCTTTCTGCCCCCCCTATTGTTCTGAATTACATGTGAAATACTTAGTTTCTTATCAATCAGTGTTTCAGATGATTCCACAAACCTTGTAGACTATTCTTGTAGAATTGTCAGAAAGAAAAAAGGCTGTAATATGTTTTAAATGTATTGTTTTCATTTTCATTGAATGTTTCTCCTGTTAAAAGATAGAAGTGCTCATTTTCTCTTCCATATAATATTGATTATTGCCTGTGTTCAGGGCTAAATGCTTTTCTATTCATCTCTTCTGTAAACATTTCTGTAGCATTTCACTTCAGAAGAAAAGCCTTCACAGCCTATAATTGTATTTATTGCTTCTCTTCTTTCTCTCTCACACTTTTCCCTGTGATTCTAAACTGTTCTCTGGGGCCATCAAACAGAGCATTCCTGTTGATGGGACCATACCACTAATTTTCAAAATGTCATTGTATTTTCTGGTTTGTGTTTGTTGGATTGTTTTTTGCTTTTCCTTATGCTATGGAACAGTCGGTTCCAAATAGTGTTTGTTTCTTGACAGCAACTGAGCTGTCCACAGTGATGCTCCGGTCTTTCTTCTACAACTTGTACACCAAACTTGTATGAATAATTCAAAAGATTTCTTCTAGTGCCCATTACTCTGTTCTTTTCAACAAAGACTTTCAGCTGCCAATGTTTTGTACTTTCAATTAATTTGAGTTCTTTGCTTTTCTGTTCACTTTTGTTTTAAGTAAGGTGAGTGGCAGCTTGCTATACTATACACTGCTGGAACATGGGTTTGGGACTGTTTCAGTGTTAACCTTTTGCCACACAGAATATTGACCATGTCTGTGTAAGCTGTCTAGCACCACGTCCCAAATCATGGATCTCGTACTTCACAAATGACTGTTTTTTTAATAGCTTCTTATGTGGGACTTATTACAGGCTTTTTGAAAGTCCAGACAAAGCAGATTATTCCAAGTAGATTCCTATAATTTTAATTGCATTTAAGTTAATACTTTTACTTTTGACTGAATATCTATCACATATCTAAAAATTAGGTCAATCGTTTCCCTAAAGACCTTTGATATACAACTGACTGCTTGAATTAAAAGATTAAATTGCCAAAGAAAAGATTAAAATCTTTCCAAGAGGATAATTCAAGGACTTTAGTTCAAATACATTTAAAAATGTATTTAAAGGGAGAGGAAATGAGTAAGATAAAGAGACTGGGTGTGAAAAATGTTGTGAGTCCAGGTGGTTGAGCAGCCTCATTTGAAATTACTTGAGGAACAGCTTGAGTTTAATTTGTTTCATGCCAAGGACCAAAAAACCCCAGTGAAATAAAATATTTTTATTTATTGAAAACGATCTTAATCTCTTGAACTGCTTAGTTCAATCACGAGTAGACGTTGCAGAGCTGCCGTGTCCCCGACTTGCTGCAGCAGGTGACAAAAGCAGGAGGAAGCGTGAAGGCAGCATCACTCCCTGTGGATTTTTCAGTCCATGTGTTCCCGCGGGCTCCAAGGCGCAGCTCCTGGCACAGCACAGAGGGGATGTCACACGCTGGAGAGCAGGGCAGGGGACACTCCTTGGCCCTGCCTGCTGCCGGGAGCGCTTCAGCAGCCGGTCCCTGCCCCTCCGGCCCGACGGAAGCGGGGCAGGGCCGGGCACCGAGCTGCAGCCGGGGAAGCGCTGCTGGCAGCCAGCGCTGTGTCCAGAAGCAGCCGGAGCTGGGGCTGAGCGGGCTCTTGGCTGGTGCAGCCCTGGGCAGGGCTCGCAGGGACCCCCGGAGCCTGGCACAAGCTCACTACGGGCACAGGGAACAGGCTCCTGGTGGGCTTCCTTGCTGGAGACAGGGCTGCATAGAACGCGCTCTCTTTGGGTTGCACAGCGCTTTGCGAGCTCAGTCTGTGCCAGAGGAGCTTCGAGCTGGGCAGCCAGAGCTGGCTTTGTCTCCCTGATCTGTTCTGCAGAGCCTTCGCTCCCTTCTCTGCTCAGATTTGAAAGCAGTGAGTGACAAAGCTGCA
This sequence comes from Pyrgilauda ruficollis, assembly GCF_017590135.1. Classification (NCBI taxonomy): domain Eukaryota; kingdom Metazoa; phylum Chordata; class Aves; order Passeriformes; family Passeridae; genus Pyrgilauda; species Pyrgilauda ruficollis. The sequence goes on along the minus strand of NW_024524377.1, from coordinate 21,275,500 downwards.
GATTTCTCATGAAATTTTTTTTGGGCCCGTTTAGAGTCCCCCATTCTACTGCAAAGAAAGAATAAACGCAGGTTCTTAGGGAGAGCCCATTTCCCCACTATGGTGCTGTCTTGAAGGTTTTAAGCTCCAGAGGGAATTGGAGGAGCATGGATGGTTTTGTGGGATGATGGCTGGCAGAGGAGACGAGGAGACAGTCTTGTCATGCATCATTTCCTTTGCGGAGACATGGCAACCTGTTTCTGCCATGCAGTTGCCAGATTCCCACATATTTTCCAAACAGGTGATTTCCTGTGTGTTTACTGGAAAAAAAAAAAAAAAAAGAAAGAAAGAAAATTTGCCCCTAATGAGCTAAAAATTGTGAGAGATAGGGATTTTGTGTAGGTGGAGATGTGAGCAGTGCATCACTTAGTCTTCCTCTCATTCTGAACCCAGAAATAATTAATTTGTTGTCATGATTCTTTCCTATTTGCCCATGCTGTACATGGACATTGTGCAAATGTAATAAAAAAAAATTAAAATTCCTACTGCTTTAATATACCTGCATAGCTTAGTATAAGGAACGCTGTTTTTCATTTCTGCTGAATTCTGCCATAGCCATGACTGCTGATATCCTGATCAACTTAGTCTTTCATTTCACCTTTACAATGGAGTTGGAGGGAAGAGGCAAAGATTGAATGCACTTGAATCATTTGGTAAAAGATCCTCTAGGTTAATAGCTCATTACCTTAACTAATTTAAATTCCACCCAATTCATTCCTCGACATAATTACAGAGCAGACCAACTTTGATAAAACCTCCCTAATATATAAAGTGCATTTGTTGTTGTGTAGATAAATGCGCATCTGCACACTGAAGCATTCTCTTATCTGTGTGGAGTGCAGAATATTCATTAGTGTTCCCCTTGGAGCTTCCATCAAACAGACATGGTAGGAGCTTAAGGGGAATTTCCTTCCCCCTTTTGCCACAGGCAGCAAATCTGCTACCAAAATCTGCACATCCTCCAAAACCTACACTAGACCTTGAACAGCCCCCAGAGATCCCTCTGCCTTATTGTTATCCATGGACTGCTGCTGTATTTCCTTCCAGCCATTGGTACTCACAACCCAGGAGACAAACTCGTTCTGCAGCCAGCAGAGGCCTCATGAAGAAGAGAGCTCCCGATGTGTTTTTCACTAGTTCTGAGGAAGCACAGAGCCTGGCACGCATAAAGCAGTGCCTCAGGCCTGCCTGCCCTGCAGAGATTCTGCCCTCAAGGGGGGCTCAGTCCCATCTCCCACAGCCTTGGGAAAGGTTTCACAGAGCCACCTTCCCTCTGCTCTCTGAGGAGCTTGGTGTGGGAACAAACCCAGCGGTATAAGGCTAGGTGCAGATGTGTTTTTGCAGCTGTAGCCTAAGCAGGTCTCTTCTGAGATCTGAGAGCTTCCTGTTCTGCTCTTTCTTTTGCCAGTGCTGAAGCTACTCTTTTTCAGTACGTGCTAAGCCTCCTCAGACGGAGAAGGCAGATCTCATGGTAGTGCACTTTTTACATTGCACATGAGGTTTGATTTGCTCCTCTGTGGTTACACCAGATGCAATTTTGTTTGCAGGATACTATTTTAGTGACTGTTCTTTTTCTGGGACTGTGCAATCATATGGAGGCAGCTTTTGATCTGTTTAGTATATAATTAAGCTCTATCTATTGCTGTCTTTTTTTGAGAGAATGGAGAGTAAACTAATGAATGAAAATGTGCTAGGGAAAAAAACCAACTTTTCCCAGTTTAGTTATAAACCCTAAGAAAATCAGATGTAGAAATTAAGTTTTGATATAATTTATATTATTATTCTCCTAAAATCTTAATGTAGACAATCCATCCAAACAATCTAAGGAAAGAATAAATGTTTTAAAGTTGTTGTGTGTCTCAGTGGCAAATATGGTTATTCTATGGCTGTAATTTTTAAGGCTGTGGAGTTGTATATTTAATAAGCAGCTAATTAATTATACATTGTGCTGGGTATTTAAAATATATAAAATATATAAACCACAGTGCTGCGTATTAAAATTAATCTTTAAAATGAGTAAGCAGTCAAGTTGGTGAACTTAAGTTTCCTGAAGTTACTTTACTATGTTACCTACCAACTACAATTTAGTAATCACAATATTACTCTTTTACCAATAGAATAACCCAGTTTCAACACTATGCATGAAATCCCTGTGTATTTAAAAAATGGTATATCCACATAATATATCCATCCCTCCTACTAGTTAAGCAGAAGTAACTTCCTGCAGCTTAAATGTATATGTGTAGGCAGGCATAAGACTCCACTGAAAGTAAGAAATCAGAATGATCTAAATCTTGTGTAGTGTTTTTTTCTCCTCCTGTGCTGTTCCAGTGGCACAAGCCTGCTCTAGAAGGTGTCCAATTACTGTGCCTGTAGACTGATTCGTGTGACTCATCCAGCGTGTCAAGAGGCATCCACCCTATTGATGCAATTTCTCACATTTCTGCTGAAATTAAGCACAGCTGCAACTTGTCCTTTAAATATTCTTACAACTGGTCTCCATTCAGGTTTTGTAACTATTTCAGTTGATTTGCATTTTGTCCTGTATTTTTATGAGTTATCTTTTGACAGAAAAGGGGGAAAATTTTAGTATAGAAAAGGAAATGTTTCCATATGAGAGGGAAGTTTTGATATGCTGTCTCTCTCGTGGTGGATGGAAAAAGTCAAACCAATAAACCTGTAGTCAAACACTTATAAATTTCCATAACTGATAGTCTGGCCCACACTGTCCAATAACACAGGTATTGCTAGTACAAGTTTTAGTGTAGAGCTGACATGTATACATTCATCCTTTTCAATAAATGCTCTTGTGCTGCCCTCCTACACTGAAATATGCTGCAATACCAGCATAAAGCATCCAACAGAAGTGTCTGCTTTCAGGCTGGTTTCACGGCGTGCTGTACCACCTCAGAGGAACAGCTAGCTCATGTCACCTGGCTTGCCAAACTTGCACTGGTCTTGTTTAAGACAGAGCTGCAGTTGGAGCCAAATCCTCTCCTTGCTGTCAGTTGGGTAATTCCCCTTGGGGATTAATTACAGGGCTATTATTTATTTTATAGTTCTGGATGATGCACTGAGATTTCATACTGAACAGCATTAATTCAAGCATTAAGCAACCAAGGACACAATGAATTTTTGTAATGCTTTGTTTGATTATTATTGTTCAGAGAAGGTCTTGAAGCTGTTGTAAAGTGCCTTCCATCACCACCCCTTTTATTTGACTCCACGCTAACTTTTACAAGGTAAGCTTTGGCTATGAAAAGAATAAAATATTATAGTTATCCTTGCTACCTTTTTCAATCCACAGCCCAAGATAGAAGATGACTAGTTTCCCATGTGATCTAAACCACTAGCACTTAGATTGGATTTTCTATTTCATAGTTTTCCATCAGGGGAAAAGTGCCAAAATTATGCTGCATATGCTTGGCTTCTTGTCTGTCCTTGAAGTGGCAAATCTGTGGGAGAAGAGGCTGCCCTTAGCCAAAAAAAAAAATATTTTTTCAAGTCTGATTTTCTTGGAATTATAGTTTGTTGCACCATTTTTATATAAATATAAATTTTTTCAATATGTAAGCATCCTTGCTTTTTATTCCGTGACACCAAAATAACAACAGTATTCATTCAAACGTCTTATACTACCCTTCTCACAACTCCTCATCTCCTATGCTGTGCAGGATATTTTATATATATATATATAATATTGCCATGCAGTATCCTATTTTAAAACAGATGGGAACTCAGGAGGTGACTCTGATCTTTCACCTGTACTTTAAAGAGATACTGCATAGTTCTTATCCGGAAACCCCTGGTGATTTTTAATGGACTCAGGTTTAGGAACACTGAGGAAAGGAAATATTCTAATTGGTTTTGTTTTTCATCTGAAGAACAGTTTGTTTCTATGTTAAATGAAGTAGTGAAAACAAATAGCATGCCATCTGGCTAGCCTACATGGGTACTTTACCAGGAGGTTTTCAGATGTTCTCTCTGCCAGTTTTCAACTTCTTAAGTCCTGTGTTACTGACGTACTTTCTTTACACAGTTGTTCTTTCCTGTTTAGGAATTATCTTGTTCTTGAACTGAATTAGAATTTTAAAAATTGTACACTGTTTTGCAAAGATTTCCCCAGTCTGTTTTTTGAATTATTTATCCTCTAAATTAAAAAATCTCCAGTGTTTCCAGCATTCACAGTAAATTGGTTATACAGAGAAATAGTCCTCCATGTTATCTGTGAAGCTGATATTCCCAGGGGGCAGGATAGCACTGATGTACCAGTGAGCTCACAGTCTTGGAACAGATTGTGACTGAAAGGAAGGGTTTAGCAGGTTTTCTAGTGCTTGGAAAGATGTCATATGTTTTTCTTTAGATCACTTTTTTTTTTTTCTGCTTCAGTTTCTCAAAGCAAGAATATCCTGCAAAAAAAAAAAAAAAAAATTTAACATAGCTGGGAAAGAAATGAAGTACAGACAAACATAATTTCATAAAACCTTAATATTTATTGCTGACTGCAACTTTCAATATTGTTTTCTCTTAGTACGAAACAAACATGTGTTCACAAATATCTTTGAAACTAACTGTGAGCATATAAATGACAATACATTTGTGAAGAAGCATTCATGTGTGTTTCTGGTTCATCTTCTTGCTGGTTATCATGATGGTGCACGTACTTAGAGATGTGGTTCTCTGAGCATGACGTAGATAATAAAGATAATTCCTTGTGCCAAACAGCTTACAATCTAAATCCAAGTAATTTTTCTCAACGCGCAATCAAGAAATAGAAATACTATCACCGGAATTAACTGATCTGTCACACAGTACAAATAGCTCACATTATGTAAGATCAAATGGTTGGCAGATATTTATATGTGTATACTTTATGAACTAACTTATCAAATAATTTGGAATAATGCAGATAATTTGTAGGCACCCTTCCCATCTGATATTGAGCATTCTAAATATAGCTAGCAAACACAAGTTTAAAAAAGGGATAAATTTGAGCTATTAAGAAGTCAAGTGAGATGCTTCAACACACTTTAAAAACCTCAGGAAACTGGAAATATGTGGACAAAAATAAAGAGCAATAGAAGTTAATACCAAATTTCAAAAAGCATCTCAAGTAACTCCATCAAATATAGATGCAAGGTAAAAAAAGAACAAAAACCCAAATCACTGTCCTCTTTAAAAAAATACAGTGGTTAGCAAGTAGCAGGTTGGCTAAGTAGTTGCTTTGTCTGTTTATACAGGGGAGGCAGATGGAGATCTGCTAAATCTAGGATTGTTTCCCCAGAGGCAGTAGCAGGAAAGCTGGAAAATGTACAGGCATATAAGTTATCTGGTTATAAAATGTCAGATTTCCTTAGAGGAACCAAAACTCAAGACGTGCATACAGATGTGAATTTTAAATTGAGTAAGGGAATCTATAAAGTTTCTAAAGTCTTTAAAAATACTTGATCCAGAAACAACTCTTTATTGTAAAAAACCAAACCAAAATCCCCAATGAACAGGTGACAAACAAGGAACTGCATACCAGTGGGAAAAACTCAAACAAAGTCTTTTGAAGAAAGGTTATGAGAAAATACCAAAATCTTCATTTGGTAAGGGACTGGGACATAGATTCAGGCACAGAAGATCTTAATTCAGTCATCATTTCTTCACCATATTTTTTCCATGCAAAAAAAAAGTGAGATTTTTAACTGTGTTTTATTAAAATTCAGCTTATCAGGCCTTAATTTTGAAGACTATGGAAATTACTAGGTCTCTTCAGGAAAAAAAAAAAAAAAGAAAAAAAAACAACACAAAACCAAACACCTCTCAAGTTCCTTCTTCTCATGTACATGGTGACAAAGCTATTACTGTCTTAGAATGGATAGAGTGCAAAGCAAACACAGAAGGCTGCCCATATTCGCTTAAAGCCAATCTGACTTTAGAGAATCTGGGGCAACTACTCTGGGAAAGATGTGTTGAGGTAATCACTTAGAAACACCTCACATTATAAAAGCATTGGTACTTAATGGAGGGGAAATACTGAAATTACTGTACCTGTAGTTTCTGTGTCTACATCTGGTCCCCCAATTTCTGAAGTGTCTTTTACTGAAACACTTCTCAGCAAAGCTCACATTTAATAGGTTACCACTGGAGAAGCCAGTTGAGAAGAAGTCCTGGAAATGCTTGGTTTATTTCCACAGAGAGATACTTGTGTAACACACCTTGAAAGTATTTGGTGTTGTTATTCCTTTCATTATTTGCCATATGGGATCACCAAAAAGGCAAATCAACATTTGGAGCATTAGGATACTATTTTCATATTTTGCATAGACAATAAACAAACAAACAAGAAGTCTTTAGTCATACCTCAAGCCCCGTGGTCCTTTGAGGCAGCTTGTTTTTAAAATGGATGATTGTAAAACATTACTGAGCCTTAATTCTCAAAAAAGGTACAACAGTCAAACAAAAAGGAAGACTTCCTCAAAAGAAGTAGTAGGCCTTTCAGATATATATAAAAAAATAGCTTCGTGTGGAGAACACAGCAGCTTCCTTGTTTGCTGGGGACAGAGAAGATTTCTGGCACTCTGTCTCTTACAGGGTGAGTCATGAACGTGAGGCTTGCTTGAGGCTTCCCAGTGGTGACCTCTCCTCATAAAATGATATTTAATGTCACCCAGATGTAATATTACTGCTGCCTTTTGTAGAAAATATTTCCTAGCTCTCAGGACATCCTGAAATGATTTTGGGCTGCAGGCATCCCTAAGAGTTTTGTTTGCATGTATCATTCTGCATGCATCTACAAACTTGTGTCACATTAAACATAGGTTCAGTGACAGATGTTTTAGAAAAGTCATCCAAGTTTGTTTTGGTAGACCCAAATTTAAAGGTCTGAAGTGATAAAATGCAATTCTGATTCATACTCAGCATGTCCTCATACTCTCCATATTCTTACTTAGGATAAGATCTCACCTCTGCCTGGTTTTATATGTTTTTATGCAGATTTCCAGCAGAAATGCATCCAATAGCAGCCTCTCCTTTCCAAGAGGTTCCTCCGAATTTACAGACCTGTTATCTCCTTATAAAATCTCCCAGGCTAAACGGTCTTCCTGTTGCTCACATCACTTTTGAAGTTGTTTTGATGTTCTACAATTATTCTATAATTTCATAACTTTCAGCATTTATAGAGATGAAATGTGCATGTTGATAATACAGATCACAGGGCATTTAAAATTTTTCACCCTTCACCCTTACACAATCTTGTAGACCACAGGATTTGATAGGGACCTGGAGTCCTGATTGGTGAGTTGCACAGTGGAAGATAGCTGGGAAATGCATCATAAATATGTGTACAATTGTGGGTTAAATTTTGCTATTTCTGATGAGAACTGGCCTTTCAAAGACAAGCCCAATAGATACTTTTTCAATCAAGTGGTTGAAACCATATACGATTATCACTCCCCATTACATCTCTCTATAGGAAGCTGATGGTTAGAACTCACTGAAATATCTTTTTTTTTTTTTTTAATCATGAGCCACTGAACAGAAATGTACTTGTTCTGAAGAATGTTATACGTTTTCATATTAACAGCAAATACAGTGAATGGTCACCTTTCTATTTAAGATTGAATAACATCTCTGTGGCAACTACAACAGCTGCTTACATAAATAAAATGGTACTGCCTGGATGCAATATTCTTAGTTCTTTAGAATACATCTTGAAAGTTGGATATGAGGAGAAAGTTGCTGAGTTTTTGTCCAGTCAGAATTATTTTGAGATTTCTGAATGTGTTTTGGAGACGGTTGTTCTAGTTCACTGCAAGTTTGTCTTGAAAAGGGCTAAAAGACAAAAGATAATAAAATACGAAAATTTTGGATTTTACTAATGTGCAGTCATACATGTACATGCCTTTCCAAGATAATCAATTTGATCCATTTGTCATCTGACTGATCCCAAGCCCTCTCTGGGTATTTTTGTTGTTGCTGTTCTTGTTGTTTGCTGCTGAAGCAGATGTTCAAATTTCCTATACCACTGGTCCAACATTCCCAGTTTCAGTAATGGATTTTTCCTACTGTGCCATCTATTCTGCTGCTACAGATTCAGACAAACTCAGGACTTCTGGTGGGGGAAAAAAAGTGTCCTATTTACAGCTACTCTTTCTCTCTGTAGGAGACCAGCAAATCTTTCAAAAACACTTAGGCATGCTTTAAAGTTCAGATTTCTTCTGAGCAAGAAGTTCGTGGTAGGTAAAACACCAGAAGAAGGGCTATTTTCATGTTTTAATGGGATGATTAATTCAAACTCTCATAATTTCCTGTCTTGAGTGCTAAAAGAACTTATTGAACTTAAAACTGTAAACAAGGTATGATGCAATTCTTAATAGTATTAAATATCACTGCTCTTCTCCAAAAGCTGAAATTAAAGTTCAGCAAGAAGTTTTTCTCCTGTCTTAAATGCTCTTGTTTTCCTTCCTGCAGAAGGATAACAAATTAAATACTGCAGGATTCCCTTTGTTTGCATCACATTCTCCAGGAGCAGTGTTCAAACTATAAAAGCTAACTCAAATTACAGAAATGCTGGTAAGTCTCTTACACTTAAGTTTGCATTGATTTTGATGTTTCTACCATTAGCACTATTATTTTCCTCTTAAGTACTTACAAAACCTGATGTTTTCTAGTGTAATGTTTACATTTAGGACACGGGTTTGCGTTTTACAGTACAGAGCTGAGGAGCAGCGGCTACTATTTAAAGCTCTGACAGGAGCGCTGGGAGGCTGGCTACAGGTTTGTGTGAATTCGGGGAACGAAGAGCAACCCCTGACGACCAAAGCTGAAGGAGTAAGGAAAGCGGGAGCTGTTCCAGCCGGGTGTTCGGGGATTGTTTCTCACGGCTGTCGCCCCCGGGACGAGGCTGCGCTGCCTGTGGCACGCAGAGCCCCAGCGGCTCCGGGCACACTGGGGCGGCCGCGCCCGGCCGGCGCTGGGCTGGCGGAGAGCCCCTCCAGCCCCGCTCGCCTCAGCCGGAGGCTCCGCCGCTCCGCTCCGCTCCGCTCCCGAGCCCGGGCCCGGCCGGCGCGCCGCTCTCCCTCCCGGGCCCGGCCGGCGCTCCGATCCCGGGCCCGGCCGCCGCCTCCACAGGTGCGGGGCCGCCCCGCCCCCGGCGCGAGCGCGCAGGCTCCGCCCGCGTGCCGACCCCGGCCCCCGCCCCACCTGAGCCCGCGGGCGGGGCGGGGAGCGGGCACGGCCGGCCGGGCGGACAGACGGACGCACAGAGGGACGGACGCCTCGGGAGAGCCGTGGGGCTCCGGCGGAGTTGCGCCGAGCTCGCCGCGGTCCGGCAGGAGCGGGGCTGCGGCGCCCGCCCACTCGCCGGCCGGTGCCGCGCTGCCTCCTTCCCTGCGGGCGGCTGCTGAGGTGAGCGGCGGCGGCGCGGGGGGCCCGGCGCGGACCTTGCTCCGTGTCGCGGACCTTGCTCCGTGTCGCGGACCTTGCTCCGTGTCGCGGACCTTGCTCCGTGTCGCGGCGCGGGGCGAGCCGGGGATGCGCAGCCGGAGCCCCGGAGCAGCCCGCCCGCTCCGCGGCCGCCGCCGGGCAAAGTTTGGCGGCCGGAGCCGCAGGTAGCGGGGTCCCCGGGCTGTGCTCCGGGCTGTGCTCCGGCCCGGGCGCGGTGCGCGCTGCCGGCGGCTTAGCGGCGTCTCCGCAGCATCGCTGGTTTGCGGGGAGGATAAAGCGCGTCTCTAAATAGGTCAGGGGCTTCGGCAGCGCCTGGGATTTGCGTAACGATTTTTGTTACGTGGGAAAGGTGCGGGGCTCCTGCTCCCGGGCTCCGAGGCTGGACCGAGCGCTGCTTTCCTGGCACACGGAGTGACTTCTTAAAAAGAAGTAGTTGCATGAGCACTGCTCGGCTTTCTTGTTGTTTAAATCCCGACGACTTCGGCAAAGTTAAATTTCTTCGGGAAAGGAGGAAGTAACCCACATGAAGGAGTCATCCTTGATGAGCTAATTACGCGTGGTGAGTGAAAGTGCTTTGCATCGCAAGCCCGTGGACTGTGATGGTATGCTTAAAATGTTAAAGTTTATGTCCTGTTGACACCGTTTCAAAATACGCAGAGAAGCGGTAGGTACAAGATTGTATTTTCTGCAGCTACAGGCGAGAAACGCCCTTGTTTCAGAGGAATTGTCAGAATATTCATGCACGTGTGACGGCTTGGGTTTGTTTTCTCTTGTTTTTGACTCTTGATCAAACTTGGGAACTCTTTTCATGGGTTTCAAAGGTTGGGAGCTTGGCATTAGATATGTATTGTTAAACTTGAGTGGGAAATCTATAAATGGAAAAGTTAGAAAAGTGTGGCACTATGAGCCCTCAGAAGTTTCAATAAATCTTCAAATCCCAATTTAACTTCAGCTAACTATTAGTTATGGGAGGAGAAAGATGATAATTTTATTTCCATACTCTCTGCTGCTGTTTTATTGCTGCCTTGGACAAAGTACAAAAATGAGATACAAAAGAAGTCCTCTTGCTGTCAAGAACATGTGTGTTTTCTTATCGGAACGAAATGTAACATGAAACCCAGTGTAAAACCCTGAAGTCACCGGGGATGCACCTGTGTGATTGCAGCAGGTGTGGAGGAAGCACTGCTGCTGCAGGTCCAGAACGAGAGGCAGTGGCAGGATCCTGGTGGGATGCCCAGGCTCCTGGATTTAGCAGCTTCTTCGAAGCTTCTGCGTCTCGTGGCAGCATTGTGCTCTCCAGTGGCTGCAGCCACCCTCTGCCCGGTTAGTGCAGTTCTGAAAACAAGGAAAAGGTGTCTCTTTGTGTAGTCCAGAGCTGACACTAGACTGCTGTGGTTGGGTTATGCTGCTTCTCCTTTTCCAAAGAAGGAATCTTGCTACTCTTTTCAGTTCACCGGGTTAGCAGACTGCTTAAAGGGAGGGACAGTGTTGTTCCTGTGCTCTTTTTCTAGGGTATTCCTCTATAGTTGCCAACTTTTTTCTGGTGTTTGGTCTTGCCAAATGGGTTTTTTTGTACCTCAGACCTTTTCCAGTGGATGGGAATTGATATGCTTGTGTGAAATCTGAAGGTGGAAGATAAACCAGTAGTAATGACACTGGTCACATTAATAACTTATTTGTTTTGGGTTTTTTTTGTTTTTTTTTTTTTTTTTTTTTTTTTCCAGTTGTTTGGCTTTCAATTTGTTTTGTTTAGAAAGGCAACTATCCTGTTTACAGGACATTTTCACTCAGTTACCAAGGTCTTACATTTTTTTCCCCCAGTGAATTATATAGCACATATACAAATGCTTGGTTAAACATAAAAATATTAACAAAAACCAGCAGGTGTCAAGACACTGTGCTGACTTGCCTCTTCATGTACTAACAGGAGTTGTCCTTCCCTCCTGTGCTCCCTCTGCATGAGGCTGTCTTCCTCCTCGAGTTGCTCAGGGATAAGTATGTATAAAAGCAGCAAAAGGCCTTGTGGAAGATAATCTTTTGGGGGAGTGTAGGCTTGTTAGTTAATTAGCTCTGGAAGTCCTAAGATTTTGAACAGCAATGAGGATTACTGCATAAAACATAACAGATGTTTTACAGCTCTTGCGGTTTTTTCTCTTCAGGTTATCACAAGGGATTGTGGTTTGAGAATGTTTGCTCTCCGAGCCTGAGAATTTATGAGATGGGGCATTCCTGTTATTTTCAAAATGAGCATATGGTACAGTTGTGGCAGTCTCAAATCTCAAAGTGTTCATCAGGCTGTGTTGGGATGTAACAGAGTACAGTACTGGAGTGCAAGGTGCTCTCTAGTGTACTGAAATACCCTGCAAAGCTCAGGTCATCTGTAGTTAATGGGAAGAAAAGATGACTTTGCAGTCTGAATAGCTTGCTTTCTGAAATTCTGCTCTTTGTAATATGCCTTAAGCCCTTTGGAATTCCTTGAATTACAACTTGCAGCAGATAAATATTTTGGTTCTGTAACTTTTGCATTGCAAATGTAGTGCTTAATATATGTCACCCATCAAGACACAATTGTGAGTATTGTATCTTATGTGATCCTCAATTACCTCTGATGCAGTGAAGGAAGAGGCAGATGTTAAATGCCATAATACCCCAGTTAACAAAAGAGGAATTTCCCCAGATCCATATAATGCACTTGAATATTTTATTCTCAGGCTGATGAATGTACAGAGTTGAAAGAATTACAGGAACTTCACTCTCTTATGTGACTGTAACATCCCTCTGGCTGCATAGGTTGCTTGATTTTCACCACATACTCTGCTTGCCTAACTGCAGATGCAGATCAAATGTTGATTGAAGGGCTATTTCCTATTGTTATTTTGCCTACACGTGAAAAAGGTACAGGTTCTTTTCAAATATAAAATTTGTCTTTTTACTGCAATTTCACAGAGCGTGCATGATCTTACAATAGGAAGTTTATAATTTTCATTATTTAACAGAGGCCAATGTTTTAAAAAGAAAACATCTAAAACTTTTTGAAAAGTTGTGTCCTAAGGATTTTAAAAAAATGGTTTTTTTCACAAAATTAGCATGTTTTCTGACTTTATGTAATTTACAAAACAAGCAGAGTAATTATGGCAGAAATTGTCTCTGCACTGTGCAGTGTTTGACATCATTGTATATTGTTGGAGAAAGTGCTGCCAAAGAGTAGCTAGTGTTCTAACACAGTTACATTCAGATTCAGTGAGGGCACTGAGTATTATTAAGAAAGCATTGCTTAATTTATGTTATTGGTAGTGTGTTGGTAAAAATAACAAAATACTTGGTAATTCGTTCTGGTATAAGGTATCTTTTGGTGCTAGGAAGTGAGGGTCTAACTCTGTTTGCCACAAATAAAGCCTTTTTTTTCTGATGCCCTGCAATATATCACGTTCCATGAAATTATGCTAGTATTTCCCAGAGTGATTAATCATGCCCATTACCTTACACATTTTTTTTCCTTTCTAAGTGATTGCTGTCCTCAAGATCACATGCAATAATTCTTTTCAGTTTCTCAAACATGAAGCTTAGAGCTTTAACACTACTTTAACTGTACATTTTGCGTGCAACTGTGATTCTTCTTATATATTAGCTAAAGCTGACATGGCTTTCTATAAACATATTAATTGACACGTTAAAAATTCATTAGACAACCTGAGCTTCCAAGGCTTGCAGAAATAGAAGCCTTGTAAACCAATCTAACTATATCAGTGCAGCCCCAGTCTGTTGCTTATCAATATTGGTACCTTAACAATTTGTTGCTGCTGAACTACCAGACAGCTCTTGTAGTGACAGGTGATGCCAATACACAATGGGGCATGTTACAACTGTGCTGTTTACATTATTGATGATTGTTTGAATATGAGCAAGTTAACCTGGTAGGAAAACGCTGTTAATGCTTCACTCCTCAGAAATGATTCAATAAATCTTTGTTCATTGCCAACGACTTTTTTTGGTTATTAAACATTTATAATAAGGAATTTAAGAGGGAGCAGTAGCTACTCATGAGTACAAGCAGCAGCTTTAGACAGTTGAAGTCCTTTTTACCTCACTTTATATGCCTACATGTTTTTCAATTACCTAGCCATGCAACAAAAACATAATGTTTCATGGGTTTTAAAATGTTGTGAGATTGCATTGAACACAGAAATTGCATTAAATAGGTTTCAGTTTACAAATAGGTGAAATGCACTTTGTTTGTGGCAGAACGCAGGCCCTGCATAGTTATGCACCTTGGTTCACAGTTTTCTACACCTGGTAACTTTCTGTGTGATGGGATGATGTGCTGTGTACTGGTGAGATGCTGTGATTCTGAAATAGACCGGGCATCTTCTCATTGCTCTCTGCTTTCTGCTGGCAAACTGTTTGGTGCAGACGTGTCAGTGCTGAAAGTATGGGGCACACCTGCAGCTCAGTCAGTCATTTTGCATGTGAGGTGGGTTAGTCTTGTCCCTAGAGCACACTGATTCACACTGAGAGATGTCTCACAGGCTCCTCCTGCAAGCAAGGCTCAAAGCCTTGCTCTGCTATAGTATCCATTACTTGCACCTGTGTGGCAGGGAAAGTGATCCCTAAGGCTCAGGTAGGTCTTGTGTGTAAAGGAAGTCTGTGTACCTACTACAGGCACTGAAGAACAGCAACTGAAATGGCAGCATTCATGTCAAGAGAACAAAGTAAAATGAACTTGAGGTGAAGCTTGAATTATATGATGATTTCAAAAAGAAAGTTTTCTTTGTTTTGTTTATTTTTCTGTGCCATTGTATATTTATGGTTTCTGAGGCCATTGTAACATCATGGCAGTCAAACTGCTGCCATTCTACAGCCAGTGGTCTCACACTGAGTAGTTCCTAACTGAGTTATTTACTGGAGACTGGTGTAGTGCTGCTTCCTAGCAGAGGATGCACTCCAATGAATCTTTAACACTTCTCAGTGTTACTGAACTTGTAAGATCTAATGAGTTTATAACACAACTGGTTAGGATGCTTGTTCTTTTGATATGTACTTGTGTAGGTACCAGAAAGCTAAACATATGGGAGCAGTTTGTTTAACAACATATGCTGTTGTATTTTAATTTGACACTTCTCAGTACATCCCATTTAGATATAGTAGACTATCAGGTGTCCTTAGTCCTAATATAATTTGATACAATTTCAAAGATTAATTAGGTTAAGAATCAGTGATGTAGCAGGTAACATTAGTATGGTCTGCTTCAAAATGGAAATGAGAAAAAAAGTTTAATGTGATTTTTATGTCATGTAGTTAACACTTTACTGTGTCCAATTGTATCTGAAATAATTTTGATTAAAAGGAAGCGTGTTTTCCTAAGCCAAGAAAAAAAAAATTAAGCATTAAGACTCATTATCAAGGTATATTCCAGAGAAGATGAATTTGGATAAGATAATAAGTAAACACCCTAAAATTCTTATTCTGCTCTTTGCAGCAAGACTTTCCAAGATGATGCAGGAACCTCCTAATGGGATTTTATAATGAAAATACTAATAAAAGCTAGCAGAGGAATACCTATTCTCTTTCTTTGCATGACTGCATGTGACCAAAAAAAAGAAATTGCATCATCTTTCTTCCTTTGGTCACCTGCTAATAAGTGGATGCTGAATCTTTGACTTGAAATTGCAAATGCCTGTGTGTGCCTAGGTGCTCTTCATCTTTTTGTTAAAATGAGATTATTTAATGTGTTACAATTAAGAAAACCCTTCATGAATCTGCATCAAAAATCACGGGAAAGATTCAGCCTTTGTCTGTTTCTACAGTCTGTTGTCTGCAATGCAGGTGCAGTCTATGCCAGACAGATGCTTATTTTATAGATGGTGGGTCTCTGCATAGCCAGTACCATGTTTGATACTTGTCTTTGTCCCTTGTTAATCAGAGAATAAGAATACCAATATTTTAAACCTCAAACAGCATTTTGAGAGTTTAAAACTTGCAAGGTTAAGCATGTGCAAACTGGGAAATGCAATACAACCTTAGCTGGGTCTGTTAGTGGGTGTAATCAAGAGTAACTTTTGTTTTCTTCTCACCACACTTTGTGCACAGCGTGGGTAATATGTGCTTCAACAGTTGTAAAAGAAATTTTAAAAATCTTTGCAACACTTCCATGATAGAAATAAAAGAGCATTCTCCTGACATAAGGGGAAACTTCAGCACAGAGAGGGCTCTTCAGCAATGTTAATGCCTGGGCTGAGTCCTGGGGTGTGGTGTGCCAGCCCTCAGAATGATGTAGGGTGTGCTCACAGCAGAACTGCTGTCTTGAGTGGCAGGAGGAGAATCCAGCAATGCTCCATTAGAGCCTGAGCTCTAATACAGCAGCTCTGTGAACTCCAGCCTGAATTCTCCACTCAGGCTCCTAGCAAAGCCGTGTGCTAGAGGTGAGTGATTTAAGCAACTTCCCAAGCATTTCTAGCAGCTCTGTGGTGGAGCCCAGGCTGCGGATAGATTCTGTGCTGCAGCATGTAAGTGCCTCAACAGTGAGAGAATCTTTTTCTCTTGCAGTCTCCTGCTTTTTTTACAACTTCTGCAGCAAATTACATTGTCTTTTTTTTTTATTTTTTTTAATTTTTTTTTTTTTTAATGAGGTAGCTGTTATGATTACTTTGATTGTCTTGACTAATCTTCAGTCTGTGAGGGGAGGGAAAATATGATCTTGTAACTTAAAGAGCCCATCAGTTGGATTTCTTTTAAAAAGAAGCTATTCTGCCCTAAGGAAGCATGGTAAATCTTGAATTTTTTCATCAGTGAGTGCTTTTCAAATTGTTAAAACTAGAGCCTGGCTGCTGGAGCTTCTGAAATAAAGAAATTTTGTGCTATGTGGAGTAGCATTAGGCTTGACGTGCTTTGTGTTTCACTGGTACTTGCTCAGGTATTGTCAGATTCCACTCTGGAGAATTTCACTTTCTTTTAGACAGGTGACTTTTAGAAACAGCAGAACATCATTGTCAGGTTTGACACCTCAAATGGACTAATGACACTCCTAGTCCCATAAGTAATGTGAAAGCATTAAGTACATATGGATAGGGATACTTAGTGCTATAGTCTTATTCTATGTAAGAGCATTAAATGCTGACGATTAATATAGAGTCTGTAAGTATATAAAATAAAGACGGAAGTCCTTCTTCTTTTAAAAGTATCTGAAAGTGCTGAAGCTTTAGAGAATAAATCCTGCAGGGAGTGGCTGAGAGAGGTGGGGTCATTAAGCCTGAAGAAGAGGACGCTCAGGGGTGGCCTTGTCACTCTTCACAACTCCCTGCTGGGAGGCTGTAGCCAGGTGGAGTTGGCCTCTTCTCCCAGGTGACAGGAGACACAGGATGGGAGGAAATGACCTCAAGGTGTGCCTGGACATCAGGGAGAATTGCTCCACTGAAAGAGTAGTTAAGCACTGGAATGAGCTGTCCAGGGGGGTGGTGGAGTGACCATCCTTGGAAGTGTTCAAGAAACAACTGGCCATGGTGTTTAGTGCTATGGTTTAATGGACACGGTGATGTTTGGTCAAAGGTTGGACTCGATGACCCTGAAGGTCTTTTCCAACCTTAATGATTCTCTGTTTCTATGACTTTTACTGGTCGAGGTTTGAATATGCCACTGTAAGTAAGCCACTAAGTCCACTGTACTCGGGGACCCCTTCTCTACTGCAGGCAGGTGACAGATGCTCTGGTGCCAGTGATATTCCTGGAAGGCTAGGCAGGAGCCCCCTACACTGACATTTTCTTCCTCTTTCAAACAGGTTGGAGAAAACATTCCAAGCGACCTCTGCTGTCCTTCCTTGGCATGTAGGTTAGTCTCACAATCTCATGAATGTTACAAAAACAGCTTAAGAAACCAGACAATGGCGCTTTACAAACTTCAGCATCTGAGACATTTAAGTTGATGATCAGTAATAACAAATTTTTACAGAAGTAATGTCAACATCTGATTATGTTGTCAACTTCATAATGTGGTTATGTTGTCAGCTATGGCCTGGTAGATTTGTTGAGTCTCAATTGTCCCCATTATAATTGCAATCTATTATGTAACTCAAATAGGTTGGGGCAGTGAGAGGTGGACAAAACATGTGTGGTGTAATTCTTGTTTTTACCACTTCCAGTGAATTTGCATTAGCCAATATTTCTGCATATAACTTGGTGGTGCCGTGTTGTTGCAGTGTAAAAGATCTGGAAGAACCATGCTGTTGTAGGAACCCTGCACCTCTCTTATGTGTTATTCAGTTCTCAGAAGCTTTTCACCTTTTTTTTCTTAACTGTAAATTAGAATATTGATCAAGTTTCTGTATCACAGTTTTTCAAGAAAGGATTTGACTTTTCTTTCTTTATTTTAAGTTGAACATCTGGATCTTGAGCAAGGAAAGGAGAACTTCCTTCTTGTTCAGAGGGGAAGATTTATACTAACCTGATTGTTAAAAATGAAGGAAGCGTGCTGGCGTTAAAGCCCTGGCACATGAGGGAGACACAAGGGCTGCAGGGAGCCTGTGGCTGACAGGGGTGTGTGGGTTTGCAATCTCTTCATGCAGCTCCACGGCTGCTTCCTGCCACACACAGCTATCACAGGGCTGCTTTGCCATGTGGTTCTGATAACTGTGGGAATTGTCACGGGCAGTTAGGAGCCAACATCATGTTTCATGCTGAGCATGGGGGCTTGGCAGGTTTGCTTTTGTGTGCTTCTACCATATAAATGACTTCGTAATATCAGCATGATGGAGTGGCTTATGCTTTTACAGAGCTGGAGATCACATTTTTGTGTGACACTGAATCAAAGCTTTGAATGTTTCTGATTATGTATCTTTTTATTATACATATATGTTCTTGAATCTGTTCCTGTCGTTTATTGTTGTTACTGTTGTATGGCTTCTTCCATCTTGTGAGAAACCTCAAATTCCTTTCATGTCAATTACTTGTTGAAAAAAGCTGATTTATTTTTAAAGGTCTTACAAGGTTGAAGTAGCGGCTCTGGGCCATAGAAGTACTTTATGTTGTTTAAAAGGATCATTTCAGCTTGAATTTCCAAATGGGCTAGTTTGTAAAACCCAGCACTGCTGCTTTTTAAGAATTGTCAGAATCTCTCCAAAATACTTGTTACTATTTGTATACGGGAAATTTGTATTTCATGTTTTCATGTATACATGAAACTTGTATTTCATGTTTTTTCGTAAAGCCACAGGCGGAACTTAATTCACCGATCAAAGTGCTGCCAAATGCTTTTCAGAATTAGTAGTGAATATTAAAAACTTACTTGAGATTGCTTTGGATCTTTCAGGTTGCAAGAGTGTGGGCTGACTGCAAGCAGCCCTGTGGTCCCTGTCACTTCTGAGCATCCTCTCTACCTGCTCTTTGTTGTCCCCTCGGGCAGCTGGAATGCCTTAGCTTTGGTCTTTCCTTCAGCAGCTATATTTCTTGGCTCTTCTAATTTCTTGACCTCTCTGTTGGCTTGTTGAACATAGTATGTGTCCTAACTGTGTATTTGACCCATGCCTTCCCTCCTGATTGCAACCTAATGCAGCAGATTTCAAGAGTGGCCACCAGCTCACAGAGTTTCTTGGAATATCCCAGTAAAATATGAATCACCTTATGGATGGCACCCCATTTTTAATAAAAATTATTTTCCATTCAGTGAAGCCTGAAATAAAAGTTTAGTTTAGTAAATTCATGCACCCTTTTTTTTCTTTTTTATTTAATAGAAGAAAAGAAGAATGCCCTTTAAAAATAAAGCTCACTTGTCAAATTTGGGTAAAATTTAGAGTGCAAATAAAAACATTTGTTCTTCCTTTTTTTAAGGTATTTAGTGGGAAACCACAGTTGGGAAAATGGAGTGTAAGACTACTATATAAGCACTTGGCTATTGCTTGTTAAACATTGAGACTGATGAATATGTATATATATAATTTTAAAGAAATGTATATTGGCAATGATTACTCTGAGATACATTCTCTTGCATTTGATGAATTGCTTTAGTAGCTACAATTATTAGATCTCTGAAAAGAAGGTGAAGAAAGAATAGGAATTGAACATATATCTGCATATGTCTGTTCAATTAAAAATCTTTTAGAGAAAAAGCTCTTGGAATTACAGGATCATCCTTGTGCTCTGTTTTCATATGACCTCAGTGTAACAAGTTTCTCACCCACCAATGGATGCTCTAGGTGTCAGAGTAATATTATACTTATGTAAAAACCCTCTTGGGTTGTGGGATACATATTTCAGTTAACTTCTCTGCATCAGATTTACCTCTGTCCCTCCAAAGAAGAGCTTTTCTGACATGATGGCATTGACTAAGAAATCTGGTATCAGGAAATGGATTTTTATTTTTTTTTCTCAAATGAGTATTGCCTTATTGGTAAAGGAATTCTGTAAATAGCCTGAAGTGCTTGTACTGAAGTTTAAGGGCTAATTTAGATACATTTGTATCTAGTGTATGTAGAGATTTCTGGGGTTGTGAATTTCTGTCTTCAGAAGCATATCAGAAGTTGATACTAATTAGAAAAGGAGTTAAGTAAGTTTAAATACTGTATACAAGACTGCACTGCAATACGAGGCAGTATGATCTGTTATTAAAAGTGAAAAAAAAAAGGTGACTCAGGGTTTCATGGGGCTTCCCTGCTAGGAAATGAAATATTGATGTTTATCAGGTAGCAGTGCTCAGCTCTTAGAGAAAATACCAATCTGCTGGAATGGAAACATCTTTTAATATTTTACAATATATTATACATAGTATGGCCAATTTTGGAGTTGTCTGATATGCAGCAATGCAGAATTTT
Organism: Pyrgilauda ruficollis; assembly: GCF_017590135.1. Lineage (NCBI taxonomy): Eukaryota > Metazoa > Chordata > Aves > Passeriformes > Passeridae > Pyrgilauda > Pyrgilauda ruficollis. The sequence goes on along the minus strand of NW_024524377.1, from coordinate 21,255,234 downwards.
ATGCTTAGCTGACTCTTTAATTAGCTCTCATTCTGTCTCACATGATTTATAGCTTCATGACTCCAATGTAAAAAGGATATATTGCTTAATGAAGCAGAAAGCTGTAGTGGGTTCACACCTCTGGCTGTTTAATGGTTTCCTGGAGGAAGGGGAATGGTTGTGCTGCAGAAGAAGCTGTAAGCATCTCCTCATTTCTTATGGCAAGGATGTAACAGTCCATGTTGCTGTGACTTACAGTTGTTTGCCTCCCTGTCACATACACAATTCATTAGAGTGAGGAGGGAATGCGGCTCTTCCATAAAGCATAAAAATAGCAGGTAAAGTAAAAAATGCAGATGTAATCTTTCTTGCTCAAACTGAGTTTAGTGCAGCTGTTTGACGTATTTGGAATCTTTTTCTTGATCCTGGAGAAATAATGTTTCAGTGTGATATAATTTCAGTAATGGACTGTAAAACCCTTAGTGGCCAACTGTTTTTCTTAGCTAAGGAATTTTGGGGAGGTGTTTTCCCAATGGCTACACTGACCATACAAATAAGTTTAGAAGAAAGAGGTGATTTTTGCTATATTACTCTTGCACCGTAAGTTTCTCTAGTTGTGCTTCTGTTAGTTTCACATATTTGTCTTTACAGCATCTTTGGTGTAGGAGCTCTAATTTTATTAATTCCAGTACTGTAAATTCAAATCAGTTAATTCTGGATTCTTAATAGTTCAAGTGGTCTAAGCATAGCTTCTGCAATGGAAGGGGGAAAAGAATCAGGGATATCAGAGAAATGAACTGCCTTCAGCCTTCTTTGGATCTGCAGAAACAATTTGGTTTCTATTTGGGGCACCAGCTTTCAGTAATTACTATGGGTAACCCTCTGAAATACAGAAGCAGAATAAAGCCCTGTTTTTTTTGTTTTACTGTGCAGCTGCATGGTGTTAAATAATTACCACCTTCTGCCAAGAGTACAGTAACGTTACAGGTATGTTTCTGGCACCGGTGTCTGATGCAAACAGATTTTTATTTATGAATCTGTTGTGATCTGTATCCATTTCATACGTGTTTCAGGAAGTGACCATTCCTTATTTAGCTTGTGGTCCTATCTCTTTGGTTCCACAAAGGCTAGAACCTTTCCTGGCTTGCATCTGAGGGCTGGGGTTTGCCCTTAGAGTTTTGCAGGTACCTCTCCCTTTCCTCATTCCCTTCTTCTTTCTCTCTTTCTTTACTTCTTATTTTTTCCCTCTTATGAAGTTTGGACTTGCTGCTATTAATCTGCTAGAACTGTGTGGCATCTTTTCAGTTTGTACATGAACTACTGAGTTGGTAGAAGAAGACAATTACTTCCTCCCATCATGGGAGATATGGTTTCTGACATAAATTCTGGGATTCTCACAGACAAATATTTTGCTATTGCCAAGTGTTTATTGATTAAATAAGGATTTGTAGAATTTACAAGTACTTCTTTCTAATATCTGGTTACTTTCTCGCATTCATAAAATTTCTTTCAGCATTTCTGGACTTAGTCTCTTCTGGAACCAGCACTCTTTGAGACAGCTGGTCCAGGAATTTTTAGCTATCTAGGGAAAAAATAACAACACTTCCCCTCTTTCCAGTCTCCTCTAAACACTTGCAAGTGGGCTGTACAAGTCATTGTTGCATTTGGCTTTTGGGCTCTCATGTTGTCCTTTTAAATGTCAGTGAAAGAGAAAATGTGCTTTGCTGTTTTACAATTGCAGTTTGTGCTTACTTCATGTTTGCAGTGAAACACAAATACAGTATTCAAGGAAATATGCAACTTCATGAGGTTCTGGTAGAGTTTGAGAAATTGGTGAAAAACAAAGATTACTGCTCTTGGAAGGCTAGATCAGTCCTCTGTATTTGGTAATTTGTTAGGTTATAATTTCAGAAGTGAATGTTAGAAGGTTTCCCTACACTTTGGAAGTTGTTGCAATTTCTGGGAAATCTCAAACAAGCTGTGGTTTCTGCTGGACCTTTCAAGGAGGCTGTTTTGTAATGTATAATGGGGATCTTGCTCAAAGTACAAGGAACATCACAAGGGCTATTTTCAGAGCAGAGTGAGGAGTATACATGGCATTCACTGAATAATCCTGGAGGCTTTTTAAAGGTTTTTGTGTCAGCGTGTGACTGTTTTAAACTAGAATTTTGGTGGTGGTGGTTCCTGATTCTCTGTGTGTGTGCGAGCTCACTCATCACTGCAAGGTAGGCTGAGGTCATCTACTGAGAGCAGCACTGCCTGTGGATGAGAAAGTGAACTTTGGCTTAGTTCATGACCTAAACTAGAAAGAGTTTTACTTAATCTGAAATACAAGCACCTGTGTGGAGGTATTTTAAGTAAACACATTTATATTTTTGCAAGTTAATAGCTACAGATGCTATTAAGATCATCCAGCACCTTAATTTTTCTTTGGCAATGTTTTATCCAATTCTGAGTTGTCCTGACTTAACTTCAAATATAATCAGTTCTATTTTACATAGTGGGTATGTTTTGTAGGGAGTTGGCATTTTTGTTGGTAAGAAATATAAATGTTGGTAAATATGTGACTATGAAATAGTGACACTGATAATACCTTTATGTACAAAGCTGTTTGCATACTTGCTGTCACCATGAGGTTATTACTGAACTATTCAACTGTTTTTATTCCCAACTCTGGCATTTTTTGAGGTACAGATCGATTGATATACTTGGCTCCAGACATGCATCTATAGTTGCATGCGTGGTCCCTCCTTTTCTAGGGACATGGTCACTGATACACCTGTGCAGAAGCATTTGTGAGATCAGAGCCTAAGCATATTACTGCTAAATGTAATTAGATGCTAGGCTCGCCCTGGAGCACAGCTGCTTCCAAGTGTCACTCAAGATTAACTGAAGAACAGGAATGATTAAGGACACTTTACCTACTGAATACTTGGAAAATCATTCTGAGGAAGCAGACTTTTAAAACTGATATCCAGGGACTGTGAGCCATTACTGAACATGTAATTCCTTACTGAAAAAAGAGTTTTAAAGTATTCCTCTTTTAAAAAGTAATTACTTTTTCTGTAAAATAATTTGATCAAAAAGTAGTATCTATATATTGGTGTATTGATTGTTTTGCTGCTGATTTTGCTGAGTGGTGGTGTTTGCTAATAAATCTTTCTTCTTTGTTTGTATAAGAAATTTGAAATAAGACTGTAAAAGGCAGGGTCAGTATGATCAAATCAAGTGTTTCTCAACTTGAATGAAATATTGTATTAAAATGGCAAATGATGGATGCCATACTGGCCCTGTTTAGGCTTGCTATGTTTTAGGAACCTTGGGATTAGTGTTTATCTGTCCCATAAAGGACACAAATCATTTAGATTAGAAGTAATCTGATTGTATTGAAGTACAAATTATAGCACAAAGGCCATTCAAGTGGGTTAAGTGACCAGGGTTGGTAAACACCATATGACTGCTGATTGGTCGATGAAAGAGTATTAACTGAAAGATAATGATGGATTTTAATCCAAATCTCTAAAGCGCAACAGCTGTAGTTCCCAAATGAGTTCACTCACTGACAGAGTTTTAGGACACTGATTTATTTGCTCCTATTTCTCTTGCACAACAATTACTTTGAAAAATTACTTATTTTTCCTGTATAGAATATAGCTATTCCACACAGCTTTCTTAGATTAGATTTCTCTTCTACTTTCAGTGAGTTCATTATGGTTTTTTTTAGCATTTTACATTGGAGAAATTGCAGTATTTTATCTCAGTGTTCTGCAATATGCTAGGGTAAATTGTTAGGGTGACTTGGTTTAGGAAATTCAGCTGACGTCCTTTTCTCTCATGTCTTTTATGAACATAGTATGAAATCTAGTTAAGTATTAAAAAAATAAAGGCAAACTGTTGTTCCATATGAACTGATTTCCAGAATGCTTACTGATGTTAATGCCTAATGCTTATCACTGACAATAAATTATGTGAGTTTGTGCAATTTTGTTTCAGAGTGTCTATATGTAATTTTTAAATGGAAAGTGCATAAAAATGACATTATGACATCCTAAGAATGAGAAGTGCCAGCTGTTTAGGACCACAATGTAACATTGTTTAGAATATGAAATGAAAAATGTAGGTAGACTGTATTTATTAATTACTTCAGTACCTATTTTGGGTTGTTGTTGCAATAAGAACTTTGGTGGAAAAGTTTCATATTCTCTCAAGTTTTCCCCTCAAATTTGTGCTTGCCCTGAAATAAACATGTCCATTAAAGGAATCAGAGGAATGTCTTCAAAAAGAAAGTAATTTAACTTTGTGGTTTTCCTGGTCCATCTGTCTATTTGCTATACGGTCAACAAGAGACCAGATCAAGTGGTACTTAATTATTGTTTACAGTCTAAATAGTCAGAAACATGAAAAATTGTTAAAGTTCTTCAGAATGATACTGTTTCATCTTGTCTGTCTCTGAATCTAAAAATATGCGTGATAAAACCATTCCTCTATTGTTATTCAGGATTTATTTAGATAATCTAGATATGCCAGGAGCAGGCATTAGATCAGCCTGTGTACTGTCCCTACAGTTACAGTTTGTTTTGAGAGCAAAAATGGAGTCATTAGTAACTAAGACATGTTTTGTCCTTTTGATGTAGACATGCCTAGTGCTATAAATGGTGTAAGTAGGTATGGAACTTTTCCTTTGGGTTCACAGTATAGTTCAAAATGCAGTTAGGAAAACTGCCTGGTAAAGAAGCTAAGTCCTTTATATCCATTCCTTCGTAAGAATATTTTGGGATATCTCTGAACTCTAGTTGCTTTCCTAGAGAAAATCTACTGCTATGGCAGATGAGTCTGTTTCTGCTGACAGTTCAGCTGGGCTTTCTTCATTCATTTGTTAGCTAAGAACTGATAAATACTTAAAAATAATAATGTGGCATTTAACTGACAATTTGGCCTGATGATTGAATTTGCCATTTTGCATAAGTTGAATTAATTACAATAGCTGTGGACTCTCACTTAATTGACATACCTAATGTAGCATAATTAAATAAGAATTTGTTTTGTATATTGTTTAGAAGTATTTTCTAAAATGATCTAGTGATTCCTAACCTTCCTGCTTTTCAGGGATAAGGGAGCATTAATGCTGCAGTTGCCAAACTGATGAGTGTCCATCTAGGAAACTGATTTAATTAACACTCGTGATGATTTCAGACTGACATGGCTGCAGAGAAGAGGTCTGGCCAGGGAAAAAGAGATCCTGTCTTGTTATGGAGAGACTTCCTTAGTCTTGGAAAATAAAGGAATTATATTATCATAGAGTGTTTTGGATTTGGAGGGACCTTAAAGGTCATTAAGTTCCAATTCCCTGCTGCAGACAGGGACACCTTCCCCCAGATCAAGATGCTCAGAGCCCCATCTGACCTGGCCTTGAACACTTCCAGGGACAGGGCATCCATAGATTCTCTGGGCAACCTGTGCCAGGGCCTCACTACTCTCATAGTGAAGTAGTTTAGATTACTTATAATCTAAACTGTCCTCTTCTAGTCTAAAGTCATTACCCCTTGTCCTGTCACTACATGCCCTTGTAAAAATGGGGAACACAGGGGAACACAGGGGAAGACAAAACACTTGTCTTCTGATGGCTTTATGGACTGAACTAGCAGGGAAAGAGAAATTAAACCAACAGCCAGGGTTGACCCAAAATCAGTGCCTGGACTGTATAACCAAATACATGCCTGATTGTTCAGGGTTTGTCCTGGAGGAAGCACATGAGAACTAGAATTTAGGTTTGGTTTTGGTTTTTTTAAGTCTTATATTTCTTACAGTGATAAAGCACAGCGTCAGTCCAGACCCTGATCAAGTGCATGGCTGAGACAAGATAAATGCTCCTGCCTAAGCATTGTCAGCTCTGAACATTCAAAAATCGTTTCAGATCTAGAAGAAAATTGAAATTGGTTTCTTTTTAATTCCCTTCTAGTTTTTGAGCCTTTAGGGTTCATGTTTTCAGTCAGCTCTGCCGGGATTAGAAGGATATTTAAAAAGCTAGAGTTCCTGGGGATTTTTGACTGCATGACCCAGGCTTAAGAAAAATGCCTAATACTGCAAGATATAATTCTGAGAGCTAGCTGCCCTGAATTTGTGAGTGGAGTGTCATAAGCAGAGGTGACATCAGATTGATAACTTGGATTTTACTAAGTGAACCTTTCCAAATGTTTCATGTTCCAAAACTTCATGCTTGTGATGTCAACACAGGAGGCATATTCAGCCTGATGGGTCTTTTAAGGCAGTAAGTGTGTTTAAAACTGTCTTTAACAGAAATTGTGTTCAGTTATCAGCAATTCAGAAAAGGACAACTTGAGCACAGATCAACTTGGTAAACCAGTGTGAGAGAGAAAGATCTTAATTAATTGGAGGACTTAATAAAAATTTTTTATCACAAGGATGTTTTGTGTTACAAAGTCAGATGTCTGCACATTGAAAAAATAATGGGTTTTTAAAAATTTATTTGTTAATAAAATGTTGAGGAAATTTAAAACGACCAAATGTCTCCAGGGAATGTGACAGCTTGGACAAGGGAGAGAGCTACTGAAATAAGGCATAAAAGTCAGCTTTACTGCAATCTTAAAGTTGCAAAGGGCTTTGAAAAGTGAATAACTGGAGAGAAATTTCTCCTGAGAATAAAATGGGCTTCTGAAAGATAACTTGAGCTCAAAATGCTTAAGTAAAAGCTTCTTGTTGTGCACCTCAGCATTTCCTAGTGTAAAAAATATACATTCTGCTCATGCTTGCATCTTCCTGGGGGTTATATTTATTCAGAGGAGATTAATGGCGAATTTTGTGTGTGACTGCCATCATCAGAAGTTTATCCCTTTGTAAAATGACTTTTTTTACTTTTTAGGGGAGCAGTATGCATGAATTTCTGTGAAGACTTCAAACAGATAGTTGTAAAATGACAGGTGGAATGATGTTTATATCCCTGAGCAGGTGCCAGCCTTGTATTCTATGCAGGATGGCAGCACAAGACTGACTGTGACTTGTATAATTTGATGACAGATCATTTTGTCTTAAATAACTGGTATTGTGTTTTAAATGCATTTATGATTACCTGGCCATTTCATAAAGTCATGTGTTCTACTGAGAGCTGCACTAGGATGCATGGATTAGTGAACTCTGCAGTAGAGGAAGCAATCTAGGGTGATTTAAAAGAGCTGACAGTTCTACAAACATTTGAAGAAGGGTAAGTAAACATGCTTAAGGAGCTTGGAAAAACTACCTTGTTGCCCCTCATTGCCTCTGGCTGCATGTCCTGTAGTTTTCCAGATTTTTTTTTTTTTCTTAGATAGTCCCTGCTATTTCTCAGCAGCTAAGCTGTCCTTTGCAGTTGACTGATGTATTCTGTTCCTCTGCCCTTTGTGGTCTGAGTGCTGGAGGAGGTGATGCACTTGTGCTGGGCTGGAGGAAACTTCCTGGAGCATTTGCTCCAGGCCTCCTGGAGGATCTCTGCAGGTGCAGCCATGGGGGCTGTAGTGCTGGGGACAGTGTAGGGCCCCTGCAGAGACCTTTGCAACCCCTCTCCCTCATTACTGTGCAGAACAGACCTTCATGATCTCTCTCCTTTGTGTCCTGTTCTTCTGATGTTAATAATTTAAAGGCCATTTGTCCATATTTTGAAATTTTACTTCTTAAGGGTTCAGCTTAAACAATACTTGTTTTTCATCCAGGTAGACAATGATGAAATCTTTATATTTGTGCAAGGATTAATTCCCTGCCTGGGAAAGGTTTTCATGTACCTGGTTATTTAAAAAGATTGGAAAAAAGCTTCTGTGGATATATTTTTCTATTTTCTCTGCTTGCTTTAGATATTTATCGATGTACAAAAATAAATTCAATTAGATAATTTAAATAGAATGCATAGAATTATTCTGATCTATTTTGAGTTCCTAATAGTTGGTATTGGGGAAATGGCTGTATTAGCCATCTATAAATGGATATGACACATGAAGTGAGTTTATGCTGGTTGTGAAGCAGGCAGAAGATATCATACTAGTTCTGCTTTTTAATTGCATTTTCTTTCTTCTATGTATATATAATATGTCAGTGCATGAGCAGGAGGATAAGACTACAGAGAGGGTAGGAAAAAAATTTGAACTGGGCAAGAATTTATGGAGGACCAGCAATCAAAATAATAAGAGTATAATTTTGTAAATGATCACAAGAAAAGGAGGCAGAAAAAACATCCTGATGGCAAGAAAGAAAATTCCTAAAATTTCTTTCAGGGCAAGGCAAACTGTAAGTTCTGCAGAATTACTTCTTGGTCTCAGGTTCCCTCTGATCTTGTGGGCCATATGTGCCTTTTGCCACTGATCACAGCGAGAATCCTTAGCTGCTCCCAGGTCAGTAGGTGGAACCAGCAGAACATTGTAACTTGTTCTTAATTTACTGTGTGTCTTCTGCAGTGCAACTTACTCTTATTTTATTGGGCAGTTAGAAAGCTACAACGTCCTGATTTGTCTGATCTAAAATAAACTTGAACTAATCTAGTAGGTCTCAACAAATCTTCTGAACTTGACAGCAGATGGCACATGCTTTTTATTTAGCCCTGCATATACTATCTTGGTGGGTGGTAACTGCCTTAGGACAAAATCAGCATCCCACCAGTCACCATCTGGGATGGCAGATGATATGTGGGACTGTCATGAATAAGCATTCTGATGTTTGTAAATGTCTGAAGGAAGACACTGCTTGTTAACGTGGCAGTTGGTATGCAGTCACCTCCGTGAGAAGCACACTTTGTGCAGTAATCAGCAAAAGATGAATTGTGTGCCTTGGGTTCGTCTCTGCAATATGGGTGGGTGTAAGTTGACTATTCCATAATTTGTTCATTTTGATGGCAAACTTGAATGGCTCTTATCTTGACAGACCTTTAGTCTTTGTCACTGCTCTTGTGCTAAAAATTTTATACTTTTTCGTACTGTGTCAGCAGTAATATTTAGATGCCTCATACTGCATCATAACTGATGCTGATAATGAACACAAATGCATGGTATGAAATGTGCCCTTGCTTTGACAGTGTACTCTGTGTTGGTGGGGAAATGGAGGGGACGGTTTGGAGAAAAAGGTGTGAAATTGCTTGCAAAAAACACCCCATAGTTTTGTTCCAGATGCAGGAATGGAAATGCACATCTTCTGGCCCTCCTCTACTATGGGTGATGAGAGATGGGGACAACTGAGCTGGATCAGAAGCCAATTTTATTGAGAAAATGAAGAGTTTATACAGGATTCTATTTTTGGCAACAATTTCTCATTGGTTGCACATTCTTCATTACATCAGTTACCTGGTAATCATTACAAAATTTCACAACATATCTTTTGGTCACTTCTACACCCGGGAGCAGTTATCTGCGTCTGTCTCTCCCATGGTTTCTGCCTGATTAGGCCTGAGAAATCAGGCTCCTTTATCAGTTCCATTGTACCTCTGTCTCACTCTCCACTCTCTACTCCCTTGTCCCCCGAGCAAGATGCACACACAGACATGTGAACCATGAGGATATCCACAGGCTACTTGCCTCATCTTCTCTGTTCCTGGCTCTATGCACTAAGCCCCTTTCCTGAACAGAAGTGTTTTGAGAAATGTTTTTCAGATCTGGTATTTCGGAGGGGCTGCTTATCATTTATGTGACAGGTTCCTTATGCAGAGTATTTTAGACAGTAAAGCTGGCCTTGTGGGAAACTCTGAGTTGTATCAAGTACAAACATTTTCAAAAGATTCTGTGCATCTATCATGCAGCTTGATTTTTACTGCAGTCACAACATCCATTTTGGTTTGTGTTAATGTTTAACTTACACTTAGCTGGTCTATGTACCAGCTGAAGTAGGTCTCATAGAATGAGAATGGTTTGGGTTGGAAGGGACCTTAAAGACCATCCAGCTCCAACTCCCTACCATGGACAGGGGCACTTTCCACGAGGCAGGGTTGCTCAGGGCCTCATCCAACCTGATCTTCAACACTACCAGGGATGGGGCAGCCACAGCTTCTCTGGGCAATCTGTTCCAATGTTTCACCACCCTCAGAGCAAAGAAATTCTTTCTATTATGTAATCTAGACCTACTCTCTTTAAGTTTGAAGCCATTACCTCTTGTCCTGTCACTCGATAACCTTGTGACAAATCCCTCTCCAGCTCTCTCACGGCCTTTTCAGCTGCTGGAAGGTGCTCTAAGGTCTTCCTGGAGCCTTCTCTTCTCCAGGCCGAACAACCCCAACTCTCTCAGCCTCTCATCATCGGAGAGGTGTTTCAGTTTTCTAGTCATCATTTTGACCCTCCTGTGGACTTTCTCCAGCAGGTCTAATGCCCCTTTTTTGTTGGGGTCTACAGAGCTCTTTGAAACAACCGTTTAAGGAAGTGATGTCTACTTTAGCAATTCAAATAGCTGACTTGACTATTATTTTTTTCAGTGCCTCCTGAATACTTCGTATAGAATACATACAGGAGTGCAGGGTTTGAAAAGTTTATGCAGGTGCACAGTTTGTGGTAATTGGGAGTGGGGCTGTGGCTGAATCTCAGCCCCAATGGGCTGCAGCTGTGAAAAGAAGAGGAGCAGCACTGACAGCAATGAGCCATGGAGTGCCCAGGTGCACTGACCAACCACCAAAGGGAACAGAGGGCACACAGGTGCCATGCATCAACAATGAGGGGCACACAGGTGCCATGCATTAATGATGATGGTAGAAAAGGTTGTGCTGAAGAATAAGAAAGAGCAGATTCTTGCAGCCTTCTGAAGTGATATGGTGTTACTCTGTATGGGCAGATGCTTGAAGCCTTCTGATGTGGTATGGTGTTACTCTTTTGGGCAAATGCTTAAAGCCTTCTGAAATTGATGAGATGATCATCTATGGTGATAGTTATATTTTGTGTATTGTGGCCATCTCAACTGTGACATATGCTGTAACAATTTTATCCAGTTCAGTGGTTCTGGAATTGCCATTGGACCTTTGGTGTGAAGGTTTTATGGTAGAGGAATATATTGCCTGAGTGTCTTCATGATTTTTTTGACTAAGTATCATATGCAAATAGTATACTGATTTTATACAAATGAATAACAAAAAGGAAGAAGCCCAAACAATCTGCCACATGAATTCTTAATTTAGGTACTACCTTTGGTTTAAAATGTAAAAGTTAGGGTCCAAAATTTTATAAAACCAGTTTAGATTAAAGCAGTAATATGGTTCCACTGGCTGGGAAGCACAGAAATGAGGAGTGTCTGCCAAAATAGCAAAAGGCTGGCTCTTCATTTTTTTTGAATGGAGGTGCATTTTTCAGTGTGGAATAAGGTTTTCAGAATGGATTTTGCAAGCAACAGTCACTTAAAGCCTGAGGTGACTGGCAGCTCGAGTTTAGGAAAGGTCTGTGCATGGGAAGGCAGAATTAGGGAGTGGCTGTATCTTCAACTTCACCAGACATCTCTGAGTTTAGTGGTGGCACAAAATACACTTAGTTGTGGTTCCTTTAAATGGGGAGAAGGACAAGCCAAGGGTTAAGTTCAGGTCAATGCAAACTTTCAGCCTAGGTGATCCAATCTTCTTATGGTCTGTCACTATGAGCAGGGTGATATTCTTATAACTTGATCATAAAACTTAAATAATTAATAAGATAAAGCGGGTGTGGTATCCCTTTATACTATAAGGCAACATTGGTTTTGATATTTTTTCAGTTCCAAAAGAGAATCAGTTGTTTACAAAGCCAATGACAGGATCTTATGAATGAGCACTTTAGGACTGACATTCACTGCCACTGATCATGCTTGCAGTTTCTGTTCTTTGTGTTCCCAGTGCTTCCAGTCAAACTGATAGATCTCAATCTCACATTTTTTTCTGAATGTGGTGTTGTTCTTTGTTCATGCCCAGCTATTATTTTCACACAATCATCAAAGCTCTTGTGTCCAAGAGTGCTTTCACAGCATTACCAGCCTTTATCCAGAATTAATGATTTCCAGTACAACTTGTATTCAGCTCCTAGCATTGTCAGACTTGAGAACAAGACAGCCATCTACTAGGCCTGACTTTCTGTTGTGGCTTCCTTTTATGCTGAGATGAATTCTTGATATTTTTAAGAAGGTAGGAAATTATTTTTACTTCCTGAGACCAAAGATTTGATTTACTCTTCAAATGTGATTATGCTCAAGCAAGATAAAGATAAAACAGCCAGGTACAAATACTCTGTAGAAACCTCAGATTATGTCAGCAGGTTTTCGTCTTTAGTTTTGCAAGTTTATGCCATGAACAGCTTTTTTTAGAAATAAAATAGCTGCTTCACTAGAAGTACCTTACATCTTGAATCAGTTGTCCAAACAGTTAAAACCCATGTGTTTTGCAGTTGGCTTTATGTTATCTTAAGCTTCTTGAATGTATAAAAATAATGTGTTCTTTAAAAAAAACCCTATTTTCTGTGGTCCTTTTATTGTTGAACACAGGTTCAAACTATATCCTGTACAGGATTTTCCCTTTATAGGTTTGTGTTCAACTCTTTCAAGTTGTAAAATCTGATGGAGATACATTTAATTAATATTGTGTTATTCAATGTTTTTCTAGGGAGAAATACAAGGAGTCCTTTGGTTTAAATAATACTTGGATCCAATACTTTGAAAGTTACAAGTAAAAATCCTAACCTAGCAGCTTTGTACAAAATTCTTAGAGGCAATATCATTCAATTTATTTATTAAATTTGTAATTTATAAGACAGTTCACTGGTCTCAAGAAAGCAGATTATGAAAATGGGCAAAACTGAAAATATACATAAGAAAACACACTCTGCTAGTTTCTACTTGGAAAAATTTAGCTTTTTTTAAATTGAGGATTTGTTAAAATAACTTGTAATTTTCATGTTCAACCTATTAAAGTATCCTATTTTTAAAACTTTTTTTTATTTTTTGCTTTTCTTTGTTGTTATTTTTTTCCCCTGTATGTTGGCATTTGGGCATGTTTTATGTTTTAATCCTGCTCATATCCAAGAAAGAGCTAATATAAGTCTCTCTATTTTTGTGGTTTGTTTTTTTTCTTATTCCTGGGTGTTGCTTTACAAATACGGTATATTTGGGATTTAGGTCTTTAATAGGAAACTAGAGTTCCTGGATGAAATAGGATCAGATCCAGACAATCAGTGATGGTTGGTATGAAATGGACTTTTTTTTTTATGAGGACACAAAAACACAGACTGGACCATGGAGTACCTGATGGAATTTGTTGCAGACATCATACCAGGGATAGCACTGTGGATATTGGGATCATTATAAGGACTTGTTCAAAAGATTTGTTATAGAGAAAGGCTACTCAGCTCCCTTAGCTTTTTCCTGGAAGGTCTACTCTCTCTCATAGGTTTCTGCATGTGGTAGGGGAGGGCAAATGTCTAAAATGACATCTAAACCATGTGTTGGACACGTTGGGCATCTAAGTATTCTTCTGTAATTAGCTAAGATTGCTTAGAGTGCAAGTTAACTGAAGGTAAGCAGTGCTTTAATGACACACTGCTGAGCAGAAGGCACCAACTTGTCAAATGGTTCATCAAGCAAAATCATATTATGATAATTCTGTAGAACTATCTGTTTGTCTTGAAGCATAGTCCAGGATAGCTGTCTGGACTCCAAACTTGGTTAGCCTGCTTGGCAGCAGTCTGATGTGTTATGTCAGGTGAGGATATATCTCTTTGGCAAATAAACTGATGTGTAAATAGATTTGTGTTAATGCAAAGAGGGCCAGAAATGTGTAAGTATGGGCACTATAGAGGAGAGGATCAACTTTACAATCAGAGCTAACTACAGATACTGGCACAAGCAACAGCAGTCACTGATAACCTCAGCTGAGAGTCATTTCATTTATTCCAGTTTAGCTGAGCTCACAGTCTAGTGCAGCAGGTCAAATTTTATGTTTCCTTAACATGGAAAATTTCAAGTCTAGTAAAGCCAAGCAAAACACTAGCTACTCGAATGCTTCCAGTTTTCTGAATTACCTTGTGCCAAACAGCTAATGTTTGTGTTGTGAAACAACCATCTGTTTTTATAGTTTGAAGAGAATCTCCTTCAAATGTTAAGTGTTCTAAAATGTGCTAGTGAAGGGGCTGTCAGCCATTTGTCATCATTCAAAACTTTTCATGCACAGTGAAAGCAAGCTGAGTTTCTATTCCTCTATTTATTGATAAACTAGCATCAAAATTAAAACTAAATTACTTAGCCCAGTTTGGTCTGTATACTGTGACCAATTGTCTTAAGAAATAAAAATGTTTACTTTTCTGAACATCCAATTTTTACTGTGACTTGGAATAAAAACATTCCATGTATTTTTTAAGCAGAGATGAAAGACATAACCAAGAGCTGATCAGATATGGATGGATGGATAATAAATTATTTGACAGGTGGAGATGTTGCAGAATGTGATGCCTCCTTGAGGAATTTCAGAACAAGATGAGGATTAAACATGGCAGTTCTCTGTTTGGGTTTGTAGTGAAAGAAAGAGGAACACATCTTCGGAAACCAAACAGGTCCCTTAAACATATGGGGGATTTTTCAAGGCTGGCTTCAAAAGAGTCTCTAGTGCTTTTTTTAACTCTGTAGGATACTGTGCACAAGGCACTATGCATATGCTGTTCACCACAGTATCCCAAAAGAACTTGTTGCCCAGATGGTGCAAACCATATGCCTCTTGATAGTTTATCTGTGTTTGGGAAATACTCTCTCAAAATACAAGAAAGGTCATAAGACTTGTAAAAAACAGCTCTAATGAATTTCTTTTAAATAATGCTCTGGAAGTATTCAAAGTTGGTTTGTGTATTTTTGGGGGTTGGGTTTTTTGTCTTTTGGGAGATGTGTGTAAATGTTTTATGGAGAGATGAGGAAGTAGGGAATCACAGTTGCTCAGTGAGACCACAGCTCTTAAGGCATGCATGCAGACTTCACTAGTTCAATGCATAGATAGTTTTTCTCCATTGGAGATGCTCAAGGGGACTACAACACAAGGCTGGTCCTGTGTCTCTCTCCTCCAGCTTCTCCCAGCTGTCTGAATGAACCTTTTTGGAAATGTAACAATACAGAAAGCCAGTTAATTTTGGTTTTTGTTCCCGTGTCTTCAGCAACTCATTTGATTATTTCCAGAGGCTAAAGGAGAAAATTTTCTTTGCCCATATGTAAGGTTTTAAAATACGTTTTCTTTTTTGCTTACCTGGCACAGATCCATAGAAGAAAGGCAGTCTAATTACATTTCCAGCACAGTGGTTCTTTGAAGTATGAACTAATTAGGAATGGGCATTGCAAAAGTTTAGACCAGCACTCAGAAAAAGAATGCATCATGTAACCATCACTAATTCATTAGGATAACCAAAGCTTATTTCCTTTGAGTAAAGATTTGCACATTCTCACCTACAGCACTGTACTATATATAATACTTCTTTGTAGCTCCTCTGAAAGCACAACTCTGTTTAAAAGTAAATTAGCCAGCCAAATTGAAAGGCTAATTGCCTTGAGCTTCAAGTACAAAGGATATCCACACTTAGATTTCTTTACCAGCTGCAAGAGGCTGAGGGAGATGTGTTTTCAGAAATCATAACAGGATATCTCATTACACTTCAGAATTTTAATGTGGTGTCATAAATCACTAACTTATTCTTGCTCCAGTATTGTTTGCAGAATCCATTGAGATAGATCAGTTCTGTGTACTGGGGAGGAAACGTGATGGAGGGACAATCCTGTTTAGTCTGGTAACAGTTTATGTCAAATATCTGAAAAGGTCTTATACTTTACATTGCTTCCTCTTATGATTTTGATCAGAAGAAAAATTAGTGTATCTGGTTTGATTCATAACTTGTTTTTGCAAGAGAAAGACTGATGGGGCACACAATCTCTTTACAGACTTAACATTTCTCTGGATCATTTCAGCTGGATATATGGATGCTCTTCTGTGTTTCCTGCTTTGTTTTTCTTGTTTTCCCATTCTCCCCTTTCAATTTTTAATTGAGTCTAATCCTCACTGAGTAAATACAGTGACAACCTTTGCAATGTGTATGTCCAGTGTCATTCACAGAATCACGTCCTTTTTGTATAGATAATTTTAGTTTGTGGATATTGTTATGTGTCAGCTGCTGCTAAGTCTTGGCTTACACTGTGCTGTATTAAGGTTATATACAACTAGGAGCTTGCAGGATTGATCTAATGTATTTTCTCCATATGATAATTCCCAACACTTCTGCCTTTTAATGAATTCTTCTTCTTACTCTTAAACCAACTTCTAAATACTTCACAAACCTACCTATAACAATAACTCTAAATTAATTTTTGGTTTCACAGAATGTAATGGTTGTGTATCTTCTCTTTATTCTCAGCTCACTGACTGTAGTCTCAAGTAGCTGCTTCTGTTACGTGGTAATGTTATTGAGCTATGTGTAAACCTGAGGAATGAAATGGCTCTGTTTCATATTTGACTCCTGGTGGGTGAGAACAAGTACCACCCAGAACTCTTCAAAACCTATCTGCAGGAATAGGCTCTTCCTGAAAGAAAAAAAAAAACGCTTGTCGGATGCGTGCTGGCATAAATTTGAGTGATTAAAAAGTTTAGAGAATAAGAACAAAGAAGTTGGTTTGGATTGTGGGGTTTTTTTCTATTACAAATTAATGTGTATGTACATGTTTCTTTCATAAAGGTTTAAAGCATTCAGATAGATAGCCTTCTAAAGAAAGGTTAGCTTGTATAAGATAAACCTCATTCATGGTGACATTCTGCACTGACTCAATGCAGAATTGTACTTGTTCTGGATGTTCTAGAACCAGGACATTTCAAAGATGTGTTTTTCCAACCTGAACTTTAAAGAAGAAAGCAAGGAGATGAAATTTTGAAAACAATGGAAATTTTCCTTGCGTGTAATAACCGTTTTAGTTTTTGAACAAATACATACACTGCAAGATGTGCTCATTTATGGTAAAATCTGTATTACTGTGTGAAAAATGGCCATATTTTAAAATTTCAGTGCACATTTGCCACCAACATTTTCTTTTTTAAAACCCTAGAAGAGACTAAACAAAGCTTTTCAAACACAAATGATTTGCTTTACCAAATGTTCAGATCTCCAAATCCCAGGAGGGTGAGGGCTGGGATTTCTGTAAGGAACAAGCAGATTTCTGAGGCTTGACATGGTCTTGTCTCTGGCTGCATATACAGGTTCTCTCCAGGGTTGGACTGGTCAGTATGCTGCTGCAAGCCCTCCTATGCTCAATGTAGGCATTTTCTCAGAAGTGATTTGCATCTGCTGCTCCCATCAGTTGTTGGGAGGTCATGGCTGCTTACAATCAGGCCACTTTTTAATTTAGATGCAGAGCTTAAGGCAACAAAGGTTGTTTTAAAATTTCAGCTTGTGGTTTTTAATTCTTAAATTAGTAGCAAGAGATTGCTTCAAGGACTCATTTGTCCTGTGTATGCAACTTTGTATTAAAAGTGAATTTATGTTTTTGGTTTTTTTTTCGTTAAAACAAGAGTGTACCTTGGCAGTGATTTCTTTTTATTTGTTTGAAGGTTAATTTTCATTCTGTACTGGCAGCTGGGATGCCTAAGGGTGCAGGTGCAGCATGAGACTCCTTGCTGTGCTCAATTGTTCTTTCTGGGTGCGTCCATATTTATAAATACTTTTGGTGATGTCAGGACTGCACTTTTGAGGCAAATGTTCTGATTTTCCCCACGTACCCTGCTTTGTGCCATAATTGAGCAGTCTCAGACTTCACCAAGGTTTTGTTCCTTTGGAGGAAAGGAAGCAGAGACATGCAGCCCAGGAGTTTGTGTCTTGTGCTGCAGTGCTAATGCAGTACCAGCCCAGTGCTTTCCAAAATAGCCCTCCTTGGGAAGGCTTTGGTACTCTTACAGGCAGCTCCATCAGTCTTCCTTCTGCTCCATGCACCTTCCTAAGGCAGATGTTTGCCTCTGCCAATTTTAAAGGTATCCAAACCAACTGAACTTCATGAAGATTTTACAGATGATTGAAATAATTGCTGAATGATATTTTGGTTTATTTTCTGTCTGCAACCAAACGTATGAGATTTCTGACAGGCCAGGAGTTTTAAACTGTAACATATTTTATTCTGCAATGGTTTGTATGTACAACTTGTGAAAGAATTTTTGTTTCAGAACATTTTACTTCAGAGAACAAAAGCTGCAACAGTGATGTTGAAATAAAAAATTATGGAAAACAAAGGGACTAGGGGAGGTTATTTATTGTTTGAAATACTTTGACAAATAACAAATACGGGAGCTCTAAGGAGATTAAATTTTCAGATGAAAATGTTATCTTAGCCCAGCTGAGTCAAGGATCTTGGTTGCTTGCCTTGAAATATGAGACTTACACTTAAATGATTTAGTGTGACAGTCTCTAGCCCAGGTTTTCAGGATCACCAGTGTTTTGTTTTTAAATTAATTAGGTACCTGTGTGCTATGACTATTTTTAATAATCAGTTTTATTTTTATTTGATGTGAGTTATACCTTTATGTATCGTTAATATTGTTTGTTTGATAACAGAACTGTCATCTATAAGAAACAAAGACATGAAGTCTATTTACCATACTTGATCAGTGAGTTGTACTTGAGAAGGAATCTGTGCCAGCACTAAAATGTTAAGCATGGGTTATGAATGTGATGAAATACTCTATCCTACCGTATAAATGACTGTTTCTGAAGCTTTTTCTGTGTACACCCCTGTGCCAGAGAACAGAACAGACTTTCTCTTGGTAATAAACTTAACTGGATTATGAGAGGGGTACTCTAGTGTTACTTGTGAATGCTGCACTCTTCTGGGGAGGATTACTGCCACTTTTGGTTTTAATGTCTTTCAGTGCTCCTGCCTAACAGAGTGGTAGGTGTACACAAAATTCTGTGCTGCTCTGGTTCCCAGGCTGGAAAAGAGACCTTGTGTTTGAAGTCTTTTGCTTTTGAAACCTCAGCACAGGTGCAGTTTTGCCTGGAAAGAGCTGCTTTTGTGCACTGCTCTCTGAGCCAGCCTTTGGCCATCCAGAGTATTTGGGTGGTGGGGGATAAGAATAAACAACAATTTGTGTAGCTAAGAAAACAGAATTATTTTCTATATGAGTTACCTTAGACCCCCCCCATTTCTTCTCTGCTGGTTTAGCACCATAACTTAAATGAAATATTGGCTTTTCCCCTATATAGATATAAAACTGTACTTTGTGCAGCCTGATGAAGTTTTTAATTCTCTAGGGCAAGTTAATATTTCAGGCTCTTGGCTTGTTGTTCAGGGACTGTCATTTACCATGATTTTGTGTAGTTTGCACAAAACTGATGTTTAGCTGACTTTCCTCTGTACAGTAGTTTGAGTTGTGAAGGTACTGATGGGCTAATACAGATAACATACAATCTTTGTATGAAGCTGAAGATTTGGAAGTATGTGAAAGTGGAAAGGTTTCATTAGTCTCTTTTGAGCAGTCTGCTGTCTTCCAGTGTTTCCATAGCATTTTTTGTTGGCATCCTTTTTGTTGAATAATTGTATTTGAAGCAGTGGGCACTGCTATAGTCACTGGAAAATGAAAAGTTCTGGAAACACTAAAAGTGTTTAGTAAAGGCAGAGGAAATGTATTTGAAAATAATCTTAACCTTTGCTACAGATGCAATAATAAACCTGCTTTAAAATAGAGAGCTTGCTTAACAAAATAATGAGTTGTTGCAAGTTGCTGTGCACAGACTATGATACATTGCCAGCTTAGTATTTCTGAGCTCTGTGGTGTGGCACAAACGCTTTTATTTCTATATTAAGCAATGCCTCTGCCGTTTGGAACCTTATTTGTTAGAACTGGTTGCTGGGTCATGCATTACAGCATTTCAAAAAAGAAAATGCAGTTTTAATAGTAAGGTTGCTCTCTAGTAACAATTTTGTCTCTTTTCTTTGTAGGTATGAAGCGTCCATTAAGTCCTGACCACATCGTTGAAGATGGGATTATGAATCAACCAGCTGTTCTACGGGCCTTTGAAGAAAAAGGACTGAGGAATGACAGACAGGATTACCAATTAAGCAAAGAAAAAAAGAAGATACTGTTTTCCTTCTGTGAAGTGTGCAATATACAGCTGAACTCTGCAGCCCAAGCTCAAGTTCATTACAACGGGAAGTCTCACTTGAAAAGAGTGAAGCAGCTAAACAATGGAAAACTCCCTACAAGTACAGCTCCTGGCACTTTGTTTGCAAGTACAAGCACAGGTATGTAATTGAGATGTTGGATTTTGGTCAAGAATTCTGAGGAAGCTTTTAAGCCCTACCTTCCCCACTCAACCATTAAACTTAATATATAGGTTAATACTAGTAGTTAATAATATTTTGCCATGTTCAGAATTATTGGTGTATTTCTTTTCCTGTGAAGCCAGGCAGTATTGAGGCAATATTCAATTTATTCCAGGCAATATTTCATTATATGTTGGACCTTGAGATACGGTCTATTTAAAAGCAACTCTTGTGGATCCAAACACTTACACATTTTGCCATCTGCTTTTGTTTCCAAAAGAAAGTTCTGGAGGGATGCTACATGCACAGGAGAAACTTTTAAATGAAATCTAGTAGTGGAAGGATGGAGGAGGAGGGCTGGAATTTACAGGCCTGGCCCTTTCATTCTTTCTGCTTTCAGCCCTCTGGGTTTTAACCATTCATCCATAGAACCTGTTTAGGTTGGAAAGGACTTCTAAGCAAGAAGAATTTCAAAGTAAGACTTTTTACTTACTAGGAAAAACAAAAGTCTTGGGCAAAACGTATCTAGCATGCATGATGTAAAGATACAAAGGACATACTATGCCCTTCTGTTTTTTGGGGGGAGTTTGTTTCTTTTTATTTTAGTGTTAGACTCAGTTCATAGCTACTTGAGAAAAACCTAACAGATCTCGAATCTTCATACAAGAAGCTTTCCTAATTGTAGTATTTGTTTTTATTTGCTACATTAAGACATTGGCTTTGGTTTCTTTTATTTTGTTTTGTATAGAAACAGGCAAGCTGCATTGAAAGGTTTTGCATTTTCTTTCTTCTGGTTTTGTTTCTTGTTAACTGAATTTTAGTTGTTTTGAAGTCTTTGGTACTGTTCTGTTTGATTTAGAACTAAGCAGTGTGAGAGTATCACTTGTGTAAGGCCTGTGATTCAAAAGATGAAATTCCTATTGAATGACATCTAAATTCGTTAATTGCAAGCATTTTTAAAATAACTGAATATCTGTGAGACATTATGATTGATTTAAGATTCCTCTGTGTGGACCTACAATGCAAACGTATGAAACCACTTTCTATTTTTGTTGCTTTTTGTTATCTGAACCCCTTGATCTGATGCCTTTGCTGTCATTCCTGGGGATCACAGCTGATGCTCTGGCACCATCACTCAAAGAATGCTCCGATGCTCAGAATACAATTATGTTTGCTGGAGCACATGCTTTGGAGTTACTGCATAGCTTGGGAGTCAAAGTTCATGTTTCTTTGTTCACCGATCTCTATATTAGACTATTAGTTGTGTACTAGTTACGCTGGTCTATCTGGTGCATGTTGAAATAAGCATTCTTTTTTCTTGGCTGAGGGATATTGTGTTCATAGCATTTAAAAGAAAGAAACGCCTTACAATAGACAATTTATTACTACTGTGATGACATAAACAATTCAATATACTCCACAGAACCAGTGGGAGAACAAGACTTACTGAGATGTAGTTCTCAAAGAACATTTTCCAAAAATAGCTAGAAATTAATTTTCTTATAAATTGACATTATCCAGGCTCAGTTTTAATCCATGTCCTCTGGAGTGTTATTACCTCTTATAATGGAGGTCTTCCTTTCCTCTTTCTTCAGCTAACATTGTAAACAGAGCTTATTGTGCAGATGGTAAGAGAGCAATTATATTAATCTCACCTCACCAGTGAATAGACTTTATTCCACATGCAAAGGAAGCAAATAGCCCTCTCATACTTCACTGTTACAGCTGCACCTTTCTAACCAAGCACCTAGTGAACAGTTCAGCACACCTTAGAATACTTCCTGCAAAAGTTCCATCCAGTGTCAGCTTGGAGTTTTCCTCTGTGTTCAAAAGATAAATGTGAAATCAGTAATATTCCCACTGGAAAATGAGGTGACTGTAAAATACACGTGACTGTAAATTTTCAGTTCAGAAACCAGAATTACAGACCTGCCAGAGCTGTCTTGATTCTTTGTGACAGAATTGATGGATCACTGACTCCAGCTCTCCCTGACACTTGGTGGACTTGGTTATAAATAGAGATGAGACATATTTTCATATTCATTCTCTTTTGTGGTCCTCTCTGAGACAGGTGGCCCTCAGTTGTTAGCAAATGTCCTTTTAATTTTTGACTTCTACTGTGGTTTACGGCTATAAGCTCAAATTTGTTGCTCTTAACTTGCTGGTAATGATCCTTGTTTTACTGCTGTTGGAATGTTTAAGATTTGATACCTGGGATTCCAGGTCCTGGCAAGAATACCTTTAATTGTATAGATGAAGAGCTTTTATACATTTAAAGTCTAAATATAATTTTAGAGATGAGTTTAATGTTACTTCTTTGTATTTAGAGTAAGGGTGCAATTGTCATAGGATTTAAAATATATTTAGCAACAAATTTTTCTAAGAAGTTTCCTCTATTTCTAGTTAATATTGTCTTGCCAGTTATTGATATATACAAGTTCTTTTGCTGTTATACCTCTACCTGCAATTTAAATTCCTTCCTAGCAAGTAAACTAAAATAGAAAATAAATATTTAAGAGCTGTTTTTATTTATATTGTCACAATCAAGAAATGAATGGGTTACATTAGGTGACTTTGGTGATTTCATCCACCCATTGAACTCCTTTTATTTACATTGGTGTTGAAAGCTGGGAAAAAGGAGTATTCTACTTGGAAAATACATTGCACGTGGGGAGTCTTCCCTATGGCCTATGTTAGTGCTTTTTTATTACCAGCCATGCCCACGAGGTCTATTAGTGCAGTTCCAGTGCTGCCCCTCCCGGGGCCATCCCGACCCTTGTGCCAGGCATACAGACGTACAGACACACTCGTACAGACAGCCTGCTGTCAGCAGGACGTAAATGAACTCTCATGAAAGTAAGAAAGTGCGTGTTTGCTTCGCAGCTTAAGTTGGAAATGATTTCATGTACTTCCTACGAAGAAAACGGAAAATAAAGGGTGGTTTCCTGCAGCCTTGGGGAGATGTATTTGGAGTGAGCCTGTAGAAAGCTTCCCAGTGAGCGGGCCTTGCTGGAGCCTGCAGCAGATCCCAGCTGTTCTGGGTACCTGGAATCCGCCTGCACGGGCGGAGCGCCCGCTGCTCACGGGGCCCGACCAGAAGTGAGAGCAGGGCAGGAGCTTGGCTTCAAGCGTGCTCGCCTCCTCTGCGCTGCCAGCGAGCTAAGGCGTATTGCCTGCCTGATTTGTGTTTGCTGGGCCGGGCGGGGGCGATGCTGGGCGGCGGGAGCCGGGCTGCTCGGCTGCCATCCCACGCGATGGCGCTGCAGCCCGGGCCGTGCCGAGCCCAGCCGAGCCGCGCGGGCAGCATCCCGGCCCGCGGGAGAATGCGGGCTGCTCCCAGCGCCGGCGGGGGCATTCCCGGCACGCTGCCTTCTGTCCCTCCCGCTGCTTCCTCGGAGGTGACAGCGGCTTTGCTCCAGGAATTCTCACTGCTTCCTCCATGGGGTGGTATCTGCTGGTGAGTCTCCTGGTTCTCTCTCCTTTCCCCCATGTTAACGTGGGAACAGCTGGTGTAGTTTTAAGGAAGTGTACTAGAAATGCCTGTCGAAGTCCACATTTTACAGATCTCTGGAAACGTGTAGGGAAGTTTCGTTTTTGTTACAGAAGATGTCCAGATTTATAAGTGGGCAAAGAAGAATCCCTTTTTCCTGAGTCCTAGGCTGTTTTAAAGAGCACAAGTGTTCTAGGGCACTCATGAATGCCCATGTGATCTTCCTGCAGGTCTGGCTGGAGGTGTGATTGGCATGTCAGGATTCAGTGTATCCTGGCAGCAGCTCTGCCTTCTTGTTCTTGAAATCTCTGACCTTTTGTGACAGTTTTGGAGATGCTGTAGGACCCTATACCATGACTCTTTGTAAGGAGCAGTGCTGCAAGTTGTTGTGTTAACACTGCAATACTGAGGAAATAATCACAGGTTGATTTCCTGAGGCGTTATAAACACACAGATTTGTGATCTGGTTGGCAGCAATGACAGCCAGGGATTTGTTAATTGAGCAAAATAAATACGTAAATTACTAGACTTCTGTTGCGTTTGACACTTAAATCAGGTCACAAAAAGGGCCTAGTAGTGGTAGTGGAAGGGTGAAGGTAAAGCAGCAGTTTTGGGCATGGGAGTAGAACAGGGGAGTAGGGACAAGGCAGGGCTTCTTCCACTTTTGGCAACAGAGATGAGAGCTTCTTTGTCTCTTTGTGCAGTGCCATATAAATTTGTAAGTCTAGTCAACCTATCAAGTTAATGGAGGCAGGGAGGCTTACAATTAAAGAGCTCAGATTATTCTTGATAGGATCCATGGACTATGATCCATATTAGTTTTCAAAAAAAAAAATAGAGATAGAAAGTGTGAATAGTATCTTCAGCCAAAAAATTAAAGAGACTATTGATAGACATGGAGAAATTATGCTGAAAATATTCCAGATAGCCTTAGATCAGACCAGTGATGGTTGGTTACAACAGAATGAATCTGCAGTACACTGCTCTCATTTCAGTGGAGTTTTTCCTTGGTTTTTGTTAGAAGAATCTAAACCTAAATGCAGGTTTTTGTATGTAGGGTTTAATCTTAATACGGGTCAAGACTGGCTTTCTGACATGTACCTTAGTTGCCATCTGAGACTGCTTTGTGCCAACATAGTGAAGTACAGAACTTTTGCTTACTTCAAGCCTCTTCATCTAGGTCCTCAATTCCTTCTCAAGGTTTGTCTTTCATTAATCTAAAAAAAGACAAGGATAATCTGATTTTTATTGCAGAAGATCTTAAAGAATTATTCTAGCAAGTACTCAGAGGAATGCAAAGCAGCAACTAAAAGTATCTTTAAAAAGTTTGTGACCTGAGTCCTATTAAATGATTGCATGCATGGCTATGGAATTAGTACACAAGTCTGTAGAGAGCACTGTGAGCTTACTCTGTGAGCTTACTCTTTTTTTTGTGTTGGGCCAAAACCTTTTTTAGACTAGTAGGTGAGCACTTGTTCTGCCTTCCACATCTGCTGCCTAGAGCCCAACCTTTGAGCAGTTTCAAGAAAGCTGCTTCTGTGGGGCCACAAAGTGGATCAGCTCCTCAGGGCTTCCCCCTCTCTGTCCCCTCCTGAGAGGGAAGGTTGCTCCATGCTTTGCTGTCCTACTCGAGGTAAAATCCATTCTTCTATTTGTAAAAAACTATAGTCTCACTAAAAAGCGAAACTGTGCCCAGTATAATAGAAATAATAACAGAAGGAGTTACATGCCCATAATGAAATGTGGCTTAGTGAGCTGTTGGGAAACTCTTACTATTTCACTTCTTCCTACAGGGTAAGTTGGCTTTTTTCTTATTCAGTGGTCTCTTGAACAAGATTACATTTGGTAGATGGTACCACATTCTTTGCATTACTTGAGTCTCTTCCACCATTTACTGAAGAGATAGGTAATGGTACATAACATTTTTCTAGTAGTATGAAATGTATTCAGTATAAGCAATTTCTGTTTTTTCTTTCACAGAAGTCATCATAGATACATATATGCTGAATTTGAAGGGACCCATCAGGATTATGATTAGCTGCTTTGAAATTAGGCAGATTTATTATATTCCTTTTGGGCACTTGGTACTCCTCACAAAATGCTGATGGTGAGAGTTAATATCAAGGCCCAGAACTGACATTAAAATCAAAAATTTTTATTTGCCAATGACTACACACTATATCCGTAATGTAGTTCTTTGAGTAGCTGCACTGTGAAAGTACTGGTAAAATGAATAAAAAATATTAAGTAGATTATGTGTGAGCTCACTGGTAGTCTTCAGGAAAAACATGGGGAAATAATTTTTTTTAAGTAATTGATAAGTCAATCAGAAAAAAAAAAAATCAAAAATTTCCTAATTCCCTAATGGCAAATTGCAAACCATAACTCTTTTGAAGTAGGTGAGAATTATCAGACCAGTTATTAATTTCTAGATTCCATTCTCTTGGAGGTGGGAAACACATTAAGCAAACAAATAAAGTATGTACCTATTATGGAAAAAAAAATGGTTTATAGGCAGTGGTGCTTTGGGTTGGAATGTGGAAGGATTTCAAAATAAAATTGGACAGTGCATTTGGGACCCTTGGCCACTGCTTTGCATAGATGTATTCTTGTAGCAAAATGCCTTCCTGCACAGTTTAACCTCTCTTCAAGGCAAGTTATGCTGTGGTAAAAAGCAGCATTTTAAGACATCAGAAAATAAGATGTTTTAGAGTCTAGGACCAAAAATACAACTGCTTACCAGCCATTGTTTCAAGCTGAGAATGGCTGCAGGAGTGGTGGTGACACAACTTCTGCTTCAGTTGGGAGCATATCCCTTGTCATTTAACACTTGGGGCATGGCCTGGAGAGTGCCTGAAGTCAGCTGAGTTGATGTTGCTGCAAGAATTTCTTCATTGTCTCACTGGAGGATGTGATCCACAGTTTAGAGGTGTAGACAGCTGAGATGAAAAGTGATCTATAAATTCAGACATTTTTATTTGTGTGCATTTCTAGCCATGATTTCTGTATTAAAACTACTGGAAGAAAGAAAATAATTAAGTCAGGTTTATTATTTTTACCTTGTAAAAGGAAAACTGATATCTTCACTGTATAGTAATTTTTCTCATCTGGGATCAATCCTGTCAAAATTTCTCTGATAGTTGTCTCATGACCCAGCAGTATATTTGGATAACTGTGCAGGTAATATAATAATAAACTCCATCTTTCCATTTCTTCAAAGCCTAGTTATGGTTACATCTGTCTTATGCTGTGTATCTCTGGGTCTGAGTATGCACAGCAACACATGCTCTCTTACCTTTCTGGGGAAAGAAAACCTATGAAGTACCTGAAAAGATAAAAAATATGTGCACTGTGAGAAGTCCATGTGGGAGTAGGAATTTAATAAGCCATGGAGGTTTTTCATAGTAAGTAATTTAAAATTACTGCTATTTTGAAAGAATAAGGAAATTGGTCATGCGATTTGATGCTTTTAATGATATTTTTATTTTGGTAAAAATAATTAATCTGCTAGCCTGTGCAGGTCTTTGTTGGGTCAGCATTCTAAATATCTTCACCCAAATATTTATTATACTTTTAAATGGATATCCTGGTTTTTAATATGTAATAGACTTCATCTGTTATGTGGTTAAAAAATACTTATTTCATTTGCATAATTTTGACTTAATCTTATTTAGAAAAGCTGCAAGGAATCATTAATTTTTATTGCTGGATTCATCCCCCCCCCCCCAGACCCCCCCAATAATGAACCTCATCACAATACAGGCTGCTCATTCTCCTCTGTCTCGTGTTCATTGTAGAAAAGACAGAGCTATTTTTAACATTTACACAGTCTAGATAGATGATTCCTCGTTCTGTGTGGTTTGGAGCTGAAGCTGTAGAGACTTTCATAATCATATCCTTTTATTTTTTTATGGTTTGCTTGAATTTGATCTCTGTAGCTGATTCCATGCATTGATAATGAAGGCTTGGGTTGCCTGATTCTCAGCATAAATTCAGGCGGACTTCTAGTTTGACAGGGCTCTGTGTTTCGGTACGCGTGAAGATACAGAACTGAAATTGCTTTGCTTTCTTTACAAATGACTCAGAGTGTGCTTGTCCTTCCCTAAAATGTTGCCAGCGTGTGAAGGATTTTCAATGAGCAGTGCAATAAGCCGGCATCTGGGAAGGTTTGAGGCTGCTCTGGTATAGCAGTGAACTGTCACACAGATGATCAGGGCTGGAGCCAACACTCCGTAGCACCGTAGATCATATTGGTCACATACTGGAAGTTTTGTTTATGTAACTTGGTTGCTGTTTAACCTGCTTAAATAGTATTGCCATAATGTGGAGTGGGCTTCCCAGTAGAGGTGAGTCTGTTTTTTATTATTAAACTCCCCTGAATTGCTTTGTGCTACGACATTGAGTGGATGCTTACATGTTTGGCATTATTTCTGTGTGCAGTGCATTTCTGTTTTAGTTATTTCAGTGGACAGGATAATAAAAAAGGCAAGGCATACAATGCATCTTTTTCTTCTCTTCTTATTTCAGTATTAAAAGTAACTAAATATGTGGTAAGCTCCCTTTCCTTGCTTGCTGTTTGCAGAGGGCATCTTTCCAGTAGGTGACTTCCTATGCATTTTAAATATTTTTTGAATGTCAGTGATGCTGTGTTATTGTTGTAGAAAGAAGCTTATTAGCAGTGTGAATAAATATCTCTTACCAGAGCTTTTTTTTTGGCTTGTTAAATCTCAAAGTATAGTTACAATGATGTGTGAAACACAAGAGCTGTCGGATTCTCCAGATAAACTAAAGAATGAAATAAATTGTATACTGGGTTTGACTTATTAGATAGGTCTATCACTGTTAATATTAAAAGTTATGAGCTGTCATGCCCAGAACAGCTTCCAGTAATTCATTTGCACTGACAGCTTTCTTTGAGAAGGGTATAAAATTACTGTCGCTTCTCCCTAACCAGTTAAATTTGAGATTTAGTGCAGCAAGTTTTATTTAAGGGAACAGGTAGTGTGCTAAAGGTAGCCTGTGAAGTTCTAGTAGCAAATCTTTAAGCTTGAAAATATTATCATAAACTAAACAGACTTTGTACTTGTGTGTTTAAAAAAAAGGGGGTTTTATTGAGAATTTCACCTATAGCAGAACAAAAAAAAATTAGTTCAGCTGAGTTACTTATTAAGCACTGCTGTTATGTGAATATTGAGTTGGTGAGGTGAGACCTTGTATGATGATATTTGTGTATGCTGATAGTATTTTTTTAATAAAACAAGGAAATACATTGGAAAATATTTATTAATTTTTTTTCTTGCTTGCTGTAGAAATGTCTGTGCTTACTATGTAAAGACTGCTGTGTTTTTTTTTTTTTTCTTCTGAGGAACTAGGACAGCTCATGCTTTTTCCTGCTAAATATATTTATGAGGCAGCTGTTTTATAGCTTTCAGCTCCAAAGTTATAGATAAGTGTGTATTTGTTTGACAGAAGATTCGAGAATTTCCATTTACTGCCAGTACATGTAAAGCTTGGCTAAGCAGACTGCATCAGGAGCACACACCATTTGTATTAGCCAATCTGTCTTTGCAAGTCCCAGGGCCACTATCTTGCTAGAAGCCACTGTGTGCTTTTGAAAGCATGAAATTAGTTTTATACTGAGCACATAGTTTCTCATTTAGCAGTTCTTTTTATGGTAATGGTCAATTTATGGTTCCGTGCCAGAATTTTGGTGTTCTGTCAAAGCTGATAGCTTCTGCTAAGGTGTTCTTTGGAGATAAAGACAAACAAGATCCAAAACAACACCCCCCAACAAAAATGCAGTTTGTGGTGGTGGGGGATCCTAGGGAGATGCAAATAAAAGACCCTGAATGACCCAACTCTTGACATTGCTGATAGCATTTTGGAATTATTTTGTTGTAGTATTTCAGAAAACATTTGTCATTCATGACATGAAATTATTCAATTAATTGTCACCTTTTTATATTTCTGTAAGTTTTTTTGTTTGCTCTTTTTTTCCCCCTGTGACATGTAAAATTGCTATCTCTCAATGCTAATTTTCTCTATGTGCTTATTTAATAATTAAGGTCAAAATGCACTTGAAAAATGTATATGAAGCACCCTAAACATTCAGGATGATTTTTAAATAGCAGCTTTAGAATGCCTTACAAGCTTTTCCCTTTCTTTAGGAATCTATAGAAGTCAAAACAAGTTGTTACTAAAACCTTTGTAAAACCTTTTTTAATACATATAATTCATAAATTGATGAACCAACTTACTTTTAACCTGTGCCTTGTTCTTGGCAGGTGTTTGTTGTTTTTCTAACTATGCCAGATTCATGACTTTTCATCACTAGAAGCTATGCTTGATGAAAGGTTAAGGTAGTTAACATCGTGCACTTCACTTGGGTTACTCTCCCTAGCCTACATAATTCTCTCTTGTGTATAGGCAGTTTAAAATAACATTGTTTTAAATCTGTGTCTTCACAATTCTGACTTGATCCTGAAATAAGCATTTGTAATAATGCAATATTTGCTTCTTTACTTAGCTCTGTCTGCAAGGAGCAAAATTTGGTGTTGCTTTTTTTTTGTTGTGCAAGATATCTTTGGCTCTAGAGTTAGTAGTGCTGAGTTTCTTCTAAGTGCTGAGGAGAGATCCTGTTCCACCTGCTGTTATGCCTTCCTGGGATAAGAAAAAGCTGGAGGTCATAGTTCCCAGAAGTTAAGTAAATGTAAGCTGGTGCACCTGTTTTTCCTTACTGCATCATCATGGAGGAGAAGAATTAGAAGCTGTGGAGAAGACTGCCCTTTGTCACAGGCATTTGGAAAGCACAGCAGTCCCACTGCAACAAAGCTCCCTTTTCAAAACCATGTTTGGATGCTTCTGTAGTCGGGCAAGAAATGAATACTGGCAGCTTAAATATATATTGTTGTCATTTTAGGAACTTTGAGTAAATTTGCTTGCTACTCTTCCGTGTGTGTTTAAAGGCTACCAGGCAGAAAATATTATGAACATTTGGAAAACAATGTGTGTGACATGTTGATACCATGGCATATAAAATTTATTTTGTCTAAGTGC
Organism: Pyrgilauda ruficollis; assembly: GCF_017590135.1. Classification (NCBI taxonomy): domain Eukaryota; kingdom Metazoa; phylum Chordata; class Aves; order Passeriformes; family Passeridae; genus Pyrgilauda; species Pyrgilauda ruficollis. The sequence goes on along the minus strand of NW_024524377.1, from coordinate 21,224,480 downwards.
TTGAGCTAGAATGCCTTTCTTTGTCCTTTTATTTTTTGGTAATTCTTTGTATCATTATGAATATAACCTTGCCAATTTCAACCTGGTTGATTCTTTGTTTGAAGATGGTTTTTGCGATATCCTTTTACCCTTAAAGATTTTGCATCTTCTCCAAGTGTCTTTATTGCTGCATGTTTCCCCTCCTGCCATTTCATATTGGTAGTTCAAGTGAGACAAGATTTGGTGTGTTTGTTGTGCTGGACAAAACCACTTCCTGGAGTGGAGCTTTATTGCTTCTGTGCCCATTCTCTAGCTATATCTGTATCAGATTCTCAGTTATCACATGGCACTGTAATTTTAATTTCTTCTCCTTTGGAAGACACCAGTATTAAAGTATAGTCATCTTTTGCATTTTGGGAGTTTTCAGGATGCAGCAGCTTCTCTACTGCCAAGCTTACTTTACAAGGAGATTCTGAAGAAGAGGACACAAAGTTAAAAGGAAAAGAAATTATTGGGGAAGTGGTGTGTTGTGAGCAATTCCATGTTAGTCAGTTGACTCTGGGATCCAAGTCTAGCTAAGCTCTCAGTGGAAATTTTAACATTTGCTTTTTTTTTTTTTTTTTTTTTAGTGGAGGTCACTGATGAATCCTGCCAGAGGAGCTGAGTGCACTGAGAGCTGTAGTTCACTGTAGCAACCCTGTTGAAGCTTCACTACTGAAGCTCAAGTTGATATGTTTTTTCCTGTCTGTAGGTTTAAAGAGCCAGAGATGTTCTGGAGGTCTCACCTACAATGTTCAGCCAAGAAATTATCTTTTTTTTTTAATATGGTTTCTGTTCTCTTGGATTTTGAGCAGTGCTCATAACATGACTCTGAAGGGAAAATAAACTGAGTAACTTCCCTCTTTCACATATGCTTTTTTGTTCCTGTAAGGATGTTTTTTAAAATTATTTTTTAGTTGGAAGTGAGGAAAGCTGGGTGTGTTTTTATCTCCAGAGGTGTAAGGAGAGTGCTTTTGTATTGATACCAGCAGTCAGGGCAGATGAAAGGCTGAATTCCTTAGCCTTGGGTAGGTTCAAGACCTACAGTGAAGTAAGTGTTTGTGTCTCTGACTGAGTAGTGCAGATCTTGGGAGGAGATGAGGAAATCTTTTTAATACTGTGTGAATAGAGGAATACAGCTTCCTTAAGGCTTGAGGCTTTAAAATTCATATAGTGTGCTACAGGAGCTACTTGAGGGAAGGGATATGGCTATGAAAACTCAATGGACAAAATCTTCCCTTTAAGCAACTTGTGAAACTGTCAGACTTTGGGCAAGATTTTGTGTTACAAGGCCTTTGGTAATACCACTTGTTAGTGTATGGGTTGCTCTGGATGGTGTAGGAGGTCTGTGTTCAGATCACCTGTGTTCAGGTGATGAAAGGATATTTCCATGTCAAGGGACTTCTGAGGTTACTGTGGTGTATTCAGGTTTGGATTTTTTTGCTTGGTTTTGCTGTTCACATTGGTACTGTTTATATTTTCACTGAAGTAGAAAAGGCAGAGCAGGTCTGTGGTGTGCGAGTTTCCCTTTTGCTTGTTTCAAATCTTCTGTGATGACAGAAGTTGAAACACAGTGCCTGGATTTGTAACTTCCACCTGGGGGTCTCAGTTTTCTTCAGGATATTTCATAGTAGGGGTGGAGAGATGAAGGGGAGGTGAGAAATCTATGTAGGAAGTTCTTAAAATTGTCTGTTTTTCTGCTCAGGCTGGATTCAAAATTTTCACACATGTGCATCTCCTCTGGCTCAGACTTGAGTGTTTGCCATGATGACATCCTGAAATGTTGTTGTGACTGGGTATTTAAATATGAGCAGAAATTGAGGCGCTTTTTTTATCAGGTGATCAAACCTAGGTGGAACATGGAGAAAATGAAGAGGTGAGGAAGATTCATAGGCTTTAGAGTGGCACATCTGGATAAAGAGTCACAGAAATCACTTCATCAAGAAAAAACAGACTAGTTGGAAAGGAGAGAATGTTATTGTTTGGAATTGCAATTCATGCATTGTGGCCAGGTTTGTTAGTGGTACCATTTGAGCCTGATGCATCTCTAGTAATGTTCTGAATAGTAAAAATCGATCTATTAAGTAATCATTGTAGTAACCTCTTTTTAATGAAACACAAACAGCACTTAGCTCCTGTGTACCCAGGCTACTTCTGAAAATAAGATTTAAGCTTCTCAGTCACTTTGGCTGCTGAGTTAAGGATGAGACTTTGAGAAAAGCCAAAGCTGAAACACCAGGAGGGTATTGACTGGGGACTAAATCTTTATGAAAACAGCCACAGGTTTTGGGCATTTTAAACATGGTTATAAAGAATGGAAAGTGGTATAGTTCCAGATTTGTTCTTGGTAGCTATTGACAGAAACAAGGACAAATCTAGCAGAAGCAAGTAAAAATATTGTTGTTCTTTTATTTTATCAGTTGCAAATATTTTAATAATTCACCCTTTCTAATAAGTATTTCTCCTTCATGGGAAAATAGTCTTTTCTTTCAGTCTTCCTCCAAACAAACAAAGCAACTTTGTTTCAGAGATTTTCACTACCTTTGCAGAAAAAATATTTGTGGCTTGATTTTGTTCGGTTAAGTGTATATTAGACTTCTACTCTGGTTGTTAGTTATTGCAAGGTATCTACGCTTAATGTGTTTATTTTTTGCTTAAATTCTTGGTAATTGATGGAATGCCACGCACATACTTTACCTTAGACTAAATTCAGTTGCTTTACGGATTTTTACAGTTTTGCTTCAAAAATACTTGTTATGATTATCCAGACTTGAAATCAGCTTTATCTGCCCAATTCATCCACTATCTGTATTTTTAAAGTATTTCTGCTTTATACTGCTGTCCTCATTTGGAAGCTTGGTGTTGCTTTGATAGATAGCACACTACCCTGACTGCTTCAAGTCATCCCTGTGCAAGGTTGATGCAATGCATCAAAGATGTTTTAACTGCTTTAAATAACCAAGATAAGAATCCTAATCTCAGGAATTGTCATTCATTAATTGAATATCTGCAGAGTGGAGAGCAGGGCTGTGCTGTTTCTGCTGGTTGCATGTTAACAGTCTGTGAGTCTCATCCATCCCATGCCCGGGGTGACCATTCCCAGGACCGAGAGCCGTGCGCAGGACAGCTGCTCCGGCTTCTCTTGAGGGGCACCTGCTGTTCCTGTTCAACACTGACCCCTCTGTGGCAAAAGCAAACTGCTGGAACAGTGCTAGGAGTTCAGAAATACATGGGAGTCCAGATGAAAAATGGCAATTTTTATTCTGTCTTGGGTGGTCAAGTACATGTAGCTAGAAATTACATACCCTAAAATATGTCATAATAGCAGCTTTTAGTAGGCAGCTGAGTGATGATAAATGGCAAGAAACTGCTGTGCTATTGTGCTACCTGGCCTGACATTGAAATCTCTTTACTCAGTATATCATTTTCTAGGCATGAACATGTTTACTGCCTACTTAATAGAGTTCTTGGGTCAGGAGAAATTGTTATGCAAAGTCAGCCTTTACTCAGTATATTATTTTCTAGGTCATCTATTGCATGAACATGTTTACTGCCTATTTTTAATAGAGTTCTTGGGTCAGGAGAAATTGTTATGCAAAGTCAGGGTTTCAGGAGTTGCATAGTTGGTAGAACAGCCAATAACAGTGCAGACACGCAGAGGAGGAGCCTTTGAGGAACCATAATCACTTAGAAACTTTTTTCCCCTTTCTTCTTTCCCCTTTGATGTTGTTGCTGAATGCTAGTGGAGCATGATGGTACTGCTGTGGTGTGGAGCAGTCAGCTGCCAGCACAAAGCAAAGTCTCAAGGGACATATACCAATTAACTGAAAATAATGAGAAAATTGTTATTGTTGCACTAATCAAAGTTAACTTTTACTAAGAAATTTGGAAGTCAACACATTTGTAAGCCATGTCTGGTCTAGTATGACAGTTCTGGTATAAGCAAAGTCAGAATCAGTGCATCCACTGGAGCTCACAGACTCTGAGGACTGAAGGAATTCCCAAGCCCTATCTATTCCACATTACTGGACAAAATAATCTCTAGCATTAATTCTTTTAGGAGAAGAAATTGCTTTCCCAAATATGCAAGTGTTTGCTGTTAAGTCCAATAAATCTGCAATTGAACTAGAACACATTATTTAGAGACGCATTCAAGTTCAATTTGAGGACTTCAGGGTGTGATGAATTTGCTTGTTAGGCTGCTGAATTGTTTAAATAAACCTTTATCCTTGCAGTTAAGAGCTGTATCTTGCTGCCAATTGAAATTTTCTGATTATGTGCTAGGAGGTCCCTTTTCCTCTCTACTATTGAAGAACCTCCATGATTAGGTACATACTTCTAATAAAATGGCAAGGAATCTTGATTTCAAGTCCAGCACTGTTTGTATTAAGGATGCAATTACAAGCAGGGATTGTGTAACATTTGAAAAGGTTATGTGTTACTTTTTTAATAACATGATTTTACATCAGTGGCCTCAGTGACTCGCCGATGAATCAGAATGACAACTTTTTCTCCACAGTAGTGGACTGTTGGATCCTGGTGTTTAAAGTCTGCACGACACACTTGTAACTGGAACAAATGCTCTTTCAAGCAGGAGTGAGTTCATAAAGCTCTCTTTCTTTGCATCAAGTTAGAATCATGATACTGATACTTCTCCAGATTTTCTGGACTTCTGTTGTCTTTTCCTCTCCTCTAGTTATTTTCAGCTACCAGGATCAAGCTTTTCTCTGTGAAAAGAGAGTGAAAGAGTAATTTTCCAGTTCAAATTCCTTGCTTATGCTGTGGACTGCTTGTTTTGCTCCTTTTCAGAGGTTGAACTCCATTCCTAATACTATATTTTAAATACTGAAAGGCAGCTATGTAGCAACTCTGTGTCCAGTGCTTGGTACCATCTGAGATGTGCAGTGAACTTTGTCACTCGAAGTTATTTTACCAATTCAAAAAGAAAAAATGCATAATATTTTAGCTTAATAGAGATGTAGGGTTTGTATTGGCATAGCTTTATCTGTTTTCCTGTACATGATGTGTGCTTATCATGTTGCCTAATTTTCTTGGTAGTAGTTTCAAAAGCTTTCATTGATCAAAAGCATATCTTCAGTGAAGACAGAAAGTGGAGGAGAGTCTAATCAGCTTGTAAAGGACTGTGTATATGATTTACCGGACAGATGTTTCCTTACAGTTTTACCTAGGCTTTGGGCCAAGAATATCTGTAATCTTACCATGTAAATAATTTTGTTGAGTTTTTGGTTTTTGCATACGTTTTGCATACACTCATGCTCATTAGCCATTGTCTTTTTCTCATTTCATTGTATTGTTTAGAGACAGTATCATCCAGAATTATGTTCAGACTATTATCCTTGGAATGTCTTTACCTCCTTTGGAGCATGTCCCCAGCAGCTACATCCATCTACCCACAAAGACATCTTTCTGTACTTTGTGGGAAGAGTGGGAAGCATAGCATAGGCATATTAATTTATTTGGACAACCAGTTCCTGCATGTTTTACCCTTTTACATGAGGTTAAATGCTTACAGTTGGGTTGCACAAAACTGTCTTGAGAAGATGTACTCTTAACAGGCTTGCTCCTAAGCCTGTGACTGTAATACTAATATTTCTAATATTTTGCAAGCTGGTGTTCAGTATTTCTGATTCCAGAGAGTGTGCTGCCAGAATATGTTAGTTTAGTTTTTTTTTTTCCTTGATACTAAACTTTCTCCCACAGAAGTGGGAATGAAAAGGCTCTATGAATTTAAGTATTGCTTGGAATTTATTTCTGCAGTTTACTTGAAACTTGACCTTTATCCAAGCTCTTTTCACTTCTGGGTCAGGATATGTGTACCTGTATTTAAGATTTTGAGAGTGCTGCCCATGGATAAATCCAAAAACAACATGGCTTGAATTAAAGAAGAACATTATTTTGTAGCAGTTTGAGCATTTTCACTTTAGATACGAAAACAGAAGTAGAATTCTATTTTGCACATCACTGAATGTCTGGCAAAGTTGTTCACTCCTGAACTGCCTGCCTTTTCTCCTGCTGTGTAAGCCTTCCCTCTACTTTCCCCTTCTGAAGTCAAGGAGCTACCTCAGGTTAGTTGTTGTTTTGTTTTTTTTTTCTGAATCATCGTCTTACAGGAACTGTTTTAGTTCAAATTTTACATAGTCACGAGGTAGTATTTTCTCCCCTTCTCTTAGATTGTTCTTTTAGCATCAGGGTTTGTAATTGATTTTTCTCTACAGTGAAGTAAAAATGTGGTGTACTTTCCTGTGGCTTACATTCCTTTAGCTGAAAAATTAACTAAAGTCTAACTTTGAAAGTTTGATTTCTTTTTCTTTGGTAAACAACTATTATTTTTTAATGGATGCTTTTAATTGAGGTTGCTAGTAACTGCTGAGAAAAAATGCTTTATTTTTTTTTTCTTGTAAATAAAGCATTTATAGAAAGATGAAAATATTTTCCTTCTAACTTTTCACAAACTTGGCGAGCTTGGATTGGTTCCTCTAAAATGACAACACATGGAAGTGTTTTTCCTCTTTCATCATCTCTCAGTGGCACGTACATCTGAGGCTTCTGATCTTTGGCTTAAACTACTGTTAAATTTTCATTATAAATGTGCCACCTACTGGAGCAAAAGGCCCATCAGCAAATATTTATTAATGTTATCTTGTCCCAGACACATTTGCATAGTAATTTCTTGCTAGATTCCTGTGCTTATGGTTGTCAAATCTACACTGCTTTTTGTCAGCCTCACCATAGGGTATGAAAATGGTAATAAGAATTGGAGGGGATGTGGAGCATAAAGGTTTAATAACATGCCTTGGAAAAAAACAAAAAAAAAAGAAAAAGAATTGATGTGCTGAATTATAATGAAAGATACCTGCCTGAACCTAATGTCCAGTAAGGGAATCTTAAATTCATAGGTACTCTAAGTATTGATTTCATGATGTAAAAAAACTAAACCACCACTTAATTGTTCAATGTAGCCTTGCAGCAAAAAGAAAATTCAAACAAGATTTTAGATTATGCAGTAGTTTTTTGTAGTTGTTTTTTAAAAAAAAAAAATCTTTGTTCTTGTCTTGGTATAGGATTAATCGTGTTCATCTTTGAAATGAGAGGCATTTTGCTTGGAATTTGTTGTCTTTTGTGTTACCATAATGAAATGAATGATTATTTGTATTGCATATATGTCTTAAGAGCTACAGTTCTATTGTGCTAGACTTACTACAGAATTATGGAAAAGACTTATTCCCAAAATTTTTAAATCTGCCTTTGAAACATAAGGCATTAGGCCAGTAGTGCAAACGAGAAGAATAGAGAGGTCTAGGAAAAATTTCTCTCCTAAACTTAAATTATTTTCTTGATGTTTCTCATGAAAGTGAGTGCTTTTTTGGCAACACTTGATTCTATCACAGTAGAAAAATATCTAATATATGAACAAAACAAAAAAGAGGAGCTTCCTGAACATTAATCTGTTTTGCTGCATTAAATATTAATATTAAATTTATTTGTCCTGTAGGACAGTCTTTGACTTAGGCAGGGTTGTCTTTTTATTAATTGGGCTAATCATGATGTAGCTGATATGTTAAAGAGACAACTATAAAATTTGGTGGTTTTCCTTATGCAAGTTGCTGTTTTCTTTCCATGCCTTGCAAGTACAGCTCAGCCATGAGGGCATTTGGTTTTGAAAAGGAAGAATGAGTCAAGGAACCACCCTCAGAAAACGAGTGTGCAGTCCAACAGGCTATGAAAGAGGAGACAGGGAGCCAGGAGCTCTCTGATCGCCTCCCATCTCAAGTTGTGGTGCATGTTGCAAACACGCAGGTCCTCAGTGTCAAATGCAGAGTCCAACCTATACTTACTAAATCTTACACTTCCGTTATACTTCAACCAAAATATCATTTACTTAAATTTGTAGTTTTTAACACAGATTTGTAATGATCATAATCAGTGTTCTTGTACACTGCCTGCTCCTTCTTTTCATCTGTTTAATCCTGTTAAACTGTGTTTTGCTCTGGATGTGTTGGGATGGTGTTACATATTTATTTGGTCAATATACCATAGATAAGTGAAATGCAAGTGTCTGTGACAGACTGTCAAGGATGTTGGAGTGACTGCTGATAGGGCTCTGTGGCACACTGGGATGGCACAGTAATTGGCAGGAGATGGTAGTACAATACTTTTCTTCAGGTCTTTAACCTGTTTTTCTGTGTTCAAGGGAGAAATGGAATTTCCTGGTCATAGGTATTATGTTGCCTAAATTCTCTTTTCTTTATTTGATAATTGAATGGCAAATTTAATATTTTTAGGTTTTAAGCTGAGTAGTCCTGCTTATGAAAAATATAAATGACTTTTTTTTTCCTTCGGTAAGGAAAGTGATGATCAGAATGTGTTGTCTGCAGTTCTGTGCAACATGCCAGGGTGTTTGTCTGGCCTCACTCCAGGCAGTGAACTTGGAGTGTGCTTGGGGCAGTGCTTCAGGAAGCATGCTGCTTGCAGAACAGTGCTCACATTTCCATTGGCTGGACAAGTAGGAACATCAGCTGGAGTCATTAATATTGTTGTCTTTAGGGGTGCCTGTAGCTGATCTGCCTGCTTTCCCAGAATAGGACACTGAAGCCAGTAAATAAGGCAATAAAATATTTCACACCTAATAAATTTCATAAACCAAAAGCAAATAAAATCTAGGCAGTTCTAGGAAGAACACAGTTGTTCCAAATGTTAAGATATTAAGGTAGTATAGACAAGACAAGGGTAAGAAAAAAGCACTCCTATTTTTATAGGAGGAGGTAAAGATTATATCTCAGGAAACTTCTGAAATGCTTTAAAATGCTTCAATAATGAAAAAAAACAGAAAAGGGAAGTAAATCCTAAGCAACGTCTGAGAGTAAAAACATTTTAAGTACATGAATGTTACTCAACAAAATATGTGGCTACGAGAACATATCCCAAGGAGATATTCAAAATAAGTAGAATCAATCATTACAGAAAAGAAATGTAAAAAAAAAAAAAAGAAAATCAAGTCCTGCATGAATTTTTATGGGCATGTGGAATGGATTCAAAGCCTGTTCCTTCAAAACTGGGCTTTTAAGAATAAAGAAGTTAATTTTCTGTTATTTACTACATTAAAAATGTTGTTCAAAGCATGATTTTTTTTTTGTCAGAAATTATTTGATTATTAATCTTTTGCCTAATAGGTTATATCAGCTGTCCTTAATTTTATCATTTTTACAGGGATATATATGTTTTGACATAGTATATGGACATGTAACATTAAAAAATAACAAAAATAATTCCAGAGTACATAACTGAGGTGGGCACAGAAGTGATACACTAGTCATCCTAGTGTATTATAAATTGTTACAGGGAATTACAATTGGAGTTGTGTATATTCATTAAAAACAGCATAAATTATTTGGTTCTTACTTAGTTTGTATCCTGTTATGTCCAAGCATAGGAAGTTTGGAATTTTGCTTTGGAATATGCAAAATTCAGGATAACAGTCTAGAAGGAGTGGAAGGGATAGGCTATTTGAAGTCGCTGAGAGAAATATGCAATATTTGGTTGTCTTTCACAAACTAATGTGGCATTTTACTTTCAGCTGTTAAAAATATGACAATTTTTGTAACATTAGCATAAACTACTAAAAAAAGTCACTTTTTGGAGGGACATCTGGAAGTGTTTTGAAAGTCAAAGGCCCAGACTTTTGATTCCTGAAAATAATGATGCTTTTCTTGGGTAACCTCAAAATAAAGAGGTTTGCATGCCAATTATATATTGTAGCTGTAAATAAAACATAATTTTATTTCTCTTTCAACCAATAAAAATTATTTGATAACTACTTTTCAGTCGTTCATATGTAAGCTAAACAAGTGCACATAAAATATTTTGTCCATGACATTACATGCTCCTTATCACTGTCGTAGTACATGCCTTTAGAATTGCTTGAAGATGTTTTGAGAATTTTTTACTTGTAGCTCTTCTGTCCTGTGTACAGGAGGGAATTGCAAGGAAGGTTTGAGGAAGTAAAACCATCAAGGTATAGGATGCATTTTAGTGTGGTAGGGAGCTTCAGGTGTAACAAATTTGAGTGTGTCTGTGTCTCATGTTTGTGGCGTTGTGGTGGGGCTTTGGATGTATTTTTCAGCCTCATTAATGGTGACCTTTATGGCCCTTGGCAAGCCTTAAAAGTATTTCCACTTTTGTCAGCTGAGAATGGCTTGGCTATTGTCAGCATCTTGGAGGACTTTCAGACTCACATGCTATCAGAAAAACTCCCTCCAGACAGCACTCCTTGTGAACAGAGGTGGCTTCAGCTGGGCTACTGGGTATTGCTGACCACTGTTGTGGTGCCTTTTTATGCTGAAGGATGACTAGGATGGTCCTAAGCTGCATTTGTGAAGCAGCAACAGCCTTCCTGGTTTATTATGTTACATTAAAGGCTCTTCTGCATTTATTCAAGTGCAAAGCTTATCTGCATGGGTGAAATGATCTGTGCCTGGACGATAACCATGGTTTTTGCATTATGCCAAAGGAAACCTGTATATCCACTCCTGTGAGCTGGATTTTTTGTCTGGGTCATTTGTTTTGAATAGGTATTTTAATGTTCTGCAGGGTTCCCAAACACAAATGTGGGGTTTTTTTCTTCTTTCTTTTCCAGATATAGCAGTTAAGTACCAAATGGCTGAAAATAGAAGCTAGGTAGGCCAATTTGCATCCGTGGCAGGTGTTGCTGTCTACTTCTCAAATGTTGTCTCTGGTGTGTCATTAAGCTTAGCTCAGCAGTGGCTGTTTCAGGGTGTGCACATGATGAGCAGGCTCACTGTGCTGTCATTGCTGGTACTTAGTCCCTTTATAGGCAGTACCACTGTTCTGACTTTATTAAAGGGAAGCTGCTCCTGTTTGCAGAGCTTGCTTGAATTTTCAGCATTAAAAGGTTTGTGATAGGGTGGCCATCAGGCAGAAATTTCCCTTGCCAGGAGTGGCGTAAGGTGTGATCTGCTTGTGACAAAATCAGTTGATGCTTGCTTTTAGTGGCAGAAGGATTGACAAGGGGGAGGAGGGGCTGCTTTGCAAAGAGCCTTAAAAGTTCGACATCTAAACGTGAGCTGTGCCAGGGCTTGTCATGGTCAGGTGATGAGAGCTCTCCCGCCACCAGCCACGCAGGAGGTTTTGGTGTGTTCAGAGTGCAGGCCTTCCTCCAGGCTGTGCAATGGAGGGGTCATCATTGGCTGCAGGCCAAGAGAGTTAATTTCTGCTCTTCTGTTTAATGAGTTAACATCAACCCTAATGCAGGTTTTCATTCTGGCTTAGATGGTTGGGCATAATAATAATATCCAGATGCTGTCTTCCATTATTTGAGCATTATTTTCCCATTCTCCTCAGCAAGCTGTGCATTACCCAGGCTTGATGGGGGTGTTATGTATACTAAGCACAGCCTTACAGCAGTGCAGCCCCACCAGATGCAAGAAGCGGTGCTGTACACAAAACCAGAACACTGACAGCTTGTAAAGCAAACCAGAAGTTGCACTGCAACCAGGGTAAATATTTGGCTAAAAACGAGCCAGTGTATAAGGCTGTGCTGTAGAGACTCATTAGCCATATCTGAAAAGAGCTCTGAAGGACAATCCTATTGATTTTGTTCTTATCTTGATGACCTTGTAGGTTGAGTTAATGGTTTCTGAACTCAGTTGATGAGTTTGCAGGACAGTTCTGTTTGTCTCCACTCAAGGAGAAAGGGAAGCAGTGTAGAGTTGAAAAATAAACTCTTGTGATTTTGTTCACTCTCTTAACCTTCCATATGTATTTTAATTTGCATGGGTGTCGAATCAATGTAGACATAGTAACTGTGTCATCTAGACAAGACTGAAATGTAGTTCATTATGTAGTTCAGTGTAGTACTTATTTCTCAAATCTTATGACTTGGAAGTCAACTGCAATTACAATAGGCATCATCACGCTTGGCTGATAGACATTTTTAAAGAAGCTGGAGTTTGACAAGGATGGGAAAAAATGAGTCTGGTCTTACTGATGTAAAAACCAGGCTGTTTCTCACTGTGGTATTCCTGGTTTGGTTTGTAAGGCAGAATTTTTGCTTCTTTGTGGATACTTGTACTTGGAGAGGAAACCATTCCTTCGGGACACTAGGGCTGCAGGATCATCTCAGGGAATGATCTTTTGTACCAGATCATTAACTGATTTAAAAATTGTCACAGCTTCTGTAAATCCAGACATAAAAGCAAGCATGCAGAATTTCATGTACCTAGTGCTAAGATACATCCTGATTTTCAGTTCCCACGTGGCATAATGAACTTCACCTTCATACATAATGTTGTTAAAACTTGGATGTTTTATAGATGAAGAGGCTGTTGCTCTCTTGTAAATGTTAACTATGAGACCAGTCTGCATAAGATCAAGAGGCACTAAGGGATAATGTAATTGGTATTTTTCAAACAACTGTTTCTGTTTCAGAATGAAGATTCATGATAGAAGAAAATAAGACAAAGTAGATCTCACAGTTTCAGCACAATTAAGATTTTTGCCAGTGGTTATTATGGGAAAACTTTCTTAAATATTTTACCCTTACCCCTTTGAGAGTTTTGATGTCAGATGAGCAGGATTTTCATTCTGCGGCTACTTTATTAAGCTCTGATTCTTAAACTTCTAGCTAACAAAGAGAACCAGAGCTGTAATTAGCATTTACCTGTTTTTTTTTCTTTCCTGTCCTGATGGAAAGATTCTTAATCAAGATAAGGGGAATTTTTGTTAAAGCATTAATTGTTTTGCTCTTACTAAAAAGTTGAGAAAATAACGCTAATGAGCTACATAATAATATATAATTACATAAAAGATATATAAAAAGTAAAATGAGGTGGGGGAATTCACTTCATTTGATATAGATTTAAATTATGTAAATAAATCTGCTCTTGGTAACTTGCACGTTAGTATTTTCTTCAGCAAGGTGGTTAAGGGATGCTAAGTATGACCTCTGCCCAGGCAAGGAACAAAAATAAAAATAACAACAAATTTAGAGAAGGTATAAAGGGGAAATAGGGCTTGCATTTTTACAGGTTTTTTTCATTTCAGGTCAGGTAAAATTAATGATATGTCGAGGCTTCTCTATAAAAATTCCATCTACTGTGGCCAGTATTAAAGCTCTGTTTTAACAATATTGACAAGTAAACCCTTGACCTCTATATGTTACTGAGAGGAAATCTTTGAAATAGTCTTAGCAACATCCACTTAATTTATTATTTGAAGATGTCTGGGAAGAAAGCTATGTACATGTTTTAAGGTAGATTCTTGTATTAATGAGGTGATCTCTCATTTCCTGGGCCAGTATCATTTAGCACAAATTTTTTTGTAATGCCTTTTTCTTTCTCATTTAAGTGCCAGTGCTGCTAACTCTACACTGCACAGAAAATGGTTTAAAGGGAGTGTAGACCTCTTGGCTGAGAATTTATTATGGTTTGTATTTTAATCTTATCATTTAACAGAGAGGAAATGATGTTCTGTTGCTTTATGTCAACATGTAACAGAGAGAAGATGATTTAAGTGAAACAGTAGCCGGTGTAATAATGACGTTCACATGAAGTAAGGTAGAGAAGATGAAAGAACGTGTGTCAGAGTACTGTAATATACTGAAAATTGATAATAGATTTATTTTGGTAAGTTAAATTTCTTCTGGACATTCAACACAAAAGTGAGAAGTACAAGATGAATAAAGAATTTGGGTTTTGAATTTCTGTTTGTAAAACTAAGGAATATATGTCAAAATAAGACACAAGTCCTATGCAAAATGGTATTAAGACTATTCCCAGGTGAGTATTACTGTCTATTCTGCTACAAGAAGTGCTTTGTCTGAGGAAGAGGAGCACAGAACATCTGATGTTATATGCTATCACAGCTAGTTATAATACAAAAGCCCTTTTTTGTCAATATTATATGAGAGAACCTGACAAATTGTATGGGAGGTCTTTTTGTTTCCTCTCATATTTCAGCATCTGAAGATATGAAATTTTCATATTCACCTTTCCAAAGCATGATATTATACAATAATTGTATTTGAATGCAGAAGTGGGTTTCCTTTGTCACTTTCCCAGTGCGGCTTCAGAGAGTACATGGAGCAATGCAGGTATTTAAAAAGCCTCCTAACTGAATTCTTCTTGGAATATTTATGTATTGAATATTTTTAGTCACAGTATTTTGAGTTGTGATCATTTAGCGATAAGAACAATGGCTTCTCTGTCTCAGAATTCTGTACAAAGAATGAACTCATTTCACATAGTCTACAGAGATTTTGGTGAGTGGCTGTTAGCGCTATAGATGGCCACTTTTCCTTGTAGATTGACTTAATGAGTATAGATTTAATGAGATTTCTTAATAGTATTTTTATGCTCTAGAACTGTATATATAGATCCATCTATTACTAGAGATAACTTGACCTTTGGTGGACTGTGCTATGTATACTGTTTGTGATCTAGAACTTGCTTAAGCAACAAACACTGCACAAGCAGATTTGTGGAAATCAAAATTTCATGTGTCTATTTTGAAAAGAGGTGAACAAGAGCTAAATTCTCCGATATAATTGTTATGTTAATTTAACATTCTTGTGACACATTTTTGTCACTATATTGATTTATTTTTGTAATGTCATTTTGGTATCGTCAGCTTATATATGCATACTTATAACTTTTATCACAACATATTCTTGCAAAAGTGGTTAGTTGTATCAGAGAACAGTCCAGGTTAGAAGGGGTCTTGAATGACCGTCTGGTCCAAGATTTCCTGGGAAGGGGAGTCATGATGAGATGATCTAGCAGCTTGTCCACATCTTGAGACCTCCAGCAAAGAGAATTCCATCATGTTCCTGGGGAGGTTGTTGCAGTGAATTCTTCATCTCACTGTAATTTTTTCTCATGTCAAGATGCAGCGTCTCCCAGTGTACTTCTTACACCTTGTCTTCTCCACGTGGATCCTCATGGAGAGAGAGCATCCATCCTCTTTGTGACTGTCCTTTAAGTACTGAAATTCTGTTACAAATTTCCACCTAAGCCTTTTCTTTTCCAGGGAGAAAATTCAAACTCCTTCAGTCTTTCCTCATAGGGCAGGTTCTCCAGACTTTTGACCACCATTAAGGGCCTTCTCTCAACCTCTCCACTCTGTGCACATCTTTCTTGGTTTGTAGGGCTTAGAACTGTACGCAGTACTGTGGGTGCAGCCTGACAAGCTCTCAGTAGATTGGGACAATCACATCTCTATCTCTGTTTATAAAGCCCCTGTGGACTGAGGATTGAGGATTAATTTTAGTTAAGATTAAACATACTGTTTTTTTCATACTGAGATTTCAAAGTGATTGAAATGACCAGAGTTTATGTTGTTTTGCAATCTCTGTGTTTGGATTCACAGCCAGTCATGTCAGATGTGGTTTCTGTTTTGTGCTCTTCTTTATATGTGAGTTATGGATGGATGGTGTCCACTCCTCTGTAAAGGAAAAGCAAGGATATCTGTCTTCCTCAGCAAATGGATGTGGGGTTGCAAGATGTATTTCTCTGCTGGTCTTTGTCACTCTGTTACATGTATGAAAATAGAAGGTTATGTGAAGGATAGTGACAAAGCTGTTCTGGCTCTTCCTTGCTTCTCAAGTTTCAGTCTTGCTCCAAACCTGGCTCTGGTAAGGAACACTTGTCTCATTAGTCAGTTTTTCTCATCAGGAGCCAGCAATGCTGGCTGAAACAAATTAACGGGAACTGTTTGGGAGGGGTACACAGAAGAGTGCTTGTGTGCCTGACACCAGAGATGTCCAAAACCAAAATACTGAGTTACCTTTTTTGCTGATTTCTTAATGTGGAACTACTAATATTTCACAGTTCTGTTGCTGCCAGTCTTATGTGTTTATTTACAATTTTGGGAGCGAATTGTTTGGCTGAAGGTTCAATTTATTTCCAAAGATGACAGACATTTTCTATAAGGGTCCTTTTCTGGGTTCAGGAGGTACTCACATCTTTGTTGTGATATATTTGAGAATGGCAGTCCTGTGCATGTTAACCCACTAAAGACAGAATATGCTTTGGTGGTCTGTTCTTCACACTGGTGTTGAAGGATGTAAGCTCTTAGCTTGTAGGATTTGACATTGAGTTAATTATGCAGGCTTCTCCTTTCTCTGAGTTATCTTTTATGTGAAACCTATGTAAATTCCTTTCTAAAGTAGTTATTTTCTCATGTACAACATACATTTAATGATTTGAGGTCATTAAATGATCATTAAATGATACATTTAATGATTTGAGATGCCAAATTGAACCTGCATGTGTGGTGTTTTTTATAGAAGTCCAGTCAGTTTTACTCTTTCTTGAGTTTCCATCTCAGGAGCAAATTTTTTTAAGAAAATTCTTAAAGATCTTGTTCTATATCTAAAAAATATGAAATTGAGAGGAGGAGACCGAAGATCAAGTTATTCTAAGATAAACCATTTCTGTTCATCTTTTACCAAGTCTGGTTAACCACTAAATTTTCCCCTGAAATCAATGAAATTAAAGGAGATATCTGACATGCTCAGTAGACCAATGGGCATGAAAACCTAAAAATGTATGCAAAATACAGAAAGAGTAAGATTATATCCTTATTAAATAATTGTAGATACTTTGAAAGCAGATGAGGTTGTTTCTTGTACTGCCTGTTCACTAAGTGAAGTCACTTGTTAATGCACTTGTTTAATATTGTAGAGCAGACAGCAAACCCACGCTACACAGTTAATCTGTCCAGATAATACTTTATTTCTATAATCAATTCATATATTTATTTATATAAATTTATAATTTATCATTTGTTTCTAAAGGAGACATAGAAAAGATCTTATTGGAATTTTTAATATATTGGTAGTCATTATGATATCTTTCCCAGGTGTTTAGTATGGTTCTACAGCTGTCAAAATGAGCAGACTTCATAAACTGACTCATTTACAGAAAATGGCCCTCTGCTCAGTTCAATTAAAACTGCCTTTCTAAACTTTCAACTTTCTATTTAAGAACAAAATTATTTGATTTTTTTAAACTAGCAAATATTGAGTAACGTCCACCACTTTTTTTGCTGAGCCCAGCAGGCCTGACACACGTATGCAAAGTGAGGGAATTATTAATGGTAATAATTTCATACATTGGTAGAGACATGATGTGTTCATTTATCCAGAAGACTTTTTCAAGGAGAGAGTCCTTTTGTGTTTAAAAGACAAAGTAAATTGTCTCAATTCTCCATTAAATTTAAGTGCTGTGGTAAGGGAGACACTGGCAGTCCTGCAGAGTCCATCTCATTCAGCTGGTTTTAGTTCATCTGGTCCTGGATGTTTGTTCTTCGCGTTTCATTGTGTGCCAGTGCACAAAGCTTCCCCAGTGAACTGGCTTGCTCAACAAAAGCTGTCTGGTAGTCTCACTTGCAAGTTGGGCACATGTAAGCCCCATTCACTTTGGTAGGTTTTTCCTGTATTTTTGGGGGGAATCCAGCCTGTCAGGGCAGCCTGAATTAGTACTGTATTAGCAGGGGTGATTGTAACTGGTTTTATACCATTCAGTTAAAGGGAGTTTGTGTTGTGATTTCTTTTAAGGGCACCTCAGACTTAAACTGAGGTGAAGCTGAAGAATTTCAGAAAGGCAGCTGGCCTAGTTTTCCAAGGACACAGTATCTGCAGTTTCTTTTGGCTTCTCTGCAGTTTTAGAGGATCAGTGCTTTGGGAAACTGGGTTGAATGGCAGATAATAGTGAAATAGCCCTCAGGAATAATCATCATATTAGGGAAGGCTTAGTCAAACGGCTCTACACTTTGATATTTTTATTTAGTTAATAATAAAGTTGAAATAACCTAATTTGAATAGTATTTTTAAATTAAAAATGCATATGCATGTCGGTTGTATTATGAATAATGTGATTCTTATCGGTTTTCTGTATGACGATTAGAAGCTCAGTTATGTTTTTATGGGAATAAATCTGCATCCTGTCATGCATTGCAGTATGTTGGTACTGTGCCAAAAGGGTGGCAGACTGCAGTGCTATGAATGTGTTGAATTCCAAACAAACTCGTTTCAAGAAAATGAGCGAAAATACCTGCCAGTCTTGACTGAGCAAATCCAAATTACTTCAGTCTATGATTAATTAAATTAGGTTGCTTCAAAATTCATAACAGGTGCCTGGAATGATCTTACTTAATACTATCAGTGCTTTAAATGTACCCCCTTACAGAAAGGATGTCCAATGTGAGCATGTTGTCCCAAATGGATAAAATGGATACATCTCAGATGCCCTGAAGGAAATACATACCCAAATGCACGTGATGAAAGGCAGCTGAAGTATCAAAGAAGAACCTTCAAGGTTAAAATTTCAAAATTAGTATTTGATCCGGATTGAGAAAGGGAGGATATCATGTATACAATGCAAATATAATGGAATATATATGGGATATGTACAGAATGCTTATAAAATATAACAGGATTCAGAGTTAATGTTTCAGGATGAAGCAGTTGCTCTAAGATGTTGCTGTGGTTTTTGAACTGTAGTAACATAACCTACACAATTTCTGTGATGTTTTTAGAACTGCTAGCTTTGGAAGCTGCAGAGCAAACTGATGGAATTTTCCATTGAAATGGAATAGGTAGAGGTTTGACAGCGCAGCCACTGCTGCAGTGCTGTTCCTGGAGTTGGGGCGCGTTGTTTTTCTTCTGTCCAATGCCTGGGGATTTTCAGCCAAGTTTCCGTGTATCTTACACTTGCTCATACACAGCTCTGGGAGCATATGCTTGTGTTTGTAGTAGATATATATACTTATGGAGTCTCAGAAATATTTGAATGACTGCGTGCATCTGTGAACCTGCAAACCTTTGGGGATGGATTTTAACAGGTGTAAATCTACTTCCAATTCTGATGTGTCTGAACACACGCCATCTCTGCAAAGCCCATGTATACAACTTGATGACTTTGTGAAAGAAGAAGGCTGGCAGCCAAGAAAAATTAACCCCATGTCTTTGTGTCAGTTAAGTAGTTTAAATGACTTTCACACCTAAGGCTGAAATAAAAATGAGCTACTGCTTGTCACCATGCTCTTGAGAGGCTGGTCTCTTTGTTGAAGAACAACATCCATCTGCTTCAGAAAAAAATTTACTATAGCAGACTGTGTCCTACTACATGAATCCAGCTGCCTGACCACAGAAACAATGTGCAGTGCAGTGCAGATCCCTTGGTCAGCCTCTCACAGGCATCTTCCATGTCCAAAATAGCCCTGGCATGGGTTTTGAGCTGGGTGGTTCCATTCCGTGAGTTTTCTCCCTGCCCATGGTCTGAAACGTACTTATGCTGATGCAAGAGTGTATTTTCTTTCCAGCTGGCTTTGAAGTGGGTGCCATTGATTTGATATTTTGCAGCTATGCTGAAACCCAGACTCCAGGATGAGATTTTGTGCAGTCCTGGGGGGAGGGGAAAAAAGGGGGAGAAAACCCCAAAACAGACTAAAGCAACCCCACAAAAATTAAAAAAATCCAGCTGCTAACTCAAGCATCAGCAGAAAGGAAAATAATTTGGTATGCAAGAAGAGAAAACAAAGGAAGAGAAGCCAGTATGATCATAGTTATGAACAGTGGAGTGTGAATTTAAGTAGAAAAAGGATAGATGGAAAGACTGAGAAAAGGAAAACTGAGAGAAAATGACAAACAGAGGAGGGATTGAAGGGTAGGGAGTTTGTGAAATGTGCAATTCCTCCCCAGCTTGAGGAGGCTGTGTGTGAGAAGATTGGAGCCAATATACAGTCCACAGAACAGACATCTCACTTCACATTTACAGAGTATGGGTAGAAATTAAGTTTCTTGGATTTGCCCATTAAACAACTCAGCCCCTGAAGGCAGGAGACTTTCCTCAGCCTGTTTTATGATTCTGGGTGCTCACAAATGCTCAAGAGTCATACTGTGTCATAGAACTAGGCTGTATAGGCTTCTACCCCTGCAATTTATCAGAAGTGATTTCACCTGCAGAAATTCCTGTTGTGACCTGCCATTAAACAAGAATGTCCATTCAGGAGGGAGGTGGTAAGTTAAAATCTGAACAGAAAGAGATACTGATATTTTGGATAAATCTTCCAATAAGATTTCTTAATTAGTGAGCCTGTGAGTCATGAATGGTGTTATTTAATGTGGTTTAATTTCTTTTTTCTGTTTCTTCTTGCATCAGGATGCTATGCTTTTCATAACAAAATACTCAGATGGTAATTTGGAGTCAGTTTGAGCTGCTAGCTCATCTTACAATATACCTGCATGCATTGCTTGTTTCTTATACCTTCCCTCTCTCAGTAAAACTGTCTTTTTGCCTATGTGCAAAGTGTTTGGATATTAGTCCTTGCAAAAAAACAAAAAGTTTGGTTTGTTCAGCGTGGGGGGTAAAGGGTTTGTTTGTTTGTTTTGTGGGGTTTTTTTAATAATTCCTGAGGCTCTCAGTCACTCACAGGATTTGAATGTATTTTCAAGCTAAATAATGTCTCAGAAGGCTGTGTTGAATTTGCCTTTTCATGTTGATGCTAATGTCTTCCTCATTTTTTATTGTTAATGCAGCATTTTTGTGGCTGTGACCCGCTCTGCTTCTATTTGATGACTTGCTAAAGCCTGTTATCCGTAACAGAGGATGCTGACTAAAACAAGTTACCCACTGGAAATTTTTATAGCACCTCTCCCATGGCCTTTATTGGGTTTTCATATTCCTGGTGCCAAAGGAGTGGATTTCAAGTTAAACACAGTCTTTCAAGGTATTCACCATAGTGAAGTCAAATAATTTCCATGGAAATCAGGCAGTTGTTCTTACTGGTATAAGCATACTCCACAATATGCTCCCCTGCTCAAGCTGTAGAAAGTTCTTTCAGCAACCTGAATCTGTGTACCCTGTTCCCTTTTCCTCTTTTTCTGCAAGTGCTTATGCTTTTAATTAAGGACAAAAGCTTCCCCAACCTGACCGTGTGCAATTCCTTGCAACACAGTTGGGAATTTCTGGAGCATGAGTGTTGCCTCTTCCGCAGTGACAAAGTGCTCTGCAAATGGCATTGGGCTGGTGAGTCTTTGAGGGTTTTGTTCGGGGTCTTTTTAATAGTCTGTCATCACTTTCATTTGGAAAAAGGTGTATGTCAGAAGTAATGTCACTGAGATCTATCTTTTGGAATGGAGAAACTGCTTTTCAGCTCCAGTAAAGATGACTGAACTAAGTAAAATGTAAGTAAAATGATCAGAATAGAACATGTTTAGTAGAAGAGACTTGTCATAATGAAGCAGTACATATCACATACTTTCTTTTTGACCTTGGGAAAGTTACAGATGCTTTCATTCACTTTGCATAAAAGTTGATGTACTTGTCACAGTACAAGTTGATGTATCTGGTTTTTTTATTGCTTACTTGAACTATAATTTAGGTCAAGAATTCTTTCTTAACGTGTGTATGGAGAACTGTTGCTACTGTGTAGCTTGATGTCATTGTGATACCTCTCATCATTATTGTAATACACCTATTAAAACCAATCAAGCATCTTAGGAACTCTGTCATTATTATAAGTATATATACTTATATAAATATGAACTTGGGCAGCAAATGCTGGAGAAGAGACATATATGACTGTTAAAATGTTGCCACTTTCAAATATATCATTTTTTCAATTCTGAATTTGTATGAAGATTGTACAGAAATGCAATATGGAGCTTGAGAACTGAAAGTTAAGAGTCTTTCAGAATCTGTGTGCCCATAATAAAGAGGAAGGGTTAAAGGTGTCTCATACAAGGCATGGGAAATACAATTTTCTCCAGTGCTTTGGAATACAAGATCCAAAGCAGAAAATAAGTTCATCATTCTCTCTTTTCCAACTGCAGTGAAGTAACAGCTTATTGGGATGACTCCTAAAACATTTGCTGTCATCTAGACATTTTAATGACAAATTCTTAGATCAAAGTAGCAAGTGAGGTGGGACAATGGTGATTAACGGCTTGAACAAAAATAGGTTTTACTGTGTATTTATAACTGTAGTGTCATGCCTTAGATATTTGTTAGGACTTTGAAGGCTGCATACCTGTAGAACTTGTTGCAGTCTTTGAGGCTGGAGGAAGATTTAAGAATTTTTCTGTGAAGATTCCTGCTCGGGGAGAATCAAACTGACATAAAGTTCTTATGGCTGCACCATTCCCCATCATAACAAACGTGCATGTGTTAAACAATGTGACATCTGGTTCTATGCTTCATAAAATGGGGAATATATTTTTCATCTCACCGGTGTCCTGGGAGGAGCTGTTGAAGTTAAAATGTTGTCTTTGAGGATATTCTGTAGGTAAATTTATTTTTTTAAATAACCATAAACAAGAACAGGAATACTGTTTTATTACTTCATCTAGCATGCAATATAATGCTAAGTTTAATGGGTGTATAGGCACTTGTGAATATGTGTGTAAGTTAAGTTTGATGCATCTGCGTGAAGTAGATAGTCAAACACAGTTTGCTTCTTGTAAGTAAAAGTACAAGATACCAGTATGAGCTGGTAGGTTTTAATGGTCCTGTCACATATGCATTTCATGAATATGCTTGCCATGAGGCATCTGCCTAATGCATAATCTGGGGCAGAGTTAAATACTGTTTTTCTGAATTGTCCTGGAGCCAAACGTAGTGAGGGATGTGTGACAGGAAAAGGAAAAGCTGTAGTACATATATGACTGGATGTGCAGATGTCTTGGTGGAGGTTAAGATTTAAGAGTTCAGGAGAATACAGTTGCTTGCCTCTGCTTTGAATCTGTGTCTGTTTGTACCACAATCCACTGTCATTAACTTGATGAGGGGAAAAGACTTAGAGGGGAATAATTGAACTCCTTTGACTGAATAATTTTCTATTCTGAGAAATATTTCTGGAAAGCCCTGATAGTTTGTCATGTTTTGTGAAATTTATCTACTGCGAAAGTGGTTTAACTGTTACTCACTGGACATGTACTTGACCATGTCTTTTGCCTATTCTTTGTGCCTGTACAGTAGGATCAGGTTGTTCTACATCACCTCTCACTTTTGTTTTCCTCCTTCAAGCTGGGATGATTCTTGGGGATTGTATTAAGTGCAGTATATTAAAAATACTACTCAAGCATGGCCAGCAGATTTCCCAGTGTGTTTGACAGGGCATCGGTATTCTCCTGACAAAGTTAGTTCACCTCTGCTTTGAACCCTGCTTTGAATTTTAGAAACTAAGTATGGGTGATTTGGCATCACCCATGCTTAATAAAATTTGTATTCCTGATCCTTTATTCCAATAAATAGGGAGGGTAGTTGT
This sequence comes from Pyrgilauda ruficollis, assembly GCF_017590135.1. Classification (NCBI taxonomy): domain Eukaryota; kingdom Metazoa; phylum Chordata; class Aves; order Passeriformes; family Passeridae; genus Pyrgilauda; species Pyrgilauda ruficollis. The sequence goes on along the minus strand of NW_024524377.1, from coordinate 21,201,158 downwards.
TTTCTGTTGAATAAAGGTCCTTCCTTTTACGTACTAGTCATTGGTTTAGGTCAATGGCTCTAGAGGGTGTTTCTAGTTTACTAGTGTCATATTCCACATATTACTAATTCATTGACATATTAATGAAATTCCTTCTATCTGAGATCATAACAGTAGCATTTTTCTGCTGAAAACACGTGTGAAAATATTAGGGGTACAAAGCTGAGAATTAACAATCATGATAGGTAATAAAATACAATAGGGTCAAACCTTAGCAACTAAGTTTTGTCTTTTTCTTAACTTTTATATTATTATCCGATATTGCCCATTTTTTTTTTCTTGACTGCCCTTTAGTGAACATTTCCTGTAACAGTTCTATATGTGACTAGTCTACAGTGCACTGAAGAGAAAACCTTGAGAACAGGAACAGCAAGCCATAAGAGTTGCTTGTGCATGAAAAGCAAAGGACAAAACCTAAAGGATCCAAGCATGGCTATGCAGAGAAGCCATTTATGAATTTGACAGTAGGATGCTATTGCTGTTTGGCACTAAGCTCTAAAGAAGTCCAAACTGCTACATTTTGGACTTCTTGGAAAGATGATTTTTCTCAGTGCTTAATCCGAAAATACAGCACATCTACATAGACTGTCCATTCCTCTTGAGTCACATCCTGACAGTACAAGTATCCAAGTTTCTAATCAGCCAAAATACAAGCATGTTGTATTAGAGTCTGCTAGGGAGCCTGTATCAAAGCAACATGGAAGGGGGGCAGACATAGAATCTAAGTGAAAAAAACACGTTTTGAATAGATGTTTTTGGATTCTGGGTGACTTTTGTTTGTTAGTAGAACTTTTTAGCTGAGATAATAAGTAACCTATTGAAAGTGCTGAAAATGTCACTTCTCCTGCCTCCACAAAAAAGAGAGAAAATACATAGGGGAAGAATTTTAAAGTATGAACTTCAGTTTAAAAAAAAGGCACCACCTGAGCATTTTGGAAGTTGAGCTGTTCAGTGTCAGCTTTTCTTTCTTTGACTATAAGAGCTGCTTGTGAATTGACACCTGAGTGCATTTGCCCTCAGATAACCTCTTCAAGAGGCCTGTCCTTTCTTGTAGCTCTGTGGTTCTAATGTGCATACTTTTGTGGTCTCTCTCTCTGTTCTCCTTGCTTAGATGTGTGGTGTGGGTGTGACACTTGCAGTGAACATTGTACCACTGTGTTCTGGAAGGTCAGCACATCATAGCTTTTTGGAAACAAAAATGCCTTTTTTTTTTTTTTTAAATATACTATTGCTTTTTGCCTGTTTTGCTTTCATCTTAATGTTTTTGCTTTCTTTTAATCTCTCCTTCTGGTGTATTAACATTTGTCCTTTCATTGCATTCTTCGCACATATTATATACTGTCTTTAAACCTTCCCCCCCACACCTTTCTCCTCTGTATTCCACTTTCTCCTTTTTCTCTTCCAGCCACCTATCCTCACCCTTGTGACTTCTGCATCTATAATGCAGTAGCTGCATGACTGCCTCAGACTGCCGTTCCAAAAGGAGTTGCTGTTGTCCTGCTTTCCTGCTCACCCCCAGCACCTGTGTTGTGCTGCACAAGTGCATTGAATGCCCTCAATACCCAGAGTCCATCATGCTCGTAGTGTAGGGGCCTTCTGTGCTGTTATGGATCTCTGAAGAGGCCTTCTCAGAAAAAAAACAAAGTCAGGGCATCTCCAAAATCTTGGGACAGTGGCTGTCAGTCGAGTAGATGGGAGTTAGCATTGTTTAAAGGGTGGGGAAGCGAGATTGCAGTTGAAACTGGGAGGATTTGGGGTTGGAGATCCCATTTTAGATGTGAGCTAGGGCGCAGGCTGACGCATTAAATCTGAGATTAGGGTGTCCTAAAACCTTCCTCTGAAACCAAGGTCTGGCCTTCTGTATGACAGGGTGTTCTATGCTGTTAAGAGGGACACAGAAAGGAGCCACAGCATGTTAAACTAGATAAATGGTTGTAACTGGCACATTTTCATGGTTTTAGCAAGAAACTATCAAACACGGCAAAAAAAAAGGAGACCCTCCAGTTACTGAGCAAGTGGAGGGAGTGAGGGAGCTATGCCTCCCATTTGGGGGAGTTACAGGCCCTGCTGTTTTGTCTTGCTGTAATGCATAAACCTACCATGTGCTTATGGAATGTGTAAGACTCTTCTGCAGCTAATGGTGAAATTGAAGAAGAAAATCCTTGAGTCATCACAGAAAATGCAATTATTGATATTATTAAGAGCATGAGAGAACAGAGTATTTATTGAGAATACTGGTCATCTTCTGAAGTCATCAGAGTCTATATAAAACCAAGAGAAGTTTGTTGTTGCCAATTCCAAGTGTGCAATGAGAATGAGTCACATCTTCCAAGATTTGCTTAAAAATCAAAGAAGTTTATTTTTAATTTGGTTTGATTTTTATTTGCCTTTTTATGTCAAAACTGATTAGTTTTTTCCACTGCTCTCCATGCCCACAACCCTTTTTCTTTTTTTTTAAGAAGGGGATTTTTCTAACTAGAGTACCAAATATTTCAGGACATGTAACAAAATTATGTAATTACTGCCAACTCCTATTATCAGGTAATTATCAAAGTAATCCCGCTTTAGTAGAAGGGAGGAGAAGGATGCTATAGAATAAAATAAGACTGAGCTGAATTTTCATAGGTGCTGTTTTGAGCAACCAGCAGTCACATACAAGAGAAGAGTGTTGTCACTGGAACAGTATACTTTATTCAAGACTGGGTACAAATTTAATCTTGTCACAGAAATTCTGTCCAGTATTTCTAGAGGCATGGAAATTTCTTCCATGAAATTTACTTTTGAAAGTCATCTTTTACCTCTCTTCTTATTCCTTCGCTTTCGTAAAAAAATAAATGAGAAGATTAAGTAAATCTTGATATATTTAACCCAGAGCATTAAAGTGGAAGGATTGCATACAAGGTTTCTTCTGTAATCTTTTGTTCTCTGTGAGGAATTATCTGACGTAACTGCAAACTGCATCAGGTAAAAATCGGTTCCTAATGATGTTGGCTGTCTTCTCTCTCTCTTTTTTATTTTTTAAATTATTTTAATAGTACTCCTTCTATCAAGTATTCTTACTAGGATGTGCTTGAAAAAATTCCTTTGAGTGAGTCAGAAGTTCTGTGCAGACTCCAGCTGAGGTGTACTGGCACAGCACATCCCAAAATGAGGGGCTGCAGATTAGAGAGGTTCCACTTTGTTTGAAGTTTATGATCTGAGTCCCAGATTTGAGACTGTGTGCCTTTTCCCTCTATAATATGAAGAGGGATATTTTTTTCTTTTCGTAGCTAAGGTTAATTTTAATTTTGGACAAATAGTCTGTGGTCAGTGTTACTGGACAGTAGGTACTTGCCATGGTAGCAGCAGCATTCTGAATGTTTTTATTGTGTGTCTGTTGGACTTGTAGGTGACTTTTGAGCTAAATAAAAAGTCACAAACCAGCTCCCTGTTTGTATTTTTTTTAAAAGAAGTTTCTTGTGTCAGAGCAGACAAATTCAGCTGTAATGAAATGAAACATTATGGGAATATGAAACATTTACATTTGCAAAACTTGCCTACCCTGTAGATTTGACACTTGTATTGGTTCTGTAAGGAGTTTATCTCTTGCTGAAAGATGGGCAACTAGTTTAAAACCAATTGCAGGACAGATATACTGAAATATATTAACTTTAAAATTTTACAGAAGTGACTGCTTTCTCTTTTTTTTTTTATGGTTTTGTTACCTCGAATTAAGGTGGCACCAGCTGCTGCCTGTCTGCATCACTTGTGCATAGCCTGGAGAGGTATCATTCACCAATGAGAGTGAAGTAGAGTGCCCCAGCAGCTTTGTGGAGCAAGCCATATTTCTCAGCAGCACAAGTTCAAACCCTACCCAAGGCTTGCACCAACTCAAAAAGGAGCTTGTGAGAACATTTCTTTTGCTAGATCTGTTGTGCAGAGCTTTCTATTCTGCTGAACTAACTGAAGAAGAGAAACATGCTTCTGGGTAAGTAATTCCATGTGGAGGCTGAAATCTGTCTTTCAGGCAGCTGCATAATAGAACGCTGTATGCTTGCTCCAGCTGTATGGAACCAGAAATGTTTGGCTGATTTATTTTTAATAGCAATCCATTAGTGAAAGCTGTACTCATTTGCTGCAGTTTAGGAACAGAGTAGTCAAATTTGGAAATCTTAGCACTGTGGGTGACTGTGGTCTATTTTTTTAGATGCTTTTTATCTTTGAGTAAACTGCATCAAAGAAATACAAATGCCAAAATCAGCATTTGAACTTTTTTGCCCATTTAGATGGTAATGGTGACATTTTTTCGAGAAAGGCTCTAAGTGAAATTTTTTGTTAATCAGTCCATTGGAAGAATGTATTTCTTAAATATTAAAATAAATATTTCTTATTTGTGACCCCACTGGTGGTTCACTGTCAAAAAATTACTGCTTAATTATTACATATCTTTAATTCTCTTTTATCATTATGCTAAAATCTGTTGACTAATATTATTTATATAATAGTCTTAATAAGCACAAATATTAGCAGTATTTGAAATAGGGAATGCCTTCATGTGTATTTTAAAGAAGAACTTATTAAGCTTCTGAATTGTTAATGTGTTGCAGATTTTTCAGCATTGCTTAACTGCAGTGTTAAAATGTACATGATGCATTCAAAAAGTTCCTCTTAGAATGCCTTGTTAGGTCAAAAATACAAATGCTATCTTCCATCCTCAAAGCCCTGTTTATAGTTAGATTATTAGCTTGTAGAAAAACACCTTTAATTTTTTTTTCATACAAGGCAATCTTAACTGAAGGAATGTCATTGTTAGGTTTTTCAACTGTTGAAATAAATAGTAATAGAATGCTCATTTTCTGTGATTTGAATGTTTAAATTACTTTTTGTTCCGTGTAAGCATGATCATCCTTGGTATGGAGTAAATTTCAAAATTGCATCTTATTGGATTCCATTGCTTTTAAAACTACTATGTAATATTTCTCTCTTCTACCTAAAATGATGAGTGATTATTGACCATAATTTTTTCTTACTGTCACTTTATTTAACTTTATAAAAACAAGAAAAAGGCCTGGGGAGGTGCTTTTGTGAGGCAGAATTTAAGATGAGTGCAGAATTTAGCTTAGTCTGGTTGAGTTGATGAGATTTCAGCAAATTAGGTTGCATGTTTGTATGTGCTTCAGGGCTGTAAATACAACTACTTCATAAGCATTTATCCCTTGTCCTTTTTCTCTTCATATATGTGTCTGTGACATTGTTTCTATGTTTTGTTTGATGATCATAATTTTATACCTTGGGTGCTGGATTCTTTGTTGTAGGGAATTGCTTTCAGGTTTTTCTAGACCTTTGCTTTTCTGATACATGTCCAGATACAGTCACAACAGTAATTTGCTGTGTTGCACAGAAATACATGTTGCAGCAGGTTTAACAGAGAAGCCTGGGAGAAATCTGGTGATTTGGTTGTTCCTGTTGTTTATTTACTTGATTTCAGCAATCTCTATTTGGAAATGTGTTAATTCTGTCTGAAATTGGAGCAGTCCACATCTTCCATTCAGCCTCAAGATGCTTTGTTAAACATCACCAGATACAGTTTCCCTGTGCTACCATTATCATGGTAATGTCCAGATTTACATTTATCTTTGACTTTCCAGTAGTTTATCTGAGAGCCCACAGAGCAGGCTACTCTGCAGGGCAGTCCAGACGGCCCAAAAATCTTGGGTCCATGCTGGCCAGGCATTGTCTGCCTGCAGCTTTGGCTAGCAGGTGGCAAGCCCAAAAGTGCTCTGCCAGCTGAGAGAGAAAAATGAGAGACCAAAAAATGGTGTCCAGGCTTTGGGGACAGTTGGACTGGGATTAAATAAAGGAGAAAATTCTGTCTATTCAGAAACTGGGCAACAAAAAGAAAACAGAAAACACCAATGAACAACAAGCCCCCAAATGAACCAAACTCAACTAACCAAAAAGTTCCAGTTTTAACCCATCAAAACTGCTTTAATCAGAACATGCAGCTCTGTTACACTGAGAGAAAGAATCTGTTGAGAAGGAAAACCTTGGAAACTTGTGCACCAAATAAGATACAAATTTTGGCAAGAGCTGAGCAATACAAGTGCTGGCAAATGGGGGCAAACGTCTGACCCCTGCTGTACCAGTGACTATCTTGACCCTGCTGTCGAGGAAGCAGGGACCAGAACTGAGGCACAGAGACAAGGGACAGCAGTGGGGATCAGCAAGGGTCGTGGAAAGGGAGGGTTTGAACAGGACTCTGAACTTGTGGGAGGTGTCTTGTGGGAGTAAAGAAGGATAATCCATACATACAGAAGTAATTTGCTGTCTCTTTCCCAATGATATCTTCTAAAGACAGTAATTTAAAAAGGAAAGATGAAGCCACACATATAGGTAAGCAAGAATTTCAGTAATGCAGCGCTGGTAGTGAACAGTGTGCAAATAAAATTGGTGTCAAAGGTTTGTGTTTAGATAGATGAATATCCCAGATGCATGTACAGATTTCTTGATTTTGCAGAGGAATATTTGGGTTTGTTCAGTACTTGAAAATTTGGCCTTTGGGGGGAAGTTGCTTTTATGTGCTGTAATACTGAAATGCTTTGAGCAAAGTTTAAAATTATATTCTATGGTTGTAGAGAACATTGACATCTTTTGGATGACTTATTCAAATATTCTTATGGTTGATGATGTATTCGTATTTTAATAAATTCAGGAAAGATTCATGAAAAGCTGTTTCAATCCAGCACTACTGTAAAGAAACAGAAAAATCTAGTCATTTCATCACTTAAAGCTGCTTAAACCTTCAGGAGAAAAAGGGTTACTGCTTAAATTTCAGATGAAAGGAGTGTTTTGTGAATTCATCTGTGTCATGTATTCATACCTGAATTAAAATGAGCCATGATGTACTGCACTTTCTGAGGATCATTACATAAACTTCCTTGTTCTAAAACGTGCGCAAGTCTGAAATGTGCAAACAGAAATGAAAGAAACTTTGCAGTAGTTTCTCCACAAGCAGGAAGCCTAATATTTACACAACAATCAATAGAGTAAAGAACATGGAGACAAGCAGCACTCTCTCCTACAAATGTTGGTTTAACTGGTAAAAGAAGGTAGGATCTATCTGAACAACAACTCACTTTTAGCTAGACCTGTTTGGTTGGGGATGGGTTTGGCTTGAATTCTGCAGAACCTTGTTGGCCATGGCTTGGTGTTGTGCAATTAAAAGAAGGGATTGTTTTTCAGTATGTTATATTTGGAACAGTTTTCTCCTGCTTTAATTTCTGGGATTTTGATCAGGTCCTTCAGTAGTGTTTTGGTGAGACTAATGAAGATTAGTTAAAGAAAAATCTGATCCTGATACAGCTTGCTGTGCAGAAAAAAATGAGTTTCTTTTTGTATGATTAATCTACATATTTCTCTAACTCTTTGCCATCGTGTTTATTTGTTTGTGCTGTGTGCCTTTAGGGAGATTTTTGTCCTCACTGTGGGAGGGAAGGTAAAAGTGCAAGAATGCAATGACCTCAATGCAAACCAGAAAGGGACAAGAAAGGACAGGGGACAGTATGCTTTTGTTTCTTGTTATTCCGTGATTTACAAGCCTAATGTTATTACCTCACAATAAAAGTTGGCAGTTTTCAATTCAAGCAAAAAGTTGCTGAATCCAGGAACCTGTAAGAGGAAGCTGAACATGTCTCTTGTTTTCATTATCCTTCCTGTGAGAACTCAGAAAAGTTTTTCTCTAAGTTCAGTGAGTAGGAACAATTGCTAGTCACATGTGCTACCTACATGGTAGGTAGAATGGTTTACAGAAAAACCTGCCTGTCCTCAAACCCCTGGAAAAAACCTGTCCATTGGAATGAGAGGAGGCAACTGGGATATTAGGGCTGACCTAAATGTTTTGGGTTTCGTGTCCATGCAGAACTTCATTTGTATTGCTTTCTTTTTTAGCACCTTCCTTGTATGGCTGTGCTTGTGTGGCAATTGTATAAAAAGAGAGAGTTTTATGTGTAGCTAAGCTACTGCATCTGAAGTGATTTTTATTTTTTTTTCCTCTGCTTTTAGCAAGCATTTACACAGTAACTAAAATGTATGCCCTTGGTGGTGCTGTGATTTATGCTAAAATGAAGTTGATAAGTACAGAATGAGATTGTTCTTTGTAGATTCTTATGGGGAACCTGAAGAAAGACAGATCTTTCAGAATGGAGGAAAGAAAATTGCTTTTTGAACTCTTCCCCTTTGTCACTGTACAGCAATACATGCACTATTAAATGTCAAGGCATCTGTCCAATGCAAAAGAATGCCCAAGTCTTCCTATACTTTGCCCCTGGTTACCTGTATTTCTTGTTCAATGAAGCAATCATTCATACCTTTCACCACATTACACAAACCCACCACACTGCTTTACAGCTTGAAATGGTGTTCTAAACCTGTGGAATAGCCTATTTTGATTGATTGAGAAAAGGCTGATAGTAGTAAAACCCCAAAACAAAACAGTGCCCCCCAAAAATGCTAAAGTTGTCATATAGTTCTGTAGTTGTGTTCAATTTAAAATACTCTTTGTTCATTGTTGTAAATAAACTGAATTAGAATATATCCTTGTATATAATATATACATTTAAAAATAGGATTATAAATATTGCAGACTCTGGAGATATAAACTACTTTTATGTTGCTTAAGATTACTTAGGAATAAAGGAATAAATCCCTTCAGCGTTATTGGGAAAGTAGTTCTTGCTGCCATGTATTGGAGGCCTTCATGAAACTAAAGGGCACGATGCAGTAGTTACAGCAAGTGGCTGTCACATAAGTCAGGCACAGCTGACTCCTTTAAAAAGTTCCATGTATTTATCAAGCAACATCCAGTGATTACTTTTTAAAAGGAATGTGGAAATATATACCTTTGTCTACATTCCTTGGCTTTTTAGGTTGTTTTTGTGGTGGTTTTTTGGTTGTTTTTGTTTGTTGGTTTTTGGGTTGTTGTGGGGTTTTTTTTGGGTTTTTTTTTTTTTTTTTTTTCTTCAGGAGGTTTTACACTTGTTTACTTCAGGGTATATACCAAATTAGAAGAATTCTGAAAAGGTAGCTCAGTCTTAATAGTGTTTGGCAATACTTCCAGGCCTGCTCTTAGGCTGATTCATGGGTTTTATTTCCAGTGCAAAAATGAACCAGTTTTTTGATATTACCAACTGCTTTTTGTTGACTTGAGATACCATATATTAAAGTCTGTCACCATGTTGTGGTGGCACAGCTGAAATAGGCAGAAATGTCAATAACAGGTCTGAAAAGTAGTTCTGAAATGGTCTTTGAAAACTTAGCACCAACTTCCTGAAATGCCAGGTAGTAGCACAGCAGAGCAAGAAAGCACCTGAAAAGAGTAATTCCAAGTGTTTAAAGCTTTTGAAAAGATTGAGGAATAAGGATAGACTCAGTCCTATGGTTTAACTGAAAAAGTAATTATATGCTTGTGTGATTTTGATGGCAGTGAAAGAGTAGCTGTTCAGCCAGTAAAAGATGTAGGGAATACTGGGAGGTGAGGGAGAAGGGTGTCCATCTCTCTTTCCCATTCTTTTTATAGCTTATGGCATCTGCTGAGCTGTAAAGCTGAATGATCAGGTTTTAGAAGGTTCCCTGTGACTGTTGTCCTTTACCCTGAAATTTATCTTGTAATGCTGGTTTTGTTCAAGCTTTGCTGCCTGCTGCAGTGGGATGAGGGGCTGGCCTCTGAAAAGGTATGTTGTATTTCTGAGATGCTTTAAAACAAAAGGCTGATCACCACCTCCACTGCCCATCAGTTACTTAATGTGCTGCAGGTCACACTCTCACGGGGCTTGTGCTTCTGCTCAAAGTGCCATGGCTGGCTTGCTCAATGTTTATTCTTTACTCATACGCTTTCTCTGAGGCTAGTGGCATTAATCTAATGGACAAGGGCACGTGTGAGAATAGAAATAGGATCAGCAATCCACAAAATCTGGTCTTTGTCCAGTTTAAATGAAAGAGAAGTAAATTCATAAATGCAAAACTAAAATTTTCATTTTAGTTTTGCATCTTGAGTGCAAAGGAGTCAATGGGGAGTGATGTACATTTCTGATTAAGTAGAATTCTAGCTGTAGAACAAAATTAATCAGTTTTTCACTGAGCGTACTCAATAGTAAGGGATATACTTCAAGATGAGCAGTGTTAGAGACTACATAATTACTCTTGGCTCTGTGCTCTTTAAATTTTAAAATTATGGTAATTATCACATTTAAAATACATTTTATAAGTCTTAATATTAAAAATACAATTGAAATACAAGTGAAACTGATATTGAATCACATGACAATATGCTGCACTCACTAATTTCATTACTTTCTAATCTTCCTTTAAAAGTCCTAAGCTGTTTGATTTTCCTGCCTTTTCCATGGGTCACTTTCCTTTTGCTTTATTGAATAGATTGCTTTGGATATTGGTTTTCCCAATATTAAGCTTTTGGAATACCATTCATTTCTTCCATCTTGTCATTCCTAATTATAACCATGGTGTATCAAACTAAGGGACAGTCTGCTTACAGTATTTATGCCTCAAACATTTGTGGTCCAGTGAGGGCTTCAGATAGTAATTTCCTTTTCAATTAATCCTGTATTAGAGGTAGGAATGGTGTTGTCTGGTTGAACTGAACAGTCTTAAAAACCTCATTAAAATATTTATTTAAAAATTGTTGATTTCAAGTCAACTCACAGATAGCTTTTAAACAGTTTTCCCCTTTTGAACAGCTTTCCCTGCAGTGGTTAGTGACTGGTTGTGTCCTGGTCACCAGGATCATAAAGGTGACACTGGGAATTCTGCCATTTGGGTCTTGCTGTTCCTTTGTGTGCAGCAGCCTTGGAGCTACTTTTAGTGGCATTCTCTGTGCATGTGTGGTGCTTTGAAACACGTTTCATTACATGAGGGGTGTTTAAGCCAAATGCTTAGTTACAGCAGCTGTAAATGGTATCACTTTACTGTCTGCCTGTGGGATATTAGGAGCACTATCATTTTACTTTCTGAGTCCCTGTTCAACTTTGGCCATTAAGAAATAGTATAAAATAATGAAAGGGATGGGATCCTATTACAGCTTAATAATAATGGAACAAACAAGCAAACAAAAACAAGTAAGTATCTTTGTACAGGATTCCAATCAAATTAAAAGTAAAGACTTACTATACTGTGGTGTGATACTTAAGAGCTAGTGATTGTCTTAATGTTCCAAAGATCCATTACCAGGATCTGAGTAGCATTTTGAGTTAACTGGAATGAGCAGCTTTTGTGAACTGGGAGGGTGAGTTGAATACAGAAAAACTAACTACAGAACACACATTCAAACTTTCTAATACTTGGTCTAAATAGGAAAGATTCATCCAGATGCATTTAACATTCTGAATCTGCAAACCTATGGATTTGTTTTTGCTCCTAGCTGGAGTTGTAAGATTTGGAAAGTCCTTCTGTTACAGCTGCCTGAGAAGTACTTTGAAATGTAGTTATGCAAGTCTAACAAAAATTAGGATCTCTGCACTGTCTTTACTTTTTAAACAAAGAAAATGCTTATACTTGAGAGGAATTGCTTCTTGTAAATCCAGAGATCAGGGATTGAAGTCCTAGACCATCAGAGCAAAGGAAGTGTAAGAAATATTCAGAAGCATAACAAAGTTTCTACAAAGTTGGTATTTTGTATCCAGTCATGAGTCATTCAGTACTTAAAAGTTATGTAATACTGTCAATTATGAATACAAATCCAGGGGGAATTTGAAGGCCTTTCATCAGAACTTTAAAACCATGATACCCTAACGATTAATTCCCTAAGGAAATATGAACATAAGTAATAATGTATCTGCTATTGACCTCTGAGAAAATATGCAAGCTCCAATTAGATTGCATCTGGAGTGTTTGTTCACCCCAAAAGGATTAAAGATATGAAGGATGGACTTGGTAGAAGGGCAGCAAGGTTTCTTAATCTGAGCTATTGCAAGGCTGTTGCACGGTGGCTGTGGCAGCCCTGCCATGCTCTGCCCAGGCCCCTTGCTCCAGGGCAGCACTGCAGCTTCTGTCGGCCAGACTTCTTGAGGAAAAGGCTTCCCACATCTCTGCCTTCACGCCAAGGAAGTCAACTTTTCACAGACTAGTGCAGCAAGGAACTTCTTAGCTAATACAGCAAGACAGTGGTTAAATCTCTGCTTTTAGTGGTTATTGCTAGAAGTTGCTGGATCATCTGTAGATGTGTTTGCCAGTTTCTGCATTGTTTTTTGTTTTTGTGATCTGATAAACTTTAAAAACTTTATGTATTTGACCTCTGTTTACTTTTTATCTTAAATTCAGTTCTCCTGCACTTACGTAGTCTGGGAGCCCTACTGCTTCACCCCTGGCTTACCCAGATACTGTTCTTTATTTATGGTATTTAAAAATAGAAGTATAGGCGATGAAATACTAGGCAAACTGCTAGCACTGCAAGTCAAGATTTTATAATACTTTCAGTCTTGTGAAGGAAAGATTCATACTTTGTCTGAAGAAGTTACATGTCTGGTTTTTTCTCAGGTTTCCTTAAATAAATTAAACTGTGCTTCACATAGATGCTAGTGCATGGTACCTCACAACAATTTTGTGTGAATAGGTACTAAGTTCTAAATACACACCATTTCATTATGCCTTATATGTTGTGAATGTATGTTAATCTTCAAATACAACTTCTCTTTGGTGTTATCAGTGTCTTGCTTTGTTTCTTTTTGAGTTCCATCTGGAACTTTTTTAATTGAAAATTCTTTTCCAAAAGTCTTTCCCCAATAAAATATAGTGCTTTCAATGGAAACCCTTTATTTCCTGTCCCATCACACATTTCTCTGAATTATGTTTCAGGGAAGATTTTTTTGCTCCCAAGGTGAGAGCATTCCTAACATGTTTGATAAAAATACCATTGGGACTGAGTCTGAGGCTGCCCCTCTACTTGCTTTCTTTTCCCTTTGAGTTTTACCTCATTTTATTATCTGTGGACTTCTTTCCTTTCCATTCAGCCTTGACTGTGGGGGCACAAGGATCAGAAGTGTCATTGTGGTTTATTATTATTATTTTCATCATCATGGGAGGTGGTGGACTCACCTTCCCTGGAGGTGTTTATGAAAAGATGGCCTGTGGCATTTAGTGCCATGGTTTAGTTGACAAGGTGGTGTTTGGTCATAGGTTGGACTTATTATCAAAGGTCTTTTCCAACCTGGTTAATTGTGTGATTATTATTACTAATGTTAAGATCTGTCTTTTCCCTTTAGCTCTCCTTTTCAGAGAGGTGTAGAATTGACTTGGCAATCTGTCAGCAGTGATGTGCCAGGCTGCGTTTCTGTGTCTGTAGCTGGGGCTGTGAGGTGGCTCAGACTCAGAAGCCAGCAGCTGCTGCTGTGTGGGAGGTGTGGTGCCCAGCTCAGCCTCCTGCTGCCCCTGATGGATGCTCTTCCGTCCAGTGGGTGCATTGTGTGCTGTTGTTGGGCATCCCTCTCTCAGGGGCTGCTGCCTCTCTCCTCCATCAGAGGAGAGCACTTTCTCTTTTTGGAACAAGCTTGTCTTGCTGGGCATCTGCCCAGGTGATTTGCCTAAAATGCGCAATCTGTGTGATGGAGCAAGCCTAGAGCAGGACCTGCCGAGGCAAAGCTGAGGTTGGATTAAGGTAACTCCTGAGTGGGGAAGAAGTTCATTTAAAATATGGTCTTGCCCTCTTTTTGATGAAGTTGCTTTTATATTCCTACTCCTTTTGTTTGTTGTTGTGATTGTTTGCATCTTGTCCCTTAGGATCTTCTCCCATCACTCCCTAAATGAGTGATGTCTGAGATGCTGAATTGTATCCTCTCCCTCAACTGGTAGAAAACTACATGCTCAAAATAACAAAAAGTAGTGATTTTTAAGGATTTTTTCCCCCATGTTAATTCTGATCTTTTCTGTAGATCAGAATTTTTAAAACTAGAATCCATCTGTGTGTTTAATTTCAGTTTATCATTAGAATGTTCTCACTCAGCTGGCAACTCCCAAGCTGGAGGAACAGACCTCCACTGTTACAGCCTGCCTGCCCTTTCATATATTAACATTTAATATTTTTGCTCCTGTGTGAGCTCCAAAGTCAATTCAAGGCCTCTTAGTAAAAGCAGATTTTGTCCGCTGTGAGCAAAAGCTCTTGATTGTCAGTGTGAAGTGTTCTTTCTGAAGTGTCAACAAAATGTATTTTGGCACAGAGGCCAGGTTGTTGAAAGCTGAGGGTTCACAAGAGGCCGTGGTAGAGGTGAAAGGAGCCTCAAGTGGGATGTCAGGGCTGTGGGGAGCAGAGGCAGGGTGGCAAGAAAATTCAGTGACTGGGAAAAGACGTGCAGGAATCTTTCAGAAGGGAGGCCTGGTGAGGAGGAGGAATCACTTGTATCTCAGTTTTCTTTCTTCTCTTCTGCGTTATCCCCTACTGCTTGACTTGCTAGAATATTCCTCCTGACTATTATCCTGCACCCTACAGGAACAGATAAGTCAGGGTCTGCTCATGGGGCAGGGAATGGAGGATCTAAAGCTGCTCCTGCTGCTGGGAGAGGATCAGGCAGCAACGCCTTGGAGGAGTTTTTGTGGTCATGCGACCACTAAGGTGTTGGGAGCAGGGCAGTGGTGTCAAATTGAGGGCGAGGTGAAGGCTCTTGAACAGGAAAATAATCTTTCAGCTGTTCCTGACAGCTGCATGCTCTGTCTGTGGGATGGCTTTGCAGGACAAGGTTCTGATTTATTGCATCTTGTTTGTACCAAACCAGGGATAATTTGGTATTTATAATTATCTTTAGAAATTCTCTGACTTCTCAACAACAGGATTTAAGATAGAAAAGGTAATGCTTACTCTGATCCCATGCATTCTGTCCACTCAGGAGCTGTGGGGAGATGGAAGGACTTCAAAACTTGGGACTGGAATCTGAAAGATGCCAAGTATCCCAGGGCTGAGTGCCCTCAATTCCCATCAGTTGCAAGTTATACTGTAATTTGAGTTAATGGAGCAGTGAGCAGTGGGATTCAGCTGTTAGTCTGAGCTTCTGCACATACTCTGTACAGGAAGGGTCATACTGGGGAGAAAGCAGATCTGTATGGTTAGAGGAAGAAATCCAAGGAGGGAATCCTTAATTTTTTTCCTAGTTGTGTTGTGTTTCTATGGATGAAGCAGCACCTTGTGTGAGGTGGTGAAGCACTTTACTTGGTGAGAAAGATGAAGCATGAAGCTTCTTTATTGCCTAACATTTTGAGACATAAGAAGAGAAAATATATATGTAAGAAGAGAGAATAAGGTAAGGGTCTTTTGTGCAGTGACTGTTTTATCTTTCAGGGTATGGGGCTGGAGTGTCTGCTGTGTTTATCTTGTGCCACAGCAGGGAGATCCTTTGCCTCTTCAGTAGCAGCAGAACTACAGTGGGCAGGAGAAAACATAAGGCTCTTTTGTCTTTGCTTTTTTTTTTTTTTTTTTTTTTTTTTCTTTTTTTTTTTTTTTGAGCAAGGCTCTCACTCAAAACTCACTGTTGAAAATAAAATTCCATTAGAAACTGAGACTCCGTACTGGCAAGTAGCATCCTATGACAAAAGAGTAACCATTTCTTGAGAACTAAGATTGCTATTCAGCTGTTCTTTTGTCTCTATGGCAACTTTAAGCAGTAACAACAAAGCAGTAGGTGATGTTGTCAGCCAAAAATCTGTAATGTTCAAGGGGTTGTTGATAGCAACAAAATGGATGCCAGTGCAGGGTCGCTTACAGCCAGTAATTGATACTGCACTATGGCTGAAGTATAACAGCATGGGACACTTTGAAGCAGAAAATACACCAGAAAAAGTAAGGTTGATGCAATTGGCAGTTTTTATAAATTATACATGAGGTCCTGCTTTAAAATTCAAAACTGTGGTTTACCTTCCCTAATGGAATGACTTGCATGAAAAGTGAAGAGCTCCTTGTATGTACAATATATGCCACCTGGAGAGCAGCTCAAGCTTTCTTCTTAGTTTTTGATGGAACAGAGAACAAGAACTGCTTTAGAAAAGTGGAGTCAGTTCCTAAAGGCAATAAAAGTTTAAGTTCTCATCTAATTTCAGGGTTGATCTGGAAAAGGAAGTACGCTAAAAAAGAAAAGGCAATGCTTTTCTTAAAAATAATAAAATAAAAAGGGGTTGGGGTGGGATTATCATCACTTTTCTATCTTAATCTCATGGTGTTAGATCTGGAGCTTTTGCTGACATGTAAAATTGAAAAAAAATTAGGTGGAAAAAGCCATGAGAAAGTCAGACTGAACACTGCTGAGACCAGTGCTGGAAAGCAACTATGAGAGAAAGAATTCTTAAAATGATGATTGATGTTAAAGCAGGGAGAATAGGAATTGTAGTAGTTTTTATGTAGAGACATGCTAAATAAGGAAATCCATTCTTAAGAAAAAAGTGGTGACAGGTGTGTTAAGTTAATGAAAATAAAACTATTAGTTTGAGTCATTTTTATGTGATATTTGACAAAACTGTGTGAACTGCTGGTGCTGGATGTACTGTGGGAATTCTGCCTCTTAATATGTAGGTATGCATGTTGTCTGTGCAGTGTGTACCGAGACACCTTTTGCAATCTTGAATTAGCTGAACTTGAGTGCCACTTTCTCCAGTTCAAGTATTGTGTTAGTGCTCTGTACTTTGTCTCACTGCATTTACTGAATGTGGCGTTCCCTGTTGTTTGAATCTCTGTTATCAAAGAAGGCTTTCCTTCTCCATGAGAAAGATGGAGGATGGAAAGTGCAACCAGCTGCTCTCCAGAGCTTACTTGGCCGCATCAAACAAACCCTGTTTTGATGCAGGCAAAGAGAACAGCTTCATTCACTGACAACAGCACAGGATACCACCTGATGTCTCTCTCAGACTCCAGAAAACTGGACAGATGCTCACGTGGTTCTTGGTTACCTGTGGCTCCAGTTACACTTGCTTGTGCCCTTCTTAAACAAAGATAACATTAGTGTATTTTATTCAATTTGTTGTATTCTAATAATTTAGCCTACTTGTACTAAGAAACACATCCAACTCTTGCTTGAAGCTTGATTTCCTTATTTGTTTTCATTTGTCTCAGATATGAAATACTCTTAATGAAACTGGAATTCTAACCTACATCATTATCAACCTTTCAAATGTCAACATATTGTGTAACAAAACTTAAGCTGAGCACTTACAGCATGTATTCAATTTTTTTTTTTTTTTTGCTTACAGCTTCTTTTGCTGTACAGTTTGAGACAGGATCAACTTAGGGGAAGCACTGCAGTGCAGTGGTTAACAGTGGAACATTTCAAAGGAGTGCACTGTTACAAGCTATTTATTACTTGGTTTTAACAGCTCCCTAACCATCTTGTGAAAAGTTTAGTGTTAGTTTGCATGAACTAATGAAATTTTTGTCTTACTTATTTTCTCCTATATTTTAAAAGTTTGTACAAATATATATCCTTCAAAAGATGGACCAATTAAGAAATCTGTCTTTGTAGTCAGCACTGATGTGGCTCTCTACAAGGGATCTCTTCCAGATCAGGGCTTGAACTTTGCATGAAGCTGCAATGATGAAGTGGAATAGTTTCCAGGAAAGCTCCCAGGACAGCAGGCCACCATGGATGGAGTGGGGACCCTCAAGGCAAGGTCTCCTGCTTGGCTGTGAGAGCAAAACCTGGGCACGTGGTGCTCAGGGGAGATACCAGTGGCATGGGGAAGAGTGAGGCACCCTGCATATTCTACCAGTTTTGCTGTC
Source organism: Pyrgilauda ruficollis (assembly GCF_017590135.1). Lineage (NCBI taxonomy): Eukaryota > Metazoa > Chordata > Aves > Passeriformes > Passeridae > Pyrgilauda > Pyrgilauda ruficollis. The sequence continues at coordinate 21,183,382 of NW_024524377.1, read as the reverse complement.
AGCACATCACTGATGTCAGCAACTGAGAAAGCCGTTTGGGTTTTTTTTTATTTTTAACCTACTCATTTATTTTTCTCATACGTTCAGCTAACTATATGTGAAGCAGTACAAGATGAGAGAATGGTGGGAATCTTTTTAAGAGTGAAATCAGCTTAGGTAATTCTTGATGAGATTAATTAATATGGGTCACTGCCAATGGGGGTCTGTAGTTGCCAGGGCACTTAATGAAATGAACTTTTTTTGATGAGGCACAGGACAACAGTAGCTCGTGAGACTGAAGGCTTCTTTTAGCAAAGTCCTTGTGTAGCAGGTACTGGAGGTTTTTCTGTACCTGTTAGCTCTCCTGAGAAAGGCAGTTATGTATGTATGTATGCCAAATGAATGTCTGCCATAGGAACTGAAGGCCACCAGGTAACTCCAGCCTGCCTCCAACTGAGCAGTGCCTGCTTCAGTCAGTATCCACTCAGGCTCGATTCTGTGAAGTCAAATCTGCTGACTTGATCTGTGAAGTTTTGTATCCATTTTACTCCTCTTCCCTTAGCTTGACTCCTTTGGGGAGCATTTCCCTTTTGATGTATTGTACATGTTAAATCTCACCAATTCTCTTAAGTTGTTCAATCTACAAGCAAAGCTGCTATTGTACCAAATTCCAACCCTATAAATGCTTCCAAAAACTGAAAGTTGCATATAATTATATTTTTTTTTTCCTGTGATTTATCATCAGGGACAATTTTCTTTGTAAGCCAAATACATATTTATATTTTTGTAACTCTGGCTTTTCCAGCATAAGCAAAACATGGAGCAGTGGGATTCCAGACTTTTAGGAGAAACCAGTTGATATGCCTATATTGTTTTTACCTTTATTAGACAGAATAGTTTCTTCTTGCTATTGAAGGATGATCCTTGAAATGCCTAAGCAGTTGTTATAATTCCATCAATTATTCTGCATCATTAACTGCTATCATCTTTCTAATTATTTTCCTCTATATTTTTTTAAAGTAATTAAAGTTCCGGACTATGAGCAAGATCTTGACACTTGTCATTATTTTCTATCTACTCTGCAAATATCACATAATCTTTCCCACCATTCCTTTAACTGTGACATATATTAGGGATTTTTGTAGCTTCTCATCAATAGATCTGTTAAAAGATTTTTTATTTCTTTTGAGATACACATGTGTATGGAGAATACACACAATTCCATGGACCTGGTGGTTTTTTTTCCTCTTCTCTGACAGCTTTTCACTTACCTCTTCTTCTGTTCCCACTGTTTTGAGTGCTATTTATAGTAAAGTGATTTTCAAATAATGTGGTGTTTGATTGACATTGTAGATTTAAGGTCTATTTCCTGTTTTATTTCATGAAGATGGATTGGATGACTTGAGATTCCATGATTCAATGATCATATTTTGATCAAAATGCTTTGATACATGTAGGAATAATGGCTGAAACTTGCTATTACTCTAGAAAGTGTAAATTTAATTTCCTGGATAGGTGCAACCTTCTTCTGTTGCCACTTGCACAAATCCTAATGTTCCTAAAGAAGGAAAGCTCCTTCTGCTTTTTGCTGATTCAACTCCCAGTGCTTTGCATGCATGCTGATTGTTACAGAGGATGTACGGGACGTGGCAACCAGCAGCTGCGCTCAGGGTGTTTTATCATGAACTTTGCTAGGAATGCATTATGAAACATTAGCATTTAAAATGAGATACAACTGATATTTAGGAATAAAATTTGTAAATCTTGTATTTACTGTGAAGATAAGCAATGCTGCTTTTGACTATGACGCATGCTTGTCCTTAATATGAAAAGAAAAGTGTTCCATGAACAAAAGCTCCCAGTTCCATTACAGCTGTGGAACTTTCCGTTTCATGTGCAGTGGTACCATGACTCTGTACAAATTGCTTTGACAAAAATAGTATTTATATGAAGTGGAAAATTCCACTTGCAGAGTGAGAGGGAATCTTAGCAGCCTTCTTTTCCCAGAATTTGCAACTACTCCTGTATTGAGAACTACTAAATTATTCATTTGTCAACAACCAGATTTGACAGAACTGTTAAAAGTTTTTCTGCTTTACTTCTCCTCAGGAGTAGGTACATAATTCCAGAATTAAAATAAACACTGTTAGTGTTTATCTTGTCTTCTGCACTTCAAGTAGAAAACATAGCAAGTACCATCAGAAAATAAAAATGCAAATTTGAAACAGAAATAAGTGTTCATGTTTCTCTAACCTAGAGCATTTTACTCTGTATAGAGATGCAGAGAAATATACAGCTATTTCTGTCTTTTTCTATGTTATAATGTTAAGCTTTTGACAAGTCTGTGGAGGGACTCCTCACTTTTTTTGCTGTAAAATGGACCCAATAAAAGGAATTGCATTGGGATTCTCATTGATGTTAGCTGGTAACATATGCTTGTGGTTTTATTTGCTTGTGTGAAATTTTGTTTTATTGATCTCTTTATCAAAACTTATGATAGAACTTTCTGAAAGATATGACATTCTTGAAATGAAGCAAGGCCATGCTTGTACTTCATAAAATAAAAGTTTAACACTGACTATCAATACCTTATTGCAAATTGTTTTTAACAAGTGCAATCATGGTTGCTGGTCATCTAATCCTCTCCTTGCCAGTGTAGAATTGCTTCTCTTGTACATACAGCACTGTTTTATTCAGTCTTGATACAAATGCATGTGCTGTTCAGAATCTCAAAATCTCTTAGGATATTATTTCCGCACTTTGGTTCAGCTAAAAAAGGCTGCCACCGTGAACATTAAATATCTCTCAGAATAATCTTTGTGTCAAGAAGCTTCCCATGATGTTCAGACCTGTTTTTCTCACATCTCTTTATTTCAGCTCTCTCTAATCCCCAAAACCTTTCAGAATTCTTCACCTCATAAGTCTTTTAAATACCTGTACCCCCTCTAGCCGCTGTATCTGTCGTGTATTGTTCCAAGGGTGTCCATATTTAACTTTTTGTGTTTTCTAGACTTCCCAGAGCTTGCTTTACCTCAGTCTCTTTTCAATTTGTAAATCCTTTCCAAGTTCAAAGGTACCTGCTGCTCATCACAATAAGCTTTATCAGAGATGGACTTATGAGTCCTTCCTTCATGTAAAGGACACATTGCCAGTTTGAGCTTTGTCCTTCCTGCTGTGACGGGGTTATTAGGCTTCTATTAGGCTTTTTCCTCCTTCACCTTAATTGCTACTCTGGCAGGTCAATCCCTTGCTCTTTCAACTCAAATATTATTTGGAAGCACATCAAGCGTTTTTACTATTTATACCTTTTTCTTATATTTCTCACTGCATGACCAAGGGCACTAAATTTTTTTCAGACAAAATGTCCAGATTTTTTTCTGTAGTTTTTTGTCTAAGTCTTTTTAACTCTGCACCACTACCTGATAGAGTGATTTGTCAATCTATACCTAGCCCAACATAGGAAGACTGGGTGGTTTTAGATTTATTTATAGGTTTTCTCTGCTGTTATATTTGAGCATGTATGTACAGAAATAGATATACAGGGCATTGCTCATCATGTTCAAACCTCTGTTCTAATAGGCACTGAAGTTTGAAATCTCAAAGTCAGCTGCAGTTTTCTGATGCTTGCCACACTGGAATCCATTTGCTCTTACGATTTCTTATTCCCATTTAAAGTTAATTTTTTGTATTTTTCACAATGGATCCCAAGAATGAAATAATTTGCTGCAGGTGAGAACTCATTTCACAGGATGACTGTTTCTCAGTTTGTGTTGGAGGCATATTTACTCTTCTTTTTTCATGTTAAATGATTGCTCCTCTGAAATCCTTTGTTGCAAACAATGCTGTTAAAACTGGCGGGGGGGCGCGGGGAAGAAAATGTTTATGGCTGCTTTGTATTCTGGCTCTAGTATTGTCTACAAACCAATCTTTTTTTTTCTCCTTTCTTTCCTTTTTTTTTTTTTTTTTATTCCAGTTGAGGCATTAGTCACAATAATAATTTCATGTGTATTCCATAATTCAATTGTGTTCCATAAAGCATTTAAGATATGTGAACATTTTTGTTCTTTTATAATAGAAAACATATTTGAGGATTAAATTTCATTTTGCATGATTTTTTTTTTGTGCAACTTTGAAAAGTGTTTAATAGAAGATTTTTGAATTTCATGTCCAAAAAGGTGTTGTAAAAGCCTGAAACTCTGTGCTGACAAAAAACTGTAAGATTAAAAACTGCAAGGATGGTGAAATGGACCTTCAATTAAAAAACAAACAAACAAACAAAAAAAAAAACAAACAGGAAAAAAAACCAAAGCAAAACGTGAAACCCAAAGAAAACAAAACCCCAAACCTGATCTTATCTGATCTTCCTTCTGCTGACAGGGATATACTGTAGTAATGGAGAAACTTCTCCCAGACTCAAATGGAATAGTTCCACAGAGCTGTTTTGAAAATTCTGGAAAAAGGACACAGAAATTACAAGGGTGTAGGTACCACCAGTGGAGGTGGAGGGAAATCACTTCTGCTTCTCCTGGAGGTGATGGTGTAAAAAAATATGGGATCCTTCTTCAGGTGATTGAACTGCACTTGCAGAATGCGGGTTCAGAGCTGTCTACTTGATCTCCTGCTTAGGGAACTCCAGCTCCTGAATTAGGGACTTGGGTTAGAATCCTTAGGTTATAGGGCACTGAGTGTATTCTGGGGCATGGTTTCACTCTGAAAGGCTGTACCTACTGGGGAGATTCGTGGCATATTTTAAACCCATTCTGGAATGCATGATGAACTGTGAAACTGTCTGGTGCATCCATAGAAACATACCAGCCTTGACCTTAACTAAGGAGCCAGTGTTTGATCCTTCCCTTGCAGATTTAGCATGCTACTGTAGTAGATATTTATGTAAGATGTTCTAATTCAGACATCTGCACAGAGATGGAGGGAGAGTCCAATAGAAGTGGTAATAGAGGAGTGGGTGGGCTGTGATGCCCTCCCTGCACTCCAAGTCACTCTGCACAACTCCCTTGCTGGGTTCCTCCTACAAGTTCTGCCCTGTGGAATGTCAGTTGTTCACCTCTTTCCAGTCAGTGCTGGCATGTGTCATGTCCTCAGTGGGTTCCTGTGTGCAGCACTTTGAGAACTATTAGTCAGCGAAGAGCGTGCAGCAGTTTCTGTGGATGTAGATCAAACTGACTACATGAAACTGGTAACAAATACTTTGGTACCTTGTCTTGCTATTGCTTTGCACTGGGGGAGGTTCACTAGAGTGTCTGACCCGGCAGCTGCTGCTTCTACACAGAGCTCCTCCAGCTGAAGTTATTCAGCCTAATTTCACACTTGTACTGCTGCTAATCCTGGTGATTCTCTGGACTTAAAAGAAATGATGACAGATTTGCACCAGGGTAATAGATCCATGTTTGAATTATTTGCCAGAGTTTTTTACATCACACATCATAGCCCCAGATCTCAAGTTTATAAAAGCAAGCTTGCTTCTCTTGATTTTGTAAATATGGGCAATTAAAAGGCAAAAGCAAAGTTATAATACAAAGTATTTTAAAAATTTCTTTGTCTCTAAACATATACTCATCAAATGCCTTCAACTGTGACTTCAAAATCTTACATGAATAATTCTTTCTCCAAGAATCTGGGTAGCATTTCAGTGTTTTTGCTTTCCCTTTTGCTGGGAGTGGTATTATAGCTACTAGAAACATCACTGGGGGTGGAAGCCACGCCTTTGCAATAGCAGTATTTTTCCTCCTTTGTGCTTTTTGCCTTTTCTTTCCACTTCACAAAACCTAAACACCCTTTCTTTGAATGATATAGTTTCAACTTTTATTGTTAAGTTTGAATATTTTAGAAATACAAAGTCATATTTCAAACCATATGCTTTCTGTTAAGTGTGCATTGCCTTTCAGTCAGAAAATCCTCTCTTCAGTCTTGCCAATCACAAAGTATGAAGTGAGGTTAGAGATGTGTGGTACTCTTGAGAATTTATAAGAGTGTTTGAATGTGAATTTAAAGCCCAGTGATTGGGGATTTAAGCACATTCTTAAATCAGGCATCAGAACAGGGAGGAAAAAAAAAAAAGTGAAGGGCTCATTGTTTCTTCCTCAATACTCAGAATTACAGGCTCAATTATTTACCACAGTATATAACTGGGGATTTAGAAGTGAGAGGGAAATACGCTACCTGTTCCAGGAGGCAAGCTGGAATCCTTCTGATGCTTAGATTCATCTTTAAACTAGCATTTAGGATACTGAATATGAAGTATTGATTATTGATTTTGAAATTAGAGTGAAATCTTACACTTATTTTTAAGATAGGGAAAAGCATTATTTATTAGAACTGAGGGGGTGCTGCTTTTTAGTATAAGAAAAAATGACAGAATAGCTATCTTGCCTGGTTTTTAATTATGCAGCAAAATGTTGCAACATGATAACACACCAAACAACCAGTAGTGAAAGCAGTTCTGAAAAGAGGATTGAGGTTTTTTTTCTGTAAGATATCCTTATCAGGATATTTCTTTTTATCAAGCATATTGTAAGGGTTTGAAAGTTCTTCTAAAAAAACCCTAATAAGAAGGCCAGCTGCAAACTGTCTCATGGCAGAGGCAAGTCAGGAAATGTGGCAAGAATAATTTGGCTAAACTATAAAATTCCTACAGACTCAATCACAAGAGCTGTATGTAGGGGTAGGAAATGGAAATGGGTTTAAATTGCTAAGAAAGGTGAAGAAAGAGCAACATGAATCTGTAGGGAAAAAAAATAGAAAATAAAATGAGACTGAAAGAAGCATCAAACATAAATCTTTTTCTAAGTGCACTTACAATAGTTACAGAATACCAAATTAAAATTTGGATTGTTATTGTGAGAGTCAGATAGAACCAAAAGTTTGGGTTGCATGGAGCCAGTTCGTAATTACTTTTTGTTGGAAAGATCAGTTATGTTCATGTGACAGTTGCCAATATAAACAAACAAAAGCCTGCAAGGACAGGTCAGAGTGTATAGATGAACCAGAATCTTCAAAGCACTGGCTCTGACAGACACACCAAAAGGATACTTGCATGGATGAAAATGCAGATCTCTGGTACTTGTAAAAGAGGCTCCAGAGCAGCTTGAGAGCTGATAGGGTCACAGTAATTTTAAAAGAGAAGAAAAAACTAAGTTTAAGAACTAATAGATTATCTTCCCTTTGAAGAAAAGGAAAAATGAGTTATGCCAAAGTATATAAAGGAAATCAGGAGCTGAGTAATAACCAATGCAGCACATTGAGCAGGAATCCCTATTCTGGGAATGCAGGACTGGATTGCTGTGTTCATAAGGTGAACTTGAGTTAACACTGCCGTGTTGTCAGCTTAAACAGGTACCGTCCTGAGAGAAATAACCAGAAATACAATGTGGCAGGCATGAAATCTGACTGTTACACTGCAGGGAAGATGAGGGCGAGTTCAGATGAGTCTGGATGACAATAAAATACATTGATGCTCAACAAAATTTTTCTTTTCTGCTGCCACCAACTTGGTACTCTCTGTTTCCCAACCATGACTTCAGCTCGACCAGCTCATTGTGCTGCTTGAAGGCAAGTTTCTCTTTTGTTGGTTTGTATTTGTTTACAACTGTTCTGATTCCCTGTGCTGGCTCAAGGGGAGTGTTAGGAGAAGCGGAGCAGTGAGGCTGACCAGCCTGCTCCTGGTACCATCCTGGAAAGCAGATACAGGCTGCGCAGTACATTTTCAAAAAATGCCTTCAACTTCTCTTTGTCTTTATTTTCAGCATAGTGTTTGATTAATTACATTTAGTTTATTAAATAAATCCTATTAAAGTGATATCAATTAGTCTCTGGAAAACTAGAAGAAAAAAGAAGCCTTTTTTTGATAGGCTTATATCAGTTGAAGCACTGTTCAGTCAGTTCAAATGTTAGGGTAAAAAAAATTCTTGTTTGGTTCAATCTCAATTTAATTTAACAGAAACTTTCTGTTACCTGCTTCTTTTCTTTTTTTCTTCTCTCTTTCTGAAAGTAAGCTGGGGGTAGAATTGTCAAAGTTCATGTCAGGCATTCTTTGAAAACATAACAGCATCAAAAGTCTTTATGTCCCACCCAGCCTTGGCAGGGCTGGAGCACTGCTGCACCCCAAGGCAAAATAAGGTTTTTAGTCAGATACTTGTGTCTAATTAATGTTCAATAACTTCACAAATGCAGTGGTCTGGGCTAGCAGATCTGTTAATTTGAAATCTATTGTCTTCCTTCTCCCTTTCTAAATAGAGGATAGATAGCATATATTTTAGTTTTATAAATTTTCAAGTTCTTACTTATTCATCAGTGCTACTTTGAGAATAAGTAAAGCAGTGCACCTTAATTCAAGAGAGACAGGATTTATGGACTTTGATCTTCTGAATGCCGTGACCCGTGCTGTCTGTAACCCTGTGCTCAGAGGTCCCCTTTTATGAACTCTTGAAAAAATTCAGACACCATTTCTTTTCATTTTTTTGTTTCTTTCTTCCCCCAGAAGTTATTTTAAATGCAGCTCTGTAGCAGACAGCTAGCTAGCAACCCTTTTAAGTTTAATTCTAAGAATAGCAGGGAAAAAGCCAGTGAAATTTAGTTTATCAGTCTTTTAGGTTATATTTTCATGTCAGATAGCAGTCTGCCCTCCTTCCAGGGTCAAGTTGCAAAAAACTCACATAATCAGAGTATTTGAGTAGGAAAGGACCCACAGGGATCATCAAAGTCCAGCTCCAGCTCCTGCACAGGACAGCCCCAAGAATCAGGGGGCACATTTCAGACACACGGTGTGCTCTTCTCACAGATCATCAAACAGCCCAGGTTTGTTCAGGCTTGATAGTTGCTCAGTATTTCACAGCACCTGAAGTCACAAAAGCACCATGTTGAAATGAAATTATTATTTACCTGAGACTTAAGCTGTTTGTTTATATGTGTATATGTATATACGTATATACTGAAGTGCTGCAGAGGTGGTGGATTATACCCTTAGTGACTTAAGTAAGCACCATGGCACTGATTAATACTGGGAAGCCTTTACAGGACTACATGGTCTGTGTTTTATTATCCCTTTTGGTTTGCTAAAATCATTCATGATTGTGTGGTCACAGCAAAAACATATAAAGCTTCTGAATATTGTAAGGCACTGGTAAATTTGTAGTACTTGCCTTCCTTTGGTGAATGAGCTACAGAACTTTAGAAAGCTGGAAAAATAATGCAACTCTTGTGCTCCTTCCACAGGCAGGTTCAAGTACCTTTCTTTGTATTGTTAGGTAAGAGTAGTGCTAAGCCTGGCTCCTACTCTCATGTGTGGAGTGAGGTCTCTGCACTATTTGTTTCCAGGTATGGTGCTACAGGATGCGCTGGTCACTTGTAAAGCTTGAGCTCTGACTTGTCCCTTGCTGAAGATATTCAAGAGTGTGGGTTCTGAAAAGAAGCAGATGTAGTATGTCATCTGATTAGGAGTAAGTTCAAATCCTCCAGGAAATCCTATGAAGATTTCTTGTTGTTTTAGTTAGGGGCAACAGCTAGAAAAAAAAACTGTATGTGTTTGATCTCTTTTGGACAGGTGCTTGTGTGCTGCATAGCCTATGCTGTGGCAGAGCAATTAAATTCAATGCAGAACCTGTGTAAACTACATGGACAATATCATGAAGGTTTTAAATCTGCCTTTCTTCCCTGTATCATTGTTTTTTTTATTTCTAAACAGGAAGATAGTGGTTCTTTTAAAAGCATGTGCCTAGCTATGGAAGTAATGGCAAGTAAGGGGAAGATTGTGATTGGTGTTGTGATGGTTTGGATAGAAAAGGGGTGGACTGAATGTACAAACTTCTTTTGAAATTTGTGAAAATCTGAAAATTATACTTGGAAGGAAAATAGATTTCATTTGGTGGAGACCTGGGTTTCCATTGCCAGTATTTTCAAAGGACCTCTTTGAATAACCTAAATTAGTTCTTGCAGCAGTCTTTTATCTGAAGGATATTTTCAGGGCAATATCAATAGAAAAACTTTAAAAAGAAAAAAAAACCAAGCAACTTGGGTAACTATATTTTGTATAGAAGATTGTGTATTATGCAGGAAAAGCAATTGAGGCATGAAATTCTCTGAGCTCTGATGATGTTCAAAAGCGTTGGAAATTGGCTGATGTGGTTAAGGGATTAGACACATCTGTGACGATGGACCCTTCTTACCTTTGTGCACAGCACTACTGAGCTGGTGGGTTGGCATATTGAAGGGGAATAAGGAGCAAAAGACCAGCTGCAAACATAAATCTGTTTGACCAACAAACAACAAAGGATTCCCTCAGCAGCATTCCTGGTGACAGACTCATTTGGTTTTTGTGGGTAGCAGCTCAGTACCTCCTGAAAGAAAGCCTGTGCTGAGGCTCACTGAGGGTTAGATGGTGGCACCAGTGGTGCCAGAATCATGGATAGGAGTTGGATTTTGAGAAAAACCAGGTTATATGAGAGTTGAAGGGATAACAGACTCTAAAAACCTAACAGCATTTAAGTGCTTTCCTCCAAATTATGAAACTTTCAAGGTAATATATATTTGGCTATTTTGTTCTTCTTCTTTATGAGGGAAGCTTCAGTTTGTAAGAAAACTTGTGTTTCCTGAACCAGAAGGGAAGAGAGTGCAGTGGTTAATCCTGGGACAATTACAGGCTTGGTGCCCAGCACAAAAGAACATGCACTGAAGAAAACAATGGAGATTGTTACAGGAGTTGCACCATGCTCTGGACAAGAGAGTAGCTTCAGTAGGTGTTACCTGATGTGCTTTCAATCAAGGGTGACAGCAGCAAAGCAAACACCTTCTTGCACTGCATTTGTGTTGGGACAGTACAAAAGACAAGGGTGGGGGCTGGTTTAAATAAATCATCTAAAAGGATCCTAAGGATTTCAGAAAGATCTCCGTTAATCCAGATGGCAGGAGAACAGAGAGCTGAAAAAGATGCAGCTGTTTTTTCTTTTATACTTGGAAAACTTCAAAGTGAAAACAAGTCCAAAGCAATGTTTCCCAGAAGCAGATAAGAACAGAGGAGGGGGTAATGCTGCTCACTCAGTCTGTGGAGACCAGGGAGAGAAGCTTGACCCATCCAGAGGATTTTGAGAAAAAGAAATAGTGATAGACTGCAAAACTTCAGCTGACCTTAATATAGGCCAGAGCATTGCATTTATTAATAGTTCTTACTGGTTTATTAGAAAAAACCCAGCTTACTGAGCTTGATCATGTTAAGCCTTGACATGGCACTCTGTTTTTCAGTCAAACAAACAGTCTGGGTTGCTTTAGAAGTCTAGAGAATTATCTCTGTTAAGAAACTAATGGCAAATATTTCCATAGTATCTACAGATAATAGCAAATTGCAATTGCACTCCAGCCAGCATGTTTCTTCTAAATATAGTAAAGGATGTTTTGTAATTTATTTAATTGCTTAGACTTGACAAGGAGCCAGTGCTAACAAACTTGCTTTGATAGCAGTATAGTGCTTGTGGCGCTCACTTGGCTTAGGAATGTAAATACTGAGAAAAAATGTGTGAAATGAAGAGTGAAGCACAACTGCTGTACACTCCGCTGTTCACCGTGCAGGTGTGCGGGCCTGAGCCACAGGAGGGACACGGAGGGACAGCTGCAGGAGGGAGGGGACAGGAGCGAGAGTCACCCGTCCTGCAGGTACCAGAAGGACAGGGCTCTTCCTGGTGTTATCGTTGGGAATTGTAGTGCAGTTATTTAGGGAAAATGCAGAATAATCTGTTTCACTTCTAATTATTTTACTTCCCTTCCTACTCCATCCGTTCTGGTATCTTCTGTAGCTATGATATTTTATGAAAAATCTTTTGCTAGGATTTTTTCCTCCTGAGAAGCTGAGAAGCCTCAGGAAAAAAAATATAAACAATAACTATCTGCTGCCGTGGGATGCAACAGGTGCATCTGTGATTGGTGCATGTTGGTTGTTTCTAATTAATGGCCAATCACAGATGTAGCTGCATCGGACTCTGAGAGTCACAAGCCTTTGTTATTACATTCCATTCTTGTTCTTTCTAGCCTTCTGATGAAACCTTTTCTCTCTATTCTTTTAGTATAGTTTTTAATATAGTATTTTAATATAATATATATCATAATATAGTAAACCAGCCTTCGGAAACATGGAGTCAAGATTCGCATCTCCGCACATGGGGTATCCACAACAATCTTCCATTAAAAACCTATGGGGATTCCAGTTGTTATTGAAAACTATTAGGAAGGCTGCAAGAAGAATAAGAAAGGCTGCAAGAAGAATAAGATGTTTCAACTTCCAACTGCAAGAAGAATACGATTTTTTAAAAAAATAATTTTCTAAATATTTGTCTGTAAAATACTGAAATTCCTGTTTCCTGTTGTTTTGTCTCAATCTTCTCCCTCTGCAGCCCCCTCTTTCTGGTAGACCTCATTATTTGTCCATATATGTGATTTTGATATACTAAATGTAGAGATAAGGGCAATAAGTATCCACACAGTTTTTTTCAATACGCTATTATAAGAGAAATTTTCAATATCAGTTTTTTCATTATCTTCCTATAAAGTAGGTGCATAATATTTATGATCTATAATATTTTTAATATCTTTCTATCATAAGGCTTTGGAGATGGAAAATAATTAGCTATGCAAAGGAATGTTAACAATTAAAGTCAAAGTAATCCCAAATAACGAACTCATATTTCAATGAGGAAGGATCTGATCCAATGAAGATATGCTTAATTGTAAATTTTTTTTCTATTTTTAGAATTCTTACATGAAATTGCGTGTGATATATAGCTATAGCTATACAACTTTTCTAGATGAGTTGTATGTAATTATAAGTATTAGGTAAGTGATGGCTGACTTTTTGGATTGACTAAAAGCCATTCATTTCAGCAGCACCAAATTTCAGTTTATTTTTAGTGTTGACCTAGTTGGTGGAAGCCTACATTCATTTGAAACACAGAAATACCGCATCTCCAGGTATCCCATTTTATACAAAAGGAGAATATGGAATTCTGCTAATATAGCTTCATAGACCATTTCTATGTGGATAATAATGGAAATACTAACTTCGTGCTCAAGCATGCTGGAAATCATGTTTTAATTTTTAGGGAGAAAATTATTTTTATAATCTGACTTGTTTTAGGCGACTAATTTTTGAGCGTGAAGAGCTTACACTCTGCAATATTTAGATAATGTATATGTTGCAGTGAAGTTGCATCAAAAGCCTCTGGGTTTCCTGAAACATCTACTGAAAAAATAAACTCCAAATGGAGTGCAGAATGTTTGGCGTATCATTTTTTATCCAAAGGTTGCTATGGAAGGCTGGACCTGGACCAATGCTTTCTTAACACTTGCCTTCTGAGTGTTCCATGCAGGGGTTCTTCTTTAGTTGAGTAGCCATGATTTCTACACCAGCTCTTGCTGCCTTTCCTTGTGGCTCCTGAGAAAACAAGACAGCTCATCTTTTGAGGATTTACCTGGTTTTATTTGTCAGGCACAGATAGCTGTGTATAGCTTGGTTTTTAAACTCATCAGTAAGCCAAGGACTATTCCATTGATATCTGAATAGCATTTAGGAGATATGAATACAGTGCACTCTATGGGTTTTAAAACATGTATATCACTAGCTCTGATGCACATCATGTCAATTCCCAAAGGAGCTGCATCCTCATTCATGAGTGTTTTAGTTGGTGTGGTGCCCAGGGGGCAGAAAACTTGTTAGCATTTTCCCTCTTGTCAGCTAGGGGCTGTGCCATGTCACATAGATTCTGGGCTTCTGCTTCAAGTTACTTGTAAAAATAAGTTGTCAGGATAGGGAGTTATCTCTTAACATCACATTAGTTGGGGAGAATGTGTTAAGTAATGGTTATCTCTCACGACTTCTTTTGACAGACAGGAATCCATATGGGTGTCATAGGTCTCATTTCTCATAATACCATTATAAGGAAGAAGTGTTTGGTCTGCTGAGTGAAATGTGGAAACAATTAATTCATTCTGTATTTACTAACTTCTTTTGTATAAGAGGAGTGCATGTGTTCACCTTCAGGAGTATTATTAATGGGATACTTCTAGAATAGATTTTTCCTTAAGCGTTTTTATATCAACACCTGCTGTTCAGAAACTCAGAATTATTTTACTTGCACTTGTTTTTATGAGTATATCTTAGGCATAAACAGAAACAGATGACATCCTCTAATACCCTTGTATAGCTGTAAGTAAACAAACGAAATTCGAAAGTTTCTAAATCCTCTAAGGTGATCATACTGGAATGGAAAAATGACTAATATTAAGCATTGTGAAAAATCTCAAGGGCTAGTGTCTTTTAAATGCCCAAACAACAAAATGTAGTGACTTGCAAGTGATTGATTTTTACCTGTCAGGTAGGGGGAAATAAATTGTGGGGGAAGTAGAACTGAGGCATGATGCAATGGGGGATCAGATAAAAGGGAAGAAAGCTGAATCTTTCATTGTTTAGTTAGGTGGAGGGATTGTTATAAACATAATTTTTTCTGCATATCGTTCCAAACAGTTGCATATAAGTGTAGGAAAGTCTGGTGCATGTTGGGCTATTTTAGCAGTGGATGGGGGTTTTTGGGCTTTTTTTGTGAGTCATAGGCAGTAGAGCTGGAGAGATTCTTATTCAATATGAAAGCCCTAGATACTGCCTCTGCCTGTAACCTGTTTATAAAACTGGATTTCTTAGCCACATGCGGAAGTAAATATTTCTGAAAATGTTGACAACTTCCACTGACAAAACAATAAACTGTGCTGACACTGTAGGGTCCCAGAAAAAGCTCCTAGGTTAACACATGCAGAATTGTCTCAGAATCCTTCCAGGGAGCTGCTTCCACCTTCTGGAGCTCAGAAGGAAAATGTGCAACCAGAGATGGCAGTGTGAGGTCTGGAGACAGGGTGGTTGTGCACACTCTGGCTGCAGTCCTTAACTAATTCAGGAGAAATTTTTCATCCACCCTCAAAGGGCTGTTGTTGGCTCTAGCAGTCTCTCAAAACCACAAAGGTGAAGGGAGGAGAAAGCCCACAACTCATCCATCATGCCATTTACATTGCTACTGTTCTGGGGCCAGATAAGACTACTCAACATTACTGCAGAAAGTAAAGGTTCCTCATAGCTGGAAATGGTCGGGGATGAAAAAGGCAGCACAGCATGTCCACAACTGAAAACTGCCAGTGTCATGCACATAAGTAGTTGTGGGTGTGAATATCTCAATGCCCCTTTGGAATTTTCCCATATACTGTTATTGGCACAAGTTAAAACAAATGCAAACCATGTGCAATCTGAGGTGGATGTAGATTGTTCAATGCACAGAGATTTGTCACTCAAATACTTTTATTCAGTCCCGAGCGTGCTTACTCTTCCACTCACTTGCTCTGAGTGAGGATTGCTTCCTTTGATGGGAGGATTAAAATACTGTAATAACATCGTAGGTAACAGGAAAACAGGAGAGTATGGCTTCAGATTTCTCTATAATTGCCTTTAATGAAGACGTTGGAACAGAATGCTTTCAAGTCTGAAACATGATTCATTTCTTTAAGTAAGCTGAAATAATTCACAAATGTGTTTTATGTGAGTATGTTTTGTGATGGAATTGGGTTTTTTTTTTGTATAATGGTCTAATAATGTCCAAATCTGAAGAATTAATGAGCAGGCATTACACTTTTTTGGTGTTTTTCAGTGACAAAGAAATGGTGAGAAAATCACAGAAGTAATAGTGTCACAAATAGTTTTCAAGAGGTACAGAGAGCAAAGCTGTGCCCTTAGATTTGACTGATCTTGGCACCACTTTTACTTGAAGAAGAGGACTAGTGACTTTTTACCATGGCCAAAGTTAACTGTGATTCCCTCTGCCAAAACTGCAGTCTTGCTACTCTGGAATTCAGTTTTTATTCTTTGAAGCTGGAAAACTGGGGGTGTTGGTAGAGATTCTTAAAGCCCCTGTGTCACCTGTCCCCTTGTTGACAACAGGCTAAGGCTTGCTTCATTGGCCCTGGGGACATGTCTTGCCACAGGAGTGACAGATACAAGACCTTCTAATTGCTCTCCAGAAATACCACTTGTGCTGCTTAATCCATTGCACTTTATTTGTTAGAGGCAGATTACATTTGGGTAAAGATTACAACCTTTCCTAACTTCTGTAGCAACACCAGTGTCCCAGTGCATTGCAGTGTACGCAAAGCCATGTCTACGTGGCTAAAGAGGAGCAGCACCTCTTACACGGGAGTTGTTTGTTCAGATAAATATGTGTAGGAAGAAGAAAAACTTTTAATAAAATGAGACGTTTTGGGTTGTCTGAAAACCTCTTCTCCTCCTCTTTGACAAGGGTAAAAGGGACCAGTGAGGATCAGTGCCTTTTGCAAAGTCTGTCCACAGCTTGCATTCGCAGTACTTAGCTAATTCCTGCTGTGGAAGTCAAAGTTGAAGTTATAAAATACTGTTTAATAAGTATGAAGCTGAAATAAGAAAATGCCTTTGGAATAAATATAACTGCTCTTTCTTGTAAAGATTTACAGGTAGTTTAAAACAATCTGTGCTTGACATGGTAAGTTGTCTTTATCATTAAAATGCTAATGAAATTATAAACATCTGTTAAATTCATGAAGATAATGAAGCTTGTCAGCGACAACTTTTTTGTACCAATATTCCGGCTTAGTTCAGGTCTAGATAAAGATTTGATGGAGTAGTGGTGAGAATCTATTTGATCATTGGGAACAATGCCAGGGTAAAACTGCCCTATTGCATTTGATTTGATGATTTTTTTCATTAAGTGCTTCTACTTGTAATTTAGGGCACCTTGACCTGATAATTCCTTCAGAGGCTTTCAGAGGTGAGTCTGAAAGCTAAACTTCAGTCCAACAAGGTTATTGATATTTGACTGGCAATTGTTAAAGTAGTAAATTGGCAAAATAAACAAACATATTTTTTATGATTAACGCCTTCATTAATCAGTCCGGTAGGTGTATATATTTTCTTTTCTGTGTGGGCTGAAAATGTATTCTAGTCTCCTGGTTATAAATTACTCTGGCAGCAGAAAGAACATGGACTGCAAAACTAGAGAGAGATTTCAAATGTCTTTTTCACATGAAAGATTCTGTGCTCAACCAAGGAGTACAAAGAAGGTTGCATTTTTTTCAGTAGGATGCCTTAAAGATTTTATGCCACATGCTTTCTATACATTGAATAAGGACAGCATCAGGAAAGTAACTTTGATTTCAAATGTCAGTCACAATCAGAGTCTATTCTGTTGGGTTTTTTTTTCTGTAAAATTGAGTTAGAATATGTAGCCATAGCTTCATTGAAGTACATTTATGTAAAGAGAGGATAGGTCTTCTTTAACTTCACAGATCTTTAATTGCTCATGAACTTCAAAGAGAAACTTGCAGAAGTTAGATTGATGATGGCCCTTTAGGTAATTGAATACAACATAGTTCCTGTTTGAATGCAACTCTGAAATCCAAATTATGTAAATCTACAGTTTCAGAACCAGCTAGTAGAAATAATCATTTTTGCAGTTGAAGATACTTTATTTGGATAAATTCTCTGACACACTCCTTTCTTATTGATTCATCTTTTCCATTGTGGATATGAATAAGAAACTATAGGCATGTTAGCCTTTAGCTTTTTGACGTTTGTAACTCCACTTGAATAAGCTTTGACGTACAGTTAATTAGGCACAACTGTCAATTAGTCTCATGGGTTTATGCAGGAGCAAACTTGACATTTATGAAAGTATTGGGATAGAAGAAGGGAGAGAATATTCTGGGAAAGTTTCTCAAGCATATTTTTCCTTTCAAGTTGTGCAGCTCTGTTGGAATGGTATGAAACATTCTCTTTGCATGGCTGTCGTTGACCCGTCTTTGTGCAGTCATGATGCTTTTCCTATAGAAGAAACAGAGAATAGATTACAGCCTGCTATTCATGTGCTAGACCATAATATAATGTTTACTATGCTGCAGCTGAGATCAAAATGACTGTCTCTCCAGCATCAACAAAATTGGAGCTCAGGGCTAGTTACAAGTGTTTGTTCATCCAAAAAATCCATGCAGCCCCATCTGGCTTCTGAACTTAGCTTTCCTCTTGGATACCATAAGATGGGCTTGAAATTGTGTCTGTGGAGACAGGACAGTGAAAAGGAGGAAAATCTCTCTTTTGCCTTCAGTTTTGTGTGTCCTTAACAGGCAGAAAGGGAAATTCCTTAATGGAAGACTGGTGCTCACACAGCCCATACAGATTGCCTGGCATTTTGGCAAGTGGACACAAATGATTTGATTTTATGGGAGAAGAGAAGGAAAGTTGCTTGTTTAATTTTCTAAGCCCTTCTTCTAGCTCCCTCTCAGTCCCCCTCCCCTTCCCTCCTACCATCCCTTTCCTGGCTGGGTTAGAAAAGCTCAGATGTCTTCTATGAGGAAAAGCTCGGGTGTTGTGTAAGCTGTGCTTGAGACAAGGGAAGCTCCTGAGAGGCCTGTTATGCTCCCAGCTGCTGGCCACTGATGAGTGGGAGGAGGAGGTAATTATGGAGAAATTGTGACAGAGGTAGGAGAGACAGAGTGACTCACCCTCCTTTAGAGGTGTGGGACACTTATGTTCCACTGCCTGCTCCTGTTGGTGTTGAATTATTTATTCAATCCAGGAAGGAGACACTGAGGGTTTTTTGGTTTGTGGTTTTGGTTGTTTGGGGTTTTTTTCACTTTGTATTTCAATGAGGGAAATTTTATTTGAAATCTATTTTGTATGGTTTCAGGGGAAAAAAATACTCCCACAGGCATAGCTGGGAACTGTGTGCTAGGCACACTTCTTGTGTGACTAGGGTAGATAGCTAGTTCAAAATGAATATTTGGATGTCTGTGCCTGCCCATTCTTTTGGGATCTTTCTGGGCAATGTTTGTTAAGTGTATACAGAAAAAAAATCCAGCATATAGATTTTTTGTTTGGCGAGCTCCGGTTTATAAAATAGTAAAGAATTGTGTTCATCTGTATGCTAGCTGATTATTTAATTGTTGGCTGTTTTCTAATATTTGCCTTGCACTGTAAAAAAAAGTAAATTTTTACATGTTCAATGAAATGTTGTTTGTGTAGCACCTGATAGTCAGAAGAGGGGAAAAAATAACATGCAGATCACTGTTTGGAAACAAATCTCTGGATTTCAGCATACATGTATTGTCTGTGCTGGCTGATCTGGTAGGCAACCATGAATTGCAAAAGCATCTGACTTCCATGGGCATCCATCCTGGCCTTTTTGGCACAAGATGAATTTTGCAGCTGTAGAAAGGATTTATTCTACCTGCCAGTGTGATTTATATACCATATGTCTTCTCTTCAGCTTCGGAGTATCCATGGCCATAGGGAAGTGCTCTGCCTCGTCTGTACTGTGTGTAAATAGGTTCCTTTTAATGATATTAACTCCTACAGAGCCTTTTCATCATCCCCTGTATAATTTTTTTCTTGGCAGTTTTGTCAGCTATACTGTGTATGTTGCAGAAAGGAGAATACCATGAATTCCTGGTTTTGTTTGCTCTTGGCAGGCACTACTACACTTCCCACCCTTGTGCGCACACCTACCTTGATGATGCAGCCTTCCCTGGATATCAAACCCTTTATGTCCTTCCCTGTGGACAGCAGCTCTGCTGTTGGATTCTTCCCAAATTTTAACACAGTAAGTAAAGGTGTTTCCACATTTAGTTTCAGTGTATGCTTTCCAATCTGGTTCTAATATCCAGTACTGAAGCTGCCTTAAAACAGTGCATTGCTTACACAGTTCTAGGGAGCCCTTTTATTCTCTGCCATGGTGGTTGCTTTTCCCCTATATCAAAGGCTTGGAGTGGTGTCCAGCCTTCTCACTGTGAATGGGGCTGATTGATTTTAACTTTCGTCTCTTGAGGAGGTGTTTGCACGTTGAAAAAAACAACCCTGTGCTATGCTAAACATTTGAGAAATGATAGAATTTTTTGGAGCATTTCTCTGGACATGTGTATTTCTATATGCTGTAAAAAAGGGAAAAATAAAAGCTAATGGACAGACAGGAGTGACAGGTATGACCTAAATCCTACACTGCTGTGAATCAAGCTAAGTTTAATAAAACCAGGAAAGCAACTGGAGGATATTGTTAATTTTGTATAATTTCTACATTAAAGTGTAAAACTGCGCAGCCAGTCAATGTGAAAAATTTGAACCTGTTATTTTAACTCTATGGTAAAGCATCTTGGGGATTTTTTTTTAAACAAACAAACCAAAAAAAAGAAAAAAAAAAGTTGCCAAAATAATACTTGTGGTTCTTCAAGTTCATTGGAGCAGGAATTAAAAAATACTCTCTTCTGTACTTCTCTCTATCAGCTCATAAAAAGGCAGTGAGTGTTATCAAAGTGCTTGGTTGCCATCACATTTTAGCTTAAATGTTTAAGGCAACTGTTGTGAGTCATTTCTGCCCACTCAGCAGGTACAGTGTGTTTGTAGGTGACCGTCACCTGAACTGCTGCACGCTGCGCCTGTCACTGTGGCTGCGGGGGGGCTGAAAGGGGAGCAGTGCCACCGCCACCACGCCGTCACCAGCTGAACCACTGCCAAGTGTTTCCTTTCACAAACTCGCCGTCTGTCTGAAATTAGAACAGCAGTAGCATTATTTCTCCTCGTGCCGTGCAAATCCACCTTGCTGACAGGGCTGGTGCTACAGCACGCGGGGATGTGGGGCGGTTGTGGGGTGACGTGTGAACCAGCATCACTCACGTGACAGCAGCAAATATTACTAATTCAGAATGCAGAACCTGTATGTGAAAAATGTGCCTTTATCAGGGTGATGGAGGGATGTGCATTTGTACAAAAATATGAAAGATTAGAAAAAAAACAGGTACGTTAAAAGAGCAGGCTCAAAACTCAATACCGTATTAAGGAAGTAGTGTGTCATTACCATATCTAGACATGATGCAATTCATATTAATTTTCCAGCCTCTTCCTAATACTCTCAGGAATTTTGTTTGTTACTGATTTGTTTGCTTTCCAGTTGCACAGGTTTTTTAGGTGAGCTTTTGCAAAACAGAACTGAACTGTTTTTCAGAACAGTTCATTATGGGAAACTCAGAGAAACTTTTCTTCAGAGATGTAGTTTTAGATCAACCAACCATTATTTCATTTCTGGTGATATTACTGAATATCAGAGTTGCAGTAGCCTCTAGAAACAGATTAATTTGTATATCTACACTGTTTTTTCCTAGTTTATATTTATCTGGGTTACCTTTTATTTGCCTAATTCCTGACATGTTTATCATTCACAACTGTCATTCCTTTCCAAACTTCTGTAGGTTTGATTAGGAATTAGACCTGGGTTAATTGGCGAACATTGCCAAGTTGGTGTCTACTTCCTCCCTTGGAATTCTTGATAATTATATAAAATTATGCTGCTATACTCCACAGACATTGCATATTTAAACTCTTTATTTTAAGAAACGGTGGTTCAGTACTCCTCTATTTCTAATTTGCAGACTTTGCCATTTATCTTGCAAGTATTGATTTTCCTTAAGAGTCTTTCACAATGCCCTTCAAAGCTCATTGGAAAACTAAATCATTCATGATTATCTACTGACAGGCACATTGACTGCTAGCTGTCATGCACTTCCTTTATTTCTAACTTAGCACAACCTTTGCAAATGGAGATTTCTAGGTTTTTGTGTATGTAGTCTTTTTTTCTTCCCTTTTTCATTCCAAAGTGGTGGCAATAGTATGTGAAAGTGTTTAAAACAATTTTTCCAGAAGATGATTTTGAATTATAGAAGGGCAATCCAGTTGATCCATAGCATATGTATCACGCAAAGAGCCATGACCTTTTATCTTATTCAGGAAGTGAATATTAGAAGAGCCAAAAAAGCCATCATTTGCTTTATGGATCCATGAGGAAATCTATGCACTTCATTCATAGGAGGAATGTCCCTGCAGACAGGGAAATCTCCAGTGTGCTTCCCTTCATCTCTCTGCCTTCCAAGGGACCAAGAGGACCCTTCTGGTGCTGGTTGTGCTTGCATGTGTTCACTGAAGGTGGCAGAAAGAAACAGTCTTGAGACAAAACTTCTTTGGATCCACCTGCATTTTCAGTGGCTGTCAGAGACAAACGTTTTTCTAAACCTTGCCAGGAGGTGGTTTCTAAATGAACATCAGTGGCCTTAAAAAAGGAAAGGTTTTGCATGGGAGCAGTACATAAATAACTACCAAGGCAGAAAAACAAGGTAAAATGTATTAACTATAAACATCTTCAAAGGAACACTCCATACAGTTTTTTCCCAAAAGAACTTCTCTTATTTATGGAAACATATTTAAAATCTGGGATAAACACTTTCTTATTTAGTTGACTTTGACAGTTTTTAGTTCTGAAAACATCTGTGATTCTCCAGATAAAACCTTAGTGTTCCCATTTTGTTTGTGGAAGTGTTTTGATCCCTACCTTCTCTGCACAAGGGGTACTTTCTGCTGAAGCAGTGAGCAGATCCTTATTTTGTAAAAGAAATGCCTACCCCAGTCATATCTTATTTTCTTGATGGAATTGTGTGATTTAATTTAAGCCATCTCCCCTTTTCTTCTCTTTAAATCATCAATAGTTCTAAATATGCTGTGGATGTATGTATAGTAATTGCCAATTCATGCCCCAATTAATTTTGTCTTTGCTCATTAGGACTTATTATGTAGGAAAAATTATTTGGGAAATGATTGTACTAACTCACTGGATATGTATCTGTGTTCCTCAGTAAGGGGAATAAAACTTTTCTGTTTCAACAGATCAGCCAGAAGGGGATCTTGTAAGGGCACGATGAAGGATTCCAAGTGAAGAGATACTGCAGAATAGCTGCTATCTTCCCTGGTCTTTTAATCTCAGCAGAAAGTAGTTTTGTCAGAGCAGTAGAGGCATGATCAGACTGTCAGAGTCTGAGCCTGAGTTGCTGCTAGAAACAGCAGAATGCAGAGCTTGAATCAAATTATCAGCTATGATTACTTAAAGTGTTCTTGTTTGTAAAAAAGTGGGAACCATCATTATAGGAACTTCCCAAATTGGTACTTCCAGTTTGAGATGGATGTGGACCAGAAGGTATTGTTAAAGCAGAGTTCTTTTTTCAGCACACTAAAATGACTCTAAACATGCCTTAACAGGTTCAAAACTTGCATATTGATTACATTCAAAAATATGTAAGTCAAGTATTTCCATAGTCAGTGGAAATCAAAGCTAAGTTTACTGTGGTCCTTATTGTGTGTTTATTATAACATAATTTTGAATTTCACACTTGCTGGCTTCCACCACACAGCTTTACCTTCTGTACCATTCTTTCTCTAAACCTCCCTGATTCTTCATCTCCTGTCATCCATCTTGTGTACTGAATGATGAAAGGATACTTTGTGATCACATTATGGTTCATGTGCTAAAGTGGCTGAAAGCCAGGATTTGTCTTGCAATGTCAAGATCGCTGATCACTTCACGATCACTGTCTCTATCTCCTGATATAAGGGTTGTGTACCCCCAAAAAAAAAGAAATCTCAAAACTTCAGCATATTCTGCCTTGTCCTGAAATGAGAGCAGTGCTACATGACTCACATTTAGTTGAAGTAGTACAGCCAGGGACCTGTCAATCTGCACAAAAACATTATCAGCAGCTTCTCAGATTCTATCATCATAGAAAATAATCAGCAATTCATATGCTTCTTTCTGAGTTTGTTATGGCCTCAGGGGTAATCAAAGATTAGAGCATCTCTTGTAGCTTTCACATTAGTGAAACATTTTGCATCTAACTAGCCCATGATTGGTTTCTAAATGCTAGTTCATACCCTTCATGTTTTAGAGGACACATGGGTTAATGTGGCCTAGTTATTGCTTCAGTGTCTTATTTCTCTGCAAGCAGCTTTATGCTGATTCTTTATATCAGAGTTCTCTCAGTCCCCATGCAAAGTGGACCAGAGATATTTTACATCTGCCAGTGAAGGTGAGCCAGCTGGAATGTGCTACAGGAAGGGAAGAGGAGCTGACTAGTAACTCAGTCAGAAATTTCTGACTCTTCTCCAACATTAGCCCTGCCTGGACTAAGTATCCCTGGCCTACCCCCAAGACAACTACAGGGAGGAGCTAATATTCTCTTTCCTCTTCTGCATTTTCAATTATTACTCACATTTTTATTTGCCTGTCTCTTTCTCATTTGAAGGTTGCAGTAATCACCAAGGCAGAAGCTGAGTTCAGCAGATAAGAGCACAGGGCACCCCTATCACCAGCTTCACTCGCCCCTCTGTGCCAAGTGCCTCTTCTGCCTTTTTGGCAGGACACTGTGGCTTGGGAGCTTTCTCTTTCCTTAGCAGGGTCTGAATTCAGCCACTTAACACCCTGCTGCAGTGCCAAAGTATGCTTTGCAGCACAGGATTTTGTATGGCAGGAACAGATTACAAATGCAGCCAACTGGATGTTGCCAACCTGTTATCTACCATCCTTTTTGTCCAAGTACCCTGTCCCTGTGCTCTGAATTCCCTTTTTCTGGAGTGCTGGAGAGAAGCGACCTTTTCTGGTCCTCTGGACCTCTCTGACTCCAGAGAAGAGGTAAAATTTTTTAAGAGCCATACTTTACATTCATTAACTGTGCAGAAAGGAAATTTAAGCAATTGACTTAGGAGTGGTGTTTTGCAGGGTAGCTGGCTATTTTTCTTGAGGATTTTTGTTGGTTAGGGTTTCTTTAATTAAGATATAGTAATGTTTTTCTTACAGACCTCTTATATACTTTATCATAATGCAGGCACACAAGGACTTCAGGTTTTCCTTCTGTTCCTCTTTTGAAAATTTAAAAATGTTCGTATTTCACTTTTAGTTGTTACAGATATAAGAGTTCACCTTTTTCAAGTCATAGGCAGAATCATCCTATTCACAACATGAGGAGCCATCCTATTGTCATTTATTAAGGGAAAACAGAAAGTAATAGGTATTTTCTGAGATACAGGTGAGGAAAGCTGGAATTCAGGGACCACATAAGCCCAGATTCTGTGAGCACAGACCTCTGTTCTGTGGCTAGTCTTTGCTATCTCTTGTCCAAGTACCTGGCTACAGAAGCCCTTTACTCTCCATGTGACCATTTTCTCAATTTTTCGTAGTCACTTTCTTTGTATGCTTAGGCATTTTTTACCAAACCAGGAATCCCTCTTTATCTTTCTACACCTTTGAGGCAAAGCAGCGGAGAACTCTTTCAGCTGTGGTAGGAGTTTTTGGAAAAATTCTCAGCCTGTGGAAGCCCTGAAAAATGTTTATTGAAGGTGGTATATTTTTTCTCGCAAAATACCTGAATCTTTTCCTGAAACTTTCCAAAACCTCTGAGCTTGAAGAAAACACCTGATAAGATACACTGAGTTAGATATGGGGGAAAAGCTGCCAAAACCAGGGGGTTCTCAGTTGAATTTGACAGATTTTTCAGTTTCTGGTATTTTAACAGAAAGGTGCATGTTCCCTAGTTCCTGTCAGGAATCTCTCCAAGAGCAGCTCTGTAAAATTGGTGAGCCTAAATAAGCACTTTTCTGTCTATTCTTCTAAAATATCATACATATAATTACAAGGGGGAAAAAGTGTTTATTAAAGGAATACAGTCAGGCTTTAAGGGGGAATCTCTTCAAACATTAATTATTTCATAAATTTTCCTATTGCTTTTGTATTTTTTCAAAAAGGAGTTGGATGGATGAGCTTCCTTCTCAGTTTCCAGATCAGCAGCCAGATAGGGAACCCTGTCTCCAAGGAGAAAGTGCACTGACACGCACTGGTGAAGCGCAGAAGTCACCAGGTGCAGCCTTTCCCTACCCCTTTGCAGGAGTCTGGCATCCACCAGGTGGATTTTGAAAAATGGTTTCTAAATGGCTGCATTGCATCCATTATTGCGTGTAAAAGTAATTAGGTCATCCTAATTCTTTAAAGTACAGTTTCTGTGTACAAATCCTGCAATTTGCTGAGTCCTCCATAAAATCTGGTCCTTGGCTATGTGTTTTATGTCTTTCTTAACAGAAAGCTTAGAGTTAGTCTTTGTTACATTTCAGCAATAGTTATTTCTTTTATTAGTCAACAGAAGAAAGCTCAGAAACATTTATCTGCATTGAATTGCTTTCTTTTCAAGTTAGTAGTATGTTCCTGATACAAGAAAGCTTTTTAAAGGAAGAGGGTTGTTAATCATAAATATTTTAGGCATTAGGTAACCGAAGGATGTTTTGTAAATAGAGTGTGATTAAAACATCTCCCTTCAAAGCAAGCAGTCACAGAATGGTCAGTTGGGAAAAGCAGCATGTGTTTTACCATTCTGCTTACGCAGATTTTGCTAGTTCCTAATTACAAACCTAAGTTCTACAAGTTCTAAGCAAGATTCTAGAGCAGCTTTAGAGAAAAGTAATTCTCCATATGTCTGATGAAGTGGCTGCTTTTGCAGTATCCTGGCTGTACATGGTGAGCTTTCCTGCTGTGCCTTAGACCTTTGTCACATTCTTAGGTGTAAAACTGAGAATTGTTGCAATAATTATTAGTTAATATATTATAAAAATTTAGCTGAAATGTAATTCTTGTCATACTCATTCCTTCAGAATGTGGGTGTACTTGTAGTCTTGTAATCTAAATACAGCCAATTTTATGACAATCTGAAGGTAATGGCGGTTTAAAGCTGCCCTGTGAAATTTTGATTTCCTTTGCATGCCTGGAAACCAGGTTTGGAACACTGACCAGCTCATTTCAAGTGACAGAGCAAGGCTGATTTGAGTAGCTGTGCATTTCTGACTGGTCTTCTCTATATTCAGTCTGTCTATTTTCACCATGAACTTGAGCTGCTTCCCCAGGTTACCACTAGGGAAAGAGGATCTCATTTCTTGCCTGTGTATTTGTTGGACAAGACAGGTTTCTACCTGCTCTGCTTCTCATTTACTTAAATTTAGAGAAAAAAAATCCTCACCAAACATAAAGAAAAAACCCAAACCAACAGACTTTGATACTACACTGAGTTTCAGAGCAGGCTTAATTAGAGAAATCCTTTAAAGATTCATATCTAAATACAGTGCTTTTTTAATCAAAAGCATTTTGAAGTTTGCTTATGTTGTGTATGTTGCTGATAAAAAACCTGAAACAAAACCAAGAAAAACAAACCCAAATCAGAAATTTCGTTATTAATTTTTAAGTGAAAAAGACCTTATTTCTTATATATGGTGAAAAGCAGAAGACAGCTGTGAAAATAGTTAGGCAATTCTTGGTTCTGATTTGCTTCTCACTTATATTTAGCCATTTTATACCTTCATATTGAAGTCTCCATATACACATAAATTCTATCCTCTTATTAGGGTTTTTTTTTTCAGTATGTGAAAAGTAATGATATTAATTCATTTCAGAAGACTAGATTTCTTGTGTCTTTATTCTCTCCTGTTCACAGAATTAATCAAAAGCTTTGAGTTTGTCCTTAACCTCTCAGCATAGTTCAGAACTGTAGTGGAAATTCAAGTGTACCTAATGAAATATCATTAATCTTTGTGTTTTGGTGTTCTCGAGCAGCCTGGGAGCAGGAAAACTCATCAAAACTTACAGCAGACTTTTAAGTAGAAAAGGGTCACAGCTAAGGACTATCTCAAAGATGAAAGGAAAAATCAGGAATCTTGTTTGCCCTATGTGCTATCTAAGCTCCTTTTCTGAGTACAAGCTCTTAGGCTTGAATCTCTTGGCAGGATTTTGCTGGAAGGTACTTTTTTGGGTTATTTTACCTATTTATATTATTTTACTGCCAGTTGGTAATAGGTATTGTAACAAGAATAGTTTTGCTCTCAGAGTATGTTATTGGTTTGCTTTTCAGCAAGTCTCAAACTGCAGTATGTTTTTATTTCTTGCTGGATCTGAAGGCAAAGCAATAATTTTTTTGTTTAGCTGAATGCAGCTGAGTGCTCTGAAAAACAGCAGCTTTAATAATAAATAGCAGTTATGTAACACCTATCAGATGATTTTAACGTGTTATTTAGACCTTTGAGCTTTTTTTAATGGGGTGGCAAATATTTTTATCCCCATTTTACAAATGAGTGATATAAGACTCAGATGAAATGACTCATGTACAGTTAAACCTATGAGCCAGCATAGCCGCAGAGGGAAAGAAAAGTGTCTTATTCCTTGAGCTTAACCATTGGATTTGGACTTTACTCTTTTTCTCAGGTTTGGTCTGTCATGGTTCCAGCAGTTCATTTTACAGATACAAACAAAGTATTGCACAATGGTAGAGCAGTAATTTGGAAAGAAGCTTCCCAATACATAAAGCTAGTTCAGTTTCATGTAACAGAAAGCATTGAGCCACAGATATTTGCTTTTTTTACTTATTCTCCATTTGTTTGGTGGGGAATTCTCTTTTATCCTAAAATATTCTCAGCAGCTTTCTGTTTCTTTATTTCAAAAATCTCTCTTTTTGTCTGGAGCAGAAAATTTGACAATTTTTACCATAAAGGTTAAATCTATTTTTGGTGTTCTCATAACAAACTCAATCCTTTAATGTATTTACATCCTTGCTTGAGAATAAGCCTTAGAAGAAGAAGAGACCAGATCGTAGAATTTTTTTTTTTTTTGTGGTGTTGCATCAATTTTTTCTTTGGGTGAAGCACTTCTATAGGAATCAAATATTGCATTTTCATCATCTTTTAGAGAAAGATTTCTAGAACAGCAAACAACAGTGGTATTTAATTCTCAGAAAATTCTGAACATTTAAGACTAAGACTATCCTGATTATGAATTTCTAACCCAGAAATTGTTTTTAACATGCAATAAATATACAAGCATGAAGGGAAGGAATGGCAGAGGAAATATTCACAGCACTGAAAAAAATAATAGCAAGAAATAATTTAAAAGTGTTTTCTCAGTTACCTTTTGACGTCTGTGCTTAATCATATCACATTACATGGAGAGAAGAGAGAGGCACGAAGAGCTGAGAGTTTATTTATCTTTGATTTTTAATATCAGTTACTTGATTTAGGCTAGAGTAGTGCAAAGACAGAGGAGGCCAGAAAAGCAGAAGGTTAGAAAATCCTTGGGTTTGTTTCAGTTGTTCCTTTTGCTTATGTTGGTCTAATCCATGATTTCAGAACGGGGTTAAGTGAAAGAAAATTCTACTGAGGAGACTGGGATTGATCAGTAGCCTCTTGCTCTTGGTCTGACAATGGTTTGCAAATTCCTGTGTGCAAACCTTACTGAAAGCGGAGACTGCTTCAACACAAGATTCCCAGTGTGCTGCTGTTTCAGCCCTCTACGAGGCTGGGTCAGAAAACATCCTGAGAGAGAGAAAAGGATGTGTGATGGTGAAATTGCTGCTGCTAGCACACAGGAGGGATAAATGTGCATGTCAGCAAAGATTTAGGGCTCTGCTTCCCACGTCCATGCTGAGGAAAGATGATGAATGCATTTCTTGTTAAAACAGAAGGGATGTGATTAGGTAGCTGAAGAGAAAGTATATTTGAGCATGGGTTCTGACTTTTGGTAACTGGGCTTCAATGGAGTATTGAAAATCTGCAAAGGAGTTGGAGAAGAGCTAGCAAATGATCAAGGTTTTTATTGTGAGCAGCTGAAGGAGTTTGGTTTATCAAAGAGAATGTTAAGAGCTGGCATGATTGCAGTGCATGAGTGCCTGCACTATTCAGAAGGTATTTGAGGTTCGAGTGACCTTTAACAGAGAAGCACAACTAGATTGAGTGGCTTATAATAACTCAGCAAGTATTGCTTCCACAGTCATGTAAATTAACTTGTTTGGAAACTCTTAAATCAAGCTGTTGAGATGGGGTTTTTTCCTAAAATTTAGGCTCTGGTTGACCACAAATTATTGGACTCTGTAAGAGGAAGGGCTGAACCTTTTCAGTGAATGAAATTATGTCATAAATTTTTCAGGAAATCAGCTATAATGGTTCCCTCTGGCCTAACCCAAATCTGTAAATCACTTCAGAAATCACTTTCTGTATTCTGTGTGATTGTGAATACAGGCACACAAAGAGAATCAGCCTCTTTCTCATTTTTCCATGCAAACTTTAAAGGGGAACATGTAAGAGGGTAGCACACCCAGAGGCTCTGCATTATACCATAGGACTGGATACAAAAATGTAGGGAGGGAAATTTAGCTGCTAGGATCTGGAGATGGAAAATTGGTCTCTCAAGTCCAGGGACATAGCCCTGCAACTGTGTTAACAGAAATAATGTGGAATTTGCAAAAGCAAAGTTAGCTGAGCCTAAAAGGAGAATGAGGAAGCTGAGTTTATTATTATTTCTATACTTATTTTAAGATATAAAGGTTGTTTGCAGCTCTGTGTGTCCTTTTAGCTGTCTTATACTAAAATGAAGTAGACATGTAAAACCAAAGGTATCTCTTTCCTTTTTTATTTTCAGTACTCGCTCTTAATTCAGCAACTCTTCATGGATAGCTGCAGTATCTGATGTTAACAAGTGAATTACAGCAAGATTTTTGGGGTTTAAGATGCTTCCTACTGATTACACTGACTACTAGTAGTGTGTGCATGTCCCAGCTATCACAGCCACTGTTTTCCTCAGGGAAGTTGGAGCTTGCTGCCAAATTGAGGGGACAGACAAACAGAGAGGTTTGTTGCATTCAGAGAGATTTGCCTTCAGAGTACCATGTTGTTGTTACATTTTAGGAATCGTGTGTAAGGGAAGGGAGATGCTAGTGCCTGTGGTCTGAATTCTTTCTTAGTGGATGCTTGTTTTACTGCACTTGGGGAGACATCTACTCAGCAGTTTAAAAAGAAAAAGTAAAATCATGGACTTTCTGTAACCTGAGTATGGCTGGGTTCAATTTCCCTGAGATCCAGATTTCATGCTCTGTGCAAATGTGCTGTGTAAGTACATTGAGAGCCTCCTTAAAAAGATTCACGCAGCCCTCAGCTAGACCACAGGACTGCAGTAAAAAAAACCTCTCTAATGTTATAAATTAATTATTCTTTTTGTTCAATGAAGTATTTGCACAAGTCTCCAAATCAGCTGCTGAGAATCTGAGTCACCCCTGGTTTGGTTACAGGCTATTTATGTCTGCCTGTTTTTTAAGAACCCCCAAAATGTTGTGAAGAGCATAGGAACAGAGGTGTAGGGAGGTAGTGTTTAGAGAGCTGCAGGCTCACACTACAGAAATACATCTCTGGAGACACTCTGTGCTGCTCAAGGAGAGCTGATGCACAGGGAATATTGATGGCTTTCCTGCAAGAAAAGAAAGTTGGTCACATCACAGAGTGATTTATGTTGGGAAAGACCCTGAAAATCATTGTATTCAGCCGTTGATGCAGCACTGCCAAATTCACAAGTGAGCCATATCCCTCAGTGCCACATGTACACATCTAAATACCTCCAGGGATGGACACTCCACCATTTCCCTGGGCAATGTTGCAATGATTGATAACCCTTTCACTAATACTTTTCTCCTAATATCCAGTCTAAGCCTCCCTTTGTGCAACTTGGGGATATTTCCTCTTGTCCTGTCATTTGTTACCTGGGAAAAGATAGTGACGCTCCCCTTGCTACAACCTCCTTGCAGGTAGAGCTCCATCAGTAGAGCTGGCACAAGTGTTCCTGATGCAAAATAAACAATGAAATGTGTGACAGAATTGCAGTGACTTGAACACTAAATGATGCCTAGAATTAGTCAAATGAGAAATATGTTCCCTGTTGGAACAAAAGCAACACAAACGTGGAGAGAACAGATTTTTGCTGGTTTGTGTTGGCCAAGCATGCCAAGCATTACATCACAATGTTAATGTTTCTGATTTTAATGCTGGGCATTTTAAGTATGTGCTTTGCTGAGTATGTCTATTCACTTCTGGCACTCTTTCAGTCATTGTAATATGTACAGTTATGGTGGGGGCTGTCTGTATCTGGCAGAATTTATTATAAGCTTCAATGTATGATCATTCTCCACAGTGGCAGTGTGCTTGGCTTTCATAACAACTGGAGCTCAGACACACAGGGAGCTGCAGAACTTAATTTAGATGTTGCACTGGTAATTTATATATGCCAGCAGTTGTTTTTTTTTTTTTTCTGGAGGGAAATACTGGATTATATTATCAGTTTGTTCCACATACAGTTTAAAACTTCTCTTTATCAGAATAAACCAACATAGTACGCTGAAGGCTCCTCTCTGTGGTTTTCAGAAGCTTATTATACATGCTGGTTAAGTGATACTGAGTTACATCCCTTATCCCCAGTATCAATATTATGTTTACAAAAGCTTGTCCAACAGTTAACTCTATATTTGACCCAAGAGTTACATCATGATAAGAGGTAACAGGACATTTATTGCCAATCACAACTTTAAACCTTACTCAGGTTTAAGGTTATGCTTCTGTTACTTACCTCCCCTCAGGATCATTGCAGTTTATTTCTGAGGCTCACATATTGGTGTTTGTACAGTCTGCTGTATATAAAGAGATCTTTCAAAATAAACAGAACTTCAGTTTCACCAAGCAACTTCTCCCAACACTTTTTTTTTTCTTTTGTCTTCTTCCTGTGCCTACTTCCATGTCCCTTTGTAGTCTGGTTCCTTTCCCAGGAGGCACCAGAAGAGTCTATGGTGCCATGATACACAGCAGGGCAGGGAGAGTTTCTGGTAGCAAGAATGGTAAGAGAATTCAAGGATGCATTGCTTGAATTGCTGATGATAAGGTGTAACAGGTCATCTAAAACTGGCTTGGTACCTGAGGACTAAAAGGTGGCAAATATGATGCAAGTTTTTAAAACCCATTCCATGGAGAATGGGGCTTTTTACCAGGCAAATGAATAGGTATCTCAATAAGAGCAGTATAGTAGAATACCTCATCCTGTAAACTGCCTGTCAAGTGTCAACATAATGCCTTTGTAAAGATAAATCCTTATTTACAAGGCTGTTCATAAGGGTCAACAAACATGTGAATAAGGATTTTTAAATCTACATAGTCTGAATTACCAACAAGGTTTTTCACAAAACCTCTTGGCAAAAATTTTTAAAGAAAACTAATTTGGCATAAGAATACTCTTGCATGACAAAATGATGCTTGGGAGGTAAGGAAATTTGAGCTGAGGAAATTTGCTATTGGCAAAGTTCTCCAAGGTAGTGATGACTAAGAAGGACAACAAAAATTGTGAAAAACCTTGATGAGACTGACAAGCCAGACAATAGTGGTTGGTAAAGTTACATCTAGATATTCTAAAGTGAGGCACATGGAAGTAAAGATTCACAAAACTTGACATAGAAAGTAGTGTGCTAGGAATTGGCCATGAAGTTTGGGAGTAAGAGCTCAGGTTTATACTAGTGGTTCCTTGAAAACATCATCTCGTAGTTCAATACTGATCTACCCAGACTATTTTATATGGTTCCTGTCCATATCTTCAATATATTTAATTGAATTAGTTTATTTTTTTGTAGAATAGATGTGGGCAACAAGAATGTAGAAAGGAATTGAATGATTTCCATACGAATGACTGAATAGCACAAAAATCACTTGGGATGTGGTACAGATCTTATAAAATTGAATTTTAGGGAAGTATATTTAAACCAAAATAATTTCTTGGCACTGAGGACTGTAGGCATTGGAAGTGCATGCATAGAGTACATCAGTTTCAGGGGTAACTATGCAAGAGAAAGTCAGTGGAATTTATCAAATACACAGAAAACACCCAAGTGGAAATTTTTTCATGGGAAAATATGAAAAAAACAGTAGAAAATATCAAGTCTGTGCTGCCCCTGTTCTGTCCTGTCTGTTGCTACACTTGTATTTTCTAGGTGCCTTTAAAGTTCTTGCTGCACATCTCAGTAGTTATAGAGTATTTCTGTCTGAATTCTCTTAGTCCTTGCTCGCTTCGATAGTTTGGGTGGTTTTAATGAGACTCATTGCAAAAGAGATGTTATCTTCAACTTTCTTGAAAACACATTTTTAAATTTAACTTTTTATTAAACCAATTAAAAGAGGAGATCAATACTAACAGGTTGTTAAACCTAATTATATCTACCAGAGCACTATGAATTGCTTTGTTAAATTCCCCTGTAGCATAAACAGCATAGTGCAGATTTTTATTTGCATTTGTGGTAGCTGTTAGCTTCTGTTATTATTTTGTTTTATAGATCTGGTTCTTAAATACTGGTGCTTCCCACTGGGCAAACTATGCTGTGTCATTTCCTAATAAATACCTGAACAAATAATTCTCTCCCTCTTCCCTGCTCCCTCCCTCCCTGCAGTGAAGAGACTAATTTTGTGTAGGGATAAGATCAGTTTACCCTGCAGCATTAATCTTCTAACAGAGAGATACTATTTTATTTTTCCAGCGTGCTGTAATCCACCCCAGTTTCTGATATATTTACAGTGTATTAATTGTTAATGTTGCACGTCTTGAATTCTAATCATGGCCAGCCTGCATGCAGGGCTCTGGTTTGGGAGGGATCATTGCCCGCTCCCCTGGGGATCACAAGTGGTACTTTCTGGAGGCAGCATGAGCTGTATTCTTTTCGTGGGTTTTTGTTCTTGTGCTGCTGCATCTGTTTGAAGCTGGGACGTTGTGCACAGTCTGCATTGTGGTTGTGAAGTGCCTTGACCTGTGGATTGTTACGTGGAGTGCACAGAGGAGTCACTGATCACTGCTTCTTCCCTTAGTATTTTGTTTTAAACGGGACTGCAGACACTTGTGGGTATTTTTGCTATTTCTTTTCACCGATCTCAGACACTCCAAATGGTTGAGGTACTTTTGAACATTACTCTTTTCTTCTAGATTAACTGATTAACACTTAGTATTTAAGTTGAAGTATAAAACATATCGTCCATTTAAGAAAAAACCCAGCCAACTCTTCCCTAATACAGCAATATTTTAACATGTATGATAAATATAGTACTACGTATTGATTGTCATATCTATTATAAAGTGGATGCTCAAAAAACTTTTAATCTGCATGTATAATTTTGATGTACTATGTAGGGCGATGCCATAAATGGTGCAAGTCAGAAAAGGGATTTTTTTTGTTGTGTTTTAAGCTTTTAGACTTTGAATTCTCACTGTGTCCTAGAAATAGAAGAAACAGGTAACAAGGGCATTTATTTCAGGTTTTTTTTTTATTTTGTCACAATTCATTGTAATAACAATGCATCATTAAATAATTTAGTAGATCATTCCAGATGAAGTGGTTTTACTTTTGTATTGTCACCTGGTACCCCTGTGGCAATGAAATACAGTATGTAGTGACAGAAGATAAATATTAAATTACCTCTCTGGAAAATTTGTCACTAATGCCATTTACAAAATCATGCATTTGGTTTAAAATGAATGCAGCAATAAACATGTGTAACCACTGTCCAAAAAAACAAAAAAAAAAAAAGTGTTTAATGTTAGGTAATATATTTGAGGAATATCTTCTTACACTGCAGTAATGTTTTTCTTGAATTTGTTTTTTTGCTGGTGTACATATATGTGCAGAAAATCCTCAGTAGTGTAGGCTTCTCTGGAAGCTTAAAATTTGTACTAAGGGAAAATTAGTCTTTATCTTCATGTTTAAAAAGTCTAGAAGCAGGTAATTTCCTGTTCTAATTCTTCAGTGGATCAGTTACTTCAGCTGTTTTCTCGTCCTTTTGCAAGTCAGCTTAGTACCAAGTGTGTCTTGTGTATCACCTAGGATTAAACAGCAGGTTTGGTTTCTTCTAATAGTACTGTAAAGGAAAAAAAAAAAATAACACTGTGGTTGCAAAGCAAGCTTCAGAAAATTCTAACAATAAAAATCAAATTATTTTCTTCTGAACTGGTTTAAAAACAAAATGGGGAAATAAGCACTTATCCTTTGTTGTAAGCTTCCATTTTTTTTTCTCCTCTTCTCTTCAGAATCCATTGTTTATCTTAGATAAGGATGAGGGACCACACATACACGGATGCTCATAGGATCATTTGGGTTGAAAGGGGTCTCAGATGTCATCTGGTTCAACATCATGCTGAGAGCAGAATCAGTTGTGAGACCAGACCAGATATTCTGCATTTTCTGTAATTAGAAAATTTGGTTTGAGTATTTTTGCTTCAGGAAATGAATTTTAATCTGTATTCATGTCACATCAGGAAGAATGACATGTTAGGACTTAGGCCTTGATACAGTGACAGTTCTAAACTCTGTTTTCTGAGCACTCTGTCATTGCCCAGAGCGCTCTGTGGTCCTGAGCATATTCATGACCAACAGCAGTCCTGGTATTCAGCAAAGATGTAATCAGTTCTGAGTTCCTGAAAAGGTTCAGTCAAATTTAGGAGTAATACATTCAGATTTTTCCCTTATGACACGTTTCTTACAGTGTTAAAATGTTTTCTGAAGCATGCTAACTTTCCTGGTGCAAACACTCCCTTCATGTTCCTCCGAACTTCAGCCTTCCCATGGGCTCTGTCACTGACCAGTTCTGCATGGAAATGCTTGGGGATTGCAGCCTCTTTTCCCAGCAAGTGCTATTTGTAGCAGAGCCTCCTTTCACAAAGAGATCTCCAGGAGAGAGTATTTTTCAAATAAGTGCTAATATTTGTCACTCAGAGGAAAGCATGTAGAAATAAATGACAGTGACTTGTCAGGGTGCAGAAGTGGCTTCTGTACTGTGTCTGTTGGGGCAGTGGTTGATAGGGGAGGACTTTCATTTGCAATTCAGGTGTTGTAGGGGGGCCCTGCAGCCCAGAACATGTGCAGGGGTGGGGAAAGAACTATTTAGTAACCTAGGGATGACAGCAGCAATGAAGCTGCCTTTTCCTCATCAGCTTTGGCATGCTACCAATTCCCTAACCTGTGTTGAATCTAATTATTGTGAGGGCTGGAATCTTATTACTCCTGTTTATCTCAAAAAAAAGAAAAGAGCCTTTTGCTGGAAGTGTTTGTTTTGGTTTTTAAATTTTTCTTCTGTACTGTTTATTACCCTGAAAAGTTGTAAATTGGTTATTGTTTGTTCTCCAGATGGATCCTGTGCAAAAAGCAGTCATAAACCATACATTTGGAGTGTCCATTCCCCCAAAGAAGAAGCAAGTCATTTCCTGTAATGTCTGCCAGCTTCGTTTTAACTCTGATGTGAGTATTGCCAATTTTCTTCCTAATTTTTTTTTAAATTTAGTGCATTAGATATAATTAATCTAAATCTCTTTTTCCCAAATAACTCATTCCAGTTCTACCTGCATTCTGCTCAGCCTGGTGCGTTTTTTTGTCCCTTCAGAGGCAGAAATCCATACAGCATGAACTCTTAATTTTCTTGGATAGCTCTGGCATGATATCCAATGCCATGTCCATAGGTGATATCCCATTTGATGGTACAATAACCTTCAACAAGTATTGCAAAAAGAAATGTTAGCCTGAGGTTTTTTTTTCTTAGAAAAAGGAGGTGAAGCAGAAAAGCTTCCCAGTGAGTTCTCCAGGTCATATTTGATTTTCTTCCAGAAGAAATAGCTTTTCCTTGTTGTTGGTATGTCCTTGCTGATATGTCTTTCCATTTCTGAATGAAGTCACTCTTCCAAAAACTTTCATTTATAATAAATATAAACACTTAGTTCTAGCTGTCATTTTGAGTATGAGAAATTCAAAGAAACTGTTTCCTGGAGGTTAATTTAAAAAAAAAAAATCATTACAAAAGAGTACAGTCGTGTTTTTAAAATATATAACCATTTCAAGTTTCATCCTAAGTCACTTGAAAATTAAAGAAATTCAAGGAAACTATCTAATAAGATTATAACCTTTGACAGTTAAGGAGTATGTATTTGTTCTAGGAGACTCTTACTAATGTCATTGAGTTAATAAAAATAAAATTCCTAGATTTTTTTTTAGTCTTGCAGGTAAGAATATATCCTGAAGTGATGTGTTAATATTGTATATTTTTCTGTCATAATTTTGGTCTCAGAAACAGTTTGCAGGCACCTCCTCTGAAGCCTTTGGGTGTTATATGCTCCTAGACGTTTGCAGTAAAGCACCCATACCCATTACCCTGGTTTTCTCTGCCTCTAACATTGCACTTTGAAAAGTGTCTTCTGAAGTGTTTTCCCCAGTTTGCCTTTCTTGTCTAGGCTGGTGAGGATTTTGAAGCAGTGCTATCTCAGCTTCAAATTGATTTCTAAATCTGTCATCGTTTAGACAAGCTTATTAAACTTCCTTTGAAGTGGCAATATCTGCTTAGTTAAATGATCTCAGAAGTCATTATTTTAAATTTAGTTTGCTTGTCTTTCTACTTTAAGATTTAAGGGGGAAAAAAAATCATTTCTGCTCTGACACTTGGTCCAGGTATGTCCTTTTACTGATTAAATCAAGGAAACAATAATATTTTTTTAAATTTTCTTTGGCTTCTTGGATCTTGCTTCTGAGGTGGATCCATCACCAGTGACATGGCTCAGGCTGCCCTCACTCTTGCCTTTCCCCTTGAGGTCAGCATCCCCCTGATGATGGGACCTGTCCCGAGAGGGGTCACTCACTTTGTCTGTGCTGACATGCAGGTGGACAAACAGCATTTCAGGCAGATAAACTGAATCACAACTGAGTGGCTTGAAACAAACAAAAAAAGAGCTGATGTGTTATATCACTTTGTACTTCTGTCAACCAAGCAATTTTTCCTGTCTAGACTTACAAAGTAGAACTAAAAGTGCATATAATATTCTGCTTTAAATAGTGGCATCATAAAAGTGTAGCAAATTATAGCCACACTTCTTCTTCTGGGCCAGCTGTATTCAATAGGGTGGTGTGATCTTTCTTCCTAAATTTGATAAATATATTCAGTTGTAGTTACTATAAAATACCATAATCCTTTTGAAAGGAATGGTTGTAAGAAAGGATGAAGCACTGTGGCTGTGGTACTTGACATGCTGAAATGCAACACCTTACTTTCTGCAGCAGTTTAATTTACCAGGACATCCACAAACAACACAGAAATTTGATTTTGGAAAGTGCTAAGTTTATAGCAGTGTTATGAATACCAGAAGATACTTAAATATAAACCTAATTTCACGATTGTTTCATAACCTCAACATCCAGGAATATTTGGAGAATGAGTCTTCATAATGTAATCTATTTCAAAAGCTTTCTAGCCTTTCATTGCATTATTTAGCTTCTCCTGAGAAATAAGATGCTAAATTTTTCTTCAGGTTCAGTCATTTAATCTAAGGAATTATTTATATAAGCAACTTTTTTTCTGAGAGTGATCTCCAATTTTATTTGGATGTTATTCTCACCTATCCAAATAGACCACCGCCCCCCCCCCCCCCCACAATAACCTGCATTGTTATTGTTTCCCTGAGGTAATGGTAGTGGGGTATCAACCAAGCTCTGCATACTCACAGTTAATTTTTCTTAGCTTATTGAAACTCCTGCACAGAAATAAAAATCTGGACTCTGCATGTATTTTTCTTTTTGGTCCCTTTTGACCAAAAATAATGTGAACATGGAATAATCTTTACAATCTGTCCTTTGTTTGCTGATTGGGGAAGAAGGGAGTCATACAGGTGTGAATGCTGCAACTGCAGAATCTTTCAGGAAATCAGTTCCACCATGTGACATGCTTTTGAGTAGCATCAAACTCTGTTAATCTGCATTAAAACATCAGTGTAGCACATTGCAGAATGAGATTTGTAGCACAGTCACTCCACACTTAGAGTTTCTTCTGGCTCTACAAGGCTGACGTACTTCTTGTTGTTGATAGGCGTTCCATTCCTTTGAACTTTCTCTGACCTAAATTATGCAATTAAATGAAATTAAAATGGCAAAACTAAACTATTAAGTGTCTTTTTTTATTTTTATTCTCCTAAATGAATTTCATTTGCATGGTGATTGAGGATGCTGACCTCATTCTGCGGATGTTTTATCAATTGCACAAGAAACACACAGACAGTGGGTATTCATCTGTGAGAAGAAAATTGGTTTCCTTGCCTGCAATCTTTTCCTTGAGCTGTGGACACTCACTGGTCTGAATCAATACACACACAAAAAAAATCAGACTAGTCAATTTGTAGTTGTCAAACCTCCCACTAAATTAATCCAGTGAATTGCAAAGGTTTTGAGTTTCTTTTGCTTATGTGTCTGAATGTTTAGCTTTGGTGAGAGTGTTCTGGCACACATTCAGAGATATGCAGCTGCCTGCAGGAAAAGAAAGATCAGAGATGGGAGGAAATTTTAAAATTTAAATATTTAAAAATAGGTTGTCTTGAGTGTGGGATTGTACATGTTGAAGTGATGATTTTATTTTCAAAAGTAAAGCTTGTAAATGACTTTTTTTCCCTGCCATATAATTTGAACAGTATTTTCTAACTGAACTCTTCAGGATCACCCAGTCTTCAATTTTTAAAAGTACAACGTGAAGAAAACCTCTGTGTACAAATTCTTAATTTTATCTAGTCTTAACTTGATATGTCTGTCCTCTTCCAAAAAAAGACATGATAGTGTTTGACTCATACTTACAGACATTCACCATCATACTCTGCCTGTCCTTTTTTAATATTTTCAGCTACATTTTGGTCAAATTGGAGGTTGTGTATTTCTGCTAATAAATTCTGCTACAAGTAGTTTGGACATTCCTTCCAATCTCTGTCAGCTCCAGGAGAAACTGCAGTAAAGAAGAGATGATCCAAAGTCTCACAAAACAGAAAAAGCAAGACGTCATCTCTGAAGTAACAGCAAACTAAAGTTGTCTTAATAGCCTGAAATTTGAAGTCCTTCAGGAGAATTATATCTGTAAAAGTAGTATCAACATTACAACAAAGATTGCTGGGGTTGCCTTCAACAGCATTTTTTTGCATGATCTGCTTAAGATAATCTAGCTGGATCTCAGAGGGGGATTAGGTGCCTAAATCTAAGTGTCTTGGAGTATCTGAGGGGCCTGGAACATCCACAACAGGCTGACTAACTGACAAAGGACACCCGAGGACATGCCAAATCATATGGGATGCCTGCCTCTAGAGCTGAACGCCCACTCATTCAGTTTGCCTTCTGGTTTACTTCTCCTTCTTAGGCTTTTAATATTCTTTCTTTTATTTTGAAGAGAGCAGAGAGAGAAGCAATGAGGAGAAAAAGCATAAAAGTATAGGAGTAGAGGAAGTGAAAAGAGCAAAAAATGTGACGAGGGAATAGAGAAAAGGTCTCTTTCCTAAACTTGTTTAGGAGGTGGTAGATACCAGGAGTCAAGTACAGTTGAAGAAATCTCATTAGTTTAGAAATCTCATTTTAGGAAGGATAGTGTTATGAGGAGTGATGTTAATGAGGTTGATGAAACCATTGTGTTGTATTGTCCATGAGATGCTTTTTCTAGTCTGCATAAACTTCATTCTGTTACACAGAGGAACATACTCTTTTTGGAAATAGTTAAAAAAAGAAAACAAGCAATATTATCCATTAACAGTTGCAATTGGGTGTGCTTCAGTGTTTTGGAATAAACACAGGTATTTCCATCTTTACATCAAATTATCTGTAAACACCATGTTACTTTTGAATTTCCTCATGGTGGTGATACAGCATGTGCAACAATGACTAATGTGTCAATGAGCTTCAAGCTATGGTCTTGTGTTATAATCCAGCTCAGAAAAAATGAGAAATACTCTGTTATATTTACTACCATGACAGACCAGGCAGTAGAAGAGAAGAATCCTCTCCATGGAACAGATTGTGATTGTGAGTCAGATTTTACAGTATGTGTATTCCACCAAGAGGAAGCAAGATATGCTACAAAAGATCTAGCTTAACCTTTGAAGAAATACTTTTTTTTTTTTTTTCCTTTTAATAATTCTGGGATTAATTACATAGTAATTATGTAATTATGGTGATAATAATTCTATGTACTACAGACATTCCAGCAAAACCAAAAATCATCTTGAGTGAGTGTCCTGGTTCTGCCCTGGACAGGGCTAATTTTTTGCAGTAGCTGGGAGAGGCATGGCCAGGGCCTGGAGACTGTTCTACACCACCTCCCATCCTTGCTTGGAATAGACGAAGGGGGCTCCCTTTAAGAAGGGGTTCCTTCCACTCATGCAAATGTGGCAGATGGAGCAGTCCCCTATTATT
Source organism: Pyrgilauda ruficollis (assembly GCF_017590135.1). Taxonomy (NCBI): domain Eukaryota; kingdom Metazoa; phylum Chordata; class Aves; order Passeriformes; family Passeridae; genus Pyrgilauda; species Pyrgilauda ruficollis. Next base: position 21,141,421 of record NW_024524377.1, on the reverse strand, counting down.
TGTTATTGGGAGCTTCTTTATCTTATACCTTTTGTTATTAATATTGTAGCTCTTACTTCTCATCTTCTTATCACTGTTCCATTAAATTGTTCTTGTCTCAACCTGGGGTCTTTTCCTTTTGTTTCCTCCATTTGGAGGGAGGAAAGGAAGCAACACATTATTTTAGCTGGAGTGATAAATTGGGGAATACCATTCCTAAACCACAACAGTGAGTTTACTGAATCCATATGATACGAGTAACAGGGTCCAGTAGCAAGAGGGCAATGGGGAAATGGCTCTTTTTTATCCCATGTAGACTCCTCCTCTGTCTACCCCTTGCTCATTCTTTCTCATTCCTTCTGGCAGATGAATCTGTAGCATTTTCAACTGGTTTGTGGCAGTAAGTCTCCAGCAGCTGTAGAGCTTTGGCCCCAAGGTGTCTATTCTGTTATGGCATCTGATGCTGTAGCTTGGAGCCATAAGGGAAAAGTGAGTTGTAGTTGGAAGGATATTTGTTTGGTTTCTGCAGAATTGCTCTTTTCTCATTATCTGAATCATTACCTTGTGCTCAAGTAGTTTCTCTGCTCTTCTCCCTCATTATTTTTATTTTATTGTTTAGTCTTGAGGTTGTTAGGATTGTTTAGCCTGGAGAAAAGGAGGATCAGGGATCACTTTCTATGCCTACCTGAAAGAAGGTTGGAACAAGGTGGGTTTTAGTTCCTTCTCCAGGAAGCAAGTGATAGGATGAGAAAAACTGCTTCAAGTTGGTCCAGGGAAGGCTTGGACTCGATATTAGGAGAAATTTCTTCACCAAAAGGAAGTTGTCAAACATTGGAACAAACTATCCAGGGAAGTGGTGGAGTCACCATCCCATGGAGGATGTGGGATGTGTAGGGACATGTTTTAGTGGTAAACATGGCAGTGCTGTGATAGCATTTGAACTTGCTCTCAAAGGCCCTTTCCAACCCAAAGGATTCTGTGATAATCCCAGAGAGTTTTAGGAGCTTAGGCACTATACAATAATGCCAGTACTAATCTAATCCCTTTTTCCAACAACCAGGCTTCTCTGTATCCAAACTTGCAAATGCATGATGCCAGGCAGTCCACGTGTCATTGTTCTGATTTTTGTTTGGTGGTGTCTTTTTTGTAAACAGATAATGTCTGCTTCCCTCTGCACACTTTTTTTCTTACAGAAATGTCTTTGGCTGTGGTACAGCTTGGTGGGCACTGTCTTGTTCATAGGGTATGATTGGATTGAAAATAAACTTGAGTTTGCACAGTGTGTTGCTGTGTGGGTAATGACTGCAAGTCAGCCCTGATTTTTGGTGTCACCTCAAAAATCAAGAGATGACTCAAAAATCAGGAGGAAACACTTTGAGGCAAATCAGAAAAGCAGATGTAACACTTTGGCATTAAGAGACAATGAAGGTCATCTTGTTGAATGCGTTTAGAGCTAATAAAGATGATGTGATGATAGTGTTTCTTTCTAAAAAGCCAGAAGGCAAATTTTTAAAGTTTTGGCAAGTATTAGCAAAAGTTGACTTTGCAGATTTAAATAAATCATTCATGATGTCAAAAGGATAATAAACAAAATAATCAATAGCATCACATAAAAATGTACAGAACTGTCATTGTCATCTGTCAAACATTTTACATTTTTCTTATTTATAAGACTATATTGATTCTTTGGGTATGGAGGGTAGTGAAGCAGATAGGAGGTAATTAAAAGCATAAATCTCAGGAACTTGTGAAGGTAATTTTCTGTTTTGTAGACAGAACTGACAAAATGATGAAAGTTGTTAGCTCCAACATGACAGAAATACTGCATGATTACAGGGTACAGGGTTATAACATGATGGAAGTTCTGTTCAAATAACAGCTATTTAATGGAGCTTTTAACTAAGTTTGGTAAGGTATTTTAAATATGAGTTGACTTCTTATGACATGGCTGATATTCACAGCTCCTTGGTTTTTCTATGTTCTTTTCAATAATAATCTGCCTTACTATTTTGAGCAATTAGGTTTTAGAAATCTGTAAGGTTGGAATTGAAAACTAATGCATAGCTTTGGTGTAAAAAATGTATGAACGTGCCAGGTTTGCAGATTTCTTCAATTACATCTATTATTAATAACAAATGAGATAAAAATATATTTTTCAACACTACTTCCTAATTTATCATGCAATTTTATTAGAGTTATGATTCTAGTTTAAATTCTTCATAATTTATATACTCAAATAAATGTGCGTACTCTTACAGAATGGTTCTAACAGATAAACTAAGTGATCAAACATTTTGTAGACATCTCACTATTAAGAGAGCTTTCTAGTTTAGGATCTGCTGTGAATTGAAATAACAATATGTTACAAACATAAATACCTCTCTGCTCCTGTTTTGCACAGTTAGTTTCCTTCACTACCAGGACCATTGCCATTGTAATCAACTTGATGTATAAAAGTGGGCAGGAACACAGGTGTTGAGAGGTTCTTCTACATTATAAATTATGACTATATTTAGGACATACTTAGTTTTTTTAGCCTGAATTTATGTAAAAAATTTTTGTGCCATGTAGGAAAAAATTCATCTTTTTAAGTACTCTATGACAGAATGGAATTCTAGATTATTACATATCTATTCAGTCTTTCAGTTGTTTCCTTTTCCATGGTTGAACTGTTACTGGCCAGAGGCATTTGTGATATTTTCAACAAAATATTTTTCATTAGAGATTACCAGTTGTATTAACACCAAATGAACACAGGATTTGAGACAGAATCATTGAGGGTGGAAAAGACCTCTCAGATAATCAAGTCCAGCCGCCATCACGTTCACCACTAAACCATATCCCCAAGTGCCACATCCAGGTGGTTTTTGAACAGCAGCTCAAGGCATGAACCTGCATTTCCCACATGGATTCTTCAGTCTCCCTTTATTTCTGCATTTCTCCTTCTTTCTGTCCATGTAGAATCTACATCTATTTAATTGTACGTGTTAATTGCCAGACTGGAGGATGTGGTAGCAGATTCAAACATTCAGCTAAAGTGCTGATGGTACAATTGTCTTATTTTCACAAAGACCCAATGAAGGGCTACTTCAGCTGCCCTTGAATAAACCTTTAAAAAATCCTGGTCTCCCACACATATGCACTGAACCTTCAGACTTACTCAAGCCTTTTGTCAGGTTAGTGTTTCTCTTTGTAGCAATAAATTCAGATAATTAGCCATTCACATCGCAAGTAGATTCTAAAACTCAGTCACTTGTGAACTGTCAAAATGAATCATGTGGATTTCAAATACACTGTCAGTCATTGCTCCTGTTGGGGAATATTCTGGTATCTTCTGTACTACAGTCTTGCCTGTAGTTCGGAGTTTTCTTAAAGGTAATACTGCTAATCAATGAATCTGTATGATCTACTTGTTTCCTGGTTATCTAGAGCTTTTCAATATATGCAGACTTAGAAACATTTTGAACTTTCTACAAAGTAAAGCTACTGAGGTTGTTTTAAGCACTACGCTATGCTGATGTCATTCACATTTTCAAAAGCCTGTTTATACGTAGAAGATAATTTAAATTGTTGATGTTCTATTCAATGCAGTCTAGTACATAAGGCTATTGTATGTAGTCATACAGTTTAACGTCCTGCTTGGATTTCAAACCTAATAATTTATAGTTGCAAGGAGCAATTTTAAATAAAATATTGCATTTGTATCATTTTTAAGAGTAGAAAAAGCTATCCTTTCTTGCAGCTAAGTCATTAATCTTTATGACATAGAGGCTTTCTTAAAAATTAAAGCATTCATAAGGTTTGATTGGTTGGTTAGGGGTTTTAAATTGGTAATAAAAGATTGTGGATAGAACTAAGGTGTATAAATTTAAAGTGTATAAACTAGAAAATTTGTGGGGGAAATTACATAGTTGTCAATTATATTAAGTATTTGCAACTTAATTTAAAATACAGCTATTCACTAAGTCATGGTCTTACAAATATGTAGACATATTTTTTAGTGTCATAAAATATGCCTCCCACTGATCAAGAAGTAATGCTAGACAAATGTATAAACACCTTTTTGGAATTAGGCCTGTCAGTACAAAAGGTATTTTTTATGTTCTGGTTCATAATGTCACATTTATGGCAGCTTAAAGCTCTTTTCATTAAACCTTACTAGCCAATACTTGATGACCTTCTGTGCTGTCTAATAAGTAGGCAGGTTCTTTTTTGACATGTTGCAATGTATGCATATCAAGCTAGTAGATCACAGTCAGTTTTAAATTCAATTCAAAATTAAACTTTCCTTTCAGTTAAGGAGTTATTTCTTAGAAATATTTTCTTATTCCACTTTCTCAAAAAGTGTCCTCCTAACCTATTATACATTTAATTTCAAAATTGTAATAATGATAGTACAATGGTGAGGTTTAATACCAGCTTATGTAAGCAATAGGTGTAACTAAATCTTTTTGAAATGAAAAATAAATATTTAAATAATATTGAATTGTGGCACAGATAAATTATTTTACTGTAGAATGAATTAATCCATACAGTAAATGCAGCTGTACACACTGGAATCAAGTAGTTTGCAATTAAAATCATTATAGTACATGAGTATAGAAAGATATTTTGAGGTAACAGATTTTCATTTTGTTTTTTTCCTAATCTTTTTGTTTTCTTAAATATTGTTTTGCTGACACAAAATTTGCATGAGTTAGTTGTATTTAATGATAGTCAAAAAGTACCTTCAGTATCCATTGAAAATATTGTATCCCAAAGATATTTACTCTGAAGTTGACTTTATATTTTAGTGGGAACTTATATTAAAATAATCTTTCTTTTATGCACATGAATTTTGAACCCTATGTGTACAAAAATTCCTATGGATTACCAGAGCAAATGAAAATAAATTTTCAGCTTCTTGCCTTAACTAAAAATGAAAATCATATTCATCATGGCTTACTTCAAAGATAAATCTAGTATTTCAATCATATATAAAGCTCATAGCCTCTGCTCTAAGGCTGTATTATGTCACGAGTAAGTGAGACTTGGAACAAATATGTTTGCCTTTAATATATGGTGCTTTTGCAAATATTTTAAAGAATTAGAGTTATTAAGGATCAAGAAATTAATAATCACAAAATTGGTATTAATAATAATCAGAACTTGAGTTCCAATTTCAGATTGCTTCAGCTGCCCTTTTTGCTTCCTTTGACTTCAGAAAACTCCAAAGGTTTATGTAACATGGTAATACAGCATTTACAGTTACCAAAAGGTGGCTGAATCAAATGATTTATCCCACAGTGCATAAAAAGCAAACTCTGAACTTCAAGTGTATCTGAAAGGAGTAGAAAACAGTGCTTATGTGATTAGGAAAGATTGCTTCAATACTTTAAGGAATGTTCCTCTAACTTCATGTTTGGAAAGAGTATCTGTGTTTCTGTTCACAGAACAGAGATGAGTTGAGAAAGTCTAAAAACCAAAGTTTTAACAATATCCAGCCCCTGGAACTGAAACTTGACAAAGTCAGTGTGGAAACAAATAACTGACAAAGTGAGGCACTGAAACATTTTTAAAGGTAGATTTTTGTATCCCCTAACTACTTTAAAATCCAGCCTGGAGAATCCCACCCGTCCCCAAAGGAATATGGTCTAGGTTGAATAGTACTGAAGAAGGATGGCATTTCCAAACCCTTGCTTAGATGGATCACAGCAATATTTTTTCGCCTTATAAGATACAGCTATGAATTTGATAGATTATAATAATTAGAAAGATGAAAAATTAGTCCATTCACTGTGTTTCCATGAAGCTTTCCTTGTTGTTATGGAAATCTTAATTTTAATTCTGCCTGGGCTTGTTTGTTCTCAACAGGTCTCATGTACACTATATGAGGATTGAATGAAGGGAATCAAAAACTGTAGTAGGTTATTACTGATATTGCAGGCATTATTATTGCAAATATCAGCAGAAAGGCTTATTATCAAGAAATTGACTTACTAAGTCTTTCTCTTGAGTGCATTTATGTCTCTTATGTCATAGCTTTGGCCTCAGGCAGCATATGATCCTATCAACAGCACACATATGCGCAGAGCATAGAGTTCAAATATTTAAAGGGACATCATCAACTTGAGGATGCTTGAGTGGACAATTTTGTACTTGCTATTATTAAATTTAAAAGTTTTGGAATGGAAAGGGTATACATTCACCCCAATTTTTGGCTCCACATTTTGTACACTGCAGTGTGTGAATAGTTCATTGAATTTTGTTGGTGGAAAACGTCCCTTCTGGTGCATCATGTCACAGCTGCAAAGCTTAAGAGAAATGGGAGAAACCCAGCAAAGGTGGACAGAGACAGGATGGGACTCCTCTGCCTCATAAGGCACATTGGCATAGCAGGGCAAAAACAGCACTGTGCTCCTATGCCCGCATTCAGAACTGGACAGATCCAACCAGAAGTTGACAAGTGTCCCTTTAAGTAGTGCACATAGTACTAGTGGTATAGCTGGTTAGTTGTTTCTTTATGATCCTTAAATTGTGTTTGTATGTGTGTTAATATTCCAAAGGTTTTAAGGTCAAGAAATATTTTAATAGCAATTGGTGAGTAAACTCTTTGCTGTTTTTATAATAAAGTTTTTAAAAGCTATCTCACTTCCAGAGGAATTCAAGATAAACTAATCTAGCGGCCTTTCTTGCTTGAATGCTTGCTTACTAAAATCTCCTGTGAAAGGAAAGATGCACCCACAGCAACATACACTGTCCTTCTGAAATGGAAAGCACTGTTTCATGGGCTGTAAAATCACTTAAGAAGTTCTGGTGTGTAAGAACTTCAATCCTCTATTTTAGCAACAATTCTTCATCAGTTCAATGGTGCCAGTTACCTGTGTGAGGACTCCAAGATGCTGTCTGTTCTCTTGCCCACTCCAGCTCTTTCTACTCTTCACTTCTCCTCTACCATATGATAAAGCTGTTACTACATGCTGTCCTAAGGTGACTATATTGTAATGCCCATTTCTGCTGATCTTAAAACAATTTTCCTCATATGGCAGCACTCTTTATGGAGCTCAAGCATCTTAGGTATTATAGTTGCTCTTTACGAAAAGCATGTGACTCGTTTCATGGCTCGCTTCATTTAACACAGCAAACTAAATAAAGTAGTAGATAATTGATTGGCAAGAGAGAATGAATGTGGTTTTGCATGAACACAGTGAAAGTTTACTTGCACTGATGTTTTTATATGCCAGGTACCAAGATGTGCTTAGAAGAAGCATGCTTTCTCTGAGTGTTTTAATTTGAAGTAAACAACAATATTAACTTCTTTGGTTAATATGTAACCTTCAATAGAGGCACCTAGCGGTATGCCTGAAATGATGGTTTAAAATTGTGTTTAGAAATATTAATAATGCAAAGCTATTGCTGAATAGTACAATGTCATGAAGACACACTGGTTTGGATAGGACTTTTTTGTTGCCCATTATTTTGTAAATTAATTTATTAAGAAGTCAAGAAAAACACTTAAATTCATTAGCTGAAATTTCCAAGCTTTGGAGTTTGTATTAAGTATGTAGTTCCTTAGTTTTGCTTCTAACAAAGTGGCCTGATTTCTCAAGGCATCTGATTATATAGAGTCAGGAACAATGAAGGGGACTCAATATCACTGAAAAAAATGGGCAGGTATTTGTGTCTAGCTTTAGCTGTGCTACTTCAAAAACACTGACCTAGTTTCTGAGGACAATTTTAAGGCAAAGGTGAAGTAAACTTTTCAGTACATATTTATACTGTTCTGTTTGAGCAGATTAAGACAAAATGAATAATAATTATTTTAAAAAGCTCCTCTTCTCCCTGTCCTTCAGATTCCAATTTTCTTAGTATTTAAAAAATAATATTCAAGGCAATTTATGAAGCAATCAAGACTGGCAAATATTTAGTTTTTTATGTTGTACTTGGGTCTACTGAAGTTCACAGGTATGGTGTTTCCTCATTTTAACCCATATTTTTTGATCTAATAGTCAAGTAATATTTTTTCAATTGTCTCAGTTGCTGTTAGAATGAAGGTTTAAGTATTTTATGACATCTGTATTAGATCAAACAAAGGAAAAATGGATTATTTAATCATGTTTCAGCACAATACATCTTTCTGACTGCAAGTAATAAAGACTCGGGAACACCACATAAAAATTGAGAGCATCTTTCTGAATTGGATGTGTTTACATTTGTATAGTCCTTTAACTCTTTAAGCACCATAGAAGTAAAGAATTACATTAGGAGTGACAGGGCTTTATGTGATCTCGAAACCTCTTTTTCCAAGTTACTGAAAATATGTAATATTCATTAAAATCCTGTCATTTGAATATATAAGAAGTCACATCCATAAAAAGTGTTAGTATAAAGCTACTAAATTTTTTTTAGGTGGAATAATATGGTGCCTACTATTGAAAGTATCACTTTTCTGCCTTGCCATCCATTGTATTATATACAAGTGCAAAAAAAAGTGAGCCTGATTTGTTCTCCTTTGTAGAGCCAGGCCGAGGCCCACTACAAAGGAAGTAAACATGCCAAGAAGGTCAAAGCACTAGAGGCAACGAAAAACAAACCCAAAGCTGGTTCTTCCAAGGACAGCGCAAAGGTTAACACGGGCTGCTCCACCACGCCAGTCACAGCCAGCATCTCTGACAAATCAGGTCAATGAAAACTTTTTTGTTCTATACATCCTTTACTTTCTCCTTTTTTTTTTTTGTGTTTGTATGAGGGAATTTGGTTGCATGATACCGATCCATGACTTGTCTTTAAACTATTTACTATGCTTTCTTGTACAGAATAGATTTGTTTTGATACTCTCAAATTGCTGTTTCATGTCTGTGAAACAACTGATGTCCCTAAAAGTTACAGTGTATTTTTTTTAAAACCTATGAAATTTACTATTAAAAAGTATGGATATTCTTATGGCAATAGTGGATGGATGTGGGTGGAGGATGAATTCTGAGGTTACATATTTAGCTGAAGCACAAGAAACCTTTGTAAGAAATCTTTCCTTTCTGAATAAGACAATCTTGCTCTAATAGGAAAACACACCTACAGAAATGTGAAGTCTTGTGGCCCGGGTATTTCCTGACTTTCACAGCTCGTTAGTACCTCAACATCACTTCTTTTTTTTTTTTTAACCCTCCAGAGGAGTAATCTGAGGAAGGTCAGCAACACTAACAGCAGCAGAATTGCTTGAGTTTCTGCTCTGTCAGTGTTGTATTACTGAATGAAACAGGAGACTTTCATGAACTTGCTGACAGTGTTATTCAAGAGAAGGCCCCTACTGTGGATTACCCAGCTGTCAGTCCTGTAGACTACTGCTGATAAATTTGCTTCTGCCTAGGGAGTCATTTATTATCCTCTTCACCAGAGCTGATCTTGACTCAGGTGCCATGAGGTGAATAACAATTTTTTGACATGTGCATAAAAAATCCAACTCAAAAAAAGTATCGGTGTCATCCTGCTGTTTTTACAGCAGCTTCAAAACTATCTGTGGGTCCTTAACAATGACAGTGGGTGCCAAATTTTGGGTTGATTTTCCTAGCAAATCACATTTTAGTTTTGAGAGAGATGAGCTGAGTTCAAGTAGCATCTTCAGGTAAACAAGACATGCTACTATAAAGCAGTAGCACTTTAACATTGATCTAAATATAAGGTAGGCTATTGAACAGAAAGATTTAAAATATTTAGTAAATATTTTGCTGTCTGAAATATTGAAAACAGCTTTGTTTAAGATAGGTTACTGCTCCAGGTGTACATGGTGAGAAGTCAGACAAGAGCCAAAGTAAAATATCAATTAAGACTTTAGAGAACTTAAAATGTTATTCATCTGTGGTAACATAATTTTATAATGACCTCCCTCTCCAATGCCAAACGTTGAGGTCCATATAGCAAAAGTTTCATCATCCTTTTCAAACTCCATCTTTTTCTTCCAGAAACCATCTGGAGCTGTTTTGTGTTTCCTTTGCCTATTTCAGACTATGAGGTCTGAATTGAATTAAGTCTTTTCTTTCCTCTGCAATGTATCTAAAATCTACATTCAGTTTTTGATAATACAACCAGTCAAAAGGGAAACCTGCTCTTGTTTTGTTTTTTTTTTTATCGCCCTGTTTTGACAGTGTGTTATAATGCTATTAATTACTCTGTACAAATTAGACAGATTACCATCTGTGTCTTTTGGATTACACCACTGCAACTGTTTCTACATTAAAAATAAATCCCACTGGCAATTTAGTTGAACACTTTCTTCCCATCAGGAGAACAGTGGGATTCTCTGTGGAGAGTAGGCTCCTCACAGCTTCTTACTGCTGTACAGGAGGCTGAGGATGGGATGTTTGGGAGGAAAAAACCTGAACTTGAAGCAATTTTTCAGTATTTGTATGAAAAGATCATCACAGAGATGGGGAACAACTTGAAGATCTGGGGTTTTATCAGACTTGGAACAAGCCATAGTTTTGTTCAGCTACAGTTTCCCTTACAGATATTATTGCCCACCTATTCTTTGACATGTGTTTATCTCCTTAATGTAAAAAACTAAACTAAAGCAGTCACTAGGTTGCCATTGGGTAGTGTTTCGGACTTTTTTTTTTTTTTTGAGGGGGGTGGGATGGGTTTTTTGGGTTGGTGGGCTTTGTTTTGTTTTGTGGGTTTTTTTTGTTTGGTTAGTTTTTTTGCTTTGGAGCAAAAAATTTACTTATGCCATTTTTTCTGAATCTTTTAAGACAGCTTTCATTGTCTGAGAAATCTGCTAGCACTAGATATTAACTTTTTAGAATATTTTCATTTTCCTTACAAAACTTTCCTTAGTATCTCTTCATACTAAGAATTTCAGTTCATGTGTGTATGTGTGTTCTTTTTTTATCCTGATTTTCAGAGGAAATGAGACTTATGGTCATATAATCTATTCCTATATTTGTTCTTTTCTGACTGCCTCTTCACAATTTTGACTATATTGTTGCCTAGTGTGAAAAAAAAAAAAAAAGGATGTAGAGATTTTAATGCTATAAATCCTATAAATTTGATGAAAATTGGCACCTAGGTAGAAGAGAAGTCTTGACTTGTGCTCTGTCCTGAAAGATGCTGCCACATGTTTTGCTTGACCTCCTGAATAACTGGAGACTCAGCATTCAGTATGGGACAGTTGAAAGTGTGTATGTGTACTGTAGGTCTGAAAAAATTGCTTTAGAAGTAGATAAACTAAATGAAATCAAGGAAGATAATTAAATTCCACCACTTGGGAAGCTGTTGTTTAGCCGTTGTACTTTGGAGAGTTCCTAAGACATGTTCATCAAGTAGTAAATAATTTCTGGTGTCCTTTTCTAGTGTATGGAAGAGTAGAAAGAAAAGCTCAATGGAGAAGACCGTAAAAAGTTCTTGTGATCTTTTTTTTATCTGCTGTAGTTCCACAGGTATTAGTGCAGAAAGTGCAGGGAGCATCACAGTAAACTGATAATCTGCAATTGTTCTCTTACCTAGGTCTGCTAATGAAGGGGCACAACAGGCATGAGTAACACTCATTCTGATGTGCTGTAATTTTGAAGGAGATAATGATGAATGACTTGGAGCTCTCCAGACAGAACAGTTGTTAAATATTGAACAAAAATGTCACGTTAAGTTTGCTACAGAGCCATGTGTTCTTTGAGTCAGACATAGCATGAAGCCCAAAACACTTGTCAGACATCACCACTATAGTACTAATAGGAAAAATTATTTCACTGTTAGCTCATCTAGTGATGAATCTATCAAAGGCAAAACACAAATTCATCCAGCCCTTATTTTTCAAAATGTATGATGCAGTGGTCTCTCTTCAGTTGATCCTTTCAGCTTGAGAAATGTGGCTGCTGGTAGAGATAAAAAAGTTAAATTAATCTTCAAGGTTTTTTGGGATATTTCCAGAAGAACGTGGGCTCCTGCAGGCAAAAGTGGCCTCAGCCAAATGGAAAAGTGTGACTGTGATCTGAGCATGACATTGTGAGAGGGAGTTCTTCCCTGCTATTGTTAATAGTATGGTGTGACTTGGAAATGGCATTTGTAAATTGATCATCAGCAAACATTTAATGATAAAGCCATAGTGCAGGAATGGTGCAGGTGGCTGCACCCTAAGTGGATATCAATGGGTTTAACTCAACAAGTTTGCACTCTGTTTGTTATGTGGTCTCATTGTCTAAGCTCACAACTCCTTGCTGTTCAGAAAAGTTATTTATTAGTACTTGTAAATACCACCTCCCTGCCCATTAATTCTGCAGACAGGAAAAAAATCACAGATTGTGTGACAAAGCTCTTGCTGTCCTACTATAGCTGGGCCATCTCTGCTTGTCCTGACTGGTATTTGCAGATTGGAGGTGGCCATAGGGGATGTATCCATAACCTGTCTCCCACAGTTTCTCAAACCACACAGGAAAAGTCCAGTAATGGCAATATAACAGTTTTATATGCTAGAAAATCACTACTGTGACCCTGCAAGCTTTTTCTTAGCTGCTTTGAGATGTAGTTACAGAAGAGCTGTGTTAATAGCGCTGGGAGCTGCTCCTGCTGGGGTGGGTCGATCCTGGCTGGATGCCAGGTGCCCACCAAAACCACTCTACCACTCCCACCCTCAGCTGAGCAGGGGAGAGAAAATATAACAAAAAGTTCATGAGTCAAGTTCTGTCAAACATAAGGGAAACTTCTGACAGCTTCTCACAGAATCCACCTCTGTAGCCCTCCCACTACCAAATCCTAGCCATGCAAACGCAGCATAGAGTAAGATTCCTTTCCCTCCCAGTGGAAGCCCAGGGTTTCCAAGATGGCTACACAGAAGGATACAGATGTGTATGGCATTGCTTTAGGAAAGGTCAGGGGTAATAACCAGTATACAACATAGTTTAGAATATTTGAAGTATGGTTTAAATGTAGCTCTAAGAATGCAATAGAAGATGGTGTCTGTGACCCCAGGTCAGCATATTCTAGATGCTTACAGTGATGAATCCTTCAGGAATGCATATGATAATTACTGGATTGAAATGTCACTGTTTACTTATCAAGCAAAGAGGAATTCTTTGATCCTACTTCTAAATCAAAATAAATAGTTCAAAATGAAGCATACAAATGATGTGGTATCAACTTCCTTGCATTTTGCTTTGATATGAAAATTGGAAAGTAAATACAACTGTTTTAAACCACTCAAGAGTCAAAATCATATTTCAGATTATAAAAGATAATAATTTTTGGCCTTTGATCATTCTCTGTATGTTCTATTGGCTTTATGCCCATTTGTGAAATGATAGGTATGGGTATTTCAGGTTCAGTCTTCATTGCAGAAGAGCAGAAGACTGTGTTACTTGGGAATTAGTAGGTAGGGATAAATCCTTTGGATGCTCTATGAAACCCCATTTTGTTCAACTGGCAGGAATATGGTAATTAGTTGTCCCATTAGACAGGATTGGCAGCTCCAAGCTATATCAGACTTAGAAAAGTTGACCTTGAGGTCTAAAAGTTGACCTTGTGGTCTTGCATGTGAGTTTTAGTTCATCAAATGCTGTCTGTGGAGTGCTTTCACAACAAAACTGACTGCTTTTATTCCTAAAGTAGTGTGCAACATGTTGAATCACATTTACTCAGGAAGCTTATGATGGGTTGGATTTTTCCAGTGTCCCCATTGCCTGTGCTGTGTATTCATCAACTACCGATGAGGTGAAATGTCCCAATGGAGGGCTCAGTTTGTATTTCACGAGTCCACCATCAGGACACTCCCTTACTCTAACTTTGTTTGTTATGTGATCTCATTGTCTAATGAGATCACATTGTCGAAGCACTCATTACTTGTTTTAAAAATCTTTGTGCCAGGGCTCAAATTCTAAATCTTTACATATGCAACTCTTTACTTGGACTAATGCAAAAAATGATACCAGATCTCATAGCAAAATCCCTTTTCACCTTAACATTTGTTTCCATTTATCCCCTTGTTTTGCATGCATTTTAAAGGAGTGGCTTGTTTACATAGCTCAAAGAAACTGTTTCCTATCTGATACTTTAGAAGTAGCCAGGAACCAGAGACTTAAAACCTCCCCAGCTCAACTGTGGTGTATCTGTCCTGGGAAATTCAAGTTAAGTTGTTACACAGATGCCATTATAAGAACCTCAAAGCCACAGTGTTTCTAATTATTCTTATAATTTCGTGTAATGTACCAAAGTCCTCTAAACCTCCAAACAGATTGTGACAAAGTTGGTTTTTGATGGTGGGGCAGGGATAGGGAGAGGCTCTAAGAGAGGAAGAGGACAAGGATGTGTTTGGCTTGCTGTCTTCCAGAGTGTCACTGTGCCCTATTTACAGGTTCTGCCTTATGCCCTTCAAAGATGCTGGTGCTTATGTCTGGCCTCCTTCAAAAGCTACTGATGAGCCTCATCAGTTCTTCACATTTATGCTGACATAAAGAGCTCTGCTGAAGCTATACTCCATAAAATAACCATGCATCTGTGTTTATGTGGATTCAGATAGTGCCTGCTAAGCACAGGCATATTCCTGTTAGATGAAGGTATTAGTTTACGGTCAGCTAAGTAGTAAATTCAGTCTGATTCAGCCACCAAGGAGAGTCATTTCAAGGGCATTTTTCCCTATACTCTGAGGTAAGCTTTGTTCCTTTTTGATTCAGCAATTTGAAGATCCTTCTACATTGCTATCTGTTGAATCTCTACCCCCGAAACAGAGGTAATAGCACAGTGTAGAATTCTCTGCTTCACCACAGTGTTTTAACAATTGATAATTTAAAATATTCTTAATAAATGCTCATAAAGTCATCACAGTTACATTTTCGCAAGTACCATATGTGTACTTACATCCATGGCACATGCAATGCCAGTATTTCATTTAATAGTAAATAGCTTTCTGGCAGGTAGTTTCAGCAGCTCTTTCAGGAAGTTGCAGTTTGGTTTGTGCTCTTAGGATGAAAGGCGAGCCAAAAGAAAAATTAGCAAGTCAAAGTCTGTGAACAGGAAATCATTATAATAGGTTGGGATCTTTAAACATTTTCTTCCCTGCCAGCCTTACTGTTCATACTTTTCAAAAGTGGATATTCAAACCTCATCTTCCAATGTGTGTCTAAATCTGAATGGAAAACTAGTCTGTGTATTTTGCTGTTGATAAGCTCCTGGGAGCTCCTGGGAAATCTTTGGTCTGTCTGTAATGCTAGCACATTTCAAATTCTGCACCTCAACGGAAAACTGATTATAGGTGCCATTAACTGAAAAACAAGCTCTGCAGCTGACACATGTACATTGATGAGCTGTTGCAATTCTTGTTCAAACTGGAAAAGACCAAATTTTCTCTCTTCTGTTATTGTAGCAATCAGAAATATATGCAACCAGGGTTTTCCTTGGAAGGAATGATAAGGTTTTGCTTTTCCTGCTGTAAAATAAGCATAAGCTTTGGGTCAAAAATATATTGTAAGATGAAATAAGACTCTTTTGAATGTTCTGTGCTGTGCCTGAGCACTCATGTCCTGTATCATTAAAACTAAATACCTCTAGTGATTCTACTTACTCAAGTTTTAAAAACATGGATTTCATTGCATTTTTTTGCCAGCATTCTTAAAATGGTACAAAGCTTTTCTTTCTTTGAGAAGTAGAGATAGGCATTTGGTCCAGCAAAATTGACTCTACTAGTGTTGCTGGACTATGGGAGCAGGGCCAGGGATGCTATCAGCTTCTGGGATTTTTTTTTTTTTAGCTAAATGTATGTGGTCATTTAAAGAATCCTCTCATATACATTGAATCTTTCAGCACCTTATTTATACTGTGAAATCAGGCATCTGTTTCTCTTGTTTGTTCTGTTAATGATTAAATATAGAATTGCCCATTGAATATCCCAAAAGCATGTTTTTAATAGGATGATGGTGATAAGGGAATGACAGTAAGGTGAGTATGAAATAACAATATAACTTGATAAAAAGATACCTGCTGGTTCTGTTGGGTTTTTTAACAACCCTGGGAGAAATATTTCAATTGTATTTAATACTTTCACAACACTTATTGAAGCAACATATTCCTAAGGAAATAAGGTAGTTCTTCTGATACCAGATATGTATTTTTCACTGGTACCAGAGAATAAATAACAGGACTCTGGTGGTTATTCATACAATTGGTAGTTGAATAAAGTTTTTTCCTGTGTTCAGTTGTGTTAAGTTCAAGGCTATGTTGAAGCTGCAAAATTTAAGTTTTCTCCTTTTCTCTGAGCCCTTGAATGAATGTCATGTCCAAATATAAAAGAATGGGTCAGGATCAATGCTGTTTCAGTGTTGAAGGGGGAAATATACTTCATTCCCTGTAGTAGAAAAATTATTTATGCAAACATTAGGCTACTCATTATTTCCTTATTACTTGTTTTCAAGGAGAGTGTTGGTTAGACAAGTTATATCTGAAATGCAATTTATTTGTCAAATCTTGAGGGCATGACTGAATGCTCACAGTCCTCAGGCAAACCTGCTACAGAAGTGGGTGAGAATGCACAATTATAGATGTCATTTAACTGAAATGGAGACGAGTGTTTCATAGCTGAATTTAACTGCAGTTCTGCCTGGGCAAGTACCGAGTGAGTAGTTCAGACACAGGCCCATGAGAATTTACTTGCAGAGTGTGTCAGTTCTCCTTGATTCTTTTATTTAGATGCCCATAAATTTCATATTAAGTTCTAAAGCACTTCAGCATTTGAGCATAGAGTTTTAAAATTTTTGTTTTGCACAAGCAGCAAGTGAAATATGTTTCTAAGTAATATATTTCAGATTCATAAATGGTGGAGCCAATGTTATTTTACAGCTGAGATGATGAACTGAGACTAAGCAGAAGTGAAGGATCTCTGGGTAAAATACTGTATGCTTTTTATAATCTTTGGAAGCTATTTTTCTAAGTATTTCTACATTATTAAAAAGTTTAAAAGACAGTGCAATACTATAAGTTTACATTCCAGGACATCAGAAATAGATGTAGCAGAATTTGGAATGGGAGTGTAAAATACTTTCAAAATAATAGATGTCTGGTGTCAGAAAAAGATAAATTTATAGCTAGCAAAAACGTTTGCTTTCACCCATATATTTGGTAATAGCAAATCTTATACTGTATTTCAAGCTCTACTCACACTGCATTAAAATTTTCCAACTCACAAATTTTCCTATTCCAGCCCAAGCAGACTGGCATAGCTCAGAAAAGATGAAAGTAAATATGCCTGGCTATAAAGCAACAGAACCCTGGAAGACTGAGTTTTTGGATGATCTCAGTTTATGGATACTCTTTAAATTAGCATTCACACTTGCTGGCTGTGTTTTAGATCCACCTTGTTTTCAGTTGCTAGCACTGTAGTGCTATTGATATTTCTGATTTTTATGAATAAACTTCTAGTGATAGTTTTCCCAACCTGTCAACATGTCACTGAGAAATACATAGATATTGTACACTAGGAAATTGCTCTGTATTGGTGTTTGTACACAAGCTGATTTTCTCCAGAAGTAACAGGTCTAAAAACTAGAGGAGGAGGAAGCTGAGAATTGTGATAACCTTTTTACAAATTAGGAAAAGAGAAGTCTGATACAATTCTGTAAAATATCATTAAAGATCAGCAGGTGACATAGAGGCACAATGCAAATGGCCTTAAGTGAGTGTTCAAAGTTTGTTTTCTCCAGAAGTATTACATACACACCTGCATTTTGACTAACAGTACAAAATCAGCCCTTCTTATTCCTGTAGCTTTTGCACTGAGAAATTGCGTTGTGTTGAAGTATTAAAAAAGAGGCTTTTGAAATGCCCTTTGTTGATATATAATAATATTGCAGTTATTTTACTCTGTGTTTTGTATGCCAACATACAGTTTTTTTCCCCTTCCCCTGTTGGTGAGTGCATACAGATTTTTCTTGATCTTGTCCTGTAAAACAGACACTAGCCAGCCAACGTAAACCAATTCCCTAAGACTCTCCAAATGTGTAAATAATTGATTAAAAATCACAGGCAATACAGCAGGATCACCTCTGACAACCCAGTAATTAAAGCAGCAGGAACTTTCAGTTCAGGAAGGTGTACAAATAGGTACAGGAATAGATTTTGCAGGGCAAGATTTTACACTTGCAGAGCTACATGTACTTCTGAATATTTTCTAATTCTCGTCAGTCCACTTTCATAAAAGTTAAACCCAACCAAAATTGCAAGAGGAAACCTCTTTTGACATTACATCTTTATTCGGATCAGCACAAATATTTTCATACTCTGAAGAAAATGCAGGTTCCCTTGTGAGAGCCTTTGGTATGCCAGATCAGAAATAATGTATCTAAAAAATTGTCAGCATCACTGCTGTAACATAGCCATGCAAGTGATACTTCTGAAGTAAAAAAAGCTAGTTGGGTTCAGCCTGTTGGAGAGTACTGATGCAGTTAATCAAATAATCATTCTAGCTACCAAGTTCACCTAATACTGCACAGACATCCAGACATTTCCTGATGTACCTTCAGTGTCTTGAGAAAATATGTTGCAGCTTATTTGAGGGCACACTTGTGTTTGAGAGGAAAAGCTTTATCTTTATAACTTCCATTTTTTCCTCATCTTTTATAGAGACAAAATTTGTTCTCTTCAGCATGTGTCAGACTGATTGATTTCATTATGTAAAACTTAGCTCTTTTTCATACATGTCTGAAGTACAAGAAAACATTTTACAAAAACAAAAAGCAATCAAAGGGTTAATAGATACACTGTGCTGTCTGATTTGCATGTAGGTTTGCAGTGGAATTTTTCTAGAACAGAGCCCTACGGGTTTTTCAGCCTCATTTCTCAGTAGACTGCACAACTGGTGAGAAAGTAGGTATTTTGTCTGACAGCCATTAGAGTCTCATTATTCAGCAAATGTGCAGATAGAACAAAAAAATATTTTGAAATACCTTATCCAAGTTTGCTAACTCCATCTTAATGAGTGTGAAGAAATAATCTAATACTCTTTGTTGTTTGTTTTGTTGGGAGGTTTTGTGAGTGGTGCTGAGATGCAGGAACAGAGTACTTACAAATCTGTAAAGGCTGTGACTACTAGTAACTTAATTGCTGTCCTGCTATTGTCTTTATGGCATATATTACTCAAGTATATGCCATAAAGACAATAGACAATATAATACTCCATCATAAGAAACAATTAATTTTGTGTGTGTGTACTTTATTCCTCTGTAGCACTGTGAACCAGAAGAAAATGCTTTCTGTGAAGTACAGTGTTTTGAAACCTGCTTTTCTTACTGGAGCTATTGTCTGACTTTCTATTCAATAACTTTTCTGCTAATACACTGAAAGAGGCCCTTCTTTTCATCCTGGTAATTCTGTCACTGATGATCTCCTCCCTTCAAATCTTATTTCAGGCCAGAGAAATGTACAGCAGCTCTTGTTTCTAGTATAATTATTTGTGGGTGTTCTTGTTCTGTTCCCAAGACTGTGTTCCAGGGTAGATCCTGGTGTTTGGTTAGGCAGTCCTACAAGCACAGTGTGACTAAATCAGTTTTCCTTACCTTGATTTTATTTTGTTGTTGTTTCTTAACATCTCCCTTAATTACATTCAGCCAGGTTTGTTATTTCTTTGTGATCTCTCTACTTTAATGGTTTTTGGTTTAAATGCTGCAAATTTTGTTACAATATTTCTGTGGTATTGATTTTTCTCTCTCCAGATTTATGTCCTTCACTGTCAAAGCTCTCCATACCTTTGTATGTTTTTTGTAATACACTTGCAAATGTTGTCTTGCACCTACCACACAAAGCCATTTGAAACCAGCTTCTGATACAGTTTCCTGCTTTGTCTGGACCTATTTGTGAAGAGTTCCCTGCAATCAGCTGCTAAACTTACTTCTTTCATTCTCACCTTTAAAAATTTTTATTTTGCTATGATGGACTGAAAAACAGGAAAATGCTTGTGGGAAGTTTGACTGCCACAATGGTGCCTGTGTCAGTGACTGGTAGTCATGTCTCTCTGTGGTTTCACACATGTCTGCAGTGGTCATCTCTGCCCTTAAACTGAGCATTTTTTCTGGGAAACACCTTCTTCTGTGTGCAGACAGCTTAGAACAGAGAGGTCAACTGGTGACTATTGAGTAACTCACGTCTCTTTTAGTATGTCAGTGGAAATACTTAGTAAAGTGGGAAAAAATGTCATTAAGTTTGTCACTTTTTTGATTTATTTCACATGTGCCAAGCATTTAACGTGTCAAATTTAAACTAAGAATTTTGGTTTTCAACAGAAAAATTTTTACTTTTTGTTTATGGATGCTAATATAGCTGTACTGATAAGCTTTTCAGCAAATTTCTTGGATTGTCTACTAGTGTAATTAATGCAACTGATTCTACCTTTTCTATGCAGTTGTTTGGGACAAGAATGCTTAATACTCTGACCATGTCATGGATTTCCTTTTCCCTTTCTGTAATCACAGTATACTTCAAAAGCTGTTTAATGCAGCCCAATATTCACAGGCGTATATGGAGCTGTTGAAATTACAGGGAGACCTGATAATCTGTTTTGCTCAGTGCAGCTTTTCCAGTATGGGAGATAAGTTTTCTTTCCCTCAAACTCTCTCTTAGTCTCCAAAATCAACGCTTCAAACTAATATCAGCTCCCTGTAGCACAGCTGATGTGAACTCAAGATTATCACAAGCCAATCTTTGCACCACACTTTCAGTATCCCAGAAATATAAAATTAACATTTACTTTCAGAAATCACTTTTGATTTTAGTTACCATAGGAAGTGACATAGCCAGAAATCAGTTGAAAATGTACAGGATCACCAAGCAGTCCTTTTTTTAAAAGGTTGTTCTTTCAGCAGTGATGTGATACTGCAAGGCATCACCATAAACAAGGCTGATTGAACCAAAGGCTTTGCCCCTAACTGTGCATCACTTGTGCTCACTGGCTGTATGGCTCTGATAACCATGCAGTGACTGAGTTACACAGCAAAATGTGACTGGTTTAGGCTGGAAATTGCACTGGATATTGTGTGGCTCTTTCCTTCATGTTTTTCAAGAAGAAAAGAGGCATATGTTTTTACTCTTTTCTTAACTTTACAATGGAGAATAATAAACATTTTACTGCCAAAAGTAATTTTTTATTATGATCTCCTCTAACTTGGCAATGTGCACTATTGTGCAAGCAGGAAATATAAAATCATTATATAAATATATAATAAAATATATAAAATCTATATAAAAACAAGAAATATAAAATCAGATTTCTTTACCTAGGATGGCAAATGAGTGAACCTCACAAAAGAACTTCAGTGCAGGGTTGTAGAGCAGCAGTGGCCACTTTGCAGTGGCTGTGCTGCCCTGTTGCTGTCAGTACTTTGTGCACAGCTGCTGTTCAGTGCCTGGAGCTGGGGGATGCAGTGAAGGATGTGGCACAAGGGAAGGTGTGAAGCTGAAGCTGGGCAGTGGGTGGCTGTAAGCAGGGCATGGTCTGTTCCCAGTGGAGAGCCAGCTGCATCACAGTCAGTGCTGGGCAGCTGTTCTCAGTCCCAGGATCCTTCCCTCTCTGTGCCCAGCCTTCAGCACAGGCTGTGTGCAATTGTCCCAGTTTCTGGTGGAGAAGAGAAGCAGGCAAGTGCAAAGTTAAACTTTTTTATTACATGCAGACACACACAAAACATGTATTTTCAGTAAAGGAAACATTGTTCTGTTACTGTCAAAGCAAGAGTGAATTTGTTTATTTATTACATACAGCAGAAAATTTGACAGTTGGAAAACATGACAGTTTTGTAAGAGTTATTAGGATCGTAGCAGAACTTCATATCGGAAAGCTTTTTAGCATATGTATTGGAAAGGGTTCTTGCAAGTGTATCACATACCATCAGTGCCTTGGATGTTTTAATTCTAACTGCTGTTTGAACTATCTGTTGTGGAACAGAGCATTATTGTAAAGATGTTTTATGTATCATCAGTGATAAAAACTGGGCAGGTAGGCATGTTGAGGGGTGTAAGTAGCAATGAAGATTTTGATACTGAAAAACTTTATCAGATTTCTAAATCTATACATGAATTTTAAATTCACATTGGTTTTATTTTTATCAAGAATGTAAATTCTGAATTAAGGATCTGAATATTAAGTTACTCTTTGTTGTTGTTGTTGTTGAAAATAGCATGTATGATTTCTTCATAAAGTCCATATAAACCTTCTTTCTAATGTGCACCAAAGCATCACTGACTCAAAAAGAAATAAATGCCATTAATGGGTAGGACCTATTCTCTACGCCACAGCAACTGCAGTGAGAGTGGCATGACCTGCCAAGGTCAGTGAGTCACTCCAGCTGTATATGTGAAGCAGTAAAACCTGTAGGTTTGAACCTGTGAGGTGTTGCCCTGCAGTGTCCTGACTTTGGTACTCACAATGAGGCAGTGCTGATCAGATAAATGAGTCTTGAATTTTAACATGGCGCTGACACAAGCATGAGTCAAACAAGCAGAAATACATGAAAACAACTTCAAAGCAGAATTAAAACAATGTAATGGGTAAGAATAGCATTGATACTACCAAGCCCAAAGCAATACTTAATGAGCTTGCTTTAGTTATTTTCCCTGGGCTCTATTTCAAAATAAATGCAGGCTTCAGTAAGAACCTGAGTCATCAATTTACTTTTCTGGAATTTAAGACACATGAAATATGGCTTTTCTGCATGGAAAGTGAACATAGGGAAACAGGATAAATTAGATTTTAAGTTAATTTGTTGCACTTGAGTTTTGGTGTGAGCATTTCAACCTGACCCTGATGCAGACTGAATCACAACTACTCCCTTCAGGCAGTAGGCTGGTACTGCCCTGGTCTCATGCTTCCAGCTGTGCTCTGCTAAGCTGTGCAGCAGAACCTGGTGTGCCCATGGTCCAGGCAGGATGGACTCACTCCTCTCACTCCTACACTCATTTGGGTTCTGCCTGGCTCTATTGGTCTTGAGCCAGGTGGAGTTTAGAGCAAATCTGAGCCTATTCTGAATAATACCTTCAGAAATAGCAAGAGGACTGTAAACCTACAGCTGCATCTCACAAGTCACATCTATTTTATAAGGTGGTGATAGTAGGGAAGGAATGGTATGCATGCAGCCATTGACAGTTACATTTTCTGATTCCTGTATGCAGATATTGTTAGCTCTGTGCTGTAGGTACAAATAAGAGAGTAGTTGTCTTTGTGCTCTCTATAGACATGCAATTTGCATTTCCTGTGCTTTGCACTGTTGAATAGTTGGCATTTCTGTCTCAAACATAAAACTGTAAGTAATGGTGTTTTGAATTATGTGGATTGAAACAGTAAGCTGTTATCAAAAGCCCATTTGGAGAAGGGCAATTTTCTGATTTTAGAAGCCAGGAAAATGCAGTTCTGGGCTGACTGCAATGACAAATACACACTTAGCTCCGTGTACTTTCTGTGGGAGTTCAACTGTATAATAACCTTACAATGATGATCTTTGAAGATGTTCTGCATTAAACATTTAGAATGGTGGAAGGAAACATTAATTCATAGAGGGGTGTATGTCTCTCCTTATACATCCCCATCGATGAAGAGCTTATTTGTGTCAGGAAGCTTTCCAAATGATGGAATTATTATGTGAGCTGAGGTTCTTTCCAAAAGCTGTGATATTGGCAGAATTGAGCCCAGCTGCATGCTGGTAACTTCTCTCTGGTTTTGTAGAAGTTTTCTTGTTAGTGTGTATACTCTAGAATTGTTGGAATATGAATAGTGAAAACACTGTAAATCTGGGGAGTATTATAAAAATCAACATACTGCATCAGCTGTTGACCAGCTAAGTGAGGAGAAGTGGGAAATGAAATCTATAATTTTTTCAATCATCTGTTAAGTTCAGCATTGGAAAACCATCACTGTGTGATGGTAATTGCTGGCCCATGTAAAATGGATCTTCTTCCATATCTTGGGATCTTACTCCACAGACACTTGATGGCAAAACAAATAAAGTCTGCTCCCTCTTGTTGTGAGGGAGATGAGTGCAGGCAGAGGCTGTGGGCAGGAGGGTAAGCACTGTTCTTGTTGCACAGGGGTGATGATTTCTATCTCCAGGTGGTGTTTCAAAAGCACCAAATTTTTATGCTTACATTAAAAAAAATACATGGGAAACAACATAAAAAACCCCCAAAGCCAAACTAGAAGTGTAGTTGGTATGTGTTAACATGCAGCCTGCAGTTATGTAGGTGTATTTTTCCTTTAAGGCGTGAGATGCAAAATACTGTGGGACCTTCCTTTATTCCATTTTGGTTCATATGTATCCTGGTGTTATGCCTTGTGCAGTTTGACATAATATTGAATAGAACAACAACAACAACAATTCTGTTTTTCAGTAATGTAAATTTGCAAATGACAGCTGCTCAGTGTGTTTCATTTGTAGATGTTAGCACCTCTGAGAATTTTCCATATTGAAAACTCTTTAATTTAGAATGTTAGCAAATGCTATTTATTGAAGCTATATTTTTATGAAGACTCATAAGTCATATAAAGTATTCTAGATTTTTGCAGATGTGACTTATTACTATGGAGACTTTAAAATTGACTAGCCTATGAAGTACAATTTAACATCAGTTTCTTTTGTCATACTTTGTCAATCAAAATACCTTCAGAATCTGGTTTTAACATTAATTTGGTCATAATTTTAGTCTTTGTACTGGACTATTTTCAATGTTTAATACAGTTCATATTGTGTAATTTCCAAGCATTTTTATTGTTTGTTTTTTGTTTTTTTTTTAATAATAGTTCTTTTATTAGAATTTTCTTTCTCCTGGTTTATAACAATCTAAAATTGATGTACTGCAATGCACTTCTGGGAAATATGCCAACATCTGTGGGGGTTAGTTTCAGGATGGCTATTCATAGTTCATACACACTTTCAAGTGTTTGCTTGAGTGGGTACAATCCTGTTTTCAGAGTTCTTGGTAGCACAGTCTTGGCCTGATAGACAAAGGCATGTTAAGACAGAGTCTGGTAGCGGTAAACATAAAGTGCAAGGGTCCATGTTAAAAAATAAATGTTCTAAATAGAGCCTAGTTTTTCAAGTCAGTTCAGGTCTATTTCAAATTAAGCCATGGGTTTCACATGGGGAGGCTGCTCTTATGTAGATGTGCTTGCTTAGATGATGAAATTTGATTCCAGCTGTTCAGAGTGACACTTATTCATGTCTGTTTTGTCGGGGTTGCTTATACCAGCACCCCTGCACTGCCCCCCTCCCATCCCGTGCTAGTTTTGGGCAGAGCTTGTTTTACTGCTGGCAGCTAATATGGCTTGTGGTCACAAGGCCTGCAGTTGAACAGTTTCAAATGCAATGAGCCCTTGAGGGGCAGCATTTAAGCAGGGAGCATTTAAATACTGGCTCTGGCACAAAGTTCCTCTGTAGGCACAGCTGAGACATTTTATCTCTTGCTTTTTGATCGCCATCTGCAAAAGGAAGTGATACCTGCCTATGTGCCCCACAGGAGCACAGGTGATTGACTCATGCCTGTGAAGTGACAAAGGAATGCACTAAATGCACACAGAAGCCACCTGATCCACAAATACATGGGGAGTTGTTCATGGAAAAACCTAAAAGTATTAGCAACTGTGTTCATGTGTAGTGCCATAACTCCTGGAACTGAAATGAGGGATGTATGTCAAGATAGTGCTGGAGCCTTTCATTGTCCTCCCAGTGACTCTGAGAAACTTGAGCCCTTCCAAAGGCAAATGTATTGCTTTTGAGAAATATTTTTTAATCCCCAGTGCAAGGCCTTGCTTGTTTCTAAGTGCTGTCCAGCCCTTAACCCTGGCTTCCTTTGGTATTGCTTGGGCTCCTTTCAGCTGGCCATGCCTGCAGCACAACAGCAACAACAGCTGGCATGAATTTGGTGAGCCCATTGGTATTCACTGGTAACTTTGAAAACAGGACAATCACCCCTTTTTGTCAAATTACACACATTTCATGGCAGGCCTTTTTTACAAGATTTCAAGGATGCTGCTCTCTTCTGTAAAATGAGATAAATTAGTCCCCTGTTGTGTTATGTTTACTAAACCCACAGGACTATTACTGTATGCTTTTTATATGTGTGGCATAAAACAACAACATATGTATTTTGTTTCTTTTAGAAGATAAAGGGAATGAAAAACCCAACTGTGTGAGTCAGCAGTCCAATGCAGAAGTGGATCCTTTTCTTCCCAAACCTGGAGTGGTGCCTGCAGCACCTGCCTCGTCTTCCAAGAGCACCAACGGAGCTGCTAACGCAGTTACTGAGTCAGAAGAGGAAAAAGCCAAAAAACTACTTTACTGTTCATTATGCAAAGTGGCTGTGAATTCCCTTTCACAACTAGAAGCCCACAATACAGGTGAGTATCCATATGGTACAAGTCAGCTGTGTATTAACATATTTAAAATTCAATATTACAGGGTGGTAGCCACACTTCACTGAAGTGTCTTTTAATTAAAACTTAAAATAGCAAGTTAAAACACTGGTCCTGTTTGTGGCAGTTTCCTGTGTGGTTTTTGATATTCTATTAAAGCACTCCCTATTTTTTTTTAACTGTTCTTCATGTACTCTCTAAATTTTTAGTTGACAAAATCCTTAAAGTTCATGTGAACTAATCACATCCCTTCACACCTTCACACTGAGGATCACAGTAAGATCATAGTGGTTTCTACAACACTTAAGGTTTCTAAAATGCGAGTGTTTTCTCTCTTTCATGTTTTATCTCATTATCATTAGTGTCTGCTATTTGCTGGTAAAACTTAGAGTAATTTATTTGTTATTTCATTTTTTTATAATTTTAGGGTGGGCTCATTAGGTTTCCTAGATGTCATAGAATCTTCTGATTATTGAAGATTTGTTATGTGTCTTTTTTTTGGACCACAAGCAGCAATCCCTAGTGTGCTCTGTCTGTGTATGGTGTGCTCTGTCTGTGTATGGTGTGCTGGTGATGTAAAGCTTGTTAACAAGCCATTGAAGCTGGTTTTACAGCTGTAATCCATTCTTGAAATGGGTAAAACAGCCCTTTTTTACTGAATCAGAGGATATTTATTGAAGTATTACTGTTCCTAGGCAGGTTTTGAGGGATTGCTGTGGTTCCTGTCCCAGTGTTGGCTAATACCCTTTTCTGCTATTCACTGGCTCTGTGGAATTTGGCAAAAGAATAAGCAGCAAACCCTCTGGCTATCCAGTCACTCACTGCCCCAAATGGTGTGGTCCAGCATGCCTGCTGTTCCCTGTTTTGCACAAAGCCTTCTGGCTTGCCTCTGGATCAAGGATGCAGGAACTACACTGACTGAAACAAGAGGGATCATTAGTCCCAGTCTGTGGTGACTTTAACCATTCTGTCTTGAAGATAAATGTTACAAAGTCCCAAGGCTGAGGGAATGTTTTGTGCTGCGGATCATGAACTCACCTGCATCCCCTTGCCCATTAGGCTCCAAGCACAAGACCATGGTTGAAGCTCGGAATGGTGCTGGTCCCATCAAGTCTTACCCTAGGCCTGGATCCCGAATGAAGGTGCAGAATGGCAGCAAAGGCTCAGGACTGCAGAACAAGACGTTCCATTGTGAAATCTGTGATGTCCATGTTAATTCAGAAATTCAGCTTAAACAGGTAACTTGCATGTCTCTGGAGCTCTTTTTTACATTGCAATGTTGTAGGTGCAGTGTAGGACTGTGTGAAGACATGTTGGTGAATATTGAATGAACTTAGTATTTCTTATCTGTCTTCCCACAACTATTTCTAAATATTTCATCATAGGTCAACTTCACCTTATTATTTTAGTTGGAAAAAATGGGCTTGATAGTTGTAAAAGCAGAGGTGTGGGTATCAATGAATGGTACAGCAGATCTCATTTAAAAGTTTTCTGTGGTTCAAGATAGGGATTTGAATCTTGTTCTCGTAACTGTAAGAAATTCTGGGATAAGGTTCCCTGAATTCATCTTTCAGTGCTGTTTTCAGTCTGCTCTAATAATGTTTAATGCTATGTGAGAAGGAAAACATGACTCAAATCTATTGTTTTGGGGCAATCACCAGTAGGGTAACACTGTAGATATGTGTGAATTATGTAGAACAACATTAGCATTAACTGTGGCTGTTGTGTGCCCATGGAGCTGTTCTCTGTCTGAGCCAATTAGCCCTGGGTTCAGAGCTGTGCCCATACAATTGCAATGATTCTGGTACCCAAATGGGAATCTCCGACTGGATGGTGCTGTGCTGTGTGAATGTGTCCTCTCATTCCCTGTTTTTTAGTTAGCTCTAAGATAATTTTAAATGCATGTGAAGACATGTCCCTGGGTACTGGTTCTTCCTTCAGCTAATATTGAATTGTTTACACAACTGAACAGTATCAGCAAGATGGAAATTTACCTCTTACTTCTGAGTATCTCTGTGACCTAGTGATTACAACTCTGCCTGGTTTAAAGCTCCTCAAGTTGAAAAAGGAAATACTAACTAAAATATCAGTATTTTGCAGAGCCTGTCTTGAATCACAAAATATGCTGTATTTGATTAGTTTCTGATTCTCTGGTTGATATGCTCCAAATTGTTATGTTTAATTTAGCAAAACTCATCCTTGCTCTCAATAAAGAAACTACTTTATCTTACAAACAGGGGCTTAGGCATATCCTGCTGATAAATCACTTTCAAACTCAAAACTGAGAAATGTTTAAAGAGCTAATTAAATGTGAGGATATTTATTTCAGCACATTTCCAGCCGAAGGCATAAGGACAGAGTTGCAGGAAAGCCTATGAAACCTAAATACAGTCCTTACAACAAACTGCAGCGCAACCCAAGTATTTTAGCAGTAAGTATTTTTATTTCTCATCACTGTCTGTGTGAATTTGTGACCTTGGGGACTCCCACCACAAAGAGACAGGAACATGACAGACCTGATGATTCTGCAGCCTCTCTTGCCCTGCAGGCTGAGTCTGCACAGGAATCAGATTTGAAGATAGTTATGTGTTCTGTCTGCCCAGTCCAAGGCATGCAGACAGCACTGCAAGTGTTATTTACTGCTAGAAAGGAGGGAACAATCAGTGGAATGGGGAATGAACCATGTGCCCCATGGAAAAGTATTGGCTCTGCTGGGCAAGGGCTCTTTTCTGTGAAGGCAGCAATGGGTATACTCTTGTCTTTTTGCACACCTGAGATAACTCTAAGTTAAATGGATGCAGTCAGGGAAAAAGACATAGAATTAAGATATAAAGATATTCTTAAGATATAAAAATACTAGTGCTCATTGTCTGCATACAGCAAACCAGGATGCTGTGTGGATCTATGAGTTGGTGCAAAAGAACCATCACCTGTTCAGGAGAATTGACTGCCTGAATGTTCAGGCCATGTCTGCCACTGGGTATCAAACACCTCTCCTGTCTCTGTGCCACTAGCTAATCCCTGTCATACCCACCTGCATTTCCAGGAATCCCCCAGGCTGGTCCTGCTGGTCATCTGCAGCCAGAGTTCAGGCTGGCTTTAGCACAGCACAGTTCGTATGTTTATTTGCTCATGACACAGCCATTGTTCATTAGAGAAAAGTGCTTGCCACCTGTGGCACAAAAAACAGTTCACAGGTTGAAAAGAAACAGATGCAAATGTGTGTAGGTAAGAGAAAGCATGTGAAAAGCCTGTAAATGCTAAAATATTGATATGTCTTTGTAATTGTTTAGAGGCAAATGGAAATGCTATAGGCTTCTTTTAAGTTTTCCCACTTGATAGGTTCTGGCCATGCTAATATTCTTTACTTGTATAATACATCATTTTATCATCTATTGCATAAGGAGAGACCACCAATTATAAAGGAAGAACATGAGTATTTTTGCTTCCACAATTGAGTGATTGTAGTGCAAACCATTTTCAGCGAGAGATATAGATATGAGTGTATCTATTTCTGATTAGCTGTTTCACCACAAGCACCAGCAATGCTTGTAGATCCTATATAGGGTCATACATATATTTCAGAAAAAAATTATTTTTGGCATCAATCTAAAATAATATTTCTACTTTGAAAAGAGCAGGTCTGCATTGGAAGGCGCAAAGCTGACTGACCTGATACCACCTTCCCATCTTGTCCAATCTACTTTTCTACAATTCATTTTTGCAAGTGGAAAATTTGACTTTTTATATTGAAGTCTTAATCATGAGGGTGTTTTTAATATTTCATGCACACAGTTATAATTTATATAAAGTTACTCACTTGCAAATTCTGCTTCTTTCTAAACATCAGTAAGATGTTCTCTAAACTCAGGAGATCTTTTTATCTTTAGATATAGGATTAGGTTACATTAATTGCCCTGGGAGTAAGAGGACAGTGCAGGTAACATTTCTAAGCAGCTGGTAGTAGGTTTCTGTGAGAAGCCACAGTGTTCCCTGTGCCAGGGTTCACTTTTTCCTTTGTGCAAAAGTGGTTGTTGGGAGAACTGCATTTACATTGCCTGTGTGTGTGTGTTTTATTCCAGGCAAAACTCGCATTCCAGAAGGACATGATTAAGCCGCTGGCACCTGCTTTCCTGTCATCTCCTCTTGCTGCAGCTGCAGCTGTCTCCTCAGCTCTGTCCCTACCTCCCCGGCCCTCAGCATCCCTGTTCCAAGCACCAGCAATTCCGCCAGCCCTCCTCAGGCCAGCCCACGGGCCCATCCGGGCAACGCCTGCCTCCATACTCTTTGCACCGTACTAATTTATTGATGTGAAAAGAGATAACTATGGCCAGTACAAAGGGCAAAGGAAAGCAGGAAAGGGGTTGAGGTTTTAAAATGTTTCTCTTTTGCAATGCCATCCAGCATGACACCTCATCCAAGCACATCATAAAATCCATCACTGGCAGCACTGCGTTTTGGAGTCTAGACAACTCTGTCTTCTCTCTGTCTCTATTTTTTTAATCACAATAGTGTGATTTGCTTCCAAATTAAATTGCTCATAAAATTTGTACCATTAAAGATTCATCCATCTATTAATTTTTTCTTTTTTTTTTTTTCAATTTGTATGATGCACCTTGGAATCAAGGAACATAAAATATTTTCCTGACAGACTTGAAAACTAGGGTCTTCCTCACTCACACCTATGTAAATACTTCTCTGAAAAGCAATGGGGTATAATCTAATGTGGAAAAAAGAAAAAGGGAGATGAACCAAATGCTTGATTGCAGATAACATCTCAAAAAATAATTGCATCCATTATTTTCGTGTGCTCTTGTTGACAGGGATTGTGTGCTGTCCTAGACCCCAGTACTGGTGTATCTTGTGTAGTACTACAGATGTACCATGTCTGATTTTAATATTTTTAGTTTCTGTGCAAATGTTTGAAAGCAATGCAATGCTGAAGCTTTTAATTATTTCTTTTGTGTCATACTTTATTTAGAGAAATCAAGAATAGAAAGCCATATAACATAGAGTTAAGATTACTGCTTGTTTGCTACTTTCATTTAACTTATTTTTGTTGTTTCTTCACTGGTGTTGCTAAGCAATGTTTAAAGAGAAAAAAAGCTTCTCAATTGCACATTGCCACAGCTCACATGCGTTGTTCAAGAAGACAATGGATCCATGTGTTTGTACGTAAATATCCTGTTTTCTTAATTTCTAACTAGTTTCCTTTGTAATGATGCTGCATAACATTGTGGCTCCCTAATGCAATAATGTACAGAACATAAAATATTTATAATTGACCATATTCTCTGTTTACTGAGTATATTAAAGTAATGTCCCACCTATCTTCTTACCTCCCCAATCCTTTTATAAAGGTGAATCAATATGCAGTGCTCAGACTGGAGTTGTTATATGATAATGGGGACTACAGGTGGAAGAAAGGAAAAAAAAAAAAAAGAGAATTAACTTTTAGAGCATCTTTATCAGCAATCCATAATAGTAAGATGTCTGTGTATTTTTTTAAATGTACCTTTTCAATAAAATGATAAGAAAATTATACATGCTTATTGTGTTTTAATTGTTACAGGGAAAAAAAACGCCTGAAACAAATATAGCTAAAGGAGTCTTCCAGGAGCAGACAAAGCATCAGAGTTGCAATAAAGTGTAATTACAGAACCTGTGTTTGTTTCCCTTGTGTTTTAATGTCTCTTCCTCACTGCATCCTGTAACAGCCTTTACTGGGACTTCTTTGCAGCAAGACTGTAAAAATTCACTACATCAGAGTTTCGGAGGAAGATGCAGCACAGACAAGTGTGTGATTATGTGAGTGTTTTACTGTACCACCAATATGCTACACCATGGTCATGCCATTGCTAATGAAGATGAAGGATTAACTTTAAAACCAACCTGGGTAGACTGGAAGCAGGTCACTTGGGAGCCAGGGCTTGCTCTGAAGTATGGGCAAAGCATGCAGTTGCTTGACCCAGCAGCAAGCTTTTGAAGGGAGGTGCGTGGGGAAGCCTTGAACTTATCTTTTTTTACTGCTGAAAAGCTTAGTCTATTCTTTAAAAGCCTGCTCTTTGTTAATAAAAAATGGAAAGTAAGGAGTACAAGAGTAAAAAGACTCAACTGTTAGGCTGTTAAGGTTAATACAAAGCCAACAGGGCCATTACAAATCCACAAAGGCCAAGGAAAAAAAAAACTTCAGAAACTTTATAGTAGAGATTTTACAGACCGAGATATACATCATAGTAGCAACATTATTACAGACCATTTTCTGCAAATGTAATTCTCCCCAATTACCCTGTTCTGTGGAGCTGTCAGTTGTGTTGTGAGAGGATAACTCATGGGAAAATCACCTACCAAAGGGTAGGTAAGGGAATCCAAGCTTTTAGCATCCTCTGGGAGAGCAGTTGACTTTGTATTCATCTTGTGGACCCTGACACTCACAGGGTTACGGGCAGACACCCTGCCATGTGCATCTGTCAGTGCCTGGCTTTGCAGGGAGTCAGATTTAACTGCTTAGCTCCCTTCAGAGGAGTTAATCCTGTCAGGAGCCTGTTGCTGTCCAACATGAGCTAGTTTTACTGAACTCTGTATTTTAACTGGTTCCTCAGGAAACGAGTTGTCTGTGTATTAAAACACTATTTTTTTCTTTTTATATTCTACTGTTGGTGATAAGAAACTTAAAGTAATTATAGGTTTCTGCAATTAAAAATGGTCCTATATGAAATACAGAAAAGAAGGGGACTGGCTTAAGCATGTGTAGATTTCTTGGACAGCTGATTATTTCGAAGAGCATCTTAAAATGGAGAAATATTTTGGTCATGAAGGGTGAAGGAATGCATTATGTCATTCAGCAACGAAAGGAATTAATCTGTGAAGTATAAGAAGCTAAAAAATGTGATTATGAACCAAGGAAGATTCTTAATCAAAACTGTCTGTTAACTTACATTTTGTGTGCTGAAACTCTGCTTGCCACCAAAGTTTTGTATACAACATGCAGGACCAAGCATTTGAGATGATAATTACAGGAAAAATGGTAAATCCTCCCATTATGCCTGCTGGGATCTCTCCTTTTAAAAATGAGCTTTACAAGAGAAAGAAAAGTTGTATCATAT
This sequence comes from Pyrgilauda ruficollis, assembly GCF_017590135.1. Taxonomy (NCBI): domain Eukaryota; kingdom Metazoa; phylum Chordata; class Aves; order Passeriformes; family Passeridae; genus Pyrgilauda; species Pyrgilauda ruficollis. Next base: position 21,108,001 of record NW_024524377.1, on the reverse strand, counting down.
TCAGACAAATGCAATCAGCAGCTTTTTTGTAATGTTAGGATACCTTCTTCTGAAGTGTTACATCATGACACTGGCTGGCTATGAAATTCATGCATTTGTTGTAACAGATAACAAGTATGGATATATAATATTGGCAGTGCAGTTAGCTTTTTTGAGTAAGAGGTCAAATGTGAAAACCACTAAGGTAATAAGGTTACAGTAATGGGATCACATCCTTTAGTACATCTATTATTCTAGATTTGGTGACTGCTCTCTGAGCTGCAAGTTGTTCCTGTATGAAAAGTCAAAAGTTGTAAGGGCACTCTGTGGGTCGAGGATTATCACTTGGCACTGCCATCTTTCAGTAGCAGAAAAAGAAGGATCCAGGCCAGATACAGGTACAGACACATCAGCAGGAACTTTCTGCTGGACGAGTGACTGGATCATGGTCTCTGTATCATAAAAGATTTTCACAAAGGGTTATCAAACAGAGATCTGGTCAACTAGTCTGTACAGATTGAAGATTTATATAGACTGCTTTTTTTTAAAAGAAAAATAATGGTGATATGGTCTTCTATAGCTACTGCAGATTCACTAGTGTGTGTGTCTCTCATTTCTTCAGGTCAAAATGTAATAAAATCTTTCCTTCCAGTTCTGGTCAAATAGCAAGAGAAGACAGGAGCTAGCATGGACATTGCCCAGTCGATATCACCTTTTGGACTCTGATGATAATGTTACACTGGGCCCATCTGCTGATAACTAAAAGGCAGTCCCTTTAAGAAAGAGACTTTCATTTGAAATAAGTTGCCTTGTTTTACTACTTTGCAATCTGATCTTGAGCTATGAATTTTATGGTGAGAAAGTTTTGCAAAAGATTTTGTCACATTTTTCTGGCAGAAAAAAAAAAGAGCATGGTGCTTTTAAACTCTGCAGGAAGTGTTCCACTTTCTTTATGGATCTGGCAATAACCCAGTGAGCTTTACTGTATATCTTTTGAACATGTCACCTTGAATAAGTGAGGTACTTCACTATTTATTCATGCCTGGTTGGACATTAAATCTCCACAGCCATCATCTGCTCACAGTGGTCACAATAATTTTCTTCCTGTGGCTTCTATATTTTTAAACTATTTTTTCCTTAATGCTCTTGTTTCAAGTGACAGCTGAAACATCCTCAAGTATTTCTTGGAATGACCATCATTTCAAGTAAAACAAAATTTATTTTTTTTAATATCTACAATTCTTCTATATTACTATGTTATTATTAAACTAACACTGTTTTAGAAATGTTAATATTTGGTTTTGTGCCGTATTCATATTTATTTGTATCAATAGGGTGCTGTGCTGGATGCCAAGAGCCAGGTCTTGCTGAGTACCTGAAGGAGGCCAATCTGAGACTGCTGCCTTTGAAAGGCTGCAGCTGAGGGAGGTCTCCTGGGACTGTGGAAAGGACAACTTATGCCTGTCTTCAAAAACGTCAAGAATGAGGATCTGGGCACGTGGAAGCAAGCAGGTGGTTGGGATTTACCAGCGTGGGTCGACAAAAAACAAAACCACAAAATCCAAAACCACATCCAAAAGGCCTGCGTGCTGCCTGTCTGCACAGCCAAGGGGAGCCAGGTGCTCTGAGGCTGCCTTTGGTGAGGCTCCAACACCGGCTCTCCCAGAATCCCAGCAGGCAGATGTGGGCACCAAAGGCAGGGGGAATGGCTACAGTGAGCTGTAGGACAACCTGGGCCACCAAGCTCCAGGGGTTGGACAGCTGCTGGCAGCCCGTGACAGCTCTGTCCCTCGGGCCAGGAGCACCAAACACACTGCAGGGACCTGGGCAGGACAGAGAGCCCCTGGGAACCTGTGCAGTGCGGTGGGGAGTCCTTGCGAAGGACACCCAGAGCAGGAGCCTGCTTTTGCAGTGGTGTGCTGGAGAGCAAGGCTGCCCCCCAGAGGGAAACGTGCCTTGATGGGAGCTTGGGGGACACAGGGAGATGCCAGGGAAAGGAGCTGGGGAAGGAACCTGCTGTGCAGTACGGCTGGCTGGCCAGCAGCAGCAGGAACCCTGTGGAAAAGGGCCTGGGCAGGCAGGGGATGCCCAGATCTGTGGTGGACAAAGGGAGCTCGAGTCTGCAGTGAGCCCTGGGGCAGCAGAACCGGGCTGAATACGGTGCTGTGGTACCAGAGCCACAGGCAGCAGCTTAAGGGATGTGCAGAGCCCCTCTGCACGGCTGCACCCAGAGGAACATGTCCAGCCTGGGCCTTCTGGTGTGAGAGAGACCAACAAATGGGAACAAGTCCGGGAGAAGGTCAAAACGTGGTCCAAAAATGAGCACATCTTGCTTAGGAAAGTGAGGTGGGTGTATTGAGCCCAGAGAAGGCTGCAGGAATTCCAGCCACTGTCCTCAAGTGCCTAACCTGGGGTCACAGGGAAGAGAGATTGATGTTTCTCAGAGAAGCACCATGAGAGGATGAGAGAAGGCAGCCAGAAGCTGCAGGAAAAGAATATTCTGAATGTAATACGAAAAAAGGTTTTGAAGTAATAGCGGGTAATGCCTGGAGCAGGTTGCACAGGAAGGTTATTGCAATATCCACCCTTGAGTAGTGGGCTGGAGTAGGTGACCTCCAGAACACCTGCCATCTTAAATGAATCAATAATTCTAAAAGATAACAAGGTCTGCTGAAAAATCAAAAGTAATCATTGTATTACAGGGCAATTAACAGCTGATGGAAACTTTACAGCAATAAATACTGACTGATGATTCACAACATGGTGGGCACCTGCCATGCCTGAAAAAATGAAGACAAACATCTTGCTTGCAACAGGCTGAAGAAGGAGAACTGGAAGGAGGCTGTACCTGGAAAGGTGAGGTAGTCAAAGTGGCAGCAGGGGGAAATTATTTGTACTGCAATATTGTTACTGGATTTTGGAAGGGCTGAGGTTGTATTTTTCAGACCAGAAAAAGGACCTTGCAGTAATTGCAATGTGATGTGTTTCAGGCCTTTGTGAGTTTTCCTAAAACAAATACATCCATCTTACATGAAAGTATTTGACTGTAGTAGTGCTGAAAAACATATTTGTTACAAGATGTTAGCTACTGTGAACTATTTTGCTAGGCTAGAAGCAGCCACAAAGACTTCTTTTTCAAAAACTACAGTTTGCACTTTAGATATATAATATAATTTCATCAGATTTAAATGCCCAACATATTCAGCAGCCAGTTGGTGCTGTCAGACTACGGAGTCTGAGCTACAAACAGCTTTCAGGATACTTCAGGCAATGAGCACCCTCTCTAGGGCTCCAGATCCAGACACCGCTCTTGTCCAGCAAGGGACATTTCCGTTTTGTTTTCCCAGGATTTTTTATTTTCTTCAGGAGGTATCTTGCTCATAAAAGATGTCATTTTTAGTTAAGGTTTCTCCCCAGAGCCATCCACCCACGTTACTTCTCCATTAAGACACTTTTCTCTCCTCCAGCTGTGAGAGGGGGAACATATTCCCACTGTTCAAGGATTGATTTCTGCCATCCAATCTCTTGTCATCCCATGTCTGAACCTATTGCTGTATTGTCCTGCCTCACCCTTTGATTATGTCTGCTGACTCTCTCTAGCTCCTTCCTTGACCACATCAAACCATGCCTTTGTTTTTCCAGCCCTCTATCAGGCTCTTAGGTATGAGTTCTCATAGCTTGTCAAGATGTCAGCTCCCTTCTACATCCCCTAGGTGGACTCTGTTTTCATTTTCCAGTAGGTGCTGGTAAGATTTTTCCATTCTGACCTTGAATTTAAAAGTTCAACTCCCTAAACTATAAAGCCACCAAAAATCCACCTTCAATTTATTTCTTAAAGCTCAGTTATGGCAGCAAAAATCCAAACCCACCTCCTACCCCTCCCCTAAAATGAACCACCACCACTTCAGGGAGAGTAAAACTGTCATGAGATTTTGTTATGTCAGATTTTAGCAACTAAGAAAGCCTAAGAATAGGGGACAGCATAACAGTGACTCTTCTTATTTTATCTGTCTAAACTCTGTCAACCTTGACTACACTAAGCACATTTCCTGGCAGATATGATGCTTGCCTTAGAGGGTCAGTGATGCCTGCAAACTCTTGCTTTTCAGGATATATTATCTTCTCAGGAAGGGAGGTGGTAGCTTGATTCAAAACTAATTTTCACATTGAACTGTGCCAAATCAGGTTTTCATATGCAATTTGAATTTTAAAATGTTCTCCAATGTTTTCTGCAAAGGCTGAATGAAAAATGGATCTTCATTGCTTGACTTCACTGGAGATGCTCAGGGGCTCTCACCGTTGAATAGTTTACCCCTTGCCCAACAGGGCAAAGGAAATAGTGGGGGTTTGTTTTGTGTGAGAATAAATGCACTGGCTCACCCCTGCTCTTTCTTGCTGGTATAACTCCAGTGGGAATTATGCTCCTGCTGGGAACACAGTCCAGCCACCCTGGAGAACAGCGCTGTTTGCAGCATAGCCACGCTGTGGAAAAGTTAATTCTCCACAGTGTCTCAAGTCTATGCCCCCTCCTTTCCAGAGGTTTCTCCTGCGTCTTGCCTTCCTGCCTCTGATTGCAGAGGCAATCAGAGTTCATGTAGGAAACCCCATCCAGTATGAGGTTTACCTGTGACTTTCCCAGGTGTGTGTTTGCTGCTGAATTATTCATTCCCCAAGGAAAAGGAGATGGGAACAGGAATGCAATGTCTGGCCCCAGGCTGAACTTCATTAGCAAATGCTTTTTACCTGTGATGGAAAAAACCAAAAATCCCAGACTCCAGTTCCTTGCTGATGCTAAATAGACTTCATTTATGTTCTCCCCTTGGCTCATAAATCAGCTTCAGGGGTTGCTTTCTGTAAATTTCTTAGTGTGGGAGATCCTGATTAGTGGTAGCAAAGGCACCAGAATTGTTCAGATGTAGAGGGTGATAAGAATTACATCCATATTTTCAAATGAAAAAATTAATTTTAAAATAATGACTTGCTGTTCCCTCCCTGGGACTGAATGCTGGGAATGTTCTGGTGCCTTCTAAATCATCAGAGCTGGCCTGCTCTGCAGTCCTCTGTCACAGGAAAAAAAGCATTAAATAGTTTAAGTCTCCTTCTGAAAATACTCACCTCCTTATATATGTTGCCTGCCATTGCTCTTATCTAATTTTCAAAGGAATTCAAGGGAAATTTGAGGCACTTTAAATCTGCATTGCAGCTGCTTGCTGTGTGCTAGGATGATGTTCCAGCAGTTCAGGGAGGAGGCAGCAAGATGAGAGTGGGCAAAGTAGGCTGCAAGAGAAGAGGGAGCTCTCCCTGCACTGCGGTGATATGTGAGAGGTGCAGTGCATTCACAGGCATTTAAAGAGGAGAACACATTCACAAACATGACTGTCAGTTTTTATTTACACTGTGAGTGAGCAAGAATTAAGTTGGTATTTGAAATGCACTTAAAAGTTGTCTTTAAGTGACAACTTAAGTGAAGACTTACACTAGAGAGCAGTTTTACAGATGCTTGATAGATGTTATGAAGTGGACCATTCCTCAGTGCCAGGAACTTCACTACTCCAACCCACTCTACTGGCATCAGTAAATACGAAATATATTGGCATGCTAAAACACTGAATTTCTTTTCTCATTTTCTTTTGCTAGGGCTACAATTTTAACTGCCAAATCTTACCCTGTGACTTAAAAAAGCTCTGATGTGCAGTAAGCTCAGAAACCCTATTCGTTTTCCACAAGGCACATTTACATTTACTATCAACAGAGTTGGAAAATGTTCCAAGTCAAGGAATTACCAGAAAGCAATGAAGAAACTGGGATAGTGATGGTTATTTCTTTTTATTCACACGCATGTGTTTACTCTAAAGTAGACATTCAGCTCCCTACTTCTGTAACACAGAACACTGATATTGAAAATAGAACTTTAATAGAACTCGAACTTTGTATTGACATGGCCAGACATCTTTTAAAACATGCCATGTGGATAATTTATTCCTAGTTCGACCACATCTTAAAATATCTGATTCTTACAAAATATACTTGGATGTTTCCAGAGAGTAAGGTCAATAGAAATGGACTCCAGAGAGCAAATAAAGTTTCTTTTAAGAAGGTAGGATCAAAAAACTTACTCTCTTTCATTTTAGGAATATATTTCACCACATTGTCAAAAGGATTCTCTTATCATGACAGATAGAGAACATGAAAATCATCAAACTTTTCTTGGTTGGTATTTGGAAGGTTGATAGTGGTGATTGTTCCCACCTTCTCTCAACTCTTGGCTGCATGCTTTCAACAAGCAGTTCACACAATGGTGTGTTCCAACACATCAGCTACTTGCTTTCCAGTTTGATTTAAAATAAGAAAATTTTGATTTTGTCAGTGTCTCTTTCACATGCAGTGGAGACAAAGGGAATTTTTTATATTGCGTGCTCATGAAAAGAAACACCAGGACCTTAAAACCAGCTAGTGATTTTTGGAAAAAAAGGAAGACACGGGCAGTTCTAGCAGGACTGAATCAAAGCAGACTGTGAAACAGACTGCCAGGGCCCTGTGCTGATGGGAAGTGAGCCTCTTGTCCATTATCTGTTATTAAAGGGAATAGCTGAGAAAGTAAATTGGAGATCACATCACAGTTCTCTTCTTTGTCTTATAACAGCCAAGATGAACAGTGATGCCATTCTCCTCAAATAACTGAGTGTCCTGGCCACAGCTTTTGGAAATCTTGAATGCTTGGCTTCTCTGATCTTCGGCACTTATCCTGCAGCTCATGACTGTGATGCAGTCAGCCCACAGGCAGGGCTGCCGTGGTGTGGTACACAACCTGGAGCCATACATTAGCTGATCTCTGTGAAGTATGGACAGGGATTATAAAGAGAAAAAAATCAAATTGTAACAGCAGAGCAGTTTGACTGATTTTCTTATTTCTGCGTACTGTTAAGAAGGCATGATGCTTGGTCTGCATATACTGCTGATAGAGGGATTTTCCCCCTATTTCCTGGGATGGATCTTCTTATTTCTAGCAGCACTGAAACAAGTAAACAAACAAAATGTTTCTGCTGTGTTGAAATTCAATTTTCAGAGTTAAATCTTGGAATAACAAGACTGACTAGACTCCCTTTAGAGGATAAAGAAGCCAAAAAATTAACACCACCACTTCCCAGGAGAAATGCATTTCTTCTTGGCACTGATTGAAAGTATAGAGGGTAAATGTGAAGCTCCAAAGAAATCTCTCTGTAGGCATTGTAAGGAATTGAGAGCTGCTGCCAAGCATTTCTGCAGTTCCCACAGGGACTTCATACCAGGAGGACAACAACAGACCAAAGAAAAGCTCAGTAGAGCTTGTCACACCTGGAACAGCTAAATGTAGGTTTATAATAGAAATATTGAGTCTGCTAAGAAACTTTCAGATTGATTAAAAAAAATAAAAGGAAAACAAAATATGATTTACTGTTGCATGCAAACTTCACACTGCACTGAGCACCCTTCTTTGGTCTCCTGTTGTTAGATGTATTTTTATGTACTGAAACTTAACCTGAACTGATAGTTATCATGATGTAACAAAAATACTAGTGATTCTTTTATATTGGCAAATACTTTTTTTATTCATAATTAGAGCCCATAAGCTAAATTGGAAAGAAAAAGCCCAAAAACCAAATGCAAACCCTTAAATCTGGAATTATTTACTTTATCTAGAACCAAGTTACACTGGGCTAAGATCTGTGAACAATGGAGATGAATATACCATGATGCAACAAGAAAATATTTATGCTTCATAGTACTACAAAATTCTGTTGAAAATGTTCTCCTGAATGAAATGATTGCAGTTTGAAAAAAGAGGTGGAAACACAAAGCACCTTGAGCTGGAGAACCAGTTAGGTGTAAGATCCAAGAACCTCTCAAACTGGATTATGATTGATTGATTTTCTACAGAAATTCCAAACATAACTCAGAGTTGACAATGGAAGACTAAAGTCTAAAGCAAGTTGAACACGTTGGATTTCACCCTGGACTGGGACTGGGACTTCTTTAGAGCCCTAGAAAGGTGCAGAATGGTGGAAATGGTACCATATGGATTGCAAAGGACAGTCACCCACAGCAGATCACATCTGGCACAGCAGTTCCTGCACATCAGCAGAAATACCCTTGGGAAGCCACCTGTGATCCCCCTGCCAAGTCCTGGCCTGCTCATGCAGGAAGCAAGTCAGTACTTGTCTGCCTCAGCTGTGGCCTTTTGAACCTTCCAAAGCCCCTAGTGGCAATTCCTGCCCCTTGTCTTCTTGTCCAACTAATAAGTGAGTCAGAGGTTGCAAATGGATATACACCTCTCAATATGTATGCTGTGCCAGTTTAGGCTCATTAGCCAGTATGTAATTATGCCTGATTTCACATCACTCCTGAACTTGATCCTTTAAGAAAACTTTTATTCTCTGAGACAGCAATAACTTGACCTTAAATGAACTGAATGTAAAATTGCCTAGTGATTGATTTTTCAATTCAATTATTTTTCCTTCAGAAGTTAAATTTAAATGTGGCACTTTACAGTCGACAGAATCTAGGTCAAATAGATGGGATATTAATAATAACCCATCCTGTGTGAAATCTAGGGGTTATACTTAGCAGTAAATTCAGTTCATGGAATTCTCTGAAGACTGGATTTTATATAAGCAGCCATCCCATGCAAGACAAAGGCAGAGGCCAGAGCTTCCCAGACTTTTCAGTACTGGCCTGGGACCCCTTCCTGCCTGGTGTGCTTCCTTCCTCTCTACCAGTACTGAGCATTAAGGGTGTGGGAACTAGAGGGTTTCTAGATCAAAAACTCTTTTTTGCCTTGTTTAATCAGCTTTCTTTCTATCCTCACAGAGATTGACTGAAGAAGACGCTGCTATTCACCTCGCATAAGAATAACTGCAAATGAAGACATGTTCAACAAATGTTGCCCCCCTCAAATCCCAGAGGGAAGCAGGATCATGTGCTGGCCCAGCCAGAAGCCAGCTGAGTTAAAAGGTGTTGGACAGCATCCAGCCCAGCTAAAGCACCTCAGAAGGGAAAAGAACAAAACCTAGACCTATCAGGAATGAGATATCAATTAAAATGTTGTATGAGCTGAAACAAAATAACAAAAATTTGGAAATATGTAATTTATTTGTGCATTGGAGCTTGTCTGAAAGATACTAAAGACTTTAGTGTTGCTGGTCTTTCCTTAATGCAATGTTCTTTCTGCAGATTGCTAGTAGATGATATCTAAGAAAGCAGTGGCCGTGCCACCTTGGCACCCTGCTGGCTGGGCTAGCTTTGCCCCCATGCAGACAACAAGGGGGATAGCAAGATCCCACAGTGCCTGGCTGCCTGGGAAAAGTGAGGGCAAGCTTATTCCTTTGTATCAGGTGTCTAATTAACAGCCCTGGGTAACACTAATTCATCCAAGCTTCTGGTTCAGATGAAAAGAAGGAAATGCCCTATGCAATAAATTAATGTAGAAATGGAGAACTGGCCAAGTGATGGCCTACAGAAATGGGCAGGTTGACTGGGACAGGTAGAAACAGCATTGAATATTTTTTGTTGAAAAAAACGAAAATTTGGAGAGGTGGAGATAAAGAACAAAGATGAAGAGCTACATTTGCTTGGGAAAAAATTACTTCACAATCTACCAGGAAGAGAGGAAGGAAGGAAGGAAGAACTTTTAAAACAAAACCTTGCAATGAATGAGTGTGTCCTGTCTGATGCCTTTCCAGTTTGTTTTTTATCCTGTAGATTTCGCGGGAGTTCCAATAGCCGGTTGAAAAGCCTTTAAGGCCAGACACAAGAAGTATGACTTCTTCCAGGCTTGCTAATGAGGACTGTATATCCAGGCAGACTCTGGAATAACTCCTAGAGAAACCAAAGGTAGGCTGGTGTCACCCACCACGGTGCAAACAAAGTCTAGCTCAACAAAGAAAGCCATGAGGAAATCAGAAGTGTGGCCCCCTTACTACTGTGTCAGTTTGTTGGCAGATAATGACACCCCCCATACACCTCCCCACGCACACCCCCGAGTTCCCAGTTCCTTCAGGAAGCGCGAGCCACGGTGCTGGTGAGCCTTCTGATGACACCTGGTGGCAAAATTGGAATAACACACCAGAAATGGAAACATATATGGGTGATAGCCCTGTTACGGAACTAAAGGGGAATTAAATCCATGGGGAACTAATGTGAACTAGAGGCTGGTAGTTAAAAATGGAAAATAATATGCTAGGAATTAAATGGAGACGATTAATAACATTACTTTAAGAGGCAAACCCAGCTCTGATAAATGTATTACATATCTGTATAGAGCAGTCCATAAGGAGGAGCCATAACCGGCTCTACGGGATCAGTTACTGCCTGCTTAAAAAGAACTGTAAACAGCAACAAGAGAGGATTAATTAGTTTAGTTCAGTGAAATTGTCTCCTTGGATACCATTCAAGTGACTTCTACCATTGTTCATGTGAAGTAACCAGGAACATGAGCATTAGGGTAATAAATACCTGTGTTCCAGATAAGCATTTTTCATGTGAATTTGATGTGAAATAATCTCTTTCCATTTTGGGTTTGCCTCTACACACCTTGTAGCAGGCAGGGAGAAGGGGGTAAAGAAGGGGCCTGCACAGGGCAACCTTCCCCAGCATTGTCTGGAACCTGCCAAAGTTGCCAGGGAAGAAGCCACAGGCACCTTCCATGAGCTGTGGGCAGGCTGTTTGAGGATGTTACATTTATGTCTTTTATTGCCAAGCTGGATCTGTGAGGCTATTAAAGTGAAACACCAGGTACAAGCCTCAAGAAAGCCTTTTCACTGATGAAAGGGTTTAGTGCTTTTACTTTTGTTTCATTTCTCAAACATGCTCCTTCTGCACCCTGCTGATGATTTACTGAGAGCAGACTGTCATTGCTATCACAGTTCTTCAAAATACTCCAGATGTCTACCCTGTCCCACACAACTATTCCATTCACCCTAAAGGTTTCCATTACATGGCTTTTAGCTGTTCTGTGTTGTATATTTATGTGCTATCCTCCCTTGGCTTTATGGAAACAGCCCTGAAATCACCAGAGAAGCTTCAGTTTAGGTTTTAGTCTGCTGATGTATGATGTGGACTGGGAGATGTGTGCATAGCACAGGAGGCTGTGACAGCCCTGCTGTTCATATTCTCCTGCTCCTTTCCTGCTGTCTGACACGCAGTGAAAGCACTGGGCTGCAGTCAGCCTGCCAAACTTACTGCTGAGGGCACAATCAAATTGCCAGTTTGGGATTGTTCAGTCAATTGAACACTCATTTTAAAAATGTAGTAACTTACACTTCACAGAGAAGCAGTGAAATTAAATAGTTGGGTTTCTCTCTGTTTTAATTCTCTAAAAATTTCCCGGCTAGTCAATTATCTGGGGGCACCAGCCTTAATGATTTGTACATGATGACACACACAGCTCCATTCTCCTATGAGGACGTCCTCATTTTCACTCTGTAATATCACAGTTAAAGGTCAGCAACTATTTCAGTATCAGGACTATAAGCTAGAAAAGAAAGCAAGCAGGGAACTTTCAAAAGCTTCCTTCCTCCCACAACCTCTCAGTAATTTCTTTATGTTGGGACAATATCCTAAACTTCAAAATCTTGGTTTGGGACTTTTTATCTCATTTTAATATTTTCCCACAGATGAGTAACATATCAGTCCTGCTTATGTGGAGTTTTTAATAATTATATTATTTAAATAGGTCAAACAAAAAATTATTAAGAAGAAATAAAATATTAATATCTTCACAATATGCAGGTGAAGTCTGTGTCCAAGCTCTAGCTATAAGCAGGAGTTAGTTATTTTTGCTAACAAGTCAGGAGAGGTAAATGAGAGCCCTTGTCTTGGCTTAGATAGCAGAGATGGATATGCAGTGATCTGTTTGCCCGTAGGGCTGAACTGGATCTTTACACCCCTGAGGTGCTGCAGCCCCCCATTCAACCCTGCTGCTGCTGGGACAGGAGCTGCAAGAGCAGAGATTTGCACAGGATGGGTAAGGGAAGGGTGCAGCACGCATCAGCCCCCATGCAACATCTGCTCTATGCCAAGTCTCCAGCAGAAAATAATAAAACAACCTGCTCTTTGTGCTAACTGAGGTTAGCACAATAGGCAATGAGCTTAAATTCCAGGAAGATTTAAATGAGATGTTAGGGAATCATGGTTTGGGTGACTAAGCATTGGCATAGATCGTCAAGGCTTTGTTCTTAAAACCTACAACAGAGGAGATTTCACAATCCCTCAGCAAACTTTTGCCAAAAAATGACTCACTGCAGTGGAATGTGTTGACTGATACCTTGAGATCCCTCACCACTCTAGATTTTAATAATCTGTATAAACACAGTTCATTGATTTGCTGCTTTGTTCAATCGTTTGACATCTAAGCCCCAGTAATTACATCAAATATCCTGTATCACTGCTCAATGGCTGCATTGCACAGTACTCGGATGCATTTTTACTAATTGGCTGCTTCTTTTTTATTATTTAATGTGTACTAAGTTTTAGTCTGACTCATAGAGAACACTTCAAGTACAAGAGCCAAGCAATAATTAAAGCTGTTAAAAATATATTACAGCAAAAAGTAGAAACCAAGACTGATGAGTGGCGTATTTGCTGTTTTTTTCCCAGAAGCCCCCAGTGTGAAAGATTATATGGTATCAACAGCTCAAATAACAATGGGGACTTGTGGCCTTCCTGTTAAATAAATGTATTTCCATCAAGAATTCACTATTTTTTTTTCTGGAAAATATCAGTAATTCAAGAATTAATAGTAACTGTGAAGACCTTTCCCTAGACTAGCAGTCTGGCAGGACTACCAACTTATTACAGCCTTTCTGCTCCTTTTCCTGCCAGACACCTGGCAGCACAGAAATGATATCTATAGACAGTGACCATCAAGGACAGCTCTTGACTTAGAGGGACAGCTTGTTAACTGAAAATTCATATAAAACTGAAGTTGCACTGATATGAAAAGTCATCTTTATTTTGTCTACAGGAAAGATGAAAACAGTTGTCTGGCTCATGTTGTGAAATGTGTCAGGAAAGCTGCTGGGGCTCAATTTTAAGGAACTCAGTCTCACTTTCCTGCTACCTCTAAATTAATAAAGACCCCAAGATGTCCCCACTGCTCAATTTGCAGCTGCTGGAAGGGTTTATCACAAATACATTTTCCAGCATCAGTCCCAAGTCTGTTTGATGGATAGGGAAACATAATTTGGGAAATAAATATTTATGATGCATAGTCACTTGGAATTTTTTATTTATACATTGCTCAGTACAGATGCCCATTAAACAGTAAAACCAAAACTGTGCTAGATTTCAGCATTTATGATTCATCCACTATGGAAGACTTAAATCATCAGCCCATTAAATGGAATGATTCTGAACTAAATCATGAAGTCTTTTTAAGTGTCAATTGTTAAAAGAAAAGAAGTTTGTTACAGTTTTTTGCATTGAGCAAAAAGGTTGTCTTGAACACAGGACTTACTGTCCTTCAAATACCAAACAGCAAAGCTTAGAATACCTGACACTGGAGGAGTAGCTACTGCAGTTGACATGTTTCTAAGTGACCCATGGGTTTCAGCAGTGATTTCTACCCAGCTGTATGCCAAAGAGTTTCCAAAAGTCACAAGCTCTTTGCAAAAAGCAGTGTCTGTCACACATGCTGTGAAAATTGTTGTGCTGGGCATGATGAGTTGACTGAAAAACATCTTCTGCCTGTCACTTCACTTTTTTGAAACCCCAGGTGCATATTTTTTATGCAATTTAACTTTTAAGAGAAATAGTCATATCTGGCCACCAGAAAAGAACGTTATTAATCTCTGGCTCTGCACCTCTCCTTTGAATGGGAAATGATTGCAGGTAAAATAGCTTCAGGTAGGAAGATGACCCTGTGTGACTGCAGCAAAGATTTCAGCCACTCCTCCAAGGTCAAAAGATACTACTTCAAATCTACTGACAGGAACCAACTTAATAGAGAAGAAATTCATCTTACATTAGATCCAAAGAACATAAGAAAATTATAGTAAATAGTTTAGACAACCTATCGTGCTTTCTTTCTTTTAATGTACAGTGTTGGGAAAGCAAACTTTCTGTGTGAGGCTGAAGCATCAGCTTTCCTGGGATTACTCTGAATTACTCCTCAATGTCCCCCACAGCATTTCTTACCAGTACTTTTATTTCAAGTGGTCTGACTCAGCAATCATGCCTTCACTGTCCTCGTTATTGCTTGCACACAGAAAAGATGATCTTGTCCCAGAAAACCTACTGCTTAGGCAAATGACAAATAAATTGATTTAAGGAACTACTTTGGGGCCTCTGGAGGGAAATGGACTGGACAGAAGAATATGGGATAATAGGTAATAATAGAAATGGCACTTCATGTAACTACGTTATCACAATCTCATCTTTCTTCCAGAAAGACCTGCCTGGTTTTGCCTATCCAGCTTTTGGGATTACCATCCATAACTAGGAAAGTTTAACAGTCTATTGTATCCTTCTCTAAAGCGAAGGTTTAGAATGAGGCATGGGGACGTGAAGAAAAGATAATGAGCTCTCTTTAAAGAGCAAGAGGAAATCCAGCTGCAGGTAGTCTTGGCTTTGAACATGACTGGCAGAAAACCAACCCAGAACTCAAACCATTCTCTGTGCTTCAGTAGTCCAGGGAAAGTACCTGTTTCCCACTAGGATAATCTTACTTTATTTACCTGCTTATATAGAGGTCTGTTTCCATTTTCTTGGAATTAAATAAGCTGAATTTCAGGTCTTTCAGAGTTGATCCAGCTGCAAGTAACAAAAGGGAAATTAAAAATTCTGAGAAAAAAATGTCACATGATTATGTTGGAAAGGTAGCAAATGCATGATTTAAACAAAGATGCAATCATAAGATCTCTCTCTTAAGTGGCTAGAGGTTTGTGGCACTGACATGACCTCTAAAAGTCAATCTGTTAGCTGCTGGTGCCTCTTGTGAAGGACTCGACCTGCCCTGTTCAGTCTGACAGCAAGACTTTCATGTTTGCCACTGCTGTAGACAATACCCAAGTCAGCCTTTCCCACCTGCACTACCGCAGTGACAATTCTTGCAGTGTTCAAAGGCTGAATGACGAGATGGTTATGAATTGATATTCCTCACCTGAACCTCTTAAAATGTTCATATTTCCATCTAAGCTTTTGCAGTTCTGTTCCACTTCTTTGCTTATTGTAAGCCACAAGTTTGCACCTCTCTGAAACTTTTTATGGCATTCCTTGCTCTCCAGGAGGAACTGGGGAGGAAACTGCCACTTGTGAAGTCCAAAGGTAATGAGAGCTTCTTTTGGCAGCAACAGGCTGGGCTAAGAGCAGCAGGCAGAAATCGATGCTGGGTGCTTGTTAGCTCCAGCATCTTAGGAGAGGTGCCTATTCTTGTTCTGCCAAGTGCAAATGAACACACATTCCCTTTAAAATGCTTGATGCTTAACTGAAATTTAAGACCAAGAGAAGCCCAGCTCACAATCCTTTTTTGACCTCATTTTTCTCTCTCTTTGATACTTGAAAAAGACCCTTTAATTTCTCTCTTGCATTTGACAAGAAAAAACTTGTTTTATGGAAATGTAGAATATGATAGTGGCAGACCTGCACCACATTAAACACTGCGGATTTTTGTTTCAAAGTTTTGAAAAGAATTAAGTTTGTGGAGAGTTTTGAGGGATGTTTTACCCTGAACTGGTTTTACCTGTGAACAAATTTGAAAGCAAAGCCCAGGAAGTATGTGGGGTTTATTGGCAAAAGAGTATTTCAGTGGAAAACATGAAATAAAATACTATTTTTTTCATTTTGATGCATTTGATTCCACAGAAAACTATTAATGAGTTGTAAATGCCAGCACTTTTGCTAAAATGTAACATAGGAAATAATGTAATAATTAAGTACAGAAACCAATTTTGGTCTCTGATATTTTATACTTCAGACTCTCCTGGCATGGAAGGTGATATATGTATAATATGGTTCCTGATGAAACACTGCTCACTTATAAAGAAAACTGCAGTGCTACATTTTTCAAATTACCATAAACATAATTACCTCCTGCTGAGAATCTGAGTGATAATTCATAGCATCATTACTTTCAGTAAAGACTGTAATTTCTTTCAAAATGTGATTAATTCCTTCCTAAATTATAAAAGTCAAGCCAAAAATTTATGTTAGATTGGCAAACATATAGAAATTTTGTTATGTTTGCTCCATGCCAGAATGTACATGAAACCTTCACCTTTTAAAGTAAATCAAAGAAAACTTTAAATCCTGCCTGGGCTGGTAGGGAGCTGTGAAGAAGGAGAGGGTTCCAGTCAAGCGAGAAGGGGATGATGTGTTTGTCCCTATGAGCAGATTTTAACAGTGTGCATAAAACTCATTGGCCAGCAGAGGTGTCTGTGCTTCGTTCTGCAGCAGCCAAGTTTCCAATCCTCCAGAAAGCCCATGAATGTTTGTGGTTGCTCTTTCCCAACAGAGGGAGCAGAATTTCACTCCTTGTAAATTAGTCCTGTTGAGGTTGCTTTCTCTTCTCAGTGACAGGGATGGTACTTACCTCCAAAAGCTTTTGGTCAACATACCATTCTTCGTCTTCTTGTGTCTTTCTGCCCCGAATATGAAACAGAGAAGAGGATAGAGTCATCAGATTCTAGATAACACATCTTCAAATCTAAGTTAGACTGAGCTTTGATTTTAAATAGTAGAAGCTGATTTAACTATGTTCAACAGTTGGTGGTGCATGCAGCAAAGACAGCCCTGTGTATTTATGCACATTGAATGTCAATATGGTATTTGCTTTCTTTTTATTCAGCTCAATTTGCTTCTAATTTTTCTCTTCCTTTACATAATTTCTTTTTTTAATCCTCACTGGTTGCTAAGTAACTGTAGCAGTATTGCTGCAGATGTGCAATAGGCATATCTGATTACTGTGGTGGTCTTTCTTTTTAGGGAAAAGAAGTCTTTCAGTAAAATAAGAACAATAATGAAAGTAATGATAGACTGATAAAAGATAAAAGTTTTTTCTTATCCCAAATTTTTGCAGCTTTTCATACCTTGTGTCAGCCAATAGTAGAAAGTATTTGTGAGGAGAACATTTTTCTTAAATGGATCAATCACCACAGGACTACCTCCCCTAGGGATCTGTACTGCATTGAATATGGCATAAGGAAGTCTTGTCACAGGCTGCACCTGTGGTGAGACTTTTTTCATAGCACACTCATGCTAAAACAGGGTAGGCCAGAAGCTGCAAGATCATGGACCCGCATTTTTGGCAGCTTCTGTAAATATTTCTGTATAGATCATGAGTCTTATCACTGAGCAAGTTCTAATACTTCTGCCCACGGAGGCTGGCAGTTTCTTTTGCTTTTGTCAGTACAGCACTCCACTTTACCCAAAGTTTTACGGGGATGTAATGCGGGTGACTCTCAGGACAAAATGAAATCTCAGCTCATTTTCATGGCTCTTCACAGTTACTGTGTATGTTATTTAAGTGTCACAGGTGTCCTTTCTGAATTCATCTCCCTGAGCACTGCAGCCCCTCTCGGGCTCCTGGTAGCCAGGAATCTCCACAGCAAGCAAGGCCCTGCCTGTTCCCTGTCACCCTTTGCAGACAGGGTGCCATGCTGTTGTTTACTGTCCCTATCTTCTCCTGCTCCTCTGTGTGTGAAGTGCAAGAGTTAAAATCCTAATTGAACACTAGCTTGGGAGGAAAATAGCAGAATGCCTATGTGACAGTGAATGATCGCTCTACTGATAGATTTCATTTTGGCATTTACTAATTTGGGTGTGTTTGACGTTGTATGTGCAGCAGGATGTTAGTGTAGATTTTTAGCAGCAATTATATATGGATATATTGTCCTCTTACTGTAGGAAGAACAGAAGAATTTTAATTGTTGACATTATTCAAAACTAATAAATGGCATTTTAAAGATGTGGATATTGTACTAATTCTTAACTTTTTCTAGCTGGGTTAGGATGGTTCCATTTCTTTTGTCTTTTTGTATTCAGTTTAATCAAATGTGTCCATTAAGTGTAGGATGTGGCATTTGAATTCTTTTAGGCAATGCTTGCAGGAGATTGATTTTTGCCCATGTTTGCAGAGAGTGAAGGAGTTTACCCATGTAATCTCCAAAAAGGTCAAATCTTGACTTAATAAATGTATGATTCAGGAATGTAAACCTCATTCTTTAGGACATCACATTAATATTTATTGGGGCCTGAATACTACAAAGACCTGCTAATTAGCTACAGAATCTTTTGTGTGTTGGTTAAACTGGCTCAAGAGGGATTAAAATTGCTTCCATTATGATAAATCTGCTAAGCAGTGGACTCATATTCCCATTAATTCCTATGGTTCAGACTAGTGTGCAGGTACATCTTTCTGCCATGACTAATAGTGGTTATGACATTTTTAATAAATTCAGTGAAGAATATTCACTGGAAGGACTACGAGGAATCATTTGCTATTGCTGATAGTAGAGTAAGAAGCAGGCAGCAGCCAGGAAGCCCAGCAGGAGTTACCCAGCTGCATCTGGAAGAGACACTGACCGTCCCAATCCACGCAGAGCAGGAAAAGAGCAAAGACCAGAAACCTGGGCTAGGACTTGCTTAAGGGAAATGACCCAGATATGCCACCAGAACACTAACAGGCTGAGTTTTAAAAGTACAGAAAAATAAAGATGGCCACTGTATTGAGAGAGAGACAAAAGCAACTCTGAAAGTGAAGCAGGGAGAGGAGGGTACTGTCCAAGGAAAGGGCTGCTGTGCACAGCTATAGTTGCAGTATAGTTGCAGTCCCTCACTGCCTAGGTGAGGGAGAATATGTCTGTATAATTTGGAAGGCAATATGGTATAAACATCACCAGGCTGAGCTGAGCCTGTAACTCTACAAGACTCAGTCTGGATCTGGCCCAGAATAAGTAAAGCTATATTTGCATAGTGCCAGCCCTAATCAAATATTGCTTCTGGTCTCTGTTCAGCTGTTTTTCAAATACCTTTGATTACAAAGTTGTGGGTTGGAAAAGATAAGGTTAGATAAAGCAACTAGTGATTTCAGTATTTTTCTAAAGTGGGAAAGAGAATGTATGCAGTGTAACAGTTGAAAACATCTTGGTTCCCTGCTAAAAAATTCCTGGAATGAGTGGGCTTAAGAAACACTTGCAACTAAAGGCTCATGCCTTATGTTAAGGGAAGAAGCCACAGAGTCAAAACTGAACTGAAAAAATAAGTGGGCAGGAAGACCTAAAAAAGAATCATATTGCTCAGAGGACACTAAGCAGAATCACAAAAATCACTTTTTCCTCCTAAGAAATGTGGCAGCTGCTGTTCACAGGCATGTAGAGCCATGTGGGGATAAGAGTATGTTCTGTCAGCCCAGGATCCTGCAGCTGAAACTGCATTTTAACATTACAAGCGGTGATGCAGACCAAGGTAGGAGGATACTGAGGAGGCAGGCTTATGTCTCATGGGGAGGCTGAAGTGGAGAAAGGGAAGTAAGCACTATATATGTTTGAGGAAATTTAAGAGAATGCACTCAAATGTACCTGTGGTTGACCAGTTTAAACCTTGGAGGCCCTTTCTGGATGAGCCAGTAAGAGATAAGTATTGATGGGACCTTGTCTGACCTTGAATCAACAAAAACTTTGTCTTCACAGAGCACATGGCATCTGGAAACAGAGTGATTCAGCTGAAGAACTTTGCACCTCTGTGCAGCATCATCAACGTTGTGTTAACTCTGAAGGGATGATTAAAAAATACTTGGATGCAGCTGTGGGAATTTTAACTCCTGTCATTTTTTTTGTTTGTTTTTTCCTTCTGACAGGTTTTATTCTGAAGCAGAAAAATATCATTTCATAAAACTTCATTTAAGTCCCATGCTCTAAAACCTTCATGACGCTCATTTTTCATGGAAGGGGAGAATAATGGGAAGGGAGCTAGCCCATCTGCATAAACTATTTACCCAGAACTCCTGATGGGGTAAAAGTACAGAGAAGTGCTCTCTGCTCTTTGTTATTGGCACACAGAGAAAGTCAGCCCTCAGAAAGCTTCAGCTGCATCAACTTTCAGCTCAGCACTTCCCTACTGATGCTTTTGAGCCATCATAACAGGAAGAACCAGAAGGACTCCAAACAAAGCGAAGGTTCTTCCAGAAGCTGAAGAGCATGAGAGAAATTTTGGATTAGCTCCAAGAGAGCTCTTTTGTCACAGAACTAAACAGAGCTGAAACAGTCATTGCTGGCTGAAGTGAAGGACAGGGCTGGGCAGTGTTCCCAAGAGGCTGAAGCCTCTCTGCAAGCCCTCTTGGATGGTGCTACACAATGAAAACCATGCACCAAGCAGAGAGGTGGTAGCTAAAAGCATAGATGCCTCCTGCAGGCTCTTTTTGGTGAGTGAGGAGTCAAAATAATGGACAATTTCTAACACTAGCTTAAAGGAATACGTTATGTATCATCACAAGCACATTGCTGGGAGCAGGATTGGGTTGAAGCTGTGTTTGAATATTAATGGTAATCTTTCTTCCCAGCCCCAAGAATACAGTGCTTGGAAGTGGGGAACAATTTGAGAAGGCTCTCAGGGTTTAGTGGTTCCACAAATCCTGGGAAGAGGCATGTACTAATGGTGTATGAGGACACTGAAATGCGTTGAACTGGGTTTTTTTCTGATTATTCAAATCAACTAGGAAAGAGTCTATAAGATTTGAAACTTTTATTTCTTGCTAACACATGTTCACACACACGATGTCATTCTGTTGAATTGTTTCCAGAAGATTAATTATTCTTTAGAAAGATTTTGGCTTTCTCTGAGGACAGTTGCTACTTTTCTACATTAGAGAAATCTTTTGTCTTTGTTTAGCAAATAGGTGCAGTGGGGAAATACTTGCCTGGGAAATTACTGGAGGGAATAAGATGTACAAAGATCTTGATGCTGCAGTCCAAGATAAACAGGACATTGTAATACACTTAGCAAATGAAAATGCAAATCACAGAAAAGTAAAGGAGGAAAAAATACATTCCCTTGCCTGAACATTCAGAGAAAGGGAGAGGGGAAGGTGTTTGACATGCACATTATTTTCAGTCTCCTGCTAATTTAGTGTTATCAGAATTGCTTGTGGCTGTCATTCCATGAGCAAATATATTTGTAGAAATGCCAGCAGTTTCAGACAGATGATGCACTTATCAGAAAAAAAAGTGAGTACTGTGAGGAGACTTCAAGCAAAAGATAACTGGTAGAAGAGGTGTCCAGGAAGACTTCTTGTGCTTATCAGGAGTCTGTTCTTAAAACCTAATCAGTGTGGTGTTAAATTATTAGCTACAGCTAAAGAATCTAATTGGAGTTTCTTTGTTTGTATGTATGAGTTCTACTTATCAGTGTGCTTGGCTTCTCTACAAGCTAACGATGAATTAACATCTAAGCAATGAGATATAGTTAAGGCAAACGCAGAGACAGAGCTGGCAAAGAAGGAATTATTTTTAAATTATTAT
This sequence comes from Pyrgilauda ruficollis, assembly GCF_017590135.1. Classification (NCBI taxonomy): domain Eukaryota; kingdom Metazoa; phylum Chordata; class Aves; order Passeriformes; family Passeridae; genus Pyrgilauda; species Pyrgilauda ruficollis. The sequence goes on along the minus strand of NW_024524377.1, from coordinate 21,086,534 downwards.
GGCTCAAGAAGTAGCCATACCACTCTTTGAGACTTAAGAAGCACAAAAAAAAAAAAAAAAAAAAAAAGGGGGGGGGGGGGAAAGGATAAAACCCACAAGTTAAGGGAAGAAGAAATGTGGAAACAATGAAGGAAGAAATTTGAGAAAGTATATCGAAAGAAAGAGGAATAGAAGTGAAGGAAAGAAGGGTTGTGGGAAAGTTTGGAACATAGATGGACAGAAATAGCTTTGCAGAGGACAAACAGAGGATGGTATCAGAAAAGAGACTAGAATAAGAGAAAATGGAACATGAGAAAATAAAAACAAGCACTAGAATTATGGAATGCATAAGCCCCATTCCTAGCACTGCAGTCACTGAGTGTCACACTCAGACTGATTGTCTAAGGATTTCTGCTGTAACTATGCTGTCAAAATCCATGAAGCCTTGATGTGCCATACATGTGAGTGTATCTTTGTAGGATGAGGCTGCACATAACCAGACTGAGAAGTGCCTTGCCTACAAGCAGATATGTTTCCATGGCATGATCCCAAATGCAGCTCAAGGGTTCAAAGTGACCTACCAAAGAAAATCCCTCTTCCATCTGTTTTGGCTTCTAAATTACAGATTTGTGACAAATATATGAGTCTGAAGGATTCTTACAAAATAACTGCATCTCTGGAATTCATATTTTTGCTTATCAGAATACAGTTTAACAAGTCTTCTGGTACATATGATTTTACTCCTGTAGGAGTAAAAGGCTGTGCGAAAATCTTATGTATATTTTTAATTCTTTTAATGACATCAAAATTTATATTCATGTTAATTTTCAAGTAGAGTTTTTCTTCCAGTTTTATGGAGATGGAGCAATCCAAATTAATGCACCCAATAAATTCCCCTTCGAATTCCTGCTGCATGGATACCAAGTAGGTGCTTTGAAAAAACAAACCTCCAAATATTCCAAATTTTCCAGAGCTGGATTTGCATTAAGGGATCCCTCTGCTAGCAATACCACTGTCAGCCCTATGGTATGTTGTATAGATTTTGATGCTTTTGCCATGGATTATTGATTGGGCACTGCAGTCAACAGAGCTTTAGTGATTCTGCTTCTGCCTTTGGTTACAGCTCTCTGCAGACATCTGGGTATTTGCTCCAGCCATCCCAGGGCAACTGTGCTTTCCAAAGCATTAATCACTGCAGAAGAGCAAGGAGAATAATTGAAGTCCTGTGGGCATTTGAAAGAGTTCAGCCCGACTCTATACTGTGAAGGCAGTCAAGCTTTATGTGTTATGAGACAAATAGAAAATGTTTGAATGGAGTGTGTGGGGGGAGAAAAGTAGATTAAAAGCCACTCACAGCTCATAGCATTTTTTCCAGAGTGCAGACTAGCACTTTGTGTTTAGACAGTAATTTGGGGCTGAGAGGATACTTTAGATCTGCTCCAGCCTAGCTCTGACAACTGTGGGGAGGAGGATTTCCTTACTGACTACATTGATGGCTCTCCTGCTTTCCAGCAGTGCTAATTTCATAGGCTCAGAGACCTTCAGAGACACATGGATACCAAGCTTAAGATAACAGAGGTCTGGGCTTATTTTTCCTTGAAATTTACGTTCATTAATTTCCATGCTCCTACAAATGGAGGTCAGTTTAGGTGTGTTGCCTCACCCATGAACCATCTCAGCAGGTACTGCTAGTTTGTTGTTTGGAAAATGCTTTCTAACACAGGTTTACACAAATAAATTAAATAATGTAAAAACCTCACCTGAAACTGCTACTTGCACCAGTATGTGCTTTAGATGACCCCAGAACAACAGTGCTACTTACAAGTCACTAATGTCTAACATCTCCCAGATAATATGTAACTGGTTTTGATTTTTTTTTTTTTGTTGTATCCCAAAAAAACCAAAGCAAACCATGCTGCAAAAAATCCACAAATCAGCAAAAACACAAACATCAAGCGGGAATGGCTTCTGAAGTAAAAATGGGTGGGAATTTTTGAGCATCGGTAAGAATGAGGGATGTGTTCAGAGCTGATGAATGCTGTGAGAAGAAGCAGACAAATACTTCAAAAAAATGTCTGTCAGAACTTTGAGGAACTTTGGGTTGTCTAATACATAAAATAAAGCAAACCCTAACTGAAAATAACCCCTCACAAAAAAAAACCCAAAAAACCAAAAAAAAACCCCAAAAAACGAAACCACCCCTCCCAAAAAACCAACCAACCAACCAAAAACCAATCAAAAAACTCCAATGAGAAAAAAAAACACACCAAAAAAAAAAAACAAAACCAAAAAAAAAAAAAAACCAACACCCCTCCAAAACAAGCCTAAACAGACAAGGAAGGGTATGGTGCAGTTCAGATATATTTGCCCTGAAACTCTGGAGTTAGAGCAAACAGACAGACGCGACTCAGCTTAAAAGAAATTACCCTTATTCATACAAATGCAGCAGAAAGTTTTCATTAAAAGCAACAAAATGTTATGATAACTCTACTATTATGATGAAATTACTTTCTTAATCTGCACCGCAGCTTACGTTCACATAAGGTTTCAGTCAATCCATTGATTTTTATCTGCTCTTTTGCTGTTTCAAGAAAGAACCACGAAGATTGTGTACAGTTTTCTCTCATTTAAGACAAATGCAATCCTGATGGCTGTGGCCTGAAGGGAAGAACTGCCAGAAGAAGAGGAGAACTGTTAATATTGGCAACAGGAGAGAAACAAAGGGATGGCTCTGAGACACAGTTTGCTGCTGGCGTACAAGGTGAGATATTTCCCTTTGTAACAAGCAGATGCATCATTACATGAGTGAAAGCCTGCAGTTGCAATCCCAAGCACACATGAGGACAAATCAGCTGGTGTAAGTGTGGTTCAGGGTGCAGACGCTGAAGACTGACAAGGCAGGCTAGGAAGTCTATTTGGCAAACCTCCTTTGACCCTGTGCAGCCCTGTGTGTCAGCAAACGTGCTGGAGAGCAGAGGGAGCAGAGGGAGCTGAGGAGCAGCACAGCAGCACTGATCACACAGGTGAGCTTGGAACTGCCAAGACCAATTGGAGTAAGAGGGCAGCCGAGCCAAGGAGCTAAAGCCACCGGCAGAGATGGCAAATAATGATCAGCTGGGGACCCATGGAGCTTCAGGAGCTGTGGGCCTCGTTCCTCAGCAGTGTAGGGAACACATCCCCCCAGCCCAGCCGCTGTAACCGGCGAGACTGAGGTGTTCCCACAGGATAAGAATAAAAGCCACAGTCCCAGCATAAGGGATGAAAGAGGACTATACATTATATAGTGGTTATGTATTAAATACCTCCCTTGTGCCTCCCTGCTTCTTCCTCTCTGCTTCAGTGAAATATTTTTCTAATATTTAAGTTCATCTGCCATTTGCAAATGCGAATAATTAGTTCACTTAGTTTTCTATTTTCAAGTTCCAGTGTATAAATTTAAGCTGGTGTTTATTAGAGACTTCTGAACTTAGAACTCATATAGTTTTGCTGTCAGTAAAAACCTGACAGAACGGTTATACTTCCCAATCTTCATAAACATGGTATTTCCTAAAATATGTTGCAGCTAACTTTTGATTCTAAGCTTTAGTAAACACTCAGTAATGTTTGAGAAATTCCATATGCTGCCATATACTGCAAGGCATCATTAAATTTCATATTTGTTCTTAGACTATATGTGCTGATACCTCTCCTCTTACTGCAGCCTGAACACATGCTCTAGCTGTTTCTAACACGTACAAGGTCATCAAGTGCCTCACTCTTATTTACAGCATGCAGAATTATGTTAAATGCCTCTGTCATCCTCAAAAGAGTGGCTTATTTTTCAGTGGAGATTTTATGTCTAAAATGAGGCACCAGAAGTGATTGGCAATTTGAGATCAATTTGGGTGAGCAGGCTACATTCCTCCCCTCTACTTTCCTCTGGGGTCAGGGATGCAATTGGTAAAGCTGCTTATAATGCACCTTTCTCATTCTAAGTGTGGGTGCTTGGCAGGATATTCTTCACAGGGATCTCTGATGGCTTTGAGATGCTTTCTTGCTCTTACTGTGAGATGTTCTGGAGTTATTAATTTTGAGCCATAAGGCTTGGCTCATTTGTTCTGACTTTTCTTTAAAGAGGGGAAGGAATCATGAACTCTAGTCTTTTCTGTGTACCCTGGATACTAGCTATGGTTTGGGGGAGAAATTAAATAGACTTAATTTTCATTTTTGCAATCTGAAATGGCTGACAGGACGTGGTACTTACCATCCTTAAACTATGCTAAATTGCACAAAATAGGAGAAAGAAATCTGCAATTTAACAGAACTACTGGTAGTTCAGGCATGATTTTTAAAAGATACGACACCTACTATTGAATAACTTAATTTTATTTTTAATTTAAATATGCATGACTTGCTGCATTAGTAATGCATGAAAATATACCTTGTTCTTTCTTAAAAAGGTAAAGTTCTTCTTAACACTCCTATCTGTAGTCTCTGCCTACTTTATGTTTGAGCCCCAACAGATAAACGTCATTGTGGATGGATGGAATGTAGGAGAATAGAGACAGTGGTGAAGGTAATCTCACCCCTAAGGAGTTACAGCTGTGCTAATTATCAAGAATTAGGAACAGGCCTGCCCTTAACAGGCCACAGCTAGATCCAGTTAGGATGGGTATTGTAAAAGAGTAGGTGGGCTGGTGGAGAAGTTAGATGGAGTTTGTTGGCTGTGCAGTGAGGAAGAAAGAGTCAGTGCTGTGAGGAGCTGCCCATGAGAAATCACCAAGAAGGTATGGAGCTTTAGTAATAAGATGACAATGCCTGGTGTTGTGGTTTTTCAGTGATTATCAAGATATTAATTTGTAAACTGTATTTCTGTAGGCCTCTGCCATGTGCTAATCTCTTGGTGGAAATGCTTGTCTGTTATTTAGAGCACCATACTTTTCTAGACCACTTGCTGAAGTTTTTAAGTGATCAACTGTTACTTCCAGTAATACAAAAATAGCATGTCATTACCATTTAGCACCAGCTCCAAGGATTTAATTTTAAACTATTTCTCCTTTCCCTGACTGAAGAAATGCCTCTGCAATAATTTTTAACCTTTCATCAGCATAATTGCTAAATAATTAACAATGGTTAAGTTATGAGAACCTGAGAAATTTGAAAATTATTACTGAAGTATGTATTTCACCAAAGCAATGACCTATATGCATCCGCTTCAAAATAAAAGCAAAATGTAATTACTAGCGGCAGCAGTTCTAAGTCTTTTTATGTGCTTATTCCTAAGTCAGCTGCCTTTGGTCCTCTGTTAGGGCATAAAGATCCATCTCACTGCAAAAACTACTTGTGTGCTGAGGCTGAGCTCTCCTTCTCCAAGGTTATCTCATAATGCTTTGTAATGCCTTAATTTCCATTAATAAAAATTAGTTATTCCACAGAATAAGCCATGAAAAACAATGTAAAGGCTCTGCAATACCTTTCTATTTTTATGGCAGATATTATTTCCTTTCTTCTGTTAGCTGAGCTGATTTGCATTTGCATGCTGAGCTTTTCTTCAGTTTCTCCAATCTTCTCTATGAGCTCCATGTGCTGATTTTGGATCTGCCTTTTATATACCATTTATGAGCTGACAGTCCTCAGTCTCTCCATCCTGTCCCAGCTCTGTGAGTCATCGGGATTTATTCACTCTCCTTTGTCTCCTAACTTGGGTTAAAAACTGCACAGTCTGCTGGCATCCTGATGACCCACTAATCTGGCTTCCAGCAACTTGTGGGCCCTTATGTCCTCTCCTGCCCTTTGTTCCAGGCACTCCCATTCATTCTCTACTCAGCACAATCTTAACATTTCTACTGCAGCTCTGTGTAACAAGGGGAGGAACTGGAGCTATTTGCTGGTGGGGGTAGGAGAAGCCCGGGAGCATGAATGTACAGCATAAATCTGTCAGAAGCCTGGCTGGTCCCTAATTGATTTTTTTTTTCAAGTTCATCCTTTGGGTGAATGTTTGTCTTCCAAGCAGTTTTTGGTAAAATCATGGAAAGTTCACAGTGACTTTCACTCACCATTTTGAGAGTGTGGATATATCTTATATCTAATCAAATACCTGCATCTCCCCTGTCCACAATATTCTTTCCACCTTGGTAGTGCTTCTGTTGGTGAATGTGCCTCAACAGCTATAACTACCCTTTGAATTGCAATTCCCAATTTCAGTTTCATCCAAGCATCTCATAGCCACTTCTTTCTTTCTGCATTCTTTCCTATATTATAGTGCCATTCATATTCAGTCAATTTCTTTTATTCATGAGGTTTTAGGGGAAGTAGTGGCAGAGAGCTTCTTTTGTTTTGTTTTTTTTTCCGTTAGAGGTTCCAAGTACACAGTCGGCTGAACTATCAGTAGTGTCTTTACAATTCTAATGACCCTTCACTCCTGTCACTTTATTTATGCCTTTGAGCTGTTTAAATCAGAGGCACCTGGATGGAAACAAAGTGAAGTGGCCACCTGAGCGTTTTTACAAATAAAAGTAATGTGTCTGGTGCTTCAACTAAATCCCTACCACTTCCTCCCAGAGTATTTAGCACAAGGGTGTTCAGCAGGCTTTGGCTTTGTTGAACACCTGCTCAGAAAATCTGCTGACTACCAGAGGCCCCAGGAGCACAGCAGCCCCTTCATGCTTGCTTTTGAAAATGTTGGTCTAACACCAGCACAGCACTGTGATCCTCTCCGACAAAGTCCTCTAAATGCAAATTTTAATCAATGCCATTTCCTCATAAATCAGTCCCTCTGGCTTTGTAATTATCAGCACCAGCTCTGAATTGTCATTACACTTCTCATATTGATGTCCAGATTGAAAGTGATATCTTCCTGTGCTGCACAGGAAAGCATTATCACTTAGCTGCTCAATCAGGGACCTGAGAATAGGATATGAAGCTGATTAGCACACCTTCCTCTCTCCTGTGCACAAGGTTCCGCCACTGCAGTTTTCCTGCTATAAAGCTTTTTCATCTTTATTCCTCATTTGAAACAACCCAAATAAACAAAATCTTCATTATGCTTGTGCAGCGCTTTCATTTATAGCTATTTTTAAGGAATGCAAGAATGAAAGTTGAACCAACATCAGCCTTATTTTATTGTGCAGTTCACAAATAATGTGGCCATAATTGCTGTTTCCCTTTCCTCTTGTGCTAACATTTTTGTAGCCTCCTACTTTTTCTGAGAAACTGAAAACCTCTAGATCAATAAAAAGAAAGTGAATTTTTGCTGAAATGACATACAGATGCCTAAGCTTTCAAAACCACTATGAAATAATTCCCCTCTAGAGCAAAAAATATGTGAAATTTGTTGGCAGGAAAGTGCACATACTGCTTCATGTATAGCTAGAATTAAAAAAAAGTATTCTTTTTATATTGTAATTATTTGGAAGATAATTGTGTGCATCCTGTTTTCATTACCAATAAACAGAGCTGCTTTATTGATTTAATTATGTCAAAATAAAATGCTTCTATTAGATTGTTTAGTTTCCTTATGATTGGATGTAACTTGGTTATAACTATTTTATATATATATTATTGGTGGTGTTTATTGTTAATATAATCATGAAAATGAGAATATGATCTTATTAAAAAGTACTCTCCTTTAACTACAACAAATGGTAATATTTTGCATCTTTTGTAAAATTTATTTCCAACTATTTTAATGGAGGGTCTTAAATAGATTTTTGTGAAGTGGTGAGAAAAATCTATACTTTGGCATTTAAACCTTAACTTAGAAATGGAGATTACATTTTTAAAAGATTGTATAGTGACTCAGTACTCAGGATACTGTAGTTTATTAACAGTTTTGGGAGCTGTGCTCTGCCAGGGAAACCTAAAAATGTAATTGAAAAAATGCATGGTGACCACTGATAAAAATAAAGATATTAGTCAATATGCAGAAGAGAAAAAGGTTAAATTTATTCAAGGGGAAAAATTTTAAGGCATAATCTGTATTAACTTCAAGTACAATGTTTTATTTACCAAGTACAACACCAAAATACTTAGGGCTTTGTTTTCTGTTTTGCTTTGCTGCAGATTAACTGCTGTGAATGTTCCAAACTGCACATCCATGTCCTGCTCCCTGTGAGAAGCAGAGAAATGCCACACATTTTCAGCTCTCATCTGAAAGGGGTCCTACACACCGACTCTGGGAAGTAAAGTGCCTTTGGTTAGAGTAACTTGGGTCTGGACTCAAATGGACACTTTACAGAACAGAGGGATCCAAAGACAGGTTTGTTGGTTTGACTCATCTTTCACTCAGCTCATTGTGCTGTTCCAAAAGACTGCTGGTAAATGAAAATCTGGTTTTAAGTCTTTTATATTATTTGCATATTTATATGGTTTAAAGGTGATCTAAAGTTCAAAACTGCCAGTGGAGCTACAGAAATATTTGAGATGAACAGGGCTCCTTGTCACCAGAGGCAAGCTATACAAGATTTGCACTCTGGTGCAAAAATTATATCTATTTCTGTAGATATTTTACTGAAACAAGCAACTTCATATACATGAGCAGTCAACTTCAAACAAGAGCACTAATTGTACTGGTGAGGCTCAGCAGGACTGAAACAAGAATTATGAAAAGACTTTTCTTCCTGTTCCATCAAAAATGGTTTAATTTCTTACAATGCGTTGAAAATTAAAAAGAATGAAGGAAGGAGTTGTACATAACTTGCAGGGTGATGTTTGTGCAACTCAAAAACTCTGGTTGATGTCAAACCATTTTTGTGTTACTAAATATCACAGCATAGGTGTAAACTGCCATATTCTGACAGAGTTTGACGTGTTCAAAAACTGGAATATTGAAGGACCCTTGAACTTTGCTGTTGCATCAGGGTGAAGCCACTTGAAGAATGGCACAGAAGCAGCTTAGTAAACCTTGGCTAATCAAATTTGTCAGACAGCAGGAAAATGTTTGAAGAGAAGGATGGATACCAGGAAAGGCACAATGGACTGATTGAGTACTGTGAGGGAAGGGCATGTGTGACTTAACAGGAAGGATTTACTTTTTAACTCAGGCTAGAGTTTGATGAATATTTCCTTTGATGAAAGTGCTGGATAAATCAACTTTGTAGAGAGGGAAGGAAGCTGGTTTTGATCTTAGTTATTTCTCCAGCCTAGCTCACTGTGTGACAGCACAAATTAAAATGAACAACAAAAGGCAGTGGCAAGAAGGGCAGGTGAAAGTGAAGTTAGGGCTTATCAAAGTCTGTCTGAGCTGGTCTCCTGTGGAGGAGAGCCTGTTTGGAGAGACCTGTACTGACAGAGGCATGGGTAGGCAGAATGGGTGCATTGAGAGCCCTTTGAGTAAAGCCAGAGTGTGCTTGCTAGGAGGGAAAGGCAGGGAGGAAACCTAAACAGAAATGCGTAATGAAGTTTCTGCTGTTAGCAGGAGGCAAAGCTGAGCAGGCTGCCTGCTTCCCTCATGGCACAACACTGAAGTGTAGACTCCAAGCAGGTCAGCAAGTCTGAGTTTGGAAAAGGGCTCCACTTCAGCAAGAGAGGGTGCTGAGGAGTTTTATAGAAGAGTGGGCACTAGCACTGGTGACAACAACCGACAGGCGTAAGGACATCCTCCTGTGAGGGCTCCGAGGTGGCCAGTGAAAACATCTGGGGCCTGCTTATCCTGAAGAAGGTTTGAAAACATACCGGTTTTGACTGCATACACTTAGCATGCTCATGAATTTTAATAAGGAAGGTTCATCAGGACAATTTGCTGCTAGGTCAGGATAAAGAAAACTGAGAGTTTAATTCATACTACATCGTGTTTTCAAGCTGCTCACTGGTACATGGGAAGAATATGAGGGATTTTACTATTTTTTCTTTAGAAAGGATCATTTGCTGATATAAAGTTTGCTATGAGTCTCTAAGGGAAGGGGTTTTAACTTTTTTTTTACATACAGAAATGTAAATTTCCACATTTTGCAAAATTTTATGTAGAGTAACTTAGTATATGATAATATTTTTTAACAATATTTGTTTTTATCAAAGGTTTTCAGTATTACCTTATTAAGTAAAAGTTGTTGCATGATTTTACTAATCTCTGCCCTATTTTCTTCTCTCAGTATGAGCTGTTCTGAAATTATGTTCATGTACTAAGACAAAGTGCCAAGTACCTAATTTAGTACTCAGCAGTTACATCCAAATTTCAGTTATTGTATAACACCAAATACTCTAAAGATGACATGCTCAAGAAATACTTGCCTCAGAAAATTATCAGCACTTTGGATTAGACAGTATTACTCAAATTCCATTTAAATTGCACTTTATTCTCAAGGTGGCCTGAATGACTTTAAGAACCTGTTTGTAATGTGTGTGACCTCTGTGACTAAGATAACTATTGCCCACAGTTGTGCAGAAAAAAAAAGATACAGGAAGACTTACAAACTACGTGTGAACTATGTAAAAGAACAACAAAACAAGAATTAATCAGTGGGATTTTAAAACACTTACATGGATTAGAAACATGTACTGTGATTAGGCTCCAAGGGCTTTTGGTTGTGTTCGAAAATCCTTGCCATTCTGACAAAGATTTCAGAAATCATTTATGTTAAGGATAAACATACTTCATTATATTTGAAATGACCCTTCAAAATGCACTAAAGTAAAGCTTGTACAAAAAAGTTTTGATAAAACAGTGAGAAATATATTCCATGCGTTCTGAGATGCTTTATTTTTTAAATTATAGCTACAGGTATAATTACTTTCTTTGGAAAAATAGTTGAATTTTTAGCCATGATATTCTCTCTGTCTTGAAGAGAATTTCTGACTCTGCATGAACATTGAATATTCAGTAACTGAACATCAAATAACACTGAATCTCTATAAAATAAACTCATTTTGACTCAGAGTTGCAATTTAAAGCTTCTACATGAACATAATAAACTATGAAGTCAGGTAGCTCTAAGGACATCTATGCAGATATAGAGAAGAATTTTAACCAGCTCAGCCAGTCACTCCTAAAAATTACTTTTCTCTGGAAGTGAAGAGCCCTATCTCTTATTGCCTCTAAAAAATAGCTCATATTATTGACCCTCTTTCAATTCACTTTTGCTAACAATGATTGTGATTAGTGTTAGTGTATAACCTAACCTTGAAGGATGCTCTTGTTTGTAATATAAGAAATTCAAGCCATATGAAGAGGAACCTATGCAGAACCTTGACTTATTTGTATAAATGAACAGTTTTTGTCAATGTAGAAAGATTATTTATTTAGACTCAGAGAAAAGGCTATTATTGGGAAACTCCTTTCAGTTTATCCTCTTTCCAAATACTCCCCTTATGGCCCTCTAAAGAAACTTAGAGAAGAGTTTTTTTCTCAAGAAGGTGCTTGGTAACATCACAATGTTAGAACTGTGCTAAAACGTAGAATTGCACAATAACGCATGCAAGAATTGTAAAGCTGTCTTTTCTAAGACCACACAAAGTAACAGCTACAGTACAGGGCACCCAGTTCTCAATCCCTGACCAACATTGCCATCTCTTTTATGCTGTGAACATTTTGCTAATAGTCAATTTTGAAGCTGGAAATGAAATGTAAATCTAATGTAAGCAAAAATGGTGGTGGTACTGAGTGTGGCTGCCTCTGCAGTGCTGATACACTCCATGGTTGAAGAGCAAGGCAGCTGCAGGGAGATGGCAATCAAATCTCATTAGAAAAATCCCCATTCTTTCATTTTTTGTGGTGTAAGCAGAAGAAAGCATCATGGAGCTGCAAATATGGTTCCAGCAGAACATTAGGTGCTTTGTAGAGGAGCCATTCAAAGTGTCATTGACTATTATCTCTCTCTCTCTCTGAGTTACTTCCACAGTTAGCACTTCAGAGTCATGTCTTCTCACAGCTGCTATGCCTCATGTGATAACTAGTGTGGTAAGTACAGTTCCTCTTCCTCAGCAAACACCAGCAGTAACCCCTGATCAGATTGAGCCATTGGGAGACAGAGTATGCTGCAGACATCCCACCAAACCTGCTCAGTGGTATGGCACAAGCACCTCACAGAACAAGAAAGTTGGTCCTCGTGTCCCTCCCCTGTGGCCACAAACATGACCTGAGACGTGCCCATCTCCGTTCTGCTGCTGTGTACCTTCTGACTGAAGCTATAGGATCAAGATCCCTGCACTTGTATCAGGTCATGTTTGTGGCCACAGGGCAAGAACATGAGAAGCAATTTTCTTGTCATGTTAGGTACTGTGGAGAAAGGAAGGCATTCCCCCTTGTATCAAAAATGCTCAGGGTCTACTTCCAGCCCTAAACCATTTTCCCTTCGCAAGATGAAATAAATTTGTAAGGAAACCATGTTCATCTTGAAGAAATCTGAACAGAAAAATACTAAGCACAGATAGATTTGCTTCCTTTTAAATATTTCTCAGGAAATGCAACCTTTAGGCTATTTTTTTTTCTTTTTATACAAGAAAGACCAAGTTATGAAAACTGTACTTCACAGAAAATAAAAAGTAATTAAAGAAAGTAACAAAAGTCACTGCCAAGTTTGCTGCAGGAAGCACAATCCAACAGCCTCTAGTACTTGGAAGGACATGATGAGATCAGGGGATACTTTATTGTTTCTACCTGAGCATTAAGAAGCACATGAAGAAAACCCACAAAACTCTCCAGATTCTTCAGAATCTTGCAAAGTTTCATATTGCTCTATCTCATTACAGGCATGTCATTCATACCTTTACAAAATGAAGGGTTTATCTTTTTTATATATAATTAAACAACTTCAAAATTATGATGAAGCTTTTAACATATTGTTTTAGACACCCGCTAATAAGTACAATAAAACATAGATCTTTCAAAACCTGCTAGTGCTGGCTACACAGAGTGCCAGGCTTTCAGCCTGTGCTAGTCAGTAAACAAAATCTCATGGGTTTGGGCTATTTGGGACTCGAGTTTCAAATTCTATTAAGAGCACAATTTAAGGCTTTGTTGTAATTGTTTCAGAAGAAACAATCACTTCTCAGTTCAGGATTAAATCCTAGTATTTGTGTTTAAAGGGGCATTTCAAATCTCAATGCTAGTAGGTGAATGTGGCTTACCTTCAGAAGCCAGTGAATGGTAGTTCATGAACTGAATTCTGCAGATCTTTTGTTTGTTTCTGTGATGTTTTGAGTGTGCACTGAATGCTTGTATTTTTCTGTCACTTTCACTTCCCGAACTCCTGATACTGTTTATCCTCATAGAAGGGGCTTTTTTCACTGTTTTTCCAACATGAATCTGGCTGTAAGACAAATACATAAGGTTTTAAAGTAGTAGATGCCTCTGCTTCTTACCTGTGAGTATGATGATACCATCTTGTCATGATCAAAAAGCTCCATATGGAAAACATTCCACAGCTTTTATTTACAATTCATTGCTGCCAGCCTATACTTACCCCACTGCATGCAGTTATTTGCTTATTTTCAGTATATACCTTTTATGAACTGGACTGCTCTGTAAGTTACATCTCTTGCCAATACACTGGATGCTGCTGGCTTACATTAACTTAACTGCTCACATTCATTTTTGTGCTACAAGTAAAATCAATTGCCTATCTCTTGCAGGGAGATGTGGAAGCAAATCAGCGAGGCAGCAAGGTAAATCATTCCAGGCAGAGAATTTGCAGCCCACCAGGTGCAAGGCTGTGCCTAGCAGCACCTCCCTTGCCCAGGGGTAAGTGGAGCAAAAGGGAAGGCATATCACAGGCCTGTGGGGTGCTGCACAGGATGGCCAATGTCATATTTGTGTGACCAGTGCCACCATGAGTTGGTGTCCAGTAGAAGTGTATGGGGGTTTTGTTTGTTTTTCTTTGAAGGCTGATTTTTCTAGAAGTGCAACGACTGGAGCTGGAAGCAGTAACTCTGTTGTGAGAGCACTGCTCTGCCCTGTAACAAAGGCTCTGTTGTGCTGGCACGCAGCACAGTGCCCAAAGCTCAGGATGTTTTCATCCTATTTGCTTTCATTTGTATTTGAGTTAACCTGGCACAGCTACTGGAGAATAACACCATATACTAGGGGTCATTTTAATCAAATGGATCCTTGATACTCTGATTTCTTCCTACTGGCAGTTTGCATGGAAAAGGCAATTAACTACAACTCTAAACTGATGGCATGACCTTAAAAAAATTGTCAGATTCTGTCCTGGCAACTCATTCAGAAGAGTATGCACCAAAAGTCACAAAACCTGTTGCATTATCTTTATATTTAAACTAGCATATCTCCAACCAAAGTACAAATGAGTCACTTTTGGGTAATTCTCTCTTATGGAAGGCACTGCAAGAATTCTGTCCCTCCTCTGCAGGAGAAGCTTTGTTCTGTCCTTAGGAAAAGACTCCAGTTGGGAACAGAAAAATGGAGAAATATGGTCTATGTCCTTTTGGCCTTTCCCTCTCCCTCCTTCTTTCCCACTCCTCCCCTCTCCCAAAAGTAACCATAAGAAAATTTATTAGGATTAATGAGCTCATGTGTACTGAAAATTTGAGGTCTACAAGGCAAAGCAAAACCACCCAATTTATAGTATAGGCTATGTGATAGGAATGGTACACAGAGTGTAATAACTGCACTGTGGAGCATCTTAGGTGAAATAAGAGAAACATTCATGTATGACAATCAGCTGTAGTTTTTCCTTTGAATTTTGTCTTGCTCCTTTTAAAGATATATGTGTCAGTGAGTCCCACTGAGCTTTCCCATGTGTTGGGAATCAGATCATTCACCTAGTGTTCTGAATTACTATTTGTCAGAGCTTACAAAGATACAGCCTGAGTGATCTCAAGTAAATATTGATGAATAGTGAAAGCTTCTATTATCTTAACTTTTGCCCGCAAGTATACAATAAACATAAATGGAGAAGAGTGATCTAAAAGTTCTATCTGGCACATTCTGAAATCATTAGTGAAAATGCTTAAAATATTGCTAAAGTTTTACTCTTTTAATAAAGTAAACAAATAATTTATTTGGTTCTGTACAGAAATTACTTTTGTTGGGGACCTGATGAAGATAAATTATCTCTATCTCTACAGATTGTGAAGGAAGTAATTTTGCCCTTCCTCTTTGCTGCTGCTGTTTTAAGTATTCTTCCAGGAAAGAAAGGTCCAACAGAGAAGGTATGTTCTCAAGGCTGACAGGCCTTGGCTGAGAGGCCTCATCTGCAAATCTGAATGACAATATCTATAGCTCGCGCATGTCCAGAGGGTGGTGTTGCTGAGAGAGGGACAGCTTTCTGAGTTAGCAGAGTACCACAGGCATGCCAATGGTGACAGTGAGGGTGACGGCTGCAGCAGAAGCAACCAGGAAAGGTGGTGAACAGAGGTGGTTCTGCAAACTCTTGTTTTGAGAGAAGAAACAAAGCAGTTGCAGCCTCTGTGAACCAGTTTTCATACTCAGAATGAGATTTACTCAGAATGAGTAAATTATATTCAGCTGCTTTGTTAAAAACCGGAGCAAAATTATGGTTAAGATAGAGTTTGCAGAAGCCAATTTTTTAAAGAGCCTTTAGGTCACCTAATGATGTATTCAGCTAGGAGATTTAAGACTCCAATCTGTCCTAGAGTGGTTAGGCTGAATGCAAGGCAAGTGTCCCAGCCAGCTTTCTTCACAACACTTCTTTGTGCATTTTTGCCCCTATAATTTTAATATTGGCATTAGGGAGTTTTAGGCTGTTTGTCCAGGAGCTAAGACAATAGGTTATTATCTGCCATCGGAGGGGGAACAAAATACACGTCAGTGCTGAATTGGACTAAATGATCCTCGTGGATCCCTTTTAACTCGGGGTATTCTGTGATATATTCAGGATATTCTGCGACACTCTGAGTGCAGAAACGTTGGTGTTGAACGGCCCTGGGGGCAGCCGACACCTGCCTGAGGCACTCCCAGCGTTCACCTGGGAGCCGCTGTGCTCGCATTCAGCACGCACAGCGCGTCTCTCCAAAGAGCAGAGCCAGAGCACTGTTATCTTAACGCGGCTGCCGTGCTGCAAACTCCGCAGTCGGTCAGACTGCCGCTCGTCCCACGCTGGCAGTTTATCACGACGGTCCGTAGCTGCGGGGTCCCGGGCCGGGCGGTGCCGCGGCCTGCGGGCGCAGCGCTCGGCACGGCCGCATTGTCTCCGGCGGGGCGGGGCGGCTCGGGGCGAGCGCGGGGGCGGCGCTCAGCGAGGGCAGCGGGCAGGGGCGGGCCCGCCAGCGCCCGGCGCTCGCCGTCTCCTTGCCGACGGAGGAGGGGTCGGAGCCGCCCCCGTCCCCAGGGGCTGCCGCCGGGCTAGCGCGGCGGTGCGAGGCGGCCGAGGTTAGCCACGGCAGCCCGGCCGGAGCGGGCGGGTCCAGACTCCGCCCCGCGTCCTCCCAGCCCGGGCTCCCGCAGCGCCGCATCGGGTGAGTACCCGCGCTCCGCAGCGGCTCTGCCCTGGCCCCAGCCCCGCGGAGGGCGGCGCAGGCCCTGCGGCCTGGCCGCGCTTTGTTCGCGGGCGGCGGTGCCGGCGCCGCGGGGCGCTCCGCTCTGCCGTGCGGCGGCGGCTCCGGCTCTCCCGGGGCGGCGGGGCCGTGCTGCGGACAGCCTCTGCTGCGAGCTCGTCCCGCTCGCTGCCCCGCGGTGGGTGCCGCCGGCCGCTTGCGTGCCGGGGCACGGCGGTCGGTGCGGCCCAGGGGAACCCGCGCAACAGGTTCGGGCATTGTTCGTGCCGCCGCGGTGGCGGGGGGGGCTTCCCAGGGGGGCTCCCGAGTGGCCGCCGCCGGCGGAATTTTTGCCTTTGTGCGGGCGCCGCCGCGGGTGTCGCGGCAGGCCCGGCAGGGAAGGAGCGGGGTGCGGGCAAGGGGAGCAGCCGGAGGCAGGCGGGGGCGGGAGTTGGCTCCCGGCGGGGATTTTGGCGGTGCGTGGCCGCCGGGCCGGCCGGCGGGCTGGGGACGAGTCACGGCCGTGTCACCGCCGCGGCGTCGGCGCTCCTGGGTTTCTGGAAGCGCTGCCTGGTCGAGAAGCTGATTCACTGCTGAAGACGTGGTTGCTCATAGCTGTGGTTACCCTTTCTTTGGTTTTTTTGACAGGTCTATTGTCCAGCAGTTTTGTCTTCTCCCCCAGAATTGTGGTGTCCCTTGCTACCCCCTCATAGAGCTCTTTAGCCAGGCAGTTTTATGAAGGCTATGCACTAAAGCAACAGTTTTTGTTAATGAATTTAAACGAGTGTATGGAGGCAAGAGTGGAAACAATTGAGAGAGTGTTTTTGTTTTTTTTTTTTTTTTTGACTTTTTGTAAGTTTTATAATGACCAAAACTGATGAGGTTTATGTGGATATGTATTAATATATGCTTTTGTCTGTTGCTCTCTCATCTTTCTGCATCCCAAAGGAAATACTGGTCCTCTCCATTTTTAGTATTGCAGTGTCTGCAGTGTCCTCACAATTGGATCCTGACTTTGTTCATGCATTAAAATTCACTGTGATGAGGAAGTACTGGGTTTCCCCCCCTTTTCTCCCTTCCGTGGCATCACCTGCTAAGATTCATTGTATAGTAAATAATGAATATTGTTACTACATTATAGGATTACTAATAGTTATTACTTACTGTGCTAATAAGGGTTCCCCTTTATCTGAATATGAGTATTTATAGTCCTAATGCCATTGTCTGTACCAAGCAGAAACCTAAGAGATAAAAGGGGAAGGTGGACTACAGAATAGAACTGAAGCTTGCTCAGAGAGGCCTATGGCTTGGTGAGGTGCTGGTCATGCCTTGCTCTTTCAGGAGAAAAGCAGCAAGGCAGAGCGCTGGAGCAGGCTGCTCAGGGAGATTGTGGATCTTCCTCTCTGGAGCCATCAAACCCCCTGCCTAGGCTGGGTCACCACCAGCAGTTACACAGCAATGCGTCCAAATGGGATTCCATTAGAACCATTCAAATAGATGATCTCCAGAGGTCCCTTCCAATCTTAATAATCCTGTGATTCTGCGACAATCTTCCACCAAAACTAAGAGTAATTACAGTGTGGTTTTAGGGGTGGATTTTTGGATTTTACACAATTCTTTATGTCATTGATTGCTGCTTGAGGAGTGCTGTAAAATCATCTCAGCTGACCATTTTTCCTGGAGTAGTTTGCTAATAGATTATATTTTGTTTGAAGTTTCATTGATCAGTGACATCAGTTTTCCTAGAAGTACAGTTTAAAAAATGAAATAGATGTGTTTTTAAATTTGTGGGCTGTAATACTAAATTGGCTATGGATTCAAATTTCTCCGTTAAGCTTATGTAAACAGAGGAAATTCACATGGTTCTGTCATTTTCTGTCAACAAAGTAAAGCAGTCAGGTGAATTTCAGCTCAGTCTCAATTGGCTGTTGCTTGAGAGTGGTAGGAGGTAGGGAAACCAGAGGAATTTCTGTAAGACCTTTAATACAGTGCTACTTAACTGTCAAGAATCTTTAGGACTAGATTATAAAGAGGAACATCTTTATTCCCCAGTGAAGATAGGCGGGGAAATACAGAACACCTTCAGTAGGCAGCTTCTGATAAAGTAGGCAGAGCCTACCCTGGAAATGATGTTGCAGGATTTCCAGTGTGTCTGTACTTAAGCTGTCTCAAGGACTTGCTGTTTGTATTTTTTCCCAATCTATAGATGTGTCCTCTTGCCTTCTTTCCCATCTTTTTGAGGCTGACTAGAAAACGTCCATTAATAGAAGGGTGTTTTTAATTTAAATTTACTGTTGGATTACTGTAATAACTGATCTGTCAAAAAAATGTAAAACCAGTGAAGTGTGTTTGTCATCTTGACTTTGCCTTTTACACAGTATACACTAATTTGAACTTTTGGGGTTTTGTTGTTGGGTTTCATTTAATGGGTGGAATTTGATTAAATTACAAGGCTTTGTGCAAGTCTTACAACATTTGCTGAGGTTTAACGTTGATGCTTATGTGTTAATTCCACATCTTCTAACACAAAGAGGGATTATTTATATTTTCTTACTCAAGTTATACTTTGCTTTTTAAAATTTTATAGTAATGAGTACTTTTGTAGGAATACCTTCTTCCTCTCCACATAAAAATCTACTAACAATGTTGTATTTTCAATTAAGCCTGGAACTTCATGTAGGTTACCTCTGATTGAAAGCATACTACAGGGATTCTGGTTCTTGTTACTTTCCCACTGCTTCCGGTGCTGCCTCAGGAGCATTGCCTGCTAACTATAAACAATGTTGATGTCTACCATATGTTTTGGTAGAAAGTGCAGGATTCCTGCTGTCCCACTAAACTCAAATGCCTAGCTTACTAGTATTTGTGAATATACAACAGAAATCTTGACTCCCCTATTGTATAACTCTGTAAGAAACTCTTGTTTTCAATCTCCAAGGAAATAAAGTTTTAGATTGAGTAGCAAAATCAAAAAATATGGTCAAATACTTTTTCATTTAAATTTACAGAACCCGGGATCTGGAGCTCAAACTTGTAACCCTAGCAGACAGTTTTGCATTCCAGTACCAATGGTAAGTAAGATAGGTCTCTTCCAAAAATAAATCTTTGTAATTTTCATGCGTTGTATTTGGTTCTTATGAAACTTTGATACCGATGAATATACTGCCTAGAACAACATCTTTGCAGTTGGTTTTGTAGAAACTTACTTAGGCTTTAACTTGTGCCTTCTTTAACTTCTCTGCTTTACTTTGTTTTCATTTTGTGACTTCTAAAAAGTCTTTAAAAGGCACTATAACATAAACAAAACTGATATTAAGGTTAAATTAGGTTGTTTGGCCATGCAGCTCACAGTGCAGCTTGCGTTCCTGTGTCTCACGTAGTAGCAGTGTCTCACAAGGAGAAGAGTGGCTGCAGGTTTGTTAGAGGGTGTTTAAGCATAAGACTGGAGATAAGTGAATTCTACTTTTAAGAGGGTTCTGTGATAGTGGGAGAGAGTAAGGAAAGAAGTTTTAATAGTATCAAGGTAATTGTTGCTGCTCTGATGGTGTTGATAAGCTTCTGCTGGAAGATAAATGAGAGACTTGGGAACGTTGATTGAGCAAGTAGAAAAATGTGTTGGCAAAGCTTTTAGCTCTTCAGACTAAATAAGAGTGAGAGATTTTTGAAGTTAGGATAACCTTACAGCAGATGCTAAACTCAACAAGGAAGCAAGTGGAAATCAATCTGGAGTGTTGTTTTCCTGTTTCCAGGTGAGAAGATGAACTGCTGCATTTTGGACAAGCTGAAGTTTGGAATGCTGGGACGTAAAGAACCCATTAAGAAGGAAATTACGGTAGTTAAGAGGAAATGAAGGTATGACTTAGGGCTTTGCAGAAACAATAATTCAAAGGAGATAGATATAGTGGGTATGTGAGAATTCGGAGGCAAGATCACTTCCTATGATGTTGGCAGAATTGTATTTGAGATGTCTTCTTAGTGAGGTATCATGAAGGATCAGTGTTGACCAGACCAAGTAAGGCCAAAGCAAAAATATGTTCTAAAAATAAGATAAATGGGCTTGATATTGTCTTGATGTTTTGGTCACTGAATGATATTTATGGCTAAACTTGAGACCTCAGTGCAGATTGTCTGTTTTCTTTCTGCTCGTGTTCTGTTTGCTAATTCTTTCATTTTGCCTTCTTACTTATAATAGAATCATTGGAAAATGTATGAGTGTTGCATCTATGCAGGATGTTCCAGGCAGCAGCTTAGCGAGCTTGATTTTATTTTCTCTGAAGCATGTGACCATTTGTGTATTGGCTTATTGATTTATTTGTTGGTAGTGGAAGGCTGCATGTTTTATTTTGAGGGGGTAGGAGAGAGGGAGAGGTGTTGTGATTACTGCAGGTGGTTGCTGTGGCTGATTTAATTTGTGATTTGCAGTTGACATGTTCAGAATTTTTAATCTGAGTGCAGAATTGTTAATCTGAGTACAAAAACTGAAGACATCCATGAAAATTAAGATTCATTTCTCCTGTACCCACTAATTTAAGGACATCTTAGATAATTATCTTCGCTCTCTAGAGCAGTGAATTAATGGATTTCTGAAATATGTGAATAAGGTATTTATTTACCAGATCTGGAATATTTCAGTGTCTTGTACTTTCATGTTTGGTTAATATTAGCAAAATTTTCAAGTTATTTATTTCTTATTGAAGGGATTTTTATTATTACCCTTATCATGGATACTTTGTGTATTGTAGAGTGAGGACAAAACAGTAATTTTTAATTATTTTTTTTTTTAAGGCAGAGGAAATTGTTCAGGGTGTTTCAAGGTCTACACAAAATCATACTCTTGATCTGGTAACTTTTTGATCAGGTAGCAACCCAGAGCTTTAGGGATTTGTAAACAGACTTTTTATTAGCCCCTTCTTCTTTGTTGTCTTGTTTTGGTCAGTTTCCTCCGCTCCAAAAGAATGACTGCTTTTGTGTCTGCTGCACAAGATGTCTTTCAGTGTAGGGGAGCATTTCTTTTTGCTCCACTCAGTGGAGTGTCACTGTGCTGAGCTGCAAATTGAATCCTGGGGCCCTGAGCCACATGCAGTTGTAACCAATGCCAAATATGTGTATTGTTATGAAGTGGTAGATTGTTTTCTTATATAAGTATTGCAAAAAGAACAAGAAGTTCTAATCTTGCACCCCAGAGGAAAGTGTTTTTCATTTGTTCCAGACTGCCAGCAGTTGCACTCATCGGTACAGCTGTTTGTCTTTTGACTTCCCTGCCCATGGCCTGGATTGTCCAATCTCATTCCACCCGCTGTCCTAGTTCATTTTATGAAGTACTGAAGGCATAGGAGCTTTCTGGTCTTTCATCACAAACTGGTTTTGGCCAGTTCCTTAATGAGCTGGTGGTAAGGTATTTATTTTTCCATGCACTTGTGACTTATATGCTAGTTTGGCTTTGTTTGTTGGGGGGTTTTGTGTTTGTTTGTTTGGGTTTTTTTTTTAAAGAAGAGGGAGTTAGGAGAGGACTATGTAATTTTATTTTACTATCTGTAGGTTATTTTTCTTCCCCCTAACCTCATGAAGTATTTCTGTGGTAGAAGTTGTGATCCATGTGATTCTGTGCTATTCCCGTGTGACTTCTGACTAAGGAAAATTTTAAGACCTAAAAATTAGAATTTTCTTTTAATGAGTTTTAGGGCAGTGTGATGAGGAAGTGAAAATGTCTTGGCTATGCTTTGAACATAGCATTTAATTGACATATTGCGATGTAGGAAGTGGTGGAAGAAGCAGCCTCTCAACTTGGATCATTTTCTGTATTCTCTGGTTACTTGATAGTGTTAAGTGGGATGGGACTGTACCAGATGATTGCAACTTCTGCTGGTTTGGCTGCCTGTTGTAAGGGAAGGAGTGTATGAGGCAGATTGGTATTCTGATGCTGGTGGGCAAGCTGTAGGGTTCTTCAGGAGGGTAAATGGTGTCTCACTGTATGAGAGAGAATGGCAAACTGTGGCAGGAATGTGGCACAAAAGGGACTATGGAGATGCATCCAAAACCTGTGGCTTATTTTCTCTACTATTCTAGACTAAAGAGGCCTGAAAACTGCTGTAACTTAGCATAGACCATGTGTGTGGCTCGACTGAGGCTGGAAAGGGTTGAAAACTCTAGCAAGCGGTCAACTTCGATGTTTCATTTTGCAGCATCGTTATGAATGTGTGCATGTGTTCCTTTGGGCTGGGCAAGTTTGCTCTCTGAGCATGGCCAGGGAGTCGGAGTCTGTTCTTGGAGAGCCAAGGTGCTCACTGCTGCACAGGACCCGTGGCTGGCCCTGTTCCCTGGAAAGACTGAGGTGTTGGTATTGTCTCACAGCTGTACCTGCAGGTGTTATTGTGCATCCGGAGTTACATTGTTTCTGTGCTTGGTACTCTTCCTTTTTTCCCCTCTGGCACTTGCTTGAAGTCTGAGGAAAAGCTCTGCCTTTGTGTGAAATGAATAGTTCACTGTGATCAAAGTTAGAACTCGGACACACAATGACTTTTTCTTCTCAGATGGCATAACCTCTTACTCACCTGTTCTCCATTTGCTGGTTTGCTGTTCATTATATTGCTCATCACTTCCTTTTGTTGCTTTTTATTTCACTTTTTATTTCACTTTTCACAGAACGTTGAGGGATTGAAAAAGGGTGGGAAATGAATATGGAAGATGGGTTAAATAGAGGAAGTAGTGAACAGACAGTTCTGAATTCTATTATTAACTTTAGTTAGAAGACAAGGTTTGAACCTTCAGATGAAAATGGAGTGGAATTGGAGTTTTTCCAAGCTTATATTTGTTGTGGCTGTGACAGTGTGCTTTGGAATTACGGTGTAGCATCCTGTTTACCTCAGCTTTAACCCAAGTCAGAGCACATTTTCAGTATGTTCTTTGAACTGCTATGGCAAGTTGCTGAGTTAGGGTACTAACAGTGCATGTGTAATGGAAATGGCATTGAGTGATTGCATCTTGTTTTAGAGTTAAAGCAGCTTACATACTCATGAAACTAGTCTATGTGTTTTATTTTCTGACTTCTTTAGTGTGAATTAGCAGGTTAAAGAAGATCAGG
Organism: Pyrgilauda ruficollis; assembly: GCF_017590135.1. Taxonomy (NCBI): domain Eukaryota; kingdom Metazoa; phylum Chordata; class Aves; order Passeriformes; family Passeridae; genus Pyrgilauda; species Pyrgilauda ruficollis. The sequence goes on along the minus strand of NW_024524377.1, from coordinate 21,063,106 downwards.
AATATCTTTTTTGTGTACAACTTCAGGCATAATATAAAACTTCTGTGGGTTTTTCTGGATAGTTTTTACTGATAGTAAAAAAATAAAAAATGTGGAAGTGGTTGAAAAATCAAAAAATCTGATATTCCTTAAATATCTAAAGTTGCCTTTTCTCCTGAGGGCTCTAATGTTACGTATTTATTAGTGCTGCTCATAATATCTTAAAGAGTAAAAACCAAACACTGCATTTGCATACGTAAGCTGATGTTCCTCCATCAAGTTTTATTGTTATCTTGAAACTGTCCAGCTGAGTAGCCAGGTTCCAGGTGCTTTTTAATTGAAGACAGCATTGACTAATAAATATTTACAGCCTTTTTCTGTTTTTGGGCAGGAGTATGCTTCTCAAATTACCCTGGGGCATCAGCCCTGGAGACACCTTTGTTTGTGTTCTCTCTTTGTACAGCTTTGATGTGGGAGAGATGACATCCTTTAATGTAGCTTTAAAGGAAGGTGAAATAATAATTTGCATAGACAATTTTATACTCAGCTTTTGTCCTGTCTTTTACATGTGGATTTTATTTCTGTGTGGAACAGATGAACTAGTTGTAGGCTGATTCAGGGAAAAAGAGGGTAATGGTTTGTGGGTTGAAGTTAGCGTCTAAAAAAGCCTGTGTGCTGGCTTCAGAGAATGAAGATGTTAATTTTGAAGGTCTGCAATTCAAAAGTTGATCTAAAAGAAAAAGTGTTTTCATTCTACATGATTTGAGGCTTTTTTTCCTTTGGTACTTCAGAATGTCTATTGTTATTTGTGCTATTGTTTGTGCCTGGACTTGCAAGCTGCTACAGTTTTGAACCTAGCTGCCCATCTGCTCCTTGGTTATTTATAGGCAGATTTGTGGAGCTCCTTCTAATCCCTCAAGTCTTCAAAAACATTAATGAATTAAACATCACAATACTCTTGTAAAAAGAGAATTAAATGGAGAAACTGAATGGAGACTAAAAGAGGATAAATGACTTGCTGAAAGCCATATGTATATTTCATAGCAGAACAGAATAGAAACCAGATTCTTTTTTTCTTACTTGTAGTCCGGTGCTTGACAGACCAACTAACATGCTCTTGTGAGATACATGCTAAAGGAATGAAGAAAGAACTTGTTCTTTGAATCTTGCAACAGATGCTCATGTGCAGACTCAAGGCCTTGCACCATGTATTGAGAGTATTAAAGGTTTCAGGTCTAACAGACATGAATAAACATGTTAAATTCAGGCTTAATAAGAATTAATATTGTTTTGATTGTTAATGTTTTGGAGCAGTGTTTTCTGCTGGGTTACTTAGAAAGAAAACACCTGTTACCTGTTCTTAGGAGAGCTTCTCTCTGGCATCTTAATTCTACTTGTCCAGTCAACCTGTCCCTCGTCCCTTGTCCTTAATGGACTTTTACAATGGCTTAAAACAGTGCCTAGACATTGGTTCTTATTTAGTTTTTTTAATTCAGTGGCAGTGAAGATGGATAGCAGAAAACACAGGCTAAACTTTGCATTCATCAGAAATTTTGTGCTTTAGTGAATTACACATAGTATTTATTGTTTTTCTGATTTTTGTCTGGGTTTTTTTTTTTTTTTTTGGTTTTTTTTTTTTTTTTGGTTTGGGTTTTTTTTTGTATTTTTGTTTGTTGTTGAGCATTGTTTGTTTTTGTTTGGTTTTTGTTGTTGGAAGAACTTCCAAAATTTTAGGTGTGTGGAGTAACACATTGTAATTTGCAGTTGTTCCAAAGTCTAGAAATTATGGAGGATGCAGCCTACTAAATTGTGATTTGATTTCACGTTGGAGTGTAGCTTGAAATACTGTTTTGCAACTTTTACCTGTTCTGTAATTTTTTTAAACTATTTGTTTACTCTTTCCCATTCTCTCCTTAATGTATACACGTTTCATGTTTGTATGTAAGAGAGTTTTCTCCACAAATTGTAATAGTTTCTGCTTGTCAAGGGGATTGGAAGAGTTTTCTATTTCACTGAAATGCCTTTCAAAGATTTAGGTTTTAAATACAAATATTATGCAAGTGTAGTGTTGCCACCTTCTTGTGGAAATCTTCAAAAGAATGAATGCGTTGTTGGAGACTGACATTGCTCTGTTGATTTAATAACCTGAAAGCTTGTGTCATTCTAAACAAGTTCAGTGAGGTTCTTCCAAGTGTATTGAATGTGTCCAGGAAATATGTTAAGTAAAAGAATTACAAGTTCTACAGTTTCCTATATAGTATTTTAAGGTATTATGGCAAAGTACATTCTAGGTGGTCGCACAGCACTCTACATTGTTTCTGAAATTCAGCAAACAAATGTAACCTTTTTATTTGTTTTATATCTGTAACATTTCATCATATAAAAGTTTTGTTATTTTGGTTTGGAAGTGATAAAATGCAGCTTCCTGAAGTATTTCACTTTCCTCTCATGAAATCTGTTCTCTTCAGTGCTTTTGCTTTTCTTCAGTAGCTTTCCTGTGTTTAATGAAACCAAATGGGTTTTTTATTGATGAATAGACACTGAATCTGTTTCATTCAGCTAAATAGTGGTTAGATATTGAGCAACAACTCTTTCCTCATGCTAAATTTAGAGCTTGATGGAAAATTTGAAGAGTGTGTCATTTTGTCCTTCTCCAACAAATTGAAGGCTTTGCATCTATTTTGTAGGTCTAAATACATTGCAAAGGTACAAAGCAGTGTACCTTTTCAAAACATCTTTAGTAGCTCCTGTTGGAAAGTAGATGCCAGCTTTCTTGATATGGTTTCACTTTCCAATATTAAAAAAACACCTTTTTTAAAATTCATCCTGAGACTCTTTGGATGTCAAAAATAGAGAAGGATGCTAAGACTGTTTTTTAAACTGAATATTTTCTTTTTTTCTGGTATGTTCTGGTAATTCTCACCAGAGCAGGTTTTCATCTGGATGAAAACCTATCAAAGCTCTCACAGAAGAGAGGTAATTGTACACTTCAGGAGTTTATGGAACAAAGGCTAGGTGTTCAGAATTACCAGCAGTTTTTCTAACTGGTCTGACTCACCTCCCTCCACTCTGAACAGAGTGCTTCCTTTGGTTCCGGGAAATACTGAATAAAAGAACTATTTTGGTCCATGGACAGTGCCACTACTGTGGCAGAAAGCCAAGCGATGCTTTCATATTAAATAAATAGGTCTTTTCAGAGCAGCAGAGAAACATGTTCCCTAGAGTCAGTAAGCTGATGCAGACTTTTGTTCCTGTGTGAAAGTATGAAGATAATGAAGTGTGTGTAGGTTTGAACTTCCTTCATTGATTATAATAAAGAGGCATTTGTAATAATTTGGAAATGTAACTTGGGGAGAAGGGGGAAAAATAATTCAGGTACATGTCCCACATCTTGAAAAAGGAAAATAAAGAGAAGTGCTGCAGTTAAAAAGCTTACACAGAGTGGTTTGAGAGACAAAAATGACTGCCTGAGTAATTCTTGCATTTTGTGTTTTATGCAACGAATAACTACAAATCTTTGTCTAAAGCATACAGGAAGCTTTAATAGGATGCTTTTTTGAGTAGTTGTTCAAAGTGCAGACAGTCATGGGACTCAGTTTCCTTAGGGAGCTAAAAGTTATTTGCTTCCTTCTGTAATATGTGAAGTGTGAATTCTGTGTAATTGGCAAAATTGCACTTCAATTTGGAGATTTTGGAGTAAGAGGTGGGAATGAACATTGTGACATGTTACACGTTGGAGTAGGAAGAGACAGTTAAAAGCTGTTGAAATGTTTTTCTTTTTTATAATAATATGATAATTCGTTTGTTTGTTATGAAGCTCATTGTTTTAACATGAAAAGGAATAATTATTTTACTTCAAACTATTTAGATTTCTCTGGATTTTTTGTTTTCTTTATTTTTTTCCTAAGTAATTTATTAGTTTTTATAAGTTTTTATAAGTTAACTAAGTTTTTATTCAGTTAACTTCCCCCATGCTAGGAAAAAAAAGTTCTGTTTGTGTGCATTCTGAAATATCCAGAGGGAGAATTCCAGGCTGCAGTCTGAAGCCCTGGGCCTGGAATGAAAAAAAAAAAAAAAATCGATTTTGATCTGTTTTTATTTTGACTGATATTGGCAAATGTCTTGAATTGAGTATTTCTGAGCAGAATTAGATTTTTCTAATTATATGGATTGATACATGGTGGAAGTAGCACCTCAGAAAGTTACAAGCATGCCGGTTCCTACTTTGTGTTGGGAGGAAGAGGAGGTTGCAGTTCAGGCATCCTGTGCATTTGTCAGTGAGGCAAAAAAGCGTCATGGTGAGTTGCAGTTCATTCACTGTGCAATAAAAATTGTATGAGGGTAAGGAGGAGGCAAAAGAAGCAGGAGCATTTCTGGGTTTAGATTATAGGTAGGGCGTAGTTATTCAGGCTGTTGGATGTTTTTCTTCAACTGAAGCCCTGCTAATGGCAGGGTAATGGCAGTGTCCTGACAGAAATGTAGCATAACATATTTAGATAATTATTATATTCTTGGTAGTAGCAGACAGACTATGCAAAAGCACAGTCTTATTTGCACTTATTTTACATCTGAATGAGCAAACAGATAACCTACCTGAAAATTAATTGTAGTTTATTAGGGTTGGGAAATGGGATTTTATATAAATTATCTTGTTGTCCTTGGCTGAGATTTTGCTTTGGTTTTTGTGGTCGGACTGTTTGTCCCCTGCAATGAGGGAAAAGAAATCTGTAATTAAATATTTGTATGAATAATGCCTATAATGATGTGTTTTCTTAAGTTTTTACAGTACTGTAGATTTTTGTTACAGTGTTCTGTTCTTCCTTCAGAAGAATACAAAAGTGTAACACTGTGAAACACTGTATCTGATTTCCCATGCTTGACAACTTCACCTTCTTGTGTTTCAGAGCTGTGAAAAGTGTCTGAAGTAGAATGGAAGCCTCGGTAATATTACCCATTCTGAAGAAAAAATTGGCATTTCTTTCAGGTACAATTTCAGTTTTCCTGAACTGATTCCATCCTGCATAATTTGGATGGGATATTTAAGTCGGGTGTTTGTATTTGCTGGATGTATTTAACAAAAATGTGTTGTTGGTTAGTGCTTTGTCATATACCAAAAGAATCTCTGGAACCCTTTATCTAGTGGCCAAGCTGTTGGTGTTGGTGTTTAGGACTTGCTTTTGCTGTAGCCTGTAGCTCAACCTGCAAAGTTTTAAATAAGTTTCAGTCTGTGTGTGAGACTAATGATTTAATGGACATCCAAAAATAATGCTTTCTGGTTTAGCTTTTTGGTTTTTTGGTTTTAGAAAAACAGTGAATATTTTCAGGGTTTTCTATAGAAAATTTTTCTTTCCTTTTCACCTGTCTTTTCTCCAGCATAGGAACACATGGGAGCAGAATTAACCATGCTTTGCAACAGTTTGATTATTGCCAATAAGTTTATTCAGGGAAGGTTGTAATTATCACTGTATTTATTAAAACTTCCTGAATCTTATGTTGAAGGTAACTTTTTCTCCTCCCTCTGCCAGAAGAAAAAATAAATAAAGGAAATGCTTCAAATGGTGAATGACAATCCCTTGCTGGTTTCACTGCAGTTGTAGATAGCTGTGCTAGTTCTTGGTGTTTGATTGTCTGATCTAGCGTCAGTAGGTAACTTACAGAACACTTCTCAACTTCAAAAACTGACAAATGTTGCCATAAATATTCTTCTAGTTTAGTTTATTTCAGTTTATGTTTTTAGCCAGTCTAGTTTAGCCTGCTCCAATCACCTGAGAAGTGAAACCTGCTCTTTTTGTTAATAGAATTCATTTTGCTTTGAATTTTCCCACTGTCTCCAGCAATTGTATATTTAACAATTCCTTTTTTAAAAACAATCAAACCTCTAAAACTAAACTCACATGAAATCCTGGGACAGTTTTTCCACAGTAACAGCAGATGTGTTGTGAGTTGGTTGTTCAGCATTATATTGCAAGGGGATATTCTCATTAACTAGAGTGCATTTTCAAATTGCTATTAAAGCTGCCTGATCCATTTCAAAATACAGACATTCTTAGTGGGAAGTAATTTGTTGAGTGGCATTTTAAATACTAGGAACCTTTTTGGACCTATGCATTTCTAAGTAGGTTTGATAATTTTGGAATTGGTTAGTGCTTTAATTTAATGATTGGCAAAGCTTGATGCAGCAGGGTTTTTTTGGTGTTCTTCAGTGTAAGTGGCTTGACAGACATAAATCAGTTCATCATGTCTCTTTACATAAATTTTACTCTATATAGTTTCATAATAGTTTCATTAATGATTAAAAACATATACTCAGAAAAACAGTATTTTAAGAGAGTCCTGCGGTGTTTATGTGCTGAATTCTGTTATTTTTTGAGTTACATTGGTACTAATAATGTTGATCCTGCCTTTTTCTGGAAGCAAACAGTGGTTTCTAATGGAAATCCATGGCTGCTGTAGTTTTCATGCTGATAAGTCATTACACATAGCACAGAAGAAAAGGCAAGCTCCTAAGTCAACAAAAAGCCTTGAACAACCACTTTGGTGCAAAATGAACTAAAAAATTTCTTTCTGTTTTTTTAATTTTTCTTTTGTAATGCTCTCAGTTGCTTTCCTTAGCAGTGTTTACAAGCTGGGGGAAAAACCTGTCAGTTGATGACTTGTCATGAAATAATAATTTAGATAATTATTCTGGTCTTTTTGTGAAATGTCAAGAGATTATATTTCTGGGATTTGGGTTGTGTTTTGTTTAGTCAGTTCAGCAAATGCTGTTTAAATCCAAGCATTTTCCCTTTTTCTCTGCTTCCTCACTCCAATTTTCAGGCTTTTTGCCATTCAGAAACAGAAGGGTGGACATCCAACAGTCTGTAAATAACTGTTGCTGTAGATTGTTTCTGCTGGAAGCATCTGTCCATTTGTCCTTTCTCATACAGCACCACTCTTCAATTCTTCAGTTTAGAAATACAGTTATTAAAAAGTGTGTTGCTGTTTTCCTGCAACAATTCTCTAACAAAAGAGGAAGGGAAGGGAGCACAACTACTGCAATGGACCTCTGAAAGTAGTAGGTCCTTTACAAAAATGTGGAAAATATCTGTGTATCAGTGGATCTTTAAAGCTCCAAATTTAGAGTGCTTGCACAGCTTTGGAAACAAGGAAAAAAGGCCTGTTGCAATTAAGATTCTAACATATGTTGTGTAACAATATGTTGCATGCACCTCATGGATGGGGAGAATTCTTATCAAATGATGTCAGCATATGTGTATGAGTCTGCAAGCATTGCTGTGCTTGTGCCTTTTCTTGTTTCTGCACGGCTGTTACTAGTCTCTAAAAAGTTGTTCTTACTGATCAGATGGAAATTCGGTTCTACTGAAGAACATTATGAAGCAAAAGCATAATTTAATTGCTTTAGCCATGTGAAAAACAGTTTGAGAATAAAGATGTTCTTTTTCAGATTATGGGAATTCACTTTTCTTGATTTTTACCCAAATAAACCTGTGTTATAGAGGTCTTTGTAGAGTTTTTTCTAAAATATAAAGAAGATTGTTTCGTAATTGACTCCTACATGTGCTTAAGTGTGTTGTGGTTGTGGGGTTTTTTCCTTAATAAAATAGATAATATATCAAAATTTACTGTTTCTAATATTGTTTGTATAAGTTTTACCAGAAAGGTTTGAAAATGCAGATGAAGATTAAGGCAAGCAGTTGGAAACACATGTCTTAATGTAAGGTGACTGTTAGCTGTTCGTAAGTAGGTCTTGAAATTGTTCTGTGTTTGAAGGAAGTGCCAGTTTAGAGAATGTGCCACGGGCAGCCTGTGTGGTATGAGATCCTCCTGTAGTAGTCAGCTGGACTAGGAAAGTCCTCCTTTTCTAGGAGCTTCAGTTGGAGCTGCTGGGTCATGCTCAGCTTGGGAGTGGACTAGGTTTCTCATAGGCTGGTACTATAGAAGGTCTAGGAGATGCTTCTTAATAATATAATGTAAAAATGAAAAAAAAACCCCAGAAGTTTCCGGAACACCTGGTTTGTGTTGTTTATATTGAAAGTATTAGATCAAAAATTGTGACAGCTGTGGATGTGGGCTATGCTCTGATGCCCTGTTGATGTTTTAAATATCCGTGTGGTATATGAACCTTCACAACTGAGAGGTGAAATACCAGTTGAGGTTTTCACAGCAAGTTTAAAGATTGCTTTTGTGATGAAGTTGGAGACCACTTAACTGCAAACTATTTGTTCTGCTTAAACCTCATCACATTAACTTTGTAATTACTTTTTCTTTCTGAAACAGGAGGGAAGGACAGAAGGAGTGGCCTCATTCTGACGATTCCATTATGCCTTGAACAGACGAGCATGGATGAGCTGAGTGTCACACTAGACTATCTTCTAAGTATACCAAGGTGATTTGGAAGGCATTCTGTTCAGAGCTGGGGGTTTTTTTTCCCAGTTGTAGAAGGAATTTTTCTATTGTTTTTAATTTTATTTGCTCTTCTTTACCAAATTAATTTTATGTAAATGTTTGTTTAGAATGTGATACTGTCTGATGGAGCTAGAAACACGCATCCCAATAAGCTAAGGGATATGTACTAAGGCTTGTCTGTGTCCTTTTATGTCCTTATGTTCTTCTTTCTTGGGATAGCTTTTTTCATAATTTCTTTTTAATGACAATGCATTTAAATTGCTAAGTGAATTAATGAGCCATTCCAATCAAACTCCTAAGCTTGCAAGGGCAGCATTGCCCTTTCTGTGCTACATGCCTAAGCTTTGTAGCTTATAGGGCTTTAGTTTAAAAGTGCACTAAGTTAAAATTATAGCCTTACTGAAGTGAGCAGCTTGTAGTACTGCTTAAATGTGCTGCCTAACAACTTGGCTATGCTGTCATCCATAGCTTGCTGTAAAATCATTGTTGTTCAAGCTCTGTGCATGTGCCACTGACAGCTTCTAGTGACAGTTTTTGATCCTGGCTTAGTTACCTGTATTTCTATTTTCTTAAGATCCAGGGATTGATCTTTATCATAATTTTTTTTTTTCTGTCATGTGCCACTGCTATATAAAGAAAAGGAGCCTCTCAGATGAATGTTTGTTTTTGTATCTTTTTAAATCTCTCTTCTGGAGACAGAGAAACAGTGGCTTAACTAAAGATATCCAGTGTACTTTGCATGTTTTAATCTGTAAATGTTTATAAAACACAGTTAAAGGATCCAGTGTTGGATTTCTTTTGGTAGATTAGGCTTTTAAAAATCCTGATTGGTGAGAGAGAAGCAAAGAATAAATTCAGGTTATTTAAAAGTAAATTATCAGGAGGTATATGAATATACTGCACAACATTTTAGTTGTGTAAGCTTTAGGGTTTTTTAAACAGCTTGTTGTCTTTTGTAAAGTGGTGAATCACCAAATGGTCATCCACACAAGTCATGTCATTGACTTAAGGACGTGGACATATTTGTGGAACAGATGCAGGCATTCTTGTTCTAGTAAGCATTAATTATTCCACAGTCTCATCCTGATGTATGTCTTTACATACATTAGTGTAACAATAACTGTCTAAAAGCTAAACTAAAGTGCTCTTTGTACTCGGTAGAAACTGGGAAATCTATTTGAAAGTGAAGTCAGTGTTCCCATATTTAATGCTCTGTGTCAGTTGTGGAAAAAATGACCTCTTCTATGGTGGCAGTATGGAAAAAATCATTGTCGTTTTGGTTCGCATGTTGTTTTTCAGTGGGAAATGCAAACTTTGGCCTAAACGCTTCTCTTTTTTTTTTGTTCTGGAAAGACTTGCTGAACAGTGTTGGGGAAAATAGGGCTGAGGGGAGGGATATTGTCCCAAACACAGATAGCTGTCCAGGCAACATGCATAGTACTTTTTTTCCCCAAGTTCTGTGTGTAAGGTAACATAATATGTTTGACTTTTAATTCAGTTGTGTATGTAACTACGACTGAGACCTGCAGTCTAGTGTGGATTGCTGGCTGTGTCCAGAATTTGAGAGGCATAGCTGCTTACTGTGTCTTGGGTAGAATTTCTTTGGAATATGTGTGTAAAGCCATTCTAAAATTTCAGATAACTTATTCCTAGTGTTGAAGTATACTGTTAGGCCTTTCTTTGATGGTATTTAAAATTTTCAGATTTTGAAGAGGTCTGTTCAGAACTGAACAAGGATAAAAGTGGCAACATTATGATGTTGTCTGTTCATACCTAAGTTTGCTTCCTTTGTTGTATTATCTCTATTGTGGCTCAAATCACCAAGTTTTTTGCTTTTTATTTTAACTTACATACAAACACTTGCATTCGCTAACCTTTCTAGAAGTGGTAGATCGCTTCTGAATTTGATTGGTTGTGTATTTTGTTGGGTTTGGGGGGTTTAAATTGGGTTAGTAGTAGAGGAGCAGATGCTGATATTGCTCCATTCCAGTGAGCCTAAGGAAGTCATGTTTCAAGATGCTGTAGTAACACTCTTCACCTTTTTCCTCAAAGCAATAGCATTGTGCCTTTTGAGTTGGTTTTGATTGCAAATTGCACTAGTGAAGCCTGAATGTTCAGACTGCTTCCAGAAAAATCATATGTGTGGTCTTAGAGGTTCCTTAAAATCAAAAGCTTTCATGAACTGTTTAAACAGCCAAGATGAATTTTTTTTTCCTAAATAGGCTAGTAAAGTGCCCTTTTTTCTCTTTTTTTTTAAACTTCAAAGTGAATTTGTCTTCCACCCATACCTGATGAAGCTCGGCTTAAAAATGAAATAAATAACAGTTAATTTCTTGTTGTGAAACATAATGCTTACTGTTGCATGCCTTGTTTTTTGTAAACTAAGGAGATCACAGAAGTAGCTTTGTTTTGTAATTGCAGATTTGGGAAAGATTACATAATACTTTCCTACCTCTCGTAAATGTCATGGATTTTATTTGCTTATAACTTTGCCAACACAAGAATTTCAACCTGGCACATAATATCTAGTGTGGTAACTAATGTTAGACCATAGGCTCACTTGCAAGTCCTCTTCTGGGTGCTCCTTTTAAAAACTGACATCCCTTTGTCGTCCTTATGACACTGCAAATTGATCTCTTTTCTGAGGATTTTGTAAAGTTAACAGTTATGAGGCCTTTTCAGAGTTGCTACAGTTTGAAGAAATACTTGTATTATGAGATATACTTCAGTGCTACTTAAAAATTGTAATTTGTAATATCCAATAACATGCTGGAGCATTAAAATTGGAAGTTTTTTAATAAATGAGTAAACTTAAGGTTTATAAGACAGTGTTGCTATAAGGAAAAAAGCTATGTAGTTTTTTAGGAGGCTTGAAATCCAAAGTTGTCATGATATGACACTTGTTAGAGTGAATTTTATGTTTTTCTAAGTGGTTTTTTTTTTTCTTTTAGTGAGAAGTGTAAAGCTCGAGGATTCACTGTGATAGTGGATGGCAGAAAATCTCAGTGGAACGTGGTAAAGACGGTTGTGTTAATGCTCCAGGTAAATAAATACTTGTACATTCAAAATTGACTGATCAGTTTTATGGATGTGAACCCAGTGACTGTGTTATTGTAGAGATATTAATTTCCTTAAAATGTGGTTCTGTGATGAGTTCTGTGTAGCAGGAAGAATTTGTGAAAAAGAGAATGCTACAGCTACATCTGCTTTCTGAAAAGCTCACTCGAGAGACAAATTCTTTTTATGCTGAGAACACACAACTGTAGACCTTTTCCTGAAATGGAGGTTTAGTTTAAAAAGTACACAAATATACTCCTGACATCACCAACTATGAGCAGTAGAAATGTGTGCAGGGCTGCAGTTCACACAGATATTGCAGCTGAGCAGGTTTTGATGCAATATGTGCTGTACTGCCTGGTTTCCTTTGCAAGAGGGTACAGTTGACTTAGTTGTGGATCATAGTTCCAATCACAAATTATGTTCTGCATGTTTCAAAAAGTAGGAGAAGAAAAGTGACAATTTGCAATAAAAAAAAAAATCTAAAAAAATATTATTTTAACTCCTCAGAACTCTGGGCTTACAAATAGAGTCTTGTTTCTGGTGGACAGTATAGATTATTTTTGTGGTCTCAGTGATAAAATAAAATGAGATACAGCATTTCTAACACATTAGAACACTTGGGACTACTGCCTTTCTTACTGCACAGATGGTTCCTCTTTATCAGAGCAGTTTTCCTCTCAGGGTTAGGTGAAGCATCAGAAAGTGTTTCACATACGAATAATTTCTTTTTTTTTTTGGTCCTGCTGGGTCATTGTTGCTTCTGGGTTTTGAAGTCAGTGTCAAGGTGTCTTTCACCTCTTCTTGACTAAGATGAATTTCCTGTTAATAGAGTTAGAGTTTTTAAATCCCTTGTGTTCAGATTATGATCTTGACTGGGTTTTGCTTCAGCTACTGTGTGGTTGTGAGGTTCGGTGGGAGCTGCAGCTAGTAAGGAAGGTCAGCGGGAGCTGACAAAGCTTATTTCCCTGCCTTCCTGGCAGCACTCATCCTGCCTCTGCAAAACTTGCAGAAACATGGGTTGCACATCTGTGTCTTGAGTTTGAGAAGGAAGCAATAAAGATTTTCCTGTGTGAATTGATCACTTGTGCAGATCACATGAGGTTTCTGTCTGCTTCATCATTTGTAGTTCTCAAAAACACTTCTGTGTTCAAAATATTGTCTACTTGTAAATAGGTTTTGCATAGTTGTTAAAATGGTTGCAAGAATGAATTGGGGTTTTTTGTTGCTGATTTCTTTAACTTCTTTTGAATTAATTTTTTAATTAATAAAATTAGGTATTTAAAGAGCAATCCCATGGGTTTTCCCATATCCCTACTCTTAGATTAACTTTTACTTATTGCTATAGCTGATGAGTTTAGAGTAATCAAGAGTCTTTGTTCCTTGATCTACATTCAGTGTGACATCATAAAATCAACATAGTAGATGAAATTATTGGTTTAGTCTGAGAAATGTTTTTCTGGTAGTATTTTAATGAATTAATATGTTGAAATACAAATATTCAACCTTTTTATTTTAGTCTAAGTAATATGTGCTGAAGAAGTATAGGGTATAGTCTTGACATGCAATCTGATAACAAATACACAATTTTTGCCTAACTTTATGATTATTGTTTCCTTCTACATAGAAGATAACATTGGTGGAAAACTTTGTTTTTAACATTTCGTCTTCTTTTTAATGAAATACCTTAAATTAAATAAAGTCTAGCCAATAGTTCATTTTTCTGTATTAACACAGCATAGACTAATGGTTTGTCCTGAGGACTGGGAATAAAGAGGTTATATTTTCTTTTCAGTTTTGACACTGTTTGCTATGAAATCTTGTGGAATGTTACGAAGCAGGATGGAGCAAATATGTGATGTAGATGAAGCAGACTTCAATTTCTGTCTGCAATTTTTACATTCTTGTATGAATGATGAAATATAAGTGGAATTCAGTTCTGTGATAAATGAAGGTTTAATCTTGAATGTTTTACTTATTTTTTCATTTGTTTTACAGAATGTTGTTCCAGCTGAGGTGTCACTTGTTTGTGTGGTAAAGCCAGATGAATTTTGGGATAAGAAGGTTACACATTTCTGCTTTTGGAAAGAGAAAGATAGACTTGGCTTTGAGGTATGTTGAGCTTTTGTCTACTTGAGTCAAAAATACTGTTTCTAAAATACTGGTGTAATTGGATACACCAGTGTCTTTAAAATAGCTGTATTCCTGATGCTTTGTGGATAACCTTAACAAACCACTGTGGCTTTTTAAATTTTTCCATCTTTAATGAGACTTTCTTTATTGAATAGTCTTATCTTAGAAATGTGTGGCATTTTATTCTTTGCTTAGCAAGAAAATAAATCTCTGTGGTACATGTTGTTTTGAGTCAGAAACAGTTGTACAGGATTTAGAGTGAAATTTTTCATGACTTCTCTAATAGGCTGTAGAGATACATGGTGTATGGTGTCACTCTGTCAGCTGTAACCATTGTGACAAATATCTTGTTGGTATTGCATGCATCTTTTCTCATTTTTTGAGTTCTTTGACATCAGGAACAGGTTATAGATCCTTTGCCAAATACAAGCTGACACTGTTCTGAGTTGTGAGGCAGAGTAGAGAGACTATGAGTTAATGTTAGCACTTCCCTTGTTATCTCTGTCTGGGAGGTTAATGGAAACCTCAATTTTCCCAGTCTTTTTAGAAAATATCTGTGTCATCAAACTTTCCACTCATTTTTTTTTAAGCTAATCTTGTTTGAATTACAACAGGCATGTAGCATGCAGCCCAGTCACGGTGTATTTAATCAAAAACATAAGTGTGGTGGTGCCCAGAAGAGAATTTAAAAAGACTCTGAGCTAACCATCTGTACTCAAAAATGTGATGTAAGATCTGCTAGTTAGAAGTGACTTAAGTTTGTAGTATTCAGGTTTTTTTGTTTCAGCTTTGTAATATTTCAGTTTTATTCAGATCTTTCACAATGTAAGGTAAATGTCAGAGTCCAGAGAGCAGCAGTAATAAAGGCAAAGTCCCTCATTAAAGTCCCTACTGTATGATTTAGGCTCTGTTTTCCCAGCTACACTCCTGTAAATAAACTTCTTGGGTAAGTTCAGGAAGTCTTTGAAGTTGTGATATGAAAGTATGTGACATAGCAGCCGTTAGTGTATAAATGATGGTGTTGCTAGTTTGGAAGTTAGTCCTTCTAGAAGATTCTTCCTGGGTTTTTCTTTAACATGACTTAGCTAGAATGTAGTTTTAGACAAATAAGCAGGAAGCTTACAGAAAATACATCAACAAAGCAGGGATAGTTTTACATGACTATAAAAGGATTAATAAAAGGATTTTTTGTTTCCCTTTAAGGTTTGGCTGTCATTAGATGATAATCCTTTAATTTAGTAATCTTAGTAATTTTATAAAGCCTGTTCTGTGCTAATAATCATGTTGGCATTGTTGGCATAGACCACTGAAATTATGTATCCAAACCTTTTGGTTTCTGTTACTTGGTTGCAGTCAGGAAAGCTATTTCAGTAAAAATGACCCACCTGCTCTGGGCTCCAAATACTTGTCACAGACAGGAGTATATCTTTTCTCTATTCCAAATATGAGTGCAGAGCACTGATAAGGCTCTGGAAGGCTCCAAATCATGCACAAATCTACAGCTGCATAATTTTGCATTACTGGCAGTAAAAATAAACAACACCCAACTCATGTTTTGGATCATGGGTTAGATTTGTGTAACTACTAGGAAAATTCAGGATTGGTTTTGTGCCAGTGAAATTATTATGAACTAAAAATTGTAATTAAAATATGACATCTTTTTATTCACTTGGGTGTAATCTCATTTTACTTGAACTAAATGCTGTGTAACTGTGATTTTTAATGGAGCATCACATCTACCTCCTATTTCCTACTACCTGATCTGTTCTTAATACCTTGCTTATTATTCCCCTATGAAGCCATTAATCACAGTGTCTTCCTTTCTGTTCAAAGGCAGAGATCCTCTGCTTCAGAGTGAGATGTGGTGATGATGAGTTGCAAAGCACTAAAAGTAAATGTGGGAACTGAGATCAAACAGTACTGGGTGGATAAGTACAAAGAGGTGGGCTGATTCAGCTGAGTAAAAGTTCACATCTTTATTTCTGGTTAGTATTAGCGTTGGTTTTGGACCTGCCTCAGGACAATTCCCATTTGTCCTCCAGCAGAACTTTGTTCTGTAACTTCATTCCTCCCTTATTAGCAATCAGTTCATGTGTTAATTGAAGCAATTTTATCTGGTCCTGTGCCATGCTTCATAAGAGGAGAGTTGTCTTAATTGTTATAAAGCTGTCTTTCAGCTGAATGTTGCAAATATGGCACTGTAATACTTAATGCTGTTAATGCTTTAAAAGATTAAAAGAACACGATTTGAGTATAAAAATTGCTGTGTTTTAGAGAGTAGGGAGGTGGTGTTTTTTGTTAATATACTCTACACAGTAATGTGAAAAAAATCACTCTTTTAGTAGATGTAGTGTGTTGTATTTGAGCATGAGCTTTTCTTATGAGAACAACGAGCGTAACTGGAAGAAAAAATTTCCCATAAAAATAGAAGAAATGTACAAATTTGTACACAATACAAAATTGCCTATAGATTGGTGGGTTGTTTCGCATGTGTCAGTCATTTAAGGAACTTAGATGAAAAATAATCTTTGAGCCTGATTTAGATACTAGATCAGTACGTTGAAAATCAGTTTGTCAGGAGCGGGAAGGAAGAGGATGCGCTTGCTGTTCTTATCCTTGTGGAAATCAGGGAGCTTTAAAAAAAAAAACTTTAAAAGTTCACTGAGGATTTGGAGAATAGAAATTAAGTGCATAAAAAAAAAGGAATAAGAGGAAAAATTGGGTGATAAACTACTATGAATTAGTTGAAAAAATTAGAGTGTGTAGCATAAGGATCTTTATAATCCTGAAGTCCAAAGTCTGAGTAGTTCTAAATGCTTCACACTTCTACTGTAGCAGCTGACAGCTCTAACTCTCTAGTGAAAAGTGTCAGAAATTTCTCATGATAATTTATCTGCAGCATCTGCTCTGAAAAATCTCAAGTCTGTAATTTACCTTTTAAGAATTATGCTGATGAGCAGAGTATTGCTCCACAGGATAAAGAATGAATAACACTTTGTAGGAAGTATCTAATTTTTGTCCATTTTCAGTTCATTGTTTTAAGACCAGAATTTATAGTTTTCGTGGACTTTCCTAAAAAGGCATATAGGAGTTCCAGTCAAAACTGTTTATTTAATTGCATCTCTTTTCATCTGTGTGCATCTCTGTTGCTATTTTAATATGGGAGGCAGTGGGTTCTTGGGCAAATTAGGGAATTGTCTATGTGGAGCTGGGGTATGTAAGCCTCCATTTATGTCACATCCTGAATTCTGTCCAAAGAAAGTGTGTTGAAAAATGCCAGAATCTTTGCCTATTTTCTCTTCTCTGAGATGTAAAAATAAGAGTGTGCTAATTATTGTGAGCCCAGGAGGGTAAGGTGAGTGAGTGGGTAAAACCTCAAGTGAAGGAGGCAGTTCCTGGGAGTGGAGTTCATCTTGTGTTTATTTAGGTTCTGCCAACTGCTCTTGGGTTTCTAGTATGACAGATTTCTATGACACTGGCCAGATAAATATTTACCTAGCATTTCTTGGGGTAATGTGAAATAAAATGATCTTTGTTTAGATTAGTGTTCCATATTAAACAAATAATACCTATGCTACTCAGCATTTAATCAAATAGTATTTTAAAAAATTGATTGAAATAGTATTTGGCATCAAAAAATAGGATCATTCTCCTCAGGAAAAGGTAGCGTTTGCTTTACGAGTCTGTGCCAGTGAAGATCATATTTAGGTTACTCTTGTTTTAATTTGGTATTCTCAAGGGGCATGTGTATTGTTCTCTTTTGGAAAGTAACTTTTCAGATTCAATAGTGTGGCTGCTCTGATGTTACACACTTCAGAAAAAAGCTCCTTGTTACTGAAATTTTACAGCCTTCTGTTCTCTAGTAGCTCCTG
Source organism: Pyrgilauda ruficollis (assembly GCF_017590135.1). NCBI lineage: Eukaryota > Metazoa > Chordata > Aves > Passeriformes > Passeridae > Pyrgilauda > Pyrgilauda ruficollis. Next base: position 21,045,659 of record NW_024524377.1, on the reverse strand, counting down.
GGTTTGACTCTGTGACATTTGTATTAAAAGATCTTTTTTATTTCTTCCCTTAAGAGAGAAATTAAGTTCAGATGGATGTATTTAACATTTTGGGAGCACTTTTACATGTCTTCTTGAATATCTAGAATTTCTCTCTCATCTTGACTTCTGCCTCTATCTCCTTGTAGATGATCAATGAAAATTGCAGAAAACAGCAAATGACATAGAGAGGTCAGCTTACTGCAAACAGTATTTAAAGCTTTTTTATTACAAAAGATACATATTGCATGAGTCAAAATCATCTATTTTCACTGCTGAGAAATAGAATGTTGCACTTAAGGCACAAGTCTTTGCAGTCCATGTTTTTAGCTTTGGCTTTCTTCTTTGGCTTGACAACTTTTACAAAGGTTGCTTAATATACAGCACTTCTACTTCTCCCAAAGCCCTGTTCTGAGTAATTTCTTTAAAGGCTTTCACAAGGATTTAGCAGGCCAATATTATGCAGAGCAAGTTTGCTGACTAGAGTAGAGCAAGGATGAAAGCTGCTACCACTCCTCTGGGTTTTTAAAAAGAACTGAGTGCAGATGATGATTCCATGACTCTGGTCAGTAGCAAACGGGACACGTTTGAAACCTACTGCCACTGTGAGCTTATTAGCTGTCCCTGTTGTCAGAAGTGGATGGATCAAGTGGGATGGGAAGCAAAGATTAAAGGATTCAATAATTTATACATTTTTTCCCTGTTTTACCATCTGTCCAGATCTACTTGTTTCTCCCTTGGGAAATTTAAGCTCTTCATTTTAACATCCAGATATAATCTGCTGTCCAAAGGCTTTTACTTTGGATTATGAAAGCTGCTTTTCCCCCCCTCTTTTCTGGAATCAACATAGTTTGACTTGGGAAAAAATGGAAAACAAAAAATCATTTCATTTGCAAGCAAACAGGGTTGTTTCTGTTTTTATGGCTGTAAATTACCTTATCTTTACCTGTGATAATATGTTGAAGGGTGAAATTAAAAAGCAAGGTGAAACACTAATTCATAAGGTTCAGCTTTTTCTAGGATGTGGTATTTTGACATCTGTTTTCACAAAAGGTCAAATATAATTACTCTCTTTGGATTTTGAAACATTTTGGAAACCTGACAGCGGAAGTTTGCTGAGCTTGAAGTAGAATTCAGATCTGTAAAAGTGAAGTGTCTTCTCACTGTCCACATTGCACTTTTCAACATTTTTTTTCTTCTTTGGCTCTTGGTCCGTGTACTTATGGGCTATCAATCTATAGCAGCTGATTAAAACATTATTTCTGAAGCTTCAGAGAGGCAAATTGCACTTTTGACACCTAGAAAATATCAAAGGTGATTTACTAATTTAAAACATATAGAGAATGTTAGGTTAGCACTGCCACTAGCTCAGGTTTAGAGCAAGAGCTAAATTCTGTTCAGGAGCCCTCATTTCTGCCACAACCTAGTCAAAAATTCAAATGTTTGTTTATATTGTGAAAATTTCACACAGGATTTTAGCAGCTAGCCCAGTGAAGTCTATAAACACTTTAAGAAAGAAGTGTTTCTTAAATGAGAAACCTAGAGAATGAATGGGTTTGGGAATAATGCTTTAAGTTACAACAAGGTTTATTAATGAGGTGGAAGTTTTATTTTTCAGAGTTTTTCTAATAAGATGTAGAAAATTTGGGTTTTGACCAAATCTCTTTTCTGGGTGTTTATTTTTTGTCAGAAGATTATTTTTTCATATGGCTAACATTTTTTTCTTTTGTGCAGGCTTTGCTCTTTCAAAGTTTTTTTATTTTAAAAAAACATCTCCCTAGTGGAAGTTTATGAGGGCTATCCTTTGCCCACTCTCCTTCCTGAAGAATCTCAGTTAAAAAAAAATCTGAAATAAGTGGTCTCAATGCAGTCCATCTATTTTGTCAGGCTATTTGTGTCTTTTCAGAACTTTTATTTCAGTAATGAGAACCAGCTGCCCTGTTTGCATTAGTTCCCATACCAGAATGTCCATACCAAAATTAGTTTTCTTTATTTTAATGAACTCAGAGAGAATGTTAAAAATTACCCAAACTATTATGTGTGCCTAAAGAAGGAAGAACAAAGGCTTTTTTTTTTTTTTTTCTTCTTTCTTGGATGTAGAATCCTCTGCCATTTGGGCTGGTTACTGGCATTACCTAAAGAAACGACTAGCCAATTCCATTTACAGCAGCCATGTACCGTTAAGAATACAGGACAATAGTGTATATTTGGATGTTGCTGAAAGGTTTTCCTCTGCAATAATAGACCATTTGTTTGGAGCTACTCTGAATTCTGTAGTTTCAGTATCTGCAGGGAAATGGAACTGGAATAGAAGTCTCTCTCTAGTTAGCTCTTTCCACATATTCTTGTGCCCTGCAAGAGTATGTGGATGATTTGATGGTTTACGGAAATTTTCTTTTTTCTTTTGTTTCTGGTTATATATTTCCAATATGCTTGCTTCAATAGAGGGGTTGTTTTTGTTTTTTTTTCCACAGGAGCTATTCCAGGCTTAGCATATCATTCATCAAAGCAAGCTGTGCTGCCAACTTTTGGTTTAGGCTTATATGAATAAGGCTCATTCAGGAGCCTCTAGAATGCAGAAATGAAAGCAAGAATTTAGTTTTCCACCTAGCAGTGGACCTGTGTTTTCCTGTATGCCCTGATGTAGCTGATGAACTAGATTTGTTTCCTGGGTGAACAACTCAGGCTTTTAAGCATACTAAGATTTGAATTTTTGACTACTCATGGAAAGGGTATGATTGATGCAACTTTTGCTGAGCATATTTGCACAGTGAATGCAGGCACTTAAGTTTTATGGCACAAACTCACTTCTGGGACTGAAAGTATTGCCAGAGAGTGGTAAAAATACCAAGTGCTTTGCAATATACTATATTCTTCTACTATATTCACTAGAAATAGATGGTGTGGTATATGACTTAATCACAAAGCATCAGCTCCCAGCAGGAAAAGGGATATCCAGGGAGCACATTGCTTTTTCCCACTGTAAGTAGACAAGGTGTTAGAGATGATGCACTCATAGGATTATGCATGAGGCATACACTGCATGTCAGAATTACCTGTCTGGTTGAGGCCCACATTAATTGCAAACAGCCAGATTTCATTTAAACATTTAGCACTAAAATATGAATCACAGGAATATCTGCTCAGTATCTCTAGGCACATTCCTCAGAAACTTAAGGAAATTATGAGCATTACCTAAAAGTGACCTCTTTTATTGTTGCAGGTTATTTTAGTATCTGCTAACAAGCTGACACGATATATAGAACCATGCCAACTAACAGAAGATTTTGGAGGAACTCTCACCTATGATCACATGGATTGGTTGAATAAGAGGCTGGTTAGTTATCTGTGTTTTGGGGTTTGGGGGTTTTTAATGTCTCCTTGAGCCCTGAAATTCTTATTTGTGTAGGAACTGCAAAGCATGTAAGAAATGGTCACGTGTGTAGTTGTGCAGTTCATTTACGTGAATAGTCTTGTGATAACTAATACTGCCTTTACTCAAGGGATGATGAAGCTAATGCCATCAATTTGTTGAACAACTAGTTCCTTAATGAAGCTCTTTTAGTAACACTAACTCTAGAAGAGCCTGAGTCTATGGTATAGTTGCTATAAAGGGAAATTAGCTGCTGTAGGAGAAGATCAAAACAAGGAGAAAACACCTGGACTCTGCAGATCCTCCTGGGTTATCTCTTAGTTCTTGGTTCCTGTGGTTTTAACGTGTCCTACACCAAAACCTCTGTCAGTGCAATTTCCCCAGCAGACCAAGAAGCAGTAAATGTCCAGGAACAACAACACCCTTTAATTATTAATCAGCACAAATTTTTTAAGCAACTGTTGGTATGCATAGCTCTCCAGAATGTTCTTAATCTTTTCTTCATTGATACTTGCTTTTCAGTTATTTAAATAGAATTTTCAAAACAATATTAAATCTTCATTGACACAGTGTGTTCTCTTCCTGTGTAATCTGTTCTGAAAATGTGTGTCTCCATCTAGGGTCTCCAGTTGTGTTGCAACTGCACCTGCTCTCCTCTGAAATCTTAAGTAGTCCTAGATAAGTGAAGGAAAGTTCATTGGCAAGCTATTGATTAATAATTTAATAACAGCAAAAATACCTGAAGATTACTGTGCATGTCACGTAAGACACCCAGTCATGCTCAGTTCTGTTAAAAAGCAAAACCAACCCTCAGAAGTCAGGGACGGAGGAATTGTCTGAACACAGCACAGTGTCTTGACTGTACAGGTGGTATCTGAGATCAGAAGCCCCTGAGTTCAATGAAACTGATGAGGGTATTTTATTCTATGTAATCTTTCTATATAATATAATACAATACAAAATTTTTCTTTTATTTTAGTTATTCATTACAATATGGTCCATTTTAATAGTGAGTAGAAGCTGGAATCTTTACAAAATTATTTTAATCCTTCAAAGTAATCTGGCCAGTAGCTGTGCAACATGCCTTGATTCTCTGGCATTATTAAAGGCTTAAATTAAGATGCAGAATAAATATGTCCCTAAGATCTTCCAGGTTTTGCAGATATCTTGATTTTTTTCAGTATTCATTATATTCAGTGTAATATTTACTATCTTCCTAAAGAATCTTAGTGCTCTTAAGTGTTCTGTGAACAAAACTTTGTTTTCTGTTGTTTTCTCCCTACCATCTGAATGCTGGGAAATAATTACACCATATAGAGACTGAAGTATACTAATGGAACCACTGAATAAATTTGCAGTGATGCCTTCAGCTAGCTGAAATTATTTCTTAAATTGAAACCTTCCTCTTACTTAGGTATTTGAAAAGTTCACTAAAGAATCAACATCTTTGCTGGATGAGCTTGCTCTAATTAACAATGGAAGTGATAAAGGAACTCAACAGGAGAGGGAGAGGTATGTGATTCACTTTTTGAAATCAGTACTTTTGGACTATAAGATTTTATTTGAATTTCAGAAAAATACTGAAAAAATGATAAACCTTAAATACCTTGAAATGTGTAAAGAAATTCTAAATGTTTATAATGTAGACTGCAAAGTAAGTGAGTGTGTGTATAGATGGATTCTCATTCAACTGTTTGCATGCATCTCCATTTGTGTTTTGATTTAATGAGTTAAAAAAGTGACAATTTCACTAACTGAGAAAAAAACCTAGTCTTTTAAGACTCTTAGGGAGTTCCAGCCTTAGCTGAAGTTTTTAGCTACTGTAATAGAAATTTTAATAATGTGTTTGTTTTTTTTCAAAGATCAATAGATTTGAACTTCCTTCCATCAGTTGATCCTGAGACAGTATTGCAGACAGGTACAGTAAGTCAAAAAATTAGAATGTTGGTCAGTAAAGTGATATAATTCATTTTAGATTCCCAAGTGGAAGCACGGAGGGCACAGTTGTTATCTTACATCTTCACAATGTAACAAGCTTATCAACTACTGTAATCTTTGGGTTAAAAAAGTGATGCTGAGAAATGGAAGAACTCCAAACAAGTCTTTTTAAATACTTCTGTAGTCCCACTAACATTATTACAATATTACCATAACTGTTATGTTTAATTTTGGGAATGCTTTGTTTCTTGCTGATGTCAATATATTTGCCTTATAGAATGGATTAATCTCAGTAACAACCAAATGGTTACAATACAGAAAGCATTTTGCTGCACAGTTCTGACAGTTTGCATCAGTCTAGTTCTGAGATGATCATCTGTCAGAAAAGTGAAGCTTCTTGGACTCTCCATTCAGCATTAAATGATTTGGGATTCTTTAACATGTTTGGTTTAGGGCGAATTTCCTATTTGCAATAAAGTATAATAGTGTATTGATTTGGACTGGATTTTTTTTTTTTAATTTGTGTCTTTATGGAATAAGTAATGCATAGTGTTAGGTGATGATCAGAGTCTGAGTGCTTAGAATTTTTACCTTGTAGCCTCCTATAAACTAAAGTGTGGATCATGTGAAATACTTATCACAGTGGCTTTATGTGCCCTCTGTGTAAAAATTCAGCTTATCTAGATGTGGGATAATACTGATTTGAGTAAAAATGTGAAACAATTGTTTCTTACTCCGGTCTTTGAAGTTTTTAAAACATGAATTGTCTGTAGACAGTGTCACTAGATTTTAGCTTGTGTATCCTTGTGTAATAGTAAAGATATTTGGACAAAAAAACACTTCATTTTTGTGTAAGCAGATGACTCCTTAGCCCATTACCTTACATGCATTCTCTGTTTTCTTAATCCTGGTAATGAATTTTTTTTGGTGGTATGAAGTTTAATAGCTTCCATGGGACTAGATGATCCTTATGGCTCCTTTCCACTTCAGCATATTCTGAATTCTAAATTCATGGCTAAATCATGGGAGTTTTAAGAGGCAACCTTTCTCTGTACTGAAAGACTGAGAAAAAGAAAGATTAAACTCTCCCCAGTTAAATACTTATCTCCTAAGGACAGTTGTGAACAGAGAGTGTAGATAAAAGGCTTCTGTCTTCCATATCTACAGGTACTGTTCTTTTCACAAGCTTCAAATCCATATGTATGGATCTATGGTACATAGAATTTGATAAGAACTTAGTTCAAAAAGATGGTTTTACATGGAAAAATGGTGATCCTTTGCTGCTGAAACAATACAATAACATTTCAAAATTACCCCAGAAGAACAAACTTGCAAAAGCCTAAGTCTGTTTGCTCTGCAGCTATCTGTGCCTATCTCTGGAGTGTTATAAAAGATGAAATTCAAGATGTTTGTGCTATAGTATAGCAAAATGTATTTGAGTTCTTGAGATATTTCCATTTCATAGTAATAAATGCATAGTAATTTAAAGTTGTTTGCTGCGATCTTCAAAGCGCCCTTGGCATTTTGAATGTCTCAATAATAGCAGTTGAACTTAGTCTTTAGTTTCTACCTTTTCCTTGAGGTATTACTATTACTCAAGTAGTAGGTTTTTTATTCTAGTGAACTGTTGTGTTTAAGACCTGCAGAACTAATGATTTCCAACTGGTACATTTTCCCTTTCACACTAACGTCTCTTCAGTGACCAAACACTCTGTTATTTTAACTGTTTCACTGAGCTTTTGAGGAACAAATCGATGGTCTGGATTTACTTGTAGTGTTGTGTTTACATACTGAGAACTTTAACACAACAATAATATTCTTCAAACACTTTAAGCAAAAGATTAAATAGTCAAAGCATGCTATTTTTGTGTATATCAAAGTCACTGCACTCTAGAGATGCTGTACATTGATGTGATGCTTAAGAGCATGAAGGGCAAAGACAGGTGAGAACAGAACACTGAAAATATTTTTTATAGTTATTATTCAGCTTCACACTCTCTGTGAAGGAGTTGTACTTTCTATAAAAATCCTGAAAGACAACAGAGAAATTATATAGTCAGATGTTTAGTGCCTCCAGAGCATTCATTCAATATATGAACATGAATTGTTTGAGAGAAATACTTTGAATACTACTCACCATTTTGAAGTAAATCAGAATACTTGAGAGTTGTTTCAGACTCAGGATTGTACTTTCAATTTTCCTTACATTAATCAGTGCTATTGTCAATTTGAATGTTAGTCACAGTACCTCCTTTATATATCTGAAATATACCACATTTCTTTTCTTCTGTTTTATGACTGATTGATCCAGCCCCAGAAACTGCAACCGAAGCTCTGCATGAAATTGTATCGTTAAATGTGCCCAATGGATGAAAGATCATTTAGCTGCAGAAATGCACTGCTGATGGTTTAAAAGCAGGCAATCTTACTGCTGTTTTTTATGGGTTATGTGTTTGAATCTAGATTAACCACATCATTCTATGTATTCCTGAAGGTCACGAGTTGCTGTCTGAGTTACAGCAGCGTCGGTTCAATGGATCTGACGGAGGGGTCTCCTGGTCTCCGATGGACGATGAGCTGCTGGCTCAGCCGCAGGTCATGAAGCTGTTGGACTCCCTCAGAGAGCAGTACACCCGCTACCAGGAGGTTTGTAGGCAGCGAAGCAAACGCACACAGCTAGAGGAGATTCAGCAGAAGGTAATGCAGGTAAGCTTGGAGCTCTCCTTCAATGCAGTGAGGTGGAGTTTTGAGCTCAAGTCCCAGACTGTGATTTTTGCAAAAGTCGGAGGGGAGACCTTCATGCCTCCCGTCACTCCACAAATGTCAATGTGCTGCTTTCATACAGTGCTTTGCATTGTGGCTGCCACAGTGACTTTCCAAGGGCTATTCTGTTATGTAGAGGTTGCTATAAATGTGTTCTCTTGCCTTGGGGCTGTCCCTTTGCTGGGCAATGTAGCAGTGCATGGCTGTTTTGTTGGGGGTGCAAATGCCTGCCCTGCTAGCCAAGAGAGGAACACCTTGACTGAGCATCAGCTTGAGAGTTGAAAACCTTCCCCTGCCCACAGCATTTAAAGTTCCTGTTGCTGAAGATAAGCTATTATTTATTCCTTTATTTGTCTGATGCTTGGTGGTTTAACCTAAGCTGATGTGCTTAAACTGTCTGTATTTCAGGAACGCCCTGACAAGAATGAATATAAACTTCCTAATCAATTGCATGTTAAAGGTCATGATGAACTGGCTTAGTCCTTTGGAAACAGCCATGTAATTAGCACTTTTAACATTTTCACAGCACAGTCTCAGTAGAGAAAATCAAGGAAATGGAATTAATTTGTTCTTCTTGTGTATATCACTTGAAATTAGATATGTGTATTTTTAAGATTCTGTATAGTTTGAATAAGCAGAAAATTGAATAGATAATTGCTTTTAACCTTTCAACATTGGCATTTCTAATGCATGAGGGAGTGCATGTCGAGTACTTGCACTTTACAGCATTGTAGATATGGGTAAAAATAAAAACTAATCAGTTTTGAGATGTCTAACATTGAAAATACAAATCTCATGAGGAGATAATTTTGATTTCTATAGTAATTTGATTACTGTAAAAAAATCTAAAAAGCAGATGTCATTTGATGATATATTGAGCTGGAAGTATTAAAATTATGAGAGATTAATATAATCCTATATAGAGCACATCAGCACAGCTGTGGGTATAATCAGATGAAGTTTTTTTTCTGTGTTTAAGTTTCAGAGGTTGAATAAGATGTGTTTTTTATTGTACTTTGGCAAACTGACATTGTTAATGCATTTAAGTAGAATAGTTTACCATTATTCAGCCTCATTTTGCAGTATTTGTAGTAGAAATAGTTACTTGTTTGCTGTGTGTACACTACATATGTTACCTGGCAAGTGAACTGTGTTTCAGTACACAGGAAGAATGTGTTATGCTCTTTTGCCAAATGAATCAGCTTTTTAAAAAATGTGTTTAAAAGCTTTCTAAATTGCATGCAAGTATTTAAGAAAAACTTACTAAATCTGGGAAATTATTTCATTTCCTTTGGGTTTACAGCAAAAAATTAGGTTAATAGATAGAGTTAAAGGCTAAAAGTAGGAAGCTAATGATGTACAGAAGGAAGCTAATAGAGGCAAAGTGCCGTGGAATTTATTTTGACAGAATAAACAGAAGTTGCCCTATAACAGTGCTTACAGTACTTTAATTAGAGTGGGTGTTTTTCCCCTTATGTTGCTAGCTTGGTTTTTTTGGTGTGTGTTTTGATTTTCTGCTAGCTTCCTTTACAGTTACATTTATATTTCATTATTTGTGTACCATCTTATATTGCTAACCGCTCCTGGATTGCTTTTGTGTTCCTGTTTCAATTTCACTATTTGCTGCTTCTCCTTACTGTGGTGTGCTTAGTTCTTACTCCTATCTCAAAGCCCTCTTAATCCAAAACCAATTCTCTCCCTTATGCTTTCAATATCCTACCCTCTCTTTTGAATGGCCCCCTTTGCTTGTGCTTCATGGTTTTGTTTCCCTCTCTTTTGTCTTTCATTTTGTAATGTAAAGGCTGCAATGATCATCAGATGTTTGGTAAGAAGCAATTTTTCTAAATGCTGGTTATTATTGTAACTCTGTAGGCTAGGATAAACTCTGGCTTTGTCCTTCCTTAGGCAGAGGTGTTAATTACTATTTTTCTAATATTAATTCACAAAAATAATTGTGACCTCTTGCAGTAGTCTTGTCATTAATGATTTTAAAGTTTATTTTATGAAAATTACATCACATTTTTCTGTATGTCCCCTAGTGACTCTTCCCTCCTCAGTTTAGGCATCTGTCACAAGAACAGCCATGTGCTGGCCTGAGCAGTTGCAGAGTCAGTGCAGTAGTTGCTGGAAACTGGTAATGGGGAGGTGGTCTTGGCCAGACAGGGCAACTGCTAAGCAGTAGCCTTGTCCACTGTTTCAGACTTGCATGAGAACTGTCGTTTCCATGTCTAAGTTTTCCAGGCCACTCTGACCTTAGAGGGGGACATCTGGGTCCCTTCACTTCTAGGTCAGTTCCATATTTAACCCATAACAGCTGTGCAGAGGTGCTGAGCACAACAGGAAGTTTCTCTTTAAACAAAAATAACCTGCAATTGTAGAGTCTTAATTTGTCCTAGAAATGGTAAAAGCAAGGAAGACTGAGAATGCTTTTGGAGTAATGAATGTATGCTCTGAAACACTGCTTTGGCATGGGGCAAAAAGGGCAGTGGGAAGGCAGATGACTCAGAGATGGAGTGAGTTGAGTAGCCTTCTGTAATGATAATTGTTCTTGATTGCTGTTGCAGGGCAGTCTAGCAGCACTAGGAATATGGTCCAATTAGTCCCTGTTTCATTTGTCTTCATGGCTGTGGGGTTACATTGTGTATTGTATTATGTTTCCTGAAAATCTGTGTGAAGCTGTGTTGTGATTGAAGTTTAAACAAAACTAACATTAAAGACAGGAAGCTGGCTTCCTATGCCTTTTTACTAAGGTTCAGAATCTAGAGGTATTCCTGCATTTCCTTACTTCAGGACTCCAGTAGTAAGTGGCTTCTGCACTTGGTTTCATTGCAGCAATCTCTGTTTCCCAGATATTTAAAATTTTATCAGGAAATTTTCCCATAGATATTAGCTGATAATTCAGATTTGTGTAAAGAAACCAAAATTTGAGACATTCTGCTTTGCTTTGAGTAATATTTACATCAAAAAATAGTTTCAAAATAATAATAAAAGAAATCCGATACTGTAGTCCAAAGTTGTGTTACTGTGACCCTGTAAAGATAAATTCCATTAGATGTGGCCACAAAAACTCAGTAACAGGTTTCTGTTATTTGAATAGAGCAAGTTGGTGTGTAAGTTTAGTTTTGAAACAAGTATGTATCCTTTACTTGAGTGTTAGTTTATTCAGCAAAAAAACAGAGAAAGCTCTCAGGTGTGAGGCTGAATGCAACTGTGCATTGTAATCACTTTGGCAAAAAAAAATTGTGGTTTGAACACAAGAGGTCCATTATCTTTGTGTTTTGAGCTCTTTTATTGACAAGAAATATGAAATGACAATTGTCTGTTTGAAAAATCTTGTCATAGCTGCCACCTGTTTTCGTGGAGCTGACAGATTAAGGTTTATGAAAAGTACTTTCTACTTAAAACTTTGGAGGATGTGAATGGATTCAACAACAAGATTTTTGCAGAGCTGAAAAGATCTGTTTTTTTCATAAACATGCTTTTTTGAATTTCTGCTTGTGTTACAAAATTCTGCTCATACTAGTTTTTGAATAATTGATTTGCTACTTTGTTTTTATCATCTTCATCTTTCTGACAGGTTGTCAATTGGCTTGAAGGACCTGGATCAGAGCAGCTAAGAACCCAGTGGGGAATAGGAGATTCCATTAGAGCTTCACAAGCTTTGCAACAGAAGCATGAAGAGATTGAGAGTCAGCACAGTGTGAGATTTCCCATACCCTTTTCAAGTACCAAAATAATTCTATGTACATTTAGTTATGAGCAATGTATTTTGGTTATGAGTATCTAGGAGTTTTGCATAGTGCATGATGTTCTGAGTTACAGGGGAAATTACCCGAGCAGTTATAGAACTAATGTGGTCATATATATATATTTGCATATTAATGTTTTTCTATTGTAGCAAAATGCAGATTTCTATCTGTGATTTGTCTTGGGTTTAGTATGTTATAGCAGTTCTTAAACTTTCATGTAGAGTAGAAGGAATAAATTTACTTTCTCCTCTCTGCCAAAATGTCTGACAAGTCCTGCACTTCTCAGGTGAATAACTTAGTGTTTTTATCTCTATTAGACTACACTTAGCAGTAGCTGAAACCAGCTTAAGACTTGTATTGATCAAGACTTTAGATATACTTTATGTTCATAATGAAATCATGAGGATGGTGTTTTGTAACTACACTAACTTGATGCCTTTGCTTCTAATTTTGAATACTTCCTAAGCTTCAGTAGAATTTTATCTTTCCATCAGATGATTAACTATAATTAGGTTATGAATATTCAGTGCTCCCAAAGGGAGTTTTGCTCGCAGTGCTGTTCACCTTTTCTGACTTTCCTTGATATAGACACTGGCAATTCTGTCCACTTTTCCTAAGCTCTGTTTGCAGTAATGACAATAAAAACAGTCACTGGTTTATATTTTTTCAGATGTAATTTAAGGGGGAAAAAAAAAGCCCCAAACCATTAGTCTGAGAAATACAGCACTCTAGACAACACTAGTTCTACTGATTCCACCTGCAGTGAGGATGGTTTCCTTGCTGGATGCAGCAGAGTAGCTGTCTGTGTTAGGTTAAGTAAATCCCATCTCCTCTGTCTTGTCATTGTTTCAAGCTCTTCAAGCATTGTGGAAGTCAGTACCTTCTGAAGGGTAAAACATCATGCAGTTGAAATCCTAATTAGAAAGGAAAAAAAACCCACAAACACCCTAGACTACCTACTTAAATGACAAAAATAAATTTTGCTGTCTTTTAGTCATATTGGTATTTCAAACTGAAAAGAGAAAACAAGACTGAACATACTTTGTTTTCACTTGGATATCTGTAACAGAAAACTGTGTTTTAGCTGGGGCTAAATGCAGTCCTTGAAATCCCACTGAAGTTTGCAGGCTGCCCTACAGTGTGCTGAAGCACTGACAGCATGGAGCACAGCTTGGTTCTCAGGTGCTGGCAGGAGTTTTCAGAACTAACAGTCAGAAATATTTTATTTTACATCAAAAGAAGTAATTGGAAGACCACTTTCCTACCTTACATTTGGATGCCTGTTCAGAGATTAAAACCATTTTTTGTCAACAGCACTAGAAAAATGTGCTTTGCCTTTTCCTTTGATTTTTAGCTTCCTCGTTCCTTGTTTTCCTGGTTCTTCTCTCCTAATAATTGAATTGACAGTTTGTATGCTTGCTTTCTTTCATCACCTTCTGTTTAATGTTGATTAGAGTATTTTGAAGAGTCTTGCAAAAACGTTTGATTTGTTTTGAAGATATTTTTTTTACTTCAATTTATTGTGAAGTGACAAAAATAAGTTCCACAGGATGCACTTTTGTTTGGTTTTTTTGTGGGGACAGGGTGGTTGCATTTTGAGGCGGGGTAATTTTCTGGTAGTTTTATTCATGAGCAATACACTGGAACTGTTTTTTTTGAGCAGGTCCTTGCTCCGTGGGTTTGAGCTGTAACATATAACTGTGCCAAAGTTCTCCCATGAAAAATATGAGAAACACACTTTTATACCTGGTTTGCTGGTATCTTAATTTTACTGATAGTTTGATCAAAATAAATTGCTGCAACTCTTACTTTAATGCCTAAAATAAAAACTGAAAAAAAAAAACCACCAAAACCCAAAATCCCTAAGCATATTAATTTTTTTTTTTTTTTTTACTTCTCATATTATAGTTTCTATGTCACATTTAGCTGGATTTGCATGTTCAGTGTCAAAGAGCTGTTTTTGTGAACTGATTATGCTGAATCTGTGTATCCATAGTACATGTCACAATGGAAGATGTTTTCACATTGTGTCATCATAGTTGCCCCTTTTGGGACAGATGAGAAATTTATTCTGCTCTTAAATTTTTGGCTGATTGCTAATTTAACTTTTTCATTGCTTTATCTTTGTTCCCCTCCTTGCTCTTTTCATACTCTTTTTTTCTGTGAACAGATGGTAGAGGCAGCTCTGGGAAAAAAAAGAAAAAAAATCACAATATGGATATTTATACTCCGTTTTGCATGATTTGTAAATAAATGATGCAAAAGCTGAAGACATAATTTACAAAATTCTAAACATCCCAATAGGAGCGAGACAAGAATACAAATGAAATCAAATATTATAGGCCAATAGATGGTGCTGTTCCATAGAAATACATAGGACACTTCAAGGTCAAAATTAGGCTGTTGAGCAGACACATTTTACTTTACAGGCATCTCAGTCATGCAAGAGGTGAATGTGATCTGGATGTATCAAGCTGTTTTTAAATCTCACCAAATTGTTAAATATTTGAACTATTTTCCTCTGCAAATACACCAACAGGACAACATAACTAAATCTTACATATGTATTCAGTAATCAAGCCATGTGAAAAACAAATCTGCACATTTTGAATTAAATAGTATAAAGCTTTACTTATTAAGTAACAAGGATCATTTTCAAGATTTTGTGCCTGGACTCTCTTTTGATCAGAAGATAGAGATTGCTTCCACTTTGTTATCAGCAGTATTTTTTCTAAATATTTTAAGGAAATTATTGCTAGTTTCAGTCATGTCACTGAAAGTATCACTTGTGAACAGCTTTTTATAATAGCTGATAACTTGGCAAAAATAATCTTTTATTTCAGTAGAACAAGTACAGACATTTAAGGACTACAAATTTATTTTAAAATGGTGCAATTCCTCTTTTGGTGGAAGTTTGTGCTGGGACTAGGAGCCATGCATTGAATTCTTCCAATCTTTCTGCACTAATTTTTTTATTCTACAGTGTGTGTATTAACATCTACTAAGCACTTCATTGAGAGCTGATTTGAAATCAGGAGTATTTTTTCCTTCTCTGTGAAATAGTGCAATCTGTAATAACCTCCTTTTTCAATCTGTTTATTTATTAGCCTGCAGTTGGATGTATACCATTTAAGAGAAATAGAATTGTATTTGGCATTTTTAATTCTTCATCTTCTTGTGTTTCTAGGAGTGGTTTGCTGTTTATGTTGAGCTTAATCAGCAGATAGCAGCTCTTCTAAATGCAGGGGATGAGGAGGACCTTGTGGAATTGAAAGCATTGCAGCAACAGCTGAGTGATGTGTGTTACAGGCAGGCCAGTCAGCTGGAATTCAGGCAGAACCTATTACAAGCTGCACTTGAATTCCACAGTGTTGCCCAGGATGTAAGTGTTTCTTTTAAATTTTTTTTAAGGCGGGGTCAATAAGTTGGTGCCTTAGTATTGTAAATGTTGAATACATTGGAAAAATATTCAAGGATATGAGGGGAAATATAATGTCACTTGGAAAATGCTGTAAGTTGTAATTTACTGTAATTGAAACACTGAGAAAATGGGCTCCCACTTGTTTTAGGAGGGAAGTACTTTTTAATATGTCTTACATTTCAGTAGTATTTGAAACAAAAAAGTTACTAGTTGAAAAGTTAGTTTTTCACCCCTCTTTTTTTTATTTAAAGGCATATGTGTTAATTGAACTGGAATTTGTTGTACTTTTCATAGTTTTTTTTTGTAAAATGGCATGTTCGTATCCTGTATTTTTCTTAAAAAACAAGTAGAATCTTGGCTTCTCCTCTCCCACCATCTAGGGATGTGTGCTCTTGGATTTCTACAAGGCAGATGAGTCATTTATCTTTCATCTTGACTTTCATTTCCTGTAGCTGCTAAAAGAAATTTGAAAATGACAAATTTCCAGACATTTAGAAGATTGTAGACCCAACCATCTGAAGCTCAAACTTCTTTTTAAATATCAGCATTTATGTTCTTACATTTTAGTTGTCTCAGCAATTGGATGGTTTACTAGGAATGTTGTGTGTGGATGTAGCACCAGCAGATGGAGCATCAATTCAACAGACATTGAAACTACTGGAAGAGAAATTGAAAAGTGTTGGTAAGATATTTCTGCATTTCAGACACACACATTCTAATGAGTGCATTACGGGGGGAAGAAAGAGTAATGCCTTTTAAAAAGAATCACCCAAAAAGCAGGGGGAAAAGGTCTTATGACTTCTGATTCCTCACTATGTAATGTTCCACTGAGCTACCTTGGGCTGGCTTATGCCATCTGCTGTGTGGTAGTATTGTCTGGGGAAGTGATCTGGAACTGTTGTCTTTTAAATGTTTTACATCTAATATATATATTTCTTATATGCTATTATCATGCATTTCATCTGTAAACAAACTTCTTTCCCCCATTAATCTTCTTTAGTGACTTAGGATTATAGTGTTTAGATGATCTTTTTGTCTCCAGAACTGATGCCTTGATGGTTAAGGCTTTATCCACTCAGTTTAGAATGCTTGTACTGGGTGTTTTGCAGTAACTTTGAATGTATATGTTAATAAATGGCACATTGAAGGTTGTTACACTGTCAAGCATATGGAATTATTTCAGTTTGAAGAGGTTTACAGTGATCAGCTTGTTCATTAAGTTGTGGGAGAAAGAGCTGCAAAGAAGAAAATTTATGGTAGAAGTAGGTATGATTGGAATATAACAGTTTGATACATAAATGAGATATTCCTTCAGGAAAACAAATAGTAGAGCTGCCAAATAAGAGATGTAACAGCAGATCCCAAGGGTTGACAAATTTCAGTGTAAAAAATTGTATCAGCCATATCAGATGTATTATAAAGTAGTAACTTCTGCCAGCAGTGGAAGAATACGTAGGCTGCAACTGCTTAGCAGTAATAAATATTTTAGGAATTATGTAACTGTGTGGATGAAAGACACTAATTAGCTATGTAAATGCTGAAAAGCTGACAGACTATCAACTTCTATTCCTTTTCTTATTATCTGCTATGTCATAAAATAGCAAAGCCTTACTTGTTTGTTAATGTAGGCAAATGGTCACTCAAACATGAGTTGGAAAGGGCAGTGAAGGACATCGTAATGTCCTTGTGATTTTCCAGGTTCCAGTGTTCATGTATGATTCTGTTGCTTCTTCTCTCTCCATTGGGGGAAAAACCCACCGAAATTCTGAGTGATCACTGACCTTTTTTTTCCTTGTTCTCGTATTAGACTTAGGCTTGCAAGGCTTGCGTGAGAAAGGTCAAAGTCTTCTTGATCAGATATCTAACCAGGCATCCTGGGCCTATGGGAAAGATGTGACCATTGAAAACAAAGAAAATGTAGACCATATCCAAGGAGTGATGGAAGATATGCAGCTAAGAAAACAAAGGTAAGAACAACAATTCAAGTCATTAAGATTTTTGTGAATTAACAAGTCACTTCTTATACAATGTAGTTTGTTGTAAAGAGCCCATTTTGTTTCATGTTCAGTTAAGGGATGTATTACAACTGTAATTTATATTTGTAGTGTATTTGAATGGGACAGAAACTTCCCTGACTAATCTGTTGTAGTGTATTCCTAAAAATAAGCACCTTTTGTATTTTGGTACTGGATGGAGTACTTGAATGCTTTCCTGTGCTTGTAAATGCTCAGAAATTATACATTCCTTTTATATGAGTTATGAAAATATGCAAGAGATGTCTTTTATATGTTAGCAGTTTGAGATGGGAGTATAACAATTACAGTAGCAGTGATGGATGTAAAATTATGTATTAAACAGCCTTGTTTATCCTCCTTATCACAAGCTCTGTCCTTTGAGTGTGGTAGTTTCATTACTGAAGATAGGAAGACAAATGAGGGGGTGTTGGAGGGGGCATGGTACAAAATGGAGGCACAGATGACAGATTTCAAAAGAGCAGATGATGAGATACAGGACCATGCAGTCACCCTAGGATGAGGCATTTGAGTTTTGGAAAATCATATAGAGTAGGAGATGATGAAAAATGTTGTTGGGAGTTGAATTTATAAGAAGAATGGATTTTGCTATCATCCTCTCCCTCCAAAATTTGATTATTTTTAATTAAAGATGTAGTAGTACTGGATTTTCTGTAGTACTGCCTTTTTTTTTTCTACTCAACAGTGTGAAAGAATTAGATGCT
Organism: Pyrgilauda ruficollis; assembly: GCF_017590135.1. NCBI lineage: Eukaryota > Metazoa > Chordata > Aves > Passeriformes > Passeridae > Pyrgilauda > Pyrgilauda ruficollis. The sequence continues at coordinate 21,027,660 of NW_024524377.1, read as the reverse complement.
ATTGCCAGTAATACTGCTGGAAGCCCTGGGACAATGCAATTTTGTCCACAGAAAGGGCCTGGCGTTCAAGGGCATTGGCTGAGCAAAGAGGTGCCTCTAGGCCACAGCAAGGTCTAGTGAGCATCAAATTGTCCTTTTTACAAATTAATTCCACTGTTCTTAAATTGTTTTGTTAGAGAGCTTAGTGTAAGGAGCTATGTGTTTTGGTAGTGCTTAGAGAAAATACTGTTTTAAGTCTGCCCTCTGAAGCCTATTAATTTAAGCAAAACTTGTGTTTAGAGGGCCAGCTGCAAAAAGCTACAGAGGACATGTCACTGTGCAGTAAAATGGCAGTTGGAATTCCATACTGAGAAAAGAGATGTACATGGGAGAAGGGAAGACTTTGTATACACAGTAATGGATACTGAATCAGCTGTGAATTCAGAGATAAACATTGGAAAACTTGCAGAAATTGCTTTAGTGTTCAGACACACAGGGAAAAGCAAGTAGAATGCCAAGAATTATTAGGAAAGCAATAAAAAACTGAAAGAATGTCATTGTGTCACTGTATAGATTGGTAGTCCATTTCTGTTTGTGTTACACAATTCTGGTCTAGTATTCTCAGAAGGGTTACAGAATTGTGGGAAGTCGGTTAGAGGACTAAAGCATCAAAAATATTTCCAGACAAAAGTATGAAGCAGCTTTCAGATTGTGAATGATTAAACAAGGTTATTTAGCCTGGATGAGAGACAAAAAAGGAAAAAAAATAACTATCTCTAAGTAGCATGTAGTAGTATTTTTTGTGACATTTAATTTTTTTCCCAAATTCTGTTGAATCTTTTGTGTTATTTACAAGATATGTTGTGTTGTAATGTTTATTTTAGGTGCATTTTGCTGCTTTATTTATGATTTTGGAACCTATGAACTGTTTTCCTGCATTATTAGAGCAGATGATGTCCCTTCTGTAAGCATTGCAGGACATGTAACAAAATATGCAGCATGCTAACAAACTGTTCTTTGGAAGAGCTTATGTTTGTAACCAGTTTGGGAAAGATCATGCACACAGTCTTTTGCGTTTGCTTATAAAGCCAACTGTTGTTGACATTAGTAATTCCATTTGCACTGAACAGGAGCGTGAGTCTTGCTGTTTACTTAGTCGGCTCTGAAATTGAAGTGGAAAGCATTCTGCTAAATGTATTGGCTTAGGTCTCATTGTGGAAAGAGGACTTTCAACACTTTTATTGGAATTCTGGAGAAAGAACTGCAAACTGTGCTCAACTCAGACCAAGATAATTAGAGTCAGTTTTTATATCAATTAGATTTTGAAATGCTTGCTGACAAGTAAAGCAAAGGACATAATCATATAAGGGTTCAGATATTACCATCTGTAGTCAGCTAAAAATGGAAAAATATATTATCTTTTAAACAGCCTCATTGTATTCATCGAGATAACATTGCCCCCAACAAACAGTACAGTTCAGAATTATGTCAGGTTGAAGCCTGCTTTCATGTGAATTTTAGTAGGATAAGGTCTGTCTTAGCCACATAAGCCTCTGTTTTGCAGAGCTTACCAGTGCAGCAAGGTAAGGAACCTGGGATGCTGCTGCAACACCTTGTAGCTGTCTCTGGTGTTACTGCCTCCAGCATAGCCATATCAGGAATCTTGAGGGTCCGTGATTTTGGTGACTTGGAGTGCTCAGTTCTACTTATTGCAAGTTCCTTACTGTTGTCTGCGGCATGAGGTATTTTGGCCAAGCTAAGCAGCTTTGATCACCTTTTCATGAATGCTTGTATCTTAATGTTTCTGACTTGAAAACATTGCTGTCAATGTCAGAGTGTTTTGTGCCTGCTGTACATGTGTTGATGAATCTTTCTGTGCTGCTGTTTAAGGTGTGAGGATATGGTGGATGTGCGGAGACTGAAGATGCTTCAGATGGTGCAGCTATTTAAATGTGAAGAGGATGCTGCTCAGGTATGGAAATACCTCCAGAATTTCATCATTCTGATCTTTGTAGTCCACTGGGTTAATTTATGGGGGCTGGTAGTTTTACAGTACTTTTTTTACAACTTTCAAATATAGTTTTATCTAGGGAATATGTTAAGTGAAAATAAAGGATATAGCAATGTCTGCAAATAGTATATTTGGGGATTGTATGATCTACTAGCTTGTTACAGCTCATTTAACTTTTTCTGTATCAAAAGTATATGCTAGTACTGAAGTAACATCACCCTTCTGGTTTAATTTCTTTTTAATGTGTTAGTTTTTATTCTTTTGGCTTGTTTTTAAGGCAGTAGAATGGTTAAGTGAACTGTTGGATGCTCTTCTGAAGACACACATCCGACTGGGAGATGATGCTCAAGAAACAAAAGTTTTACTGGAGAAACATCGAAAATTTGTTGATGTTGCACAGGTGAAATGTGTTTTGTTTTTTTAGCAATATGGGGTTTGTGCAGTTTCACATCCTCTCCTAAACAGAATCAATATCTGTATGGACAGTCATTGAACAGCTGTCACTGGTCTTACTGGTTTGCCTCAATGCCTGAGTGAAGAAATTGATTGCTGAAGTTGCTTTAAGATGCTATTTCATTGCCAGGTAAAATGCAGGGTTTTACAAGCACTTACTCTCCCATCCCCTCCAATTTTTAGAGTACTTATGATTATGGGAGACAGCTACTGCAGGCAACAGTGGTCCTATGCCAGTCCTTGCGATGCACTTCAAGGTCCTCAGGGGACACACTTCCCAGACTGAACAGAGTGTGGAAACAGTTTACAGTGACTTCTGAAGAAAGAGTACACCGGTTGGAAACAGCTGTTGCGTTTCATTCAACTGCTGAAAAGGTGAGTGTGGTGTTTTATTAAGAAGAAAAATTTCTTACCTGAGTTCAGGCAGACAAAATGTAAGAAATATGAAGTTGTCAGTATGTACATTTACCCTTTCTAAGTATTTTTTTAGAAACGGCAGAAAGAAGAATTTATGTATATTTTTCCAACCATTTGCTTCAGTACTTAATGTAATAATTTTTCATACACCTGTATTGGTATAGAGCCCACTTAACAAAAAGGAGAACAGCACTCTTCAAATGGGAACTCTGATATTGATGATAAAGCATTTCTTTATGTCTTTTAGACTATAATTCTTAAAAGCCAGGAACACTTCTTTGTGCAAGGTATGATACAAAGTTATCAGGTGTTTTAAGTTCTTTGGAGAGTTAAAGGTGTATTGCCCTTTAAGCTCTATGGATTTTGGATGGGATGACCTTCTCACAAACTGTAAATGAGGGCAGCTCTTGCCACTTTAGTTTCCACACATGCTGTCTTGTTCCTTCTTGTACTTTGCACCTGGTGGGGTTTGAACGTGCTTTCTTCCTGAACACACCTCTGCCTTGGTATGGTTTTCAGACTCCTGTAACCAAATGTCTCACTGCTGCATGCAGTCAAGTGATGCAAGAAGCACAGTAGAGGATGAGCAGTCAGCAACAATGTGATGAGGATTGGTTGCTATTCCGTATCAGCTTGCTGAAGGGGGAAAATGTTGAGAGTTTTTATATGCTTAAATTTGAGCCCATGTCCTTTAACATAGGTCATGAGGGGTAGGGCCTTTTTTGTCTACAGCTGGGTTTTTTTTTGTCAAGTGGTGTGTTTTAAAAAATCAGTTTAGAGTACGTATCTCAAATATTGATAGTAAAATTGCATATAACTGAAAAAAAAAAAACCAAATCTTGCACATGGTAAAATAAATTCATTCTGTCATTGAAAGAGAGCATGGATTCAGGTTCTTTTGCTCCTTGGTTTTATTAATTTCTTATTTGTATTAGTGGAATATTTGTATTAGCTGTGTACTTTATTCATTTGCAGGCATTGGGAGTTGGTGGAGGTTCACAAAAGCAGAAATAGATCATCTGTCCTTCCAGAGATTTACCTGATACCAAATTAAATTTCAGTGGTTTATAAACTCCTAGAAGAGTGGAATGTGTCAATCCATGTTTATGAGCATTTTTTTATTATTGCAGTTGTTAATCGCTGGGTTTAGGCAATCTTAAATTTAAAGAAAAGCAAATTAATGTCTGACAAAACAATGCTCTTGTTCAAAAACGTAATTCTCCTTTCACTATTGGACATATATTAATGAGTCTGTGTGGAAAATAGACTGTTAATATCCATGTTGCTTTGGAAAAAAGTGAGAAGTGGAAGAAAATAGAGTACTGAGTGTTAGTATTAGGTTACAATCCCATCTGGAAAAACTTGTGTTCAGATTTTTTTAGTCCTACCTGTTCTATGCCAGACGTGGTTTTTAGTTTTGAAACCTGTTGTAAGGAGTCTTCGTTGACCACGGTGTTTCCCCTTTACATTACTGTCTTGTATGTTTAATGATGTCGGTCACTATTTTTATGCATTTCATATTTGTCACAGGAATATTGTCTAGGAAGACTGCTTTTTATTCCCTCTCAGAAATAATGTAAAACATTCTAATACAAAACACTGGTAGCCTGAACTGTTTTCTAAATCAGTATTTTCTTTTATTGAATTATATGTGTCAGTTGATCTCATGTAAATGTGTCAGTGGAAATGCCAAAAGAGCACTGACTCTGACAATTAATGGCACTTAAACTGTGTACTTTATTCTGCATTTTCTTACTTTTATTAAACAGATTTTGCAGGAATGTCCAGAGCAGCCTGAAGCTTTTAATGAAATGGATCAATTTGATGAAATTGAAGCAGTTGGGAAATCACTGTTGGACAGACTAACAGTACCTGTAGTTTATCCTGATGGGTATGTAGAATGGTTTCTAATGCCTTTGGAATAATGCTTTTGGTAAAGTTGTATAGTACTCTCATATGCAGAGTAATCCTGAAGGCTTATTGCTGAAATAGAGAAGTGAGGACATTGTTTTTATAAAATTTGAAATGGACTTGTCTGCTTTCTGTGAAAAAATGGGAAAGACTTTTTAATGACTATTAATGCACTGCCTTTTTAAAGTAGTGACTTTTTAACACTGAATGATTATTAGATTTATGCAATCTTATCACCAGCACAGTATGCAGAAATAACAGAAGAATGACCAGTCCCAGTCTCTTCTCCCTGAAAAAAGATACCAGATGAGAATTACAGAATTTCTATTTATTTGCAATTCTATCTAAGCCACTATATTGAAGATAAATTTATATTTCTTTATTATTTATATTTATTATTTATTACCTCCTCAAATGAGTCTATTCATGCACAGAATAACTTTTCTGTCCAGTTTTGCCTGTCTGAAAGTCCTTTGTCCTACTGCTGTTTCCAAAGTGTACAGCTTCTCTGCTTTGTAACAAGATTTAATACCTGTTCTTCTGAAACACATATTCTGTTCAAACCCTCCATTTGCTGACTGCATGGTTAGTGGTTTCCCTAACATTTCAGCTGTTCTTTTTTTGTATTTGAATTACACAGCCATGTATTCCTTTCAGTTTGAGAGGTAGATGGCATAATTTGACAGCATGTGGTTGACTTAACCTGTGAAGACTCCTTTAATAATGCAACAATTTTATAAACACAGAATTCATGTATAGACAAGTATCATAGATTATCACAGTATGCAGAATTGTAAGATGGACTTGGGGGAGAGCCAGAGAAGGGAGGTAAGAGTTGGGAAGCATCCAGTTGTGTTTCTAGAATAGTGCCTTGATGTTCAAATCACAGAATAGTTTGGGTTGGAAGGGACATTAAAAATAATCCAGTTCCAATCCCTCTGCCATTGGCAGGGACACCTTTCACTAGACCCGCAGTGTCTCACCACCCTCAGACTTCTGTTGAGAGTGTCTTTTGGATATGAAAGGCTCCTTGAGTATTTGTAAAAATTTCATAAAAATTTGCTGTTAAGACTTCATCAATAAGTCTCCAAAGCTTTTTAAAGGTGGCTTTTAAATGACAAGAGGAAAAAGTGGCTATTTTTCTTATCTGCTTTGTGTTTTCTACTCCAATTAACAGATGTATTTATGTACTGACTTACTAGTGATAATTGTGGTTTTGGTGTTTTCTAGGTCTGAGCAGTACTTTGGGAGCCCAAGTGATATGGCTTCTGCAGCAGAACACATCAGGGAGAAGATGAAGTTAGTTAGCCTGAAAAAGCAGCAGCTGAGACAACCAGAAGCCACTACCCCAGAGAGCTAATACTGACCTTGTCGATGAATTCATAACAGGACTTCAGTTTGTAATCCAGCATGTTGTTTGCATATTACAGAATTTGGTATAATATATTAAAATGCATTTCACAGCTGTTACGAATCTCATATTTTTTTCAAAGTAAATGTTCTCAGCATCTTAATACTGTACATCTATCAAGCCATAATTATTTAACAAGCTATGAAACCATAGACTCCAAGTATCTTATGAAAAGGAACTGTAAACTTTGCACTGAAATTTGCTGTAAAGCTTTACCTGACCTGTCAGCTGCTTCTTAGTTAGACAGCTGATGCAAGCTTTGAGTGGTGCTAATTAAAGTGTTAGAAGTTCCATATTATGAAACTCTAGTTCTTTGCTTCCCCTATGCCCAGGTGATGTAGTAATTTTAGACTGTGAGGAAAGTACCTGCAGTGTAGACTGTGGTAACCCTGTAATTTTAATTTGAAAGACTTAAAAAAAAAGAAATCATTTTTATTGTGCCAGTATGGAACCTGCCCATCAGATCTTTGATATATCAAATTCATTAAACAGATGTTTTCCTATTTGTATTGATAATGTATTAAAAGCTGTTTGTGCTTAATAAAAATCATCTTTTTAAAATCTGAGATAAATTTGTTCTGGTCTGTGTTTCTAAATATTATTTATGTTACATTTTTATCATAAATGATAGTAAAAATAATTATTCCCCCACTATGTTTAGAAAGTCTGTATAATTTTTCTTATTAAATACATTGTAGGTATAAGGGAACTGCTTTTGAATATTATTGATGGGTGTGAAAGTCCTGGCTATTTTTTCTTTCTTCCTGGTAGCAGTACTTGCACAAAAGTAAGATGGTATTTGCTTAAGTCAGTGTTATATTAATCGTTTTGTTCCCTTGTAAGACTGGCACATGTCTCCTGTGCTTTATTTTTAAGTCCTTTGTTTCCCTTTGAATGGAGAATCCTGAAAAATGTGAATATCCCTGTTGGAACCTTTGCAGTTAAAGGTTTTTGTGTAATGCAAGAGAAATTAACATGAGGTTCATAATTTAAAACCATGAGATTAGTAATAATGAAATTTATTCAGAGGAGGGAATTGGATTGAAACCAAATCAGCTGTGTGCATTGCTTGGTTAACTTCTTCATCTTCAGGATGCAATCTGGAGACATAAATTATTATATTTTTGGAAGATGGTGTGAGCTCTGACCATTTTAGAGTACTGTGTGCGGAACAAACAACTGTAAGTCTGAGAACTCTGTTATCTCACTGTACTTGCTCACAGTAAAGGTAATGCTCTCGTCCTACAGGCATTGCTATTACTCTGCAGATTTTCCTGATGGATGTGTCTTCAAATACTGTATTCAGTTATTTTTCTTAGTTTTGAGCATTTTCTCCAGAGGAAAGCGATGTTTCAAATCAAGCCATTTATTAAGAAACAGTAATTCCAAATTAACAGCTTTCCTGTAAACTCAGTGATAAAGGTATTGTTCCTCTTTGGGTGTTTTGGCAGAGGAAGTATAATTTTTTTAAATGCACTTAATGTAATACCTTAACATTGCATTAATATTGGTTTAAAACGAACTGAAGTTTACAGACCTTAGTTATAAAGAGACTTTTTTGATATAATCTTTCAAAATTTAATTTAGTTGTTTAATTGCATTTGAGAAAGCTGATGTTATTACAGCTAATATTTGGAGGATATAAATTCATTTAGAAAGAACCAAAACATTAAAAGTATGCATATATTTAATATAAAGTGCAAACACATAAGTAAATTAATATAGTTATTAATAAGCACGGTGTCTCCAGTTCTGCAGCATTTGTAAATTGAATCTGCTTACGGTAAATAATGGTCTGCAATATAAAATCTCATTAAAATTTTAGAGTAAGCAATTATTACAAACACTTTAAATTATTTTCAGGTTTTTATTTTAGGATTTTTTAAATTTTATTTTATTTTTTACTATGTTTAGGGGCTCAATACTGAATGCAAACCCAGGGCAGTATCAGAAGCCCTTCAGTCATTCCTGTGACAGCTGCATGCACAACTTGGGACTGATGACTGCTCACCCCAGTAACCCTGATGTTAATTTTGGCTCAGTGTGTGTAGTCCAATCTTGACACTGCTCTTATCTGTCCTTTGACATTCCTAGGGGCCAGTGGATCCTGACTTTCACCTCGTTGACTCTAATTGAGTCTCCAGTACAGCCTCTTGGGCTGTGCCAGCTTTTGCTCTGCCTTTCTGCTCTCTTCCTCTGGGATTCCTTGCCTTTAGGCAAATCAAGTGTCTGGCAAAGGGCTGTTTACCAGCACTTTACCATTTGCCCATTTTCTGTGTATCAGGAATGAGGGCAAGTAGTTTTCAAAGTCGTGTTGCATGGGGGTCTGCCAGATATTTCAAATCCTATGAACTCTGAGACTTCCTAGCTTACTGAAATAATGGAATAAACATTTTCTGTTAATACTGCTTTCGAAGGTAACTGATTGAGAGAGGGATTTTTGTGCTGGTCTTTACTCTTACTCCATCCTCTGTAGATGTACTTGGTACTGAACCTTTAGAACTAAACAACCTTTAATAGCCCACAAAGTCAATGAGATAGATTTAATAAAAAGCAAAAAACCCTCTGCTCAAGTAATCCATTATTACTTGTCTGTGCATTGACTAGTGCAAAAAGAAAGGTAGCTCTGCTTGTAGCTCTTCTGCATTTTTTTGGTTGCAAAAATAATTCATACAATGGAATTCCAAAATATGCAAATATGTTTCAGATTTTTTAAACAGAGATCACGTGCAGTGGAGGGTACAGTGCTGCAAGGTGTGAGATGAGGAGATACCCACAGAAAGGGAAGGATTGATTTTAAGGACTGTAATTGTTACACCCCTCGGTACATTACCACTAATGACTTGGAAGTGATGGAGTCAATCCTGTTCGTGGTAATGAAATGAGCACCAAGATTTTCTGTGTTCCTGTTAGCCAAATTTGGATGTATTTGAAATGTTTTAAAATACAATTGCTTTGTTGCTCTTGCTGGTAATGTAATCCTGAGTGTGCAGCTTTGTGACAGTGAATGGAAAGGTGATCAACTCGGTAAGTGCCATCCCTTTTTCCTAGGGTGTAAGTTGCACAGACTGACAGCCATAGAAAATGCTTATACCTACAAGCTCTTTTATTGCAGAATGTGTGTGGACTGTTGTATTGGTGTCCATTAAAATGTCTGGTGCTGTTCACCACTTAACTTTGTGTTTAGTAGGATTAATGGGGTTACATTTTTCTGGGAAAAGAAATAGATTTGGACCATGGACTTCTATAGCTTTGTGTGAGTGACTGATTCAGCGTTCAAATAAAGCCACTCTGGAGGTGCAGCAGTGGGTGGAGAAGGGCTGTGTGCAGAGCAGGATCATATAGCACTTCTTGTTCCATCGTGCTGGCCAAGGATATCAGTGCCAGCTGACAAAAAGATGAGGGGAGCATTTTTTTTCCATCACAGTAAAAAAAAACACAAGTGTCAGTAGGTCACAATCATAAAGAGAGGTTGTCATGGGCTTTCTGCAACAGTAATGACATGTAATGGTGTTATAATAGCCTCCAGTTTCTTGAATTCCTTCTACAGGATAATTTTAATTTGTTTAATGAGATTATTAGGAAGAAGGAAAGCTTTTGGAGCTACAGATGAAACTCTCTAATAGCTCTGAAGCTAAAATGCCAAGAAATGGATGAAAGCCAAGATTTGGTGATTCCTAACTTCTGAAGGATTGACTTAGTATCTCTACAGATTTTTGTATTGGTAAAAAAGGAGTTAGGACTGTAAAAATGCTAGGTCATTAGGTTTCTGTTCTAATTTTAAAAAATATCTAGTTTAAAAAAAAGAAGATTGAAACATACAGGATAAAAATCCACACATATGTAATAGCTGCAAAAGCTTACCTGAATGTGAGCTGCATAGCCACAAACTCTTTGAGTATCTGGAATTTGCGTAACATGGTTCCAACTAATTAATTCATTCATTATCTCTTTGGAGATGTATTGTCTTTTCCAGGTTTGTGGAGAACTGGTACACTCTGAAATAAGATAAAAAGGCAAATAGTCAAGCACTTACTCTATTTGTGGTTCCTTGCACAGTCACTGTGAGTCTCGGTGGATTGGGTTTTCTGTAGTGTGCCGTTTCCACAATTTCCTGGTGTGTAACAGTGCAGGCAATTGCGGAGTTCCTTCTGCAGAATCAAAATCAGATGTCAGGAAATTATTATGTGATATCATTTTTAAATTATTGATTTCCACAGGTATCCCACTTTTGTTTGCTTCAGTTAAGTAGTGACTGATGCCTGTCAAGACTGCATCTTCATTGAAAATTCTATTAAAAATCTAATTGCATACCTTCTGCAATGCTATGGACTCAAGGAGTACTTGAAGATATTGTTCATCTAGGTTTACTGTGTGAAAATACAGGAAAGACTAAATAACCACAGAAAAAGGAGATGGATTTCACACTTGTATTGGGTCCCTTTATACAGATCTCCCAAACACATGGTATTTTAGGATCATTTTTCTGTGATTCCAACATTAATTTGGAACATGAAAGTGAATCAGTGAGGGAACTTGGGAGAATACATCTGTTTCTGTACATAACCCATATCAAAGATATTAATCAAAGTAGATGCTTGTGCGACTGTAAAATTTTAGTTATGTTGATACAAGAATGACTAGAAACAGGATACATTAAACTGCTTTTAGTATATTTAAAGCACCAATGAAACACTTGAGCTTAAAATAGCAAGGAAAATTAATGTAACAGCCTTCTCTTTTCCTGTCTGTTGACTTTAGTTTACATGGGCCTCTATTACAGCAAAAATTACAGAGACAAGAGGAAGGTTGAGTCAGGAGATAAATACCTCTTGTGAAAAAAAGAGCTGAATTAAAATTTCATATGTGCTGAGGAAATATATCAGAAAACATTACAAAGGAAAGTGAAAATCCCCATTTCAGTTTGAGTTCAATGAGAAAAGTTCAGCTAATTTTCCAAATACTAGTGATATTTACAGTTTATAGGCCAAAGAGCGGGGCTAACATTTCTGACTTTTGAATCATGAAGAAAAGCAAAGGAAACTTTATTTGGTATAATTTTGGGATACATTGAAAGGGTGTTAAGTGGAAACAATTGGTTGTGGTAGCAAAAGTTGTGCAGATAATTTGCATTCTTTTTATAATAATAAAAGTGCAAATAAACCACATTTTTTAAAATAATCAGTTTCATTGGCAGTTTAATGACAACATTGAAACATCAAATGTGCTGTGATTACTGAATGCCAAGGAGAAACTACCTTTTTTGTGCCAGGTAACTAACAGACAAAATGTGCTTCAAAGTAATTGTGCTTAAAAGCGTAATTTAAAATTATTATGCATTTTTATTTATCAGTCTACAGCATTAAATAGACATTTTTTACATATTAAGAAGCCTTTTAGCTTTTCCACCAACAGCTAGCAGATAATTGCTGTCAGACACCACTGATGCAAGCTCCTGTTGAGAAACCTCTTAATGCACATTGGATTTGTATGTAAAGGGGGGGAATGCTGCGAGCTATGTAAAATAGCCTATTGATTTACCAAGCTCATACATCTGTGCTTAAAATGTTTGAGTGGACCTAATGAGACCTAATGTAACTACCCCTGCTCAGAATGTAAAACTCTGTGTTTGAGAAGGCAGACTTAGCCCCAGATTATGTGTCAAAATCTTATAGCAAACCATGCCACTGACTCTTCATGGCCCAGGTCTCTGACTCCTTTGCACATCCTGCTAAACCTGGTGTCCACTTATAAAGACACTTGGCTCTTCTGAGGGTCCCAGTGGTATAAAATCCCTGTATTGTGCTGTCTGCTCTGCTACCAATGCTGTCACTGTCGGAAGGCAACATGCATTATGTGGATTAGAAAATAGTGAAAAAGGTTTTGTGGTAGCTGTAGGTCCCAGAACACACACAGCAAGTGTAGATGTGTATTGTGCTTGGAATAAGGCTGTGACAGTTCATGGCAGAACAGCCCTGAGACTCCAGTGAAGTCCTGAGAATTGCTGGCTCCATTTGAGTGGATATAAGTGTTTTTTGGTTGGGCCTTAAAAACTTCTTGAGCCTTTTCCTAGACTTTACACCAAATGTTAATTCTAATAATCTATAAATTAAGCTTTCCTCTCCACTTAATTTTATTATCTTAGCTCTAAGAACAGACTTTTGGAGGAACTGAGAGAAGGCTTGTAACTTGAGACATTCTCTATCTGAATGAAGCATGAACAAATGCCTATCAAAACCCTGATTTTAATTTGTTAGTGTTCTCCATTTGGCAGGGGCAGTCAATGTGTTAATTTCAGAGGTGTAATTTTCAGGCATGGTTCACTATGCTTGGTTTGCAGTGAATGAGTTGCCATCTCAGTTTTGGGTTTTCTGCTTCCTGTGTTCATTTTCCTAGCGTGAGTTGCAGATGCTAGGTGAAAACATATTCCCACTGTCATTGCTGAATTTCCAGGCATGCCAGGATTGCTCATGATTCCTGTGCCTCACAGGATAAGAGGCTGCAGAGTTCCAGTGGGCTGTTGAGCTCCAGTAGAATGTTTCTCTCAAATACTGTGCCAGGATTTATGTGTGATAAGTCTTTTAACATTCCATTCTCCCCTTAAGGTTTTTAGACTACTAGGAAAGAGAGTAGATTTCATGGTGTCTCAGCCATTTTCACAAGCAAGCCTTACAGCATGGTTACTTGATATTTAATATGATTGTGTGATACGAGTCTGACTTTCAGAGACTTGGGAACAAGCCATATCTAAACTGGTACCAAGAGCAGCCTGTTCTTTTTCTCAACCTTTGTATCCAGCCCTGTGTGCCTCTATTGGATGGTACATAACTGCAAGCTGGGCTCAGCAGGGTGAGGATTGTGCAATGTATTCAGCACATTGAGTGCCACTCCACATATCAGTGGTGATGATGTGAACGTGATGCTCACTGTCTGTTTTATATCACTCAGTGCCTCTCAGAGCATGGCCTTCCTCCTCTCCTCCCCAGGACTAATGTATCCAAAGGAACACAGTGATTTGTGACATGTAAGCCAGGGTTAATATTAGTGCTTTGCTTGAAATGGCATCAAAAGGCTGCAGTGAGCCACACGTTCAATGAGCCTTGCTGGATTTTATTTCCACTCATAGCATGTGGCCAATTTGTTAGGTAGCTGCTGTTTGCAGGCATCATTTCATGGTGCATTGCCTCCGCAGAACCAGCCACACATGAAGAAGCCAGGGCATTTGTTCCTGCAGGTGGTAGAAATGTGCACTAATTGAGTGATTTTATATTTACTGTTAGCTGTTGCCTCCTTTCTAGGTGTTGCTTCGTCATCTGGATTTTATCAGAGGTATGTCCATGTGTCTATACCACTAAACTCTCTTCTGCAGCAGCAATTTCTTCAAAAACTTTGCAAGTGATCCAACAGACATTTAAAGAGTTTCTTCATTGTTTTCCAAAGAAGAGTTTGCTTCTGGGATGAAATAGTTGGTACTGCCAGTGTGTGTTGGGAGGGGGTGGCAGCTGCATTCCCCTCTTCACAGTCTTGCTAGAAAGGAAACCTCGTCAATATTAAGGAGTGGCAAGACATTATAGTAATGAAAATTGTGCACACACACAGAGGATATAAAAAACCCAGCTGAAATAATTTTCATCTTAGAACACTGAGATTATGCGGTTTTCCCCTATATATAATAGTGAGACATGAAGAGCAGTAGCAAGCAAAAAAAGAAACGTGGGAAAACCCTTTGGTGAATGGTGTGTTTAACATAGAGTGAAAATATTTATAGAAATCTTTTGGTTTCAATAGGTGGCCTTTAATGTTTTGGAAGATCAAGTTCATCCTTTGAAGTCAGTTAATCAAACACCCTGCAAAAAGAAGGAATATTCACATAGTGAGAACTAACATAGAGAAAGGAGTTTAGTTACAGTATAATTATCAAATATCAGATCAGGTGGACAAAAAAGATACACAGCCCTTCAAGTACTCTTGCAATATATTTTTATCCTGGGAACACTGAAAGCAAGGTTCTGAAACCTGGTTACTGCAGACCCTGCTGTACTGACAAGGGAAAAGACTTGCATATAAAAGAAGACAGAGGACTCCTCAAAAGTGTCTGTTAATTTAGGCCAAATTCTGGGAGTCCTCATTAAAATGTGGATTTCAGTCTTTCAGCTCTCTCCTGGAAATTCTTAAGTTGGATTCAAGCACTGTGAGTTAAAAAATGGAGGTATTGAAATAGTTAAAAATAAATTTTCTCTTGATTTAGCTAAAGAAATAGCCCACAGGAATTGTGTAATTGAAAAAAATTCTAATATTCTATCATGCAACTTGAGAGGATTACTTAAGAATTTTTTAAAAATCTGAATTGTACTGTAAAACATATTGCATAATTTTCAACAACCACTGCAAACATAGGCAAATATGAAACAATGGAGACTTGCAATTACTGTAGCAAATTACAACAATTGCAATTGTTATTACTTTAAACTTCCTTGATATACACCTCTTTTACCTCATGGCCTCAAAGTAGCAGGCTGGTTATGGTCAGTTGCAGATTAGAGGACAGGAGCACAGTGGAGCAAAACTCACAGCAGTGACACCATGATTCTCCTGTAAACTTTCCATAAAAACATCCATGAATTTTAAGTATGGCCAGTCAAAACCTCAATCTGGAAGTTATTTTGCATTATGAGAGTTTTACCTCAGCATCCTAGCAATGTTGTTATTGTCAGTGAGACAAAGAACTGCTCTCAGGCCATAACATCAGGCAAATGATGCCTGAGAATGTATGCCACAGGACTCTGCCTCCTGAATTCTAACACTGCAATTGTGTTAAGGTTAAAAACTAAGCAAGAACCTTTGTGCCATTTGAAAGATACAAGAAGTTTACAGTTGTAGTTGGTTTGGTATTTCCTCTCTTCCCCAATCTCATTATATATACAGAGGGCCCCAAGTTTTTTTTCTGACTGCAAATTTCAACTATAATGTTTGTCCGCCCTTTGTCTCCACAATGTGAAATTATCACATCTTGTATCCACTCTACCATTAAATCTCAATTTTTGTCCTTTTTTCAAACAAAGATGGTGATTATTGTCCCAGGCAAGTCTATTTTCAAGTGTGAAATTTGATGTAATTAAGCAATGGGGATCCTTAATCAAGGAGCGGACTGCAGAGCTCACTGGAGGACTGGTATTTCAGAAGCAGCTGGTTTGAGAAATCAGACAAAGTGATCAAAAGTAATTTATTCTGCAATTCACAGGAAAATACTTCTGTCCTGACAGAAACATTCTGGACATGTGGCAAAGCAGAGGAATACAGCATTACATCCACATAACCTGTACAAGGAACCTGAACAGACTCTCAGATGGGAATGCCCTGCCAAGATGGGCTTTCAGATCTGGGATCACAGCATGGGAGATTCCAAAGGAGTGTGCACCTTCTGGAGTTGATCCAAGGTCCTTGGCCCTGGAATCTGCAGACAAATCCAACCAGGACATGCTGGCAGACCACTGCTACAGCCAGGTAAAGGTAGTGATATTCTGTGCATGTCTCTGGGGAAGAGAGGCTTCTGGTGGTATTACAGCACTGGGTGCAGTGGTGGGGAAAAGTGACACCTGTCTGGCCTGGGAGCATGGGCTGCTATGCTTTTGAAATGAGTCCCTTCAGTACCCCCAGCTGTGACAGAAATCCTCCTGCAGCAGTCCCCTGTTGGAGTACACTTGCCCAGGTCTGACTCTGTGTAGGATACGTAATCCTGGTGTGTTGAGAGTTTTTTGAAGGACAATGGACACGTACAGCATATGCACAATCCAGACTTCATACAAACTGAGTAAGGTCACTATGCCCTTGAAGGACACGAAAGGAGAAGAACATGCTTGAAAGCAAACAGTTCAGGATGTAAAGGCAGACAAGAAAACCACAGCGAGACACCTGAAGAAGGAAGATTAACTAAAATTAACTAATATATTAAAATGCATGGGTAAGAAGGATTTAACCAATCATGTATTAGCTTGAGGCGTGAACAATAGAAAACAGTATAAATATAGCTTGCTTTTTTGTAGTAAATGACACTCAAAAGCAAACAGTTCAGGATGCAAAGGCAGACAAGAAAACTGCAGCGAGACACCTGAAGAAGGAAGATGAACTAAAATTAACTAATATATTAAAATGCATGGGTAAGGATTTAACCAATCATGTATTAGCTTGAGGCGTGAACAATAGAAAACAGTATAAATATAGCTTGCTTTTTGTAGTAAATCAGCTTCACTTGATCATATTGATCATGGCATGATGTCCCGCTAATGATCCTCCGCAATACTGGTGCCCAAGTGAGCCAAATGTGCAGAACACCAAGTTAACACAGCTCTCTATTCCTTATGGTCCTGGTTCATAGACTATCGAGTCCTCTCACGGGAAAAGACAGGAGAACACCTTGGATTCTGGTATATTTGTGAGGGGGGAAGGAATAATTCCTGGAACGGTAGAGGCCCAGCTGTGAGTAGCAAGCATGGGCAGAGATGTCTGATGGCCCATTATGAGTTTGAAGCACATTGCCACTCCCTGAGTAGTGTGTCAAACAAAAACTGAAGCTTGTACGATATAAATGAGAACTTTTCATCTCTCATTTTTGCTATTACTTCTTACCCAAGAAGACAGCTGGAAGCTCCCATCCCTACCTCATCCACCCAAGCAGATGTAGAGCAGTAGGAGATGACAACTTCTCAGTAACCAAGACTAACGGAGCAGGGTCAAACCCTCAGAAGAAGGGAGAAGAACACCTCACTTTTCAGGTTCTGGAAGAAGAAATCAAAAGCGCCAGCTATGACACAAGGAAGGCAATGCTGTCCTAATTATATGAACGTGACATCAGCCTGCATTCAATTTCCCATGCCCAGGGCTTTTTTGCATAGTTAGACCATGTTAGATCTGGTCTTAGCAAAGACAGGTTCCACGTTCACCCGCATCACTACCCGGGGGTGATACGCTGGCCGTTTTTGGTGGTGGCTATCGGACTGTTATTACGGTCGCGAAATAAATTTTATTTTTCATACTTTTATTGAAATTGGCTCACTCACAATTTTCATTTATAACAGACCATAAGAAAAGCCACTCTAGGAGTTAAAAAAAAAACAACAAACAAAACAAAACACTTTGGGGCTTTATTTTCTTAAAGTTTTCTACTAGGATAAGCATACACTCATTCTAGATGATGTCCCCACAGGACTACACCATGGTGTCTTGTAGTACACACTGTCATGCAGGCAGCTCTCTCATCATGGTGTCCCTTTGAAGCAGCATGAAGAACACTGATCTATATAAAGTCCTGATACTGAGTTTGTGTCCCTTGAACCTCTCCTTTTGCAGCTGAGGGGAGGCTCAAGAGGAGAGGAGAACCCACCTGCTGCTGCAGACAGCAGCACTCCGATCCAAAGCAGTTTGAGCACCCAGAGCAAGGAACGAATCACCTACTCTTGGTGATGGTGTTTTTGCTATGGATGGCAAACAATGGTTCTGAAATATGCAAATCCCTCTTCACTGCTCTTCAGTGTTTAAACAGTACTGAGTGGGAGTTGGGGGAGTTTTCTTTTGTTATTTTTAAATTGCAGGCAGTGCTTCCTAGATTTATGTGGGTCTTGAATTCTGAAGTGTTATACACCTACCTTTGTAGAGTGAGGGTCGCCTGACCTGGGAGGAGGAAGGGAGTATCCTTATACCCTGTAGCCACACTCCTGGTAAGTGGGGTAAACATCCATTTGTTTGACAGAGCTCCAGGCAAATAAACTGGGGTGGGAGTGGCTGGAATTCCAAGATCTCTTCTCCTAAGTAAGTGACACAATTCAGTACTTACCTGAAAGGGACAGGATCTGATATGTGATCCGTGATTGAGGTATCAAGGTCTGGAAGAGGGCAATGTGAGACGAGAACATACGGAGGAATCCTCAGCAGTGCCAACCTTCAAGTAGCAGTTATACAGGATGGACTTATCTTCTTAAAACAAAATAAAGCACGCTATTTATAACCCCACTGATAAATTGCTTTTCTGAAAAGGATTCTAAAGCCTCATGGTTCTCTAACACCTAAAATTCAACTGCCCTGCTGAATATTTCTTTTCTGGATAAATATCAGAGGTGTGAAGTAATGTTCTATTGCAAGTGTGTCTGGGAAACATATTTGTGTAGTGTTCTAAATTTAACCTTCTGAAAGTTGTGTAACTCAACTTTTCCGAACAATAGCAATGTTAGGGATATAGTTAGTAATTCGTGCCGATAAAACATAGACTTCTATAAAGTATATGAATTAAACTGGCTAGGGATTTCATTCTCAGGATGGCGAAACCGTAGCACACTGGCAAGGGAATACCATGACATTTACATACGAAGGAAACCTCGGCTGCACAGGAGATGGTCGTTCAGGTGGCATGTATCCAGAGATGCCCAGAGATGATGGCCCACAAAGATACCCATCTGAGATAACCAGGGCTATCAACACCTGCCACCTGAATACAGAATTCTGGGAATTGGGGAAGAAGCATTGATCTATTCCCGGACCAGGCTTTGTGCAGTTCAGACTGAAGAAAAGAACCAACTTGAATATGAAGAACTCTGAAAGGAAACAAAGGGACTCTGCCGTGAGCAAAATAAAGAGTATAAAAGCTGTCCCCTCCGATCAGCCAGTGTGGACGGAGGGGGATTTGGTGCGGTTCACCCAGCCTATCACCCAGGGGTTTGCGCTGTCAGTTTGATTGTTGGCTGTCGGGACTGTAACCCGGTCGCGAATAAATTTTTCGATCAGCCAGTGTGGACGGAGGGGGATTTGGTGCGGTAGAGGCCAAATCCAGGTTCACCCAGCCTATGTCCTGGGGGTTTGCACTGTCAGTTTGATTGTTGGCTGTTGGGACTGTAACCCGGTCGCGAATAAATTTTTATTTTTATTAGAATTGGGCCTGTTTCATTTTTACTTATAATAAGCAACAATATGGGTTTTTTTGTTTTGGTGTGGTTTGCATGATTGTCTCTATTTAATTAGTCCCCTATTAATTGAATGGCTTATACTGATCTTTTTGCATCTGCTGCAAATTTCACTCTTAAAAGATGGCCCGAAGAACCCAGTTACACTGCTTGAACTCTCTGAACAAAAAATCTGTGTGATTTTTAACTGACGTTTTTATTTCACAAGTTTAGTACATACATCTGTATTTATGTATAAACATTGAACAAGATTAAACTGAAGTAGTCTTTTAATACAGCTGAAATGTAAACGCAAGTTAAACACAGAAAATAGAGGCATGGGGCCAAAGTGCCCCAAAAGTTACCTTATTAGCGGTACTTTGTATCTGCCCTGAGCTTCGATGTAGATTACCTATCTGTATCTTAATCTTCCTTCTTTACAGAGAGAAAGAGTAGCCTGTCTCACGTCTATATTTGGTGCAGAGTGCATACTCCACTGTGCTAACACACCACATCAGGAAGGAATTTCAAATGCTCCCAAGGAATTCAGTAACAAAAGTCCTGTTGGCTTTCCTTACATGCATGGGCAAGGGAACATAGTAATCCTGTGTAATAAACTCTTCTCTTGCTGCTGCTGCTGCTGGAGCCTCAACAACGGACTAATGAACCCTCTGATGTCTCTTCACCCTCCTGACAGAGCTGAATACCCTGGGCCACCGTCTTTGCTGACAAGCTTTCAGCTGGGCTGACTCGTGCCTGTGCCACCTGTGAGCTGCTAGAACGGCTTCACTTTTGCATTCAGCAGGGTAGAGCTCCACAGGCTGTGCAGCATTTGTTTTGGACAACACCCAGTGAGACAGAAATGTTGAGCTTCTCCAGGGGTGCTGATGGGGTAAGTCTGTTCTCCAGCTGATTCTGTGGAAACTGGAGAGCCTCACTGCCTTTCTGCAGTAAACTTAAGAACATGTGCTGATGTCTTCACCTGGAACATGAGAGAGAACAAGACATGATCCCTTTGCAATTCACACTTGTGAATTGTTCTCTGTTTTGTTTGATTTTTTACCCCATTCAAAAGTTAAAATTTTCACTATCTATATTTTGCCGTTATATGTACACTCGAGCAGTCATCAAGTCACTTCGTTCTTGTGTCTTTTCTTTAGTTATCACTTTGAGGAAAGGTGTATTGTCATTGACAGCAAAATCAAATTAAATTTGCTAAAAAATCTGATAGCAAGTAACTAACATCTTCCAATTTGAAGAAATCTGTTCAAACAGTTTGACTTTGAGATACAGCTGTTAATCACTCAGAGCTGCCAGTGGCTTCAGAATTATTGCAGGGGCCCGTGTTCCCCTCTCTTTCTCTTCCTTTCCTCAAATTACTCTTTATCCTCTTCCTCTAGTTTATTGTTGTATGAAACTACCTCAAGGTTATCTGCAAGTAAAGAATCTGAAGAAATTTTTTTTTGCATGGTATTAGTTTTAACAAGGAAAGGAACTTCTTTCTGAAAGCACTAATGTGTTAATCCATTCTCAGAGGAAGAAATTTGTTTTGCTGCAGGGGTTCTTATGTGGAGAATCAAACACCTTAGTTTTTTATGCTGCCCATCTTGAATCATGTGCTAAGATAACCAGATATGAAGGAAGCAGATTGGATGAGTGCATTACTGCCAAGCTTATTATTATTATTATTATTATTATTATTTCTTTATTTCTGAAAACAGGGCAGTTATACCCTCTTCTAGAATTCAAGCCTAATGAATAAAAATGCAAGCAGTCCCTATGTGCTGCGTACCACTTTATCTTGTATATAAGACTAGTAAAGAACTGGAAGACAATTTTCTAAATTACAGATGCTAGAATGGTGTTTGTTTATATAACACTTCGAATCTGGTGTTCTAAATTTAAAGGTTATATGAGCTTTCTTAAAATTAATGTGGAGGCTGAAGTGACATTTAACCCTAGTTAAATTTGCTGGATTTTTCTATGATTCAATAAATACTAGAGGTTTAGGTACTATTTCTTATTTACAGGTTCTAGGTATAAATAGCATGTAAACTTTGTGGAAATTCTCTAAGATCCATAAAGAGGGATACAGGGAAGAGAAATCTTCGGGATGAAAGAGCAGAACATGATAAATTGATGACCAGTGGACTGAAATGTTTCAGCTGTCATTGCTCCCCATGTCTGTTTACTGTATGGGTTTTTTTAAATGTTGTTTCCTTGGAAGCAAACAAATAGTGATTTTTGCTCTTACCATTGCACTGAATTAGCAGTGTTAAGGTGTTTGCTGGTTTCTTAATCTCTGATACACTGCTGGATTTGGTTAGCAGTGTTGCTTTATTTTCTTTCACAGAGATGTTCAGTGTGACAGGGATAACTTTCCTATTGGCAGTTTCTCTGCTTTGTGTGATGGTGCTTTTTGGCTAGCTTTTCCTTTTCATGCTGATTTCTTAGTGTGGGATGAAGTGTATTTGGGACAGGTGATGAAGGAAAAAGAGTAGAAAAGTTTTTGTTAGGGGTGATGCACAGGAAGAATGGGAATATACAAGAATATATTTCTTCACTATACTTCGATGTTTTAAAATAAAATTAATCTGGAACTATTTTTTCTGGAGCTGAAACAATACTCCAGGCAACACAGACTATAGTGTGTTCTTGGAACTTTTTGCTGGAAAAAAGCAGGTTGTCTCTTTTATCCCTTTTTCACTTTCTCACAGCTGTTTCCTAGCCCTTTACTGGGACTCCTATGCTTTCCCTTTCCATGGCAAGGACAGGACAACCTCCTTTTGGGGCCAGCAGGGTCCTGGGCTGCTTTAGAGCCGCCTTTTCCTAAATTCCTGAGCTCTCAGCTGACACAGAAATGCCTTCTGCCTGTGCTGCAGCTCAACCTACTGAACCTAATGTCATTAACCCTGGCTGGTCCTTTCTCTCCCTCTTGCCCTGCTCCCAGCTCCTGCAGGACTCAGCAGCGGTGACCCCTCACTACTGTGGGGGAGCCAGGCCCCCGTGGGTGCCCATTGCTCCCCCGTGTCTGGGTTTGTTGGGGGACAGACTTCCCCAACCCCAGGGCCCCGCTGGGGCTGTGGAGCAGCCTGTGCTGGTCCTTGCCCTGCCTCTGGATGCAGGAATTTGGGTTGTGCCCAGCTGCTGTTGGTGCTGTCCCTCTGGCCCTCAGTAAAGGAGGAAAGTGTGCAAGGGCCACGGTTCCCTTCTGTTTTCTGTCAGCCTTCTCTCCAGGGCAGCTCTCTGCAAGAAAACTTCTTTCAGTGTTAAGAAAGAGATGATATTCCAAGTTACTGTTCCCCACAGGCCATCCATGTACTGTCTGACCTCGGTTTCCTGCCTGTGTCCCCTGACTGTTGCCGGGATGGTTTTTGTCATTCTTGGTTTGGGGTTTTAGGAGTAATGGGTAACAATTTCAACCAGTTTTTCACCCTAGAAACTTATTCAACCAGTGTAGGGTAAAGAAAGAGACCTCTTCCAGGAGGAAAAACCACCTTTTGCTCAGTGCTCACCCTTGATGTGACCTCATGCCTGTTTTATGAGCCTGGGGAACTTGCAAGACTGCTTGCTTTCATGCCCTCATTCCTGATGATGCCTGGACATGGTCCCTGCTGAAAAGGTAAGACCGTAGGAACAGTAAGAAGCAACAAGCACAGTCTTGGAGAGGACTGATGTCTTTGTCCCTGTTTCAGGTGGGGCTGTGGAAGCAGTGTTTATGGAAGCACCTTTTTGCAAGCCTCATGAAGCCCAGAAGCCTGAGGGATGCTTCCTTCCCTTCTTTGCTGTGTATGCCTGTTCCCCCAGGTCTGGGACAAGGAAAGAGACCCACTACATTTACAAACCAGTCCAAGTGAAGCACCTGGTGGCTTTGAGGCTGCAGGGAGTGACCTTTGTCCCTCTCAGAGGCATTTTAATAGTGCACCAGCAGCTTAAAAGCTCTCAACAGAAAGAAACTTATCTTCAAGAAAGTTAGACCCTTTTTCAATGTATCACAATCAAAACTGTGATTAGCACACTTTGCTTGCTGCACATGAGGAAAACCTGTGGATTGGACACCCTATGTGTTAAAAATGAAGTGAATGTTATAATATTTACCTCTCAAATCCTTTTCATGTACAGTTGTTTCAGATAATACGTGACATTATTTACACTAGAGAGACTCGATCTTTTTTTCTGTTTTCCTGACATTGTTTCCTTTGTTCCTTTGTTCAGTTTTGTTGTTTCCTGTGGACAGCTGGTGAATGTTCCTTTCCTCTTGTCATTCTTACTCTCTTCTTTCACGCAGCAGTAGCTAAGGGAAAATACTTCTCTCTCCTGACACAAATAGCCCACCTTTTTCTGGCTGCTACCAGGATTTTTGTTTGTTTCAGAGGAAAAGACAGATAAGTAAACAAGACAGAGAAAGGTGTGCTTGTTAAATTTTGCTCCCTTGGACACAGCTGAAACTGCTCATTGTGCAATGCCAAAATCCTCTTTTTTTCCTCCTAGGGTTATGTTCTAAGAACTGTTTTGATTCCTTGATAACTTTTCTCCGCCACTACTCTGCCTGTCTCTACCTTCTATGCTTAGCATAAGATGAATAAATACAATATCCGTGCATTTGTTATCAGACATTCTGAATCACTTGTTTCTGTTGTTACCAAATTTGCTTATAGTCAACTTCTTGAGTGTGGCATTTTTCCCTTATTTCCAGCTGTCAGCACTATGAAAAATGATACCTCATTTAACTTGAGTGAAAAAGAGCTCTTATGTCTGGCTACCCCTGGGAGATGATGGATTGGCCCAACTTGTGCCATGAAAAAATACACTTAGAATGCTCTTCTGAGAGAACAAAAACTCAAGGACATAATACCAAAATTGGTTTGTAACTCCTTTTGTAGGAGTAAAAAGAGGTTTGCCTGTGTTTTCCTAATTAGTTTTTCCAACAGCCAAGTGCTGTTTG
Source organism: Pyrgilauda ruficollis (assembly GCF_017590135.1). NCBI lineage: Eukaryota > Metazoa > Chordata > Aves > Passeriformes > Passeridae > Pyrgilauda > Pyrgilauda ruficollis. The sequence continues at coordinate 21,003,604 of NW_024524377.1, read as the reverse complement.
TCCTCCAAGAGCAGTCCTGCCTGCAGTGTAAAAAAAACCAAAGTTGCTTGTCTTCTGGAATGTTTTTTTGAAAGCTGGAGTATTTAGCAGGTTTTGTAGAATTGATCTGTCTTCAATTCAATCCAAAATAGGGCTCTCTTATGTTTCTATCCTGAAATTTTCTGCAGGACTTCTGTCTCCCAGGTTTTGTGTTGGGATTAATTATCAAATTTTTGTTCTGCCAAGAAGATCTGTCTAATATTTCAGTGGCAGGGTCCCTGGGTCTCTTACAGGTGTTAGAAAGAGTTTCAGAAACTGTGATATTTGTTCTTTGGTTGGAAACTTGAGGGTTCATGGTTGTGTTTTGGTGCAAGGGATGAATTTCGCTTTTCCAAGCTCATTTTGTTCAGCACAAACCACAATAAAAGGCTTCTTCATGTCCTGTTTGAAACTCATGGTTTGAAGGTGGTGCTCAGATTGAGAATATAGTCTGCTAATAATTGGAGAAATGAACAAACAAAAAGTAAAATCCCACCTTGACACATAAATGGAAATTCCCTGTAACTACCTTAAGTTTCTTCTAATCCAAACTATTTTAGAATTTACTTCCAGATCTTGGTTCCATTGCAGGTGTGCATGTTCTTGTATGTAATGAGAAAGCTAGTTTATATAAAAATGTATTTAATGCTGCATATTTTTAAACAAGCAGATGCTTAGTGAATACTTATGCATGTAGTTTCTTGGGTGGAATTGTTTTTCCAGAGTGACCAGTGTCACTTTCTCAGCTGTTCTGTGGAAGGAAACTCAGCAGCTGCTGTCCCATAGTGTGGGCTACTTGTGGCATGCTCTGGACTAATGGCAATAAAATTAATATGTCAAACCAATATTATAATCTAAATGTGTCTAATAATTCCCCACACTGAATAAAAAACTTAAGCAGTGTTTAAGGATCTATTAGAGAGGTCTTCCTTATGCTCGTTTAGAACAAAATGAAGACCCTGGAAACAATTTAAGATTAAATTCAAAAGCAGGTAAATTATCTTAAACTTGGGAATAAAATAGTCCTTAAGAATTCAAAGTGCTTGGTTTCCTTCTGTGATTGTTATGGTCACTATACCTTTAAGTATTTTTGGATTAAAAATCCCTTGTTTTGATTTAGCATTTCATATATATACACATGCTCATCCTGTTTAAAGACTTCGATTCAGCAGAAGAATCATGTTGAACATATATATTTGGTGGCCAGTAAGCAAGAAAATTCTTTACTGGTATAATGTGAAAATGTAGATTTGATGGTTGCATGTTCGAAACCTTGTAACATTGGGTTTGTCAGTATAGGATCAATGATAATTTCTTTTCTACCTGTTGTAATTTGAGAACTTTTTAAAATTTGGTTAACTGATGTCAGGTGATGTCCATGGAAGAAGCCCTTCACACTTCAGATGGTGACAAAAAAGAGCAGGCAGCTTAATGCTACCAAACTAGGGGTGTGTCAAATCTCTCTCAAGAATGATAAACTCAATGGAGTTGTCTATTTTTAACCTCCTGTTCTTTCCTTTTGGCAGACTAATCAGTGTTAGCTGAGCCGTTTCACTGAATGAATCCAAGCGACTCTGGTGCTTTCTGAAATGAGCAGTGGACCCTGCGAGAACGGCTCGAGTCTGCTCTGATGTATGCAGTCCCATTGTGAAACACGATGTCAGATGAAGCCAGCTCGGAGCAGAAGCCTTCTACAACAACAGTCAGCTCAGTTGCTGTGCAGGCTGGGGATGCCAGTATTGTTATAGCTGTGCTTAAGGTAAGGCAGCAACTGCTGGCATGTCTGCTCTTGTCTTTCTGCTACTCCGTGATTAACGCTTTAAAATATTCTGGGTAAATGAGTAGTTAGCATAAAATGACACAGCAAGGCCATTTGGTTAGTCAATATCTAATAGACTTGGAAGTTAACACTTGTTTCTGTTCACAATTACTCTTGATGGCTTTTGGGTTACCGGCAGTTTTTTTCCAATAGGATAAATAGTTTGGTCAAAATATGTTGGGTCTTGGAAGGAGTTCCTCTTACTCTGTTTAAAAAGAGTTAAATGAAGAGTGGCATAATAATGTGTTTAAAGCATGATGATTGCAGTTAAGCTTCCTTGAGTTACTTTAACCTGTACTCAGCAATAATTTTACACAATAAGTGGCTCTACAAACTCCAGAGATGACGTATTTTTTTGGGAAAAAATAGTCTAAACTTAATAACAAGTAGTTATTTTTGAAAGCCATGAATCCACAGCTGCGTGTTTCAGTAAGCCCTCGCATGCATACAGTTGTGCTTATAAGCACCGAAAGGCCTGTTTTGTGAGCTGGAATTCACACCTTCTGTTGGCATAAAATTCAGCATTGGGAGTAAATCTGGATGCTAGTAATGAACCCCAGCTGGAATTTATTGACAGTTTGATTTTTCATTCTCCGGTCAACCTGGAAAACGTGCTAGCCTCAGCCATTAGAGTCTGTTTGTGACACAGAATAAGGTGACAATGAGTTGAGTCGTCACCTAATTCAGGTGATTATTCACTATGTGAATTACCTCAGTTGTGGGAAGGTTTTTTTGAGGTCAGTTTTCATCCTTCCTGTGAGGTGGTCTGCTGTTGCAGGGGAGTAATTTCCTTGCAAGGAGACTCAGGTTGATGGTGAAGTCATTTATTTTCCCTCTCTGTGCTGTGGAACCATGACAGTGGCATCACAGTGACATCATAACTTCGGTCCTTATCGGCATCCTTTGGTCCCTGTCCCAAAAGCTATTTATTAAATGTCCCTGCTGCCACTCTTGTTGCATATATTCACTACAGAGGTACACGGGACCTATGCAGTAGAAATAAGATCTGAGGCTATAGTTTTTTTGCATCTCCTGTAATACATTTTTTACTTCTGCCTGCCCCACTCACCCACCAAATTCACTTAACTATCTGTGTCATCTTCAGCTGAAAGAGGAGATGAGTCAGAGAAAAATTTTGGCTCATTGTGATAATTTTACTCTTCATGGGCAAAATCAACATTGGAGCACCTTCTGGATAACACTAGTCTGGGATTTTGTTACCTGTTTCAAATGAAGTTTGTACTGTATTCTCTGTGACTTCATTGTGTGTATGGTCCCTGTGCTGCTATGACCATGGAAAGCATGTGTGAGCTGAGAATCTGTGTGAGTAAATAAATGACGGAAACCTTGTGTTTTCTGAAGGCTGAAATTGTTTGCTTATTACAGTGTGGAAAATGGGTGAAGCTTCAGCTAGCTGAGTCAACACCAAATATATTAGAAATTGGCAGCAATCAAGATGAGACTAAAAAACTACTTCAAGATCATGAATTCCTCCTATCCAAGCTGAAGGTAAGATGTGATAAAACCATAAAAAATTCCTCAAGTCATCACAGTTCAAGTACAACAGCTGATGTAGCTGTCTGTACCTCCTGTTGCAGTATGGTGGTTGGGTTAAACTTCACATGGAAAAAATATATTTAGCCTTTGTCAGTGCAGCAGATCTTCAATGATCCTTTTCGGTTCCTTCCAATTCAGGATATTCTATAATTCTCTGGAAATTAGGCTTCTTCCCAGGAAAAATATGCTTCTGACAGCAGCAGGGAAGGCACAATTTTTTTTCTACTTTATACATCAGCAAGTGAAAAAATTCTATAGCCCTCAGTAACTGCTAAATATGAAGGAATGTCAATTCATTTTTTTAATTGTCCAGTGTTGTGAAAAGTCTGATTATTTTACAACAGCTGTGAACACAAGCAAGCCTCTTGTAAGTCTGAAGCACATATCCCACAAACATTTAAACTGAACCTTAATTGATGTGAGTTGCATTGGGAATGACACCAGGATTAAAACAGCTTGTCTTGGTCTAGGAATATCTTAGTTAAGTAACAGTTCTAAAATCAGGTTTTGGCATTCCAAAGAGCAGATTGTAGGAATGGTAGCATTTGGACACTGAGTTACAGGCTTGCATGAAAGAACTGAATAATTTTAATTGTAGGTGTTTGACACTGAGAGAAGTCTGAAGTCACCTAAAAAGAAATGTTTTAATATTTTTATAAGGTAGGTTGACTTTATATATGTAGACAAATGAATTCCTCTAACATCCTTGAAGCTATGGACAGTAACATCTCTATTTAATTTTTGGGGGGATTGCATAAACTTGAGATCTGAAAGAACATGGGATCAAGTATTTGATTTAATACCAATGACTATGTGCTTACCCAATCATTAAAAACATCCAATGAGTGTGAGGGAATTCAGTACAATATATGGAGAATGTAGCTAATACACTGCATTGTGTGGATTTTGAAGAGTATGAAGAATAGAATTATGGAAAAACCCACCAAACACCCAAAACCAACCAAAATACCCAAATGCTAGAGAGAGGTGATTTTGCTTTCCTTTTTTATGCAAAGTGCCTCATCCTTATTGTCACTAATGCAACATTTGGGTGTTCTTGGAACAAGCTGCTGTGTCCTGTTTGAGCAATTGAGAATTAGCTAAGTTCCTACACCCTGATGACAGGAAGAAGCTGATTATTTTTCTCCTAATTTTCAAAAATAAATATTAAAGAGTGGAAAAAAAAAAAAAAAGAGTAATTCCTATCTTTGAAAGAAACTCCCATTTTTGTAAGCAAAATTTCAAATAACATTTTACTATCAAGTCAAATCAGATTGGAAAAATTTATTATGCATAAACTGTTAAAGAATGCTTGGAAAAATTTATTATGCATAAACTGTTAAAGAATGCTTGTCATCCAAATACATTGGGAACAAATACTCCTTATTTCATGGTCTATGCCTGTGGTCCTTGCAAAATTCAGCATTGATTAATGAATATTCCATCAAAAAATTAAGTTCAAAATGACTACTCTTTCCTCAATAATATGAGCTGTGATAAGGGACTGCAATATTATAATTCTTCCTGGCTGTGCATTTTTCAGCCATGATCATTTGTGACTTATAGTAAGTTGTTAACACTTGTCAGTGATTACATTGTCTTAAGTCACTAAATCCACTCGTAAAAAGTTTTTCTAAGATTGATTCTCAGTTTTGGAAATATTGTTTATAGTAATTCTTTTCCACTTAGCATTTGATAATGAATTATACCTCAGTGTGTGAAGATGGGTAAGAGGCAGTTTGAATTGTTTCCCCATTTCTTTTTTATTATTGTAAAAAAAAATGAAAATAAATCCTGACAGATACCCATACTTGATATGGGTAATTTTGCTGATTAGACTAACCCAATTAAAAATTAAATTTTTGTGAAGGTCAGGTAAAAATTCTTGAATGAGTAGTGATTCAATCATGAAACTAGTCCTGCTTAAGGCAAGAGTTACATGATTCATACTAAGTACATCTTTGGAATCAGTAGAGATGAACCCATCAACTTTTAGAAGATAATTTATGGAATAATTGTCCATTCTGGTATTATCCCATGTTCTTCTGTAAAACTCATTCCAGGTTTTAATTACCACTTTGCTGTTGAACTTCATTGTTTTTATCCCAGTATATTTATTGCAAGTTATAATCAAAATATTCAGGCCAAATTCTTCTGTCAGCTTAATATGTTGAAGATTCACAGGTGCAAGTAAGGACAAAATCTGGCAGAGTGATCAGTTTACATACAGTACTTCTGATGCTACAGGAAAAGGAATGTAATCCAGCTCAGTATTTCAGGGAATTGGTTTTGACTTAGCAATGCTATCAGGGTTAAAAAAGCCCAAACAAACAGCTTGACATGTAGTAAGGCAGATGGTACTTTAAACAGCATTTGGAATAGATTTGTTGAAAGAGAAAACCGAAATTTTTAGAAAAATTTTGAAGCTCTTTTAATGTTCAGAATTATAGTGACAAAAACTGGTGTGTGGTCTTCAGAGCTGTAGGGAAAAAGACATCCAAAATACTTTGATTTGATAGAATGTACTCTAGCATATTCATAACTGAATTACATTTGTTCCATTAAATTTAGCAATTGGGATCACCCTACTACTTAAAAAAATCCCAGAATACAAGTTTTAAAAAGGGCCCCACTTCAAATATTTATGGATTAGGAAACAGATGTGTTATTATTAACAGAGTTGAAAGAATAAATATTGAACAGGAAAGATTAAGACTAAACAGAGAACATGTATACGATGTTTACATCCAGTTAAAATTCCCTTCAGTAGTCTCATCTAATAGGTTCTGATTCTAAGCTATTATATTCTGTTTCTGTTTTGCTAAATCAGACCATATCAGCAGCACCAGTTTTGTTGAAATGATCAAATTCTGTGATTTCATGGAAGTCTCTTTCCCAATATCTGACTCATCGTTCCTTAGTTAACTTTCAGCAGGTTTATATGTTCTGGAAATGTGTATATGTACATTTGGATGTCTCATTCTTCACAATTTAATAAGAAAAATGAGAAGAATCAAACCTATAAAACCTGAGACAAAACTTCCAGGAGGCAAAACAATACAGATTGCACTTTGCATAGACATTTCTCTGCCATTCTCCTGTTTCCAACAGAAGCCCTACTTGGAGATAACATGATTTCTTAGTGCTTGGGTCTCTCAAGATTAAAACTCACTGGATTCTCTGTGAGGAAAAAAAAAAAAAAAAAAGAAAAGAGTGCGTGTGTGTGTCCATAAAAATGTTAAAATTCCCAATAAGGCATTCTTGGTTTGCTTCCAAAGTTCTGGTTTTTATCATGAGAGAGACTGTGGCAGAACAACCACAAAATGGAAGAGAATCTAGCCCATAAACTTAAGTTTAAAACCATAATTGTTATTTTGTTCATGAACCTGAGGATTGCTCCTACATATTTTATTTACTTTAATTCACAGAGCATAAATTGCAAAATATTAATTTATATGCTAATAGCCAAGAAGAAAAAATTAGAAAATTAGATTCTTCAAAAAGCACTAATACAATACATTCATTTTTGCACTTGATATATTTTAAATAAGCCTTTCAGTTATTTCAAACAAAAATGTTTTCAAGATGATTATTTTTCAGTAATTTTGTTATGGAAGAAATTATTTGTTACTGTTTTCTGTATTATTGGCAATTAGTTGTTGAGGTGCCCAACAGTACAATTAGCAGCAAAGTTCAGCTGCATTTTTATCAAACCAGAGCTAACTTTTGCAAGGGGTTTGAAAAAAAAAAAAGGTAAAATGTAATAAATATCTTTTTTTCAGTGGTAGTTCAGCTAACTCATCCAATTCAATATGTGTAAGAACAAAATTTCCACCTAAATAATATTTGCCTTGAGGTAGCTTTATGACTATTTTCCGGGCTTCAAGTTAACAACTGTGTTGTATAATCTCAGCACGGCATTTTAGCACTAACTAAAGGTTAATTTTAGCAGCATCTCAGTGCTAAGAGAATAGGAGGGTAGTTTACACCTCTGAAAATTCCAAGTTATGTAGTCAGTGTACAACAACTCAGGAAAGGCAAAAGATAATTTCCCCCTCTCATTCCTTGCTATTTTAACAGAAAGAACAGTGCCCTAACAATGGACTGTGAACAAATTAATACAAAAGTTATATTATCCAACACAACTTACATGAAAACTTTCCTGTCTTTGCTGCAATATCAGAGGAAAACGTGCCCTGAGAAGGAGTGGGGGGAGAGGTGTGGCTGCACAGCAGCTGCATCACCAGGCAGGGAGCATTCCTGCTGCAGGCCTGGCATTGCGCCCACCCAGTATCCCTTCAGTCCATCTGAACCAGAACATTGCTGCCTTTAAGCCACCAGTGCTCTTCTTTTGGTGTGGTAGAATTAGAAGTATCATAGATATTTAATAGAAAGTGAAATTGGTCTGTGGTTTTCAGAGCAACGCTTTTTTGGCATGGTTTTACTGACAGCAACAGGAGCTGCATGTTTGCAGGAGCTCCTTTTTGAGTACATGCTAGGCATTCCTTGTATTGTCAAGCCTCATTCCAGCTTCTCAGAGTCCAAAGAGAACTCTGCTCTTCCAGATTTTTGTGTTCACAGGGAATGAAACATGAGATTCCAGAAGTGCTTGAAATAATTATAAGTCTTTACTGGAAAGCTCTGTTAAGTTCACTCAATTGATAAAAACCTCATTAAAATTCAGGTTTCAGTGAAATAGTCTGTTTTCCGTAAGTAATCTCTTTTTTTGATAGAAATACATTTTTCCTCTTAGTAAGTTTCCTTCTTGGTCAAGAGATACAAATTGGAAAAAAGGAAATACCAATTGGATATTAGGGAAAAAAGTTTGACCATGAAAATGAGTTCATTCTAGAACAGGCTGTGCAGAAAAGTTCTGGAATTTCCATTGTTAGAAATATTTAAGACTTCATGGGCGAAGTCCTTGAGTAACTAGAGGAAGGGGTTAGACAGATGACCTGAAGAGTCCTGTCCAAATTATTCTTTGGCTCTGTGTTGATAAAAGGGTTATATTTCAAAGATAAAAAGTAGAAAACCTGTAGTACCAGTCTACTTTAAAAATAAACTATTCACATATGTAGTATATAGAAACTAACATAGTTTAGGATAATTTTTTGCAAGTTCACAGTAGCTAGTGGCTTTGACAGTTGTGGGAACCATAATTTTAAACTAAAGGCAATAAAACCATAATATCACTCTGACCATCTTAGGTATTTGAAATATTTCTCAAACAAAGACTAGTTTCCTGTAAAATGTTTCTCTCTTTTTGTTTTTTGGGTTTTTTTTTTATTAGTCTGTCTTCTCAAAATGTAACTTTTTCTGTTACTGAGGAAACAGACATGATAACTCTTGTGATGCTATATTAGGTTTTTTGTAGCATTACAGGAGCTATGATTGGAAGGCAATAAAATACACACTCATTTTAAATGAGTGAACCATATGCAATCCAGGCTAAAGAAAAAAATTAAGCCTGTATTTGAAAACTTCCATTGATCAGTTCTAAACATGAAAAGACTACTACACATGAACAGTTTCATAGCGTGTTTTTTTTTTTTTTTGCAACTTTATGCACGCTAGTTTTGCATTTTATCAAATGCTGCAGTTTTGTTTGCTTTAACCTTCTAATTTTCTTTGGCTGGATTTGAATTCATCACATAGTAACTGAATTTTAAAAGGTGTAGGAAACATGACTGATAACCTTTGAAGAATATTCCAGTTTTCTCTGTGTCTTAGGGATTAGCTATTCCTCACAGCTAATCAATTACTAGAAAATAGCCTACTTGTCAGGGATAAATGGTAATTAACAACCTGTTCAGAATAAAGGCTTCTAAAAGAAGAAAATCTACTTCTGGGTCCTATACCATTTGTGTAGCATTCATCTTGCATAGTTAGGAAACATTTAGCATTTGAAATGTCTTTTAAATATGCTGAAGCTGATGTAATATTAGGATAAAAGCATACCTAGTTTTATTTCGAAATATAAAATAGTCAGCTCTTTGAACACTAGTCTTTGCCAAGAAATTCCACATGGAACTACCTCAGATGTCATCTGGTTTTCTACAGCCTATTCAGAACAGCTGTGAAAGGGGCCTGATATTTTGGTAAAATTAACCTTGTAGTGACAAGCAGTTTGGGTGTAACGTTCTGAGAATATTTTACCCCTTTTTTTAATATCAGCATTGTCATGACTATAATGCTTCTCATTAAATGATATTAAGATGTTGAGTTAATAAAGAGACTATCAATAGCTCATATACTCATTTAATTCCTGTTATATTCGTTACAGAGCCATTCTAGAATGTTAATATCTCATGTTGGATGATTAATGAATGCCACTACTTTTACTGAGTTGTTATGCATGTAACAATTTTATGCCTCATCAAGAAGGAAACATCATAAAGGCTTCTCTTAGAGTTGGTTATCAACTTTTTATCCAGTAGTATATGAATGGTCGTTTCAATTGCCTAACAAAAATTTCTTTTCACATCACATATTCATGTGGTAGCACCTCTAATAACAAAAAAAGTGACACTTCATTAATTCATGTTCATGACAAAACCCAAGATGGGGGTTGAGAAGAACACAGAACAAATGTTAATCAATTTTTCTGACGCATTAAAGATTTGTAATATAAGCTGGAAATGGGCCAACAGTTTTCTTTCTTGTGGTGAGGTTAATAAAAGGAATGAAACACAGAAGAATTCTTTTGAAAATGGAGCATTATTATTTGGTGGCCAGCTCGAGCAATGCAGCAAGCTGAACTTGAAACATTACATAACTTAGATGTGGTTTTTTGGAGAATGTGTTTATGTTCAAACTACTCTTATACGGATTGCATTGTAGTCATCAGAAACTTATGAGTAAATTACCTCATAAGCTTCTAAAACTCATGCTGTCCAGTAGTGTAATATGATGACATATTAAAGAGGAATCATAATATCTGCACTGCTCCCACTTCCAGGAGGACAGACCTGTGTTTATGGAGATGTAAAAACATTGCAGTGTAAATATTAGAGATAACATGATAAATTGTCTTAAATCCGGTTTGTATGTGAAAACTATTTTAGAAAACTATTGCCTCTTAAATGCAGATGAAATTCAGAAGCTTGTTATAAAACATGCAGAAATAGCTACACTCCTATCACTAGGAACTGGAAATAAAGCAGGAGTAGGAGGTTTGTGGCTTCTGTACAGACCCACTGTAAAGATATTCTGACATGGGTATCAGTACAGTGATTTGGATTTTGTGTACAGATTTCTTATGCTTATTTTGTTTTGGTATATTTCCTTCTCAGGCTTTGGAAGACAAGGTGTGGGACCTGCTGCAGGAAGCAGACAAGGTTGCAGAGGAAAACAAAGAAAAGAGTCAGGTTTATGATGCCATGGCAGAGACCCTTGGGGATGCATGGGATGCCCTTATCATTATGTTGGAGAAGCGACAGGCACTTCTGGAACTTACTTCAGTGTTCTTTGAAAATGCTCTGGAGGTTTGTATTTAAATCAAATAACTGTTGATTTGGAGCTGCTCTCATCTTACAGGTACTCTGACCATTGTAATTTTAATGTGTTTTGTATTGTTCCTTGTATTCCTAAAGGTTGAGGCAGAAAAGAAAATTAAATTCTCGGGATCCTTCCTCGGGATCCTTCCTTTTCCACCTTTCAAATAGTGCAAGATGAAGCTGAACAAAATGCCATGTAGACTTTAAGAAATCCTTATGATTAAAATTATTTGGCATTGAAAGAACGTATTCTCAGGCGCCTTCACTGATGATTGGTCACTGAAAGCTTTACACCAAAATATCCATAAGTTACTGTAATTACATAAAGCAAACATTAGTCTAACTTGATAGGGCTTTACCTGAGACCGATCCCTGTTTACCCATTTATCTCTTATCCTAATTCACTGATACACATAGGGAGCCAGAGAAGAGAGGGATTCCATACCCTTGCCCACTCTGTGTAGCCTCATGATCAATGTCACCACATCCTGTAATTTGAAGAGTTGAATAATTCTCCCTGATAATTTTGTTTCTGTATTATGCCAATGCCATCTATAAGTTGCAGAAGCAATTACTAACTGCCTTAAGAAGTCTAAGATCAACAATCTACTAATTATTGTGTCCTGATAATGTGTATTATTCAAAGAAATTAGATTTGGCATAAGGCTTTGTGGGAAAGATGATTCACACAGTGGCAAACTGTAATTACAGATTGTGTCAACTAAAATCCTTCAATCAATCAGTACCTGAAAGAAAAAAAAAAACAACTCAGAAGGTGCATAGAGGCCACAAAGCATCTGTATCTGGCAGTCACTGAAAACGCCTTTCTCCAAGAATTTACAAATTCTCATGAACTTTCCCAATATTACTGAGATTATGATGTAGTTATGCAAAACAAAATTACTGTATGCTTCTCCCTATCCTTTGTTTCCTTAATGTAGTTTGCTGTTAAAATTGACCAAGTTGAAGATTTCCTGAAAAATACTCAAGAGTTTGACAATATTGACTCCTTGAGAGAACTTCTTCTGCAGCAAGAGCATCATACAAAAGGTACAAACAGAATTCCACTCCTGATAGCATGTCGTTCTGTGCTGACTTCTTGATTGAATAATTTTATTTTTTCTGTGCATATTTAAAAAAAAATCCTATAATAGATACGCAAATGTTGTGTTTGGAAAAATATAATGGTGAGATAGATTTCAGAGTCTTGTTCAAAGATGTGAAACTCCTGGTTTCAAGCTAGCCCTTGCATCTTGCCTTCAACAACTTTCCTGCACATACCTTTGCCCATAAAGTTTCTTTCACATGAATTCTTTTTCTTTATTCAAGCTTTCATGTGGAGCACTTTCTACTATATTGTGGCACATTCAAATAAAAAAGAGAAAAAAGTTTTTGGAGCTAATCTAATTGTGTGCCTGCTTCAGACACCTTTGCAATTCCATATGGTTCTGCATTTTTTATAAGTCTTAAGACTCTCTCTTTGTAATTTTAATCAAATTTTTAAATTAAACTTGGCAAAATATCAATCATACTTTATTATTCACTAGTGGAGCACTAGCTAAAAGAGTTTTAGCTACCTTGAACACCAGGTATTCTTCCTGGGAGGCTGAATAGAGAATCAAACTTGGATAACACTAATATGGGTTTTGGGTCTTCCAAACAGATCTTCATGGAAGCAAAGTGTTCACTGCATACCAATTTAAACTTGAAGTATCTGGCAGCAATTTTTTGCTGAAAAAATGTCTATAACTATAAGCATCAGATGAAATTATTTGCCAGACGTAAGCATCAGATGAAATTATTTGCCTTCCCTCAGATGGAGGAAAGTGGCTGCAATTTATTGACTTCTTATTCTGCCCTAAAGTAAAATAAAATTTTTGAAAGCTGATATTGAGTTATTTGATAAAAACCAGTGCTTTCTGCAAGAAGGATACTCTCTACCTGCTCCGAAGAAAGGTGGCTGAAAATACAACCCTGACCAAGTATTGACTCTACCAGTATATGATAAGTAGTTTATCACAAATGCTTATCACTCCTGAATTTAAAAAAAAAAAATTACACAAATGAACTCTGAAATGGAATTTAAAAAGCGAAAACTTATGAATTATATTTGTTTACCCATTTCTATCTGTGTTCAATTTTGGGTGGACTGAAATTACACATTTCTGATTAATACCACTTTTCTGGGAGGCAGGAAGTAAAATGGAAAAGCTTGTTGCAGTGAGCTCATGGAAACTAATCTCTCTTGTTAGCCCTTGGGGACTGGAGAACTAGAGGCCTCTCACTCTGCTTCTTCCCTAAGTGTTTTTTGTGAAAAGAAGGGATTTAAGATGCTTTGCCTCACTAGTTGCATTAGTGAAAAACTGCAGAGGGTATTGACCCACATGGGAAGCAGGGTAGAAAATACCACTTCAGCTTTCCCACAGGTTGGGAAACCATCAAAAAGAGCTCAGTTTTGAAAAAACAATTACACTTCTGAGTTTCATTTTGATGACTCTCAGTACACCATCATATGTGTGTATAGATGATTGTGTATACACCATCGTACCTTTGTATGTTTACGTTAAAGCTGTCCAAATTGAAATATCTTAGCATATATATATCTTCTAAAGTAAGCATTCAAGTTCATGTAATGCGTGAAAATCCAGTGTGCTCATGTATGCAAATAGATAGTTTGAAAGATGCTTGAGTAATATTTGAAATATGGTCCTAGAATCACAAAGCACTCTGGGTTTTCTCCTGATGAAATTCTGTTCTTACAGAACTTCTGGAGAAGTCATTTGCTCTTTTAAACAAAAGCCATGACCTAACTCAATTCATAGAAGAATTCAAATGTGAGGGGCCAAATGCAAATCCAGAGCTGATTCAAGGAGCCCACAGCAGCTGCTTGAAGATTGACAATCTCCTTGAGATGCTGCAGGACAGGAGGCGGCAGCTGGACAAATTCCTCAGACATCAGCGCCAAGGACTGGAGCAGGTTCTGCAAATTTGTTTGTGGCACCAGCAGGAGACCCAGGTAACACATAAACATCAAGGGAAATCACAGTATAGAAAACAACCTAGCAACTGTTTGACAGTACAAACAGAAAAGGAGCTTAAATAGATTTATTAGGCCTATATTTCTGGGCTACATCTGTTTGAGGAAATCCTAACTTTGAATGTTTGACTGATGTCAGCAGGAGTTAAGGGGATACAGAGAAAGCAGAGTACTGGAGACGTGCTCTGCTGTATTGAATCTAAGAGCAGCTTTTTGCTCTTTGTGTTGCTTATGTTTTGCTAGGCACAGCTGTGTAGTCTAGAAGGATGCACAATCTATGTCTTGTTTATCCCTTACTACCAGGTTATGAAACACTGAAAATGCAACATCTCCCTTTGATCTCTAACTGGAATGTGATGATCTGATAGTCATGATTGTAACACGTCTCTTTCAAAATTTTCAATGTGTGAAAGCATATTTATTTTACATAGTTTCCTTTATGGAAGTGTCAGCACCATATTTTCTGATATCTCTTTCATTAATGAAAATCAAAAGCAGATTGGCCTATTTTATGCATAATTAGTTATTTTTGGAAGAAGAAAGTAATTAAGTTTGCCAATAATTATTGTAAACGAAAGATAAAATCTTATTCTTGAAAAACAGGAGTGATTTTAGATTTCAACCAATCAAGGAAAACCACAGTCTTTTTCAAACTGCTGTATTAACCTTTCCCATACCTTCAGCAAAATCACTGAAAGTGAAATTCTGTGGGTTTCTTGCTTATAAAGCAAGTTAAGAATTCCCAGCCATTCCTTCAGAGCCAAGGTAGCACAATGAAATCACTCAGAGGTATTAGCTGGAGTGGAAGCCAACTGATTAAACTGACTGTAATGGAAAGGATTATTGCCAAGTGGTAAAGGGGTGAACACTTTGCTATAACAGGGTTAAAAAATTACTTCTTCTCTGCCTAACATTACAGAAATACTGGTTTGTTTTGCTAAACAGATACATGATAAAAACCCACCAGCCCTAATATGCAAATAAATTTTTATTTCCCTTTTAGCACAGTTTTTATTGTCCACTCATTTTATTTGGTTTTTGATGAACCCATAGTAAATATTCTGTGAAAATGTGCTCCCAGGAAAAATGTTTCAGTCAGTAAGTACACATCTGGAGGATATACTCAAGAAATGAAAGCTTAGTATTAAAATAATTCCCTTACTTCCCTAGGTCTCTTGGACTCATAATGTAAACATTTTTTATGTGTAACTGAAAATACTTCCAACATATTTTAAAGGGTTTTTCATTTTTTATAATTGCTTAAATTTATCAAGAATAGCATGATTCTACATAAGCAGATAAAACAACAACAACAAAAGATTTCTAGCGGGCTATTAAAATCTGTAGTACCTAGAGCACAGAAATTCTTAGTATGCTGACTATGATCTAAGTATAGTGGTGATTTTCCAGACTGGAAATATTGGAGGAAGTCTTCCTGATACCAATAACTAATTCTGGATACTATTTTAACATGTGGATCTTCACTCAGGAACTCTTGCCATGTGTTGTTTAAAAAGAAAGTGAGAGGTACCTACTATGAATCAAGCAGATATAAATACAAGTAATTCTGTGGAATTTAGAAGATTTAATTGTATACTGCACATGTTTGCTGCACATACTTGCTGAAGAGGTTGTAAGATCTAACAAATTTGTAAATCTACATAAGATTATTCTACACAATAGTATCCCATTATCTTTACTGGGTTTTTCAAGCCAGAGGTGGAGAGGTTCTGTTAGGTCAGAAATACTCAGATTTGTAGTATTTTACTGTATGCAAGTGTTTAAGTCACTGTACGTCAAGGGAGAATGTACAATATATTTATGGTATCAAAATACATACATTTATTCTATGCATGACTATAACCTGATTCTTCTTTTACTGTGTTTACAATTTGCTCATACTTGATGAATACAATTTTGTCTGTTTTGTCATATATATCCACTATGTGCTTGCTTTGGTATTAGTCCTTTCTGCATTTGTTATGACACAAATCTAAGCATTTAAAGAGAAGCATGAACATTAGGAATGAAAAATTAAAGAAATGAAAATGTGAGGTTTTTTTTTAAATTAAACTGCCTTGTACATATTTTTAAAATAGATAACTTCTTAAACTTCTCACTGAGTTGTTTTTATTATTTATTAGGTAACATCTTGGTATAAGAAAAATATCAGAGATTACTTTCAGAAGCAAAACTTAGGCTCATCACTATTGGAAAATGAAGAGTTACTTCAGGAGCTTGAAGAAATGGAAGTCAAAGTGAAAGTAAGAAATAACATAATTGGTTGATGAAGCAACTTTAAAAATGAGTAGCAAAACATGAACTTGGGCATTGAACAAGCATGTATAGGAGTAGACATTTTGTAATGTACATGAGATATATATCTCTAAATTATTTTAACAATTTTACTTCTTTTAATGCAAGGCCTCCATGTTTCTCAGATTTTTTTTTTCATTTAAAATTTTAAAAGCTACCCATAAATTATAAGAAGAATAACCCTTGATGGAGTTTAGTTGTTTTTTCAATTTAGTGATCAAGTTCCACACTGGTAATTTACATGTAAAATCCTGTGGTGAAAAATAAAGACAAGGAATTTTATTAGCATTTTAACAAATTTTGTTGCTTACAAAGGACAAAACCCCAACCATTTCTACCATAATTAATTGTCATTGAACTGAGTACACGATTGGAAGAGGTATTTGTCCATTTATTTCTTGTGATTAAAGTAATTGAAAATGCTACTTTCAT
Source organism: Pyrgilauda ruficollis (assembly GCF_017590135.1). Taxonomy (NCBI): domain Eukaryota; kingdom Metazoa; phylum Chordata; class Aves; order Passeriformes; family Passeridae; genus Pyrgilauda; species Pyrgilauda ruficollis. Next base: position 20,986,929 of record NW_024524377.1, on the reverse strand, counting down.
AGTTAATATCACTTTTCCAAAAAATAAATCTGTAACTGCCACTCATAAAGCAAGATGTGATTAAAGAAAATGTTGCTGTAAGAAGAAAGAATCTTAGTATGAAAGAAATTGCTTATATTGAGAATCTTTTTTAGGTAACTGAATTGTGCCATAATCAGGTAAGTGCTGTTGCTGGGTCAGGACCATTGCACAAGATATCTTTTTCATGCAATTGAATTCAGATAACCCAGATGACCAAGGAGGCCTTTTTCATCCAGAAACCATTCCAGTAGAACTAAATGTCTTTGCAAAGGTTATTGTGTTGATAGTAAGAGGCTTCTGATTGTTCACAGATCTGTTTCCTTGTAAGCTTTGTCATTAAATGTCACATGTTTGCCTGTTTGCATAATTAACAGGTAAATGCTTCAAGGCTGTCATGAAAACACAATACAATAATATTTCTAATGCTTCTCCAAGCAGCATGTCAAAAAAATACTTCTTTTTTTTTAAGGGCAGATGAGCATGTAAAGATAAATTCTTCTGAACAGACCTTTGACAGAAGAAAAAACAGATAAACCAGTAAATGAGTACACTGTGGAGTGTTTTCAGAGAGAGAGACGCAACAATAGGTGTTCTAAAGCATTGCTGAATTTTAACCAAATAATCATTAATCTTTCCCACATTTCATTTTCACAGGCTATTCTTGTAATTTGCTGTCTGAATTAGAAATAAGGGTGCAAGTGCAGAAACAAAAACAATATCAATTTTCATTTTGTATAATAATATTTTTCATGGTTGAGTATCTAGGAAATTACTTTTAATAATAACACTTATTACAATTTCACCTAAAAATTCTTCTCCCGTACATTATGTAATAGATCATTCATATAATTTTTAATTCATTGCCTTTTTTAATGAGGTAATTTTAAAATGCTTTGCATTAAACATTTTTGTTATGCATCTGTGTGAATTATTATTTCGAGCATCTTATCTTTTAGCCTTCTGCATATCTTCCTACCAGCATGTTCTAGCAGAGGGAAATTAAATTCTTGAAGGGAATATTACTGAGCATGTTGGTTTTGCTTATGATATGCACAAGAGTGGCCAGTTAAAACTGGTTGAAACTGAAATTATAATTGAGAAAGCTGTGAATTATGGGGCTTTGAGAAAGCTGTGAGTTATAGGCATCAGTTTTTGCAGCACTGAACCGCAGACGTTGAAAACGGAATAAAGGAGGTACCTGTTCCAAGGTAGCATAAATAAATCTTTTCAAGTAACATTTCACATGTGTGCTGTAGCTCAGAGCAAAATGTTTTGTGTAGTAGATATGCAGAGCAAGTTTAATGTTGGAAAAGCAGAAATTTTTTAAAGTGGAAATTTCCAATGTCTGAACTGTTTCACACAGAGTGTTTACTTACATGTATTGTTGCATTAAGCTGAACAGGAGAAATGGTTTCTTATATTGTTCAGAGGCCAGCCTAAGAGGGATTTACAGGTCTAGCATCTAATTTATGGGACTGGGCTGAGAGGAGAAAGGAGAATGATTCAATATTATTATGATTTTCTCAAGCTGGTGTCTTATGTTGAAATTCACCTTGCTAAGATGTAAAACCCATAAAAACATTATCACTAGTTTGTAAAATTATCAAGACCAAAAACAAACCCAAAGAAATCATAATTGGGGAAAAAAGCCCTCAAGCCTCACAGACTTTAAAAGAATCCTCCTGCCCCGCATTCCTGCAAGGACCTTCCCAGCTCCCCCACCCCAAGATTTGGGAGAAGAGGCACATTTAGGAGCCCGTGTTTCAATAAGGGTGTGCTGGCACTGGTTACCTGCTTGCTGTTACATTTCTATGCACCCTGGAGGTGCTTGACGTGGTAAAGAAGAACTGCTAGCACCACTTTGTGGCCATATAATTTTTAACATATCTCAGCAGTTTTCTGACTTTGAATTGTTTTTGCTCTTTCTGCTTGTTGATTTTATCAGCTCACTGTTAAATACACTGCTACAGCCATTCACTGAACTTCCCAAAAGCCACATCGTATGGTAATGGTCATAGCAGCTCACAACCCCTTGTGGTTTTATTAGTGCCCACTACTTTTGTAATTTGACTATAATAATATAATATGATTATATTGGTAGTTATACTGCAATGTAGTTCCTGAAGGGAAAAGCCTTTTGAATATTCACAAGGACTAAATTATCAATGTGCTGATGTATGCAATGAAGCAATGACAGATTTGGGGCTCAGAAAAAGTTCAGTTGAGGACATTGCATACAAGAGAATAAGCTAATTAATCACACATTCTGAAAAAAAAAAAAAAGCATGCTTTTATGTTTAATTGACTTATGTTGTAATTGCTGCTTTATCTAATATATGAATCATGATCTGAAGTCAAATAAATGCGCTTCAAAGTTTTCCAAGCTTAAGCCTAGAACATTACAGTGAAAAAACTTTTATACAGATTCTCAGGTTTTGATTCAAAGTTCAAAAGTTTTATTGTATGGACAAGAAAATCAATTTATCCCTCAATAATTGTTTAATAACAAGATACATTTTCACATATTTCTCCATTTCCCCCCCCCACCCCCATTTGTACTGAATATTTTAGAAGGCAGAAAATCTTCAAGACTTTTAATTAAAGCTACAATATTTTTAATTCATCAGTTTTAACATTCTTGAAAAATACCTGTTTAATCAAAGAACCTAGAAAGGGCTAATTTTCCTTGCCAAATGGAATAGTGGAAGCAAGTTTTTAAGACTTACTACTGTGAGGAAAAGAATAGTGACAAAAGCCAAGGAGGCACATTCAACATGTCAGAGCAATTCACAAGCATCTCCTGGTAAATTGAAAAGTCAGTGTAAGAGTAGGCTGTGTGTTCCTTTCAAGGAAAATGAGTAAGAAATATGTTAGTGCTGACTGGCAGATTGTTATGAATTTGGCAAGCTGAGGTCTGAAGAAGAGAAGAAGCTAACTAAGATTTTTCCACTGATTTTTTATGTCCTGTTGATGGAAAGCCTATGCTTTTTATGTGTAGAAACATTTCCTCATAAATAGAAAGCTGAAAATGAAGTTGTCGCTAGCTGTTTTATAGAAAATTTAACGAAGTTTGAGGAATAGCAGAATAGCAGGATAGCAAACAAGTCTTACCAAATTTAATACCCTCAGAGAGTGTGCAAGGTTGTAATGTTTGTGGAATGTTTTAAAATATAAATTACTACAATAAATTGGGATTTTGAGCTTGTGTGAAAACTTGAGAAGAGCCTAGCCTCAATATAAACAAGACAGAGTTTAATATCTGCTTTTACATCACCTAAATGCTGCTGTTGGGCATCTTGTACCAAACAAATTTATGAATTTTGTCACAATGAAGTACTCTTACATGGAATAATTTCACTGTAAATTGATTGATTTTCTTAGAATTACAATTCTTATAATTCTCACTGCCACTAGCAAGGTTCATGATCAGATAAGACAGTGATATTTTTTGAGTGGACTTAAGATTTTGTGTAGGAAATCAGGGAAACTGTACAATGCAGAATGCCAGGGATGATGGCACAACCTGCTGTAAGAGAGGGCCATTTGATTGAAGTGATTACCAGACATCTCCTAGCAGAAACTCTCTCACTGCAAGCCGCTATTATCCAGGCAATATTTTGAGGAGTTCTTGACTAAATAGGTGGGCTAAAGGGCTGTTTGCCATGAGAGTGTGGTCATACCGGGAGGCTTCTTGTGTTTGTTATCCTGACCATTTTCCCAGCAGACATCTTAGTAATTGCTGCTCCTGCCTGTGAAACTGTGTCAAAGAATGTAGAAACTGCTGGAAACTCTTATCACTAAAACTATGATTTGCTGGGAAGCCCCTCCTAGTAGAAATACTGCATTAAATAATGATAGTTTTCATGCCTGTAACAATACACATTCCCCAGTGCTTACAATCATGCAGTGTATTATGTTTAATTGAGTAAAGTGGAATATTCCCCACTAGGAATGGAATTACACTGTGCAACAACTGGAAGGTGAAGCATTTAGCATCTTGCTTTCAGAGGACTATACAGAAAAAGAACATCTAAAACTTTCAAATCAGAAAATCTGTCTGTTGCAAGAAGAAGTGTGCTTCCATATGGAAGAAAGAAAAGCCCTTCTGCAAGAGGCCAATGACTTTTTTCATGCTGCTGGCAAGGTAGGTAAGAAGCCAAGTGTGTAATAATAACCTGACAATGAAACTGTTAGTGTGTTCTTGAAGGCTGGTGGATGTGGGATTATGCAAACAGTAGGCTAAGCAATTTGAAGTGGAAAATTACAAATCCAATTTCCCTTTTCATATGACTTTTTGACTCAAACTTCTATCCAAAATGGCAAATCCATTTGAAAATGTATTCTCTTTTTTATTTCCTTTAAGTATTTTGAGTGCTTGGTTTCAAAATAAGATATTTGGGAAATATTTTTTGCCAGGAATTGGGCTTTGAGATTGTTTTATGGAGACACTGGAAGCAATGCCTATACTTGCAGTGGTCTCCACAGGAGCTAATTATAATCACTATTATTAACAATGCAACGTTTTTTTTCCAAAAATCTTTCAGTTAGAAGACTATTTAGAAAAGTTTATATTTTAGGGTATCCAAAGACCAAACAGTCCTGTTTAAAACCAGATAATTTCCAAGGATAGTTCCAACAACACAAATATTGATAACATATGTTTTTCTTTTTCTCTTCAGGTACTTGATGGTCTCGAAAGCATTGAGAATTACCATAAAATCTCTGTTTCAGAAGGCTTACATTTACCTATATTGACACTGAAGTACAAGGAATTGCAGGAAGCAATTAAAGGTTATACAGCAACCACCATGCAGAAGGGACGAACTTTAGTTAACAAAGCAGATTCTCACAGGTATTAACATAAGTTTCTGGTGAAGCTAAAATAATGAAAAAACTTATTTTGAACACGTCAGTTTTGCAAAAACTCTTATGATGGATATAAATTTAAGTAAGAAATAACTTGGTGGGTAGGGAGAGGGGGTTAATATCAAAACTTCAGTTCTTAATTCTATGAGGTAATCTAAAGAGGAATGCCTCAAGTATTCAGGTCCTGAATTGCTTCCCTGATATTATGGTTTATGTTATAATGCAAGCCATTTTGTAAATTTTGTGTTTTGTAAATTGTTGGGGGGTTTTTCTCCCATTAAAACAACACCCTTAAGGAGAGGTTGACTTAGAATGCATATGACATTGTTTTTCCAGCTACTGTAAAAACACTGAAATATTTTAGAGTCCAAAGAAAACATTATTTTTAAAGTAGAACTGGCATGCCATATGTTTCCTCTTTTAAGCTCTTCCATTTGTCATTTTAGGTTTTAGATAGTATAGCTAGAGTGAAAAGGGAAATGAGCTATTTCTCAGTGAATCAGACTATGTGTCTCGTGAGAACTAATGTATCTGTCTTGTGAATCTACCTTAGGCACTGGTGACAAATTATTTGTTTGGAAATTTCATTTCTGTGTTTTACTAATTATCAATTTTATTTGGATTAATTTTAATATTTTTCTTGGTTATTTTTCTTTTAAGGGTAACAGTTTAAAATTCATAAGTTATTCATCATAAAATCAACAGAATGAGCGTTGGGTTCTTCAAAAATCATAATCATCCTCTATGTTAAGCAAAAAAAGAGAAATGACAGTTCTACTTTTCTATTTTAGCTCTTGGGTGGCAGGAATTCAGAAAATGATGGAATATGTTCAAAAAAAAGTAGATCAATTAAACAGCCAGTGTCCAGATTATGAAGAATTTACTTTGAAGAAACAACAATGGATTGCCTCACTTGAAGATCATCTGAGTAAGGTACACCATAGATTAATAGAATGGTTTGGGTTGAAAGGGACCTTAAAGAATATTTCATTCCAACCCGTCTGCCATGGGCAAGGTCATTTTCCACTGGACCATATGGCTCAAAGCCCCATCCAGCCTGGCCTTGGATGCTTCTAGGGACAGGGCAGCCACAGCTTCTCTGGGCAACCTGTGCCGGTGTCTTACCATCCTCGCAGTGAAGAATTTCTTCCATGTATCTAATCTAGACCTACCTTGTTTCAGTTTGAAGCCATTATCCCTTGTTCTGTCTCTCCAAGTCGCCTTCAGGCTTTCTTATAGGTCCCTTTAGGTACTGCAAGGGTCTCCTATAAAGTCTTCCCAAAGTCTCCTGCTCTCCAGGCTGAACAACAGCAGCTCTCTCAGCCTGTCACCATAGGAGAGGTGCTCCAGCATTCTGATCATCTTTGTGACGGTTATTATCATCATTGTGGCACTTCTTTGAACAGTGCATTGTATTTCCATAATTTAGCTACAGTGAATATTGAAGTTGAATCAAATAATAATAATTTTTTTTAAAGAGAGCACAGTTGTAGTTAAAATGCGGAATGCTCTTGTTAACACAAAGGAACCAAAAGCTGTTCTGAAAAATTGAGCCATTTCCACAAGAACATTTTACCAGTGATGTTCAATTAAACATGGATTTGCTTGGATAATGAACTATTATAATTTGTTCTTTTGGAAAAGAAGTGAGTAATCAGTCCTGTGACCCATAAGCAGGTTTCTAATACTGCTTCTGCCTTCTGTTTTATGTGGCTGAAGATAAAAATAAAAGTGTGGCAAATTTGAAGTTTAATAAGCACGGTGGCTGAACCACAGCAAATTTTCAGTAAATCTGAAGGGGACTAGATTCTATTCACTATAAAAATTCCTTTTGTTAGTTAAGGTATTGATGTATCAAGGACATGACAGCCTTCTTTAAACAGCAGAATGTCATATAGTACTACAGACCTTTTAAATGATTTGTCAGAGATGGAATAGAAACTAAATAAGTTTCCATGTATAAATTCAAATTTTAAAAAGCATAGTCTTTTAGCAAGGTTCACATGAAGGAAACCAGGAGTGTAGATGAGAAAAGTAAATCAAATTTAATGACTGAATAATTAAGTCTGCAATCTGATATTTTGTATTTGCATGATGTTTATATTGAACCATTATCAATCAAATGTGAATTTAATTTGCTACAAATTGACCCTTTTCCAGACCATTTATGTGTATAAAAATGATGTCATTATCATGTTGTGAATCTTAACCTAAAAGTTAAATTATGAAGGCAACTTTTACTTAAAATATAAACCTTAGTTTGAGCATAATGTTTCAATGTGCTGTTTGTTCTAATCACTTTGTTCCCAGCCTTGCCTTAGAGAATATTTGTAATTGTGGTGAAGAGTGCTTATTGCTGTATTGCTATCAAGCAATACACTTTTAATCCCCACTCTCTAAAGCAAAGTATCCCAAGGGATCTGGTGCCAAATTCAATTGCCCCTCAACCTCATATAATAAAGTTGGAACCTCAATTAGCAGCCAGTTCTTAAGAAAAATATTAAATGTAAATTTACATGTCTAATAATAACCATGTGTGTTGTTGGCATCATCTGCCTGTGCTCTTCATAATCTGTTTTGTTATTATAGTGCATACATAATATCTTAGTGACAGTGGAAGGGAATTCTGTACATGTATCTGCACAAAAATAGGTCTCTTGCCTTGTCAGAGAAGCTTTAAATGTACTTTCTGAAAAAATCCTGGAACAGAATCAAAGTATTTTTGCCAGGACTATAATAGCAGGATTATAATGCAGTTGTGCCATATTGAAATCACAAGTCTCAGATATTTAGGGTAAGGGAAAGCACTGTCAATAAAATGAGAGGAAACAAGAAGGGGTTTTGATCACGCCTGTTGAAGAAATAGTAGTCTTCTTTTATATTGTCATATTTCTCTGAGTATACATGATATTAAAGCACAAGTTTTACCTTTTCTTCATTTCTTCTCTCCATCCCACCATTTGGGGTTGAGGAGTGTGTGGGAGCAGCTGTGTGGTACAGTTCTCATTTGGGTTTAAACCACGACGTTGTGCCTAGAAACATAATCTACACACCAACAGAAAAGTGTTACCTCATTTTCTTTCCTATAAAAAGGAATATTTTATACTGGTTTATGATGTCTACTTATATAAATTAACCATGTAAATAATACTTTCAAATAAAGGTGTCGCAATCAATTAAAAAGCTCGCCCCAATGCTCGCAGTTGGAATGGAGATTGGCTCGTATTTGTGTGAGTCAGAAAGAGTTTTGGACAAGCACCTTGAACTGGCTAAACAAACAAAGGTAAGAAAAACCTTTCAATCATGTTAAGTACTTTTAGAAACAAATGCTTCCTGTATGTAATTCTAAATAAGGTGAGCAGTTGAGAGTTTCTTGTAAAGAAATTAGGTCTATGGTTTGTTTTAAAACTGTAGTGAATGAACAAAAATATAACATTACAGTCATTAAATCACTGGTTTTCTCCACTGTCTCTATCTCACTGTGTGATTTGTTAATGCCTCAGGATCCTCGTACCAACTCTCCATAGGAAGACTCTTCAAATGTGGATTGCTACTCCTACGTGAGACACCAGGTTTAACAATTGTCTAGACAGCCACAGTCAGAGAAAAACCTTCTTGTGGTTTATTGTGCCAAATATAAGGGATGAACTGGCAAAAAAGAAAAAACTAGCTCCCATTTAGGGAAGCTGCGAAGGGGGCTGTAAGGAGATCCAATGGTCATGTTGGGAGTGCAGCCATTTGATGGGAGCCCTGCAGCACTCAGCTCTGTCACACGTGAGGATATTTTTAAGTCACAACCAGGGCCTTTCCTACTCTCTGCACTATCTGGAAGTGGGTTAAAAACACTTGAATCCCTTCCATAGCCTCGGCATAAGTGCATATTTCAGCCTAAGCTGAACAACATGACAGTGTGTATTTTAGGAGTATCCTATGTATTTTCAGTACTTAAAATTCCATTACCCCTGCAGAGTTCTTTTTTGTTTCAGGCAACAGCTTATGGGGTCCAAGGGATGGATCTGTACAGTACCTGTGGAAACAAAATTCACTTTAAAACAATGCTGGAGAGCGCACAGTAAAAATATTAAAATCTCAGCAGATGAGCAAGAACATATTTTTGTTCCTCAAGACTTTATAATAGTTTTAAGTGTCTTTTCTGCCAATTTTTTGCATGTCAGGTTGTTACTTTTCTTTGCTGCAGTGTCTACTTTGCCCTGACAGATATATACACTCTTATAACTCTACACCTCTTCTAACTATTCCTTCTGGGAACTGTGATATACCAGCTTTCAAAATAGCTATTTCAATAACTACGCCTATAATTTTTAGGAAAGAAATGGTTATTTCTGAGATTTAGTCCCCATTGTGAGCTCTTCTTCAAACAAGTAATTAAATTATACATAAAAAAGCAATCCTAATGAAAATTAACAATGTGATATCAATATTCACTGGTCCTTTCCAACCATTATACATTTTTTCCTATTCTTCTACCTTCAAAGGAAACTTCATGTGAGCTGAAAGCAGCTGAGGGAATCATCAAAAATATGGAAGAGTTGGAACCTGAGCAGGTGGCAGCTTTTTCTAGCAGAGCTGACTTTCTGGATAAAGAGCTGAAAAAAATTGAAAAAAATATTAGTTCAAAGCTAGAAATTCTAGAAACATATGTGGCCTTTTTACAGTCAGCTGTAGAGGTATGGATTACTTATTTATTCTCTGACTACACTGTAAAAATCTTTCAATTGAAAAATTTGCTTCCACTGTAGGAAGGATTAATTGATTTAGATTTTTCTCCTCTGCACATGAGCACTCTCATTGTATACATGATAAAAATGTTTCCATATAGGTATTCTGAATGTTAAATTTACTGATTTGCTTCATATAACTTTTAAAAATGTCCCATGATATGTTCATAGGGATCTTTGTTGCTGTCTTACACTACTTCCACTGGCATGCTAATTCATGTGACTGTATTTAAAAATGAAATAAAAACCAGCTCTAGCTCAAATCATAATCAATTCAATACCAGAGTAATTTTGGTAGCTGTGCTAATGGTGTCCAGGACAGTTAATTTTCATTCTGATTTGGATTCCATTTTAAGATTCTATGATATGGCAGCTGTTCTTTAATATTTAGAAAGAAACTGAGGATGGAATGGAACCTGTCAGACAAAATTAGCCATAGGATTTATTTGTTGCATGATAAACTACAAAAAAAATATTGTATTACATCTACTTCTGATTATTGCTAACTTTGCTTACTTCATATTAAGCAGATCAGTGAAAATTAGTGCATTGATATACTGGTACATAAAATCCATCTAAGGATGCGTGACAGAAATTGAGCTAATTGCTGCCGCCTGCCTGCTTGCCATCCACTGGTTGGCAAGTTATTTTAAACTATTTTATTATTTGGTGTTTGTAAATATCTTAGAGACCCCTAGATCTTAAAATTAAGAGAAGATTCACAGGGGGCTATTCAAATTTTACAGCACCTCAAGTTTTGGTTTGTTTTTTGATATTTATATAATGTCTTTCTATAGGTGAATGATGATATTAAAAATCTGAAGGAATTCTATAATTCAAAACCCCTACCAACAAACAGAGAGACTGAAAATAAAATTGCAATAGAGTCAGCTAATACTCAGTGGCAAAATACTATAAAGAAGACTTTTTCCACCGAAAATATGGGTTGCTGTTTTCTTAATTTAGTAAATGTGGTGAGTATGATCTGATAAACCATTTTTAATATTTTATACTTGCCTGTGATGAGGTCCAATCCTAGTTCTATGCCTGATGGATTGTGTACCTAGTTTTAGAGGGGCTAATGCTGATATACTTTCAGAAGAAGAAAGCATTTGAGTGCTTATGGTAAAATAAAAATTTTTGTGGTTAGCAATGACAGAGCCTTTATTGACCCAGTCCATGCATAGAAATGTAACACATGCTCCTGTTTGTTTCATGTTGGAAAGCAGCATATACTCAAGCACAATATTAAGTTTATTTTACTTTCTCTAAGAGGCAGGGAGTCTTTACTGACTGAGTGTATGGATTCTTCTAAAGAAATGGATATTGGAGCTACTTCCTTGCAGACAATCTTTCCCAATGTCTTCACATTCTGTCCAACAGCTACACTACCTAGGCATCCCTGTTTAATTTCCCAACAACACTTCATGAGGTGATCGTTTGAGATGTGCAATCATTCCCTAAGCTACACCTCCTCAAGTAATCCAAATTAATGAGTACAGCCCGAATACCCAGCTGTTCTTTCTGCTTTTATAGGACACACTAGGGAGCAGTTAGACATGAAGCTGGGAAGGGGGAGGTGGTGTTGGTAAACTACAGCAGGATGCAAGGTGAATTGGAAAAACCAGCTGGGGGAGGGAAGGTGCTCAGGCTGTTAGTGTGGCTGCAGGGTGTGTCCCTGCTGGATGCAGCCAAGCAAAGGTAAGACAGTCAGAGTAATGGCAAAGTCACGTAAAACCTTGACACATCTTCAGACATTACCTCCACAAACACCTGGATATGTGTTGTCACCGTATTTTCTACTACTCTGTTCCCATGATATTCCCAGATTGTAGCTTTTAAAAATCTGGAAGATATGGATCATACTAGTAATTTACAAAAACAGCTTCTCTTAGAAAGAAAAAATATTAAATGGGAAAACAGCATTACACAGTTTTCTGATATTTGTCATAGAGGTTCTACTGAAAAGAGGAAAAAATACCAAATATTCAAATTCTAAACACTTTAGTCCTCCTGTGCTTCAGTGCTGCTTTGTTTATCAACACAAAGGGGTGGTCTTTTCTTCACCTACTTTGCTTTCCCGTTACTATTTATTCTCCAAAAGGTCATTTTGGGTAGTTCTGTTTAGTCAGAAACTCTTATTCTGTCTGAGTGTGAAACAGACGTCAGATGGCAAAAATTCAGTCATTACTGCTGTGCTTTGAGCTCCAGCTTTATATATGTTCTCAGTTTAAAAATTCTGTCAATCTGTGCCTGTTTCTAGACAACATTAAGGGAAAAGTGTATTTAAAAGTATAATTTTTTTAAGTTACGTTAGAATAGGTGAGGTTTTATTAATCTTTGTTTAAAATTATTAGGTTTTAATTGTGTGTTATAAAAATATGTGTAGAAAAAAAATGCGTCTGTTTATTTTCCAGGTAAATGAGAGGTTAATATTAGAAGTAGAAAAATCCATAAAAGTAACAGAAGATATCATTATTAACCTGAATAAAGAAAGGAAAGAGCTGACTGATCTTTGGGCAATCTGGAATTTTAAAATTACTCAAGTAAAACCCATCAAGCAACAGTGCCAGATATTTAAAGAACAACTGAAAATCGTAAGTAAAATAGCTAAAGGAGAAAGCAACCATGGCAAATATTTCTAGATTGTTATTAGCTTGTCTGTGGCTCTCTCGCAACTATTATAGGTATTATTTAATAAAGAGTGATGATCAGTAAGATCTGATTCTTGTTCATAATCTGTTCTCTGTTACGTCAGTCGGTCGTCAGGAACCATGATCTCTTTTTCCCTTCTCAAACGCATACAAGTCTCCACTTCAAATTCTAAGTTTTAATGAAGTTTAATCAATGCTTTACCAGCAGTAAGTTTTTTATTCTTTTTAAAAGCACCATTTTTTTGAGACTGAACAGTTGCTAAACCAAACTGTCGTAACTTTTACTAAACCGAAGTCCAACCAGGTTCATGCAGAAAGAGGATTGAAACCTTTTTGGCACAGGGGGAGTGTGCAGTGTTCTTTAAAAGAAACACTATTTGGGCTAGTAGCAGAACCAGAAACACCAGCTAGGCTTGTAGCTGCTGTATCTGTAGTGCAGCTGAGCAGTACACCAGCACATCTGTTATCTCAGAAATCGTGTGTCTGTGCTCCTGCAGTCCTGGCGTCTGAGTGGCTTTTTCATGCTGCCTTAAAGATATCTTATCACCCTTGTCACTCAGAAGGTTTGTGACAGAGAGGCTTTGCTGACAGCATTTGGTGCCTGGTTTGAGGAAGGTTTTGTTACAAATTTAGCTTTGACTTTAAATTTGGGGTTTTTTAAATTTATTGCAGTTAGAAATGCTGAACTTTTTGATTCTCTTTTAGACTACCCGTGGATTAGAGATTCTTCAAGAGGCCCTCCAGCTTGCAGTACCAGTTGACCTTGGAAGTGACCTTTTAATTGTTTTGGAACTACAGAAAAAGCTGAACCAAATGAAACCACACTATGAGGTGAGAAACCAAGCTAGTGGAGTGAAGGGTACATCGAAATCTCTTTTTGGCCCTGTGGAGATCCAAATCCTCACTGACACCAGACTCTGTCTGGGGTTGAAGTGTTTTATGTTTTACAACAGTTTTCCAGGAGGAAGTGTTTGTGTGTGTTTATAAGGTAGGGGTGAAGAGATTTTGCCTTCAGTGTCCAGAGAATGTCTTGTGCTGTGTTAGCTGTGTATCCAAGGGACACACAAGCACTGGGGCAGTGGAGGTACAAGGAGAGCATCAGCTCCAAGCTTTTGAATTTAGAGCAGGTCAGAGGCTGAGGTACATCATAGTGGCCTTTCTACCTCCTGTGAATACTGTCTCTGAGTTTGAGTAATTCACTCTGCCACTGCCCTTTAATTATGTTTGACTTGTTTTCATGCAAGGCTGGGTGATAACTGAGATTCGTGCCTACCAAAAAGTACAGAATGTGGTGTTTTGAAGTGCAGGGCATTGACTTCTCCCCAAGGCAATTTACCATTGTTAGGTGGTTATTTCATCAAATGTAAAGGAAAAATTGCAATTTTTGTACAAACTGAGTAACTTCTCTGATTTTTGTTAGCAACTGAATGCTGAGCTTGAGTACCTGATCAAATTGTTGGAATTACCAAGCCAGAAAGGATTTTCTGTGAAAGAGAATTCTGAGAGAATAAGTGATCTTATTCATTTCCATCAAACAGTAAAGGATGCAATGATAGAATATGATGAGATTTTCAGCAAGACAGTCAAATTCCATTACATTAAAAAAGAAGTGAGTATAACATTTTGAAACATACATTCTTCCCACTGTAGTTAAACTCGTTTTGGTTCCTGTTGCTTTTCTTTCCTTTTCACCAGAGAAATAAGATTAATCAGCCTGGTGATCAGAATTAAAATCTTGGATCTAAAATTGCATGAATTGGTTGAATTTAAAACTCAGATCTGAAACCAATTTTAATTATTTAAACTCAAGGGTTAGGAAAAAAAAAAAGTTATTTTAAACAGACACTGATTTTTGTTTTTGTATATTTCAGCTGGAATGTCTATCAAAATTAGGAGAACTGGATATTCCTGAAATATATGGGGACCCTGAAAATGTGCACCAGGCTAAAGCCTACCTCGTGAATTCTCAGGAGAAACATGCACATATTAGACAGCTATATACTCTACTTATTACCCAGGGAGTGGATATCTTGTCTGCAGTGCAGCAACCTGTGAGTATAAGTAGAAAGATTTATGAAATCAAGGATAAATATAAAAGATTATTGGACTTATCTGTCTGAATTTTAGATGTGCAAATATGTTTTACATATGTTTATGTATTACTACTCTGGGAAAAATACAGAGAGAGCCTTGAGGAAATGAATCTTAAAATATCATTGCTTGGAAAAAAAACCACAAGCCATAATTTACTTTAGTATGTTTTGTGAAGTTCAAGGCCTTGATGGCAATTTCTTGAATCTCTATATTGCAATCCTGCTGTTTTGTAAAGGTTGCCTTGCAGATTTATTCTCCTATAAAGAAAAGATAGCATAAGAACAAAAGAGGAAATGTAGTAACAGTGTTGCCTTATCAGTGGATTCAAGACTGATTTGCATGACAGGATGGATATCATTTTAGAAAGGAATTATGTATTCAGGGAAGAATTTTCATTGCCCTGTATTCATTCACTTACTAAGAAAGCAAGGCTTTCCTTATGATTTGGCTGGATCATTCATATTGGCCGTCTGCTCTTCAGACACCACAAATTGATGGATGGCAGAAAGGAGCTATTCTCCAGGTGGCAAAGGACTGGAGGGGGTCACTCCCTCTTTGCTCAGCAAAGACACCACGTTTAGGTTGTGGCTTTGACCCAAACTACTCCCCAGACTACGAGTGACTGAAAGTGCTCTGTCCTTGCTCTCCTTCCAGTGGAGGTTTAACAGTTTACTCTAGCCCATTGTGGCTGGCTGCACACGTTCTGCCTCAGTGATTTTCATTTTGGATTGGTTAAATCAATACATTTCCTGAAACTGACGAATTTCTTTGTCTCTTTCCTCATTAGAATTGCTTGAATGTTTCTGTAAAGAATCTGAAGCAAGAACTTGCTAGGTTTGAGTGTGATAGTATAAACTGGAGCTCCAGAGCTGAAAAGTATGAGGAAGAACTATCACAGTATTTCCAACACTGCACCACTCAAGAGGATATAAATGAGGTAAATGAGATGAATCCCAACTCATTGAATGACTGTTAAAAGAGCTGTTGTGTTCCATAATATACATTATTGTTTACCATTCCCCTAAATGCTTCATATGCACACAGAAAAACAGACTTTCATTTTAGCAGCAACTTTGGATCTACACAGCAGCAACAGTAATCTGTGGTTCATGCCTCTGCTGTTCAGATTCTACCAAGCTGTTGGGCTGGCAATAAAATGCTTTCACTGCACCAAGAGGACTGGAAATAGAGCAGCTATATTTTCTTTGGCTTTCAGCTCAGTCAGCTTCATCTGAAACACAAGTCTTTGTAATTTTTTCTTATGAAGGAAAAGTTTAAACAAAAGTAGAATTTGTACATATTGCGTTTGTCAGGATATTGGAAAGAACTTTCAGTATTCCAATGAAAAGTTCAGAATAATCTACTACTAACATTTTTTCAGAAACAAAATATATGCTTCAAAAACTGCTAGGAGGAAAGGAAATGTTCATTGGCACAAGATATTAGAATTAGCATTACGGAACTTAGGAATAATTACTCAGGTAATATGACTGTCAACGTAACATCTTGGTAGGCCAAATACAAATGAATTTACAAATTAGAAAGATACATTCGTTAGATGTCTCTAAAAAAAATAGTATAGGAAAAAACATTTCAAAGAACTAACTTTCCCAGACTGATACATTAAAATAAGAGGCTGATGGGCTCTATACTTGATGTTCTGTAGATTGTATTCCTCTTGTACCTCTTTGCATCTGTGAAGTACAGAAGGTGGATTGTGAGCTGGAAGGATTTTCACATTAATGTTCCCTGTAGCATGAAGCATGTATAATAAAAATACAGGACACTGAAAGTTCTATATTCTTATTGGTTAAGTTAAAATCTGTCATCCCCAAATCTAATGATATCTTGTACATAAACTAGCTGAAATATACTAATTTGGCATGTGGATGCCTTTTTCTTTAGGTTCCTTTTGTATTATAGGTTAGCATAGAAGATGAAGGTATTTCTGAAACCAATATTTGGCTAAGGTGCCTGTATATGCATTAATATACTGCCATTTTCTTTTTTTTTCTTTCCATTAAGTATTTCTAATTCTGTTTAGGGATCAAGAAATCCGACACCAGACTACTTCAAGAATATTATTTATGAGTATTACCTTCACTATGCTAAATTCTGTCAATTTTTTCATCAGGAATTGAATATTGCTAGACTTGTCTAAACTAACAATTTATTCACTATCTACTGCGTCTAAGCAAATAAATATTTCATGTGCCAGCAGCAAGCAGCAGCTGTTCATGGCTGTCAAATAGTAAACAGCCAACCAGATAATTTAGTAGTGATTTACCAGTTTACAGAGCAAAGTTTAAAGCTGACTTAAAATATTTGGGATTCTGCTGTAAATACTTACATTAATTTATGTTTGATGAGATTAATTTAAGTGTGTAAATACAGCATGTGAATTAGGGCTTAGGACTCAGTGGTGTTTGAAGAGATTCTTAGAGGACATGGCAAGTTCCCTGTGTTTGTAAGGTATTGGTGCTTCTCTAACAAACAAGGAAACAAATACAGAAATTTATAGACAAGAATATATAGCATGAGTTTTAAACAGCTTTGGAGGAGACAAGAGTAAAATGCATGACTTTTCTGTGCCTTCTCTAATTTAAAGAGAATTTGAAAAGGCAAAAATAAGTGGATATATCCTCAACATCTTTGAGAAGTATGAGGAAAGCTCATCTTTGGGATCTGTCTTTGCCAGCTGGGGCTTCTTTTTTCACGAGGTACTTTGGGCAGCAGCCTCTGAAGAGCTGCACCTCCACAGTGTTGAACTGCAGTCATTTGTGAGCCCAGCCTCGGGTACACTGATGCACTGGATGTAGGGATGCTGCTCTGGATCTGTTCAGGGGATTCTAAGTGACACCATTAATCACCCATGATAGCTTTTGCCATGAAAAAGCCTTCTCTTTATGTGATCACTTTAAAAATCGCATTTATGCGTGTCCACGTAAAACTTGTCAACAAAAGGCAACAGATCCTGAAGTAGGTTCACAGCTCTTCCCAGTCACCTCATTTCTTTTTCACCATGTCATTATTTATATGCTTATGGAAAGATATGACTGGAAATATGGGTTTTAACCATAAATGGTTACGAGCTATCTTTATTCAAATTCAGTAGGAACTGATATGTAGCCACATTTATCACCTTGTAATTTATTCTGATTGCTGCCCCAGGAATCAAGTAGTTTAACAGAGTTTTTTTCCTACTTTTTGCTTTACTGTTTCTTAATCCTTGTGACTGAAAATCTGTTTTCAGCAACCTGCTTTTAGGGGTCTTTTGATTATTGATACCATGAAAACTTTTGTATATGAACAGAAAGGGAAAGGTGAGGGATTAACAGCATTGAAGTTTCTTCTAGAGTGGTGCACACAGCATTTACTGGAATGGCACTGTTAACAAAAAATGTTTAAAGCATTTTATAACTTGATTTTTCCATTTATTTTGTGGTCCTGTGACAAACTGAAGCAATTGGTACTTAAACCCCTCTCCTCCACTATCATTCTCCACCAATGACAGGGCAACTATAGTTAGGAACAGCTGCTTGACTAAAGACTATGACACAATAGACAAGGTACTAAGTTCCATTAAAGCAGTGGGCTGAAGTCACTGAAGCATATTTGGATGCATAGTCCCTTGAGTATTTCTCATTTAATCTTGCAAAACTGAGAAATGTTTAGATTTCTAAAAATCCCCCACACTGCCCTTGGTTGCTGATGATAACAGGAGCTGTGCAAATGCAGTCTGGTGCACAAGTCAGAGCTGAATCTGGTTTTTCCACTGAGGCTAAAAGAGAAGAGTGACAGCAGCTGCAGACCTTTAACACACTAAGCTATCGTATCTGAAACAAGGAGATCTAATTTCACATACTGCTACGAGGAGAGCCTCTGGCCTTATAAATTATCTGTGTGTGCACAAGCCAGTGAAATAAACTCTTGTTCATCTTTTCTCTCACACAAACTTGAAGCAGCAAATAAGACTCTTGTTTTCTAAATAAAAAAATATTGTTCTGCAGAAGTGACTATATTGACAGAGGGCTTTTAGATAGACTTTATTATTCTGTGTACTTAGGCAGGATAAAGAGCTTAAACTAATTGGAGATCACAGGGCCAGTGATAGAATTCCCTTCCTTTCCATTACACTGAGTGAGCACCATCTGTTTATTCACTGCTGAAATAATGTGGCAACATCCCACTAGATGAAATGAAAATGAAAAATATATCCCTTGATGGATTAACATTAGTATATAATAATAATAATAATGATTGATTGTTAGCTGTTCCAATAACAGTGGCTGCCAAGTAAGCCTTTGTTACTCCCTGGATTCTTTGGCATGAAAGAGGAGGGGGTGCAGGGTGAAGTCTGCAGGATTTTTTAATATTAAAAAAGCCTCAAATACCTATTTAGATATCCAGTTGTGGATGTGACCTGAACTTGTTAACACAAGTTAACAAGTTCTTTTAAGTAAGTTCTTTTCATTTGTGTGTCTGGAGTAACAGATCCTAAAGCATTAGAATTTCTGCATTTCTTCATATCAGTGGCTTTAATGAAACATACTTTTACATAATTTATTTATTATTATTATTATATATTATCCAAAAAGCAAAATATTATCTACTTAAAGGATCTGAAATTCTTAAAATCAATATTTTGGTCATTTTTATATTATTCTATTTCAAATTTTACAAATTAATTACAAATAATTTGAAAATGTGATCATGGAATAGCAAGGTAATTAAAATACTACTGATTTTAAGCAGGTTTTATACTTGTCTGATTCTTGTATCTCTTGCTTAAAGAAATTTAAAAGCAGCAGTAATATCTGAAAGGAGTTTTTAAAGTTGTAAATACAATTGAAAGTAGCATAGCTTTCAGAGAAAAAAATATTAAGAAAACTATGCTTAAAAATTTCATAGGCCTTAATGGTAAATCTAAACAGCTTTTATATGCTTATTTATATAAAATTGATAATGAAAAAAATGACATATAGTTTATTAAAGGCCCACTTGCAAGACAACATTAAAGGAAACATAATTGTCACTTGAAAACAAAAGATAAAGAATATAACAATCTTATATTATAATTAGTTCCCACGGTAAATAAAAACTGGGTTTAAAATTCTGGTCATCATATATGGCTCTTTTTGATATGTATTAAACTCTTTCTGGTAAATTGGCAATATGTCTGATCTGTATGTGTGTA
Source organism: Pyrgilauda ruficollis (assembly GCF_017590135.1). Lineage (NCBI taxonomy): Eukaryota > Metazoa > Chordata > Aves > Passeriformes > Passeridae > Pyrgilauda > Pyrgilauda ruficollis. The sequence continues at coordinate 20,967,358 of NW_024524377.1, read as the reverse complement.
AATGAAATTGCAGCTTTCTAGAGCTTCATCAGTGTAGTTCCTGTCATTCTGGCAGTTCATTGTATTTTCTGTAGATTAAAGAAAGTGTAGCTATATTCCATCTAATTAAAAAAAAGAGTTTTAGAACAAATTTAATGTAACTAGATTTATTAGTAGGTGGTTGGTATGAGATCATCTGAAAAGTCTTGAAAGGCATGGACGCTTCGTAACTGGACCTACTAGTTCATTTTAATTTATATCATTGTAAGAATAATTTTCCCTGATGTTGGGTTTGTTGCACCAAGTCAGTGCTAACTGGCAGAAGTCTTCTCACACATCTAGTACATCCAGCAGTAGCTAGGCAAGGCTTTCTGTATCTGTTAGGCAGGATCTCCCTGCTGCCACACTCAGGGCACAGTTGTCTGACTGTCAGGTGGTCATACAGCCTGCCTCCTGATCCTGCAAAGAGCTGTCTTCCTCTCTGTGTGCTGTGAGTGTTTGTGCTGGGATGTTTGGACTTGCACAGTGTGTAAAATGAAGCCCATGTATTACTTCTTTTCAGAAGCAGGACTTTTGAAAAAGGGATGAGGAATGGGACATTTACATGGTTAATATTTCTACTAAATGGACTGAAGTATGTGAAGGGCATCTACCTCTAGTTAAAAGCAGTGGAAGCTCCTGGACAGGACTTTTTCATAGATTGTCTGAGTAATAATCTCATCCCTTGTTCCAATACTTTTTTTGCCTCAGTTATTCTGGAAACACTTTTCATTCAGAATGCAAAAGCATTGATTTAGCAAGATTATGAGTTTCCATTACTGTAAAGAAATTCTGACAACTTAAGGATGCTTTGAGATGGCATAGTATTACTGACTTCTGCATTAAATTTTCAATGTTTAAATTGTCCATTAAACAGCTCTTGAAAAAACCTAAATTGATGTGTGCTGACGTCTTTTTTCTTTTCTTTTTTTTTTACTAACAAATATATTTACACTGTTGCAGCTCAGAGAATCATTCAAGGATCTCAAAAAGAAATTCAACAATTTGAAGTTTAACTATATGAAGAAAACTGAAAAAGCTCGAAATATGAAAGTACTTAAAGTACAGATTCAGCAAGTTGATACATATGCAGAGAAGCTACAGGTAACAGAAAAATGCAGGCTAAGTAAAGGCTTCACCAGTTGAATTACTTGGCCTATGCCAAACACATCACAGGAGACTGGCACATCACAGAATGTATTGTGCACTCCCTCTAACTTTTCTCATTATATCCTCCCTGTCTGTCATTGGCTGAGACATTTTTCACTGTTCTATACCTGCTATTCTGCCACTTCAGTGAAATTATGTTAACTCAATTCCTGACTTCACTCCTTTAATCCACCATTATTTTTCTGTTTAATTTTTTTATCCTTCTGCCTCTATTGTGTAACCTAGCCTTTCTCCTCCTTAAAGAAACCCAAAAAGATCATGTCTTGCATCAAGCTACTCTGTTGTCTTTCTGATTTCATCATGTAAAAAGATGAACTTTTTTCTTCAGAGCCTTTGGCTATATTCATTGTCTGGAGTTGATCATGTTCATTTGCACCTTAGAACCCTGTTAGCCTCACCCATTTTTTGCATCCACCAGAAACTGTTCCTTCAGTGGCCTTTTTAATTGCAAGTCATGCATGACCAAGTTTTATTACTACAGATATTTGTTTATTTTTAAGCTGAAAAAGTTAGCTTGATTATACCTTTAACACATATAATTTATATAAATTTTAATTGATATAAATTATAAGCTTTGCAGAGGCCCTCCAGTTTCCTTTGATTTTTGAAAGAGCAGCTTTTAAAACATAGGACAAGAAGTATATTTGTATGGTTTTCCCCTGCTTTTTTATATTTAATTGCTAAAAATAGAAACATTTTGTTGCAGTATTTAACATTGGTATCTGCCTTTTAAACAGATTCTTAAAAAGAAGATGGATAATTTAGAGAAGAAAGTCCTTGACCCTTTTGCAAATGAACCTAAGGCTAAAGTTCAAGTTCTCTTGGGCTCAATCAGTGACTTACAAAAACAGCTGAACGATTTTAACACAGTTGTGGAAGATTACAAGCAAAATCTGGATCTCATGGAGCATCTGCAGCAGATGATGAAAGAGGTACTAGTAATCCTGACATCCCCTCCGTGGCTGTAATAATGATCCAGGACACAGACAGATAAAAGTGCTTTAACTGCCTCCAGGTTAATTTGTACTTTCCAAAAGTAATCAATTGTTTTTTTTTTTTTTGGGGGGGGGGGTTTTTTTGGTTTTTTTTTTTTTTTGTTTTTTTTTTTTTTTTTTTTTTTTTTTTTTTGGTTTTTTTGGTTTTTTTTGGTTTTTTTTTGTTTCTTTCTAAGTTTGCGGTGAAAGGGGGAAATAAATGTGCAGTGTGACCACATTGATGCAACTGGGGCCTCCACCTCCATATGACCAGATGACTTTCACAGTCATCCAACATGTCTATGATCATACTTAGAAGCTCATTTTCTTTAAGCTCAGAGGCAACACAGAAAGTGCCACAAAATCCTCTTTGGTAGCCTTCAAATGATGAGAGGCAGGTTATCACAGTACCCCCTGTGGTTTATGTAATGATGGAACTGAAATGTAAAATACTCAGTTCCTTAATAAAATAATTTTTTTTTAGTAAACTAGATTTTAAAATATATCTATTTTTTTTCCTGAACTGCAGTCTTTCTTATTGGACACTTCCATAACTTTATTTTAATGCATTGATTTTTTTTAAAAGAAAAAAAGTTTGTGATGGTATTATAACAGTATTTTCCCTCTTGCCATATTCTATTGGTGCTCTTGCCATGGGGCAAGCTCATTCTGATCATCACTTTATTTTTAGAAATAACATTGCTCTTATTTCCAAAGGGATCTAAGTGCATGACAAATTCTCTCAATAATGAATATGAAAGTTTTGTTTAGGAGATGTTTTCTATGTCCAGTGGCCTCAGCAGTGTGTTCTTACATATACCATTAGCAAAGCAATTTGTTAATACTTGTTGAATATTTACGTTTTCAAATTCCCCACTTACATAACAGACATAAATTATTTCCTAAAGCTAAAATTTAAGACTGCCTTTTTTTTTTTTTTAATCTGAGTGTAAAGTATCACCTTTTACTCAAAGCTTTTCTTGCCGCAAATAGGCACAGTCTTAAATGCTGATTTCAACCGTGGCTAGAAATGGTGATTTTTTTGCCACTTCCTGTAAAGATGAACCTTCTGCCCTTACACAGCTATAACTGAGGCCACAACGTGAAGTTTTTGAAATTAGCCAATCGATATACAAGGTAGAAAGAACTCAGAAATAAAACATGTTTTTGCAGAACCATTAAAAAATAACCTCACCACGCTTGTAAGATGAGCGTGGGCCTAGTATTTAATGGAAATTTAACAGCCATTAATGCTTGAAGTACCATTAGTAATGAACAAATTTTTCAGGTTAAATTTAAGTCAGAATATTTAAGACATACTCTATGCCACTGCTTATGGAAAGTCTAAGAATAATTCAGTCTATTCTTCAAGAGCTTGAACTGCAGACAGTAATTCATTATAATGCAGCTTTTTTATCCCTCAGTGTCAGTTTTGGTTTGACGATGTGAGCGGAACAGTGATTAGAGTTGGCAACTACTCTGCAGAATGCAAAACAAGAGAAGCAATAGAGACTCTGTACAAGCAATTCAATAAGTTTATTGAACCTGCAGTGCCCCAACAAGAAGAAAAACTTCAGCAGATTATGGACCTTGCTAGACAGTTATATGGTGAGGAGATATCTGGTAATGTACTGTGGGGATAAAATGCAATAACTTGGGATGGAAGTATGCAGACTCCCAGATTTGTCCATTTAAGATGAAAATCAATGAATTTTTAAAAAAATTAATGTTTTAAAGTATTGATTGGAAGAGGTGAAGGATTTCAGAACAAATATTTAGAAAAAGTAAAGATATGAAAGTAGCCTTTCAGTTTGGTATTTACTTGGTTTTCTGCATACAGCCTGAGTTCACCTTGAAATCAAAATGTCCTTGCAATATTCATGAGCTTTGAGTTAAGATTTCATAGCTTAAGCTCTTTCATAACAGACAAGCCTCTGAAGCCAGAGGAAATGATAATGATATACCTCAGTGCTGAATTAATTTTTACATTATAACTGTAAATAACTGGTAGAATTTGATTATCAAATTTTTGCTAGCAAATAATGTAGACTGCTATTTAGATAATGTATTTGCAATTGTATTAATTTGGATCATTGTTGACCAAAAAAAATTGAAAGTCAAAAAAATTTCTTATTTTGCCTTTTTTTTTTCCTACTTGTAATTTTTATGTACTTTTTAAAGGTAATTTTTCCAAAAATAAGGTGACAATCCAAACATGTAGGGATTTTTGTGTAGCCTATCAATTGAAGTAGTAAAGCTAAAAAAATCTCAGCAGTCAAACTGGGCTTTTAAATTCCTCTTAATTTAGTGCAAAGAATATTTAGAGAGCACAGATAATTTCTTTTTTCTTCTCTCTCCTTTTTTTTTTTTTTTTTTTTAGCCTTCTCAATATTTTAAACGTTCCTATCTGCAGCAAAGGAGATGACAGATTTTTGACAACAGCTGATTAGGAAGAGTAGGAGAAAGAAGTTGCTTGGTGTCCTTTAAGTCATTACATGGGAAAAAGCTTCTCCATCCTGCCTTTGTTTTGTATTTCTTATAATAGGGATCTAAGTGCCTCCAAGTTGTATAATATAGCAATGAGTTTAGGGGACACTTTATGAGGTCAGCATCTTTTAAAGCAATATTACAAACCAGAGAGAAGGCCTGCAGCAACTATGAGGACTTATCTCAAGTAAGCCAGTATGAGCTGGGAAAGCACATTACTATGAATGACAGAATTCCTCCAGCAAAACAAAACACAGAAAAATGTGTTTATTGTAGTACCTCGGGGTAACAAATTACAGGGATTGTTGCATGTCTGTTTGAGGCTTTCTGTTCTACTTTCATGCTGTTTTGCCTTTGTAGGTATTGAAGAAGGAAAGAAGTATGTAGAAAAAACTGTATTAAAGTATGAAGAAATAATGAATTCTGTTGATGGGTTGTGCAGATCTCTGAGAGAACTTAAGGAGAAAAAGGTATGGTTTTTTTTTAAACTGGAGAATGTATTGCATCTGCATCAATTTATTGTGTTAGTGTCTGAATCAGTGCTTTTAGACAGGATCATCTATGGTAGCATGAATTACTTCTTAATTGTTCACTTTTCTGTTACTTTAGGTGATTGTAATGAATCAATGTAGTGCTCCTTGTTTGGGCACTAAATATTTCTTCTGAGTTTCTTTTTCTTTGCTTCTTTCAGAACTGTTACTCCTTTCAAGAAACCTTTAGGAGAAAATGTCAAATTTTATTTGATTATGTAAACAAATACTTTTTTTTTTCATACTACTTCTTCCTTTGATATTGTAATATAGGCAGCTGCAGAGCTACAAAATGCCAACCAGCCTCGCTTGGCTCCCTCTTGGAAAAGACATCCTGAAAAACAAGTTTTGTTACAGCCAAAGTAATTTGAATTAGAAAAACTTTGCTTTTACATAAATATTTATGAGAGCAGCATTTTTAGTTTCATATTCTGATAAACTGCTCTAGGTGTATTTAAATGTAACATATTATGGAAGACTGGTGATGGGGTAGATAATTAAGACTCTGTCTACTCCACCCCCTCCATTTTCAAAGTAATATCTAAAAAAAATCTCCTGCATGCAGCAGCACCTGCTGAGTTAATTCTTCTGTAAATGTAGAAAAATTAAGATGCTTAAATATCCTGCTTTTTTTGGTACTGAATGTTGTTTTACGTTTCTTTGACGGAATTATACTATAAAATTGACACTCAAAGTATCCATTAATAGACTTTAAAGGAGTAAAGGATGCCAAAAATATAAATTAATTCCAAAGGTCATTAGGTGAATGGGAAGAAGGCTTTGTCTTGCACTGTGACCATATAAAAACCTCAACATAAATGCCCATTCTTCTCCCCATTTGTGTATTTCATAAACACTATTGTGTGCAGGACAGTAGTCCCAGGTTCTGTCAGAAAGGGGCTTGAACCTTTCACCTGTTCTACACCAATGTTGTATGATCTTTTCAAGACAAGTGGAATTTAAAACTAATTTTATTACTTTGTTTTGACTGATTTCCACAAAATCATTGAATTTGTTTTACAATATAGTTCCACAACTATTTAAAAGGGAAAGGTTTTTTTTTCTTCTTTTTTTTTTTACATTATGTGGTATTCTAAGATTTAAAAACTTATATTCTTATTGAACATTTCCAGAATATATCAATACTCAATGTCTGTATCTTATGAAGAATAAATAATTCAGCAAACTGTCTGTGCCATCTGTATGGAATGCCGTGACCATAAATTGAATTTCACTTCCTGTTATTTTTAAGGCATGACAAATCAAGGGGAGATGTATTGCATACTCTTTTCTAATTTTACATGACTCCTGAAGGCCAGAAAAAACCCTGATTTTTTTCACGTATAAAGTTAAAACTACTTTTTCTTCCTAAAAGAAAAAAAAAATAGACTGAAAAGATCACATGGAATTTTTCATTTGTTTATTGTTAGAACAGCAAATTAATAATGCAGCACTTTCTTATAAGAAACTTGATTAAGACTATAACTTTTGGCTGGGCAGCTAAAGATATGGAAGACACAAAACTGTAATTATAAAGCTTTTGGTTTCTTTATCTTGTGTCACTGCTATGCTCTTTGAAATCTGTGGAAGACTCCATGACAGTTTTGAAGGATTTATCAAGTCTTCATAAAATATATTATGGTTGTCCAGATTTCTGTTTCTATGTTTTATGATTAGACCACATACTTCCTTTTCTACCTTTTAAAAAAATTTGATTATAGACACAAATGTTTCTTTCCTCCCTAGAACTGTTTCCTGCAATCCTGATACCTTTTCTGAAATTGTTGTTTGTTCTCTTTCTTCATATAACTGTGTTACTTAATCCTTTATTCCCCCTTACTGAGCCTGTGTATAAATTGGTTAATATTCATCAGATTCTTGATTAGCTGCTGTAATTCTTCAGTCTTATATACTGAAGAATTATAGTCTTCTATAGTTTCCCTGCCTCAGAAAAGATCCTGTCAGCTTCAAAAAATGTTGTCATTGCTCGTCCAAGAATGAATTAATTGGGTTTTGCTACATTTTTTTTTTTGCCATAAGAAATTTACACCTGTGCTGATGACAGATTTTCACTTTGGTGTATTTTTTTGTTGTACAGAGCATAAATCAGTGTAGAGCTAACAATTCCTACCTTCTATTGTGCATAAACTTACTTAATTTTCTCTTCACATGGCAGAAAGTTGACTTTTCTGAGGAGTTGATTACTGTTAAAAAGGAAGAAAGAAATGGTCAAGAAGCATGTGAGACTGTTAAAGAAGTGGAGCAAAAGCAGCAGGTTAGTTCAGTTAATTGTTTTTTTTTTTTTTTTAATAACTATAACTCTTTCTTAAAGGCTCTGTGCATTGCTAGAAATGTTCTTGTTTTTCAGTCTTAAAGCCTCCATTTGAATGGGTGTTATCAGTGTAATCTTGGTCAAATGCTTTTCAGTCATTTTCAGTTACCTCTTTCCCTTCTATCCAGTCCACATATTCTCTCCTATGAATTTTTATTTTTTAGCATTTTTTACCTGCCTGTATATATTTTCTTTTTGAAAAACTATTCCTTTCGTGACCTTTTACCAATTTTCCTTTGGTCCTATAGCGACAGTATTCTTAATGTAGAGGTCCTCTTTGTGACCATTCATCCTTCTTGAAAAACAGAACTTCTTCTTTAACTCTCTTTTTTAAATATAAAACTTAAGAGAATATAGGAAATAGTAGTGGAGACTGCTGGTAGTATTCCCAGAGCTCAAGACTTCCTGTGATGCCTAGATACAAGTTGGGAAAATATTTGATTTATAGGTAATATTCTATGAGAGAAGCATAGCTCAGAATTTGAACTAAATAATGGTGGAAATGATGGTTATTTGCTGAATCATTAAAGTCTTAATTGGGAAAAAAGTGGGATTTTAAAACATTTTTCTTTCAGATGGCATCAGGTGAATTGCTTGCAAATTCAGAAAGCACCTGTGAGAAGAGAAGCAATACTCTGTCTCCTACAGGCACTAAACAAGTATGTGTTGTTCATATCAATTTACATTTAATCAGATTAATGGACATCATTGTGTACTCTCAGGGGGGTTCTACTTAATTTGTTGTGTATCAGAAGTGAGGACTATTGTTATATTGGTAAGTTTTGATTATATTCTCATTTACAGTATCACCAAAAATAGTGTGACTAACAGGAAAAAGAGAAACAATGAAGGAAGACAACTGCAGCTGTCAGTAGTTCAGTAGGACATCACATTGAATACAATTTGCTGTAATATTGCAATGACACTATAGAAGAAATAACAGAACTCACCATCAAATAATAATCATCTTTATCCTCGTCTCAAAACACTTAAGTTGGATTTCAGTTGCCAAGATTCTCTGTATCAGAGATCACAAATAATCCAAAGTAGGGATTGCATCCATGTTGAGGACAATTCACAAAACATAACACAAGACTGAGTATGAATTTAGAATGATAAACATACAAACAGACAAACATCTTTTATTCATGGATATACAATAAAAGAATATGAAATTTTCCAAATAATCACTGAATAAATGAAATCTCAGAAATACAGGCAAAGCAACACCAGATCTATGAGGTTATGAGGTTAATTAATTTAACTTAAAGAATATTTTGGAATATTCTTGGGATCCTGGACATAAATGTAAATAATTTTCTATGTAAAATAGTCTGATAAATTGGAGTGGGTTTAAGTCTTTAGAAAGGTAGGATCCATTGGTAACAGATTTGGAGATCTAAAAATTCCATTTTGCAAACTGCTAACATAGACAAATACTGCAAGATATTAAACAGTGATGTTTTGTAGAAATTCAACTAATATAATTCTCTTCAGTTCAATACAAAATGTCCTGTAATCTCCTGATGAGCCAAAATTTAACCTAATTAATTTTCTTACCTCCATTCCAAGTCAGTGGGAGTTTCAGCATTTACTTGGAGTCCAGATTTCACTCAAAATTTTGTCACTGCTCCAAAGAGCGTCCCTCAGGAGAATCACTTCAGCAGATGTCCATAGCTCTATTCTGCTAAGCCACAGCTTTGTCAGTCCTCATCAGACTGAGTCTCAGCTGCCAAGGAGAGAAATCAAGGGTATGCGAAACAGCAAATATCATATGAGGATTGTGGCAGCTATGATGCCTCTACCCTTTTCATCACTCCATACTTCACTTAAAGAAGTAGCAGGTTCATCTCACTAGAGCTTCGAATAGTGGGCCAGCAATCTCTAATTTTGCAAGCTGCTTTCCCAGTATTAATTTGCTTCAAATATAACCCTCTTAAAAGTGTACTAGACCTTCTCATGGCACATTGATCCTCCTGCTTTTTTGGCCCCATGCTGCCAAAGCCTGTCTGGCAGCTTGCTCGCTCACAGCTCACCTGGCATTCTTTCCACAGCATTTCCCCCAGTGTCTTCTACCATCTCTTCAGGGGTCAGAGTTCATCAGGGGATGCTTGTGGGCATTTTTATAGTAAAACTTGAACTTCATCTTGCAACTGAATTGAATTGTTTAGTAAAATAGGCACAGTAAAATCCCAACCTGCTTCCAGGCATTTTTTCATAGGTCTGGCATGAATCACATTGCTTTGAAACAACAAAGGTAATAACTTGGGAAAGCCTCTATATTATAAAGCTAACATGTCTAAAGAACCAGGGCACCTATGAGGTTCTATTACTTCTGGGTGTTTTAAAAGTTTTTGCACTAATTTTTAGATTGTATTTAGAGCAGTAAAGGAAAAAGAAAACCAAAACAAATATACCACCACACTCTTGTACTGGATACTGCCAAAGAGACCTGTTTTGGAAAGCAATGAAATTCAGTGTACCACCCAATTTATTTGAGTGGGCAGTTTATAGGTGATAGAAACACTGTTTAGTAGATTACATATTTGTGTACAGAACTCAGTAAAGAGAGAGTAGCTTAAGGAAACATTATGCACAACTTTGCTGAGAGCCTTTGCACAAATGAAATCAATCTGAATATGTGATTACATTCACACAAAAATCAAGAGGCAGAGAAGTAATTAACAAAGCAGATGACTTTGATGCTTTGTGATTAAAATTAATGCACTTATGCCTCATCCAATTCTCTTTGAAACATGATGAGAGGGATTTTTTTTTTCTGGATCCAAGTTAACATAAAAATAATTTTTACATTTCTTTTAATATTTGGGAGGATCTTTTAACAGCTGGAAAAGCAAAGGAAAAAAAAAAGAGGAAGGAAATATAAAATGCTTGGAAAACGTTATAGAGGTGCTGCCTTTATTATTTAACTCTTGAGCATGACTGACAATCCCTTTTCTCAAAGGAACAAGTCCAGCAACTTGGCTGTTAATGTTTTTATTGCTGTGTAACTGTGTCCCCTTTAAATGCAATTAGGCCACCTACTCCTCCTCCTCCACCACCTTTCCTTTGCAAATGCTCATATAAACAGAAGCCATAGAAAATCCACAGGTTGCACTTTGTTTATGAAAAGGTGCTTCCTGTTTTATTGTTACTGTTATAATAAATGCTTATACATAGTTATAAGAGAATTTCTAGAAACTATTTGAGCAGTTTGAAATTCCAATAAGCTGCTGCAACATTTTCTGATTGTTTTTGCCCCATTTCTTTCTGCCTCTCAGAATACATCAAGCTCAATTAGAATATTGTTGCTAGATTTTGCATGACAAAGGGATGTATTAAATGATAACTCTTTCTTTGTTTTTCTTTCTCTTCTTTCCTGTTTCTTCTTTCCCCTCCTAGTTCGAGGAGAGGAATATATTGGCTGATATTTCAGTTATCTGTCCAGCTGGTGAGGATCTTGTTTCACAGGATACAGAGCTGTCATCCTCAGCCAAAGAGGATAGTTTACAGACCGAATTCCTGGCAGAAGAAACACCCTCTGGAGATGAATATGAGTGTATATCACCTGATGATATATCTTTGCCACCGCTTTCTGAGACACCAGAATCCAACCTCTTACATTCTGAAACAGAGCTAGAAGAGCAGCTCTGTTGTAGTTCTCATAGTCTGCATGTCAGTTCCTATAGCTTGCAAATGCAGAAAACCACTAGAACGGTAAAACTGATGGAAGCACCTGACCTCTTAACAAATTCTGCTTTTGCTGATGCTACAAATAATAGAACGGAAAGCCCATCAGATCACTTTCAAAAGTTTTCTATCTCTTTAACAGACTCTGGTCCAAAAGTCAGAGCAGTATCTCCTTTGACTTGTAGCTCACAAGGAGTATCTGAAACTAGCACTGCTTCCTGCCTTATAAAAGCCAAACCAGTAGATAGCATGCTGAGTGAAACATGCAAAACACATTTACAACACCTTGAACTTCATAAAAGCATGGCAGAAATGCAAGAAAAATTGCATGCCTTGAATAACTGTACTAAACCCCAGGAGAGGCTGCATGCTTTGCCCGATGCATTCTCAGGTTTCGTGTTTCAATCAGACGCCAGCAGAAGCTGTCAGAGGCAGATGGTTACCCGAGAAGAGATTAAAAGTTCTTCAGAAAAGAACAGCATGGCCAGCCTAGCTGGACAGGCGCCTAACTTCTCCCAGCTTCTGTCTAACAAAACCGTCACGGAAGGTTCTCCGGTAACTTTGGAAGTAGAAGTAACGGGATTCCCAGAGCCTACACTGACATGGTGGGTAGCTTGCAATGAGAAGTAGTAAATATACCTATAGCCAGCCACCACAAACCTTTCCTAACCAAATCAGTTAATCTGTAGGCTAGAATAAACGTCTTGTATCTCTTCTACTCCACACTTCTGCATGATTTCCACCTTCACAATTGTTTTCAACAATTAACCAACATGAAATAATCTCTCTGTACTAAATTTTAGGAATGAGAGTATCAAAGTACTGCAAACATACCCAGTGTTTTCAAGCAAAATCATCATACAGTTTTCATATACTGGAATATGGCATTCTACTTGTTCAGTGCCTTCTTAAAATCGTTGCACGCTTCAGATTTACTATAAATAAATTCACCTGCATTTTCTGAGCACTACATATGGACAGACACATAGATGTGCATGCACACTGAAATATTTATATAGTCACTATGTAGATGGGGACACATTTACACATATGTGAAAGTCAGGTATCAAAACTAAGGTTACATGTTAAAAAAAACCCACCTAAACATCTACACTAGGAGAATCAGTTTTATATCATATACTGGTGTGCATGGTCTATCTCTCTCTTAATTGCTATGTGTTCATTTAGATTATTATTGGATTTGTGAGAGATACAGATGATGTAATATAAGCATCTGAACTCTAAAAATTCCCTGCCAAAGGGAACAGGGACTGAAAGAGGGGCAGGATTTCAAGATTTTTTTCATAGTTCTATATATTGTGACATGTATTCCTCCAATTTTACCTCATTTGTCTTTTCTCCACTTATTCCACTAGTCTTTCAAAATGGAGGCCTTTCTTTTAATGTATTAAATTTAAATATGCCTCTGACTGGAAAAGATTGATGTTAATATTATTATTACACACTTAAAGAATTAAACTGTACACTTGTTAAACTGAAATTTTTTCAGTGGCACTGAGAAGAATACTGGACACTGCAACCTTGGTGCTATACTCTGTTGGCATTAATAAAGTTACTGTGTTTTAAATACCAGTATTGCACAAAGGAGTATTATTGGTGAAACAAGATGTTCATTTTATTATAAGAAAGCATTAATTTAGCCCAAAAATATATACACTGTTGACAGATTGTCTTTCAAAAAGATAGCATTCAACTGGAATAATTTTGCAAATTATAAATTCATGAAAACAAAAAAAAAATTATGGTTTTAGTTAAAAACTCACCAATAACATGTATTTTGTACTGGTGTAGAAATTTCTTTGGATATACATGCGGAAAAATATTTTCATGTTTGTGTTAGGTTAAATGTAGCCTATGCTGAAACATCATGGGGCAAGGAGTGCCAGAATTTCTCTAATTTCCATTTTTAAATCAGGAGTCAATACCAATACACGGTGACAGATCCTCAAGTGTTGGAATATGACACCAGTTCACCGAAGTAACTCTTGATGCATTGTTCTATCCTGTTTGATGATGCGAGCTAGGTAAATGTTAAGTAGGCTGGGATGAAGGAAGGTTCTTGGCTGTCTTTTATACTGAAGGTACAAGCTTAGAAAGTTTGTTTGTTGATCCTTTAGAGCCTATTCATGAGTTGGATGTGGACTGACTCGAGACCTCATTAGCAAAAATGTCTCAGCACAAAACCGAGGGCCCAGGCCCCCATGTCACCTCTCTAACGCTGCAGTGAGAGACTTGTAGCTTGTCTGTTGAAAACCACTTTCAGAACAAATTTTCTACTGTTAAGAATGTATTATCCAGTAACCTGCATTGTTTAACTGTTCATGCATTTTGACAGACTAAGTTTAAAGCTGAGAAATGAGAGTACAGCAGTTCTCTGTCTCTTGTCTTGCTGTTGCTGTAGTGTTACAGAGATTGTCTGAATTTGCAAAGTTCTGTGTGGAATGCAGTGATAAAACTGACTTGCAAACTGACTCTCTGCTTCAGGTACAAGAAGGGCCAGAAACTGACTGCAGATGAGCACTTAAAGCTTTTACAAAAGGAGACAAAGCATACTTTGTTCATTCAGAAGGTGTGTGATAAAGATGCTGGCCTCTATGTTGCCCGGGCTAAAAATTTGAACGGCACTATCTCCTCAAGTGCCATTCTTCACGTGAAAGGTAACAGGCCACCTATTGCAAGAATAGACTGGATAATGCTGTGTGTCCTCTATATTAGTGTATCACTAATGTACTGGCTATTCACAAAATAAGTACAATATTGACTGCACCGAACTTAATTAGCACATGTTGAATTTATTTTCTTACACTGCATTTTCACAATATGTACCAAACCACTTTTTATGGCAAAATGGATATATTGCTTGTTTCGTTATTGCCAGTATTCTGTGTTTATTCTACTTTCTCATGGTGATGTTAAGATAAAAACTTTATGAAGATTTTTCTAGAATCTGAGGCTGAGTTTTGCTTTCTGAAAATGTAGGCATTCCAAAGCATTGGAAACACTTTTAATGGTTGTAGGTTTTAAATGTCAGTATAGAGCCAGGTAGAGTGCTCAGATCGCTGTATATTTTGGGATATGTCTTCTCTTGGGATGGGGTGTGAAAGGTGTTGGAATTTTTTTAAACATAGAATGTATTTTTTCCACCCACATGTTTGCTTGTATGCTTACAAAAATATTTTTAGGACAAAGCTTTTTATTAAAGGTATCATACCATTCATGATTGAACTAACATAGATCAGATTTAGATCTGTCTCAGCCCAGCATACAGTCTCCACAAAGGAAAGCTGCAGTAGTTCAATAGAGTTGGGATTGTGCTACAGAACTGACCCAGAACCATCAGGATTTGTGTAAGTGGCATCTAGCACATGACAGAACAAATGTTTACAGAATGAAACATTCCAACATTCCACTCTGCTTAAATAGATGTCTGTGATACTTTCTCTGCCTTCTTACAAAGTTAAAGATACTAATATTTCTAATAATCCTCTAAATTGTTCATATAAGACAAGAAAGTTAATAATTTATGAAGTGAGCATTTGCGCTCGTTTAAAATTTTTTAACACTGATTTCAAACAGAATCAACCAAATTGGCGAAATATCCAAAAGTGTATTCAAATTTTTAAAAAACCATAAAAAAGAAAAGTCAGTCAAACAGAATTATCCTTTAACTTCAAAACAGTAAATCCAAACCAATACTTTGTTCACCTACGGTTTGTATTTCCTTCTTGTCAAGGACAACCACAAATATATTTTTAAATTAAAGTTCTAATTTGTTTAAGTATTACATAACAATGATATAACAATGCCAGCGGAAGACTCAATTTATAAATCCTCAAATATATCTTCATTCTTTAGCCTCAGTATTTGTTGTACTTATACAGTAAAAAGAGTTGACAAACAGCTACATTATTTTTCCTGCATTTTTCTGATTACCAGCTTTCGTGTTACAATTGCATTGCTGTGGAAAATGTTTAAAAAGGAAATATTTACCTTCTCTTGCATAATTTGCTGGAATGAAGTAAACCTTTTACTGTGTAGTATGCTATGAAAAGAATATATTTTGTAATTGCTGAGGGTCAGACATTTTGGCCTAGTGACTGCAACATTAAAAAATTCCTGTAACTTTGAAAAAGGAGAAGTTCTCATGATATAACCTCACAGCAATGAGAGGGAGCAGGAGGAGGAAGTGGTGAACGGATGGGGAAACACAGTAAGTTCTAACTAACTTGGTACTACCCTTAATGAACCACTTTCTAACTTGAGTCATCTCCCAAAAATGTAGATTCACAAGAATTTTCTCAGGTATAAATTTCACCTGTTTTCCTGCAGTGTATTTTCCATTTCACAATAAAGGTAATTTAGATCTTAATAAATCATTGTAAAGTACAGAATACCTTTGTTTGTTTGTTTGTTAAATTTCCTCTGAGAATTTGACAGTTTCTGTGAATTTTAGATAAACAAAAGTTGATTTTATGAGTATGGTATTGCATGTACTTTCAGTCAGGAATAGCTTTAAATGCACAGTTTTTAATGGGTGGTTATCAGCCACAATTTTAATTGCTGCAAGAAACAAGATTTCAAACAGAGTGATTAGAGATACTGGATTCACAGCAGGACTCTGAAAATCTCATGGTTTTAATGTTCTGCTTTGTAAACAAAGACATAATCAACACTGGTTACTGCTGTGCTGGCAGTCTGGATTTAAATACCCTTTATTTAAGGACTCAAATGAGTCCTTAAAAAAAATTACTGGAAAATTCCAGCTGTGTTCTGGTTAGATAATCTAAAAAAAGGAAAAAAAAAAAAAAAAGAGTGACAGTGATGTAGTCTCATGATGTACTAGTATTTCTTTGAAAGAAAAAACCCACTCATTCTGTTGCAGCAATAATCTTAACATAATGCTTCTCACTCTCATTGGTTTTTTTTAATAGTTTATACTATGCATGCTTTACCTCTTCTTTTAACCATACTCCAGAGCAGGGAATACATCTGGGTGTTTTGTATGGCTCTGGTTCTTGGTTCACAGCTCTGATTTCCCCTCATTGCAGTCACAGTTTTGAGCCTATAGTTAGGCTCAAGATCCCAAAATGTTTACATCTTCCTGATGGCTCCCTTATAGAGAGGATTTAAGCCTCAGTCCCACCATCCTTAGAAGAAAGACATTCGGCACAGAACTAACCTACACTGCCTTCCTTCTTCCCCATATGAAGACACCCTTTAAGAAAATGGTGAAAGATGTTGCCTGACTACAAGACATGGAGTTGTGTGAAGGGGTGTTTACACAAGGTACCTAAATTTGGAGGGGGAAAGGAATTAATTATTTTAATTTTTCAAGAGAAGCAGCTTGTCTGAGGTCGCAGGTTTGAGTCAGTAGGCAGAGGGAGGATGAGCCATTACCCAGATTGGATCCGATGTGGTTGGAGCCGCAATGGAGAAGGTGAGTTCCTCTCAAATGACTTGTAAGGTATGCTTACTTCTGCACCTTTCTCTGGAGGCTTTTCTTGGGTAAAGGAGTCATTTTTGTGTGTGCACTATCATCTCTGGTCCAGAGGAACTGTGTCTTGAAAAATTACTGCCAAGACTTTAAAGAGGTTACACACGGTATTCAAGGAGACTGGAGCTCTGGGATTATGGATATTTCAGATCAATTGGGTCATGAGACCTGCTTAATATTCCTAATGAAGGAATCCTTCTCTTTGTGTTAGGAGCTTGACTGAGACAAAATCTCAAAACAATAAAGTGCACTGTTGATTTAGAGCAATGCTGAGCAAATCCAAAGTCTCTAAGCAGCATGGTGGGAATCTGCCTAGCCTAAATTCATAGAGAAGACAGGGGAAGTTCATAAAATTGCTAATATCACATTTCAAGACACCAGAGACTGGAAATTGCATGCCTAGAGTAAATAGATTGAGAATAACTGTGAAGCAATTTAATTTTAAAACTGGCTGTTAAAACCGATTTGGCTTGACCTGCATACCTGTGTGTGAGAGAGACTTCAGGCAGGGGTGAAGGCTGTGTAATAGACAGATGAAGGGAGACCTTTCTCCTGCAGTTTTTGCATTGCTCCAGGTTGATGATCTTTCTGTGCTTATTCACCGATTTGCAGCATAACTCTACCAGTTCCTACAGATAACTCATGGAATATTGAATAGTTGACAAAATCATTGTCTGAAGCTGTAAGAGTGGTATTTCAGTACCACTGGCTACCTGATTATTTTTTCCCACAGTGGAGGAACAGATCTGTTCTTTCTAACCTTGGTGGATGTGGACATCATGGGATGTCCAGCAAAGAAATAATTTGCAATTAACATATTGTCTTCTGAGTTTTTGTTATGATATCATAGGAAAACCACTGGTGAAATATAACCATCAATTCTATTTTGAAGGTTGCTTTCAAATGATAAAATCTTTTACAGCAGACTTTTTTGAGTGCCTGAAAGAGTTGTAGGAACTGTCACTTCACGGTTTTATTTGCACATACTTTTCCCGTTGCTCTCTAGAAACTGAACATTTCAGTTTTTATGTTCTGCTGCCTTACTGATATAAAGTCAAGATGTGGTCTGATCATTATTACTGTCACCTTTCCACTCAGATTTTTTTTTTTTTTTAAATGGTAAAAATCATTCTGGTATGAGATGCAACATAACTACACAGGGTAATCCAAACTGCACAAGTAATGGAATCCAGCCAAAATTATCCCAAGGAGTGGCTGAAGCCCACTTAATGTTTTCTTCTGGAATACAAGCTAATCATGTTCTATTTGTGACCTATTGCTAACTGCCTGCAAAGAGTAGGCAGGGGTGTAAACTTGGTTCTCTTGCTTGAAGTGAAGCTGGAGATCTCAAATTTGTGGGCTTCAGGTGCATGTAATGCAATGGGGGTGGCAGCTTGCACGTGCTAACCTTCAACAGCTAAGAACTGAGTTGTTTGAGCTGCTCTGGCTGGCTAATACTGAGGTCACACAAGGTTAGCACAAATATGGGAGAGTAAAACTTAAATTCTTCTGCTTTGCCTTGCTGCCTCAGTCCTGCAGTACCTAGGAAGAACAGAAAAGCAGCTAAGCCTGAAAGCTTATTGCAACTAAGAGCTCACCTAAGAAGTGAATTTATTAATACAGTGGTCAAAATGTCTGCCTCGTGATGCAAGCAGGCCCACACTTGGCAAAAATAGCCTTTGGCTCAGTATATTTGGGTTTAGAAGTTGATGGGCACCTGTGTGAGATAAGCTGATTTTATTTCTTTATAGCATAAAGAAAAATTTTTTCCTTAGACAGTACAGTAATGATGGCATGGCAGTTCCAAACTCTGTCATTTAACACACGCTTCAGTACCTTTATATTTCAGAGAAGGCCAGTGATAACTTTTGTCAAATATTTTGGAAATGTGGTACAATTTGTATTAAAGAGGAGGAAGGACACATTCTTTATGTGATAGAGATGCAAAAAGATAATTTTTACTGTAAGATGTCTTTGTGTGTTCTTCTTGTGTAAACATCTTCTGCTTTACATTCCCTGTGTCAAGAATACTTAGTCAGTTCTGAGCTTGTCTTCTCTTTTTACTGTAACCTTCTAGGTGGAATACAAGTTGAACCTCAGGTGGTAGTACAATGATTCAATAAATCCAGCTTTACAGATCATTAAGTTACAAGTCACAGAAAGCAATGCTTTTATTCAGTACAAACTGATGCTGATGATCAAAATTTCTTCAGTTTTGGTGGGTTAATTTGTATTGATCAGTCCTTGTAGTGGTTCAGGTGTCATCTGTCCTTCCACAGTTGGCATGAGGCTAGCACAAAATCAATCTCCTGTGCTTTGGGTATTGCAATAGAAAAGCAATTACTTGCCCATCCTTCATCTGAACCACATTTGTACGATGATGTGGTAGCACATGGTTTCAATATTAATGATGGCCAAAATAATGATGTGGTCAAAGTAGCAGAGAGGCATCATTCTGCCCTTCATTAGTTGCACATATCAATTTTTAAAATCTCTTCAATACCTGTTTTTTAAAAAAATTAAATAATGGGGGGAAAGCGATGAAAGTGTGTTGTACAACAATGCACTAAATTATAAAATTTGCTGTCATGATTTTGTCACCTTAAATTTGTGTGGAATAATTAATCTTTCTCCATCACTGAAACAATAATTCCCACAGACTTGCCTAATATCCTACCAAACAACAAGATTCTTTAACACTCCCATGGAACTAATGCCACTATGCTGATGCATGAAATTCTTGGGTGCTTAATATCCATGTTTTTTAACAAATGTTACTTTAGAGAGATAAACTATATATGGCAACTGTCTTGCAAACAAGTTATTCTCAGTTCCAGACATCAGTAAAGGCTCTCTTTGACTTTCAATGTGATAAACTTAACCAGAACAGATTATTTTCTTTAGTTGCCTTTACTTTGTCTTTTAAAACACAGTGAATATTGACTTGATTAATTTTTTTTCAGTACAAGAAGAACAACCAAACTTCATACAAAAGTTTCGACATAGAACTCTGCAAGAAGGAGAAGATTTAATCCTACATTGCACTATACATGGAAAGCCCAAACCACATGTCTGCTGGATAAAAGATGACATCCAAGTGGTATCTGGAGATATGAGTGTATGTTTTAATGTTCTTGAAATTTTTCTTGGGAGAAAGGTAATTTATATTGCTTTATGGTACTAATTATCCCCTATGTGCATTCTCTTGTTTTACAGATTGAGAAATTAGGAGATACCTATTACCTTTTAAAAAGAAATGTAGTCCTTGCTGATACTGGGAAATATATCTGTGTTGCCAGCAATGAAATTGGAAAGGCACACTGCTCTGCCTTTGTGACAGTGATAGGTGATTTGTCCTGCCAGCTGCATGCTTTTTGGCACCCTCTTGCCTTATTGCATGAGCAACTAACGTACATGTTTTGTTTCAGAGAAAAATAAACCTCCCAACACTGCCAGTGTAACTCAGAATAAACCAGAGTGTGAAGATGGATACTTTTCAGAAGAAGTGAGTGTCACCACAACGAAGATAGTACAAGCCCAGGACTCACCGTGTAAGAGAGAAGAAAGGCCAGTGGCTAAATGTACTCCTGTAAGGTAACCTGCATCTAACTCCATGCTGCAACTTGTACTACTGCAACAGCTGTAAGGACCTTAACTTACAAAGCACACATCAAGCACTCTTCCTAAGCTATGAACTTCAGGGCAATGTACGTTAAATGTATAATATGTGACTCCCTTTTTCACTTAATTCTTCATCAAAAGTAATTTTTAGATCAAAGGACTAGTAATACATTAGAAAATTGAGCCTATGCAAGATATTTATGTTTAGTGAAATTTTTTTTTTTGAAATCTAGTCATCTTAATCTAGATATTAATGTAAGATTGAAGAGCTTAAAACACAAAGTATTACAGAAGTTCAAATTGATGGAGCTATGGGAAATTTCATGAACAGAATATATAAGTGAGATTTTCTACTAGGCAAGTCTTATTCTGAAGCCTAAGTAGCAAGGCTAATAAGACAGGAACTGTCATTGTTCATTAATTGATTAAAAATAACAATGCTTCCCACTGGGCAATTTCAGATTAAAAAATGAGATACATGAAGTCACTAATCCCTGTGACTTTCAGCATAGGATGAAATCTCGCCCCATGAATTTAGGTTCTGATAAAAAAGAAAGAGAATTTTTGTCTTTAAATTTCTGACATTTATCCATCTAGATGCAGCACAACTTGTAAACATAAAGGAAAGTTTTGCATGTATTGATTCAAAAGCTCTGTCCTTTTCTTTGTGAGTTGCCTGTACACTTTGCTTCATGGCCTGCTGACAAAGCATTGATCCCACATATTTTGATCAGGGTTTTTTTCCATATTGCTGTGCTATGGCAGGTATTCCTAAGTAAAAAATGGCATGCCAAATCATCATAATCTTACATAAGTCACATAGAGAATTCATTATGATTAAAACATGTAGATTGTATGGAAAAGTTAGATTTATCCTAATTTTTTCTCTCATCTTCTGTTCTTTATAGCTAATGTCTTCTGGTCAGTAAGAAGAGATTTAGAGTATTTTATGTTCTCTCTGTAATCACTGTTTATTTGATTTCTAATCTTTTATGTTCACAAAACCACGAAGAACTGTTGTGCCACCATTAAAAATATGTGCAATATTAACTGACACTTTTCAAACAGGTTTAAAGAGAAACTCTGGTTTCAAGGAGTGCATCTTGAACTTGAAAGGCCATAAGAGAGGAACTTCAATTTGAGACATGATCCCATTCTTCTGCCTGATGCAGTGGAATAGAAGATGGACTGAACTGCAAGATGCCTGATTCCTGAGCATGTTTTTGTTGTTTGCTGTGTCCATTAGTAGGTATTGGCCATGGGTGAGGAGCAGATAAATTTTGGGTGCTATCCAATATATATCTAGATTCAAATTTGTATTTTGTTTCTTTACAAATAAATCATTATTAAAATTCACCTGTGCACAGCATTTATTAGACAGTGATTTATGATTTCTTTTGGGTTTGCTCTGGATTGTTGGGCAAGTAACAGAAGGTGATGATGGAGAGAAGACACATTCTCCTTCAAAATTGCAGATCTCCTTGGTGATTCACTAGTACCCACTACTGTATTCTTCTACAAATTTCATCAGTGGTATTAATTTCATCAATAGGTCTTCCCAATAGCTAATATAGAAAATTAGGATTTAAAACAAAATTATCTTTTAACTACAAAATTATTCAGTTTATTAAATAGAGTGTTAATTGTCATATTTCTAACACCTTTGAGACATTTTTTGGAGGTCAGCCACCAGAAGGAGTGCTTACTTATATCAGCAAACCTTGTCTAATGCTTGCTCAGCAGCAGGAATGTCTTCAGGGAAGAGAAAGTCTCTCTAAATCAGTATAATGGAGAAGTCTTCCACTGCAGGCTTCTGCTTTCAGGACCAGATTAGTGTGACAATACAGTCCATCTCCAGTTGGTGCCTGCCATTGCTGTTCAAAGGAGAGGACTATGAAGTGATACTAGTGCTAGCTTCAAAGCATATTTTCAGTTTAGCCAAGGACTCTTCAATAATAGAACTCCTTAGGAACCACAGTGTCTATTCAGGGTATTTAAAAAGCCCTGAACTGGAATTGAATCTTTTGGATTGTAGGCCAGTCATTAGCACGACAAAGCATTAGCTTTGTCTCCATCTCTTGCATTCAGAGTTTAGGAGTGTTTTCCAATTTATTGCAAACCTTCTTGCAGAGAAAGACAAGGACTTTTGTAGTGTCATCCACTTGCAGCATTGAAAAAGGTAGCTCAGGAAAAGCTCCATTTTGGATGGCCATAACAGTAAACAAAACAGTCCTCCTTGCAAATAACATTTCTTGAACTTCATCTGTCTGATTCAAAGTCCTGCCTTTGAATATTTTGTGAAATGATTCACACTCCTAGGACTTCTGCTTCAGTGCTCTCCCAATGGCTTGGCCAACACCACAGACACACACAGATTCCACATGCACTGTACAATTCCATGTTGTCCAACATTCTGTCATTCTGTACATGCACATTGATTAGACCTACTCTGGTCTTGCATACCGCTGCAATGCACTCACACTTCTCACTGGGAGCAGATAGGGATTTAAGCAGTGCAGCATTTTTGTGATTCATCCAAGTAGATGTCATCTATACAAAACTGGCACTGAAATAACATATTTAAGAATAGCTTAAATCATAATATTAAATCATTAGACATTTTTCTCCATCAGGATGCAGTTTGGATAGCAGAAACTTAAATTTATCTCCAAGTTAAAGTACAGTCAGAGAGAGGAAATGAGCTGGAAAAAAAATATCATGTACATGTCTTCACCTGATCACATAAATCACTTGCTTGACGTTATGGAAAAGTCAGTGGCATCCTGCCCGCAGAAGAGTCACAAGGCTATGTATATGTGCACATAAATATAGTAGCTGCAGACTGAGGTACTTGCTCTGCATATCTACTCTGTATCTCTCACGGATTTTTGCAAAATGGAATGAAGACAAGTGTCAAACATCTTACAGATCCCTCGCAATTACCTTTCCCAACTAAGCCCCTTGTTTGCATGCATTATTTAGATTCAGAAATGTCATAGAAAATACTGTGTTTCTAACTGTACTCACATTCAGAGGACTGAAAAAGTACATATCAGATGTCCATCCCCTTCTTTCCCCCAAATTATAAACCCCCTAAAATTAATGTTCTTTTCTCAGCTGGAACTTTTTAATATGGTATATATGATTTCCTATTTAGAAATTCATTCCGGAAAAATGAAAGTGTAGAACTCAATGCTTGCTGATCTTGGATGCTCATCAAATTTAAAGTATTGAGTTATTTTTGCTTTTCCCTGATTGTTAGACTATAAGAGGGTTTTT
The DNA here is from genome assembly GCF_017590135.1 of Pyrgilauda ruficollis. Lineage (NCBI taxonomy): Eukaryota > Metazoa > Chordata > Aves > Passeriformes > Passeridae > Pyrgilauda > Pyrgilauda ruficollis. Next base: position 20,943,742 of record NW_024524377.1, on the reverse strand, counting down.
CCTCTTAATTCACAAAACATAACTCAGGAAAAAAAAAGTTTCAATGCTTCTTTAAATAATACATGGGGCAAACCAGAAATCTGTGTATCTGTTCTTACTTATGGCTTTCTTACAAAACAGTAGAAAGTGGTATTTATAAATAAATAAAGATCTATCAACTTTCTTTGGCCAATGAGTAACACAGCTACTGCTTCAAGTGTTCGCAGAGAATGGATCCATTATGAAAAATGGTAAGTGTGCTTGTTTGTTTTCATTTTACAAACCATTGACGTCCACAGATTTGTTAGAAGATTTCCAAAATTGATGAAATATATGTATCTATTAAATGCTAAGGACTGCCTCAGTGTTAGGTAAACCTTGTTCCTAGTACAATGATGTTAATTACTGTTTTGTGGTAGGAAATGAAACACTTAATCAGTATGTTCTGTGCTCTGGGGGCAGGTTTTGTTAGTAGGGCCTGCTCTCTCAAGTGAAGTGCTGAGAAGGCAAATGTTTCTTTTTTTTCCTTGTTCCATATACCTTATTCCATATCCTTGTTCCATAAATGTATAAGGATTATGCATAAAGAAGTAATATACAAGGAAATCTTGTCAAAAGCAACATCTGTAAATCTCCTTAGGTATTTCAAAGGAGATTATATAAGTGACTGCTATCAAGATGGAAGTTAGTGAATAGGAACCCTGATAATGTGCAGTTTCCAGAAAGTTCTTCCCATATGAAACAGATAAAGTAATTTCAAAACTCACTTAGTGCCTTAGTTTTGTTTTCTACTTTGGAAGCAACTGAAAGTGCCTTCTCCAGAAACAATTTTTTGCAAGCAGGTTTTAGTTTGCATTGAAAAAGATTGAGGTATCTTGCATATTCAATTACAGTGGCTCAGATAAGCACCTGAAAAGGCAGCAGCCTTTCAAAAGCCAGTTGCAGCACACAAACATGGATATTCTTGTGCATACAATTCAATTAATAGCCTGTGTTAAAGGTTCTAAAATATTTGCTACAAAGTACTGTTTATAGTATTAGCAGGGAAAGAGAAGCTGATAAGGGTGGTGGAAATTTGATTTAGGTCAGGATTTAGTGGTTTAACAGTTTAGAATTTTTTAGTTATTTCTAAGCTTAAAGAAAGTGGGTGGGAGAAGGGAAAGTAATTTTTTCTCTAAAGTATGCTTGGAAAACTGGAAATTAAACAAGAATATAATATATAAATATATTTTGGGTTCTGTTTCGTTGGTTCTATAAGGACGTAGGACAGCATTTTTTCAGTGAGAAGTTTTATGTGAAGTTCTATTTCATAACTCTCTTGGTTCACATAGTTGATCAGAGGAGGGAGTAAAATGAAAATAGTAATTGAAAGGAGATATAATAGTTATTGTATAGGAAGGAACAGAAGTGAGAAGTGAGGGAGACAGCAAAAATGGAAGGAGAGAAGGGAATGGGAAAGGTACTTGGTTTTCTTACACAGTTTGCAAATTGGTATTTGTAGATAGACTAAGGGATCAGGAAAGAAAGCAGGATTTATGGTGGCACTTCAAATTTTAAGTGTTCAAGAAAGAATGAATTTTGTCTTTAAACTCTGACTAAAGTCTTCAGATTTCAAGGCATCTTCATGTGGGCCTTATTAAAGCAGCTCCATGGATCAAGGATTAGGATTATTATAATTAATCAAAGTGATTCACACAGAGACTGCAGGTGTCCATACCACAATGTTTCACTGTGTTAAATATCACCTGCTACTCCTGAAATGTGTTGTGGTCTGCAATGTACCACATGTGCTAAACATTGGCAATATAGAGTTTATATTTCAAGCAGTAGCAGACTGAAGCAGATGTTGAATTTTAATAACTATCCCCAATTTAAATGTCTTCCTGACAAAAAAAGTCTTTTTCATTATCCAGATCTGATTTTTGTTTGATGCTAGAGCAAAGAAATAATGTCATTTTTTACCAGTGGTGTCTTAGCCACACAATAAGACTGAAGTCATCCTTCTGATTTTTCTTGTGGGTACACTATGTGATAGAAAACATGCAGAAATCATGTGATATCAATGTGACAGAAGGCATGAACAAGTAATTCATATTTCCTTGAAGATGAGATAAATATTCCACTGTTCTGAAATTTCATTTCTGTATTTAAAGCAAAAAATTGAGAACATATAAACTTTTCTTGAAATGGAAACAGATCATTAAAAGCAAATCTAAAAGTTAAAAAAAGAAGGAACTTATTTTTTTAAAATACAATGTATTTGTATTTGAATGCAGGAAATTTTTTCCCTTGTAACTATTATTGTTATCAGTCATTGACTTGATGGAAATAGAAACATATGAAGTTCTGACCATCTCAAAACTTTAAAAGTGATAGGTTTTGTATTTCTGTCATTCAAAAATGATCACATGTTCATAAACTTTTAAAATTTTTATATATTTAGACATCATCATTAAGCTGGCTGCATTTTTTAAGTTTGCAAACACTAGCCTGTGTTTTTCTTCAAGTTTGATTTTTTACTATTTAAGTGTTTAACTAAAATAGAAAAACAACTGTTTGCTAACTTAGCAGGCCTCTGTTTAGAAATAGAAATTTTATACCTTTTACACAAGTTTCTTTGGACATTTTATGTCTTAATACAATCTAGATTGATCTCTCCCTCATTGCATAGAGCTGCATTTGCTGTCATACTAAGTCTTGTACAGAATGACTTGGCTCTCTGAAATCGATTTGCAACAAGAAATTAAAAATGAGCCGTCGTGCTCTGACTTTCAGCCGCTGTGAGAGTTCAGGCAGTACCAGTGTAGAGACTGCTCCTCCAGTTTGTGCTGCTGTTGCTACTGCTGCATGCCCAGAGCCATGAAGTTGCCACCTTATGGGATGGATGAATTCACTTTCAGATCAAATTTCTGAAGTTATTTTATGAGATCGCAGCAATATGTCAGTTCTTATTTCTTCCAGATCTGCAAACTATAACATTAGGACTCCCTTGCAGGAATCATAGCAGCGAAACCCTCTCTCTCTCCTTGGCATTTTCTGCCTCTCTTGCTGGAGGCTTCCCTCAGGTTGTTTTCAAACACAAGTGCAGCTGATAGCACAAAACTCCAGTCTGTGTTTACTTATCTGGGTGTTCTCAGGGAGGTCCATTTCGATGTGGAACTTTGTAACCACAGACTGAAGTCCTCATTTTACCAAACCAGCTAAGCACGTGCTTGCTTTTAAGCAAGCAATTCTAAGTAGTCTTATGTGCCAGTTATGTGCTTAAAGAGTTTGCTAGATAGGCAAGAATAGAGCTAGGCAGATGAGATGGTGTGGTAAAACACCTCCCATTCCACCCATAAACAAGAGTAGTTTTCTAACTCTGATGTCTGTTTCAGAAACCGCCTCTCTAAAAGCACAATCAGCCGCTTAGTGACAAAGCTGGGCTACTGAAGTTCATAAACCAGTGGAATAAACAATATGGAACAGTGTGCTGTTCCATATTGTTCTGAGGTCTGCACAAGGCCTACACAGGTCTAGAAAAAAGCTTTTAGACTTAAAATCTTCTTTCTTAAAAATGACAGAATTTGTCTGTGTTAATTCACTTTCACAAAATTTGTGTTTCTGCACATTGTATGCTACTGTGTGTTATGCTGAACTGCTTGGAACATCCAACAGAAAAATTGTGAAGGAAACAAAAACAACCCTAGAGAATGAAATCTATATATTAACAAACAAAATTTTACAATTCAAAGTTACAGGAAAAAATAGTTTAAATGGTTTATGCTAATAGAGCAAGTGCAGCCACTTGTCTGAGCTCAGCTTACTTATTTAGTCTGGTGATTGACATATGCATTTGGTGTGGCTTCTTGGATGTTTTATAATGAAAAAAAGTAAGACTGAATCTCACTTGTCCATATGCCTTGCTAAAATGCTTTTTATTGCTTTCTTTGTCCTGTGATTATGAATTAGGAAATTTACAATGTAAACTGCACTTGGTAAACTAAATTGAATTATAAATCAAAAGCCTTGGAACGGCTGAGGCTTCCTTAGTGAATCCCTTTTGTGCCTCCAAAATTAGCATTGTCAGTCAAAACCAACAGGTGGTGTATGGTTACAGAGAGTGAATCCCCTCTCACAAGAAACTTTCTTTCAGGAAACCAATCAGAACTGGCACCGACATGATGAGGCAGACGTGTCAGCAGAGCTGGGGTATATAAAGCGAAACAACTATGTTAGCACTTCTGAGCAGTCGTGCATTCCCCGCCTCGCCTCGGGTGTAGGGATTGCAAAAAAACAAAACTACACTGTCAAGACTGTGTAGTTTTGTTTTTATGATTAGAGGCTCTTCAATTCTCATGCTGGGATTGTCTAAAAAAATCTTACTCTGGATAAGGACGTCGTTCAAGAAGATTTCGTTGGGCTTAGCCCACTCTTGCAGGCACTTTGAGAGATCAGGTTAGTAGCATGTTTCTGCTGGTGTAATAAGTGTTTTATCAGTCATTAATAATTCTGATACAATCTATTATTTATAAATTTTCTCACGGGGGTTTTAGATTTCAGGGTATAGACATGAAACACTTAAATTCTCTGTCAAGGTTATAGCCTTAATTTCTGGAGTAAGCTTTGATAACTCTCAGCAAAAATGTTTTTTTTCCAGTGTATTTTATTTATAAAGACCACATAAATTAAGCTTTTTAAGATGCATGGAAACATGTGCTTAACTTAAAAACTCCTTTCTCTTGGGAGTGTTCAAGGTTATGCTGCTAAGAGATAAACTGAGAAGCTCCAAGAATAGCTCTGATAAAATGCACATGGTATCAGCTAAGTGCTGATGACTTTTTAAGGAAAACAACTGCTAAGGTATCAGTTACATGGTAGCTCTGGAACACTTGTCTGCTGTCATTCATGGCTGCGAAGGTTATTTCTGGAACATGACATTTTAGATGCATACTTTCAATTCTAATTATACAAGAAGCCTTATAAGATCAGATCTTCATCACCAGAATTTGCTTGGACAATGAAATATAGAAACTTTGCGGGATCTCAGTGGAAATTATCCTTAATTAAATTATTTCTGATCTCTTCTGGAAACTACATATATATATATTCATGAGCTTTCATGATGTTTAATTGTATTGTAAAATTATTCCCATTTATTTTAGCCAAGCTTCAAAACATGGTCATAACTGAACCTGAAAATCCCAATTCAATACCCAGTTCTGCACTTATGCTCTTATTGCATGTATGCATCAGGCCCTGATTTCTATGAAGGAACCCATGTAATGAAGAATTTTCACCCCTGTGAGAGGTAGAATAAATTTGACTCATAGTGATAGAAACTTCACTTTCTCCTTTTTGAATTTAAGCTTGGGACTGTCACAAAATCAGGCACAAGAGCAAAAGTAAAAGGAAGTTAAGATGTAAGTTTGCCTTGAAATATTGTGGGATTTTTCTGTTTGTTGATACCAGATATGTTCTGAGTGAAATTTTTAATGAGAAAATGTATGATAATATTAAGAAGATAATAGCTACCTTTTTAAAAACTGCACAATTCAACATCAATTAATAAATAGGTCATGCAAATATAAAATATCAACACACAAGCTTTTCTAGTGGCAGTGTGTTGTTTCAAAGTAGGATCTTGTGGCATAACAAGAGAAAGCAAACTTTCTTTCAGATTTCATATGGCTTTGCAGTTGTTCAAGCCATCAGTGTCAGTGGCTACTTTATATCCTAGCTCACATTTCGAAGGTGGCTGTCTTTCCATATTCAAAATTCCACTGAGATACTCTCTAAGAAAGAGGAGAATTTTATCTGCGTCTTTAATACTTCTGTAAAGTGAAATTATTCACTACTTAGAGTGCTTTTAAAATAGAGTATTTTGGTATTTTTTGCATTATTGCATTATTAATAATGCAACATTTATTATATTATTGTTAATAATTTAATAGTAATGCATTATTTGCATTATTAAGCTAAATACATTATAGACTTCCACATTTCTTTCAATTGCTTTTTAGTGACCTATTTGTCTTGTCACTGCAGAATGCAAATATTTTGCACCACCAAAATATTTTTTAAAATTACCCAGGGTAATTTTTCCTGTCAGATAAAACAAGCTAGTAGACAAAGAGAGGCAGCCTGAATGACCTGTGGAAGGTCACACAGTGAGTCAAGCAGAATTTTGTCTCCTGTTGCATACTTGCAATGCCAAAGCACAGCTCCACTAAATAGAATGGTTTCCCATCCAATGCAGCCAAGCATGTTCCAAGAGTAATTTGCTGTACGAATTTGTCAAAACCCACAATCTTTTCATTTCACCAGGTCATTCTGATTTAAAACTGAGAAGAGTAAATTCAGAGAATAGTTACATATATTCTTAAAGTCTTGCAAGAAGTGTGTGGGTATAATAACATTTTCACCATTGATGTCTAATGATGGGGTCTTTTTGCTTGCAGAGTGCCTGTAAAGATGACGACGAAAGCACCAACATTTACACAGCCGTTACAAAGTGTTGTGGCACTGGAGGGTAGTGCCGCAACCTTTGAGGCTCATATTAGTGGTAAGGTTTTGATTCATTCTTCCAAGATTTGTTCTTGTTTAGCACTGATTTCTCTTCTAATGTTTATGCTAAGAAAAATGATGACACTTTTCATAGATCATAATCTGGTATGAATGGGTAAAGATGAGTGCTGAAATACGGACATATATCCATGTCATAGAGTGCTGAACAGCTCCTTTAAATATATATGCATAAAAATACTCACTGTGCTAATAAGGGAACTTCATGTGTCTGCAGAAAGGATAATCTCATTTGGATGATGACTGGGCAGAATTAGAAGTCAGGGTACAAATCAGGGTTTATGCCAGCTCTTCCAAGAACTTTTGTTAAGCTTTACTCTATCTAAGCTGTATTTCTGCTTCCTGTGCCCTCAAATTTACTTAATTCCAGAGTTCTAAGATGGGGATTAAAAGCAAAAAATCTAGGCCCAACTGGCCACTGAAGAGGGCAGAAAACCCTAGTAAGCTAAAAAATAGATGTGTATGGTGATCATGATGTTAGCACAAGGCTGGATTAACATAAATTACCTGTGCAATTTTAAGATACCATGCAATTTAAAGGATACTTGATTTCTCCAGGCTACATACTATTCAAACACCCTGTCTTGTGCAAAACACCAAGCAAACCCCTGAGATAGCATTACCAGAGACCCAACACCCTGTTCTAAGTGTCTCTGACCTCGCCAGTGACTAAGGAGAAATGACACGTGTTCCTGCTGGTGGAATTATATTGTCTTACAGGCATTAGCAATGTGATGATCCACATACCATAAAGCACTACTCAGATGCTCTGTGACAGGTGCAAACACATGATCTGTGCAACTATAAAGATCTCTGACATCTATGGTCCATGTATTTCATACCTTAGTCCCTTTGCATGACACAGGCTCACACAAGGTGTTTGAACATGTCCTGCAGTCTCCATCTGTGACATTTTTTCATGCCATGTTCTATTCTTGAGTTAATTGCCCTGATTTTCTCTTCTTGCCTCTGCACTGTAAATTTTCTGTGGTTTTTTTTTAGTTAGGAGGCTAGTATTATTATTCAGTGTGATTTTGGCTAATTTCATTTGTGTGATATTATGGAGTACTGGGAGGGGAACTTTATTTCTTACTAAGTGAAGATACAGCAGTATTTCTAATAGCATATGCCATATTTGTATGTTAGTTTCAAAGATCTTGTGAGTCAGCCTCTTGTTAGGTTTTTTTCCGCATTGTGAGAGTCTGGTGTATCCTTCCTGCCCTAAAAACATCCTCCTGGTTTGAAAGATCTGACAGTGGCTTGGCATTTAGTTTTCAAGAACACAAAAAACAGAAAAGGTTTTTACTACACCTAATTGCATAAATAAAGGACTACACAGCTTCATCCTACTTTAATGTCTACCCTTTCTATCTGCAATGAATTATTGTGCGTTTAAAAATCAGATTTTTTCTCTATCTCTATTTACACTGGTCTATACAAATCAAGTATTAATACAGAGCTACAGTTCAAATGTGAAGAGCTCAGTTAATCTAAGAGTATCAAGAAGAGCTTAGCAACCACCTGAGATGTAATTTTGCCATGTGTAAACTAGAACAAATGAACAGTGCTGCTGTATTAGAATGTGAATTAAGTGTCCCATTACAAAGGGATGATATCAGATGAATATACCCAGCACGTAACAGAAAGCATAAAACACACAAACCCTGTTATTAAAAGCAGCAAATGCCAGAGCAGCCAGGACACTGTCACAGGGGGAGTCCTACTGGGTCACCAGTGACTGAGTCATGAGACAAGAAAGTCAGAACTGTTGCTGGCATTAGAACTGTGCCAAGCTCATGTCTCCACAGTACTGATCAAGTTTGAATTTTTTCGTAAAGAATTAACCTGTGCACTGCTTACCTTTCTTGAGCTGGTATTTTCAGGTATTACTCAGCACAAGACAGCATTTATGTAGAGCTTGTTTTTGAAAGCAGCACACAGATCATACACAAGTTGGCAGTCCCTCTCACATCGTTGTCAGGACAATCTTATTGAATCCAATTACTTAAGTGGTGAATTTGAGGCATTACAGGTCGATTTTCTTCTTTTTGGTATTAAAGTTCAAAAAACCTGAAGGACAGTTTAAAAATGAAAAAGAATTGTCCTAATCATTGACAGTCAAATCATAGTGTATTTGGGACATGTAGAAGTAAAACCCTACTCCATATAGACTGGGCACAGATATCTATAATCCGAGTTAGATCTTACCTAGCTCTGTGACCTGGGACTAGCAGAGTGCTAGTAAATTTGTGGAGTTGAGTTTTAAATACAAACTTGGGCTTAGATTTCTAAAATGGCTTCTAGCTTTGGATCCCTTGTACACAGCAGTTTGAGACATCAAAATAGACTCTATTTTAAAAGTGCAGGCCTTTTTCAACCTGCCACAGAAACTCCCATTTTTGCTAATCATCATATAATACCACTGCAAGAAAATAGAACTTTTGACAATGTTTCAAGAAATTCACTACTGAGGACATGATTTGGGAGGCTGCCTAGCTTAAAACATTTTCAAACTAATTTTCACAAATATTGAAGACACATAGTTCTGAATTAAATCACTGGTGTCTGCTGCATACTCTAAGTTTATGATGATAATGCCCAAGTTGCCCTACACCAATAGCACAAAATTGAATTATACCATCCCATCAGGACTGTTTGATAACTTCTATCTGTGAAATTAGCAATGCTTAAATATACTTTTACCCTTTTGATTTCTAATCTTTCCTAAAACTGTCCACATTTTCTTTCTCTGTGTGTGTTCCTGTTTTATGTTTCTCTAAATATCAGTGCTTTACTGTGAATAAGATTTTAAACTTTCCTAACCAAGTCTGATGGGACTGCAGTGAACCAGTGAAAGCCTCAATCTACATATCAGCTTCTCTTTCACTTTAGTCTCACACAGTCATTTTCCTTGCACATCAAATTCCCTAATAATTTATTCCATTTATAGGAAGGATAATCTAGAAAGGAAGCAGAATTCTGTGCACCTGGGATTTTCCAAACCACAGACATTAGAAAGAGGAAAATTAATTAATCTGTAAATGCAGTCTCAGATCTCATTGCTTAGCCCCCATGCAGTGCAACTGGTGATTTGGTTTGAGTGGAGATATACATGAAGTGAATTTGGGAGGATTTTAATTTTGAAGAAATAATGTTCTAGAACTACAAAAAAGACTTTGAGCTGAAACCATCTCCTTAAATTACCTGTTCTCCTTATGTGGTTCATATAAGAATTTTACTTGTTCATCGAATGGATTTAAGTTGCTCAATAAATTTGGCTGAGCAGAACACTGAGAGGAGAATTTCCGCAGGCAGTCTAAAATCACCATTTAAAACCAAAAATCAGCTGTCGTTAAATTGAAATTTTTCTGACCCAAAGACTCTTGCTCATGACCCTGACAAAAAAGAATAATGTTATTTGAGCAGCTGTTGATTCTAGATGACTGCTGTTGATCAAACTCAAAAAAATTCTAGAAAAATAAATTAAAACCCCCAAAACTTTGCTAGCATCTGATTATAATGTCTCGAGCAGTCACTTGTTCTGTCGCTTCATTTTCTAAAGCCATAGTAGTTTTAGAACATATGTTTCATTTGGTTGGAAGTACTGATCTGTACATTATCTCCAGACTATTGGAATGGATAAATACATTAGCAATAATCAATCCTACTTAGATACTAGCAAATACATTTCAAAAATACCTCACATGAATTAATTCATCCTCCTCATGAATTTGATGAACTTCTATTTCTTAGTAAGATTGCTAAACACTACAGTTTTCTCATTATTCAAGTGATTTACTAAATGCAGGAGCCAGTGCAGCTGCCGTATTGCTCTGTGCATTTTAGAGACCTTTCTAAAACCAAATTCCTTTGCCACTGTGCCACTGGGCATATATGTGTGCTTATGGCATTATGCTCCACCACAACTGTGTGTACATGCTAATTTTTTATGTCTGGCATTTCATAATGTCTTGATCTCCGTTTCTCTTCCTTTTTCTGTAGGTTTCCCAGTTCCTGAGGTGAACTGGTTTCGGGATGGCCAGGTTCTCTCTGCTGCAACTCTGCCCGGTGTGCAGATCTCGTTTAGTGATGGCCGCGCTAGACTGGTGATCCCCACCGTGACAGAAGCCAACAGCGGGAGATACACTGTGCAAGCCACCAATGGATCTGGGCAAGCGACTAGTACTGCTGAGCTGCTTGTCACAGGTACACAGCAGCTACAGAAAAACACCTCTCCCTGCCTGCTAGCAGTCTGAGGGAGTGATGGAAGAGTAACTCATAAGGAAATAGTTCAGATTTCAAGTACATGATCAGCAAAAAATAGCAAACCACATTCCTTTTCCTAAAGCAGCATAGTACTCAGCATGTGTTCTCACCTGTAATGTCTAACAGCGTCCTTTACATTTTAACTGTGTAAAGTTTAATTTTACAAACTCTTATTCATGATTACAAGCTTCTGGCTCAGCCCTTATACATGCAGCTCCTTATGGTCTCTTGTGCTGGCTACATTGAAATTGATCATAAGAGAAAGGATGTTCTGCAGGATGGAGCCATTAGTGATATCTAATGCTATCAATGGTATTTAACAGAATAAGTCACATAAAGTGCCATACCAAAAGACTATGCTTAATGCCTATGGTTACAAGCAACGTATGTGTAATTCTAGAAACATTTGCAATCATAGGTGTAATCAAAAATAATATTTTGAATGTTTCAGAAGGTACTATCATCTGTCAGTAGCATGTGGATAAGAAATAGACCTCACACACTTCTAGTAATGAAAGTATCTAGTACTTGCCATTCTTTTTAACAGACACTATTGTTTTTCTATTTACTTCTTCAATAAAAATGCAGCTGCAACAGCACCACCAAACTTCTCACAACGACTACAGAGCATGACTGCAAGACAGGGAAGTCAAGTTCGACTTGACGTGAGAGTGACTGGAATCCCTACACCTGTGGTGAAGTTCTATCGGGATGGAGTAGAAATTAAAAGTTCCCCCGATTTTAAAATTTTACAAGAAGGAGACCTTTACAGCTTAATAATTGCAGAAGCATATCCTGAAGACTCCGGCACCTATTCCGTAAATGCCACAAATAGTGTGGGACGTGCTACTTCAACAGCTGAATTGCTAATTCAAGGTAACAGAGCTGAAGCTGCACCCCATGAAAATCAGAGCATTAATGGTAGTGGTGAAATATGCACCACTTCATTGCAGTTATATCAACAAGTTACTTTATAATTTCTTTCTCAAGAATTATTAACTTGCTGTAAAAAAAGCAATGTTTTTGAAATTTGCCAAATATTTTTGTCTGAGATTTAAAAGGACCTTTTCTCCAGAATGGGTCTTCTTTAAGCAGAGGATATAGTTGATGGAAAAAGTGTGGGATACCTTGATACATTTTGTTGTTCTCATTTTGGTCTGTAAATCTGTCAATCAGTTTTATTTGTAAGTTGGCTTTGATAGAATAGATAAATTAGACTTAGCTGCACCTAGTCTTGTGAAGGAGGCTGGTATGGATGAAGACAGTTCTTAGAGAATTGTGGCAGGGAAACATGCTACCCAGAGCAGCCTTGCTTGGATTTCACCTCAGTCAGGCTTAGATTCTCTGTGATCATTTTAGATCCAGGATTGATATGAAGAATCTACAATGAATGTATTTTGTTTTGCTTTGTTTGAGTTTTTTCTAATGACTTGGTAATGCAGTAACATTGTTTCAACTGTTTTCCCAATTATCTGTCTGTAGATATTGAAGGTAAAACAGATGGTTGTTCAATTATTTTTCTGTTGTATATGTAAATTTCTATATAATTGGAGTTGACCATTCATTCATTTCTCTGTTTATTGATTGTTGCCATATGCAATTCTGCTGACTGCGTTTTCTTTCAAAAGGCGAGGAAGAAGCCGTTCCTGCTAAAAAGACAAAGACAATTGTTTCGACTGCTCAGATTTCACAAACAAGACAAGCCAGAATTGAAAAGGTATAATTTTCAGAAACAAAGCAGGTATGGCTAAAATGTGGAGGATTACTTCTACAGTCCCTCACCCTAGTTTTCCTTTTCTTGTTTTTCATTGTAGAAGACTGAAGCCCACTTTGATGCCAGATCACTTACAAGTGTTGAAATGATTATAGAAGGTGCAACCACCCAACAGCTCCCACACAAGGCACCTCCACGAATGCCTCCTAGACCTACATCCAAATCACCAACCCCGACAACTGCTGCAAAAGCACAAATGGCACGACAGCAATCACCGTCGCCCGTTAGACAATCACCATCACCTGTAAGACATGTCAGAGCACCAACACCTTCACCAGTAAGGTAAAATACTATTATTTTGGGTAATATTGCTTTTGTAATCACTTTTGCATATAGAAATAATGCTGTAGAATGAGAGCACAGTATGAAATGAAAGAATGAACCTAGTTATTAATGACTGCATTTATTCTGATGGTGAGCTGTAACCTGCTACATTTGCCACTGCTACAGAAGTGTGGGTTACCTATGTAGATTTCTATCCCTGTTGTAGAAAATCCCATTTGATTGCTCTACATAGAGCCAAAATAGCACTCACAGCTCCATTTCATAATGAAACAGAAAAAAACAGTCGAGCTCTTGATTACTTCAGATGAACAGAGAAAAGAGCAATGACACTGATGAGTGGCAAACAGAATTAAAGGATATGTAAAAAAAAAATTGAGCTCGTGTTCCACGTGTGTGCTGGTAACAACTACAGAAATAATATTTTGAAAGTAGGCAAGCTAAATGTGATTATGGAAAAATGAAGTTTATCTCCACTGTGTAGAAGGTCTAGAGAGGGAAAGTGAGTGATTTGAAGAGCAAGGCTCGTGGTCTGGGAGACACCATGAGGTCTGTGCTGAGGGGCAGGTAAAGCAGAGTGTTTTGAAAGTCTTGCAGTTTCAGTATCCTGAAGCACCAGCATCATGGAAGGAATGTCTTCAAGCTGAATGCTCAGAAGAACCCCATTTAAGTTGCCAGAGTTGGGTGTGCTGGTCAATTTTACCCCACTAATAATAACTTGCAAGGACAGGAATAAATGGATCAATAGCAACTATTAGTAACTTAAAAACTGCATAAATGAGAAAGGAATTCAATAGCGACATCTAGAGCACATACAGAACTAGAAATTTGCCCTCCCATGCTAGTCAGAACACTTTTAGACATACAAGACGTTATAAAAAACTAAATCTAAAAATTAATATGATGCTGCTGCCCCCTACTGCTGCTATTTGTTAACGTTCACTGGAAAGTACAGCATAAAAAATTCCACTCAAAGAAATTCTAAGTTAGAAAGCCTGTTTAAGAATTTTGGAAAATGCTTTAAAACTGTCTGCTAGGTTTAGGACTGAATTTTTGGAACATCAGAGTTTAGAAACTAGCACTTTCCAAGTGGATATAAACTATTGTGTCTGAGATCCGTAAATGTAAGTGCAGGGAAAAATATTAGGCACTGATGAGAAATTTGCCTGGATTATGGGTACATATATGGGTGACACAAGAAAATAAGATGTCATACAGAAGTACATCCAGTTGTTTTGCTAGGTGGTTGCCACATGACATTTTTCTCGAGATTGGTCACAATTATGGTTTTGTCTCTCAACAGAGACTGGACCATGAATGTATGGTGAAGCTTGTGAGCCTTTTGTATTATTCCTATTAGAAGAATTAGGGTAGAGCAAATGCAAAATCATTTTTATATTTCAAATATATTTGGCTGACAAGTTTCTTTTGCCGCTTGTTCCTGTTCCTTTTTGGAAACTAAGCTACTACAAAGACATGTTGAAGTTCTGAGAATGACAGCAGTTAAACATAATGTTTAAAAAACAAGTTAGTGCAATTTACAAGTAGAGCCTCTCAAAAACCTTTCTTAAAATGAAACTACACATTACTGGAGATACCCTGTACGGGCAGTGAGTTCAAGTTCAGGCTGAAGTTGTTTATATAATTATCACTCTGTGGCAGTAGATTAATGATATTGTTACTCCTTTTTTTAAAAAAAAAAATAGGTCAGTTTCTCCTGCTGGGAGAATCTCCACGTCACCTATCAGACCAGTGAAATCTCCATCTCCAATCCGTAAACCACACGTAGTGACAACAGCTGGGGCTGATGTCCTTCCTCCTTGGAAGCAGGAAGGATATGCTGGAACCATGGAAGCCCAGATGAAGGAAACAAGAGTATCTACAAGCACTACCCAAGTCACTGAAGAAAGATGGGAAGGGAGATACGGGGCCCAAGAACAAGTTACTGTTACTGGCGCTGCTGCTGGTGAGGTGGCCACTGGTGCTAGAGAGGTAAAGTCTGTTTCTGGAAAAAATACTGGGTTTGGTTTGTGTGGGGTCTCACCACTGCTGGATAGATCTGCTGAATGGAATCTGAGAGGCTATGTGTAAAACCTTGTGTGCATCTGCTGCTGAGAGAGTTCTGCTGCAGATCTGGAAATGCTTATTTGCAACACTCTTGTCTCTGTACTTGTTTTGTGCTTCTTCTGAATGTATGCAAAATATGAAAAAATGTCTTTTGATGTGACTAATATAGGTGAGAAAGGACAGTGAAAAAACAGCAGCTATTGCTACAGTTGTTGCTGCTGTGGATCAAGCCATGGTGAGAGAACCAGCTCCAGGTGTTGCAGAGCAAACTGCTAAAAGGACAGCAATGACTGCGGTCCACGTTCAGCCTGTTCATGAGCAGGTAGAAATAGAGCACAGATATTCTATGATTTCCCTTTATCCCTTCATCCAACACACAAACAAGGCATGATTCACTGTGAGGAATTAACAAGATGTTACCCAGTGCACTGCAAAAGCATGCATACTCATCTAGAACACCCAGACTAAAGGAATGCTCAGGTTCACTTACACCATTGCATTCCATCATAACAGGATTGAACTAATTACTCTTTTTTGGTTTAAGGATGCTTTCTCTGAAAGTGATCCTCTATTCTCTCTTCTCCTTTATTCTCTTAACATTATTCTTAGAATGATGAATTTTTTTTCTCTAATATCTCATTTATAATTTCCCCACTAGAAATAACATAATTCTCCCTTGGTATTTTTCCTTTACTTGAATTACTCTCTTATTTTTCTTTCTCCTCTTATTTTGATGATCACATTTTAAAAATTAATTCTAAGGCTTTGGTTTTTTTTGTTTGTTGTTACAAAAATCAGATGAAAAAGGAGGCAATGGTAGTAGTTACCAGTGATAAAGCCACAAAACAAACAGTGATATCAAGAACTAGAGAAGGAATTGTAACTTCACAAGAACAAAGACACATCTCTCCTGAAAAGGTGAATACAGATTGTACCTGAGATTTTCTATGCCCTACCTTGTTCAAAAAATCTGATATCTCTTACAAAAGACAAGCCTATGAAGAAGAAAAATGAGATACTGTTATTATTTGTCCCTTTTATATATGTTCACTCTTCCAGTTTACACTGCCATCTTTTTCCTGTCTCTTCTCTATGATTAATCTCTTTCGTTTTTTATTTCACTTCCATTTTTATTTATACCGAAGAATGTGATCGATAGAGTTGCAATAACCAAGACAAACCTCTCTTTTCTCATATATCATATAGTAATTTACTAGATAGCATTCTTGATCATTTAAAGAATTGAGATGTAGAAACAAGCTCTTAAATTTAGCTGGGGGCCGGGTGTGTCTGTGGGGGGGTGTTCTGATATTGTCTCTAAGCTTGCCATTTGTAGCCTGCTTTGTCTGTTGGCAGCACAGGGGGTCAGAAAAAATGGAGGAAAAACTCATTCTGCATTGAAATAAATTTTGAAAATACAAATGAGTGATTTGAATTCAGGTTATTTTAATGTGTGTTTTATCAGAAAAATTGTGATTTAATGAAAGATGATTATAGCCAATGTTACATTTTCATTATAGTAGCAATGTGTGAGGAAGAAAGTGTAACCTCTCTTTAAAGCACTGAGAAACAGAAATCCACCTGGGCATTAATCTGAATTTAGCATTTGAAGTCTTGTCAAATGAAAGTTTTGTAAAACTTATTTTTAATATCTTGCATTTTCTTAAAGTGATTTTAATGCAGGACAGTTTTTCTCTGAGCCAATTTTTTTAGTACTGCTTTCAGAAGCAAACCAAGCATTTGTGCAATGTTTTATTATTTTTATGTTAAATGTTTTGTACAAAGTCCGTTTATGTTTTTATTGTTGTTTCCAGACTAGATGATTTCAAAATACAGAATGTGACATCTTTGCTCACTTTCTATGCTCTTTTCCAAATATAAAATCGCATACCTTATATCTTAAAATAAAAATAAAAAGTTCCTTATCTGTAAATGTCCAGGTGAGAAAAGAACCAGAGAAAACTCCAGTACCGACAGTAATAATTGCCACAGACAAAGCCAAAGAACAAGAAAGAATAGCAAGAGCTAGAGAAGAAATATCTACCAGACATGAACAAGTGCACATTGCTCATGAACAGGTAACTAAATATTACAATCTTTACTTCATTGAGATACTCTGGTTTATAAAATCTGTTAAATAACTTTTCTGTCCTTCTTTAAGAAGAGATTACTGTGCAAAAACTTTGTGAAACAAGGTATTCCAGACCACATCTCTGCAGGTCCAGTGCTACTGACCTCAAACAGCTCTGTCTGCAGAGGAGTGAGCTGCCCTTCTTACAGATCCTTCAAGCATTAGGGCTTTTATTGCCACAGTACATAGAATTTCGTCTGATGCTTAATGACAAATTTATCCCTGAAGATAGATTTCTGAATATAAATTTTAAAGGTTATTTTTCAGAGTATGATATGTAGTGTGGAGCTTGATTTAATGAAGTTCATATTTGTGTGAGGATTGAATACATCTGTTAGACCATATTGTGGAATCACTCAACTGATGGGGTTAGCTATTAAGTCAATAATACTAATTTCTATGCAAACAGTTTCTACAAAACAAAATGATCTATTACAAAATAGGAAGTACAAAGTTTCTTTTCTCATTCAAATAAAAATATATGAATGACTTTGCATGAACTTCTCTCAGCATATAAGATGGGCTATGAGTACAAAGGTATTACTCCAGTTCTGAAGTCATGTTTCTTTCTTCTTGATATACGTCTAGAAACATTATCCTGCTTTCCAAAAAAGTTGTGTAATCATGACAACAGGCATAATCAATTACTATTATTTTTCTTTACCATAAAAAATAGATAAGAAGGGAAGAAATGAAACCTTCAGTACCTAAAGTAGTAATTACTACTGATAAACCTAAAGCACCGGTCATAATATCGAAAAGTAAAGAAAGAGTTGCCACCAAACAAGAACAAGTGAGCATAACACGTGAAAAGGTGAATAGCACTGTTTTAGCCACATTTGGATTTTATCCTTTCTTCTTTGCAAACCTCCTGTTTTCCTCAAAAAATACTAACTATACATTTCCAGCTCATTTTTTCTAAGATTATTCCACTTACAAACTTTTAGACCTACTGCTAATTAGACTAAATTATTTCATCTTGATCTTCCTCTCTTGTTTTCATTGCTCATAATTATCTTCTGACTGATGTTTGGAGTGGACTGACTGACTCCTGAGATGCACTTTAACTTTTTTTTTTAATCATTGCTTTTATTTAAATAGGTGCAAGGGTATAACAATACTTATCACTATACACATAACACAGAGATGCGTGCAGTGCCAAGGATCTAACCCTTCAATTCTTCTTCCCTGCTCTCATTTCAAAATGTTTTCTCATTGTTCAAATATCTTTCAAGACTGAATGTAACTGAAACTTTTATTTCTGCTATAAAAACTAGATTAAAAAGGAAGCTGAGAAAACTATTGTAGTTCCAAAAACAGTTGCCACTGCTAAAACCAAAGCACCAGTCAGTGTCCAGAACTGGGGAAGAAATTACAGCCAATGCACTGTTACAATTTGGTTTATCTGAAAACCTTAAATTTTAAGACTACTTTGGTACAACAGATTGTTCTCAAATTTATTCCTGAAAACATACCCATTCAGTGGGATGATTTTTGAGTAAAAGAGTCAGTAGGATTAAGTTTCTAGTGCTGAAGAGGTTTATATCCCACCCTGCTAGGAAATGTCACACTTTAGGCTATAGTCTGATTTCTCTGTGACAGTCTCCTCTCTGTCACTGGCTTTTAAGCAACATTTGCTTATTCAGATTTCTGACTCTGCAATCTTTTTTTCTACTTGATGATTCCTTGTAACTTCATGGTTGTCAGATGAAACAACTTCTCTTTATTGAGATATGAATTGTTCTTTGTACAAAACAAACTTTAACATCCATTCAGGTCTGTCCAGTCTGTTACTTATGACAATCAGACACTTTTTGGCACTACTTTGTTCCAGTAGCATTCACACAGTAGGAAAGATCTACAAAACAGTCAGGAACTCTTACATGTGGAAAAATAGCATAGTTGACAACAGCTGTTATTTAAAATCTACCTGCAGTGTAGTACATTCATAAAATACTCTTATAAAATATAAGTAAATGAGCGAAGTGTATAAAATTCACTCAGAGAAGTCAGACTGCTAGGTGAGTTTAGTCCCTTGTTATATGATGTAAATTTAGGGCCAAATTCAAGCCACTATAAAAAATTATTTGGAAACTGACAGTAGTATTGAAAAAGAGGTCCCTGTTACCCAAATACTGCTTTAATAAGAAAACAAAATCTCTGTAAAGGATCACTTTTTGGCCTCACCTAAATAAATTTAGTTTAAGCTGGTAATGGTTTTAAAATCAGTATGAAATTATCCATTAGGTTTTTTTTTTTTCCCATTTGCAAGGCATACATATCATATGCTCTGTTGCTACATCCAGATCAGTCATGACAGTAATAACAACCTGTAGTAGTAGCCACTATTATCTGCTACTGGCTGACTAGGCAGAAGTTTGGACCCTAATAACAAAGTTGACAGTATTTATGAGTTATTAGAAACAAATAGTAGCCCTGATACAAAAACATTGTTTTCAAATTATCAGACATCTCAGTCTCCCTTCTTTTGTAAAATCCTTTAAAATAGATCAGTACTGAATTAACAGCTATATCTGATGTAAAAATTTTTATGGGTCTGTTTCTTAGTAAATACATTCAAGACAGATGCTAGGTGCATTTTTTTCATCCACAAGAGTTACATGGAGCTGATGGGCATACTTTAAAACTATGTGCACATTTACCTACCTGCATACTCTTAGACAAGTGGGCACAAATGTGGCTGTAAAGTACTAAAATTAGTCTTGCAGACAAATATTGATATGCATAAAACACAGAAGCACAGATATATTCTGAATGTGCAGAGATACCAGAGAATATATTTGCATTTGAATTTACTGATTCTTAAGTGTATTTACAGGTGCATACTTTTGATCTTCTCATCATGACTTTCGCAAAACCATACAACCTCTCTTTGGAATATACTCAACATTGTAACTGTTTGTCATATATACAAGTTTTCAATATAATTATGAATATGTTTAAATTCTGCTGATGTTATTTGCAGACTCAAGCTGGAAAAAAGGCTGAAGCTGTAGCTACAGTCGTTGCAGCAGTTGATCAGGCACGTGTTCGATCACCCTGGCAACCAGAACAAGCAGATGAAGCTTATGTAAAGGAGAAAACTTTGGAATATGGTTATAAAGAGCGCACTGTAACAGACCGTGGTCCTGAGGTCCCAGCAGAACGTCATGTTGTCACCAAAGAAGTCAAAACAGTCTATGTTCCTCCTGAGAAACATATCTCAACTCCTGAAAAGCAGGAAGTTCATATATCAAAAGAGGTTAGACTCTTTTTTTACATTACACTCTTTTCCAGAAACTATGTCCCAGTGAAATCTGTTTCGGTTTAAGGAGCAGCATCACTTTCAACAACTTTTTTCCTTATTTTGTGTAGATAAAAAGAACAACAGAGCTTGAGAAAACAATTCACGTTGAACCGCCACGGCCTCGCACGGCAAGTCCTCACTTCACGGTCTCCCGAGTTGCTGTTCCTAAACCAGATCATACGTATGAGGTAAGCTGAAGGTGTATCCAAGAGGAACAGCATGCTCATTTTCCATAGATCATCCATTCCATTTGGAAAAATCCATTTGGATTTTCCCCCCACACTCCAGTGTGGTGCTTCCCCAAGAGGAAGAGTTGTATGCTCCTTGCAGTTATTTTTGTTGGCTTGTTTGACTAATAAGGAACACTGCTGTAAACAGACAAATTAATTGCTAAAATACAATTTTTTGTTATTATTTCTTATTTAAATAATGTTATAAACTGTTTGAGGATGCAGCTTCAGTACTTAGTGGCATACAGTGAAATTGTAGATATTTGTCATGCAAGTTGTATTTTTTAAAGAGTACAAGTATCCCTCTTTAATCTTATTATGGGCATCAGCACACTCACACATTGCTTTTTTCTTCCTTCCTAATTAATACATGCTAAGCTAATTTTTTAAATACAAAAAATCCAGACTGACTGCATAACATGATACCATCCATTTTTAAAGTTATTCTTCCATTTTGCTGTTGGACTCCTTTACATAGTATTAAAATTTTCCAGTTATTAATTTTCTCATTCAAGCATACTTTCTCTCTTCATCTGGAATTAAAAAATTATTTTCCCCCAAATATGATTAAACACTGTTATAAATATTTTTATATACGTTAAAGAGGTTTTTTTCCACCTATAAAAAGATTTTGAAATCTCTTCAGTTATTTTAATCATTGGAAGTTATAGAATTAGCAGTGTTCTTTATTGCAGTATTAGACAGATTAAATGGAAATCTAAGGCTTCAAGCAAAGAAATGGAGAGAACATTTCTTGTGCTGCACTTAAGAGCTTCTTGACCATGTAAAGATCAAATTCTATTTGAAATAAAATATTTAAATGTTAGACAGATCAAAAATAATGCAGGGATATTATATCTCTGGCATTCTACTACTGCAATCTAAAACTACTCTTTTTTTGCATATGGCTTTTGCAGTGTCAAAACCAAGTAACTAAGGAAGCAACTGCTGCATATGCAATCTGCTCAAGAAATGCACTCTCTCCTTTGAAAATAAGACAACAACAAAGCTTTAACTCTTTTTCTTCTGTTCAAAAGGTTTCAATAGCTGGAACTGCCATGGCTACTCTGGAGAAAGAGCTGTCAGCTACTTCTGCCGTGCAAAAGATCACCAAGCCTGTGAAACCACCTCAGCTAAAGCCTCATGAAGTCAGGACAAAAGCAGAGCCAGTTGCCCCTCCACAGTTTCCCTTTGGAGAGGCTGCGGAGACATACAAGAGTCACTATGATGTTGAGACTAAAAAGGAGACAAGCATTAAAAGTGAAGCAGTGAGGACAGAACACTTGATGCTGCATAAAGAAGGTGAAGCAAAGGTATGTTTTCAAGCAAATTTCTGTCACTTTGACTGACTTTCATCTTAAAAATATGGAATAGCCTCACTTTTTTGCAGTCTTCTTATCACAATTTTCCACTTCTAAAGCATTCTGCTGCCTTTTATTTTTTATTTGTTTTATGCAAATCCTTGTTAGGACCTAATATTTACTTACGACATGCAAAGAGTTCATATTACCTGATTTATTTTCTTATTTAAATTATACTTTGTTCATTATTGTCCTCTAAACAACCTAGGTGACAGAAACTGCCAGAGTTCCTGTACCTGCAGAAATCCCTGCTACACCACCCACCTTAGTCTCAGTAAGTAATTTGTATGTACTGTAGGGGAGTTACAGTAGATTTTCACCCATTCTGTTTTCTATTTTTATTGCTTAATACCTAACCATAAAAAGCCATAAAAAATTTGCTTTATTTAATCTTTTAAAGTTTAGATCATTTTAACTTTTAATCTTTTTAACACTAGATTTATTCAGCCATATAACTTATCTCTGATACAAAATCTTCTTGATGTTTTTTATAGTAGTGATTCTTCACATTTATGTCGCATAGTAGGTTGATCTACCTACATAAATATGAACCTACCTTTTCATTTTGTTAATAACAGCAATGTTCAGAGACCCTAAAAGCCAGTTTCATATACTTCCCTTTGGAAAATGCTTTTTTTTTTTTTTCCTGCATTCATTGCTTCACAGAGCAGTGTTTTGAAGTAGATGTTAAATTTTCCATTCAAACAGATCTTAGATATTTGAGTATCTGTTTAGCATTGAAAAGGTATACTGACTGTGATACTTAATTTTTGTCACACAGGGCCTCAAAAATAAGACTGTGACTGAAGGTGAGTCTGTGACTCTGGAGTGCCAAATATCTGGTCATCCTCAGCCTACAGTGACGTGGTACAGGGAAGACTACAAAATTGAGAGCTCAATGGACTTCCAGATCACTTTCAAAGCAGGACTTGCTCGCCTTGTGATTCGTGAAGCCTTTGCAGAGGACAGTGGAAGATTTACCTGCACTGCCACCAATAAGGCTGGGAGTGTCAGCACTTCCTGCCACTTACATGTGAAAGGTAAGTATATTTATAGAATCATAGAATTGTTAAAGTTGGAAAAGACCTTTGAGACCTTTGAGAGCATTGATTTCAATCAAAACTTCCAAGTCAATCGCTAAACCATATCCCTAGGTTTAGCTTCTACATGTCTTTTAAATACCTCCAGGGTAGAAAAGGTATTTAAAAGTTAGCCCCAGATGACTCATGGGCTACTTGTTCCTTGCTTGATAACCCTTGACAGCCTAAAGAGACCTAAAGAAAGGTTTGTTTATATTCAAACTAAACCTCCATTGGTGCAACTCAAGGACAGTCCCTCTTGTCAAAGTAGGAAGTTAATAATTTTGTTAAATGTATATTGCTTGTAATGTATCTTGGACATTTAAAACATATGGCTCGAGATGTGTTCTGGGGTTATTAGATAAAAGGGATGTCAGAATATGAGGAAAAGGCTGACAACTACATATTCTTTTTATGTGAACTGAACTCAATGCTTAATGCCTATTAAGGCATTTTAAAATCCACTTTATCAAATTTGCCTTTTAGTTACTGAAGAAACTGAGACTCGAGAAACCATTTCTGAGAAGGCTGTTACAGAAGAGAAACGGTAAAGTTACTTTTCTAAACAGACTGCTCCTATTGCAGTCATTACGTTCTTGCATTCTGTTTCATGAGAGCTTCAGACATCAGCTCACTTACCTGCACTGAAATCTTATTTCAGCTATGTGGAGACAAAGGACATTGTAATGGAAGATGTCTCTGCTGCAGCAGAGGAAGTATCGGGAGAACCCATACCTCCTTTCTTCATAAGAAAACCCATGGTACATAAATTAATTGAAGGTGGGAGCATTATTTTTGAATGCCAAGTAGGGGGCAACCCAAAGCCACATGTCTACTGGAAAAAAGGTGGAGTTCCTCTCACGACTGGCTACAGGTACTGTGAATATATTGCCCAAAATCCATCTTAAAATAATTTTTATGCATATTTAATTGGCGATGTCATAATTTGATTTCCTCAGTTATGCTGAGCCAAATAACTTCCTGATTTCTGAAATAAATTATTTCTTAATGTAAAAGTTATAGGCTCATGTCTTAATGTGTGACTTTAAAAGGTCATTAAGTTTTAAAATATAAATATTCAAAAGACTGTAAAAAAAATATATATACTCATATGTTATACTTATAAACAATTCAGGAAGAAGTTTTGTATTTCTTTTACTGCGTGTGTGCAATATTTGCATTCTCTCTAGGTAAGTCTTGTCTGTAGAAAGCAGCATACTTTCTAGCTGAGAAAAAATATTACATTTGTGCAGTCTTGAAATGATATGATGACCCATACTAGGACAAACTGTGTGCACACAGAACATACCATTATACTGTGTCTGATAACTAGACCTCTGATATTTCAGTACTGGTGTTTGGAACCTATTTATTTCGTGACAACAAAAAGACCAGTTTTCTACTTTCAGAAGGGTTATTTTTCATATGCTACTCTGTATGCTCATTCATTCAGTGAGAATTACCTGTAAAAGTTTCTCTTTTTGTGCCTTGTACATGTTAGGAGTGTGTCTAACTGTAACAAAAAGCAAATCAACTAAAAATTCTGTCCAGAATTATAGAGGCTTTTTACTTTTATGTTTTCTATAGATACAAAGTGAGTTACAAAAAAGAAACCGGGGAATGCAAACTTGAAATTTCCATGACTTTTGCCGATGATGCCGGAGAATACACTATTGTTGTTCGTAATAATCTTGGAGAAGCTTCTGCAACGGTCTCCTTACTAGAAGAAGGTACATTTTAGATTAAGGAAATGGGAACAATATTTCTTAAAATTAACTTTCAAATGGCAAAAATTATTTTAAATTGTGCTGCAAATTCTTTGCAGCTTAGTTTATTTAGTTCAAGGAACCTAAAGGAAGATCTAGTGGCTCTGTTTCTGCAAGACAAAATGTCTGACATCAGGCCCTTGAAGTTTGTACTTGTTTTCTCCATTCAGCCCAGTGAAAACCAAAAAATTTATCAAAATTAATCTGTTCTCAATTCTTAGCTGATTACGAAGCCTACATAAAATCGCAACAAGAAATGATGTACCAAACTCAAATGACTGCATACGTACAGGAACCTAAAGTGGCTGAGGTAGCCCCACCCATTTCCTATGGCGACTTTGAAAAAGAGTATGAGAAAGAACAAGCTCTAATTAGGAAGAAAATGGCAAAAGATACAGTGATGGTCAGAACTTTTGTGGAAGATGAGGTATGTCTATCCCTCCATACTAATTTTGGGTACCAACATTTTACTGTACAAATAATTTATTTGCAAGGTCCTTATTTGACACAGAAAACTAATTTTATGGTCTTGCTTTTCTTTATAGGAATTCCATATTTCTTCTTTTGAAGAAAGACTTATCAAGGAAATTGAACTCAGAATTATTAAGACTACCTTACATGAACTTCTCGAAGAAGATGGAGAGGAGATGATGGTTGATATTTCTGAATCTGAAGCTGTAGAAGCAGGATTCGATTTAAGATTAAAGAACTACAGAACCTTTGAAGGGACAGGAGTTACCTTCCATTGCAAGACATCTGGATATCCATTGCCAAAGGTACCCCAAATCTGTATAACTTTTTTTTTTTTTTGGTAAAAAATTTGATGCTTTACTTGAAAAAAATCCCTTAACATCTCATTGTCAGACATTCTACATTATGCATAGGAAACAGTGACTTTCAAAAGAAATCCAGTCTTCTGGTTTGATATGAAGCTGAATTTTCCTTTTGTCCCTTAATAGAATAGAGTTAGGTTGGTTAGCCAGTTCAGTAGTAGGTTGGATTTACCAATTAAGTTGGTCTTGATTCTGAGTATCTCTGAGGTAGCCCAGACCAGTGGGGAACACAATAGCAGTCCAGTTGAGATTACTTTGCTCTTCATCAAAATGGGCTCTATATCCATTTCTAGCTCCAGAACTTGTCTTTCAGGTTGCTATGTAAGCATCTTACACTAGTCTCACCTATTTCAAGTAAAAATGTTAATGTTTAACACATATATGTGGGCTGTTTTCCAGCTGAAAACCAGCAAGTTGTAATATCCTATTTTCACTAGTCATTAGTGGATCTTTGCCTTTAGGAGAGCTCACATAGCAATCTACTGTTTCTTTCCATGCAGGTGGCATGGTATAAGGATGGCAAACGTATAAGACATGGAGAGCGCTACCACATGGAACTGCTGCAAGATGGCAGCGCCACTCTGCGATTACCTGTTGTTTTACCTGAAGATGAAGGAATTTATACTGTCTTTGCTAGTAATATGAAAGGAAATGCCATTTGCTCAGCAAAACTCTATGTTGAGCCAGTTGCACCTACAGCAACTCCAGGTTATATGCCAGGACCTGAAGTTATGAGAAGATATAGGTAGGTATACAATAATATAATTTTATCAGACCAATCTGCTGTGATAGTCCAAAAGCTCATTACATAGCAGTTAAATAAGCTTAAGCTGTTGGAGTTTGCACACCTCTAGAAAAGTTCTAAATGCTGTTTTCATGATTCATATAGATTTATGTGCTAACTTTTTGTCTGGTTTTCCCATTTAATAAGCAATGCGTTTCCCAGAGTACAATTCACGTGCATTTCCAGCCACAGTATCAGATTTATAAGCTCAATAGCCATATCTGTTTGTTAAAGTACTCACATTTTTGAAAAAGTATCTTCTGCACTTGGAGTTTTAGTGTGGTGTGCAAGAACTTTCTCCTGCCCTTGAAATAGCTGTATTTCTATGACAGAAAAATTAAGCATTGCCCTGTCCTGTATTCAGTCTCCATACACATACACCCATGCACAAACATACACAGGATTGCACTGTACTATTTTGATCTGTGCACTATCCAAAACCCAAAAATTTCCATGGCCATATTGTATCCTAAAACTACCCACCTCTAAAACTCCTATCAAAAACTTAAAGAAAATTGACTACAAATAAATTTTTTTTTCCTAATTTCTCACATAGATAAATTGGCCAAACTCTTTAAAACAAATTATGAGAAAGGCAAAGGTTGAAATCTGTTTGTCATGTCAGTCCACTGCTATATGACATTGCCATACACATCTGTCTTATCTCTTCCTTCCAGGTCTATCTCTCCACGGTCTCCAAGCCGGTCTCCTGCCCGCAGCTCTCCTTCTCGTTCTCCTGCCCGGAGATTAGAAGAAACTGATGAAGGGCAACTAGAGAGACTATATAAGCCAGTTTTTGTGCTGAAACCTACATCATTTAAATGTTCACAGGGGCAGACAGCAAGATTTGACTTAAAAGTTGTTGGCAGACCTATGCCAGAGACATACTGGTTCCATAATGGTACATCAGCCTCATTTTCATGAAGAAATAATGTTTAAAAAAGTTTTTTATGTCTCATTGAGACTGTCTTGATTGCAACTGTTTTCTTTTCATCTGTATCTGCAGGCCAACAAGTTATTAATGACTACACCCATAAAATAGTGATTAAAGAAGATGGTACCCAGTCATTGATCATTGTTCCTGCAATGCCTGAAGACTCTGGAGAATGGGCTGTCATTGCTCAGAACAGGGCAGGCAAAGCTTCAGTCTCAATGACACTGACTGTAGAAGGTATCTTCTGTATTTTCTATTATATTCTGTATATCATTATATTTTTAGCAGTGTTTCTTATTTAAATAAGTGTTTCTTATTTAAAACCATGGCTTTTTCATTTCTTCTTGTGATAACATACACTTGCTCTTCCAGCTAAGGAAGACCTAGTCAGACCACACTTTGTGGAAAGATTGAGAAATGTCAGCGTGAAGGAGGGCTCTAGACTGGAGATGGCAGTGAAAGCTACTGGTAACCCTAATCCTGACATTGTATGGCTCAAGAACAGTGACATCATTGTGCCTCATAAATACCCCAAAATAAAGTAAGGATTTTTATTACATTTAAATCTATTGAAATTTAAATTTTATTTAAATTTTGTTTAATTTTCTTTAAAATACTTTATATAAGTTGGGTAGTAAATAACCACCATCCTGCAAAATGCTTCCTGCAGTTTCACAGAAGGGATTCACTTGGGGCTTTTGCATTGCAGCAAGGATTACCGATATAAAATTTCCTGTGGGATTCACTCAGTATTTTTCCAGCCTGTGTTTTCATATAATTTCTAAAAGCCATCAGAGAGATTTACTGAACTTTTCTCTGTATCTGATTTTAAAGACCTCTGCAGGCAAAACTACCACAGAATTTAAGACTGGTTTTTATTCATCCTCTCGGTTTGATTCTTAGGCACTTCACTCCCAAACATAAATAAACATAAACAAACATAAACAAAATGTCTATTACCTCCAGAGACTTGCCCTTGGAGGCTTTGAACTAATTTGGAAGAAGGGCAAAAATGAATGACAAAGAAGGGAAAAATACTTAATCTTTTTTTTTCATATTTCAGGATTGAGGGAACCAAAGGGGCAGCTGCCCTTAAAATTGAATCTACTGCCAGGCAAGATGCTGCATGGTATACTGCTACTGCTATCAATAAAGCTGGACGGGACACTACCCGCTGCAAAGTAAATGTTGAAGTTGAACACACAGAACCTGAACCAGAAAGGAAATTAATAATTCCAAAAGGAACTTATAAAGCCAAGGAGATTGCAGCACCAGAGTTAGAACCTCTCCATCTGCGCTATGGTCAAGAGCAATGGGAGGAAGGAGATCTCTATGACAAAGAAAAGCAACAGAAACCATTTTTTAAGAAGAAGCTCACATCTTTAAGGCTCAAACAGTTTGGACCAGCACACTTTGAATGCAGGCTTACACCAATTGGTGACCCAACCATGGTGGTGGAGTGGTTGCATGATGGCAAACCCTTGGAAGCAGCTAACAGACTCCGCATGATCAACGAGTTTGGGTACTGTAGCCTGGACTATGGAGTAGCCTATTCCAGAGACAGTGGAGTGATTACCTGCAGAGCAACTAACAAATATGGTACAGACCACACATCTGCTACTCTGATTGTGAAGGATGAGAAGAGTCTTGTGGAAGAATCCCAGCTGCCAGAAGGCAAAAGGGGACTCCAGCGAATTGAAGAGTTAGAAAGAATGGCCCACGAGGGTGCTCTACCTGCTGTTGCACTGGACCAAAAGGAAAAGCAAAAACCAGAAATCGTTTTGGTTCCTGAACCTGCAAGAGTCCTTGAAGGTGAAACAGCACGATTCCGCTGCCGTGTGACTGGCTATCCTATGCCCAAGGTCAACTGGTACCTCAATGGACAGCTCATCCGTAAAAGCAAAAGGTTTAGACTCCGTTATGATGGAATATACTACCTGGATATTGTGGATTGCAAATCATATGACACAGGAGAGGTAAGAGTCACTGCAGAGAATCCAGAAGGCTTTATTGAACATAAGGTGAAACTTGAAATCCAGCAGAGGGAAGACTTCAGATCTGTTCTTCGTCGTGCTCCTGAACCCAAACATGAGCCTGTAGTTACAGAACCTGGGAAACTTCTGTTTGAGGTACAGAAGGTAGACAAACCTGCAGAGGCAACAACCAAAGAAGTGGTGAAGCTGAAAAGGGCTGAAAGAATCACTCATGAAAAGCTTTCAGAGGAATCTGAAGAGCTGCGTAGTAAATTCAAGCGCAGGACAGAAGAGGGCTACTATGAAGCCATTACAGCTGTGGAACTTAAATCTCGCAAAAAAGATGAATCATATGAAGAAATGCTAAAAAAGACAAAAGAAGAACTTCTTCACTGGACCAAAGAGATCCCAGAGGAAGAGAAGAAAGCACTTCCTCCTGAAGGCAAAATCACCATTCCAACATTCAAACCAGAGAAGGTGGAGCTTAGTCCAAGCATGGAGGCTCCCAAGATACTTGAACGAATTCAAAGCCAGACTGTAGCCCAAGGAACAGATGTACACTTCCGTGTAAGAGTGGTGGGAAAACCTGATCCTGAATGCCAGTGGTTCAAAAATGGTGTTCAGATTGAAAGGACTGATCGTGTGTACTGGTACTGGCCTGAAGATAACGTTTGCGAATTAGTTATCAGAGATGTGACTTCTGATGATTCCGCCAGCATCATGGTGAAAGCAGTCAATATAGCTGGTGAAACTTCTAGCCATGCTTTCCTGTTAGTACAAGGTAATTTCAATTATTTTACTTATCCTACTGCTCGTCATAGTGTGTTAAGTCTGTTTGGTCAGTGCACTGTTGATTGTTATATATTGTTTTGCAGCCAAGCAGTTAATCAGCTTCACCCAGAAGTTGCAAGATGTTGTTGCTAAGGCAAGAGACTCCATGGCAACATTTGAATGTGAAACATCAGAGCCCTTTGTCAAAGTGAAATGGTTTAAGGATGGAATTGAGATTCATTCTGGAGACAAGTACAGGATGCACTCAGACAGAAAGGCTCACTTTCTTTCCGTATTAACAATTGAGATGTCTGATGCAGATGACTACAGCTGTGCACTGGTTGAAGATGAATCCATAAAAACCACTGCAAAGCTTACTGTTGAAGGTAAGAAGCACACAACTCAGTACCATGCCATACTATTAAAGTGAAATCAGCTTCAGAAAGAAATAAAACTATTTAAGCAGACATCTAACACCCTTAGAGACATGGAGCTGCTTTCATACTTTTGGAATCCAGTATGAAAGTTTAGAGATGTATTTATGTAAAATAGTTACACTATATATCTATATATATTCCCTTAGGTTCATTTAATGATATTTTTTTTTTCTTCAGGAGAATCTAAACAAGTTTATTTACAAATGTAATTATTTGCCTTTAGGTGCTGCTGTTGAGTTTATTAAAGAACTTGAGGATGCTGAAGTGCCAGAATCCTTCTCAGCTGAACTTGAATGTGAGGTTTCCCCAGAAGATGCAGAGGGGAAATGGTATCATGGTGATGTTGAACTCACTTCTAGTCTTAAATATGTGATTGCATCCCGCCGTGGTCGCCAAACCCTCACTATTAAAGATATTAATAAAGATGATCAAGGAGAATATAGTTATGTTGTTGATGGAAAAAGGACTCAATGCAAACTGAAGATGAAGCGTAAGCATTTCTTACATTGTCTATATACTATTATCATTTTTCTATTTTAGAATAAAAATAGAATGTATTGTAGAATGCATTATAGCTGTATCATTGTATCCCAGAATGCTTTAATGTTCAATAATGTCCAATGTTCTGCCTCCTATAAGTATTAATTAACTTCATTTAATTCCACAGCTCGTCCGATGGCAATTCTTCAAGGACTTACTGATCAAAGAGTCTGTGAGGGAGATATCGTGCAACTTGAAGTCAAAGTCTCCCTAGAAAATGCAGAAGGTGTCTGGATGAAAGATGGCCAAGAAATTCAGTCAAGTGACCGTATTCATATTGTGCTGGATAAACAATCACATATGTTGCTCATAGAAGATGCCACAAAGGAAGATAGCGGAACTTACTCTTTTAGTGTTCCTGATCTTGAGCTGTCAACCACTGGACAGATCACAGTGTACAGTAAGT
The DNA here is from genome assembly GCF_017590135.1 of Pyrgilauda ruficollis. Taxonomy (NCBI): domain Eukaryota; kingdom Metazoa; phylum Chordata; class Aves; order Passeriformes; family Passeridae; genus Pyrgilauda; species Pyrgilauda ruficollis. The sequence goes on along the minus strand of NW_024524377.1, from coordinate 20,912,258 downwards.
CACTATGATGATTTTGAAGGTGTGTTTGATTTTTGGCTCCTTTAGGATTACTTTTTAAAGACATAGTTTTTCTCACAATTAATATTTTTGTATTCACAGGTGTGGAAATAGTGGTTCCTCTAGAAGATCTTCATGTAATTGAAGGAACAAAAGCCATCCTCGAATGCAAAGTTTCAGCACCTGATGTGTCCTCCTCAAAATGGTACCTAAATGATAATCAAATAAAGCCTGATGAACGTGTGCAAGCTGTATGTAAAGGTGCCAAGCAGAGGCTAGTGCTCACCAGAACCCATGCATCAGATGCAGGACGCTATAAGCTAATGGTTGGCAAAGTGGAAACAAGCTGCAATGTCACAGTTGAAGGTTGGTGTCTCTTAAGAAGCACAATTCTTTGTGAAATGATTTTTTTAAAAAACAAAACTAGTGGAAACAACTAATAATCTTTTTATCATTTATTCTTTTTATAGAAATTGAGATTATTAGAGGTCTTCATGACATCACCTGCACTGAAACACAGAATGTGTCCTTTGAGGTCGAGCTCTCCCATTCAGGGATTGATGTAATCTGGCATTTCAAAGGCCAGCCCATAAAGGCCGGTCCTAAATATAAAATTGAAGCACGTGGCAAAATATATAAATTGACAGTGGTGAAGATGATGAAAGACGATGAAGGAGAATATGTCTTTTATGCTGGAGAGAAGAAAACATCTGGGAAGCTTGTAGTAGCAGGTTAGTAGGGTTAAAGTCCAAGGTTTTTATTTCACTGTGATTTAGAAAGTACCCAATGGACTTGTAGCAATAGTGCTGTTCCAGTGGGAGTTTGTCTTTAATTTATCCTTTTTTTAAATGTTCTCCTTGCCTTTATCTTTTGTGATTAGTATAATTTGAATTCTCAAATCTGTTAATATATTTTGCTAGATCAGAAGCACAGTTTGAAACGCTGTATTATGCTTTTGATTTAATTACTGTAGAAAAGAGGTTTTGTCCTGTGTGTTCTCAGTATACCTGTGCTGATGATATAACAAAAGAGGATAGAAATAAGAAACATATATTTGTAATGTTCAGGTGATATTTTATTCCTGATTTTTCCCAGAGCTCAGAATGCCTATGGGCATGCTGCAAATCAGGGCAAAGAATTCCAGCATCTACTTTTTATTTCTGTATGGGGGCAAGCTGAACAGCAACACAACAAAAGAACATTTTCTTCCCAACAGGCGGTGCCATTTCAAAGCCTCTCAGTGACCTGACTGTGGCTGAGTCCCAGACAGCTGTTTTTGAATGTGAGGTGGCAAATCCTGAATCAGAGGGCCAGTGGCTACAAAATGGTAGACCATTAGCTACGACAGATCAGTACCGTGCTGAATCTGACGGTGTAAAAAGAAGGCTTGTTATCCCTGTGACGAAACTGGAGGATATGGGGGAATACAGCTATGAAATAGCAAGCTCAAAGACATCTGCCAAACTGAAGGTCGAAGGTCAGTATTTTTTATAACTAACTGATGTCTTTGAGATTTATTCCAGCATCACTCACTATGTCTCGTACCAGGCCTTAAGACACAAGCAAAATAAAATAAATCATATAAAAAACCCCAAACAAACAAAACCCTGAGCCTATCCAACAATGGCAAAAACTAAACAAGCAAATCCCCAACCAACCAACCGACAAAACAGACAAATAAAACCCCCAAAACCTCAGAAAACAAACATTTCTCATGGATACTATGAGTAAAGCTTTCATACTGTGTATATGTATAAATTATTATATGTATAAAATGAAGTACCATCATTCAGTTTAATTAAAATTATTATATTTACTATAGGCTTTAATTTTGATCTATTTTGTCAAGTATTTTTTTTTCTATTTTTTTCCTTTTTTTTCTAGCTGTTAAGATAAAGAAAACACTAAAGAACTTGACTGTGACAGAATCACAGGAGGCAGTTTTCAGTGTAGAACTGACCCACCCGGATGTGAAAGGAGCTCTATGGATTAAAAATGGTGTTGAACTTGAATCAAGTGACAAATATGAAATAACAGTGAAAGGAACTGTTCACACACTGAGAATCAAACACTGTGTTGTCACTGATGAGTCTGTTTACAGCTTTAAACTTGGAAAAATAGGAGCAAATGCCAGACTTCATGTGGAAAGTAAGCCATTCTGGTTTGAATATTTGCTGTAATGTGTGTTTTGAAATTCAAATCATATACAGTGCTGAATATTGCTAACTTTTTTCCTCAAGCTGTCAAGATCATCAAAAAGCCAAAGGATGTGACTGCTTTGGAAAATGCTGTTGTCTCATTTGAACTGAGTGTTTCCCATGATACTGTACCAGTCCGGTGGTTCCATAAAAATATAGAGCTTAAACAAAGTGATAAATACAAGATGATCTCTCAAAGGAAAGTTCACAAGCTCATGCTGCATAACATATCTCCCGATGACGCTGGGGAATACACAGCTCTTGTTGGGCAAATCGAGTGCAAAGCAAAACTGTTTGTGGAAAGTAAGTATTGTAAGAAAGTAATTATATGAATTGTTACACCAACACTGAGCAACTTGACCTGACACTGCATAGCCTGTTACCTTTGGTTTTTTGCAGTCATCCAAACATACTAACTTTCAGAAAATTCTCTCTTTTTTCCCTATCCTTTTAGGCATACACATCACAAAGACCATGAAAAATATTGAGATCCCTGAGACCAAAACTGCCTCTTTTGAATGTGAAGTTTCTCATTTCAATGTGCCAGCTGTCTGGTTGAAGAATGGCGTGGAGATTGAAATGAGTGAAAAGTTCAAAATAGTTGTCCAAGGGAAACTCCATCAGCTCAATATAATGAACACAAGCAGTGAAGACTCTGCAGAATACACTTTTGTCTGTGGAAATGATAGAGTCAGTGCAACCCTGACTGTAAAACGTATGTAAAAATTAAATTAACCAGAATATTTTACAGTTACCAGTAATAAGTTTGCATTAACACATGGAGTTAATGAAATTCTGACAAAACCAGCAGACTGTAGAGGTGGTTTTTAACACTAAATAGCCTCAATAGCATTCTTTAAAGAGATATAGAAGTGGTGAACTTGAAAGTCAGATCCTGTGTTCTTCTTTTTAGGCCAGTATGCCTAAATGCCAGGTCACCACAAGAGACCAAATTTGGATTATTATGTCATTCAGTAGTTGTGGGACATTTAATTGTATACTGATTCTGAACACAAAGTGTACTTTTTAATATTTCCAAAATCATCTTAAAGAAGTTGAAGCATCTCTAATCTGCTTAATATGCATTTAAAATAAAGTAAAACAGAATGGAAAAAAGCAAACCATGTCCATTCCTTTCCTTTTAGCCATCCTAATTACCTCCATGCTAAAAGACATCAATGCTGAAGAGAAAGATACAATAACCTTTGAAGTTACTGTTAATTATGAAGGCATCTCATATAAATGGTTAAAGAATGGAGTAGAAATAAAGTCGACTGATAAATGTCAGATACGAACAAAGAAGCTTACACACTCCCTCTCCATAAGGAATGTGCATTTTGGTGATGCAGCAGAATATACTTTTGTTGCTGGAAATGCAGCTTCATCAGCCACTTTATATGTGGAAGGTATTTGCTCTCTTTATTTGTATGTTTAGTGATTTCCTGGGCTTAAATAATATCACAGCACTCATTCTACTTTTTTCTGCCCCAGCTCGTCACATTGAGTTTAGGAAGCATATTAAAGACATCAAAGTGGTAGAGAAGAAGAGGGCTATTTTTGAATGTGAAGTTTCAGAACCTGACATTCAGGTCCAGTGGATGAAGGATGGGCAAGAACTCCAGATTGGTGATAGGTAAATTATTGCTTGTACACCATATTAATTTTTGGTGTGTGTTTTCCCCCAGGAAATCTCTAGCTCACTTTCTTTTCTGATCTGCACAGGATGAAAATTCAGAGAGAGAAGTATGTCCATCGTCTCATCATTGCTTCCACAAAGATGTCTGATGCTGGTCAGTACACTGTAGTAGCAGGTGGAAACACATCCAGTGCCAATTTGATAGTGGAAGGTCGTGACATTCGTATCAGAAGTGCCCAGAAAGATATTCAGGTAAGGCCTATACAGATGAATAAATATTTCATAGCTTTTTCACTCAAAGAATAATGCAAGGGAAGAGCAACAATATCTAACCAGAGTCATAGCACAAAATTCTCTAATCATAAGGTTAGAAGCACAAAAATCTGTAATCATAAGGTCAGAACCTTCATCTAAGAAACTGGAAAGTGAGACCAGAGGAAAAACCAATATTGCTTCTATTATTTATTCTTTTTCAAAGGTCATTGAGAGACAAAGAGCTGAAATTGAATTTGAAGTCAATGAAGATGACATTGAACCACAGTGGTACAAGGATGGTATTGAGATCAACTTCCAATATGAGGAAAGATACAAGTATGTGGTGGAAAGGAGAGTCCATCGAATGAGCATCTTTGAAACCACTTACTCTGACGCTGGGGAATATACCTTTGTTGCAGGACGGAACAGGAGTTCTGTTATGCTTTATGTGAATGGTATGTGGCCCCACAACCAATGATGTGGCTCTGTTTATTACTCAGTGGTTTTCTGATTTTTATATGGCTTCTCTGGCTAACTCTTCAAAGAAGAAAAAAATTCAAAGAGATCATTTGGAACACTACCAAATTCCTCATGTACATAGATGTTTCTTGCCCTACTGAAGTAGCTGGCTAGTGGATGAAAATACCATAGTGGTTCTTTTCCCATGATATTTACTTTGGCCAGAAAATTCTTGAGTCTAAATAAAACTACTTCGTTCATATGGACAGATATGCCTTTACAGAGTGATCAACATAACAATTATTGGACACGTTTTGCCAGAAACCCTTACCCCAACACAGCTAATTATGTTAAGGCACTTGCTGCTAAATCATTCCCCCTGTATCAAGGATGAGGACAGATTTTCTTAGACACAAAAGATTAGGAATAATAAGGGTTTGTTTTGCTTGTTTAATTCTTTGCAAATAGTTTTCAATCACTAATAATATCAATAATGAGATTTCTCTCTCTTTCCTTCTTTCTCCTGTCTCTCTTTGCTACCTCACTTTCCCCCAATTTTCAGCTCCAGAGCCACCCCAGATTATTCGGGAGCTAGAGCCAACTACTGTGGAGTCTGGCAAACCTGCTCGCTTTTGTGCTATTGTATCAGGCAAACCCCAGCCCAAAATTTCCTGGTACAAAGATGATCAACAGCTTTCTCCAGGTTTCAAGTGCAAATTTCTTCATGATGCACAAGAATATACTCTATTGCTGATTGAAACTTTCCCTGAAGATGAAGCAGTGTATACCTGTGAAGCAAAAAATGACTATGGAGTAGCTACAACTTCAGCTTCACTTTCAGTTGAAAGTGAGTTTCCCATGATCTTAACAGCGTTTGTGAAATTAAATTTTCATTCTTCATCTTTAAAAATCACTTTTTTCTCTTTTTCTTTAGTCCCAGAAGTTGTCTCTCCCGAGCTAGAAATGCCAGTGTATCCACCTGCTGTGGTAATACCACTACGTGATACTGTTACATCTGAGGGACACTCTGCTTGTTTTCAGTGCAGAGTTACTGGAACAGGTGGGTTTGATGACATCTTATACATGTCCCCATCTCTCAAAATTTTTCATCTTGAACTCAGAAAAAAATTCAGCAATATATGTGCTCAGATCAGTCTTCCCCTAGAAGTACAGATATTTGATACACACACACAGCCAAGTGTTACTTAAGTTTCAGTCAAAGCATGGAAGTTTTAAACTGTCATAGACATATTAAATGTTTCTAAAAAGATCTTTTTATCATAATTTATCATAGTTTATCTTTGGAAACTTCTCAGCATTTTAAATGCTAACTGATGTTGGAAAACTGTCAGTGAGTAAGACAGATTTTCATGGGAGAAAAGCAGTACTGCGTCAAATGAACATGACAGAATTTCTGGACACACATTGCCATGTCCTTAATTACACAAACTGACTGAAACTGTGACTCAACCTTTCTCCTATTATTTCTAAGCATCATTCAGCAAACACTAAACTCTGGTTACTTTCTTTATCCTAGCATAAAAAGTGTTTGCTAATTGTTAAGTGTAGATTTTACTTGAATAAGTTTTTTGATTTAGATACATAGAATATCATTCTGCAATTGAAATATCTTTGTCCTTAACACACAGTCAAATAAAGCTACTTTTCTCCACTTAGCAAATGGACTTGAATATGACTATTAGAAAAATATTCACATAGTAAACTGCAAATTAAGATCCCGTTCACAACCCAAAGACTTTAAAATTATTTCAAGATAAACAAAACTCCAAATTTAAAAACAATCCTATGTGACAGTGCTATAAAAATTAATCTAAATTGGTTATACACATATACATGCAAATACATATAATTTGCATTACCATCCCTTGAAATAAAACTCCAAGGATTTACAGGAAATTTGATTCTGCTTCAGAAAATATTTGTTAGAAATATTGGCCCACCCTTTGTGCAATGCATGCTAGTGTAATTTTTTTTTAATAGAACTGTATTTATGTGAATGTGGAAGCTGCACTTACAGCACAGAATATAAGGATCCTTTCATCTAGATCAGCCATCATAGAATCATTGAGGTGGGAAAAGACCTCAAAGATCATCAGGGCCAACTGTTAACCCAGAACTGCCAAGTCCAGAAATAAACCATAACATAAACCTAACTGCCAAATCTACATGGCTTTTAAATACCTCCAGGGACTGTGACTCTACCACTTCACTGGGCAGCCTGTTCCAATGCTTGAAAACCCTTGCAATAAAGAAATTTTTCCTATTGAAAATCTCCTTTGAATACTCTATCCAAATGCATTTGTATACTTCTCAGTTGTGTTACAAAAACCTTTTATATTAGATTAGGTAACACATGATTGCAAGTACAGTTGTTTAATGGTCGGCATTGTGCAACTGGCAATTGAAAATCCTCCTCTGATAACAGCAATAGCGCACTACTTGAGTAACAACACATGATTCATGATGTAGTACAGAGACAGATGAAGAGAAAAAGCTAAAATCTGCTTTAATTCACTCCTATGTCTACAAGAATCTATACAAGTAATACATTTTATATAGGAATATATAAATCTTTCTTGAGAAATATGACAAGTAGTATTTGCAACAAAAAGATGGAAGGTGCTGTGCTTAGCAGAAGAATGATCTGTTTTAATTTCTTAACCTGTCTAACTCAAGCTAGATATTTTATAGCTGTTTAATCATGCAACTGTAGCAAAATCACATTTTAAAAAAAGATAATTTCTCTGACTTTAGCCATACCAAAATATTTTTACATTTTTACACTAACAGACTCAAGGAAGAATGATTTTTACTCAATAATATATCAGCACCAGAATCAGTTTTCCCATACAAATATTTCCAGTGCACAAATCAAACCTAAAGCAACAAGCACTTTCCACTCATCATACTTTACCAGAATAATACAAGGCACATTTAAATGTAGACATTTGAGTTTAATACTTTTGAAAGACATAAATATAAAAATAGCATTTACTTGCTAGTATAATATCATACCTTAGACCTTTTTGTTTTCTGTCTTTTGCCTGACCAGATCTGAAAGTGTCTTGGTACAGCAAAGAGAAAGAGATCAAGCCATCACGGTTTTTTAGAATGACTCAATTTGAAGACACTTTCCAGCTGGAGATTGCTGAGGCTTATCCAGAGGATGAAGGGATCTATACCTTCGTGGCGAGTAATTCTGTAGGCCAAGTGACCAGCACTGCTACCTTGAAGTTAGAAGGTACACTGTGCCATTAAAGAAGTTGTCTTGTTCAGATCATGTTCCAATAATCATCTTAATATACACTGATACTGATATGTGAGTTGTTGTCTGTCCTGTTGTCTTTTAACTCAATTAATTGCCGCCATTTACAATGTCCACAGCATACAGTTATGTCTCCAAAATATATGTCATGAACAGAAAAAAGTATTTCAAGATTTTTTTTTCATGTTCCGTGCCCCCTTTTCATCTACTCCAGTCTTAAAACCTGTCATGCACCAAAGATGGTAAAAACCTTCTTTCTAATGGAATGTTTTTGCTTACACATTCTTTGATTTGCCTTGTGAAGACAATCTAGTAGTTTTTGTATGAAATAAATTACTTTGAAGGTTTTGAAAAACATCTCAAATAGAGGTATGTAACAGGTACTTGGACAACTGAAAAGAAATTTTTTACATTCATATGAATTAATTAAACATTGATCAAAATTTTAGAGCCAAAATACGGTTTGGAGAATTTGCTGTTCTATATTGTTCTTGATGTTATTTAACCATAAATAATTTGTTTTCTTTTTGCAATAGATTTTATAAATGATGAATGAAAGTAATTCATGCTGTTAAGTTGCGAGTTAGAAAAAAAACTTGATTGAGAGAGAAAATTCATTGTAGTGTAGGGTAAGAAATTAAAAGTTGGCATGCTTCTTTTCAGGATTTAAAAATGTTGAAGAAGTTACATCAGAGCCCCCTTGGCATGTTTCTTCATCTGTTTCACTTAAGGAGGAATCTGTTGGCCAAAGGCCCACCTTTATCCAGCCTATTTCAAGCTGCAGGGTATGCAGCGGGGAATCAGTCAGATTTCAAGCTAGAGTCTCTGGCAGGCCCAAACCAAAAATCCAGTGGTTTCATAATCAACAACTCGTGTTGCCAAAAAAAGACTTAGTTTTCCACTTTGATGAGTCTACAGGCACAGCTATACTGATAATAGTAGATGCTTTCTTAGAGCATGCTGGCCAATACTCTTGCAAGGCAAGAAATAGTGCTGGAGAAACTACTTGTACAGCTACACTTACAGTGACTGCAGAAGGTAAAGCCCCATTTTTACTTCAAAGGGATTCAATTTGTTGCATACCACACTTTTATGCTGTTACTAATTTTTTCTTTGTTTCACACCTTTTCTTTCACATCTAACTTTAATAGTACCCTCAGTAACCCAAACACTCTCATTTCTTGTCGTTAAGCTGTAATATTGGAAATGTTCAAGTTTGTAACTCAATATAGGTAAAAAATAGAAATGCTTTAATGAAGGATTTTAAAACAAGTGATTTAGCAATCTTTATAGCAGTGACTGAGGTATTTTGCACTAATCTGTAAAGGGAAAAAAAAAAAAGAAAAAAAAATACCTCCTTTAAAAGTGCCATAAGTTTCCAATACTAAAATGGACCACTTTGGTGAAAGAAGAGAGAAGCACCAAGTATCAGCTGCATGACTAGCTTAGGCATCACTTGTCATTCATACCTGTGAATGGATAACTTCTGTGTCAACAGAGTAGTACGTCTGGCATGCTGTGTTTTCAAATGAAGATCATTCATTTTCATCCTCCATGCTGTTTGATTTTGTTCAGAGCATGGCCCAGTAAAGTTCTTTAGATACTAATGTTGTTGTTTTTGTTACTTGATTACACAGTGCAAGCCCTAGATAGGCAAAGTTCTGGGAATGATGTAAAAGAGTCTATCCGGTCAGAGTCTATATCAGAACTTCATGTTTCTCCTCTCACAAAGAAGAACATTGAAACTTATCAAAAAGAATTTAAATCAGTGCAACAACCATTGCAAGAATTGCGTGTACAGGTTTTTGAAAGTGTATCAGAAAGTTTGACCATGAAGGCTACATCAATTGAAGAAATTAAAGCCGTGCACACCTCCGTCCTTTCTCAAACATCTCAGAGCACCAAAATCTCTATGACAACCTCTCAGGAAAAGAAAGATGTCCCTCCAAAGATTCTCTTGCAACTCAGAGACCTAACTGTGAAATGTGGTGACACTGCTCAGTTCATATGTGCCCTAGAAAATGAATTCTATGAGTTTCTTTGGGCCCACGAAGGTAAAAAGATAGAATTGTCTGAAAAATTGAAGATATCACAAAACGGAAACGTTCTTCTGCTTACAATTCTAAATGCCCAGCTGTCAGATCAAGGACTGTACAGTTGTACTGTGTATAATGACTATGGAGGCACAACAACTTCAGCAATACTAACAGTCAAAGGTGGTTATCTGACTTTTAACATTATCACTTACTTTTTGCAGCTTCATTATAACTGCCCAGAGATCACTCATTTTACCTTTATTATCAGTATTTAATTGAGAAAGCCCTAGTAATAATGCTCTGGGGTTTTTCCTCCACATTTACAGCTCTATTCTATAAGTGACATGTGCAGTACTGGGAAGTTGGTACTGTAACTTTGTGCCTCTTCCCATAAAGTCACAGATGTCTCAGGCTTTTTATTCCTCATATCCTTCATGACATGCAGTGAGATGTAAAGAAAAACAGGCTTGTTGGAATTTTTATATTTTGTTAATTCCTGAAGCAGGAGTTTAAGGAAGAAGAGAAAGCCAGATGCAATTTTGAATTAGACACCAGGTCATTTCTAGCTCCTGCATGTTTCCAACAAATCCAAGATTCTAATTCCAAAGTTAGCAATATAAGTTAATGTACTTGAAAGGATTAATGGGTGCTAGTATTGTGTTACTACAATACTGAAGCATCTTCCACCTTTCACTCCTCCTAATATAGAAGTATTTACTTTTTGCTTAAACTCCTTCTACCTCTTCCTGACCTCCATGTATTAAAATGTTAGTAGTGTTACCACTAGTGAAGACCCAAAAATGTATTATCACCACAGGTGATAGTATTTCTAATGAGTTCAAAGGAATCAAGACCAGAAAACTAAGATGAATAATGAAAAAGGCATTGACCCTGTTGATCTGGCTCTTAATTACTGAAACTTCTTTCTTCACTATAGAGCTGCCAAAAGCACAAATATAGAGCACAAAAGCACAAAATTTTCTAAGGCTCTAAACTGAAAGCAAAGATGTGCTTTTTTTTTAGTCACCATGGATCTAGACTTGGTCCCATGAGAAACCCACAGGCTTAACTGGTACCTAGAATTACCCTAACAGGAATAGAGCTCTTAAATGTGCCGTCACTCATGTTTAATAGCACTGTTTTAGCACTAATATACGGCATATTCTATCAATACTAATTACTGGGTTTTCTCCCCATAATATCCCCATAAGTATAAGGATGTTTTTTATTCCTGCAAAACATCTGACCTAATCCTTTTCCTAACTTTATTCTTACCTAGCAAAAGAAGCACAAGCCAAAGCAGTAACAAAAATTACTCTTGAATCAGATTCTAAAAGCTTTAAAGCAGCCAAAGATTGTCAGTTTAAAGCATCTGAAGTTAAGCAAGAGTCTTCAAAGAAAACCTCAAGCTTGTTTATATCTACATCCCAAAGACCACATGACACTGAGAAGCAAAGAAACAGAGTATACTATCCTGATGTTGTGCCATGTGAAGAGATCACAGAAACTGACGCCAAAGCACCAGAGTTTCTTGAAACTCTGCCTTCAGAAACCACTGTAAAAGAAGGAGATGATGTGTTTCTCTTTTGCATAATGAAAGGTGTGCCTACACCTTGCGTAGTCTGGCTGTGCAATCAGCTGATAGTTGAGGAGTCTGCACTGTGCTCCATAAAACATGATGGGCCACTGTGCAGTTTAAGATTGTTGAAAGTTGGTCAGGACCACGAGGGTATATACAAATGCAGAATAGTTAACCCTGCAGGACAAGCCGAGTGCAGCACCCATCTGAAAGTGACAGGTTGGCAACTGCATGTTCCTTCCAAGTATCAATTCCTCATGCATAGCATCATAATTGCATTCCACTATATTCATTCCCTAGGAGATGATAAAGAATGAGACTATCTCATTAGTCTGTGGATTGTTGAATGTTTTCTTCAGGGATTTATGGCATGATAAAGGCATGTTGTTTTAGGAACTTTCCCCCACCCTGCAAAAAGAAAGCAAATCTTACAGAAAAATATACATTGCAAAAAAGTTTGAAAATATTTGATTACTTTATTCTCAAAATTTATCAAGTGTTTGAATCGTTTGGCATGCATTTATGTGTGTGTGTGTACATGTGGATTTATGTCTATTTGCAAAACAGATTGGACGTTTCTACTATATAAAGTGTTGATTGGGACATTTAACAACTATAGCTCAAAAAATCTTTGTCTTTTTTATTCTAGCTCCTGAAAAAATTGTTCATGAGAAGCTAGAGGAAGAGGTTGAAATGGAAGTGAAAGGTACAATAATTAATGAGAATAATTATTACCAGTAATTAGTAATGCTGTTAAAAGGTTTTATCAGCTTCCATGAAGTGTCTGATGGGGAAAGACACACTATAAAGCATATTGGAACATGTTGCATGTTTGTTTTGATATGCAAAGGGTTACCTGCATTACAAGGTTATTTAAGTTTTAAAATATGTTTAAAACTTCAAATCTATAATTGTGCAGCCATATTTTTAACTTTTACTTCATGCTTTGCAGCTGTTCACAGAGCTCTTATATGTTCAATTTCCTTTTGAATGCATGGAATCGTTTACTTCAGAAGGAAGTTATGCAAATCTTAATTGTATTACTTTTAAACAAGTTAGCAGCCTAACATTAATTGGTTCAATGGACACTACTGGATGGATGGATGGATGGATAGATGAAGTATACTAGAGAGCATTTGTTGTTTAGGTTATGTGAAAGCTACACATTCCCATTGATTCCTCGCACTTTTTTTTACATACATTAATTCATCATTATACATCTCTTACCCTGGCTTGCAGATAGCATACGTGGTTCATGTTGCTTGCTTTTTTCCCCCCGTGCATAACACTGTGAAGTTAGTGGCTGTATTAGTTCGAATAAACGCCTTCTCATTTCATGTTACTTACTTTTTAAAAAATCTATTTCAAACTATTTTTTCAATTGTTTGAACATATCTACAAACAGAGGGGTCAGAAAGGGCGTTTATTCTACTGTCTGCAAGTCAGGTAAGATTTTCTTCTTTGCCACCCAAAGACACACAGCTTTTCCAGGCAACAAAAACATATACGCAGAAGAACATGTTATTTTGAAATTCTTTTTTTGCTTGTTCAAGAAGACATTTCCAGTCTGAAGAAAGAACAGACAACGAACGATTTTCGTGTCAATCTTTAAAACAGAGCAAGGCGTTGCGTTTATTCGAACAAATATGGTGAGTGAATTACTTTTTTTTCCTGGGTGTGTGATGAAATCTGTTGCATGCCCATTTTTTTATTTCAATATATTGCTACTTTTTTACAACCAGGCGGTAGGCAGAGCGTGACATGTTGTAACCCAGTCTCCTCCTCTTGCAGAACAGCACAGCGCGGACTCCGAGGGACGTGGCACAGCGGCGGTGCTGGCTTGCCCCCAGAACCGTAAACCCACCTTCACACAGGGACTGAAGTGTAGGTCTGTCTTGGAGGGGGACCCGGCATTCTTCCGCTGCAAGCTGTTGGCATGCCCAGCGCCGCACATGGCCTGGTTCCACAACAACCGGCCCGTCCTGCAGGACTGCCGCAAGGTCATTCGCACCGAGAGCACGGAGCACACGCACTGCGCCAGCCTGGAGCTGCGGGACGTGCGGGAGCACGACGCTGGCAGCTACAGGGTATTTGCCATCAACAGCGAGGGCTCGGCCGAGTCCACCGCCTCGCTGCTGGTGGCCCGCAGAGGGGAGCGGCGGGGCCCGGCTGCGGCCGGGGGCGCGGAGCGGGTGCGGCAGGGCTGGGGCTGCCTGCTGCAGCAGCGCCGGGAGGAGCGCCTGCGGGTGGTGCTCCGCTGCACCGGCTCCCCCTTTGACAAGGGCCAGGAGGCTGAGCCCGGGGAGCCCTCACCGGCCCGGGGCATGGTACGAACCATCCGTTTCCAGAGCCTGCCGCTGGCGGGGCCGTGCCGCCCCGGGCTGGCGCACGGTAGGGAGCACAGGGCTACGGTGGTTAATGCTGAGGAGCTGCTGGATGAGGAGATCCGCTGGAAGCTGCAGAAGCTGCGGGAAGCAAAGAGGGCGGCACTGAAAAAGAAGCAGGAATTCCTCATGTCCACGCCCCAGGAGGCACCTCCTGGGAAGCTCAGCCCACTTAAGGTGGCTGCCAAAATGGTTGGTTCAAAGCCTCTCACAGTACAGGTAGTGAAGCAATACTCCAGATCCAAGGACCTGGGGGAGAGATGGCAGGTGCAAGGCGGGCTCCTGGAGCCCTGCCCACCCCTCTTTGTACAGGAGATCAAGCCCCAGGAAACTGTTGAGGGACAAAGATGCGCTTTCTCTTGCCTCTTCCACGGCCGCCCGCAGCCCACCGTCACTTGGTACAACAACGACAAGCCCGTGGGGCGCATCCAGGGCACTGCTGTTCACACCACGGGGTGCTGCTCCACACTGACCTTCCCATCTGTGCTCCCTCAGCATGGTGGCACTGTCACCTGTGTGATCTTCAACCCACTGGGCACAGTCAGCACCTCAGCTGGACTCCACGTGAGGCAGCGAATGCCAGCCTATAAGTACATGGAGAAGGAAAAGGAGGAGATGAAAGTGGAGGAAAAGAAAGAGGAGGAGAAGGTGAAGGAGGAAAAAAGGGAGGAAGAGAAGAAGGAAGAGGGGAAAATAAAGAAAGAGGAGGAAGAAGTTGGTCTGGCCTTTGCAGCAGTGAAAGGACTGCCAAGTGCAGTTCCAGACTCAGACTTGCTGTCACTGCCTGTGGAAATCAAAATCACTGCTCCCACTCCCACACCAGAGCAAGACACAGAGATGAGAGAGATCCCACGACTCTCTCCAGAGCAGGCTGCTTCCACCATAAAGCATAAATTCAAGTTTTCATTTGATATGGGAAATGAACCACCCCAAATTATGGCAGAAGCCCCAGCACATATTCGTTGCTGTGAAGGAGAGGAAGTGGTGTTGGAGTGTGCTGTGTCTGGGCAGCCCCCACCAGTTGTGAGCTGGTCCTTGAATGGCCAGAGCATCTCTGACAGTGAGAGACTGAGGTTTGAAGAGGGCAAGAATGGCACATACCGCTTACGCCTTCAAGAGGTGTCTGTCACAGATGCAGGGCGATATTGTTTTGTGGCCACAAACGTGGCTGGAACAGCACAGACTGCCTCTGAGCTGACAGTGCAGCCCAGGGCACCCAAGCTGTATAGCAAGGGTGAAGGCACTGAGGAACTGCCTGCCATGGACCATGCTCTGCACCTCCAAGGCCTCAGCGTACTTGGTAAGGGTGAAGAGGAACAAATTGCATGCCCCAAGGAGGAGGAAGCCCACCTACCCTGGTCCCTGAGGTTGTCTCCACCTCCTGGTGAGCAGTGGGAAGATTGTGAGGAAACACCTCACATCAGGGAAAGTGAGATGGAGGAACCAATGGTGCTGGATATCACGGAAGTTTATGCAAGGCAAGAAATGGGCAATACAGAAGAAAGGGTGAGTTATGCAGATAGTATTTCTGAGATGAGGCAGAACATAGGAAAAGCTGTCTCTGAGGAACACAGCTTTGGAATTGATACCACTGAATCGCATTCTGCTATATCCAGGGAAGGATGTGAATTGGTGGCCAAGGACTCAGGTCACTTTTCTGAGGAGCTGGAGCCTGAAGGAGGCAAGGTGCTACCACATACAGATACTGTGTCCTGGGACATCTTAAAGTCACCATTTATGGAAGTGCAAAGGCAAATACATGCCCCTGAGCAGTCTGCTGTGGCAGGGGACTGTAAGGATTTATCATTTATGGAAGTGCCAGGGCAAATACCTGCCCCTGTGCAGTCTGCTGTGATAGGGGAGTGTAAGGATTTATCATTTATGGAAGTGCAAGAGCAAATACATGCTCCTGAGCAGTCTGCTCTGGCAGGGAAGGGGAAGGATTTATCATTTATGGAAGTGCAAGAGCAAATACATGCTCCTGAGCAGTCTGCTCTGGCAGGGAAGGGGAAGGATTTATCATTTGTGGAAGTGCCAGAACAAATACATGCCCCTGAGCAGTCTGCTCTGGCAAAAGAAGGTAAGGATTTATCATTTGTGGAAGTGCCAGTACAAATACATGCCCCTGTGCAGTCTGCTCTGGCAGGGGAGTGTAAGGATTCATCATTTGTGGAAGTGCAAGAGCAAGCACATGCCCCTGAGCAGTCTGCTTTGGCAGGGGAGTGTAAGGTTTCACAATTTTTCATTCCTGTATCACCTGTGGTGCAAGACGGAAGTGATGTCTGCACAGAGTGTGATGCCCCTGCCAGGGAGGCAGTGACGACTCCTGATGTGCCTCTTGTGGAAGAGCCAAGTGTGCCCCACCTGCAGGACCACATTGCAAGCATCCCCACAAAGGAGGAGTTTGGTTTTTATGAATTCTATGCAAGACAGCAACAGGAGGAACAGGACAAGGAGCAAGAGAGATCAGTTGGTATTGAACAGGGCATTAAAGCTGATGATAATCTTTGTAAAGAAGAAGTGATTGATGATGGTGGTGCTACACACTGGAAAATACAAAGTGACAGGCAAATGCTGCAAGAAATGGAGTCTGATGTATGCAGCCCTTCTTTGAATCTAATCCCCACTCCTCCTGGCATAGAAAACTCAGGTCAGGTTTTTACTGAGAAAGCTGAAATTTGTCTGGAGGAAGTGCATTTCAGAGAGCAGCTGTTGCCCTCTGAGCCTGACACTGAGATAATATTTGATCTGAAGAAGTTTGCAGAGCCTTTTCCAGCTGCAGAGACTGTGCAGACAGAACGGGCACAAACCCCCACAGCACTGGAAAGTGTGGAGGTCATCACTGGGAGCATCTCCCCAGAGCACCAGCATGATGTGCTTGAAGGAGAGATGTCTCTGAGTGAGGAGCTGTGTCAGAGCTACAGGATGCAGCAGGAGGAGGTTGATGCCCAGGAAGAGGAAGAGCCAAGAGAAATCACAACAGCTGATTTGCAAACTCCTAATGGGGACCTTGGCAGTGTCATGATACCTGCTGAAGAAGTTCAGGAGTCAAAGGTGAGTGTCTGTGGAGAGGACTCACTTCAGGAAAAAATGAATGAATTTTTAGTGGAGCCCACACCAGGTTTCCAAAGAGTTCAGGAAACACATGTGTGGGAGAGTGGAGAGCGACTGGAGACCATGGACTCACAAAGTGACAGCTTCATTATGGACTTGAAAAAAGCTGCACATGAAAAGAAACCCCAGGCTGGGCATCAGGCTGAGGAAGATGGTGGTTCTGGGGCAGAAAAGTTCTTTGAGTCAGGAAGGAGCAGCTTCACCTGTGAGATGGAAAGCACAGATTCCTCTGAGGAGATGCTCAGAGACATCCAGCAGGAGCCAAACACAACCAAGGGCTTCTCTTTGGGGAAACTCATACTTGGGTTAGTAATGGATGATCCTGTGGCACAGAAGGAGCAAAGGAAGGAGTCTTGGGACAAGAAGAGGATTCCCACTGAGGAAGCCTCTGAGAATAGCCTGGATGGAGAAGAAATGTGGGAGGATACTTCTGCAGGTCCAGAGCCCAGGGCTGTTCAAATCGCAGAGCTGGAGCCTGATTTGTCCCTGGCCAATTATTTAAGATCCACTGGGATATATGAAACTCCAGCTCTCAAAGGCACAGTTCAGAAGGAGCAGCAAGAAACTATAACTTCACTGGAAGTTGAGGAGGTTACCTTCAGCACGGTTTATGATTATTACAACAACCATCAGGAATTTGCCCGGCCCTTCTCTCCTGAGTCGGAAATGTCTATAGAGCTGGAGAGTGGGAGCAGAGAGGAGTCACCCGATTCAGACCGCTTCTACACACCTCCCTCCTCCGTGGAAATCTTTGAGACTGCTTCATCAGCATCCTACCACACGCCGCTCAGCACACCCGAGCGCTACTCCACACCGTCTGAGGGCTCCGGGTACAGCACACCGCCTGAGCGCTACTCCACACCGTCCGAGGGCTCCGTGTATAGCATGGCCCTGGAGCACTACTCCTCACCTTTTGAGAGTTCAAAATGCAACACACCCTCAGAGCAGTATTTCACACCTTTTGAGGGACCCTACTCTGCATCAGGGGACAGCACGCCACCAGAACGCTACCGGACACCCACTGGGGAGTATATGGATGCCCTGACCATGCTCCCCCTCTGTGAGAGGAGGGAGAGGAGGCATCAGCCTCCAGACCAGCCCCAGTCAAATGGGTTTATGACCCCCTGTGAAGCCCTGGAGCCATCAGGCAGGGACATGCCACCAGCATTCCTCAAGGCATTGAGCGGCAGGAGGTTGTATGAGGGCAGCACACTGATGTTTATGGCTGAGGTGGTGGGAGTGCCCAAGCCAGGAGTGAAGTGGTATCATAATAAGTCTCTGCTGGAGCTGGATGAGAGAGTGCAAATAGAAAAGGATGGGGACAAATATGTTCTGGAAATCACTAATGTCCAGAAAGCTGATGAAGGACAGTATCTGTGCCATGCAGTGAACATTGTTGGGGAAGCTAAAAGTATTGCAGAGGTGGAAGTTTTGCCTGAAGATGGACGGTCACTGGCACTGCCACCCCCTGTCACCCACCAGCATGTTATACACTTTGACATGGAGCAAAGCACGTCTTCAAGGTCCCCTTCACCACAGGAAATCCTCCTGGAAGTTGAGCTGGATGAAAATGAAGTGAAAGAGTTTGAGAAGCAGGTCAAAATCATAACCAGCCCTGAGTTTAGCCCAGACAAGAAGAGCATGGTGGTTTCCCTAGATGTACTTCCACTTGCCTTGTTAGAACAAGCTGCAGGCTTGGCAGCAGGGGATAATGAGGATGTGAAAATTGATTTCCAAGTAACTGAAATGCCTCCACGCTTTGCTGTGCCCGTTACAGATATCAAGGTGACAGAAGGCTTGGATGCAGTCTTTGAGTGTGTTGTAACAGGTACTCCTGTCCCAGTAGTTCAGTGGTTCAGAGGTGACACATGTGCGACACCCGGCACAGGGAAGTATGTTGTGAGTCAGAAGGAGGGACTACACAGTCTGAAGATTAAAACTGTAGGACCTTCTGATAGTGGCTTGTATCGCTGTCAGGCAATTAACAGGCTGGGAGAAGCAACGTGCAAAGGCTCCCTTGTGGTCATGGCTCAGCAGGAAGCAAATGCAGTGAGCAGGGAGACAGTCACAGGCTGTGAACCACACAGGCCCCAGAAGTGTGACTTGCTCTTGAGTACAACTGTGAGCCCAGGTGACCAGTCAGAAATAGAGCTGGAATTTGAGTTTGAACCACACAGAGACGACTCAGAAAAAGCAATCCAACTGCTTGCAGTGACTCAACAAGAGCAGGAAGTGGAAGGGGAGAAGCGTGTCAACATTAGTTTTGATGTGTTTGCAGAGCCATCCGAAGAGGAACGGGTTGAGTTTAGGGCAGAGGACTCAGAGAGCTGCAGCTTTGAGTTCCAGGTCACAGAAGCTCCTCCCAGATTTGTGAGGCTCATTTCTGACTACAGTACATTTGTAGGTGCCTCAGTGTCCTTCCAGTGTCTTGTGACTGGTTCCCCCTGTCCCAGTGTCCGCTGGTACAAGGATGGGGTGTTGTTGGAAGGGGATAGGTACTGTGCACAGGAAGAGCAGGACGGCTTGCACAGTCTTACCATTGAAAACCTGATGCAGAGTGACAGTGGGCAGTACAAATGTATAGCTACTAACAGGGCAGGAACTGCTGAGACTTGTGCTGTGTTAACATTATACTGAATTTCCATAATTTATTTCAGAGTCTGTCTTGAAATACCAAGTGTTTTTATGGTGTTGTTCACTGCAGGTAAAAATGCAGCACTCATTTTAGGGGCATTGTTTTCATCTCGTTAAGGATGAAAACCACTCTGTGGGCATATTTGTATTTCACTTACATTTGCCTTCTTTGGGGAATTTAAGTGAGATTTAATCCATGCATAGATTGTGTGCACACTTTCTGCACTGAGGGATATTTCAGACTCCTTCTACGTTACTTGCTCATTCTTGTAAAGATGTTTTAATTGACACTCCTTTGCATAGGACTAATTTTTTTGTATAATGTACATACACCTGTTTGTCTGTAACAGTGCAATCACTATTACTTTATGTAGGCTAGAAATCACCTGAAAATGTAGACACCGTCTTTTTCTGGTGACCTAAAGGTATGGAACACTGACTTATGCTTGCTGTTTAATTTGGGTATAGTTCTGTTAAAGAACTCCTTAAATTGGTATTCCCCCTTCTCACAATGTTGTGTCAGAACATGATTCAAATCCTGTTTATGGTCTCTATCACTGCAAAATTCTTACATCTATGAGCCTCTTTCATGGAATTAAATGCCTTTTTTAAGTCAATGAAATTATGCTGTTGCAAAGAAAAGCAGAGCAATGGGAAGAAAAGTGAAGAATTTGAACTAGTAGAGACTGGACAGGATTTTCTTCTCTATTACCAAGTAATAAACATGAAAGCATATTTTGTACTGTATTTTTAGATGTTAAAGGGAAAGGAGAAAGGGAGCATAATAATAACAAATCAATTACGTTACTGTAAATTCATTAAAATAATTTTGGTTGTCCCTGTATTCCAGTGTCATTCATAAAAAATGCATAGTAGTAAAAAAATAAGATATTTTTATGCAGTATTCTTGTTTCACATTAGAACTGCATCTCTATCTATTCCTTTTTTCTTTCTCTCTTTTTTTTTATTATTAAGAACAGTTAGGTGTGCTATGTATCGAGATGACCAGAAATAAGGGGAATATATTCAGTTGTTATGTGTGGCATTTTTTCAGCACAGGAGATTTTTTCATAAATGTTCTCAATGTGAATAGATAATTTTATATTTAAAGTAATGCTAATATTTAGGAGGAATCAGCAGTAGCTGACATAATTAAATCAGAATTAAATCTGTCCTACATAAACAATAATAAATTCATTAAGAAAAATCTGTTAAATGGAGGAAAGTTACTAATTAATGTTTCTCAGAAACTAAATTACTCTCTAATGCACATACCAACTTTCCAGTCACCTATATGTCAAGATGAGATCTTGAGTTCAAGATCCCTAAGCAAAAATTAGTTTTACTTTATTTACTTGTTATTGAGATTCTTCCAGTTATTTACAAATTGCTGTCAGTTGCCTTACAAACAGCTTTAAGCAGAGTGGTGACTTTAAGCATAAAAACTATAGTATGTTTAGTTATGTTCATACCATTTCTTATTTCTGAGTTTGATGTGTCCTCACAGTGAGACCACCATGTCTCAAAAAATCCGTTGTCTCGTGAGACTATCCCATCACTCACATGGGATACTAATTTTTGTTCAAAAGATTCACCTTGCCCAATCATGTTGCCTGATAAAAATTAAAATCAGGAGTGGCAATTTCTAATAACCCAGTACCCAGGTAAAATGACTGAAGTGTTTAGGCTAATGCAAATATGGCACTTCAGTGTCTTCTCAGTCATGACCTTGATAAACATTTAAGATTTGTATATTAAAAGGCAGAGGTAATTGTGCTTTCTGACAGGTAATGGTGGTAGGAAAGAGAAGCATGACTGTCTGACCCAATGTTGTGCTGGGAAAGAATTACTCCATGATGTGTCCTTAATCCATTCCTTGTGTAGATGTGTAGCACTAACTGGTTCATTAGACAGCAGAGGTCCTTAGGGAGGTTGGCACGAATTGTCTGATGTTCTATGTCAGCTGTGATGCAAGGGGTCTTTTAGTTCCAAAGTCAGAGAGGTCAGAGGCCCTTTGATTAGGTCCTGCGCAATTGTGAAGTGTGTTTATTTTGCATGTATATATGAATATTTTTAGAAGAAAGAGGCCCATAACTTGGTTTTGGAGCCATAAACCACACAGGTCCAAGTTCATATTCACATCTGGAATATATGGCCAAGCATCTTTATCTCTACCCATGTAGTGGTGTTTGTGGTTTATGTAAATTTACAAGTCTTGGTTTAAGTTTCTTACATTAGCCAGGAGCACCTGGTTCACCTAAGCTACAGTTATTAAATGTGGAGTAATCCTAGGTTTGAATGAACTTAGTCTGGGACAACTGGTATAGCTTGACTGTCTCTTTTCAAAATTTTGTGGTTTTCGTAGGAATCGAAAAGCTCACAATTTTATTTTCAGATTTAATGTTGTCTTCATTTCTACAAAACAAGTATCTTAAAAAAAGAAATATGTCTATTTGACTTCAATGTATATTGAATGTCAACGTGTATGGTTAATTTGTGAAATAAATATGAAATTATTTAACTCCATTGCTTCTTGTACTTTATTCATTCTACAAACATATCTAAAATAGGAAGAAGTATCTGTATAGTTCTTCTCTCATAAATATCCAGGAACACAAAAAAGTGCATTAGTTTTTGCCACACTCCTGTGTATAAAGCATTCTCCTGTGCTAACATGGGTTTCACTCTGCAATTTTTATATATTTTATTTTATTTTATTTTTATATTTTATTGGCCCAATTCTGCCACCCATTCTCAAATTTATTTGCACGATTTGTTGCTGTTTTAACAAGGTTGGTAAGTAACGCTGAAGGACTGCTGTAATTTTTTTTTGTTAAGCATTTCTTCTCTGCAGTTAATCATTGCATGCACTGTGCTATGCCATTTCTATTATGGCATTTGTGGCAAAACTAATACTTACTAAAACCAATGAGAAAGAATTGGGTGACAGAGTTGTTCTTTTTTATATTTGTTGTTGGAGTGCAGCAAAAATTCTTATCTCTCAATGAGTTTTAAAACTGAAGACTGTAATTGAGAAACTTCTCAGTTACAGTGCCTAGAGACATTACAATGTCTAGAGTCACTCACACTTTTATTCTTTTTAAAAAACTCTTATATCTGTCAAATACTCTGGGCCTTTACTGATGAAACTTGAATCAGTGAGGACAACGGTATTTGATTTCCACAGGTTTTCCTTGCTTTGTGCTTTTCATGAATTTTTCCATTTGTGGAATTTCCATATTTCACTGATGTTTCTAGTGTCACATGTGAGCAGAGATGTTCTTGCCTCTGTTTCCTCTCATTTTAAGCTACTATTGGAAGTAAAGTTGTCTAATGCATATATCTATAAATTCAAAAAGGCAAGAAAACAAAAAATCTTAAAAGTCTGTTCTCTTTTTCTCTGACATTGTGGGAGTTTTAATATGCCACATCTTGACAGGGTGGAGTTCAAAAGCAGAGATTTAAATCAATTATATTAAATCAAGGGTTTAGACTTGTGATATTTGTAATAATGATGCTGTAAACTTAAGGATCTAATGACAAAATCAGGACAAAACTGTTAAGGTAGAGGTGATCTTTTGGTGTGGTAGACAAAAGATAGAGTTTAACGAGATGAACTATGCATCTAAAGAAAGGTTAGTGTGCTGAAAAGATTGTGGGTCTGTTGGTTGGTTTGGTGGGGAGGGGGTGGGATTCAATCCTAATTGTGGCATTCTGGGGTTTTTTTTGTTGGTGTTTTGAATTATATCAGGGTCTTAGCACTATTCTGCTGTACTTGTTTGCGTAGGTGTACATACAAATATGTATGACGTGTACCACTTTAGTTATATCTGTGAAATGCATCAGTGTTGCTTGATTGTTACTTGCACAGTGCACCCTGGCGGGATATGCCTAACCCATACTGTGATGTCAGGTTTAAAGACACACCCGTCCTGATCAAGATAGGAAATTCTTAAGCAACCTGACAACACAGCATGTCTTACTTATTTTGGCAGGCGTGACAGCAAGGAGACAACACAGACCTCCTGTTCGTTGCTGGCTGCTCTATAGTATTGAGAAAGCCTCCAGCTATAGAAAAATAGATGGCCTAACACTGTGTATTGCTATCTACGAGTGTTCTCATAGATACTCTAGTAAAACTAAACACTTTTTTTCCATACAGACATCACTAGGTCTCTTATTGCCTCTTCTGAGGAAGGAAGAAATGAAGGCTACAGCATCGGCCTTCAGTTGCCTGATAGAGAGAAAACACTTGAATTTGAGCCTGGAAAACCAGTTTATATCAGCAAAGGGAAGATGAAAATTGAGCAAGAGGGCAAAGCCCCTGTTTTCCTCAAACAGGTCTCAGACATTGCAGTCTGGCAGGGAGATGTAGCTAGGCTCTCTGTTACTGTTACTGGCAGCCCCACACCCAAAATCCAGTGGTTTTTCAACAGTAGAAAGCTAACCCCATGCATGGACTGTAAGTTAGTATTTGCTGGCAATGACCACAGCCTCATCCTCCCATATGCAGGAGTGCAGGATGCGGGTGAGTATCTGTGCGTGGCCAGTAATGAACACGGTGAGATCAGCTGCAGCGCCCAGCTCCATGTGCGCCAGAGGCAGCCGGGATTGCCCTGCTTTTCCAGGGAGAGGCAGCCGGGATTGCCCTGCTTTTCCAGGGAGCCGGACAGCGTGCAGTGTGCACCGGGCTCCACGGCAGTCTTTGAGTACACTGTGCTGGGGAAGCCGTGCCCCGACGTGCTGTGGTCCAAGGGCAGCGAGCGGCTCTTCTCTGATGCTCGTCGCTCCATTGCTCAGCACCCTGACGGCTCGGGCTCTCTGACAGTGTGGGACTGTGTGGAAGAGGACACTGGGCTCTACACGTGCAGGGCCGTGAGTGCCCTGGGTGAGGCCACATGCTCTGCTGAGCTCCTTGTGTTGCGCCAGGAGCGCGCTGTGTGCAGGCAGAGCCAGGCCTTGCAGCACTCTGCAGAGGCAGAGGAGAAAAGCCCTCTTTTCTTCGAGGAGGCTGGTGAGCTTCCTGCAATAGAAGAAGCATTCAGTCTTGAGCCCATGAGAGAGCCTTCAACCCTCCTTCAGCACCAGATGAGCCAGGCAGTGTGCGTGATGCCCAGGGAGGGCGTCTTGCCTGGCCTGCCACCAGCCTGTCTGGCAGCGCAGAGTGTTGAAGAGATGCTCACCCAGGCGGCCACAATACAAGAGAGCAGCGGGCTTCTGGCAGAGCCTCTAGAAACCCTCCCTGCTGGCCCCCAGGGTGTGGTGCCTGCAGCAGTGATGGAGACAAAACTGCCAGGCTGCCTTGGGACTGTAGCTGCACAGATACTTATGCCCAAAGAGGAAATCATGCCCAAGGCAGCAGAGCAACTGGCTGCTCTGAAGAGAGAGGCTTCTCAAACCCTTCTACAGGTGTCATGCACCACTGAGAGCCATGTCATGGATGGTGACCAAATCCAGATCCTTGAGGGCTGTCAAACAGCACAAGGTGAGCTGAAGGCTGAACCAAGATTTCTCTCTGAATTGGCCTTCACTGGGGGCCAAGCTGTCCCCCTGAAGAACATTTCTTTCCTGGAAACAGCAAAGGAAGAGTTTGCTGCAAGAATACACGAGGGACAGGCTGTGAGATTTCCCTTGCTGCTGGAAGAAAACCAGTCCATGGAGGAAGAACATGTTGATCTTTCCAAGCCACTTAAGCAGTGGCAGAGGACAGAGAGACAATCCCATGAAACAATGTACTCTCCTGAGCTCCAACCAAGCCAAGTCCTCAACAAAGACAGTGAGCTCACTGCTCTGGTTCCCAAGAGCTGCAGCTTAGACATAAAGTCTCAAATCAGAAATGCATTGAAAGCTGCAGTGCTAAGTGGGGAAAACCTCTTGTTTTCAGAATGGTTGGCTGATAAGGAAGATGTTAAAGTACAGGCAATAAACATCACCAAGGGGAATACACATACCTTGTGCACATATGTTGTGACCACAGGAGGATGCAGTCCCATAGAAATTCAAGTCTCCTTGAGAGAAGTGAACATTCAGACAGCTGACCAGAAAACAGTCTTGAAGGAAGTTTTCTATTCCTTTCTTTGTGAAGATGAATATTCCCTGACGGGTGAAAAATCCCAAGCATTGCCATTCTCTGCCAGTCCACTTCTCTCAGGAGAATCCTATGATGAAATCTTTGAGCTGGATCTCCAGCAGGCTGAGAGGACTATGGAGGCAGAAATACAACTGGAACACCCTTTGTCTGCGCAAGTAATCAAGGCTGAGCATGGTCTAATCAAGGATGTGGGTGCAGCTGTAGCCACTGCTTATGTAGCCTCTGCAGATGGTCTTACAGAGACACCCACAGAAATACTGAAAAGAAAAGAGAAAATGGAAGAAAAATGCGAGGAAGAGGGCAGAGAGGGTCTGGAAACTAGAGGCCTGGAAAGTAGAGCAGGAAAGCAAGAGGATGAGGGCAAAGAAGGTTATCCCATCATACACAGCAAACTGGTTGACACTGTTGTGGAGGAAGAGGAGAGTGTCAGGCTGGTGTCTGTCATAACAAATGTCAGAGAGGTGAACTGGTACTTTGAGGGTAAACTGGTTTCTTCAGGGAACAAATTCAAGTGTTTGCAAGATCAGGACACATACACACTAGTAATAAGCAAAGTGTGCGGGGAGATTCACCAAGGAGAGTACACCTGTGAGGCGCTGAATCAAGGTGGAAAAAGAGCAACAGCAGCAAAACTCACAGTTGTTAAAAGAGGTTGGATTATGGGGATAAAATAATCTTTTTAATGCACTGCTCTACTAATGAACCTCCCCTACTATGTGCATCTTTGGACAGAGATACAATATTAATACCATCATTCCACTAATCAGAGGGTCCGCTTTCTCTCTGGATTGATGGTCTCCTTTTACCACATTGCAAGGTCTCTCACTTCCATTACCCCAGTCTTTGGTCAGGAACTTTTTTGTTTCATTGCACTAGCATGTTCAGGACAAGGCTGTATCTCAATCCCAACCATTTCTCCTATTATTGCCAGAGAAGTGGATCTACTCTTCCCATTTTGCTCACTGCTGCACCCTCTCTCACTCCTTAGAGTCATTGCACTTCTCATTCACGCCACAATTTCTCACAAGTCCAGAATAGATTACTATATATTTTTATCCTATTGCTATTGTGCATTGCTATGTCACTTTGTTTTTCCAGTATCACCACTGTTTCCTGATGTCATTATGCACTGTCAGACTGTCTGTCCACTGAGTCTAGTACTGCTTTCATTTCTTACAGATATTTTTTCTTTTACAGTCACTTTATGTGAATTGCAAGTATGTCACTTTTTTTTTTTTTTTTTTTTTCCAGTCAGTCACTTAATTTCAGAAAGTCAGCAGGCAATGTTTTGAGTTACTCTCTGCTTCTAATTTCAGTTGCACCGATCCTGAGGAGGAGGCTTGAACCCTTGGAAGTGGCTGTAAATCATGTGGCCAAGTTTACCTGTGAGGTGGAGATGGCTCCCAATGTCAAGTTCCAGTGGTACAAAGCCGGACGAGAGATATATGATGGGGACAAATACTCCATTCGCACCTCCAACTACCTCTCCACACTGGAGATCCCGAGGCCTCAAGTTGTTGACTGTGGGGAATATAGCTGTAAGGCTTCCAACCAGCATGGCAGTGTAAGCTCCACAGCTGTTTTAACAGTAACTGGTAAGTACAGACATTCAAACACTTCTCCTTTTCCATAAAATACCTTGGTGTATTATAATGCTTTCACTGCTCTACTTGCACATGTTTATGGTAGCAATCTTGGTTGCCATCATAATACATAATCCATACCTAATTATGGCAGGCACAAGCATAGAAAAGGAATAACTTTTGAGAATGCTGCTTTTGGGGGCTTTCTGTATGAAGAGACGGGAATCAATGAGAAAATGCTTCAGAGGGAAAGAAAGAAGGGGGAAAGAGAGCAGGAAGAAACAGCATGGGATTGCTTTGTGAATTCATTCTTGAAGAAGGTTTATTTCACAAGAAACACTTTTAAATCTGATTTCTTGATGTAATAGTCACTGTGTGATTATCCTAGCACCCTAAATTTATTCTGCAACTAAACTTGCGACGCACGTTATGCAGATGTGAATTTCAAAAGAAACACTTTTAAATCTGATTTCTTGATGTAATAGTCACTGTGTGATTATCCTAGCACCCTAAATTTATCCTGCAACTATACTTGCGATGCAGGTTATGCAGATCTGCATACCTGAACATCTTTGTGCAGTGGCCAAAGGGGAACTCTGTGACTGGGGAAATAGATCTTCTTAAATAAAAGGGGTTTAAAAGGTTTAAATTTGCAAATCTTTTGTCTACTGAGAGCTATACAGTGGAGTTTTTTCTTTAAAGAAAGAAACAAACAAAAAACCATCATCTTTTGGGGGTTTCTTTTATGATGGCTCTTTTTACTCTGACTTTTCTCTTTCTGGGAGGAGTCCTTATATGTCTTTGCTAAGTGCTAGGTGCTAGAGACTAGAAAAAGGTGCATGAATAGTGAAATGTATGCAAACTTGCCCATCTTGAGAGAACAGTGAGCAAATATGTCAGTCTTGAGGGAGGAATTTAGGGCTTTTAGTTTATTTTCCTTTAGTTCATAAATTGCTCCAGAGATTCAAAATGCCTTCAAGCTCTGGAGCAATACATAGACTGAAGAAGTACAAAGCCAAAAGCCAAAATTTATCATCTTTAGCACCTCTTATCTCCTTCACTGCTGTTTTCTTTTGCTTAAGAGTATTCAGTGATAAGCTGGCCTCTCTTGCTCTTTGTCTCTGGCAAATGTGGCTCAGTTCCTCACCTCTTGATAACACTGAACCCCTTTGTTTTGCAGAGGCATTTCCGCCAACGTTTCTTACCAGACCTGAACCTATTACTACTTTTGTTGGCAAAAGTGCCAAGTTCCTGTGTACTGTTTCGGGCACTCCAGTCATTGACATCACCTGGCAGAAAGATGGAACAACTATTTCACCTTCAGACCACCACAAGATCTCCAAAGTGGAAAATAAACATGCTTTAGAAATTTCCCTTCTTACCACTAGTGACAGAGGGGTTTACACTTGCAAAGCTTCCAACAAGTTTGGGGCTGATATTTGCCAGACTGAAATGGTCATTATAGACAAGCCCCACTTCATTAAAGATTTGCAGTCAGTACAGTCAGCAGTTAATAAAAAAATACGCCTTGAATGTCAGGTAGATGAAGATAGGAAAGTAACTGTAGGGTGGACAAAGGATGGAAACAAAATCCCTCCAGGCAAAGACTATAAGATTTACTTTGAAGACAAAATAGCCTCACTTGAGATTCCTCTGGCTAAGGTCAAGGACTCAGGCCACTATGTGTGTACTGCTTCA
Source organism: Pyrgilauda ruficollis (assembly GCF_017590135.1). NCBI lineage: Eukaryota > Metazoa > Chordata > Aves > Passeriformes > Passeridae > Pyrgilauda > Pyrgilauda ruficollis. The sequence continues at coordinate 20,883,308 of NW_024524377.1, read as the reverse complement.
AATGAGGCAGGAAGCAGCTCCTCTTCTGCCAGCGTCACAGTCAGAGGTAAGATAGTTCTATGCCCCTTTACCTTTCATCTTCTTGGGTTCCCCATTTCTGCTTTCACAGGCAAAAGACTTCTTTGGGCTGAAATTACGCTGTGAATTCTTCTCAGACCTGCCACCTGGTCCATTCCCTGTAAAGTCTTTTCCCCTGCTGCCTTACAGTGCACCATGTGTTACTTCAATATTTCTTACACCAGAGGAAATCAAGAATTGCTCCTGCCTGCAGGGGAGAGATGGATGAAGAAGGAAAGCAAAACCACAGAAACTGCAGCTCAGCAAAGATTATGCTGATCTCTTGTGAAGCTGTATTTTGTTCTTGCTCTGGGAAGAAATCTTTCATAGCTTTATGTTACAGCTTTCTTTCCTTTCCCCCCTTTCCTCTTCCCCTTCCCCTTTTTACTGTCTTTTCCCCTCTCTTCCCTTTTCTTCCCATTTTCAGAACCGCCATCCTTTGTGAAGAAGGTCGATCCATCTTATTTACTGACCCCAGGAGACTCTGCACGCCTTCAATGCAAAATCAAAGGATCTCCTGAAATCCAGGTTACTTGGTTCAAGAACAATAAGGAAATCCATGAAAGTAACACACACAGGATGTCCTTTGTCAATTCTGTGGCTGTGTTAGATATTTTGGAAATGAAAGTTGATGACACTGGGACCTACTCATGTGAAGCTGTCAACGAGGTTGGAAGTGACAGTTGCACCACAGAAGTGGTTGTCAAAGGTCTGTCCTTCTTGCTGCTGCCAGTCACATTCTTGAGAAAAACCTTCCTTCCTTTTTTTTTTTTTTTTTTTTTTTGGCATGGTTGACTAATTCTTTCTTACTACTTTTATAGAGCCTCCATCTTTCATCCGAACACTTGAACCTGCAGAGCTAGTGAAGGGAACAAACCCCATTCTTCAGTGTGAGGTTGCTGGCACTGGACCCTTTGAAATTAGCTGGTACAAAGACAAGAAGCAGATTCGCAGTAGTAAAAAATACAGGCTGACCTCTCAGAAGGCTGTTATTTCTTTGGAGGTCTCCTCATTTAATAGTGCGGATGTTGGTGAATACGAGTGTGTGATAGCTAATGAAGTCGGGAAGTGCATGTGCAGTGCCACATACATCTTGAAAGGTCAGTGGGAGAGAGAAAACTCCATTTCCTGAAGGGATTGGCAAAAACCTCTTATTTCATAAAATATCTTTTCTTTGGATTTGTGGGAGGCTGGGGAGACTGGGGACAAGAATATCTTCTTCTCTTAAAACTCTGTGTGTATCTTATCTGGCATCAAACCTGTGAATTTGAAGAACATTGAGATTAATGGGCCATTAGCTCCAAGCTGGAGAAAGCGCTTTGCCAACTTGCCTGCTCTTTTGCTGAATTGTGACATGTACTGCACATACTGTCTTGCAAAACTGTCTTTAAGTAGCAGATTTTATGTGATGATGTAATAGTAGATGAGTATTTTTTTCTTGTCTCTCTTCTTTGAACTAGAACCACCATCTTTTGTTAAGAAAATCGAAAATGTGACAGCTCTGGCTGGAGATAGTGTTACATTACAGGCTGTGGTGAAAGGGTCAGAGCCTATTTCTGTGACATGGATGAAGGGCAAAGACATTATTAAAGATGATAACAATGTGAGAGTGACATTTGATCATGGTCTAGCAACACTGCAAATCACCGGAGTCCAGCTGAGCTCTGGTGGCAAATACACCTGCGTGGCTGAGAATGATGCAGGAAGTCAGTCCTGCTTTGGTGAACTAGCAGTGAAAGGTCAGTGGAGAAGTGCTGTGATCCCTGCAGTCTCCCACCTGAGAGGAGGAGAAATTTCCTTTTGTCCTTAACACCAGTTGTTTAATTCTGTTGTAGAACCTGCCAAAATAATTGAAAAAGCTGAAATGATCCAGGTTACAGCTGGGGAGCCAGCTGTTTTGGAGTACACTGTCACAGGCACTCCAGAGCTGAAAACCAAATGGTTCAAAGATGGAAGGCCACTACCTGCCAGCAAAAAATACAGGATCAGCTTCAAAAATAACATTGCCCAGCTCAAGTTTTATGCCACTGAAATGCAGGACAGTGGTGAATACACCTTTGAGATATCCAATGATGTGGGCTTCAGCTCTTGTACTACCAGCTTCACTGTGCTAGGTTGGTACTGCCTCTTTGCAGAGAGCCCTGTTGCTCTGCTCTGTGCCTAACAGAGCCAGAAGCAGAACAGTACTCCTGTTTTGCTCATGAATTTCTTTCTGTCATTTTTTTCACTCTCAACAGATCGCACTCTCCCTCCATTCTTTACTAAACCACTGAAGAATATTGACAGCATCATTAGCGCCTCGTGCCGCCTAGACTGCAAAATTTCAGGCTCTCTCCCAATGACTGTCTCATGGTTTAAGCAGGATATTGAGATCACTTCAAGTGCCAAGTATACAGTACACTTTGCAGAAGGCTCAGCATCTCTGGAAATAAAACACCTAGATGCAAATGATGCTGGGGTCTACATTTGCAGAGCCAGAAACTCTGCTGGTAGCAAAGAGAGCAGTAGCACTTTGTTTATAAAAGGTTTGGCAATTTGTTTCACTTTTCTTGGAATTTTGCTTATCTTGTGATACTTTTCTTTCCCAAAATACAAGCCCTCTCTTACTCTGCATTTTTTCCTTTCGACACAATCCAGAGCCGCCCAGCTTCACTGTAGAACCAGAGTCTCAAGATGTATTGCCTGCATCAACTGTACATTTCAAAGGAATGTTTAAAGGCACAACACCACTGACAGTGAAATGGTTTAAAGGTGATACTGAGCTGGTGACAGGAGGAGCCTGCTACATTATGACAGAAGCATTAGCAAGTTACTTGGAGCTTTATGCAGTCAAACCGACTGACTCTGGAAAATACACCTGCAAAGTCTCCAACGTAGCTGGTTCAGTAACATGCAGTGCAAACTTATTTGTGAAAGGTTTGCGTTCTTACTCTTATTTAAAAGTCTAGCTGCTGGATGAACACAGCAGCACTCTTTCTTGTGTTCTTTGTCCTGAACACTCTTCTTAAATCCACAGAACCTGCTGCCTTTAAGGAGAAGCTAGAGCCGACTCATCTCATAAAGAAAGGTGGATACGCTGAACTGACCTGTGAAGTCACTGGTACTCCTGAGATTAAAATCACATGGTTCAAGGATGATAGAGAACTAAAAGAGAGTGACAAATACAGGATATCTTTTGCAAAATCTTTGGCAATACTCCGTGTTTCAGAGGTTGATACTGAAGACAGTGGGGAATACATTTGCGAAGCCAAAAATGACGCTGGAAAAGATATCTGCAGTAGTGTTGTTACAGTCAAAGGTGTGTGTGACATCCAGCCACACAGTTTGTATCTTTAGACTCAGTACAGTGGTACCGGCTTCAAAAGTATGATTAATGCAAATTGCACTTTCTTTTTCACACTGTAGAGTCACCTTATTTTAGCAAGGAGTTTCAATCCATGGAAGTCTTGAAGGATTCTGATGTGGTTTTGGAGTGTGAGGTGCTTGGCACGCCTCCCTTTGAAGTGTTCTGGGTGAAAGATGATAAACCCGTGCGGAGCAGTAAGAAGCACAGAATTAGCATTGAGAAATCTTTGATTAGCCTCCACGTTTTCAGGTTTGATGCTTCTGATGTTGGGGAGTATCAGTGTAGAGTAACAAATGATGTTGGGAGCTGCCTCTGCCGTTCAGAGGTCACACTGAAAGGTTAGTGCAAGGTGCAGAACACCACTAGAATGCTTTTATCACAGTGTGGTTTTCTATGCCACACTGTTTGTTACACACTAGACTTGTACTTACATGCCCACTTTCTTCCTGCCAGAGCCTCCGCAGTTTTTGAAGAAGATAGAAAACATTAGCTCCCTTCGAGGGGGAACGGTTGTGTTTCAGGCTGCTATTAAAGGTTCCTTGCCCATCACTGTGTCCTGGTTGAAAGACAATGATGAAGTGATTGAAGACAACAATATCAAAATGACCTTTGTGAACAATGTTGCCACTCTTATGGTGAGATCTATTGAGCTGAAACATGATGGGAAATATTTCTGTCAGGCTAAAAATGAGGCAGGAATTCAGAGGTGTTCTGCTCTGCTGACTGTCAAAGGTTGGTCTTACCCTGAAGGCTTGCAATGATCTGGGACAGTTCCCTTGTGGTTTTCACAGATGTACTTAACACTCTATTTCCTTGTTTACAACAGAACCTGCTACAATTGTGGACAAGGCTGTGTCAATAGATGTGACTGAGGGAGACCCAGCAACCTTGCAGTGTAAATTTTCAGGAACAAAACCTATTACAGCCAAATGGTTCAAAGATGGCAAGGAACTGACATTGGGCCCAAAATACAAGATCAGTGTTACAGATACTGTCTCAGTCTTAAAGGTGCTTTATGCAGATAAGAAAGACAGTGGAGAATACATTTTTGAGGTTCAAAATGACGTTGGGAGCAGTAGCTGTTCTGCCAGCATAAATGTCCTAGGTGTGTATGGGCTTTCTCTTATTGTTGCTTTGAGATACCAAATCTTTTCTCCTGAGCTGACATCTGCCACAATCACGGTTGAATTTTTATATTTTGTCTTTTTACTCTGTCTTGGATAGATCTCATTATACCACCTAAATTCACCAAAAAACTCAAGAAAATGGACAGCATTAAGGGGTCTTTTGTCCACCTGGAGTGCATAGTGTCTGGTTCGCATCCTATAAGTATTCAGTGGTATAAGGATGGCCAAGAAATAACAGCAAGTGAAAAGCACAAATACTCTTTCCATGATAATACTGCATTTCTGGAAATAAATAAACTGGAAGGCACAGACAGTGGCTCTTACACTTGTGAAGCAACAAATAAAGCAGGAAGCAGCCAGTGCAGCGGGTTCTTAACAGTAAAAGGTTTGAGTTCCTTCTTTGTCTTCTGTTAGGTCTCTCATACATAGCTTTGGATTTCCCCATCTCAGAGTAATCCCCTTTCTTCCTTTTTGCATGTTATAGAGCCGCCATATTTTGTGGAAAAACCCCAGTCTCAAGAGGTTGTGCCCAATGCTAGGGTTCAGTTCAAAGCACTGGTGAAAGGGTCTACTCCTCTGCAGATAAAGTGGTTTAAAGACAGCCAGGAGCTCCTCTCTGGAGCCAGTCGATCTGTCTGGAAGGATGACACTTCTAGTGTTCTGGAGCTCTTCTCAGCCAGGACATCTGATTCTGGGAGCTACACTTGTCAGATAAGCAATGACGTGGGGACTGCAACCTGCAAAGCAACTCTGTTTGTAAAAGGTGTGCAACCCAATTTTCTAATTTCTTTTGTTCTGATTTTTCTGTGCAGTTTTGGTGGGAAGGGGAGAAAGCCTTTTAGCCTTTTTTTTTCTTTAAATTCTGGGGGGTTTTTATTTCTACCTTGAATATTATAAAACCTCGACTTCTCTGTCCATCTTCTAGAGCCCCCCAGATTTATTCAGATGCCAACTTCTGTACTAGCTTTGCGTGAAGGACAGTCCACCACTTTTGAGTGCCAGGTAGTAGGCACGCCAGAGATCCACATTACATGGTACCTGGATGGAATTGAAGTGACTGATCAAGCTAAGTACGGAATCTCCTTCATAGATGGTTTAGCCACTTTGAGAGTCACTCAAGCCAGAGTGGCAGATAGTGGGATTTATGTTTGTGAAGCCCACAATGATGCAGGTAGTGAGAGCTGCAGCGTCGAGCTGAAAGTAAAAGGTTGGTTTTGAGCATCTTGTCATCTCTGCCACATATCTGGGGTGAGGAAGTAGAAGATACTTCTTCTCCCCTCAAAACTATTTGAGGTTATTATCTACTTTCCCCTCATTCTTTATAGAGCCTCCAACCTTTGTTCGGGAGTTGCGTCCCACCGAGGTAGTGAAGGGCTCAGAGGCCACACTAGAGTGTGAGGTGACTGGTACCCCTCCATTTGAGGTCAAGTGGCTGAAGAACAACAAGGAGATGTTCAGCAGCAAGAAATATGCCATCTCCACCAAAGAATCAGTGTTTACTCTTAATGTGACTAACTGCGACGTCTCGGATGTTGGTGAATATCAGTGTATTATATCAAATGAAGGTGGGAGCTGTTCTTGCAGCACAAGACTCAGCTTAAAAGGTCAGTCCTCTAGGAAGCACACCTCAAACATTATATGCCCCAGCTAAAGTGTAGCAAGTGGAATTACTTTATATGATCTCTCTTTCTCCTCTTCCCTTTCCATGACTTCTCTTCCAAACAACAAACAATACTCACACCGCAGAACCACCATCCTTCGTCAAGAAGCTGGAGAACGTCACTAGCATTTTGAAAGGTGATGCATTCTTTCAGTGTGTCGTAGCAGGCGCCCAACCCCTATCTGTGTCATGGATAAAAGATGAGAAAATACTAGAAGATGATGAGCACCACCACATTACCTTCGAGAACAGGGTAGCCACACTGAAGCTTACTAATGTTGACCTCAGCCACAGAGGGAGATACACCTGTCAGGCAAAGAACGAATCTGGCATGGAGAAGTGTTTTGCTTTGCTTTTTGTACAAGGTGTGTACAAGGTGTAGCCTTGATGAGTACTTGGAAAGTCACTTCCCTACCTACGTAGCTAACTGTTGTAATTTTTATACTCTTTATACCTCAGAGCCTGCACAGATCATAGAAAAGGCTAAGTCACTTAAAGTCACTGAAAAAGACCCTGTGACTTTGGAGTGTACTGTGGCTGGAACACCAGAGCTCCGAATAAGATGGTACAAAGATGGCAAGCAGCTCCTGCCCAGCAGATACTACACAATGAGCTTTGAAAACAATGTGGCCAGTTTCAGGATTGAACCTGTATCAAAGGAGGATAGTGGCACATACAGTTTTAAGGTTGAAAATGACTTTGGAAGTAGCACCTGTGAAGCTGTTCTGACTGTGCTAGGTTTGTATTGCCAATCCATCAAGGAGGGAATGAAAAATAATCTCCATGAAGGATAAGCAAGAAGTTAACTAGTGTGTTTTTGCTATTTTTTTTTTTTTTTTTTTGTGTTGCGCAGATCAATCAATTCCTCCTGTATTTATCAAAAAGCTAGCCAAAAAGGATACCATTCTGGGATCTTCTATCCAAATGGAGTGTAAAGTCTCTGGGTCACTCCCAATTGTTGCAAAATGGTTTAAGGATGGAAAAGAGATAACTGACAGTGCAAAATATAGAAGCCTGTGCCATGAGAACACTATGTCACTCGAGATTGCTAACCTAGAGCTGGCAGACAGTGCAAATTACACATGCAGTGTCTCTAATGTTGCTGGAAATGATTCTTGCAGTGCTGTCCTGACTGTGAAAGGTTTGAAACTCTTTTACTACTTCTTATCTATGTTAAATGCTGGGAAAATACCTTAAATCTTATGCTAACACTCTTATACATCTTAATGTTAACACTGGAAACTTGGTCTCCATGCTTGCCTCACTGATTTTCTTCATTCTTAGACATTTCTGATGTAACTGTGTCTTTTTCTTAAAAACTGCAGAGCCACCAAGCTTCTTAGTAAAACCTGAAAGCCAGCAAGCTATACCAGATTCCACAGTGGAGTTTAAGGCCACACTGAAAGGAACACCACCCTTTACAGTAAAGTGGTTCAAAGAAGACTTAGAACTCATATCTGGTCCAACTTGTTTCATTGGGATTGAAGGTTCAACTGGGTTCTTAACCCTCTATTCAGTGGATTCTTCTAGGAGTGGGCACTACACTTGCCATGTTTCAAATGACGTTGGCAGTGACTCTTGCACTACAACACTGTTGGTAACAGGTGTGCACTCTTTCTTGTTGTGTTGTTATCTTTTTGTCTCCTCCTTCTGCTTTCTTTTTGCCAAGCCCACCTTGGTGATCTTTGATACACTGGCAAGTGAATTCCCTACCCTGTGTTTGCGACCCACCTTGTTTGGCTCTTTTCCCACCATTTTCTCACCAGTATTTGCTCAGACCTTCCTGACCCCACTTTTTTTTGGTTTTTTAGAACCCCCCAAGTTTGCTAAGAAGCTAGAGGCAACAAAAGTAGTCAAGCAGGGTGATTCAGCCCGGCTTGAGTGCAAAGTAAGTGGATCTCCAGAGATGAAAGTAGTGTGGTTCAGAAATGACCATGAAATTGTTGCCAGTGAAAAATTCCGGACATCATTCATTGACTCTGTGGCAGTGCTTGAAATGAACCATCTCAGCACTGATGAGAGCGGTGACTACATCTGTGAAGCTCACAACCCTGCCGGCAAGGCCAGTTGTAGCACCAAAGTCACAGTGAAAGGTTAGCTGTCCTCTTGTTTTCCAGCTGCATCCTATTTTTCCCCTGGTGGCTGTATCCCTTAGAAATACACAGGAACATGATATTAATTTATTTCAGGACTGTCCTGTTCTTCATGTCATGTTTGTTTCTTGATGCCCCCTCATCTTCTCTGCCAGTGTCTAAACAAGAGAGATGATGTTCTTAATGCAGATGAATACTAAGCTAGTTTTTCCCCAGTTCTATAATTTTAATATCCAAGAGAATTCATAGTGGGAATTGCTATATCAAGAAGCTGAAATACGAAGAGAAAGAACAGACACAAACTGACTAGTGTCAGTTTTACACCCTGTATGGGAGATGACTACGAGCTAAATGAGACCTGTACCCTCTCTGGCAAAGGTCACCCCTCTGTTTACCTTTTCTAAAGAGGAACTAAGGGCTCTTAATGCTCACCTTTGTGCAAGCTCATTTCATATTGTGCCCAGAAAAAGAGGGAAGTCTTGCCCATTCTGTAGATATTCTCAGCAGTCCCATTTTCCAGAAGCTGGTATCTGTAGACTCTTTGTTGATCAAAGAGCTTCAGACTACTTTCTAAATGTTCCTTTCTTCCCTTGTTAGAACCTCCTGTCTTTAGCAGGAAGCCTTCTCCAGTAGACATTATCAGAGGATCTGAGGTTAGCCTGGAATGTGAGATTTCAGGAACACCTCCATTTGACGTTGCCTGGTACAAAGACAGGAGACAAATCCGCAGCAGTAAGAAGTACAAGGTTACAGCCAAAAACTACCACACAAGCGTTCACATTCTTAATGTCGAAGCTGCAGATGTTGGTGAATATCAGTGCAAAGCACAGAACGATGTAGGAAGTGACACTTGTATTTGCACTGTGAAGCTGAAAGGTAAAGTACTGGTACATGTGTCTTCTGCAACGCTCCCAGGGGTGCTGCATTGCTCTTCTTTGCAGAAGCACTGTGAGTATTTACTATAACTGTATTTCTTCTTCAGAACCACCAAAATTCTTGACTAAAATAAACAGCATGACTGTTGTGGTTGGTGAACCAGTAGAGTTACAAGCAAGAGTGGAGGGCTCCCAGCCAATTTCTGTGCAGTGGCTTAAAGACAAAGAGGAAATTATCAGAGAAAGTGAGACCACAAAGATCACATTTATGGAAAATATTGCAACTTTGCAATTTGTGCGCACAGAGACCAGCAGTGCTGGAAAATATACCTGTCAGATCAGAAATGATGCTGGAAGTCGCGAGTGTATGGCTACCTTAACTATTCTAGGTGGGTGAAAAGCACCAATTAATGGAAGTTTCTTTTTAAAGTTAGAAACTTGGTCATTTATTATCAGCTGTATACTTTACTTATGCCTCTGAGTTCAAAACAAACAAAACAGAATCCTTCTCTCCCCAACAAGCAGAAGTCAGGTTCCATATTTCCAGTAGTCTAGCAATACAGTTGGAAGGAACCGCTCTTTATTTCTGTCACGTCTTCTGCTCGTGCCTGCTCTGAGAGGGAGATTAAAATATTTTATATTTTAAATGAAAATATACTTTAAAATTATTTAAAATATTTAAAAGTATTTTTACTTAGTTTTGGAAAGCATCTGGAATTTGCAGTTTAGAGTAACAGAAAGGATGGAAAAAACAGCTGTAAAAAGCTCCACACCCCCATGAATCAAAATTTTCTTAGTATAAAATGTGTAAGCCCCATCTCATAGTGCTGTAATACTTACAGCTAATACTTATCAAATCCTGTTTTAACCATATATGTTACCCATCTCTCCTTCCAGAGCCTGCAGTCATTGTAGAGAAAGCAGAGCCAATGAAAGTTACAATAGGAGATGCCTGTACTTTGGAATGCAAAGTAGCAGGCACACCACAGCTTTCCACTGGGTGGTTCAAGGATGGCAAAGAACTGACCAGCAGCCAAAAATACAGAATCACTTTCCTCAATAATGTATCTACACTTAAAATTATGGATGCAGAAAAGGAAGATGGTGGATTGTACACTTTTGCTGTGCAAAACGACGTGGGGAAAAGCAGTTGTACGGCATCGGTTGATGTTTTAGGTTGGTTGGATAACTTGTCTTCTGTCTTTTACAAAAGCTTTTTTTTTGGCCATTCTCTATCCTTTATTCCGTTCCTTTACTCATTTTCTCTCTAACTGTGGATTTATTATGTTTTCTTATGCAGACCGAATCATTCCTCCTTCTTTCACAAGAAAACTAAAGGACATCCCTTGTGTTCTGGGTTCCTCAGCACTGCTGGAATGTAAAGTGTCAGGTTCACCTCCTATTTCTGTTGCCTGGTTCCAAAATGGACTTAAGCTAGTCAGTGGAGAAAAACATCAAATGTCCTTTTCAGATAACCTATGTATTTTAGAAGTTAATTCACTGAGCCACTCAGATACTGGCACTTACACCTGCAAAGCTACCAACACAGCTGGCTCAGATGAATGCAGTGCTGTATTGACTGTACAAGGTGGGTATATGATGGTCAGAAAGCTCTCTGAGCTATTCTTTTCTCTTTCTCTCTTGAAATTATCTGCAGTCTTTTGTAAATATTCTTGGGGAAAATTATTGACAGAAAAATAAAGATTTTGCTCTTTATCTTCAGTAGGTGTGTAGAAATACCAGAGCTATGCTGCAGCAATTTGTCTTATCTCTCTTTTTCTTTTGTGTATTTAGAACCACCTTCTTTTGAGAGGACCCCAGAGCCTCTGGATGTATTGCCAGGCACAAGCATCACTTTCACATGTGTTGTCAGAGGAACCCCTCCTTTTAAGGTTAACTGGTTTAGAGGGGCCAATGAACTTGTGCCAGGGGACAAATGCAATATCTACTTGGAGGAGTCCGTTGTGGAGCTTGAGTTATTTGATGTAACTCCTCCCCAAAGCGGAGAGTACACTTGTCTAGTGACTAATGATGCTGGCAGGGTAAATTGTACAACACACCTCACAGTAAAAGGTTTGTAAAGATGATGTCTCTCCATTTACCTTAAATTATTGTTTCCTTCTCTCCATTTGGCATGTTGTGCTCAACATTTGTGACTTACTTTCATTAGAGCCAGCTGTCTTTGTAAAGAAACTGAGTGATCAGTATGTGGAGCCTGGCAAGCCCATCATCCTAGAGGGCACTTACACAGGCAGCCTGCCCATCTCTGTGACATGGAAGAAGAATGGCCACACCATCACACAATCTCAGAAGTGTAGCATCACCACCACAGAGAAATCCTGCATCCTAGAAATACTTGACAGCACCAAAGAAGATGCAGGAGAATACACTTGCCATGTTGAAAATGAGGCAGGAAGAGATGTTTGTGAGGCTGTAGTCTCTACCCTAGGTGTGTGCTCCCTTTGCTTCTTTTCCTTGCCTTTTTTTCAAGTGTATGCTTTTCAAAACCTGGCACACAATAAGCCTGTCTAATTGCTTCTCTTTTTTTAGAACCTCCCTACTTTGTTACACACTTGGAACCTCTTGAGGTGTCAGTTGGGTCTTACACAACATTGCAATGCCACATTGCTGGAACACCAGAAATTACTGTGTCTTGGTACAAAGGTGATACAAAACTCAGGTCTACTCCTGAGTATAAAGTGTTCTTTAAAGACAATGTTGCTACACTTATCTTCAACAAAGTGGCTAGCAGCGACAGTGGAGAATATATCTGCAAGGCAGAAAACAGTGTAGGAACTGCATCTACAAAGACTCTCTTAACAGTTCAAGGTGATGATTTTATACTAGCTTGCTAAAACTCTTTTTGTCTTGCAAAATTATGAAAAAGTTGCTCCCTGGGGTGTATTTATCCTTTACTTGCTTTCTTCCAGAACGCAAACAACCACCTTCCTTTGCAAGAAAATTAAAGGACATCGAGCACCCTGCTGGTTTACCCCTTAAGCTTATGTGTCGGCTCAATGGCTCAGAACCCATTACTGTCACTTGGCACAAAGATGGAGTGCTGCTAAAGGATGACCACAATGTGCACACATCCTTTGTAGATAATGTTGCAGTACTGCAACTGGTGCGAACCGAGATGAATCATACTGGGCAGTACTCCTGCACAGCCACCAATTCGGTGGGCACTGCCACCTCAAGTGCTAGGCTCACAGTGGCAGGTGTGTTGGCTTATAAAACTTTTACTTGGATCACAGGTTCCTCCCTCTATTTCATGCATGTGATGGTATCTGTGTGTTAGATTAGCTTTTTTCTGAGGTATGAGTATTACATGGCTTTCTTGTGTTTCTAGAACCCAAGCAAGCGCCTGTCTTCGACATCAAACCACAATCTATTGACGTGCCTTTTGGAGAAAGTGCTGATTTTGAATGCCATGTTACGGGAGCGCAGCCAATACACATAACGTGGTCCAAGGATGGCCGGGAGATCCGAACTGGAGGAAATTTCAATATTACATTCACAGCCAACACAGCTCACCTTCGAGTGCTCAGAGTGGGTAAAGGAGACTCTGGCCAATATACTTGCCAAGCTAGCAATGAAGCTGGGAAAGACTTCTGCTCAGCCCAACTCAGTGTCAAAGGTATTAAGTCACCTTTGTTTGTGCATTTTCTTTTACTTGGGTAAAGCGATCTCTTTGTCTTTGATCTTCTACCATTTCTATAGAAAGTACCATTTCATATCTAGAAAGTAGCTTTCCAGACTGCAGACATAAATCATGTAATGACCTTCTCCCATCATACTGTGTAACTGCAAAAATCTTGTGTCTGCAAAATCTCGAAGGAGAAAGGTACCTGTGTGAACCTGTTTCTATGGAGAGTTGAACTCGCACTGCTTTTTACTTTAATAACTATAATCACTGTGGTAGTCACTCATAGCAATTGCTATATGGAAAATTATTAGTAAATACAGCTTTACCTTTCATTTGTTGGCCTGCAACAAAATTAGGTGACACTTTCAAATTTGATAAAGATTTCAGTTGGAGTTCTGAGTTGTTGATTTAATCTAGACTGTGAATCACCTAATTTCTTACTGCAGAAATATACTTTAAAGATGTCTAAGCAAGTGAAACAATCCCTACCGTGTTTCCGTTGCTCCCAGGGATGAAGGGGTTGTCAGATCTTTCATGTTGGCCTGGGAACTCTGTTACTTGTTACGACTCAAAGGTAACAGCAAAATTTTAATTGGGTACACAATTCTTTGTGTATCTTTTACGGCTTCAACTGTCTGATGCAGCAGGGTCCAAAGCTTGCAGAACACACTTTTAGTTGTTGTCTTTGCCTTCTTTTCCTCATCTTCTGTATTCCCTTGAAAAGAAACTGGTTGAGGATGCAGTCATCTTCTGTAACAATTTTATTTTTGTGCTGTAGTACTCTTGTGCCTCCCGGAACTCTTGCTCAGTGTTGTAGATTTCACATGGCAAACAGGTAGGTTGTCATTTTCTACATACTTATTCTGTCCTGCAGAACCTCCCAAGTTCGTCAAGAAGCCTGAAGCTTTGCGATTCGTGAAGCAGGGAGACACAATTCAGCTTGAATGTAAAATCAGTGGCACACCAGAGATCAGAATCGTGTGGTACAAAAATGATCAGGCACTCCAGGCAGGCGACAGGCTGCACATGTCCTTCGTAGACTCTGTGGCAATGCTGACCATCTTGGGTGCCACTGCTGAAGATGCTGGGGACTACATCTGTGAAGCCCACAACTCTGCAGGCACAGCCAGCTGCAGCACTTCAGTCACAGTGAAAGGTTAGCACAAGCTCCAAACTCCACCAGAATCCCTGGCTGCCAGACCTGCTCCCAGATGCACTGCTGCTGCAGCAACTGGTGCCTGCTGGGCCAGTGTCTCTCCAGCTGCTCTTGCATTTAAGTGCTGATGCGTTTAGGCAGCAGAGATCAGGCAGGAAATAGTGATGGGTGTTGAGCACTGTGCAGTCATTCCCTTGCCTCCCCATTTAAGTCAGTTGCAGGATGAACAAGGCAAGCTTTTCAGATCACAACAGAAGCATGGACTAGGTGGAGCACCAGCCATGGTGAGGAAGCTGGGAATGGTTTTCAGCCATCCCTCTGCCTCCTTTTTATACACAGTGATACTGACAGGAAGGAAATTTAAGAAGGAAGAGGAGGCTGTGTAGCTGAGCTTCACTGACTGTAGCTTTCATGACTAGAAAGAGTGGGGGGAAAGATGGAATGTAAGATGGAATGTCACCCTAGAGTACAGGGAGAGTGGCTTTTGGGGAAGGACACTGAGCACTGATTCCAAACAGGTGCAGAAGTATCACATTTTCTGCCCTGTGGACTCTGAGTGCTGGGATTTTTTTTAGAGGAGAGGCTACATATTTAAAAGCTAAATATGTGTTTACAATATAAGCGTAGGCTCCCTTCCTGAATATGTTGCTTCCTGCTACTATCCAGAAACCCACCCAGCAAAGGAAGCTCACACATTATGATGTGATTCTTTTTTTATAGAACCACCTGTTTTTAGCAAGGTGCCAAGCCCCGTGGACACTCTTAAAGGCTCAGATGTTATCCTTCAGTGCGAGATAGCAGGGACCCCACCCTTTGAGGTGGCTTGGTTCAAGGACCGGAGGCAGGTCAGGAGCAGCAAGAAGTTCAAGGTGACAGCAAAGCACTCCATTGCCAGTCTTCATATTCTCAATTTGGAATCTCAAGATACTGGAGAATATCAATGCAAAGCTATGAATGAGGTGGGAAGCGACACTTGCACCTGCCCAGTGAAATTCAAAGGTTTGTATGCTAGAGGATCAACATCACTGCCCTCTTTTCTTGATCTCCTGCCTGTCCCTCTTCCAAGCAAGCATGTGTGATTAACTGTTCTCTGCCTCCTTGTTTTTGCTATCAGAACCTCCACGATTTGCCAAGAAGCTGAGTGACACGGCAATCTTCATCGGGGAGCCAACTGCCCTGCAGGCAGTAGTGGAAGGATCCCCACCAATTTCTGTTGTCTGGCTCAAGGATAAGGGTGAAGTTATTAGGGAGAGTGAAAATGTTCAAATGTGGTTTATGGACAACATTGCAACTCTTGAGATTGCCAGTGCAGAGGGAACTGACGTTGGAAAGTACATCTGTCAGATCAAAAATGATGCTGGCATGCGGGAGTGCTCTGCCTTTTTACAGGTCCTAGGTGGGTATAGCCTACTCCACTGTAGGTGGTACTGTGTCTTACAGCTTGCACAGCTGGCTCTAGCAGCCTTTGCCTTCTGCTTACACCCTGTGCTCACTGGTTTGTGAGTAGATTTCAATGTGACACACAGACCCCTCCCTTCCTATTTCAGAACCAGCAGTCATCTTAGAGAAGACGGAGCCGATCACAGTAATGGCCGGCAATCCTTTTACCTTGGAGTGCAAAGTAGGAGGAACACCTGAGCTTATCACCAAGTGGTACAAAGACGGCAGAGAACTAAAGAGTGACCGCAAATACCAAATTTCCTTTTTCAACAATATATCCACTTTGAAAGTCTTTTCTGCAGACAGGGGAGACAGGGGCTTGTATACTTTTGAGGTGCACAATGAAGTGGGGGACAGCAGCTGCACATCTTCGGTTGATGTTTCAGGTCAGCTCTATGTCTTTATTGTTCACTCTTGTCTTTAAAGAAAGCTTTTATTTTTTCCCCTTTTCTTGCCCTTGAATGAAACCTCAACACTTGTCTTCCTGTTCTTCTTCCTGTCCTACTTAGATCGCCTCGTTCCTCCTTCATTCTCAAGAAAATTAAAGGAGACAAATGGGGTGCTTGGATCCTCTGTGCTGCTGGAGTGCAAAGTGTCTGGCACAGCTCCCATATCTGTGTCTTGGTTTCAAGATGGGAATGAGATTGTTAGTGGAGAAAAACATGAAATCTCATTCTTAGATAATGTTTGTGCTTTGAAGTTGAATGCCCTGGATGTCACAGATACAGGGTCTTATACATGTGTGGCAGCCAACGTGGCTGGATCTGATGAATGCAGTGCCTTCTTGACTGTACAAGGTCAGTGGAAGGATACTGCCATGCCTTCAACAAAAATCTTCTTCCCTCTTCTCTTTCTTTTCTCTGGTTTCCTGTGGTTTCTTTTTCATGGTTTGTTTAGTTTCGGGGGCTTTTTGCCATGGTTTCTTTTATTTTTTCTTTTTGACTCAAGCCTGCTCATTCTCCTCCCCACAGAGACCCTCCTATTAACATCTTTCACTTCTTTGCATGATCCTTAGAACCACCTTCTTTTGTGAAGACACCTGATCCCCAGGAAGTTTTGCCTGGATCAAATGTGACATTCACCAGCTACATCAAGGGCAGTACTCCCTTCAAAGTGACCTGGTTCCGAGGCATCAGGGAGCTGGTGCCAGACAGCAACTGCTCCATCTCTCTCCATGAGTCTGTGGCACAGCTGCAGCTGTACAACGTGGAGCCAGGCCACAGTGGGGACTATGCCTGTGTGGTCACAAATGATGCTGGCAGTGCCTCATGTACAACACAGCTCTTTGTGAAAGGTGTGTTTGGGTGTGTGCATGAATGCACAGTTATCTTCGTTCACTCCCTGCCTGCAGCTCTTCCACGTCTGTCCCTCTTACTATTGATTCATACCTCCCCACAGAGCCTGCAGTCTTTGTGAAGAAATTAAGTGATTTCAGTGTGGAGCAGGGGAAGTCCATTGTGCTGGAAAGCAGCTACATTGGCACTCCTCCCATCTCTGTCACATGGAAAAGAAATGGGATGCCCATTGCTCAGTCTCAACGCTGCACTGTTACAACTACTGAAAAATCTGGCATCCTTGAAATCTTCAACAGCACAAAGAATGATGAAGGCGAATATACCTGTGAGGTGGCAAATGAGGCGGGTGGGGATGTTTGCCACAGCCTTGTCTCTATCTTAGGTATTCATCACCCCTGATCCCCCTAATGCACCCCAGTGATGCTCTGCCTCTGCTCACCACGTTCTCTCCTTCCCTAGAACCACCTTATTTTGTCACGCACCTGGACCGTGTGGAGGTGAAGGTTGGCGAGCCTTTGACCTTAAAATGCCAGATTGGCGGTTCACCAGAAATCAAGGTGTCCTGGTACAAAGATGACACCAAACTCAGATCAACACAGGCTTACAAAATGCACTTCAAGAACAATGTGGCAACACTGGCATTCTCTGCTGTAGAGGATAGCAACATTGGAGAATATATCTGCAAAGCAGAAAATAGCATTGGCTTTGCCACCTCCACAGCTTTGCTTGTTGTTAAAGGTGATGGGCCAAAAGCCACTCTTTTGTGGGGTAGTTTGTAGGAACTCTTTGTTGTTTACAGAAAGGGGGTTTTATTAATTTCAAAGATAATTAATTCAAGGTTGGCTCTTACTGATAGTAGTGGTTATTATTTTTTTTTTGCAGAACGTCAACTTCCCCCTACATTCACCAGAAAACTTAAAGATATTCAGGAGGTGGTTGGTGCCCCGGTGACATTTGACTGCCGCATAACTGGCTCAGAGCCTATCCAGGTGTCTTGGTACAAGGATGGGGCTCTCTTAAGTGACACTGATAACATGCAATCAGCCTTCTTAAATAATGTTGCAACTTTACAGATCTTAGAAACTAGTATGGATTACTGTGGCCAATATACTTGCTCAGCCCAAAATGCTCTGGGGACTGCCTCTTCCAGTGCCAAACTTCTCCTTACAGGTTTGTAGATGACACTTTAATGAAAATCTTTTGTACATCTTTGCTCTTTTACTTCTCCACCCTTTTTTCCCACTCTGCCCATTGTATGGTGGCCAAGGGACAATGGGCAAGGCATGGTGAGGCAGGCTTGGTGGTGAGCTCTGCCATGCTTTCCTCTTTGCAGAACACCTGCGACCTCCCTTCTTTGACATCAAGCCGCTATCTATCGATGTGGCACTAGGGGAAAGCGCAACCTTTAAGTGCCACGTGACTGGTTCTGCTCCCATGAGGATTACTTGGACCAGAGACAACAGAGAGAT
Organism: Pyrgilauda ruficollis; assembly: GCF_017590135.1. NCBI lineage: Eukaryota > Metazoa > Chordata > Aves > Passeriformes > Passeridae > Pyrgilauda > Pyrgilauda ruficollis. The sequence continues at coordinate 20,865,144 of NW_024524377.1, read as the reverse complement.
TCGTCCAGGTGGCAACTACAAAATGACATTGGTGGAAAACACAGCCAGCTTGACAGTCCTAAAAGTTGGTAAAGGGGATGCCGGACTCTACACATGTACTGCCAGCAACAGTGTTGGAAAGGACGCATGTGCAGCTCAGCTGGCTGTACAAGGTACTCCTGTGGGCTCTAGTGTTTATGGGGTTTTCTTTGCAAGGCAGACACCTGGAAAACACATTCTGACCTGAATGCAGACATGTGTGCAACTAACAATTTTTACAAGAGGTTACTCTGAGATGTCTTATTTCCCTTAAATGTTATTGTAATACTTAAATACTTACTCATATTTCTTCTGCTTTGGTATTGTACCTGATTTTTCTTCTAAAAGGGATTCTTCCTTTGAAACATTAACTCTTACTACTTTGTTGGGCCTTTTTGAATGGCTCCGTTGGACAGAAAAATCTGTCTTTCTAAAGTCTTTCTGCAGCAGTGACAGTCACTAGGTTGCCCAGGGCAGGGAAAGGAAACTGAGAGAAATTCAGTTCACTTATGAGGCTTAAAGGTATTTTTACTGTATGTGCAGCTCCTACAAATAGCTTTGCTCTTTCACAGACTGAAAACATTGAAAATTGCTCTTCTAAACAGCAAAGCTGGGGGATCTGAGAGCACATTTGGTGACAAATATCCTGTCGCCCACCCAACACTTCACCTCTCCTTATAGTGTGTGGATCTAAAAGTAAAATCTAAATTTATGAATGGCTTAGACTGTCTTGGTGCAAGTGACACATGTATATTAGTGCAATTTCCTCAATGTAGGTGGAAACATATTTATAGCTGTTCCGGATAATTCAATTTTACTGATTTTGTAAAAGAAGAAATGTAACATACAAAATGCATTGAAAGACTGTAGCAAGAAATCAAACCTCTTTAAAAGATCTAAAGTTTCTTTCCACCACAATAATTCTGTTTATTATCAATTATATAATTGCTAATAGCTTTATTTTAACACCATTACCATTTGTAAAATGATCCCAGCTGACCTTATTTTTTTTTTTTTAACTCTTCAAGTCTTTCTTTGTAAAATCCTGAGGAGTATTTTTTTTTTTTTTTTATCCTGAATTTACTGACACTTCTTAGTGTTGTGCAGTTTCCCCAAGGCTGTAAAATTAGTGATGTTGATTGTTTTCAAGCAATTTCTATACAACTTACACCGTCAATCTTTTTGGGTGCACTGATTTGCATGTGTTTCATTTGAGCATATGCTGTTTCACTTCTATGACATGCAGCCTTTTGTTTGTAGAATTAAGATCTTTCTTTTAAATGACCTTGAAAACCTCACAGCTTTTTATTAACTTTCTCACTCTAGCATCTAATGTTCCCAATCTGTAGTTTTAATAATTGCTTTGTGTTCTAGAACTGCTTTACATCATAAATATATACCTTACTAATGTGTATACCCTCATTTTTTGAAAGAAGTGGAATCAGTGTGTGACTACTCAGCAGCTGTTAGTATGCAGATAGATAATCAGCTCTTTCTCAAAGTGAAATCCAATAGTAAATTGCTAAGGTTCCAAGAGTCTTGATGTTAACAAATCATCATTTCTGTTTTTAGAAACTCAGGAAGTTTTGTTTCTAACAACACAGGATGTTCTGCCACTGTCCCACAGATTGAAATAATCCAAAATTAATTAGATATTCTTCCTACACTTTACAGCCACACAAAGAGGCACTTCATCCTGTTTTGCAGAGAGATGTTTGTTGTGCCCACATTAGCACCTCTTGGTTTTACTAGTTACAGCTTTGATCTATGAGCATTCAGTTCTTGTGATTCTAATCATCTAGATGGTACTTTTGATTAAAAGTATCAAACTTTCACTCCTTTCCCTTCCTTATGGAACAAAATGTAGCCATCTGTTTTACTTTTCAGTCACAGGACATTTAACACCAAGTCTATAAAACCAGCCATCTCATAATTCTCCTCAGCATGATTATTTCTAAGCTCTTTTGTTTGCTACCTAAGCTCCTTAACTTTGATTCCTTATGTGCAACTTTATGTTTTGCATTAAATCTGTGAGGGGTTATAATGCAGATACATTCATTGACTGCATTAATTATTAATCACAGGATATAAAGCAATTGCTATAATACTTAACATAAATGCTTTTAATAACATTTTTTTTGGCTGAACAGTTGGATTCTTGCATTTGCATCAGGCTTTTTGATTACACATATATAACAAGAGCATATTTTGTAAAGAAAACTACGCATATCAACTAATCTCTAGTGAATACATACAAGGAGAGGTAAAGTGGGTCAGCAAACTAAGGAGAAACTCACTGAAATGCATATGGAAAACTTGTTTTCTTCTTAATCTGCATTTTGGACCAACTTGAAATAATCTAAAAAAATTTCAGAGCAATTGCAAAATCAGAAGTTTTGCTTAAGTCCCTAAACTCTACAGTTTCAGTTACACATCTCCCTGCTTATTCAAACAATTAGTGCAGTCTAAAGCATCATCTCTCCTTTTTGGCTTTCCAGAACCACCAAGGTTTATAAAGAAACTAGACTCCTCAAAACTTGTGAAAGAGCACGATTCCACAACGTATGAATGCAAGATAGGTGGATCTCCAGAAATCAAAGTCACCTGGTACAAAGGTGAAACTGAAATCCATCCCAGTGAAAAATACAGAATGTCCTTTGTGGATTCAGTAGCAGTCATTGAAATGCACAATCTCAGTGTTGAAGACAGTGGTGACTACACTTGTGAAGCTCGGAATCCAGCGGGTAGTGCAAGCACCAGTACTGCACTGAGAGTAAAAGGTCAGAATCTCAGCTCTTGCCTTCTCTTTCTAAGATTAAGGGTCCTCCTTTAGGAAAAGCTCTTAAATCCCACTTTCTTTTGTCAGAGGCCAAAACTTACCTGAGTAGATGGCAAACCTCTTGTCTGTTTTTGATCTCTGTGGCAGCTCTTTCTTACCTATTGTCTTTGCTATTTAGCATCAGAAGAGTTACTTCAATCTTCTGTCTTCTTTAATCTCTTTTGCTTAAATAACACAAACAATAACTCTTTTTTCTTTTTTCCAGCACCCCCTATTTTTACCAAGAAGCCCCATCCAGTTGAGACCTTGAAAGGGTCTGATATTCATCTGGAGTGTGAGCTTCAGGGCACTCCTCCATTCCAGATTTCATGGTATAAAGACAAACGAGAAATTCGGAGCAGCAAGAAGTATAAGGTCATGTCTGAGAATTACATAGCTAGTCTTCACATTCTCAGTGTGGATACTGCAGATGTTGGTGACTATCACTGTAAGGCTGTAAATGATGTAGGAAGTGACTCCTGTATTGGCTCTGTAACACTAAGAGGTTTGTACAAAGATTGGCATCTTCTTGGCATTTCTTTGTTCCTGAAATTCTTCTCCTACTTTTCTGCTCCTGGCAGGGTTCTTTACTGTTAAATATCTTCTCTTAAATAGCACCACCAACCTTTGTGAAGAAGCTGAGTGATCTCACTGTCGTAGTTGGGGAGTCAATTGAACTGCAGGCTGCAGTACAAGGATCACAGCCCATTTCTGTTCTGTGGTTAAAAGACAAAGGAGAAATCATCAGAGAAAGTGATAATCTTTGGATCTCCTACTCAGAAAACATTGCAAGTCTGCAGATTGGAAATGCAGAAGCAACAAATGCTGGGAAATACATTTGTCAGATAAAAAATGATGCTGGAGTTCAGGAATGTTTTGCCATGCTGAAAGTGCTAGGTTGGTAGCATGAGATAAAAAACACAATGTGTTTTAAGATGCTTTGAAACTTAAATTTTAATCATAATAATAGCTATTTCATTGTCCTAAAAGTTTTCTGACTTGCATTTCATTGCAGAACCTGCAGTCATTGTAGAGAAGCCAGGCCCAGTCAAAGTTACAGCTGGAGATTCTTGTACTCTGGAATGCACAGTAGATGGCACACCAGAGCTTACTGCTAGGTGGTTTAAGGATGGCAATGAACTGTCCACTGACCATAAATATAAAATCAGTTTCTTCAACAAAGTATCTGGACTTAAGATCCTCAATGCAACACTAGAAGACAGTGGAGAATATACCTTTGAGGTGAAAAACAGTGTTGGTAAAAGCAGCTGCACAGCTTCAGTGCATGTTTCAGGTTAGTTGACTATTCATTCTGAGTCACCTCTGATCCTTTAGTTCCTCTACAAAGCCTTCAGATAGCAAAGTGGTTGTTGTGATTGGCAACCTAAGAGAGTTGTACAATCTTAGGAGTACTTGGCATGCCACTTTGACAGGCATCAAGGATAGATGCCTACCTAAAATCTGAGGGGCAGGAGTTATTGAAAGGACTCGATTTCTTCAGCTTTAATCTTACATATTATCTTCAACAGCTGGTGTAATTTTTTTTCTTATGAAAAAGAATAGAAAAAACAAAAGTTGTTCCTCAAAGATTATAATTGAAAGTTCCAGCATATCCTTAACCATTTACTATTTTAGAAATACTTAGCTGTTTCAGAGTATATTGCCAAAGCAGATACAGGAAAAGGTCACTACTTTTATTATGCACAGAGAACTTCCTGCATTTAAGAACCCTGTATGGTAATTTCTACATATTTTTTTTTTTATTTTGAAACAAATGCAGATCGTATTATACCTCCTTCTTTCACAAGAAAACTGAAAGAAACTTACGGTCAGCTGGGTGCTTCTGCTGTACTGGAGTGCAAAGTTTATGGGTCACCACCCATTCTGGTTTCCTGGTTTCATGATGGACAAGAGATTACCAGTGGAGAGAAGTATCAGGCTACTCTTACAGACAATACCTGTTCTCTGAAAGTGAATGGACTTCAGGAGTCTGATATGGGAACTTATTTGTGCACTGCTACTAATGTAGCTGGGTCTGATGAATGCAGCGCATTTTTGAGTGTTATAGGTCAGTATCAGTAAGAAGCCAGAAACAGAGCCAAATTTCTTTTCAGAAAGAGTTAATTTTTTCTTTGTTGAGTATTTCTGATCACTGTGATCTTCAAAAGAAGTTCAAATGTACTTATTTTCTGTCTGTTTTATTTGTGTGCTTAGAACCACCATCTTTTGTGAAGAAGCCTGAACCACTGGATGTTTTATCTGGGGCAAACATAACCTTTACTAGTATCATAAAAGGTTCCCCTCCACTGGAAGTTAAATGGTTCAGAGGCAGTGTTGAGCTAGTACCAGGAGCCAGATGCAATATCACCTTGCAAGATTCAGTTGCAGAACTGGAGCTGTTTGATGTACATCCACTTGAGAGTGGAGACTACACCTGCCAAGTCTCTAACGAGGCAGGGAAAATTTCTTGCACAACACATCTTTTTGTCAAAGGTTTGTGCAAACTACTGCTTCTTATGCTTCTTAAAGATGATCTCTTGTCTTTATTTAATTTTTTTTCTTCCTGTTGTTCGTTATAGAACCAGCCAAATTTGTGAAGAAGGTTAATGATTTAAGTGTAGAGAAAGGGAAAAATTTAATCTTGGAATGCACATATATGGGTACACCACCAATTTCAGTGACATGGAAGAAAAATGGAGTGAAAATAATGCACTCTGAAAAGTGTAGCATCACCACTACAGACACATCTGCCATACTGGAAATCCCTAACAGCAAACTAGAAGATCAAGGGCAATATTCTTGTCATATTGAAAATGATTCTGGGAAAGATACTTGTCATGGTACAATCACAATACTAGGTGCGTCAAGCCAGCAGCAGTTCAACAAGTGTTATTTGAACTACTAATGGTCATCATGCAATATCTTTGTATGCTAATGGTGTGTCTTTGTCCTTCAGAACCACCTTACTTCATTACACCCTTGGAGCCAGTGCAGGTGACTGTTGGGGATTCTGCATCCTTACAGTGCCAGGTTGCTGGAACACCAGAAATGATTGTGTCCTGGTACAAAGGTGATACAAAGCTGAGAGGAACTGCAACTGTGAAAATGCACTTTAGGAACCAAATTGCTACTCTGGTTTTCAGCCAGGTAGACAGTAGTGACAGTGGGGAATACATCTGCAAAGTAGAAAACTCTGTTGGGGAGGCTTCTTCATCATCTTTGCTCACAGTTCAAGGTGAATATTTCAATTTTAAATATAGGGAAATGGCCTATTTTTCTTAAGTATGCTTTGCTATTTCAGAAAACAATAATTGCCTCTACGTCGTAAAACACTTTACTGTTTCTTGACATGTAAGGTAACCTGTGGTACTTTCTTCTACTAACAAAAGCCTAACAGTAAAGCTAATTGAAATACAACACTTAATGACCACAGCTCTTCTGCGGCGTTACAAGCCTCTGTATCTTCCATCCCTGTTCAGGATATTGCTTTGATTGTTTCCAGTATTAGCAATCCTGAGGCTCATTGGCTCTAAGATAAATAAAAAGAGACCTCTCTTCCTGCAACCATATGCGCAGGGCTCTTTACAACAAGTTCAAAATAAGTGGTATGCTAAACAATATTTTTAAGTGGAAGTTATGAGCAAAAGTCCACCATACTCTGCAGCATATTAGTCAGTGATTATTGCTGAGTGCAGCAAGAGGTTCTGGTGTCTTCTGGAAGACTTCACTGTACACTTGTTCTCTTACAGAGCGTAAACTTCCTCCTTCTTTTACACGAAAATTAAGAGACATTCATGAAACTGTTGGCTTACCAGTTGTATTTGATTGTGGCATTGCTGGCTCAGAACCCATCGAAGTATCTTGGTTTAAAGACGGCGTGCGTGTAAAAGAGGACTACAATGTTCACACGTCCTTTGTAGATAACGTAGCAACTCTCCAGATTTTGAAGACAGATAGGAGCCTTATTGGGCAATACACCTGCACAGCTGTCAATGCTATTGGGACTGCTTCTTCTAGTGGCAGGCTTGTCCTTACAGGTTGGTGGGCTGTGAAATATTTAATGGAAATGTCTTAAAACTGAGTTTTGCTTTATGTATGGATTTAATATTGCACAAGAGATTCTTATTTCTCACAGTTTTAAAGTAAATTGAGATTTTTAAATGACGAGTTTTTATTTCTTTCACTCTTCAGAAGGGAAGACTCCTCCATTCTTTGACATCCCACTTACACCTGTGGATGGCATTATTGGAGAAAGTGCTGATTTTGAGTGTCATGTTTCTGGAACACAGCCTATTAGAGTCACTTGGGCAAAAGATGACCAAGAAATTAGAACAGGAAAGAACTATCAGATCAGTTATGTAGACAACACAGCCCATCTGACCATCTTGAGAGTTGACAGGGGGGATTCTGGAAGATATACATGCTATGCTAGCAATGAAGTTGGAAAGGACTCTTGCACAGCTCAACTGGCTGTTAAAGGTACTGAATAGATAGTACATTGTGTTTACATTTTTCTTCCTTCAGGTATAAAGGAAGTTGGACTATTACTGCAAGATAACTTTGAGAAAACTTTTGGCATGTAGCCTGAGAGTACCTATCTGGAGATACATATGAATCTTTTATGGGAATTAGGAAGGGTCACTAACAGCAACAGGAGGAGAAATCAAACATTTTCTTTGGCCTACTTTCTCAATAGACTCTGGCCTATTTCTTTCTTAAGATTTTGACAAAACTCTTGTGGTTATTTAAATGGTGTATGACTTAAATCAATGTAAGAGAATTTTTTTTCAAACAGGAAAACACAGTGACAATGACTGTAAGAGCAAGGCTCGTGCTGTTTATCGTAGCATAATTTCACTTAAAAAACATATCCAGTTTAATTGGGAGAAAATATCAATTCCCCAATGTTCAAATTTTTCTTGAAGCATTGTCTTTAGGATTTTTCATCTCAAGATAGATTCATGGAATTTATGTTCTTTTTACAGAACGAAAAACTCCTCCAACTTTTACTAAGAAACTGTCTGAAGCAGTAGAAGAAACAGAAGGGAATGAACTTAAACTTGAGGGTCGTGTTTCCGGCTCTCAGCCTTTGACTGTTGCTTGGTACAAAAATAATCAGGAAGTCCATTCAAGTGCTCACTGTGAATTATCTTTCAAAAACAATACCTTACTTTTGCATATAAAGGCTGTAGAGCAATCAGATGCTGGTTTATACACCTGTAAAGTGTCCAATGAAGCAGGAAGCGTGTTGAGTACATCTTCTGTTGTTATCAGAGGTTAGTTGAAGTCTTGTTTTTCTTTGCTTCCTGCTTAAAAACAATTTATTTGTTTTATTTAGCTGCAAGTATATAGTATCTCTCTTATAAACTGGCTTTACTTACCTTAACAGCAGTGATTAGTCCAGTGATTCACATAAACCACAAAGTCAAGAAATTATTTTATTTTTGTGATTATTTTTTTTTCAAGGAGAAGCTTCTTTTTTTCTATTTGCTATGACTGATTTAAAGTGGACGTCAAAATATTTGTGAAATTTTTGTTGAATTTTTAATCATGCTGTTTCAGTGGAGTAACAGGGGGTTTGTGTAATGAAATCTAAGCTCAGGCTGTGTTGACACTGCGTTGTGGTAGCATGACACTTCATCATAATAGTCTTGCAGGAAATTGCATGTTTATTTCTTTAAAGATTTTTATGTAGTTCTGTAACCTAATAGTGCTTTTGATCTCATACTATTTTTTGCGTGTAAAGGTTCTTTCTGAGAGGATAAAGATATTTCTTGCATGTTTATATAGCAAATACGCTGTGATGCTCTCTTGATATTTATTCCATTTTATAACATTATGATTGACATTCTCAGACTTCTGTTTATCATCCTCCATTCCTTGCCATTGCCTCCTTAGTAATCACATGTATCTCTCTTTCTCTTATATTCTTGATCATACTTCCCTGAGTGTTCACTCAAGCGTTTTCATATTCCAGAACCTAAAAAGCCTCCAGTTTTTGACCAGCCTCTTCAGCCAGCAGCAGCAGAGGAAGGTGATACCCTGCAGCTTAGCTGTCATGTCCAGGGATCAGAGCCAATCCGGATCCAGTGGCTGAAGGCAGGAAGAGAAATAAGAGCTTCAGACAGATGCAACTTCAGCTTTGCTAATGGAGTAGCTCTTCTAGAACTTGCTGCAGTTACCAAATCAGATTCAGGAGAATATGTATGCAAAGCTTCAAATGCAGCTGGCACTGATACTTGCAAATCTAAAGTGACAGTCAAAGGTACAGTAACATGGAGAAAATAAGGCATATGACAAAAATGTCAACCAAAACGCTATCCCACTTTTTTCTGTGGAGCAAAAAAGTTAATAATCTAATAACAAACAATTATTTACTTTTAGTTTTTTATAAAATAATAGAATCTGGTAAAACAGAGTATTTAACAATAATTTATATATCAATAGTGACATAAATGCTGAAAGATCAGTGTCAAAGCAATAGTACATTCCTACCAAAGAGATTAAAAATTTATTTTCTATCTAAACATGAAATTTATGAAAAATGCAAGCTAAATGGGTGAAATTACTTGGACATGCATGTTTTATGGAAAGCATGTCAAAAGTGGTGTTTATTAAAGGAATATACAGAAGGAATTTGAGCATGTGGCCTTAGAGCCTAATTGTTTTAAGACTATTACAGCTCTAGGACATTTTGACCTTTTAGCTGAAAGTAAATAGTGTCTAAACATGAGTCCTTCTGTGTAGTTCTTGCTTTACCGCTGCATAAAGGACAAGAACCCAGCAGTATGCACAAATAATCCTTTCCACTACATGGTTAGCCACTAGGCTAAGGACGAAGTCAAAGAAAACCAGGAGAATTCAACAGATCACTGTTATGCAAGTAACTCTTACGGTATATTATCCAAAAATAGAATGAAAAGAGAAACCCTCACCAAAAAAACTTATCCATTTTAGAAAATGAGGCTTTCTATTTGCATATCTATCTGTGGATTTGCATCCATGGAGAGTATAAATGGCCTTACTGAACAGCACAGTATAGTCCATTGTGGACAGTTTCATCTGGAAAGTAAACTGCAAGTTGGTTAAAACAATATGAAAATATTTTGGATTTTTACCTCTTGCATAGTATTTTGTTCCATCTCAGGAATTAATTTCTTTTTTACAATTCCTTCAGAAACATCATCACCTATGAACATAAACTGTTACATGAAGCCATCTGTTATAACTCTCTGACTCTGTTTTTTTAGAAAAACCGGCAGCTGCTCCAGCAGCTAAGAAAGCAGACATGGAAGGCAAACTTTATTTTGTGTCAGAGCCTCAGAGTATCAAAGTCATGGAAAGTAAGAACTCTTTTCAATACAGTACAATGTCTTCTATTTGCCTACACCTTTTGTTTGAGATGATATCCCTCTGTCATAAAGAACTGGAAAGATTTAGCTTCCTCATTTGCATCTTTCTGCAGAGACCGTTGCAACATTTATTGCAAAAGTTGGAGGAGATCCAATTCCAAATGTTAAGTGGATGAAGGGAAAATGGAGGCAACTCAACCAGGGAGGCCGCATTATAATCCAGCAGAGAGGAGATGAAGCCAAACTAGAAATAAAGGACACAATAAAAACTGATTCTGGCATGTACAAGTGTGTTGCTTTTAACCAACATGGTGAAATTGAGAGGAGTGTAAACCTGCAAGTTGAAGAAAGAAAGAAAGAAGTTGTTGAAGGAGATCTCAGGGCAAAACTAAAAAGGTATATTGAAAGCTTTTATGGATTAATTTGCTATCAACACAGAAGAAAAATTTTTTATTATGCATCTCAGAACAAGATATAGTTTTTAAAAAATTGTTAAATAGGAATAACTGTACTAAAAATAAAAGCACCTGACTAGACTAAGCTAAAGGATTCTACTGCAGAGAACAGCTCTGAGGTGATTCAATATTTCATTAAACAGCTTTCTGGGAATGAAATGCTGCTTAGTTAACTTCTGTTATTGATTTGAATAGCACTCCAACAAAAAGAAAAGAAGAGGAAGAGCAACCTATTGATATCTTGGAACTTCTCAAAAATGTAGATCCCAAAGAATATGAGAAATATGCTCGCATGTATGGAATTACAGATTTCCGTGGCCTCCTACAAGCCTTTGAGTTACTAAAGCAAACCCAAGCAGAAGAAAGCCATAGATTGGTAAGATACAGTGTGACTGCAGCATTGGTTCTCTTAGGAGTAATATGTTTCCCTTGAGCAGACATGGTGCCCACACTCTGGAAGCTCTGAAGTTACGATGTGTAGAGAAATTTCTGGTTCCTCTTTAGCTCTTTTACAGGCAGTTCTCAATGTCTTGCATGCTCAAATCCAAGAAGAAAACATGGGCCTTCTAGGCTAAGTAGGTTCTGTCTTCATAACTTGATTGCAGTTGTTAGAAAGGGAAGATTTCCTGGTTACAGTACAGTTACATAAAATTTGATGTAGGAATGAATTCTGTGTTGGATAAATGTGACAGCTTGACATTTAGTATCCTTTAATCTTTGAGTATATTCTGCATTCTTATAGGAAATTGAGCTCACAGAGAAAGCTCAAAGGGAAGATCAGGAGTTTGATGAACTTGTAGCTTTTATTCAGCAACGACTCACACAAACAGAGGTAAAGCATTTTTGGACTGATTTATGAAATATTCAAGCCTATAACAGGGGAACTTGAAATTAACTTAAACTAATATTTTCCAGCCTATTACTCTGATCAGAGACATTGAAAATCAGACGGTTTTAGCAGATGAGGATGCTATCTTTGAATGTGAGATTAAGATTAACTATCCAGAAATTAAACTGTCATGGTACAAGGGAACACAGAAACTGGACTCCAGTGACAAATATGAAATTAGAATTGAAGGTGATCGCCACATACTGAGAATTAGAAACTGCCAGCCTGAAGATCAAGGAAATTTCAGAATAGTGTGTGGACCACATATTGCCAGTGCCAAGCTAACTGTGATTGGTAAGTCTACTTCTGAAGTAAATATTTGAATTAGTTTACACTTTATTTATTCCACTCTCTGATCTCTGTTAAAATGTATGTTTTAACATGCTGATAGAACCTGCAGTTGAGCGGCATCTTCATGACACTACTTTCAAGGAAGGAAAAACATGCACACTGACTTGTCAGTTCTCTATCCCAAATGCCAAGTCTCAGTGGTATAGAAATGGGAGGCCCATTAAGATAGGAGGGAGATATTCAACACAAGTCTCTGACAAAGTGCACAAACTCATCATCAAGGATGTTAGAACGGAAGACGAGGGACAGTATACCTGCAAGCTTGACAGTCTAGAGACAACGGCAGATCTGGCCATTGAAGGTTTGTAAAGATGTAGAATCTCTTTCTTACAATAGTGACACTTTCTGGAGGTTTCATTAGCAGAACAAATGAAAATAAAAAGAATTTCTGAAAGACAGATTCCAAAGCTTGGAAACAGACTAAATAAGAAATTTTACTGTCCTTTCTCTTCCAACAACATGTGACATAGTTGTGCAATTCGGTTAAGTGTATTCTTCACTAAACCATGATTAATAATGTCCCATAGCCCACAAGCAATCTGAGTGGTACTAGCTTCTGTTTTCTTTGGGACTCTTTCTTTGGACTTTTTCTTAATTATTCTCTATCTTTAGTTTCCTTTATGGCTTCTCTTAGAAAACATATCTTCACAGCAATCTTATTATAGTTGAATTCTTATGTCTTCTAACCTTGATTCTTATCTTCATAGAAGGTAGAATCCTTTTTTCTTACTCTTCTTTTTTTAAGATCTGTTGCTATTATCTCATTAAAATTTACCTATTTTGATGACAACAGTGAGAAGCATTCAGCTACAGTAAATGCCGTGGTGGTGCATAACAATTGACAGCGATATTTTTTCTTTCTAAAAACAGCGGAACCAATTCAGTTCACCAAGAGCATACAGAACATCGTTGTGAGTGAACACCAGTCTGCAACCTTCGAATGTGAGGTGTCTTTTGATGATGCAGTTGTGACATGGTATAAAGGCCCCACTGAACTGAGAGAGAGTCCCAAGTACAGCTTCAGAAGTGAAGGTCGTTGTCATTATATGACTATTCACAATGTCAATGCAGAAGATGAAGGTAAAAATGCATGAAACAGTTGTGCTGGTGGCATTTTTTATATGTTTTTTTTGTCTGGTTTTAAATTATAAATGAATATAAATATGAACATTCTTGGCTGCTGCAGGTGTGTATTCTGTAATTGCTCGTCTTGAACCAAGAGGAGAAGCAAGAAGCACTGCAGAGCTCTATCTTGTAACCAAAGGTTAGCAAATTTTCTAAACAAATTTGTGATCATAACCATGTACAAATTTGTTTGCTTGAAACATGATTCTGGAAAAATCAATAGTCCTAAAAGAAATCTAATATTCCTTTGCAGAAATCAAACTGGAGTTGAAGCCACCAGGTAAAGTCCTCAAGCAAGACTGGCATAAGATCTTGTCAATACTCTGTCATAAAATTAAAGCATTGCTCTGCTTTTTTATTATTTTCAAATCTTTTTTTCCTGGTTAGAGTAAGTATAAACCACATCCGGAAAAGTATTCCTCATCCACTGACATGCGGAACTATTATTCTCATGAGTAGTGGCAATGAATACTGAGACAAATCCACAACCAGTGACATTAATAGGAACCCCATTTTGTACAACATGGAATGCCCCATTCTCTAAAACACATAAGTTATTTTTTTAACTGCTAAGGAATAGAACAATGAAGATATTCAATTAATATATAGGATCTCCTCTGTGCAACTGGAAAAAAAAAACAACAACCAAGGAGACAAAATAGGTAAAAATCACGTCCTTATGATATGCAGTGATCTTCTTTTTTGAATGTTCTTAAGAGCCTACTCCAAATGTTGCAAGAATTATTTAGAAATAAAACATAACATTGTATGGGCTGGTTGAACTGAAAAGTTAATACAATTAGTTATCTATTGGTTGTCTAGCTTATGCTTGAGGAGCGAGCTACAATCCTTTTATGTTACGAAAAGAAAGATTAAAACACCATCAACTACTATCCTTGAGGAGAGTACATTGAATTTTTTTAATTGGTAGTATTTATTAAGTCAATTAAACATTTTGATTTTCTAGATGTTCCTGATGCCAAGGTTGCAGTTCCACCTCAAAAACCAGCTGAAGGTAGGGTAACAAACCATACTTGTTCTGTATCTGCACTGAACCAGAAGGCCAGTGGGAACCTCAGAGAAAAATCTTAGCTCAGCAATAAGATCTAGTTAATTGTCCCTGTGAGCAAGACTTGATTTGGATAGGCTTCTTTGCTATGTGGAAGGCAAAAACTCTACACCACCAGTGGTAGGAGTTAATTTAATTCTCTTAAAAGGAGAATTTTTAAGAATTTCTCTTTAAAAGAGAATTTCAATTCTCTTAAAAAGAGAATATTTTCCATCATGTTTTCCTATCACTCTTCAACTGATATCAGTTCAATTTCCTATCAGTTGTTCATTTGATCTTCTTTTTATATCCATCTTCCTCTCTGATAATTTTTTTTAATTATAATATTTTCTTTTTGCCACAAAAAATACCTTTTAAACAAGCTATCTGAATTACTGCCTTAAAAAAAAATATTATTTTAAAGCTGTACATTGGATTTCATGTTTATGGCAAACAGTCTCACCCCAGGCTCTGGTTTTGGACTGCAGGCTACAAACAGTATTTATACTTCTGTTACGTTCAGTAGCTTACTATAAAGGTCAGCAATTTGAACTTCTTGGATTTTTTTCCAGGATAATTTGGTAAATGCTTCCAGTGGCAGCAGGAAGGGAAAGATTTGATATTTAGATTAATTAAAATCTGCAAAGATAGGAGAATGATGGCAGCAATAAAAATAAAGCTGAGGACATTCAGGCCTCAAAAAAGTAAACCGGGGGTTCCTACTCAAGTTATATTTATTCAGCTGCTGTAAACTCTCAGAATAAGCACCATGTTTGCTTTTATTCTGCAGCTGCAATAAAATAATATAATCCATTTTACCAAACCAGGATTTTTTTCATTTACAAGGAAATATCAAACTTAAATTCTGTTCTAAATATTTCATTTTTCCTACAAGCTGCCCCTATTCCCATTCTTCTGCCTCTTGTTCCACCTCCAGAGGAGAAAAAGCCAGGTAAAAGTACTTATAGTATTTGAATACTATGCTCATGTTTCGTTATGACAGTTGATTTTTGGATTTTTGTTTGTTTGGCTTTTTGGGGCTTCTTAAGGTTTTTTAATTCAAAGTTTTAAATCTATTATTTTTAAGCAGAGAAAAAGGTTCCATTAAAGAAAGTCCCCCAAAAGGTGGTTAAAAAAGCTCCTGAAGAAGTCCTGCTACCTAAAGGTAAATTTTTTCCCTTGTTTGTAAATTTTTTTAAAAGACTAAAATTACCTTATGGAAACAGAGTGTTTTGTTTTGAAATAATTTCAGTCTCTCACAATTGTTTGATTTCTGGATTTATGTTAAAAACATACATTTAAGATCCAAGCTGATTGTGACTGCCTAAAAAATAGTCCCTTCTTTAAACCATCCATGGGGGTAAAATATTTTCACTAAATGTGAACATACAATATGCCTTGTGAATTCCACACTATGATATGAATAATCAATTTATTTATTTTAAGTTCCTGAGGTGCCACCAGAGAAGCCCAAAGAAGTCAAAATAACATCCATGGCAAGGAGAGAAGAGATACATGAAGAAAAGAAAATACATGAAACACCCAAAGAAATTTATGAAGAATGGGAAGAAGATTATGGTGAGGACCATGACTATTATGTCAAGGAAGAGGGCTATGATGAAGGGGAAGAGGAATGGGAAGAAGCTTACGAGAAAAAAGAAGTGACTTACGAAGAAAAAAGAATAATTCATGAAGAAGGTATTTGAATTATCATGTCATTTTATTTCTTCTCTTTTCTCATATTTATTATTAAGGCCCCAACCTTTTGAACCAGGCAACATGTGTTTTGTTTTGTTTTTGCTAAAATATCTGGAACCATAATATGCTGACAAATTTTAAGTGGCACTTGATGATATCACAAGATATCACAAGGTAGGGATGCAGATAAGAATGGATACATTAGAAATTCATTGCCAATGAACTTTGCAGGTCTTTGAAACCTAACATGACTTAGTAGTAAGGATATGTGTAATTTTTAGTTTTTTGGCTATTTCTTCTATAATTTTCCTGCACTCTTGATATATTTAAACATTTCACACATTTATTGATTGATGTTTATGGCTGTATTTTGCAATTTCTTGCATGTTATAACTGTCTTGGGGATTAGCAACATGTATGCCTTGAGGAACAAGTTTTGGCTCTGATGAGAAAAATGAACCTTGGAAATAAGCAAAACATTTTACTTCCACAATTGGATCTCCAAAACTCTCTGTGTGTTTTTAAAATTCATAAAACTATAATGGCATAACTAGGACCTTTCTGTCTACAGAGCCTTTAGGCAACACATTTTTTATCATTAAGTGATGTTATTTTGTTTAAGTGACCGAAGTTCCTAAGAAACCCGTGCCTGAGAGAAAGCCACCGGCCATTATAGCTGAAAAGAAGGAAAAGAAGGAAGTAACTGTTCAAAAAGGTATGACTTTCGCCCAAAACTAACAGGAGTTAGATTCAGATATGTAGATTGAGATGTCGTATGCATCTCCTTCAAGCTGACTAGCACTGCTTATTCATATTTCCTTGGAAACAAGAAAATTCTCTTTATGTTGAACAGTGAGATGAGCAAGGGTCATGGCAACTCTCTTCTCCCACCTCATTTCTGAGCTCTCTGCTCAAAGGTGGTTGAATCAAAACAAGAATTGATGGTAAAATCAAACTGAGCTTTAGTTATCCTTCCTTCTCCCTGTATATTAGCCTTGGGAATGGGAGTAACGTGTAAGAAATTAAATGCTGCCCTTCTGGGAAATGTTTCCACTTAGATCACTGCATATCTCTCAGGGCAGAGTGGCCTTCACTGCCATCACCATTCACCACCATTAAACAATGCATTGAACCGAGCACAGGATGCACAATGTTTATAACATCCTAAACAAAAAAACCCATCCAGTTCTATGTGGTCTCTATCCAGAAAACTATTTACAAGATCACTTAAACAATAAATCTATCTGAATTACTTGCAGTTGTCAAGAAACCTGTCGATGAAAAAGTGGAGGTAACCACTCAGAGGGTTGCAGAAGAAAAAGTCAAAAGGGCTGAGGGTAAATACTGTTTAGTTATCTTAATGTCATCTTTCTGTGAAAGTTGTGCCTTTCGTTTCTTAGCTGATCTGCATATGCTTTGTCTTTACTCAACATGGTCTGATCAATTTTTCAGTCTTTGAAATATCTAACAAAAGCTTCTGCTGAATTCTTTAAACAGAAGATTGAAAGCTTTTTAGGGGAAAATTAATATTAACTACCAATGCTTTAAGAAAGGAAGCATGTATGAAATTGCTGTGGGTGAAATAGTGTGTTTCATTCTAAGCTGAAGATGTGAAATCCCTATCTTGTTTAGCATTCCATTTTGACCCATCTGTCAAGATGCTTTGGTTACTTCTTTGGTTATAAAATAAATATGCACCCTTATTCTCTTAGTAGCTACTTCCTTTTGTGTAGCATTTCCCATTCTGCAGCAGGATTCTCTCAGCTGCAATTTAATAAGTAT
Organism: Pyrgilauda ruficollis; assembly: GCF_017590135.1. NCBI lineage: Eukaryota > Metazoa > Chordata > Aves > Passeriformes > Passeridae > Pyrgilauda > Pyrgilauda ruficollis. Next base: position 20,847,608 of record NW_024524377.1, on the reverse strand, counting down.
CAGGAAATTACCTGTATGCTAAATGCCCTGAATATCTTTAGAACATAACAATGAAAAGAAACAAACACATTTCTTATGTTGCTTTATGTGATTCTAAGAAGCCTGACTTAGCTGATGAGTTAGATTGTTTGTCGTGTTTGTGGTATTTTCATCATTGATAGATTTCTGTAGACTTATTTTTATCTCTTTGCTAAATGTTTGACTGAGTAACAAAATTCTAACACCAACAGTTACCAAGAAAGTTCTGCCACCAAAACCTACACCAGTGGTCGTTGAAGAAAAAGTTATGAAAAAAGAAGGTACAGATCAGCATCTTTGAATTGCAGTTTACACTTTTTTTTCAGCACCCAATGTATTTCTGTGCTTCTTTGGAATTTGTGGGCCTGTGTGTATGTATCTGGATCCATAGGAGTAGTCATGCTGTGACTGCTCTCTGTGTTTAGTTAGTATGTCTACCATGCTTTTGTTTCTTATAAAGTCTGTTTTTAACATATTTGTGGATAGCCTTTTGGTTCTTGTTTAAAGAGCCTACAGTCACACTGCAGTGTGACTTAGCTTTTTCTTCATCTATTCTGCTTGCTGGCCTAACCTTACATAATAAGTATAATTGTGTCCCCATGGCCAAAAATATCTTTGAAGAACCACCTTTAGAATTCTTCTGATGTACTATCTCCAAAAGCCTGTGCATGCATTTTGTTTCAAATGTTAGGGCTAAAGGTGTCTGTGTCCTTAGTCTTTAACAAATACTAAATATTATACTTGTGTGCTTGCTCTGTGTTCAGTATTTTACAATATGAATACTGACTGTCTAAATATGTCTAAGACTTTAATGTGCAATTCAGTAAAGACCTGATAAAAACTCACATGCTGACTACCACTAATGTGGATCTAGAATATTAAATACTAAAATAAAATCCTATCTTTAAAGTACCAACAGTAGAAACATGGACTGTTTCAGAAGAAAAGATGTCAGTTTCTGTCCACAGAGAAGAAGAATATTCATATGATGTTACAGGTATGTACAAAACCAAAAGTCTGTGTACCCAAATCAAAACAATCCTTCAATTATTCTATACCTTCTTTTGATCTATTTTTATGTATGGCAAATTACATATTTAGACATATTGTACATTTGTCTTTTGGTATGCCTTGCTTTTTTTGTCCATTGTGTTATGTAGCTTTAGTATTATTTAGCTTAATAGATGGAAATATTTCAACTATTTTATCTTAATATTGTTTAAATGCTTTTCTTTGAAGAGCCAACAGAGCATGAGAAAACAGTTGAAGAAAGATTCTTTGAAGCTGTTTATCCAATTGAAGGTAGTTTGATTATGGATGGGAGTCTAATAAGTATTTGTTTGCTTGTTTGTTTTAATTTGAATCAAAATTCATTGTGAGACTTGCACATGCTGTTCATCTTTTACATATTAACATATATGTTTCAGTGATGATTGTGTAGTATACACACATAATATCTTCTTGAAGTTTTTTTAGATTTATTATCGACATTGGTATTTCCTATCTCAATATTTAATGTCTTTAAAATTCCTATTGTAGCACATAGAGAGGTTGAGGAGGAGGAAGAAGTTGTTTCTACAGAACTGGAGATCTCTCATGTTGAAGGTGAATAAGTCTTTGCATCAACATCTGCTCTGTTTTTCTGGACTTTCACATTATCTGTCTGTAACACTGTTTACCAAAGGATAGCATGTCAGAACTGAGATCTTTCAATTTCCCTATGGCTCTGCTCTCAAAGCTTCAAGCCTTATTGCATTTCTATCTTATTCTTCTTCATGACTGCTTTAAATAATTCCTTTAATAGCTTTTTGTGAGATGGGCTTGTTGTATTTGTTTGATAAAACAGATTAGGTTTTGCCGTTTAGTGTTTGTTTATACACCATGTTAAGAGTAGCCAACTGTGGTTTATCAATTATTTTAGCTGTCTGCTAAATGATCACCACCTGTCTTTTAAAGTGCCTGAGATACCAAAGAGGCGTGTTCCAGAAGAGAGAAAGCCTGTTCCTGTGCCTAAAATGGAAGCTCCTTCAGCTAAAGGTATTTCTGCTGCTCTAGTTAAAAAAGAAAGAAGCAAAGCCCAAACAAATTTTCTTTCTTTCTTTCAGATTTTTCATGTTTTCTTGCATATATTTAGGAATTTACTCTCTATGTCTCTTTGTTTTTGCACTATCTCCATATGCATTATTTGATTTTGCATTGTCTCTGTTGCAGTTTCAGTTTTTCAATTGTTCTATAGCTTTTGTCTCAGCTTAGGTCCTTCTCTTTCTTAGCTATCTCATGCTTATTATTTCTGTTTAAGTTGTGCTGCTTCTTCAGGCAAGTGTAGAGTGTTTTTACTTCAAGAGAGTAAAATGAAAGGTGCTAGTGCAGTGATTTTAACATAGGAGTTTTATACTGTATCATAATGTCTTTCCTGTACTGTCCACATTTGTCCAAAAGGCTAAACATAGTATTGTGTCACTTGCAGTGCTCAGATCCTTGTCCAAGCACTGTCTTCATTGTGTAAAACAATCTTGGATTATTCAAATCTGGATTAGTATTCCAAAAACTAAGCATCTCTTACTTTAACAATGTTTTCCAAAGTGCCTGAAGCCCCTAAGAAACCTGTTCCAGAAAAGAAAGTTGCTGTTGCTAAAAAGGAGGTGGCTCCCCCAGCAAAAGGTACAGCATCTTTCAAATGTGGACTTTAACCAGTTCTGTGCTGTTGTCCCCTTTTCCTAACTTCTCTTATGTTCCCAATACATATGATAAACTTTGAGTGTTTACGCATATGTAATCTTTGTGTGTTATGTGTGAATGTCTGTTCTCATCTAAGGCATTCAAAAGCTTTAGAAAGATTACCTAGATGAATTTTAATACCTTTAGAGTTTTTGAAGGGCCTAGAAAAATTATGCCTGAAGAAAAAGTACATATTCCTTTTCCCAAAGGAGAACATCTGCATGCCAAAGATACACTTACTGATGGAGTGTGCACTACTTGTTGAGTTTTATTTTCCTGTTAGTCTGTCTGTAAGCATGTTTGTGTTAGAATTTATATTTTATGTATAATTCTCTGTACATCCATGAGATTTTTTCAAAACCTGGTAGTATATTTGAGCATCTCATTCTTCAGTTAAGAAATCAGTCTTAAAATATTTGATAGTCTTCCAGCAACTGGTTTGATTTTATTTTTAATCAAACATATGTTGCCCTTGTCATAGATCTTTCTGTGTTAAGTGTATGAATGTGTTATGTGGTGTGTCTTGATATTCTTACAAATGGATTAATGAAATCTATAACACTCCAATAAATCTTTGAAAGTTAGAATTCAGTTATCTTATACTTTATGGTTTTTTAAGTGCCAGAGGTTCCTAAGAAAGCTCCCCCAGAGAAAAAGGTTGCTGTTCCAAAAAGAGAGGAAGCTCCAACACCTAAAGGTACACCTTAAAAAATAATGTTCTTTTCTTATTATCTTAAGCATCTTGTTTATGTCAAATTTTGGGTTTGATTGCTAAGTTAATCTGGTTATACTGGTACTTCATCTATGTTAACATGTATATTTTGTGTCAGTTTTGTGTATAGGTGTGCTGTAGATTTATTCTTTAAAAACTTGCTAATTTAAGCTGATTATATTATAATTAATATCTTTGAAGTGCCAGAAGTACCTAAAAAACCAGCTCCAGAAGAAAAAATGCCATATGTTCCTAAAGTAGAACCTCCCCCTGCAAAAGGTATAATACAGCTAACCTTAATATCATTTATTGTAATCTTTAGAACATTGCATTTATCTCAATTTGGTCAGCTGTCATGTTTGTCAAGCAAAACATATCATGTGTAATCTTTCTCAACAACACATTTCTCTTGCGTGATGCCTGTGCCAGTTTTTACTTCAAATGTTCTAAAACAAATACTTTTTTTAAGTGCCTGCAGTTCCTAAGAAACCTGTCCCTAAAGAAAAAGTATCTCCTGCTGTTCCTAAAAAAATTGAGGCTCCTCCAGCTAAAGGTATGCTTTCCAGTAGAATGCAAGAATATGCTATTTCTCAGCTTCTGTCTATAAGTTCTGTGCTGTTATTAGTCATTGATTTGTGCTTCTCCTGTGAGTTCTGCTGTTCTGATTTACACAATGAATCATTACAGTACATTGTTGTATCTCGTGTGCAATACTTACGTGGTATTCTTTCTAAATATTGAATCTCTATTATATCTTATGTACTCAGTACTCTTCTTTGGAAACCTAGATTTAGCATTTCAAAACTATGTTTTCACAATGGAATTGGAAAAGCATACATTTAATATCATTATCTTTCAAAGTGCCTGAAGTGCAGAAGAAAGCCACTTTTGAAGAAAGAGTACTTATTACAGAAGAAAGAATATCTGTAGCCATTCCAGAGGAAATTCCATCACCTGAAGGTACACTATAAGCAGACAATAGTGAGAAACTTAAGCTATGTCTGCAAGTCTATTCTAATATCAAGATCAAAATACACCAAATATTTTTTAATAGTTATTTTGTATAAGTTTTGTGTTGAACTGCCAGCAGTTAAAAGCCTCTTAAAATGCCATTTACAATTTCAGTCTTGAATGTCAGGATCCCACCACACTGATATGGAAACACTACTATTGAATACAATAATCCTCAGATGAGGGCCTCATAGGTTTGCAGTAGCAAATATGGATGTATTGTTTATTTTAGACTCCACAAATTAGGGCTGTAACCATCCATTTGCCATACTCACTACAAAGCTCTCTGTAGCCCTGAAGATAAAATACTGCTTCCCTCTGCAGTGTTAGCTTCTCACCAGCTTTCAGCTCACATTCTCGTGTTCAGGGAAGATTGACATCAGTTGTTTTAAGTTAGTATAATTCCATATAATATCTGCTTCAAGATAACTGAAAACATCATTTTGTCTGTTTTTATTAATAACTACCCAGTCAAGAAAATTTGCACTTTCTTTTAAAAACCATAAATTAATTTTTAGAAGAAAATTTGAAACATGTCTGTCTAAAATATGGACTTGCAAATACACATCCGTATGGATACATGCAGTGTTAATTTCTGCTTGTGTCTTGCAAATTAACCTTTTCTCCAGAACTAGCTGAGGTTTTCCCTGATACAGTCACCTTTGTAGATGAGTACATGCCAGGATTTCCTTTCAGTTCTTGACCTATCCATTTCATTTTTTCCTTTCCTCACTTTCATACAATTGGATCAAGGAGAAATCTCTAATTCTTTGACTCTTGTTCCCCCACTTCAGTTGTTGTGATGGGGAAATTTGGGTAGCAGAGGCATTCTAATGAACTGACAGTTGACCAGTGTATGGTATTAGATACAACAGCACACAATAGGGAACCTGGGACACAGATAAATCATATAGATGCATACAGTGCACAGCACTTTCTGGATTGTATGCATATCTGTCATTGCTATATACAACTTCTAAGAATTGGTCTTCATCTTTATCCATCAGTCCTTCCCTCTGTCCATTTATCCATCCTCCAAAAATACTAAAACTACACTTTTCCTTAAAGAACCAACAGTTGAAGAATGGTCTGAAGAAGAAAGAGAGGAAGTATCTATTTCCATCCACAGAGAAGAGATTTCTGAAGGTATGACAACAATTCAGGAGCACTAGGAAAAAGCAAAAAAGTAATTTTTGGTCTGTACCAAATAGGCAGTTTGGATTAATATCTGCTTTACTCATAAGGAAAAAATTACTACTCTATAAATATGTTTTGGAACTTATAAATTTTAATTTTAACTTCTACAACTTCTGTTTCTTGCTTTTGAAAAGTGGAGTAGCTAATCCTGTTTCAATGCAGTGAAAATAATAAGGTATCTCTTTGATAGTGAGATCTGTCAGGACTTCTTTATGTTTACAAAAATCCTCTGTTGGAAGTTCCTCTACCACCAGGATGATTGGATAAAGTAAATGTTCTTCTGAATACCATGATGCACTCGGGTTTCTCAGATAATTTCACTGTAAAATAACTGTATTTTTTGCACCCGTAAGTTTATTGGTGGTCGCATAATATTGTGAAGGGCAGTAACTGACTGACTCAGTTTCTATGACTAGTGACACCACAGATTTTTCAAGGGACATCTTTAGCCAAGGAATTTTCTCAGTATTTGGGAAAGAAGGTTTCTCAAAATAGACAAATTTCAACATTAGTGCATGAGTGGACAGAGGAATGGAGCATTTTCAAATTCCACGCAAATACAAGATGAGAGCTCAGTCTCTTGGTCCCATTTAAGTTGCTTGGAGTGTTTCTATTGGCCTCAGTGGAAGCAGGATGGCTCGAATGTAGATTTTGTCATCCCAGAAGAGTCTGTTAATAAAGTACACTGTTTATTTTTGTCTTACAAATATTTTGTTGCTTACCAGGGCCATGAAGGCAGTAATATATGTGAAATACTTAAACTTAAGTGTTTTTATATTTTACTCTTTTAAAAAGTGACTGAAGAAGAGTCTTACTACATAGAGGAGACAGTAACTGTTCCAAAAAGAGAGGAAGCCCCACCTAAAAAAGGTATAAGTTCATTTCACTACAACATATGAGTTGTTTCATCATTCTTAACATTATGTTGCCACTACATGTTTATGTCCATTTTTGGCATTTTTGTTTGTATTTGTGCTATAGCGATACTACTCCTCTATGTAAAACTATGTATTGTAATCTTTTAAAGTGCCTGAGAAGCACAGGAGAGTTGTCCCTGAGCCAAAAGTCCCAGCTGCTCCTAAGGAAGCTCCAGGAGTTAAAGGTATAAACCAGTTCCCCAATCAGTTCATGTGTCTTCAAAGGGATTATGTTTGTCTTAATGTCTTGCTTGTACATGTTGACATAGGTGGTGTCTTCTCACAGTGATGATTGCTGTCTCTTGAAAATTCTTGTTTGTGGTAACTCAGTAAAACACATTGTGTGGTAGGCAATTGCAAATATTACACTTTAATATTCTTTCTCATCTTTCTTCTCATCTTGCTCATTTTTCTAAAGTTCCTGAAGTTCATAAGAAAGCAGTTCCTAAAGAAAAAGTACCTGTTCCTGTGTCTAAAAAAATAGTGGCTCCACCAGCAAAAGGTATATGTGTTTTGTTCCTGTTGTAAAAAAAAAAAAGCTTTTTTGCTGCATTCCATTTTTAACATATATGCCTTGGCTGGGGATTGTATTGTTGATACAACATATATTTCTGGTATCGACTTTCTTCAACATTAAACATGTTTTTATGTCTGTTTGTCTACAATGACACCTGTGACCTGTGCTGTCTTGATGAGATTTATATGTTATTGTGTGTTATTTATATGTTATTTCATCTTCTATCTTATACCTGTTGATGAAATCAAACAAATTTTCTAAAGTTACATAATCTTTTTTAAGAACCTGAGGAAGCATTGGTGCCCACTTTTGAGGCAGAATTTGAAGAACCTCCAACAACCAAAGGTAAACAGATTATTACCATGGAGATTTTTTAGTTAGGTCTTGCAGTATTTGTGGTTAGGCATTTTAATTAAATACAGTTTTGTTTGTTAGTATCTGTAACCTTTGTAGGATCTCCCCTTTCTTTTGACTCTACTCCTTTTGGTGCTGTGAATGTAAAGGCTGCTTTTCAGCAGTGTCTTATTTTTGTAGCTGTTGAAGTTCACTTAGCACTTTTTTTAAACAATCAGAATAAGTAAAAGAAACATATATCTGCATTTCAAATATTGTAATTAAATATCCTTGCACATTATTTTTAAGTGACTGAAGTGCACAGGAAAATTATCACAGAAGAAAAAGTTGCAGTTGCTAAAAAAGAAGTGGCTCCACCAAAGAAAGGTATATAAATTTTCAGTTACACTACAGAAGTCTTGTCTCAGAATAGTGGTTTGTATTTATATCTAGTTATCTAACACAGACTCTAATGTTCAGTGTTTGCTGTCTTTTTTTTCTTTTTTTATTTTAATAAATATCAAGTATCTGATTTGTGTTTTGTCATCTGCTTATATTTGTATACTTTGAGTAATTTAACATCTATTACAATAAACTTCTTTTACAAACTGCTAGTGGTGCCCAAGAAGCCTGTGCCAGAAGACAAAGTACCTGTTCCAATTTCACAGAAAGTGGCAGCTCCAGCAGCTAAAGGTATACAAGTCCTTTTGGAAGTAGAGATGGCTTTTAAATATCAGATATCCATGTTCATCATACTCACAGTCTGCATAGTTAATAAAATCTGTCTCTCCTGATTTGGTTATAAATGAAAAGGACCTTCATCTTTTCCCCTTCAAAATACTGCTGAGTATGACAGCGAATAGCCATGCACCTTCATTCTTTGCATTTTTTAACTAGGATTTCATTTTATTGATCACTCTATATGCTTAAATTCTTGCAAAGCTGAGTGACATTTACTCAGTGAAAAAAAATTAAAAACAAAATTTAAAAAAAAATCAATCTTTATAATATTCAATGAAGTGTTTCAATATTCAATGAAGTGTTTCAAACTTACAAATATGTTCTCTGTTTCTGTGCTTTTCTTGTCTTTGATTTTGTTATGTACCCTGAGTGTATGGTGTTCTGTGTTTTAATTGAGTTTCTGAAGAGTTTAGAGACAAAGTGTTTACCTCTTACTTTCCTCTTCATTCCATCTTACTTCCCAATATGTGAATATTCTGCTCAATTTTGTTTTGTCTATATATCTATTACTCTAACATTAGATCTATTATTTTACTATATATTATCTGTATGTCTCATGTGATTGTTGTGTTTATTATATTTTCTTTTAAACAGTTTGCTGTTTGCTCCTAATTGTTTGTCTATAATTCTTTCATACAAGTTTCAGAATGTGTGTGATTTCTTTTAGAAGCTAGTTTTCTTACAATTACTATCTTTAAAGTCTCAGAAGCACAGAGGAAAACTGCCAGAGAAGAAAGAGTATCCATTGCTGTTCAAAAGAGAAAAGTGTCTCCACCACCAGAAGGTAGTCCTGCCCATGGGTTAATCTACAAAGAGATTGTGCTCATTTAAGACTACCAGAGCTTCAGGCCTATTGCTCTGGCATGTCTCCTGAGGTTCAAATTTAGAATTATAGAATCATTTAAGTTGGACAAGACATTAAGGTCATTGAGTCCAACCATTAACCTTACACTACCAAGTCCACAACTATGATCCACCGTAGTCCCAGAGGAACTTTTACAAAGTCTTTGAGAAATACTAGAGACATTTTTCCCAATTAGTCTGGGTGTGGGTGGTGTCAGGAAACAATAGTTATTTTTCTAAGAAACTCCAAATGGGATATTTATTATTGTACATGGTATTACACCAGAAAAAAAAAAAAAAAGTTAATGTTAGACTCTGTCTTTGAAGTACCAACAGAAGAAGAACATTGGGCTATGTCAGAGGAAGTATCCGTTTCTCTCCACACAGAAAAGGAGATTTCATACACAGGTATGAGGACTAAAAAGATTCTGTATCCAAAGTTACATCTTGTCAGCTAGTAAAAAAAACCAGCAAGAATAAAACAAAATTTTATGTTCTTTGCTACTGCCAGTTTATCACGAAAGGGAAGCTTGTAGAATGGTGCAGGACAGTATTTCATTCTGGCAATAAAATACTGTCTCTCCTTTAATTCTTTCCTTTAGCTTACTGCTGTTCACATTGTGGAAGCCAAATAATTTCATTAGGTCCTCCTTTTAAAATCTTGCCACCTGTCTGACCTTTGAGGGAAAACGAGAGACAGTCTTTGCTTTCATTTAAATTAACATGCTTTATTATTCTGAAAAGACAGACAGTCCTTTTCTGTTCTGTAAAATCAACTCCTCGCCTAAATCCGAAGGTTAAGGAAAAAATCATTAGCTCTACTGCTGCCTGCATGGCTGAGACACTTAACACAATCCAGTGTAATGGATCTGCCTGCTCAACAGTCCATAGCCTTTAAGGAAAATTTATTGGTCTTTTACTTTTGCAGACTATCAATTGATTTGTGAAAAATTACCCACAAGATGCCTCACACTCACTACTTTCAAATCTGATACTGTTGATAAATGGCATTAGCATATTCATATCATAAAAGATTAATACAGACAAATCAGCGTGAAGTTAAATTATCTATTTAGTTTCCAAAGTTGGGGAGACAAGCATACTATGAGTACTAAGAGTATGATGAAAGATGACCTTTGATTCTCTGTAAGGCAGGTGTAATATGCCATCTGGTCTGGAAAGAAAAGGGTCAAAGTAGAAAGACATAAAGGCAACAGTTCTTCAGTAGGGTACCAAACTTTGGTGTTTTAGCTGGGAAAAAAAAAAGAATCCAAAGGAACCTGAGCTTTCTGAAAAAGGTACTCATGCATAATGCAGTTTTTGTTTCCAAATCCACCAAAGTATCAGTTCCAAGCAGTTTCTGTTGAAGATTTCAAGTGTAGATGCACCTGGCATTTATAATTAAATATCAAGGAGGACTATGCCAGAAAATACTTAGAGAGCTAATGAATCTTCACATTACCCCAAAAATAACACCAAGCATCAAGACATGTGACAGCCACTCATCTATGCTCTCTGTATCTTGTCATGAATAAAGTTTCTTCAAATCTGTCAGCAACAGAATGGATTCCATCTCTGAAGGTCAAAAAAAAAAAAATCTCAAATCTGTTAAGAAAATGCCAGTTATTCTCCGACTTGGCAAGTCTGCCAGATCTTAAAATGGCAAGGTGACTTTCTGTGCAGTTTCCAATTATATTGGTCAAAAATTTTCCAAGACACCTGCCTCAGAAAGACAAGACCCACACACTTCTGTAAAAGGGAATATGGTGCTTAAACATAGTATTCTTTCCTGAATAAGTCTGAAAAATTGAACATATCCACATCTTAATCTTTTGGAGATGCTCCTGCTTTTACAAGGAATGGCTCCTTGCCATGTCAGAACAAACAAGGCACTTCATAAAGTAATTGACAGAAGAGGAAAAACACCTTCCTCACTGAGCAAGTCATTCTCTTGCTTTTAATTAGCCCAGAGCCCTTATCTATTGTTACTCTCAAAGGTTTTCTCCATGTGTTCCTTCACCTTCATCTAGAGTTTTCTACACAAATCTTTTGTGGTCAGTGAATGACGACTCTTGATCTCTTCCCGAGGTAGTGCAAAGTGTCACTGCTCTGGAGAGAAGCTGCTACAGAGAACAATGAGGTTTATTGATTTTGTAATTGGATGGCTTTGGATTTTGAATTCTGCCCATCAGCAAGCTTAGCTTCACTGTTGGCAGCAGTGGATGAAGCAGGAATCATATCAGCTGCTTATACTGGTATCTTGAAAAGACTGTTGTTTCTTAATTGAAAAGAAGCCTAATGACTTCTCTAGATACATGTCCAGTGACAATAAGCACACTTGTTTTTTACATGTCAGCTGTGTGTTTGTAAGATATCTTTTTTCTGTTTCTTACCAAGAATTCTTTTGCTTTTAAATAATTTACATATAAAAATTCTTAAATGTAATTGTACTATATCTTTCAAGTGCCTGATGTACCAGAGAGGGCTATCATTGAAGAAAGAGTACCAATTTATCCTCCTAAAAAAATGGCAAGACCACCAGCCAAAGGTATACTGGATAGAGTATTCAAATATGGTGTAAATGTTTTTTGTGTCTTGTATGTTCCGTGTACAGTGAGTACTGATTTGTTTTCTGTGGAATGTTCCTCCTTTGTTTAATTCCTAGTTGACAATGCCTTGTGATCCTTATTATAAGATCTATGTGCTAAATTTTAAGGTTCTTTTAATTGGTATCTTTTTAAGTGCCTGAAGTACGCAAGACAGTTGTCCGAAAAGAAAAAGCGTACGTTGAAGTTCCTCAGTATGAAGAGGAGGAGGAGGTTCCAAGGTACGAGGAGGAAGACACCACCAGATATGAGAGGGAGGTGATCCGTTACAAGGAGGAAGTTCGGCATTACGAAGAAGTTAGTCACTATGAGGAGGAAGCTCCTCAGTATGAAGAGGAGGAAGCTCCTCAGTATGAGGAGGAAGAAGTTCCTCAGTATGAAGAGGAAGTCATCCACTATGAAGAAGAAGCTGCTTATTATGGAGAGGAAGTTGCTGAATATGAGGAGGAAGAGCCACAGGTTCCTCAGTATGAAGAGAAGGCTCCCCCACCAACTAGAGGTATACTTTAACTTTAGGGTTTCTGTGAGGAAAAGTAGTATCTTTTCATTCTATGAAAGTACCAAACTTTTGTTTTACAGTGTTGCAGTGTGCTTTACAGTGTGCATTTTTAGAGATGTTTATTGATTATTATATAGTGCAGAAAACATGTGATGGCTGTATATCTACTCTTTACTACTAACTCCATAAATTAAAATTTTCATGTTCATGTTCATTCCTCTTTCATATGATCTCTGTATAAACCACTATGAAAATTTAACCAAGCTGAATTTCATTCTCATCTGGGGTCCAATTTTTCTATCAGACTGTGCTTGAAATATTTAAGAATACTTATGTAAATTCTGCAATCATAGACAAAAAATATATTTATCTAGAAAACAGCGAGGATACTTGAAAACAAGTGATGTAGGAACACAATTCACACTGATTTTTTTCAGAATCTTAGAAAGCCCTATGGTTGATGTCTATTTCCATCTTGAAGAGAATACTATACTTCCATGAAAAAGAAAAATATCCATATTTAAATAATCTAGTTTCAGGTGTTTTCCTTAGCACTAATTTTTATGGTATGGGTATAAATTTTCTACATTGTTAAGATAGGATGAGCATAGTATTCACTACTTAGGAGAACTAGGTCATGCCCAGATCTTGGTAATAAAGATCTGCATATAATATATTCTGCATCATAATATAAAGATACAGGTAATGTATATCCGATTTTCCTAAATTATATGATCATCAAAGAATATAATTTCCAGTCCTGATCCAAATCATTCCATAGTGTTATTTTCCATCAAAGAAGTTCAGAATTTCATTTGACTAATTAATAAATATCAAAATTATATCTAACATTGTTTACATTAGAAATTTTGTCATGAACATGAGAAAAGATGAGGCTGTACACTGCAAAACCCAGGTTAATCCTGAACAGGAAAGATTAGTGTGGGCTGAAATTTCCATTTAATCTCCCATATTAGCTAAGTTTAATTCACATGTGCTCCAAACTTTCTTCAGTATGCTCAGAGCCAGTGGAATTATTCTCCTGTCATTGTAAAATTTATATGAACATTTCTGGGGTTTGGAGTACAAACAAATGTTTAGATACATTTTAGTTGAAACCTTTGCCTCACTGCAGTTAAAGGAAAAGTCTGTTGATTTCAGAAGAGTAAAGGGAATTTTTAAAAAGCATTTCATTTACCCAACAAATTGTGGTATAAACTGCTGGGTACTTATAATGGACAGTGCTGTGCTTGAAGTAAGTCAGTTGATAAACTAGATGTGCTTGGGTTTTTTGCATTTAGAAAGCTCTTGGAAATTTTTCAGGAAGAAGATGCAGTCATCAATTTATATTTAATGTATATAAAAGAATATGATCAGATGCAACCTATTACATGCCTGACAACCATAGGGAACATGTTTTTAATAGCTGGTTAGAAAAAGTGACTGAATCTCTCTGACTTAACCTTCTGAAAAAAGAAAATCTTCTTTCAAAAAAGCCCTTGAAGTTGAAAATATCTTCATTGATGGCCTCCATGGCTAAGCAGGGAGAATGGACATAAAAGCAGCTAATATGAGGTGTTTGTTATTTTATTTTGTCTTAGTGATAAAACCCTTTTAAATCATAGCTGTTTTTTTGGAGTATGTGATGTTTGTTTGCATGAATATGTATTTGTTATTTGTGATGTTTGTTTGCACTTTATGTTCTTGTTGTTATGGAAGTAAATACCTAAAACTTTAATGGTATCTTTCAAGTGCCTGAGGTTCCCAAGAAGCCTGTTCCAGAGGAAAAAATACCTATTCTGAAGAAAAAAGAACCTCCTCCAGCTAAAGGTATATATAATCTCTTTACATTAGAAGACATCCTCTGAATATGTAATTATTTTTCAGATGCCTTAATTGCTTATTACTTTTTTCTGTTCTTTTTGGAGAGGGTTCTTCATATGAAATATTTGTGTTGCTGTCTTTTTTGTTTCATTTCTGTTTTGAGTAGCTTATGGTTTACTTTTTTAACCAAAATCATGTTTTTGAAGTGCCCGAGGTGCCAAAGAAACCTGTACCTGAAAAGAAAGTCCAAGTGCCGAAGAAGGAAGCTCCCCCAGCTAAAGGTATATACACTTGTCATTGTCTGTGATCAGAAAGATCTTCTAGCATTACTTTATCTTCTCACTTGTGTTCAAAACTAGGATAGAAAAAGAATTGTTACTCTTAATGACTGTGGTTCTTTTTGTTTGTGTTTAATTGTTTTAGTGTGACTGGTTTGTATGTCATGTTGTCTTAGATTTTCATGCCAAGCTCAATATTTTATAATATCTTACTAAGTTCCAGAAGTGCCAAAGAAACCTGTGCCAGAAGAGAAGTTTCCTGTTCCTGTACCAAAAAAGAAGGAGGTTCCACCAGCCAAAGGTATATGACTTGATATAGCTCTTGACTGAATGCTTTATACAAAAAAATAATTTAAAAGTCAGTCTTTTTTTTTTGTACGTAATGTAGAGTGAAGAGTTTTCTATTCTTGACAGTTCTTCTTTGTCACCCAACTTTATTGATTCATATCAATGTTCTTTACCTTATGGCTCAAAAATGAAATTCTTAAGCTACAATAATATTTTTTCAAGTGCCCGAAGTACCAAAGAAACTTGTGCCAGAAGAGAAGGTACATGTCCCAGTGCCTAAAAAAGTGGAAGAACCTCCACCAGCCAAAGGTACGCCATTTTCTGGTTCAACTGTGTGGTTCTGTTTTTGTTTCTTCATCTTTATAAGAAGATTGTTACTGGCAGTTACAATCCCATTCTTCAGCCTAATGTGTTTGAACCACTCCCTGAGCTGTTTGACACTGTTGTGTCTGTGTCTGTCAATCATGGGGTCCATCCTTACTCTTCGCTTTGAAAATGTCTTTGTGTTTTGTATCGTCTCTGTCTTTTGGATCTTACAGATCTAAATCTTTTAAAGGGCTTGTTGCTTCAAAAACAGATGGTCCAAAAGATAAAAAATTTACCTAAACAGCCAGACTTCCCCCTTAGCTTTACCACACCAGTTTGTAGCTCTGTTGTCCCTGTATGTTTGTAAGTTTACATCTGTGCATAAATCTGTGCATAAAATCAATGTTAACTTTCATCACACTACTAGATTTTGCCATATTTGTGTAGTTATCTTAATATCAGATGTGCAGTTATCTTTTTACTAGGTTTTATATTACATTGAAAATTAATCCCCTAAACAAAAATGTCTTTAAAGTGCCTGAAGTGCCCAAGAAGGTTCCAGAAAAGGCAGTACCTGTCCCTGTACATAAAAAGCCAGAACCTCCACCAGCCAAAGGTATCGCTTCCTATAGCTGAACATGTGGATAATGCTTGTTCTTGGTTTTGTGTATTTGTTGTTAGAATTTAACTGCAGTGTCGTAGCAGTGTGTGACAAATGTACTTGCTTTAGCTTCTGTGTAAGTTGTGTCTAAGTTTTCTACAATTAAAAACTATCTTTAAAAGTGCCAGAAATACCAAGACGTCCCAGTGAAGAGGTACCTATTTTTGTTCCTGAAGAAGAAGAGGAAAAGGTTCCAGAGATGCCAGCAAGAGGTACAGCACTGATTCTTGAAGATTATGAGAGCTTTGTTCAATTCATTAATAGATCTTCATCTTCAGTGATTGTTTTAAGCTTGGTATAAACCTCAATTAACCTTTTGAGAGGAGTCTTCTTCTTCTTCTTTCTGGTCTTTGTGGCTTTGTTCTGTAGTTTTAGTACTTTTGATGCTCTAAAAGCAATTACTAATTTCTTATCAAAACTATATCTTTGAAGTGCCAGAGGTGCGCAAGAGAGCTGTCCCAGAAGAAAAAATAACTGTTGCCGTTCCTAAAGTAAAGAAAATTCCACCAGCTAAAGGTATATCACATTGTGATGTATGCAGATAGCTCCTCTCCCTCTTATTTTCTTGTTTCAGTGGAAGCTAATTTTAGCATTCAGTTTATACTCATGTGAATCCAGGTCCTGCTGTTTCCCTGCAGCGAGCAGTGCTAGGGCTCAGACAGGGCCTGTCTGTTCTGTTATTGACTGCAGCCAGCTGAGAATCAGGCTGGCTTTATTCCACTTTAGGTGATTACTGTGAATGAAATAATTCCTTGTGATACTATCATCCAGAAATAATTTTTAAAGTAATTTAAATTTTCTTTATGCAAAATAGCTGAAATTAAATTTTATGGCCCTTTACCTGGAAATTCTTCAATTTAGGGAGATCACTCTTACATGTAACTTGAGAATAGATTCTCTAGGGTTTCAGCTAAACTTATACAAAAATAGGTATAGGATCAGGTTATTAGTATGATCAATTTACAACTGATCATACTAATAACCAGATCCTATACCCTAAATGTGAAATTTGAAATGGAGGTACACTATTGCAAAGGCCACTGTTGGATGCCAACCAGATTCTATCTCAGTTGAGTTTTTTAAATAAAAAAAAGCTGAGTTTTTTTAAAAAAACTGAGTTTTTTAAAGAAAAAAAAAAAGAAAAAAGAAAAAAGAAAAGAAAAGCAGACACTGGAAGGTTTTTATGTAAAAAACCTTAATGCTAATAATCTTCTTCGACTCTGGTTTGTAGCATATCTTGCTAATATTTTCTGTTTGCCATGACACTGTGGAATTAAAAATTGGGAAAAAGTGCTAGTCCTCATATAATCCTTGTAACCCAATTACATATAACTGTTTTCAGGGAGTAAAAAAATACCCAGAAGTTTCCCCTATTTTTATTTCTATTTCTACTGTTACTTTAAAGTTGGTGTCTTTGTGTTTTATATTATGGATTTTTCTTTGTGATGTTGTGAAAGTAAAGTTCTTTAAACAATATCTTCAAAGTGCCTGAGGTTGCAAAGAAGGTTGTGTCTGAAGAAAAGGTTCCCATTTTTGTTCCTGAGGAAGAAGACGAGGAATTTATTCCAGAAGAAATTGTACCAGAAAAAGGTACATGATCTTTTCTTGCAAATCACTCATGCCATCTTTTGTGTTCATCAAAATTCATCTCTATTTCTTCTTCTAAGTTTTATGTAACTCTTATATATGTTTTGGGGGGAGTTTGTGGTCTTGTTCTAAGTTTTTGTCTTGTTTCCATGTTCACACTTTTACTGTTCCAAAAGCAATTTTAACACGTTTGCAAAATAATATCTTTAAAGAACCAGAGATTCCTAAGAAACCTGTTCCAAAGGAAAAAACGCCTGTGCCTCCACCTGAGAAACTGGAGCTTCCTCCAGCAAAAGGTGCATAAGTTAACAATGTGTTGCTATTCAGTGTCTCTGTTTAGTTTGTTTGTTATTTATGTTAGCTTTGTGTACCTGCTGCATTTCTGTATTGATATCTCAGAGTCAAATTCCTAGAACAAAACAAGCTCTAAAACTATTTGAGTTGCTCAAAAAGTCTGCCCATGGGTGTAAAATGTCTTTTGTTGAAATTTATGTTTCGTCTTTTAAAAATATATTCTTCAGATCAGTGCTTATTATGTCTCTTTGTACATGTTTTCTGTTCTCTTTCTCATACTATTGGTGGATGACATTCTTAAAATAAAATGTCTTTAAAGTGCCTGAGATGCCTAAGAAACCCATTCCTGAAGTGAAAGAACCTGTTCCTAAAAAGGTGCCAGCTCCATCAGCCAAAGGTACTGCAGATTGTAAATGCTGTTATGGTTAGCTGATAATATTCTTGATCCAAGAGTTGAGTTTAGCAAGGGACACTTTAGTATTTCTGTCCTGTATTGTATTTGTCACTATAGTATTTGTTTGTTTGTACATTTCTGCTCTGTTGTTCATAAACTTCTGGATTTCTGTCCATTTAAATATTGTGCAAAAGTACACTGAAGTTAGGTTTTATCTTTAAAGAACCCAAGGTGCCTAAGAAGGTTGCTCCTGAAGAGAAGGTGCTGGTTGCTCCCGCTGAAAAAGTGGAGGTTCCAGCTGCAAAAGGTATATGTCCTCCTTATAATTAATATTTATGCTAGGGATACCCTTGACCTTCTTCTTTCTAGCTTTTGTCTCTGTTGTACAAGATCTTTGTTTGTATTTATGTTTAAACTCTTAAATTTTCAATGTTTGTGTTGTTGAACCATAAAGCTCTGTTTCTTGTGCTTTTCTACTTACATTGCTCTAAGGTGATTTGTTGTGTTTAAATTCCTAAACCAAATCTGTATCTTTTAAGTCATGGAGGTGCGTAAAAGAGCTGTGGCAGAAGAGAAAGTGCAAGCTGTTGTGCCCAAACCCAAAGAACCGACACCAACCAAAGGTACAGGTATATTTCCTCTTATTTTTCCCAAAGATTTTTTTCCTCTTCATTCTAAAATCTTTTATAATATATATATCTTTTCTAATTTAATGTAACTTATGCTTGAGGTTGTCATGCATATTCTCTGTTTTTTGTCAATTATCTTGGCTAACTGTAAAAAAAAAAAAAATAATTGTCAGGTAGTAACAACAATACTGTTTCTAAAGTGCCCGAAGCACCCAAGAAACTTGTACGGAAAGAAAAAGTCCCTGCTCCTACACCTGTGGTGGAGAAGTATGAGTATGCCTATGAAGAATATGAGAAGTATGAGACATATGAAAGCATTGAAGAGTTTGAGAAGATCCAGGAAGCTGAAGAAATTGAGGCGTACGAGGAACCTGAAGAACCTGAGGGATATAAGGAAATTCTGGAACAGGAATATGAAGTGGAGGCTGAGGAGAAAGATGTCTATGAACAGTATGAGTTTAAGGAGAAGGAAGAGATCTATGAGAAATATGAGGAGGTATATGAGGAGGCTTATGAGACCAAACCAGCTATAGGTAAATCAAGTCATGACTTCTTTGTTCTTATATTGTGGTGAGTTTTCAGTTGCTGCTTAAGCTTCCTATGGGTGTTTATTTCTATTTTGCCTTGTTTGTAGTCCTATGTGTGTCTGTTGCTGGTAATGATAAATCCATTCAAAGTTTGTCTCTATCCTAGTGCTTCCTAAGGAATTCCCTTCTCTGTAAAATGGGAGGGGTCCCTATCTGACTGCCCAAGAGCAAACT
Source organism: Pyrgilauda ruficollis (assembly GCF_017590135.1). Classification (NCBI taxonomy): domain Eukaryota; kingdom Metazoa; phylum Chordata; class Aves; order Passeriformes; family Passeridae; genus Pyrgilauda; species Pyrgilauda ruficollis. Next base: position 20,828,474 of record NW_024524377.1, on the reverse strand, counting down.
AGCAGATATATAGCCCAAGCAGAGAAAATGTTAATCTTCTGATGTCATTCAGTTTCAACCTGAAATATTTTTTATGCATTAAAATTTAATTCTTTTGTCCAGTTCGGCTCCTTTGAGTTATAAAGATATTAAGACTCATGTAGAATCTTCTTTCCCATAATTTAATTTATGATGATAGGATCCCTCACACCAAACAGAAAGTGCATCTACAATGTACCAAATAGATGTACAAAAGATGAAATCTTATTTAATTACTCAAGAATTCTGAGATGACTGCTCCCTTTTTTCTGCATGAATTATGAGATGGCTCCTCTACAAATGAGTGATTGCTCTGCTTGCTGTCTTTATGTCTGTTTCTTCATAAATAACTTATAATCCATAATGACATATTTTTAAAGTGCCTGAGTTGCCCAAAAGACCTCTGCCAGAAGAAAAAGTACCTGCTCTTAAAAGAGAAGCTCCACCAGCTAAAGGTACATCATCCATCAGATAAATTTGAAAACACAGCCTTCTGCATGAGTCTCTGAATCCTCAAATCCAGTACTTTACCTACTGCTAGACTCTTAGCTTTCTTTCACAGTACTGTTAAAGACAGATTATTAAAAAAAAATTCTTTAACAAAACAAAAATCAAACAAATTACTTCCTGGAGTCAAAGGGAATGAAGTTAGTACCTTAATTTATTTTTTGCCATCACAATGATATTTTAAAGCTAATGGTTAAAACTCTACCTAAAAACTTAGAACTTTTTTTAACCTAACAGTGTGCTGAAGTGTGTGCTATCTTAATAGGTATTCTCTGTATCAGGCTTTATGAAACATAAGTGTCATGAATAGCAATTGTCAGCGAGTGCTAGAGAAGTTACTGCACTAGTCCAGAGCTCTGTAATTTTCTGTTCATAGCTCTAAATTTGCCAGGAATTCATTTTGTGCTAACTTCTATTGTTATTTCTCATATGAATTGTCAGAATGAAATCAGAGGGAAAAGGTGGATCAGTCTGCTTGTTTGTTTTTACAGAAAAGCTTGGAGTTATTTGATAGGAAATTGCAACCTTACCGTATTCCCAGCTGCCATTAATTAGAGCTGATAGTACATGAAACCTAATTGTTAAGGCTTATCCCTTATTCAAAATTTATGCAACACCAGCAGTGTTTTTCTTTCACTGAATATTGAAACTAGCTGCATTAATCCAAGCAAAACAGATAGGTGGCCTCTTTTATATAACATGTATTTATGTATTTGAGAAATATTTTTGTGTTTTGCTAAGTTTTCTGACTCTTTGCATTGTTTGCTTTTTGTTGAACTTCTATTCTTACATAATACTCATATTGCAAATGTTCTTAAAAAAACTACCAATGTCTTTAAAGTGCCAGCAGTGCCGAAGAAACCTGTTCCAAAAGAGAAAGTACCACCTGCTGTTCCTAAAAAGGAAGCACCTCCGCCAGCTAAAGGTATACTTCCTCTTCATTGTCCTTGTGAAACATGAACTCTAATTTCAGTCTTTTGTCCTCATTATTTGTTGAGAAACACGTGCATGTTTTATGTCCCCACGGTGGGTCTTTTTTCATTTGTTTGTCATTGAGTGTTTTTTGCCTGTTGGTTTCAAGTCATTTGTTGAAAACATGTTAGAGTCGCTTAAAAAATGTGTGTTCTGTCATTAACTTGCACATGTAAAAAAGTCCAGAAAGAAATAATATCTTTATTTTTTCTGGAAGGGAATCTTTCAAGAATGTATTTTGTAATATGTTATTCTTCTGTCTAATCTTCAAAACTAACATAAATGTTCTTTCAGGAAGGATTTAATACTTTGATGTTTCAAGATTCTTCCTTGTTAGACTTGCTCTTCTTCTTTCTAACTTCTTTCAAGTAGCTTTGAAAGCCCTAAAAGTAAATTATATCTTAAAGGGCCAGATGATTTCAAAAGACCTGTCCCTGAAGAAAAGAAACCTACACGTACACCTGAAATAGAAGTTCCACCAAAGAAAGGTAAAGGAGACTTTGATATGAGATTATATGGAAAGGAAATATTTGTGCCATTTTTTCCCAGCTAACATCACTAAAACTTGTCATGTTCTTTACACCAGTGCAGTCTCTAAGTGGAGATTGAAATCTCAGTGATAAATCCCAAACTCTGGGGCAAACATTTCAAATATGTGCTAGACAGTAAATCACTGAATTATGAATGAAAACACGCTGAGGAAGTATTGCTCCTTACAACACCAGTATGTAAAGCTTCAGTGCTTTTCTGTTTATAATATAGTTGTGAATTTAGTTTAAACTGGGGTTTTGATCCCAATACACAGGTCATGATATTGGTTAAGAAGCAATAGGGCAAGAGCCAGTAAGTTAAAGCTATCAAAGCTGTTACACCAGCCAGAAGGAAGAGCATGACAATGCAGTAAGGAAAGCAAATGTCTCACTCTTTGAGAGCTGAAATCATAGATTTCTTCATATAGGTCATTGTTCCAGGATGGCAGTTCTAGAACTGTATCATACTTAATTCTTGAAAAGTTTCCAAGACCTCAAAATGGCTTAGTTTTCTGGGTTTATTTCTGTTTGGGATATTAAAAGTTGAAAATTACTTTGAAGTTACTAAAAAAAGCTAATATCTTTGAAGTTCCTGAGTTTCGTAAGAGAGCTGTCCTTGAAGAGAAAGTACCCACCATTATCCCTAGAGAAGAGGAGCCTCCTTTTTATGAAGGTACATCAATTACTCATCTACCAAATAGGAAATTGAAGAGAATATATCAAGTCATGCTCTATATTATTCTGTAAAATATGAACTAATTTTAATTCATTTTTAAAGCTATTTAAAAGAAGCTTATATCCATATCTTTCAGACCATCTATGTCCACAGATTTAGATAAAATTCAGCATTTTAAAATCTTTAAATTTAAAACCTTACACTAAATGTAAAAATGGAATTTAGCATTTTAAAAATGCTATACTTTTTTCCTTTAATAATGAGGAAAAGATACATAAATAAGAGAGATTAAGTTTCTGATTCAGGAAGCACTTGAGTCACACTGAAGCAAAGAAATGAACTTAAGTAGACAGTGGTTTAAGAACCATCCTGAGCAACACCTAATTTTTGAGTTGCAATGGAGATAGTCAACTCCAAATGAAGACATTAAAAAATTCAGTTACAAATTCTATCTAATACACAGAACTAAGAAACTAGAAAATAAAATTAAATACTTCTGTAAACATATATTTTACTAATTGGAAATGGTAATTTTTAGCAGTAGTAAGTCAATGATCAGGCTGAAAGATATTTAAATAACTTCTGCTCAAACAGCTCTATGTCCATATGCATTTCTGCATGTTTTTATTTTGTCTTTCTACTCCTGTCTTGTAACTAATATTAAAATATGTAAAATAAACTAATATCTTTAAAGAACCTGAAGGTTATGAAGAAGTTCCAACAGAAGAAAAGATGCCTTTTATTACTCCTAGTGAACCAGAAGCTCCAGCAGCTAAAGGTAAACCAACTCTTCAAGTAATCTGTAAACCAACGCATTCCTACAAATTGTTCATCTTCATCATTCCACCTGTGTGCTAATCTGTTATTTAATGTTTTCATTCTAATGTTTCCTTAGAAGCTATGTGTCTGTCATTGCTTCTTTGCTACTTACGCTTTGTGTATTGTAATGTTCTTTAAAAAAATTAATATCTTTGAAGTATCTGCAGTGACAAAGAAAACTGTCGCACTTAAGAAAATACCTGCTGCTGTACCTACAGAAGAAGCTCCTCCAGCTAAAGGTACATTACCTCCAAATTAACCCTCTCTAACCTCTTATGAAAGTCAGATACCAAGTGAGAAACCCAGCTTGCTTGTTTTCCTTAAACAACACAACCAGCTGCTAGAGACACTTTAGAGTTGTTGGGTTTTTTTCCTATGAGTAATTGCTTAAACAGATTTATACATTCTGCATCAACAATTTAAAATTTAGGAAGACTAAATTAGACACAGAAATTTAGTAGGCAAGAAAGTCAGGGATTAGTCTTATATCTTTTTGACTTCATGTCTCATGTTCTACTTCTCAAAATACTTTCTCTGACAATATATTGGAAAAAATCTAAAAGGCTGTGAGAGAAGCTTATTTGCAAAAGGACTCTTTGTAGTCATATCAAGGGCTTAAAGAAAGTCAAGATTAAGGTACAACTTTAAATCAGGACAAAATAAAAAGCCACAAAATTTTTAATAGAAACATAATTTTGTTACATGATTCCAGAATTGAAGAGCTCTATACATGATGGAAGCCTAAAAAATCGTTATTTGAACTGGATTTTTGCCTTGCTTTTATGGGTAATTTTTAAATTTCAAAAAAGAAAACTCTTTTTAGAGCCAAAACTCCTTAAATACACACATACACATGCAGACAAAAACATCCTACCAACTAACAAACAAAACCAGGAAAGACAAGCAAAAACCCAAACATAAAAAACCCCTACATCTTTTCAGAGAAGAGCATATTCAGAACCATAAATACTAGAAGTTAGAAAGTGGTTAGACTCCAGAAAGTGAAATTGTTAAGTTTTATTCATATCTCAATACCACATATTTTTCCTATTGTTTTAGTAGATTTTTTTTTTTTTACAAAACTGTATTACTTATTTCATAATGCAAATTTCTAAAATAAACCAATATTTTTAAGTTCCTGAAGTACGAAAGAAAGCTGTCCACAAAGAAAAAATACCTCCTGCTCTACCTAAAGAAGAACCTTCACACCTTACAGGTATAAGAAATTTTAGGAATTATTTGAAGAATAAAAAACATGTTTTCATATGTAAATTATTTTGAGAGCATTCTGTTTACCATGAACTTGAATTTACTTAATGGCTTTGGTTACTTGCAACAGTAAAAAGTAATTTAAAGAATTATCGCCTGTAGTTGTTCTTAAGTGCTACTTAAGATCAGCCCAAAGGGGGAAAAAATAAAGAAAAAGTGACAGAACTGAGACAGACAGGGCCTATCTCTGCACTCACGGTAGTAGCTCAGTTTAGGACACATCACACATCTTCCTTCTGACAAACTGCAGAGGTCAGGTCAGTGTAGAATGTCAGGGGTTTTTCATCCCTTTTTTGAAAGCATCCCAATTTTGTGCATGGATATAAAATAGACCTGTATGTCTTCAGAGGAGCATGAATATTTGATTATATTTGTTATTTATCTAACATGTTGTCTTGTTTTCCAAAGATGCTCTAAGTTAATTTAAGTGTTTAAACTAATATCTTTCAAGTGCATGAAGTTTATGAGGAGATTCACATAGAAGAAGAAATTTCTACTGTTCATAGGAAAGAGGAGGCTCCACCATCTAGAGGTATATGACTTCTTCATCACCTCTTCCTACAATTTGCTAAGTCTTGAACTCCAGGAAAATTGAATTGTTCATGTTTGTGTTTTAGTCCTTGTTCAGCATAATTCATATTTGTATTTATTCTTTCTGTACCTTACTTATATGAAAAATTTAAAATTTTTTCATGACATGTCTTTCTCTCATTAAATTGAACTAATATCTTTAAAGTGCCTGCAGCCATTAGGAAAGCTGTTCCAGAAGAAAAAGTACCTATTGCTATGCCTAAAAAACCAGAACCTACTCCTGTGCCTAAAAGACCAGAATCTCCACTGTCTAAAGGTACTTTGATAGTCTGGTAGAACTGAGGTCTTTCACTCATAAACACCTTTACTTTTTTACTCTTTCTTACATAGTTTCTGATTTAATAGTTCAGATTTGTGGTGTTTATGTTGTATATGTCCCATTTTCTGTTTCTTAAGTTGTGTTTAAGTCATCAAATCAAAATCAGTAAATAGCTTTCAAGTGTCTGAATTGCCCAAAAAAAGTATTCCTGAAGAAAAACTCTGCCTAAAAAACCAGAAGCTGCCAAAGGTATAGGTCAGCATATCCTTTAATTATTTTTCTACAAGTTCCTTCTGTCCCGTGTACTGTTGTTGTCAAAGCATTAAAGATTAGTTGAGTTGGTCTATTTATTCCACCCAAGAATAACCCAGAAATTGTATCAGAAGCCAGTAAAAGGGACTAGAAATAAGGAAAGCTCCAGCCATGTTAACACACAGTGAGATTTACAGAACGTTTTCACTTTATGGGTACAGCCTCAGAAATTTGATCATACACTAGCAAGAAGTACATCCTATCCCTCTGTTTCACATTGCTCATGTTAAATTTAGGGGTCAATTTATTTCATTTTGAATGGAAATAGAATTTGCACAGAAACCAGCTGTTACAATTCATTCAGGTGTTTTAAAATCTGTCTGAACTAGCAGTTTGAGTGGCATTAACAACTGTCAAGCAGCACAGCTTATCCCCCCCTAGTCATTATCACACAGGACTGCCAAAAGGCATTCATTCAAAAGGCATTTCATTGAAGTTCGACTTTTGCCAAGACTTTTTTTCATCTTTATGGGGAGCATAGCAAATCCAAAACCGCTTGACAACAGCTCCCAGGCAAAGTCACTTCCAACTTATTCTTTGCCAGAGGGGTAGAACCATGAAGGCTTCTCAGAAGTTGTAACAGTTGTCAAAGCACCCTTATCCATCTGCTTATTTTGTCACATCCTTGTATATCTATGTGTTTTGTCTTATGTCTCTGTATTGAATGTTTAATTTTTGTAATTTTAAAAACTACACTAATATCTTTAAAGTGTACAAGGTACCTAAGAAATCAGTAAATATTGTTATACCCAAAAAAACAAGGGTAACACTACCTAATGTCAATAATAGTGTCTTTCGGAGGAGATTTTTCTGTTGAGCATTAGAGTTTACAGCAAAACTAATTTATCAAAATCCTATTAGTATGTAATAGTATATAACACTTTTTGCATTATATCTCTCTTTTTATATCTTTCCTTCTGATATGCTTCTTGTGATCATCTTTCTTCTTTACACTGTACATATTCGAAATGCTTTAATTTTAATTTTAAAAAATGAATGCTGTTTTCTTTAAAGTGCCAGAGGTGCCCAAGAAAATTCCAGAAGAGAAAGTGCCCACTGCTGTTCCTAAAAAACCAGAACCACCACCAGCCAAAGGTATGTTGCACTACAGAAAACTAAAATTTGGAAGAGAAAAAACACCTCTATCTTGATTGTGCAGATTAGTTATCTGATTGCTTGTTTGTGTTTTCCTGTTACTTTTACTTTCTGTGCCCATATAGTTCTATATATGTTACTGTGTTTAAAATTCTTCTGTTTTGAATCATAGTTGTAATCTGTACCAGTGTCTTAGAAATATTGATGTAGCTGATGAGCAGAAATGAGAATGACACTTGAGAACAAAAGCAGAAATTTTAAAAGAAGAGGAGAAAAGGTGGCCTCTGTGATGTGAAATAGTCCTGACTGACAATGAAAAACTAGCCCCAAAAGAGAACACAGAATGAGTGATAGAGATGTCTAATATAGAAGAAAACTTGTGCTTGGAGACAAAAAAAATTTATATCAAAAAGTCCTCACACACAGAAGAATGTGACAAGAAATACAAAATAGACAGTATCAGTCTCAGTCAAATAGGGATTTGGGAGATATTTGAATAAATTGGAAAAATAATTTGATGTAGAAGAAGAAACTCCAGAAGACTCTGAGGTGTTTCTTGAGGCTTTACAGGGACATAAAATAACATTAATACAATAAACAAGTAAAATCTGAGGTTTTATTAAGAAACTTGGCAATTTCTACTGAAAAGTTTTGAACATAACTGTAATATAATAAATGAAAATAATCTGTTTCCTAAAGCTCCTGAAGGACCCAAGGAAGTAGGTGTAGAACAAAAAAAATCAAAGTTGCTGTGCCTAAAACCTTAGAAGTTATACCAGCTAAAGTTACCTGACATTATGACAAAAGTACAGAATAAAAAAAAATATTCTTTTCTTGTTTTAACAATATGGAAGAGACTATTCAAGACCTCTGTTAGCATTTTCTTCTGTTATGAAAAGTTTTTCAAGGGAGAAAATGTTCTGAGTGAAAAAAAATCGATCTTTGTAGTTGGTGTTTCCACTAAGAGTGATCTGCTGTTATGCTTTATTGTTTATGAAATCCTGACAGTATAAAGTTATTGCTATTGTTCAAGTGTCTGAGGTACCAAAGGAACTGGTCCCAGAAGAGGTTTAAGTTGAAGTATCAAAGAAACCAGAACATCCAGTGACTAAAATTTTATGCAAGGAAAGAAAACCCCTTAATTTTCTACGGTACCATTTTAACATCATCGTAATTTACTTTTACTATTAATGTCTTATAAAATATTTTTGTTGTTTCAGTTGTACTTTTTTGCATCTGTAACTCAGTGAGGCAGCAGAGAGAGTTTTCTCAAGGGAAAGGAGAAATTACATATTCACATCTAAAACCCCTCATGCTTTCGAAGTCCCTGAGATTTACTTTTTCTTAAAGTCTGAACACTGCAGACATACATAAATAAAATTAATTGCTTTTTTTAAAGTGCCTGAGGTGCCCAAGAAAGTGATTTCAGAAGAAAAAGTACACATTGAAGTTCCTAAAAAGCCAGAACCTCCACCAGCCAAAGGTATATGTTCAACAGTAATAAGACTGCACACACATATTTCTCTAAATAATATCTTTCCTTCATTTGTGCTATTAGCTTTTTTGTATATTTTGTATAATATATTTATAAGTGTTACAGACTGTGTGGTCTTCTTCCTTTGTGAATAGCTCCCAGTGACAGGGGCTACTAATAGTGTGCATAAAGCAATATGGAAAAAAAACCCAACAACCAAATGGTTTATAAGGGTGGGCTTTTTTCTGATGCTGTTAGTTATTTTTTTTACTTTGGAGCTATTATTGTCTTTTTAATTCCTATTCTTCAAATTCCTGAAATTAAAACAAACAAATATCTTTAAAGAACCCGAGGTGCCGAAGAAAGTTGTTCCAGAAAAGAAGATACCTGTGCAAAAAGTACCAGAACCAGTGGTTGTCCCAGAACCAGAGGCTGCACCTGAAGAACCAGAACTCCCACCAAAGGAAGGTAAATCTCAACACTAATAAAATAACAAAAGTAATGCTTTTCCTCTTCTCTTTAACATTGTGATTATCCAAGCCTTCTGTTTCCTGAAATTCTAAATTCTGCTTGTTCTATTTATCTACATATATGTGTGAAATAGGCACACATGGTTGTTTTTGAAAAAAAATAGTGGCAAATATTAGATGTCTGAATTGCCTGTATGTTGTTCTTACTGTTATTCTACTTCAGTTCTTCTTACTATTTTTGCATATTCTTGCTATTCTACCTGCTTGGGTTCAAGAAAACCACCACAGCTAATAACTTAAAAGTTTATAATAGGAGAAGAAAACAAAGTACCCATTCTAGTAGCTAAGAGGAGAAGTTATAAATTAATTGAAATACCAGAAGTTCCACCAAGAAAAACTAGATGCCATCGCTGCTGTTTCTTGAAAGAATCTTCAGCTTATTGCCTGCAGTGCAATTAATATCTTTTGTCCTGTCCATTCTGTTGACAATTATCATGGCTTTTACTTATATCTTAAGTTACATTATTAGTGCATGTGTGTATTTCCATATGAGAGCATGAGTTTTGTGAGGCGGAGTGCGTGTATGTAGTCTTGAGAGAAAAGAGAGAAAAGCCAAAATGTCCTATATGCATAATTTAAAAGGCCAGCATAAATTATTGATACGTGATACGTTTTTAATATTTTCATTACAACTGTCTTCTTATGTTTTATGGTTGGCTTAATTTTGGTATGATTGTCAGTGCAGCTGTTAAATTTAGAACTAATATCTTTTATGTACATAAAGCAACCAAGACAACTTTGCCAGGAAAGAAGGTACCTGTTCCAGTTCCTCAAGAACCAAAGTCCATTGCAGGGCACACAAAACCAAAGCCTCAAGAGGTGGAACTGCAAAAACCAGAAGTGGCTGGAGTGGCCCGAAAACTAAAGTCTGTAAAGGCAGTTCAAAAACTAGAGCATGTTCTGGCATCTGAGCAGCCTGAGACTGTTTTGACACTCCAAAAATCAGAATCTGTTGTAACATCCCAAAAAACAGAGCATATTGTGGTGCCTGAGAAATCAGAGTTTGTTGTGGCACCTGAAGAACCCAAGCCTGATGTAGAACCCCAAAAACCAAAACATGGCGTGATGCCCCCAAAACAGAAGCCCATTGTGGAATCCCAAAAACTAGCACATGTGGTAGTGCTTGAGGAACAAGAGTTTGTTGTGGCACCTGAAGAACCCAAGCCTGATGTAGAACCCCAAAAACTAAAATATGGCGTGATGCCCCCAAAACAGAAGCCCACTGTAGAATTCCAAAAACTAGCACATGTGGTAGTGCTTGAGGAACAAGAGTTTGTTGTGGCACCTGAAGAACCCAAGCCTGATGTAGAACCCCAAAAACTAAAATATGGTGTGATGCCCCCAATACAGAAGCCCATTGTAGAATTCCAAAAAGTAGCACATGCGGAAGTGCTTGAGGAACAAGAATTTGTTGTGGCACCTGAGGAACCCCAGCCTGGTGTGCCACCCCAAAAACCAAAATATGGCGTGATGCCCCCAAAACAAAAGCCCATTGTGGAGTCCCAAGAACTAGCACAGGTTGTAGTCCTTGAGGAACAAGAGTTTGTTGTGGCGCCTGAGGAACCCCAGCCTGATGTGCCACCCCAAAAGTTAAAATATGGCACGATGCCCCAAATACAGAAGCCCATTGTGGAATACCAAAAAGTAGCACAGGTTGTAGTGCTTGAGAAACAAGAATTTGTTGTGGCACCTGAGGAACCCCAGCCTGATGTGCCACCCCAAAAGTTAAAACATGCTGTGATGCCCCCAATACAGAAGCCCATTTCAGAATCCCAGAAACCAGAAGTATTTATGGCCCCTGAGGAATATGAGATCATAGTAGTGTCTGAGGAGTCAGAGACAGTTGAATCAACCCAAAAATCAAAGCGTGTTGTGGAGCCCCCCAAAACAAAACGTTTTGAGCAGTCCCAAAAAACAGCATTTGTAGCAGCTGAAGAAACAGACTTTGCTGCAGATTTCCAGAAGTCAAGGTCTACTACAGTGTCCAGAAAATCAAAGTCTTTTGTGCCAGAACCAGTCATGGTGTCTGAGGAACCAGAAACTGTTTTAGAACCCCAAAACCTGGAGCCTTCTACATCGCTTCGAAAACCAAAGTCTGAACTGGCATCCAAAGAACCAGAGTTCATTTTGGCACCGGAGGAGCCACCAGCAGCCAAGGTGGCCGAAAAGGAGCAGCATGTTGCTGCTAAAAAGCGAGCAGCTGCACAGCCTAAAGGTATCTCTTGTGCGTAGGATCTCTTTTCCTTCTCTTGAGTATGTTGTTTCACTGCTCATTTTAAACTTAATATAGATAACTAATAGATACTAATATCTTCAAAGAACATGCAATGCCCAAAAAGTTGTCCCAGAAAAGAAAATTTCTCTAGCTATTCTTGAAAAACCAAAACCTACATCAGTCAAAGCTATGTCATGAATACATGACAATGACACTGAATCTTCTTTTAAGTATTATTTTAACCTCTTTTGTTCTGTCTGTCGTTTTTGATCTGTTTTAAATGATGCTTGCTAAACAAATTACACTGAGTATGAGTGTGTGTTAGATTATTACTTCAAAACATGTCTGTTGTCCTCTGTGTTTCAGTCTTTGTATTTAATACTGAGTTTTATTTTAACTGTAAAATTAAATGCACTAATATCTTTGAAGTGCCTGAGATGGCTGAGAGGACTGCTCCAAAGAAGAAAGTGCCCCCTGCCCTATCTAAAAAACCAGAAGCTTCACTTCCTAAAGGTACATGTCACCACTATTATCATCATAAGAAAGGGTGTTATTTGCTTTTTAGGGTTCTTTTTAAAAATCTCAGTTTTAACTGATGTTTCACTGTATACACTGATATCAAAAATGTGGGAGAGATGTGCCAAATATGAATTGCTGTGCAGGGGTGTGAAATGTTTCCTCAACTTAAATCATCCAAACTTTTGTTATACTGGGTTTATGTCGTATCAAGAAGATATGATAAATTCCTGTTTATCCTCCTACCAAAAAAACCACCAAAATCTTAGAGATTCAAGAGAAGGAGTTCATAAACAGTTGCTCACATTATTAGTAGGGATGGTTTCATACATGGTTTAGTGGGACTGAGCAGTTTTATATTTACAGTTAGATTTGATGATTCTAAAATTTTTTTCCAACCTAGATGATTCTATGAGGAAAGACAAAATAGACAGAAAATAAAGGTTTCAGCAGAGAGTAGCAGTTTTAGTACATAGAGCAAAATAATCACAAACATCTCTATGTATCTGTATCACAGAGCAGAATATTTTCTTTAAACTGTTATTTTTAATTTGTCTGTATTCTGGTCATACATTAACAGTTTCGACTATGGGATTTGCAAAGGTTTTACTTTGTATAAGTAGCATGAAAGAGCTGTAAAGTTACTGTCAGCATGTAAGACAGTGAACCTTTAAAAAGGCATTTATAATTGAAATACAAAAAAATGCATGTAAGACAGTGAACCTTTAAAAAGGCATTTATAATTGAAATACAAAAAAATTGCTAAAGACACACTAAACCGAAGACACTATCCATTGATGCAGCGATGCATCATTTAATTTCCTTTAGAATTCCCAAGCTCTGGCCAGAAAAAACATTCCCTCTGCCATCAGATTCTCTCCATCTAAAATACAAAGACTTTCCTCAAGTGAAGTACCACCACAAAGTGATGATATAATTATTTAAATAATTGAAATTAATAGAAGAGGAAACAGTTACAAGCAACATCTAGTGATTACAATGAAAGCCAAAGGATGACAGAGGGAAAATATGAGAAGTTAAAGAAGAGGAGAAATATGCAGAGATAGAAAAAGAAAGGTGAAATCACCCTGAAGGATAAAAATAGTAACAGTAAAGTGGCAAGCAAAAATATGACAATGACTGCATAAACCAGCACAGAACACAGTGATTTATTAAACATGGCTGGTAGACAAATACATTAGGATTCTACAAATAAATCTCTGATCATCTGTTACTAAGAAGCCAGATATATTTTCTACATTTCCTGCTCTGTGGGGAGGGCTGAGAGCAGCACTTTGTCATTTTGTACCTCTGTGTGTCTGCACACTCCCCACAAGACAGGGTGGGGTTTTCCAGAAACCCCCATCTCAATCAGCCCGTGCTGGGGCTCTTTGTAGCTTGTCCGCCTTAAGCAGGAGTGATTGGCTGAAGAGGACACCCTGGTAGTCAGTCAAGTGTTCACTTTCCTCTTTTCCTGCTTTGCCGTCTGCGTGTTTGCTGACCTTAAGCTCAGTCAAGTAAACGGATCTAATTTCTTTAAAGTGCCTGAGGTGGTTGAGGCCGAAGAGGCAGAAGAAGAGGTGCCAGTGGTCGTTCCCCCAAAACCTGTGGCTGTGCCCAAGAAACCTGTTGCTGTGCCAAAGAAACCAGAACCTCCTGAAGCTAAAGGTATATCTTCTGGAGAGAGATGCTTTTTATTTTACTTAATTGATTAATATTTTCATTTCTTATCCCTTGTTTTTGTAAGATTTGTTGTTTGTCATTGACCCTTAACCACTGCTGGACCAATCTTTGTGCATGACTAACCAACCAGTCACTAGAGGAACTTTACAGTGCTTAGAAATATCTAAACTCTTGGATTGAGTGTTATGATCTTTCCTACTAATTGAACTGTGAAATTAAGATGAAATAATATCTTTAAAGTGCTCAAGGTGCCCAAGAAGGCTGTCCCACAAGAAAAGATGCCTGTTGCAGTACCCAAACAACCAGAACCATCACCAGCCAAAGGTACAGGTCACTGTTAGTATCATCATTAGAAAAAAAACCATGCTCTTCTGGACTTCAGTTTAACTAATTTTTTGATGGTGATCAGAGATAGGTACCTAAGAAATATGAAGTGCAATGTGGAGTGTCAAAAACATGGCAGAAAAACTAGATTTAATTCCTTGAAAAAATGTCTCTAGCTTACTGAACTTTTAGTAAAGTTTAAGAATAAATATTTACCGACTGTTTAGTTTAAACAGAGTAGCATGTTTTTCTGAAGAAGAACCTGAAAATAAGTCTTTAATTTTAAAAAACAAAACATTGCATCCCTGAAGCTTCTAATAGATGACAGCCACAGAATAAGTTCTCTTCCTCTTTAAAAGTAGGGTAATGCCAATGTCCATGAGGAAATTTTGCTAGCAAAGGACTGGATATGCCTAGTGATTTTCTTATTAACACATTAACAGAACCAATAAGAGAAGAGAGAAGTACAAGTATATCTATTTCTAAAGTAGAATTTAAATGAAAGGAACTGAGGAACATAGAAGGTTAAGAGGTGGTGTAAAAATGGAAGTAATTGATAGAAAAAAAAAAAAAGTTGGCGATGAAAAATCAAATGCTATTTCCTAAAAAAAAAAAAGGTACAATGACAAATTAGTCGTGAATTATATTGGCTGATACACAAACGCACTAGAATTGCACAAAAAATCTCTGATCATCTGTTACTAAGAAGCCAGATATATTTTCGCTCTGTGGGAGGGAATTTTGTCATTTTGTCTGTGTGCATAACATTAAGCTCAGTCAAGTAAACAGATCTAATATCTTTAAAGTCCCTGAGGTGATTGAGGAGGAAGAGGCAGAAGAGGAGGCGCCACTGGTTATTCCTCAAAAGCCTGTGGCTGTGCCCAAGAAACCTGTGGCTGTGACAAAGAAACCTGTGGCTGTGCCAGAGAAACCTGTGGCTGTGCCCAAGAAACCAGAGCCTGTTGCTGTGCCAAAAGTACCAGAACCGGTGCCTGTCCTAAGAAAACCTAAAGTTCCTTCAGTTAAAGGTACATACATCAGTGACTGAGGATCTCCTTATCTCTCTTTGAATACCTTTCCCCTTATTTCACTGATGTTATACATTGCCAGATGAATAATCTGCTGCTTAAATGTATTATTCTTCATGTTTTGTATGCCCTCCTCTTTTTAGTCGTTGCACTTTTCGCTGTTATTTTTATATATGTGTCTTAATATACAAAAAAATGAAAATTTACTAATATCTTTAAAGAAACTGAAGTGCAAGAGAGACCTGTCCCAGAAGAGAAAGTGCCTCTTACAACACCTAAAAAGTCACAATTAGAAAAACCAGAGCTTCCTCCAACCAAAGGTACATATTGCCAGGAGGCACCTTCTGATAATAAATGCTTTCTATACTCTTCTTTATTCGTGACTGAGTCTATAAAGTTTGTCCATTGAATGTAGCCTACCTTGAGAAAGACTGGAGCACAGTCTTTCATGGTTATGGCCACTGTTTCTGTGATTTTATGTCTGCTAGATGTCTTTGTCTTTTTATGTTTCATATGTACATTTATGCACACAAAAATAAAATAAACTTGATTTTTTTTTTAAGTGTCTGAGGTACCCAAGAAACCTGTCTCAGAGGAGAAAGTACCTGTTGCTATTCCTAAAATACCTGAATCACTACCAAGTGAAGGTTTGTGCTACCATAGATTTTACTCTCAGAACAATCCTTTGTCCTGTTCTTCTGAGTATAAGCTTTAAAGTAGACATTTTCCTTTTTCTCCCATTGTGACATTTGTAAGTTGTTTACTTCATATTTTATATTATACTATTCAGTAGTTATATTTCATGTATATCTGTTAGTATATCTTCATATTTGGAAGTAAAATATATGCTCCTGCACAGGATATGTCTCTTTTTAATATTAAATTCTCACTAAATTGGAGTCTCTCAAAAGTTAGTATCTATGTTGCTGTTATAATCTTGAATTAATTAAGAGCATTGACATTTTTATTTTTTCTTGTCATGATGACTCATCCACAAATTTAATGTTTAGTTTATATTGTGTACATAAAAAATTCTGTCCTTCACACAATCTTCACTTATGCTTAGAAAGAAAGTGGTTTTCAAAATCTTGCATTAGCTGCAAAGGTAACAGATACTGAATGATTACTTATCCTAACATGTATTTGTCTGTGTCTGTTGAAGTAGATTTGCTTTTAGTTATATCTGTATAACTGTTCATGTGAAACACTCTTATAATTGAAAACTTACACCAGTTGTCAATATTCCTTAAAGAATACGAAATCATAAAGGAGATTGAGCCCGAAGAAGCAGAAGAAATTCCGGTTGTAGAAGTTGAAGAAGCTTTACCAGTTGAAGGTATACAAAGTACTTCCCTAGAGGCTGCCACACATCTTTCTTTCATCATCATCATCATCATCATCATCATCATCGTGTGCAGATTTTTCTTGCTCTCTCATTTTTCACACATATGCCTGTGTCTTGTAGGTCACCCCTACATTGTAGGTCTTTCTGTGATTCTTCCATTGTTGTGTTCTGGAAAATATTTCTGATCATTTAACTCTAAGTACAACCTGAAGATTATTTAAAATACTTTCATTTTGTTTCTTGTCCACAAGAGTCTTCCCATCATTTGGTTTTCTACTTTTGTTCTCATGTTATTAACATGCTTTTTACAGTCAGCTTGGATATTTGTATTGTGTGCATGCCTTGAAGCAGTAACCTAAGGCTCTTTCATGCTCCTATTTAATTCAATGACATTTTTTCACTGGCTTCACTGGAAATGGAAAATGGTGGTCTTTAGGTTTGTACATTACTCTTCTCATAACCACCATCATAGGAAATTTATTCTAAATCTACTTAATGTTATTTAAAGTGCCGCAGCCTGAAAAGAAGATTCCTGAGAAGCGAAAACCACCACCACCACCTGCTCCAACAGAAGATATTAAACTGGCAAAAGATCTACTTAAAGGTATAATCATCTGAAGTCATAAATAATGGTGGAAACTCAATCTTTTAAAATTATACTGATGAACCTTGAAAAGCATGCTTTTAGGCTATAATTTTGTGTCTTTTTTATTTCTTTTCTAATAAACTATATTTTAATGGTGCGCCTCACTAATGCTCAGTCCATCACGATTTTTTATCAGAGTTTACATGGGTTCTTTTCAATAATTACAGGAAAAAAATATTAAAACCATTTCAATCAAGTTAACACATTCTTCTATACTTAACAATAATTCTTCTCTCTTTAACATATTCTTACAAATGAAAAGAATCCCCAGCAATAATTTGCTGGTGTTATGTGATCACGGGTTTCAGATCAGTTGTGCTTCCTACAGACCATCTGACTTCTTCTCAGCAGTTAATCAGCAAGGATCTTAGCTTTGCAGCTTTTGTCCTTCTTTTACGTCAATACTGTTAATAAGGTGTTCGGATTTTTTAGAAAACTCCTTTCTTTTTGGAGTCTAATATGTGTTGTAAAATTCAAATAATTTTCTTTAAAGCTCCTGAGGCAAGGAAGAAAGCTGTGGCTGCAAAACCTGGTGAGCCTCCGAAACTGGAACCTCCACCTGCTAAAGGTACCTAGGCAATATAAGAATCTAGCTTAAAATAAACCTCTCATGATCCCAAAGTTGTAGTTCTCAGTATCTTCTTGTTTAATTTGCTCAAATATGTCAAAACACTGTCTATGTTAGATTATGCTCAACACGCACCCCTATCTTGGGCATATACGTTTGTGTCATATTTATGTCCACTTTAATCGTACATCATGCAATCCATGAGATGTGAGAGACAGAAACACAGAAAAGTGAGAAAGTTTTTATGAGTTTTAGTAGGTGCTCACTTTGGTTTTCTGCTTAGCTAGAAATAAAAAATAAAATACTATTTAAATGTATACACCATTGTTTCAACATACTTAGTTTATTATTTTTCTGAAATGTAACATATTTTTGTGAGAGGACACTTTCTAGAGGAGGGAATGAATAATGTATTGGGCAAGCCACTTCACAGGTTATGCCTTTATAGTATTCATATGTACTGGAGTTTAAGATAAGCTAAGCAGTGGACATTCCTTCTTAATGCTGTTCCAATTTGGAGATTAAAGTAGATCCTTATGAATATCACCGGCAGACAGCTCTTATGAATAGATAAGTAACACAAGCCTGTAGTAAAAGAGGACAAGAAAATAAAAATGTTATGATGATGATTGTTCTTGAATACACAACCTTTATAGTTTTCTCAAACTATACTTCTGTTGATTTGTATGAAAACTTTCTCTTTTTACATAAGCTTAGATGACAGCTGTATGCAAATTATATAGAAAATATATTAAAACTATTGATTTCAATAGCAACAGTTTAACCTTTGATTTTAATATTCAGTAGTGGACTAGTATTTGATTTGTGTGTTTGGACATGTTAGTTGGTTTACTCTTACTGCTGTTATAAACCTATAATAAAATCTGGAATAATATTCTTTTAAGTGCCTGGACTTGTAAAGAAACCTCGCAAAATACTTCCTGAGCCTACTCCCCCACCAAAAGAAGAAGTTGTTTTGAAAAGAGGTATAGTATCTTGGCTCTGTTTTTAAAAACCCAGCATTTATGATCAGCATAAATCTATCTAATGTCTGTTTCTTGGGAAAAGCAGTTGTAGTTGCAGGGAGGAAGGGGTAGCCTGAAAGTCTCTCAGATGCAAAGGATCTGTAATGAAATAAGAGCAGAACAATGAACATCTAGTTCCCTGTCTCTCTGTCTCTCTCTGTTCTGTTTTCTTTATCTCTTAGTACTAGAGTTGAGAGTCTTCCACTGCCCACAATGTAAAGTTATTAAAGTTACATGTGTAGCCTACGTATTCTCTTTTGTGGTTTTCTTAAAAGTACCACACAGATCACAGAACCCCACGGAACCATTGGACATCAGTCCCATTCCCTGCAAAGTCTGGGGCATTCTGAATCATTCTGTACTCAACCGTTGCTTAGAAAAATGAAGCATTAATTCCAGTTCTCTTTGAAATACCACAGAGGGATGATTCGTGCTTGTGTACCTTGTACCTTCAAATTTCAGACAACATAATAAAATATTCCATTTTTCAGATGAGAGTGTCATTACATACCCAAGACGGAGAACTGAGAGGACAAAATCAAGTGAAATCAATAAAATGGAAAACAGACATTATATAAATTTGAGCTAGCCAAATACAATACTTGAGGATTTACATTAAAATTACATTTAAAAAAACATTAAAATCTTTTCTCTCAAATGGACTGCTCTTAAAAATATTTTAATATTTTTTCCTTAGATGACTTGAATTTTAAATTGCTTTCAGAATAGTATCTTGAATAGTTACAAAAATCTTCCATTTCTATTGAGCTATATATTTTATTTTCTGGTTTCTTTATGACTGATGCTTTTAATCTTTGTCTTGTTCACTGTCTTATTCTTTTGTTTGCCTGTGCTTTAAAAACTGAGATTTCTTTTCTTTTGAAGTTCTTAAAAAGAAACCTGAAGAGGAAGAACCTAAACCAGAAAAAGAGCCTAAACCAGAAGTTAAACCAGTACCTACACCAATAGAAAAAATTAAGAAACCTGAAGGTACTAGATTGCTATCAAATATATTTATTGAAAAATATATATATTTTTTAATCCCACTATTAAGTAGTGTTTTCTTAAGTTCAGGAATGAAACTGGTGTCTTGCTGGTGTCTGGTGTCTGATAATTTCCATTGGCCTAACTGTGCAATTTAAGTCTTGCCTGGATGCGCAACCAAGTTTGGCATTCATATTTGGGTCTGAATTCGGCATTTTGGGATTGTTTCTCAGTCTTCATTGTGTATAGCAAAGAGCTTTACAAGTATTTTATATAGCACTGATAGAAACATAACTACAGCAAAACAGCTAATCCAAGCATTCTTTTAGGTAACATTTTACAAATATGTATCCTTTTACCCATTTATAGTTTCTAATTATTCAAATCTTACTCTTAAAAAATGTATGTTGCTAAACCTTTTGAACATCTGAAACTGCTTATATGTAAAAATAATGAAAGCTTTTAAATGCACTTGAGGGTACTCTGTTTAGGGATTTAAGGTGTTTTAATATATGTTACAAAATAAAAATATTATTTTAAAGTCCCAGAAGTTCCTAAGAAGAAAACTGAGATACCTGCCATAAAAAAAGAGGAGAAACCTGTGCCTGAACCACCAAAAGGTACAGACGTGTGGTGCTCTTTTTCCTTATTGCAGCAACTAAACAATATTCAGTGCTGAATATTATGCTGTATTAACATAATGCATTACTGTCCTCCAGTCTGTCATGACTACTGTGTCCTCATTAACCATTTTGCTGTCTCCTGGATTTCTTGTTGTCTTTATTCTTCAATGCTTGAAAAAGTCATCTTTTTTCCATTGTTTGCAATCTTGCTTTACAAGAGTTAATCTCAAGGTAATTTCTTGCTTTTTGGCAAAATAAAATAGAAACCAAAAAATTCTGTATTCATTTAGCTCTCTCTGTGTTGTTTATCCTAACTTCTAATGCTCAATGTGTTTGCAAAAAAATATAAACTAACCTACTTGTAATTTCTGTGTTTGAAATGGCAGAAACTAAGCAAGCGTCTGTCCCAATTCCTGGGCCTGAACCTAAACCTGTAGTAGGTAAGAATTCTTTAGTTGTGAATACTGGTGAAGCCTTTCTTTTGTGTCTAGAATTTTCCATTTTGGGATTTCTTGCTAACAGAACAGTCACAGAATCATAGAATATCAGGTTGGAAGGTGACTTCAAGGGTAATCTGGTCCAACCTTTCTTGGCAAAAGCACAGCTTTGACTGCATAACTTGTGCGGCAGAATATTAACAGTGTCCACACAAAGGCCTTTAGAATTAAGAAGACTAGAACTTTCCTACCATCTACAAAACATTTTAAAGAATATAATACTTAAAGTAATGTATTAAAACTTTTTTCCCCCATGCAGCTGTAAAATCTCCAAAACCAGCTGAAGAACCCACTGTTACTGCTCCAGTGACAGCTCCAGTTGTTGGAAAGAAAGCAGGTATTTATATGTATTCTATGCTATTTAGAAGGTTTTTCTCTGACATACCTAAATACCTTCAGTATAAAAAAGAGGGAAGAGCTGTACAATAACTCATTCATTACAGGTATATTTGAGGTCCTGTTCAAGGATCTTGTTATTGTATGTACTGTCACCTAATTTAAAACAAAAACATCTCTGATATACTACGGAAAGCAATCTCTGCTCTTTTGTCTGGATGGTAATATGTGTGTCTTTATTTGTTGTCCTACTATGAAATTTGTGTATTCTGTTGTTTTCTTGATGTTCCTCGTATCCTGTTATATGTTATGTGAATGGCATTTTGTATTTTCTGTGTAGACAAAGAGAAGTTACACGTTTCTTAATAATTGTTGTGTTGTTTGGTTTCCTGCTTTTAATTTGTCATTGAAGCCCTGAGAAAAACTGACAGTGATGCTGAAGAATTAGAGTATTGCTACTTCTGTCTGCTATGCTTAGGACCCTGCTGTAAAAAAAAAAAAAAAAAAAAGAAAGAAAAAAAAAGAAAAAAAAAAAAAAAGAAAAAAGCAAGCTGGGATGGTTCAATTTCCTCTGAAACACTCTAAGCCTGTGCTCCACCAGCAGAGCTGATGTCCATTCTGCTCGCCCACCATTCAAAGGGCTTCATGTTGCAGCAGAGCTCAGGTCTTTGGTATTTGAGAAACCAGATCATTAAAGTTTCTTGGCCATTGATCTGGTGATGTAGTCTGCAGTGGCACAATTAACCTATTTTGTGTCAGTGACCAGATAGCTGTAATTTTCTGCTACTTTTAACCTACACTGGATTTAAACTGGAGGTCTAACGAGACATTACTAAGAGTGGTTTACTTAGGTTTTCTGTTCATGTGTGCTGTTCTTACCTTTCTTTGGTGGTTGTGTTTTAAGTTTCTGTTGTGTTGAGAAAAAGTGTTCTATGTTCATTTTATTTCAGGTATATCTGTAAAATTTGTCTTAAATATTGTGTTCCTGATTCTTATGGATTTTTACTCTCTAAATTGCCTATGAAACCTTTGTAGCTGCAGAAAAGCCTGATGCACCATCTGTACTAAAACACAGAGATAAAATGCCCTCAGTGGAAGAAGAAAAGCCTGAGTCAATTGTGTTGAAGAAAATTTCAGTTGAAAAAAGCTTTCATGTAAAAGAGAAAGTAAGTCCTAAGGAGACAGTTCCAGCCATAGAGCCACTTGAGTATAAAATCTCACTGGAAACAGCTGGTGGAATACTGAATTCAGAAACAGATGAGCAGGAGAAAGTATCTCTTAAATATTTTGTCCTGGCTTCTGAAGAAGAGGAGCCAGAAACGACACCTGTAGTTTCAGGAAAGACAACCCTTGCAGGTGAGAAATTAAAAGTTGAAATGGATCACATTGTTCACACAAAGGAGGAACTAGCACCAACTGATGAGGAAGTGAAATTGATTTCTGTAACATCTGAGCATGTGGAAAGAGGTTCTGGAGAAGAAAAGAAGGATGAAATTAAATTGCTTGTTCTTAGGGAAGATGCCATAGAGAAGGTCTCTGAAAAGTTTAGTGTTCTTCATGAAGGAAAGATTCCCAGCCACGAAAAAGAAGAAATTGAATCATCTTGTGTGCCTAAACCCAGAAAGCCAGATCAGCCTAGGGACCAGAAAGGACTTACAGGAAAAGAGAAAAAATCACAAAAAAGTTTGCAACCTGAAAAATTTCACATTAAGGATAAAACTTCATTTGTACAGGATATCATAGAGGCAGACATAGCTGAAACTCCTCAGCTAAGAAAGGAAAATGAGAGAGGAGGTTTTACTCCAGAGAAATATGAAGTTCCTCTTGGAGAATCCATGAAGGGACATGGCATACAAAGTAAAATTGAGAGGCTGAAGCAATCTGGTAGCACAGTACCAGAAGTTCCCATAGACAAGATTCTTAACAAAGAAGCAAAGAAAATGGGAGATTTTCAAGATGATGAGAAAGGTAAGAATCTGGATTTTGCATCAGCAGAAGTACCTTCCTTAGACCTGTCTGAGGAGGCTCAGCCAGGATTAAGAGAAGATTTTGACCTAGAACACCCCATTGAAGATGAGGAGGTTCCTGGTGAAAAATCTCACATAATCTTTAAGCCATCTGTTCTTAAGTCAGAAGTAGTAGAAATGAAAGCAAGAGAAAAATACTCTACAGAGAAAGAAGCTCATTATGAGGAGGGTTTAGGACAATTGTTGACTGAGAAAGCACTCCTAAGTGATAAAAAGACAGGCAAGAAGATTTTGCCAGAGAAGGAAGAAAAAACTATCTTCAGCACCCACTTAAAAAAAGCCAAAATTAGGCAGTCAAATACCCCTGAAAGTCTGACTGTGGAAAAAGAATTTGATACAGAGATTACAGGAGGAATGGAAAGTGAAGTTTCCACAGGAGAACATGAAAAGGGAATATCTGAATTAGTAAAGAAAGTTGCTATTCAGCCACCACAAAGTCAAGATGAAAAACAAATTCAAGAAGTTCATACCATTCAGGATGAACATAAAGAAACTCTGGCTAACAAAAGCAGAAAAGGTAAAATTGAAGAAAAACAATCTACAGAAGGTATATCAGATGAAAAAGTGTCACCTGAACATGGCATTGGAAAAAGCACACCTGGTACCATGGAAAAACAGAAGGGAAAGCTCATAGACAAAGTGTCATCCAGCAAAGGGATCCTTGCAGATGGAGAAGATACTTATTCTTCAAGCATAGGTAAGGTAATAGCTTCAAAGAAAACAGAAGGACAGAAAGAATACCAGAAATCAGAACCTGCTCACCTGACTGAGCAGGCCACTAGACTGGCAAGTGAAAATAAGAATCTGGATGCACCTGGAGAATCACGTGAAGTTCTGGATGTTCCAGCAAAGTCTCATGCAAAGCGAGGTGAGGAAGACTGATGCCAAATTCTTCCACGAAGTGCTTGTACCATTTGCTTCAGGAGAGTGCCACCTGCCATTGTGTTTTAGTAACACCATTCGCAATTCCATCAAGTCTGTCAGCTGGCTTTACTTGGCATTCAGCCACTCTTCACATGTTTGTCTTACCTGTCTGTACACTCAGCTGTGTGATCACTGTTCATTGTCTTAGTCTTACACTTTTCTGAGACGTCATGAATTGTTTTGTGTGCCATTGTCTTCTCAGGAAACTCACACTCTTTTTCTAGTATTCATTTGTCCGTCCACTGCAACAAAATCTGTCCTGCATTTCATTCATATCATCCTCCCATTAAAAATATCTTTCATATTTCCCTTCACAAAAAGGTAACAAGAGGCCTTATAGCACAGGTAATATTTCTAAAAGTCTGTGATGATTCATTGCAAATTAGATTACTAACAGTACATCCCTCACTTGTAAAAGAACTACATAGTCCTGAAACATATATTTAATTCACACAGCTTATACTTTTTTGGTGTTCATTAGTAAAAGTTCATGGGTTTTTTTAAAAAAAGACAGTCTCATATAATATTAATAGGCACTTAAACTATTTTGTCAAGGAATGACAGAATTTTAGGAATTAATGGGCAGGACACCACAATAAGGAAATAGGAGCTTTTAAGCTGCCTCTTAGGCTCTACTGCTGAATAGGTCATTGCCATGCTTCAGGAAATTGAACTTACTGTTGAGATGTAGACAGTATACGCTCTATAAAAATAGAGATACGTTTATATCCTTTCCTCCCCTTTTACGGGTAGGTAACTAAAAGAAGAAAAAATCTGATATATAAAATAAATACTTGTCTTAGCTTTTGTAAGTATGTTTATTTAACTACATTTCTAATAATTTTGCTGTTCTACTTCAGAGGCCAAGCCACCAAAAGAAGAATCTCCGAAGGGTATCAGTCCAGTCAAAGGTAGGATATTACAAGCAGTACCTTGTCATGGTCTAACTCCAGCTGGTAATCAAGCCCCAAACAGGAACTCATTCGCTCACTCCCTTATGGTGGGAAGGAGGAAAGAATAAGAAGGGTAAAAGTGGGAAAACTCACGGGTTGAGCAAAAGCAGAGCGCACAAACAAAGCAAGATAAGGAATTCACTCACCACTTCCCATGAGCAGGGATGTATTCACCCATATGCAGGACAGCAGGATGCCCTTCCATCCCTTGAAGGGCAAATGTCGTAACTCTGAATGCCCCCTTCCTCCCCCCACCTTCTTCTTTCCCCTGCTTTATATACTGAGCATAACACCGTATGGTGTAGGATATCACTTTGGTCAGTTGAGATCAGCTTTCCTGGCTGTATCACTTCCCAATTTCTTGTGAACTCCCAGCCTTCTTAGTGGTGGGGCTGTATGAGAAGCAGAAAAGGCCTTGGCTCTGCAAGAGCCTCTCAGCAATCACAAAAATATCTCTGTATTATTAAGAGTGCTTTCAACACAAATCCAAAACATAGCCCCATACTAGCTACTTAGAAGACTGTTAAATTTCCCCCAACCAAAATCAGCACAGTCTACAATCAAAAGCAATTAATCAGGATTAGTTTATTAATTTCTGAATCTGAATTACAGCCAAGAAGACACCTTCACCAGCAGACGCGGAAAGAAGGAAGCTCAGGCCAGGCAGCGGTGGTGAAAAACCTCCTGAAGAGCCTCCATTTACTTACCAACTCAAGGCTGTACCACTGAAGTTTGTCAAGGAGATGAAAGATATAGTGCTAAAAGAAGCTGAGTCTGTTGGGTCTTCTGCAATCTTTGAAGTCCTTATTTCACCATCCACTGCAATTACCAGCTGGATGAAAGATGGAAGTAACATCCGAGAGAGCCCAAAACACAAGTTTATTGCTGATGGCAAAGATAGGAAGCTGCATATTATTGATGTCCAGCTGTCTGATGCTGGCGAATATACTTGTGTATTAAAACTGGGGAACAAAGAGAAGACCTCTACAGCCAAACTTATTGTTGAAGGTATTCCCTCTTTCAAATTTATCAATAGGCTAGCCACCCCTCAAACTAGAACTGGTGCTTTGTAATTTTACAGTAGTTGGTAGATGCATCCTTTGTTTCCCTCAATCACTATACATATTATATAAGGTATTTCTGCATCACATGTTCTATGTATAAAGGAGACAAATGAAAATAATTTTTTGCCCACAGAACTCCCAGTGCGGTTTGTGAAAACTCTTGAAGAAGAAGTGACTGTCATTAAAACCCAGCCACTGTACTTAACATGTGAGCTTAACAAAGAAAGAAATGTGGTCTGGAGAAAGGATGGTAAAATCATCAAAGCCAAGCCTGGGAAATTTGCTCTGGGTGTTATTGGTTTGTCACATTCCCTCACAATCACAGATTCAGATGATGCTGATGCTGGCACTTACACTGTTACTGTGGAAGACTCTGAGCTATCATGCTCATCTTGTGTTAAGGTAGTAGGTAAGTAATAAAAATCATGTTCTTTTTTTCTCTCTAGGTTATTTGGACTGCTTTAAAATTATGAAAACTTTTTCTCATTGTCTTACAGTATAAGTTGACAGATAAGATTTTTACAGCTGTTAAAAGCTTGTTGTAGTACAAAATCTCTTCATTCTTATTCTTCTTTTTTGACACATCTGTTTGTAATAAAAGTCTGCTAAGCTGTTTTCTTGTGTAACTTTTTGTCATGCAGAAGTTATAAGGGACTGGTTGGTGAAACCCATAAGAGACCAGCATGTTAAACCAAAAGGAACAGCTACTTTCAGCTGTGACATTGTCAAGGATACACCAAACATTAAATGGTTCAAAGGAGATGAGGAAATCCCTGCTGAACCCACTGACAAGACAGAAATCTTGAAAGAAGGAAATAAAATTTTCCTGAAAATCAAGAATGCTGGTCCTGCTGATATTGGAGAATATGCAGTGGAAGTTGAAGGTCGCAGATACCCAGCTAAACTGACCCTTGGTGGTAAGGAAGCTTTTATTTGGATTATATTTAATCATCTTGTATGCCAGTGTTGAAAAACATCTACATAAACAAACATTAAAGGTAACCTGAATTATTACAAAGCTCTATCAAAACTTGATCTAATCATATATGTATTTATTTGTGCATTGTAGAACGTGAAGTTGAGCTTCTGAAGCCATTAGAGGATGTTACAGTTTATGAGAAGGAAACAGCAAATTTTGACACAGAAATATCTGAAGATGATATTCCTGGTGAATGGAAGCTGAAAGGAGAAGTCCTGAGACCTTCACCTGTAAGCATCCTTGAATTTTAAGACACAATTTATTTAAATTAAATACTGTGAACAGGTTCCTTGAATTTTTCTGTTAAGACGTGTCATTGCTTCTCAGTCCAGAATATATTATTAAAAAAACTGATTCTCTAAGTAAGGATTATATTTTATAAAAGCTAATTTTGAAGGCCTTCATTTTCTTAAAGTATTACAGCACATAATTCAAGCAATAAGAGAAATATCCTATGAACAGTGTGGGAATGATTCTCACATTCTGAAGAATTCTGTGGAATGCTGAAGAAATGTACTCCCTATTTTAATTATTGAGTCAAAGTGTTAACATTACTTGAGAAGCAATTTCATTCTTCCTACCTGACACGTCACCATGTATACAATGTTTATGAAAATCCCCTTATTAAAAACACCTAGCAGCAAGGCATTTGCATTGCATTGGTATTTGTATTTAACAAAGTCTGTCATCTCTCCAGACATGTGAAATCAAAGCCGAGGGAGGAAAACGCTTCCTAACCTTACACAAAGTCAAGTTAGAGCAAGCTGGCGAAGTCCTTTACCAGGCCCTGAATGCCGTCACTACAGCCATCCTGACAGTAAAAGGTACAGTGCGCCACGGGGCGTGACACCAGCTCAGACAGAGTTCACAGGGAGCTCGTTACAAACGGTGTGTTATCTTTTGCTTCCAGAAATCGAGCTGGACTTTGCTGTGCCCCTGAAAGATGTCACTGTTCCTGAGAAGCGCCAAGCAAGGTTTGAATGTGTCCTTACCAGAGAGGCCAATGTTATATGGTCTAAGGGCACTGATATAATCAAGATTGGAGAAAAATTTGACATCATTGCAGATGGAAAGAAGCACATTCTTGTTATCAATGATTCACAGTTTGATGATGAGGGAGAATACACTGCTGAAGTTGATGGCAAAAAGAGCACAGCAAGACTGTTTGTGGAAGGCAAGTATTTTCTCATGAACAAAAGAACAAAAAAAAAAAGATCAAGAAAGTGTCTTTCAGGACTACGTTAGCCTTTTTTCTGATTGTATTTATGTGTCTGCATTATAGGTGTGAGGCTGAAGTTCATATCACCTCTACAGGACCAAACAGTGAAAGAGGGGGAAACAGCTCACTTTCAGTTTGAGCTTTCTCATGAAGACATGCCTGTGAAATGGTTCAAAAATGACAAGAGACTTCACACAAGCAGAACAGTTTTAATTACTTCAGAAGGCAAAGTTCATAAACTAGAAATGAGAGAAGTAACACTTGATGATATCTCAGAAATAAAGGCCGTAGTCAAGGACTTGAACACACAAGCCAACCTGAAAGTCTTAGGTAATTACATAAATAATTTAAAACCTGCTATAGAATAAATATTAACTATTTTTATAAGTAGAAAGTGACAAAATATTGACATTTTAGTATATTTGTATAACTAATTTATCTTATCCACTATGGTTTTTGTAGAGGCCGATCCATATTTCACTGTGAAATTACAAGACTACAGTGCTGTAGAGAAAGATGATATTACTCTGGAGTGTGAACTTAGCAAAGATGTGCCAGTAAAATGGTACAAAGATGGTGAAGAACTAATAGCTTCCAACAGAATTTCCATAAAAACCGATGGCTTGCGCCGTATCCTGAAGATCAAGAAGGCTGCAGAGAGTGACAAAGGGGTTTATGAGTGTGACTGTGGAACCGACAAGACAAGTGCCAATATCAGCGTGGAGTGTAAGTAATCATGTCTTCACTAAGGGAAAGGAGCAAAACCTTTGTAAACCAGTGCAGACAGACAGACAGACACTCTCCAGAGAGCAAGACCAAAAATGTACCTATGGAAAGGGCGCTGTTATGATGAATGGCTGAAATATCTAGATATAAAGTTATTAACAGTGATTACAAGAGACTATATGCTTGACAATTACTGGAGAGAGTTACTCTCTCTGTCCAGTTGCCATCAGGAAATAAAAATAGTTTACTTCACCGTAACAGATATCTGGGTTAATTATTGGGAAAAATATTCTCACAAAAAAAACCTAAATTTTCAGACATAGAAGCAGGTTGTAGACTGCCAACTTG
Source organism: Pyrgilauda ruficollis (assembly GCF_017590135.1). Taxonomy (NCBI): domain Eukaryota; kingdom Metazoa; phylum Chordata; class Aves; order Passeriformes; family Passeridae; genus Pyrgilauda; species Pyrgilauda ruficollis. Next base: position 20,799,392 of record NW_024524377.1, on the reverse strand, counting down.
CTGCTTTTTAGGAAGAGGTTAGATAAACACTTACTGGTTGCAGCATTTGAATGCTCAAAAGAAGGAAAAGATGCTTTCCACTGTTACATTTCTGTGGTATACAATTTGTGAGTAAACAGATGCAAACTTTAGATTTTTTAATTTTTTTTAGCTCGCTTAATTAAAGTGGAGCGCCCACTGTATGGAGTAGAAGTATTTGTTGGTGAAACAGCACGCTTTGAAATTGAAATATCTGAGCCTGATGTCCATCCTGTATGGAAGCTAAAGGGAGAAACCTTAATACCTTCACCTGTAAGCATTCTTCTTTATTTTTAGACCATAATTTCCAGTAGAAAAACATGATTAATAATTGTGTTTTCTTAGTGGTTTCTTAGAATATTAATATTTGGGGTGGGGTGTGTGTTTCTTTGTCACCAGGACTGTGAAATCATTGAAGATGGGAAGAAGCATATTCTTGTCCTTCATAACTGCAAACTTGATATGACTGGAGAAGTGTCTTTCCAAGCTGCCAATGCTAAAAGTGCTGCTAATCTGAAAGTGAAAGGTACAGTCTGCACTTGGCCAACATTTCCATGTGTATTTCAGAGCATCAGAACAAATTTAGTGTCAGAAAGCACTGTATGAACTGATCTGAAAGAGCTCTTCTTTGATTTCAGAACTGCCTCTTATCTTTATCACTCCACTAAGTGATGTGAAGGTCTTTGAGAAGGATGAAGCTAAGTTTGAATGTGAGGTATCCAGAGAACCCAAGACTTTCCGCTGGTTGAAAGGAACAGAAGAGATCACTCCTGATGAAAGATTCGAAATCGTTTCAGATGGAACAAAGCATGCTCTGATTATTAAATCTGTTGCCTTTGAGGATGAAGTAAAATACACATTTGAAGCTGAGGATAAAAGAACAAGTGCCAAGCTAATTATTGAAGGTTTGTTAGACTTTGTCTTCCTAAGAAAGTTTTGCATCGTATACTTGCATAGTTTCTGTTGATAACATTATGACGTGTTTCGGTGTTATAGGTATCCGCCTGAAATTCATCACTCCTCTCAAGGATGTGACAAAGAAGGAGCGAGAAACTGCAGAGTTCACTGTGGAACTCTCCCATGAAAATATCACTGTGGTCTGGTTCAAGAATGATCAACGATTACATACCAGCAAAGTGGTTTCAATGACAGATGATGGCAAATTCCATACACTCACAATCAAAGATCTAACTATTGATGATACTTCTCAGATAAAAGTGGAAGCTATGGGCAAATCCTCAGAAGCTAAACTCACTGTTCTTGGTAAGAACACCCAAAAGAATTTACCTGATGTATATTATCAGAAGAGTTTTATTAATAAAAAATGGCAATCAGAAAGTCTTGAGGTTAGCCTAAATCTAAATTCAGACTTTAAAAATCTAACAATTAGTTTTTCTTCCTAGGGGATCCATTTACCTATTCATGAAGGATGATTACAATAAAATTTCATGCAAAGTTGCAAAATTAATTAATACGTGCGTAAAACAGTGCTCTAAAAATCCTAGAGCATAAGAAGAATTTTGTCAGTAATATTAGTAATGCCCCGAATAGTTTCTTAGGTGTTTATTGTTTTCTTTGTTGTAACAGAACTGTGAAAAAGGACTATATTTAATCCTTCTCGTGGGATATAAATATATAAAAATATATTTTATGGTAGAAACTAGTTGTTCTTTATGGAAGACTAAAACTTCAGACTGAAATATGTCTTGACTTTTGCTTGCAGAGGGAGACCCTTATTTCACTGGGAAGCTGCAGGACTACACTGCTGTGGAGAAAGATGAAGTAATCTTGCAATGTGAAATCAGCAAAGCAGATGCCCCAGTGAAATGGATGAAGGATGGCAAGCCAATTACTGCGTCAAAGAATGTTGTTATAAAGGCTGATGGCAAAAAGAGAATCCTTATTCTCAAGAAAGCTTTAAAGAAAGACATTGGACAGTACACTTGTGACTGTGGTACTGACCAGACCTCTGCTAAACTTGATATTGAAGGTATGGCTGTTTTAGTGGGCTGCTCTGTACAGGTATTTTGGGATCTGCTAGAAACTGTGGGAGTCAATTGTGTTTTTCTTCTCCAGACCGGGATATTGAGATTGTGCGACCACTCTACAGCGTGGAGGTGATTGAGACAGAGACTGCCCGTTTTGATATTGAAATCTCTGAGGAAGGTGTCCATGGCAATTGGAAGCTAAAAGGAGAACCCCTGACTGAATCAGCTGTAAGCAAATATTTCATTATATTTTTTTATGTGTGTGTCAGCACTTTGCAGGGAAGTAGAGTGTGAGGGAGGGTGACTGCAGAAACTAAATTTGATCTCCTGCTTTCAGGAAGTGTCACTATATTAAAAATAGTGGGTTTTTTTAATTAATAATGTTTTAAATGTAGTACAAATATAATCCAAAATATCTAAATAATAAATGATTTTACATAAAATGGTACATTCTGCCTTGCTAACAATAACTAACAATCATGCATCCAAAGTGCAAAGACCTTGTGGAATTCACTTAAACATAAGGCATTTTGAAATGCAAATTTCAGATTTCATGCTTTTTCCTGTAGGTTTTGCGTTATATTTGGTTTAAATAGATGTAGACCACGTTTCCAAACTCTTTTGCATTTCTGTGACAGCTAAAATCGGAGTTAAATGGTATAGAGCTTCATCAAATATTATAAACTCCTTGCTGGAAAGATCTGGAAATTAATGAAACAATAGAATCACAATTGGCAATAATTTTGCTTCTGTGTAATCGGACAAAAGTGAATAATAACAGAAAGATTGGAAGTTACATGAAAATCACTGTCTGGATAAAAGAAAGAAAGATCTTCTCGAGGAAAGGTCACAGCACAAGCTTAGCAATTTCTAGTTCCCCTGAAGGAACTAGGCCTCTGACTGGTCTACATATATATTAATATATTGGCTACTCAGTCAGCACAGAAATGTGTTGCCTCTTCCCCTTTCTTACCAACTGTATTAAGAGGAGAGTTTGTAAGGAAAGACCTATGAATGAATGTTTATAGGGTATATTTCACGTGGGCCCAAGAGTTGTGAATGGAGTAGAAGAAAACAGACTCATGGTATCAGAAGTAAGGGCTCTTCTGGTGAGTAATACAGAAAAGATACTGAAAAAATTATTTCAATTCTGTTTTTGCAGGAATGTGAAATCAAGGAGGAAGGAAAAAAGCACTTCCTTACACTGTACAATGTACGCTTAGATCAAGCTGGTGGAGTAGATTTTCAAGCAGCAAATGCCAAGTCTGGTGCTCACCTTCGAGTGAAACGTAAGTGTCTTTTAAACTGTAATTAATTGATTAATTAAGTGAAAACATGGTACTCCCTGCCTCTTTGGAATGTGTGGCAAATCTCTGTACTGTATTGAACCCACAGCAATCCTTTCCAGAACAGCAGCTTGGGGATTAGTTACTCAGTTTGTCTAATTTTTTTTCATTAAGGAATGTCCTGTGTGGTTTTAACCTTATATATAATTTATTCATATAGGAGAAATAAAATAAATGGGATGGCCTTGAAGGTTGCTTGATGGTCTGGCATCATATATGCTGTTATGAAATCAAATATTGCAAGCAAAGGCTCTGCTGCATCGAAGTGTCACGTTAGCTGGAAAGGATAGGATAACAGTGATATCTGGGGATAGGGTTCAGAGCTTGATGGACAGGGACAGACTACACGGCTGAAGACCACTTGTTTCCCACTCCAATCCTAGCCCTCGCTATTTTGGAAACACATGCCTTATCTAGCAGCAGGCATGCAAGGCTTGGCAAGGAGACAGATGCAGAGCAACTTTCCTGCTGACCTTGTTCAATTTAAAGAAACACTCGCTGCAAATAGGAAATTGTAGGTGACCAGCCCTCCCCTAAGAACCCAGGGTGGCCTCTTCTATTTAGGGAATTTAAAGAGCAGCATTGCGATGTCTGGCTCTCTTGAGGGAAGCCACCATGGAGATTAGTACGTAAGGGCAGCAGCTCTCTCTTGGGTAGAAGTGACTAATCTAAAAATTATGTCTTCTCCTTACCAAGCTCGAGTAATTGGCCTGCTGAGACCCCTCAAGGATGTAACAGTGACAGCTGGGGAATCAGCAACCTTCGATTGCGAACTCTCTTATGAGGGAATCCCAGTAGAATGGTTCCTGAAAGGAAAGAAACTGGAGCCCAGTGATCAGGTAAAAAAACTAAACTTTACTTTTTCTCATGTTTCCTCCTCCTTCTCCTCTTTCAAGTCTCTTCCCCTTCTTTATTTCTTATTTATTCTCTCTCAACTGAAATATTAAGGCACAGCAATATTGTAGTACTGCTGTGTCAAATGCCAAATCGTGTCTAAATCAGATGCAACTGTTTTTCCCAGAAATTCCATATTCTGGAATACTACAATTATTTATAATACAAAGGGAAACTGAGGTTCCAAAATATCAGTTATTACAACAGTGATTTTGCACCTGATTCTGCTGGAGACTCAGCCACAAGGATACTGAATAATTTTTGCTCAGGTTACCTGTGGTTACAGTGAGAGGATTTTGAAATGTGCTATCAGGAAAAGCCTTTTTTTCTCCTGAATACTGAGTTGCAGTCCAATTCAACGTATAAGGGGATTAAGAGGATTCAAATTCCATTTCAGGCATTTGTTCTGGCTTTCCAGATAACTCTCTGGGCAGATTTGCTTGTCAAGCACTTCTCACTAGCTATTTTTAACCCTTCATCAAGTGCTGGCTCTTAGCTCTGAGATCTGAGCAGCCTGGAATGCAGTCAATTTAATGTTTAAAGTTAATGATACGGAAAATAAATAAAGAAACCTAAATTAATACATTGAAAAATGGAAATGGTTATTACTGGCTGTAAGACTTCTTTTTTGCATGCTAGGCCTAAAAATATAATGCAAATTCAAATAAAAGTTGGAAACTTAAGACATAGTAAACTTTCAAGGCATTGCATAACCTAACAAAGTTTCAGAACCTGTAATAATGCTGTTTAATAATACTTTGGTACGGATTGCTATTTCTTTTAAATACAATTTTTAACTTTCACAACTACATCTTTTTTACAAGTTTTAATTTTTTTTTCAGGTTTTGCTAGATCTTTCTGAGCTTTAAGAAATTTTCATAAATAAAAACTACTTAATAGAATAAATAGAATGTAGAAATAGGAAAATCCAAACAGATCATGATAATAAGGGACTCTATTACAGTATTTAAGGACAGATAAACAAATTTGAAATGCAGTGGATGAGTCTTGAAATAAATCAAGATAATTACTTCTGAGTTTCAGAATAAAAATGTGAAAAGCTATTGATCAGTGCAGTGGATTGATAGTTATGACTGTCTGGCAAGAAAAACATTATATGTTCAGTATAATTCTGTATAATGGAACATTATTTTGGTATTTTCTGTCTGAGCTATCATTTTAATTACATGAAAAAAAATCAGATTTCATGTACATATACAGTCAAAAATGTCATTTGGACAGCTGGAACTTTATCAGGATGAAAATGAGAGTAAACCATATATTTACTCAATGCATTGCTTTCTACCCTTTCAAAATAGCCTCTTGAAATACATTTACAACTGTCTTTAAGAATCAATCTAATTGTACAAGTGTTTCATTTTAGCTGTTTGCTAATTCAAACTATTTTATTACCTCTGTGGCTGGCATTCGGCTGAACATTTATAACCTTTATTCATTGAAGTGACTTTTTTGTTTACTGTGATTGCAAAGTGGTTTCTGCAATAGGTCATCACAGAAACTAGTCTTTTAGGCAGAAAGTTTTACTGAATTTTAATAATAGAAAGATAAATTGGCATTTCCAGAGAAGTGTATATGGGGGATGCCAAACCTCTTTATAGCTGAAAAGGTTTTTCCTTTACATGTAGTCAGCAGTAATGCAAACTTTTCCCATAAATTTGCTTATTTTTTGTATTTATTAATACCTGTTCAAAAATAGACATCATCTCAAGTCAGTCCCAAAATCCTCAAAACTTTGAGGACTGAGCTATATCTAGTATATACAAAAGGAAGTTGTCAAAATTTTACATGAAAGTGGACAACCAAACTCTACAAATCATAAATAGCATGCTATTTCATGAAATATTTCTTAAATGCTTGTTGTAGATGTTCACAGCGGGGTTTTTATGTATTTTGCAAGGTGGTGACCCGCACTGAGGGGAGAGTTCACACACTTATTCTCAGAGACGTCAAGTTAACAGATGCAGGAGAGGTATCACTGACAGCGAAAGATTTCAGAACTCAAGCAAATCTTTTTGTGAAAGGTAAGTCAGTCATTTTAGTTAAACCATGATCAGCATTAATGTTCCATTCATGATTCATCCTGGAATAGGAAGCTGATGCACACTATTTATCAAAGAGTGGGATCATATATACAATATTCAACTGGTAGGTAACTTTCCATATTAAAAAAGCCACCTACTTAAGTCTCTGCACTTCACAGAAGAGCTGAACTAGGGAAAACACTGGAAATGGTTAAAATCTGGGAGATAAACCAGTTTGTTAGGACTTCCAGGGCTTTGCTGCAGTCTTGAACATTCAATTGGTTGCAAGAGGACCCACGGATACCAGCCCTTGTGGCTCCCAGTGGCTTTTTCTTTTTGATATCCAGAAACCTGTGAGAGTACAGGTGCACCATCAGTCAAGGGACAACATAACATTGTCTGTACACCCACTTGTACTGCTCACAGGCTGTGTTATCATTGAGAAGGAAAAGAACTGCACACACTGATCCAGTAATGCATTGAAAAATTGAAAAAAACCCCTAAGCATTCTCTAAGTTCACAGTGTAAGTTTAGAGTCACTGAGATTACATGGGTATGGTTCAGCTAAAGGAATTGAGTTGCAAGGCTTTTTGATGATTTTTAATTAAAAACCCCATGGACAAGGATGTCATTCAGTCTAATCTTACAGTAGGCTGAAAATTAGGAATTAACATGAATTAACAAAAAATGTCTGTGTATTAAAAATAAAAAATGTTTTAAGAAACCTTCAATAGGGACAGCTAAGAGCCTTTTTGGTTATTCAGTCAAGGAAAATTAGTAAACAGCAAGGGATTCTAAAGTTCTATGCAAGCAGAAGACTGGCTGTAATTTAGATATCTTCCATCAAAAATATATCTGTTTCTTTTAGAACCCCCAGTTGAATTTACTAAACCACTTGAGGACCAGACTGTTGAAGAGGAAGCCACTGCAGTACTGGAATGTGAAGTTTCCAGGGAAAATGCAAAAGTTAAATGGTTCAAAAATGGAGAAGAAATTCACAAATCGAAGAAGTACGATATCATTTCTGATGGCAGGGTCAGAAAACTCATCATCCGCGGCTGCACACTGGATGATGCAAAAACATATTCCTGTGATGCTAAGGATTTTAAGACATCATGTTTTCTCAATGTGGAGCGTGAGTAATTCACAGTTTTCTCCAAAATGTCTGGGTTTTGTAAAGGCAATGTACTTGTGTCTATGACTGGCAGTAGTATCAATGTTGGCATTTTTTTACTTCTCTAGCATAGACTTTCCTCTTCTAACAATTTTCTGTTCTCTTACAGCTATTCGTGTCGACTTCCTGAAACCCCTGACTGACCTTGAGGTTAAAGAAAAAGAATCTGCTCGGTTTGAGTGTGAAATTTCTCGTCCAAATGTCAAGGTCCGTAGTGACACTTTAATCTCAGTAACTCCTCCAGCTAGAGGGGAAAATTTTGTTGTATTGCTATAAAAGAACACACTGAAATCTATGATGATGTTAAAACCCGTGTTAACTTGTTCTGGAACAGGTGAAGTGGTTTAAGGATGGCATGGAAATTAGAAAAGGCAAAAAATATGACATAATTTCTAAAGGTGCAGAACACATTCTTGTCATCAGTAAATGTGTCTTTGATGATGAAGCTGAATATTCCTGTGAAGCAAAAACAGCTCGAACTTCTGGCCTACTTACAGTGATAGGTAAACACAGTGTTTTAGAATCTAATATGTGATCAATAAAAATGTGAGAGGGGGATTTTTTAATGGCAGGCTTTAATCATCTTTTGAAATTCTTTTTGCAGAGGAAGAGGCTGTTTTCACAAAAAATCTTCCTGATCTTGAAGTAAATGAAAACGACACTGTAAAACTGATCTGTGAAGTTTCAAAGCCTAATGCTGAAGTTACTTGGCTTAAAGGAGATGAAGAGGTGCCTGATGGTGGTAGATTTGAACACATTTCTGATGGTAGAAAGAGAATTCTTGTTATACATAACGCTCATCCTGAAGATGCTGCGAAGTACACTTGCAAGCTCCCAAGCTCTAGTACAACAGGAAAACTTACTGTACATGGTAAGAGTGCTCCTTTGGTGGGCTTGTATCCTGGAAAAAAAAAATTAAAATATTTGAAAATCAGTAATAATACACAACTTGGTTTATTCCGTTCACAAGTAAAAAGTAATATATATATCTACAAAAATGTTTTCTTTCAGAACTTGCAGCAGAATTTCTTACCAGACCGCAAAACCTTGAGGTGCTTGAAGGAGAAAAAGCTGAATTTGTCTGTTCAGTATCCAAAGAAGCCATTACAGTACAGTGGCTGAGGGGTGACACAGTCCTGGAGCCTGGTGATAAGTACGACATCATTTCAGATGGCAAAAAGAGAATGCTTGTGGTTAAAGAATCTGTTCTAGGAGATACAGGAATGTATACTGTCATGGTTGGTGAAGCTAAAGCTACAGCACACTTAGCTGTGATTGGTAAGCTTTATTTTATCAATGTGTAGGTGCTTGTTTTGTTGCATTCTTTATACTACATGATGTCCTATTTCTTCTGTTTTCTCTCTTTCAGAAAAACTCAAGATTATAACTCCTCTTAAGGACCAAGAAGTTACTGAGTGCCAAGAAATTATCTTCAACTGTGAAGTCAATAAAGAAGGTGCCAAAGAGAAGTGGTACAAAAATGATGAGGCAATATTTGATAGTGCAAAGTACATTATTGTTCAGAAGGGTGTAGTCTACACTCTCAGAATCAGAGATGCAGAGTTGAAAGATCAAGCTACCTACACCATCTCCTTGACAAACCAGAGAGGTGAACACGTTAAAAGCTCTGCTGACTTAAAAGTATTAGGTAAATAACTTGCACTGCATTAAAATCATTTCATCATTTACATTCAGCTTTTTATGAGGATGTAAAAATGTTTGCTTTTTTGTCATAACAGAGGAGGATCTCAGAATTGTTGAGCCCCTTGAAGACATTGAGACGACGGAAAAGAAAACTGTCACATTCTGGTGCAAAGTCAATCGCCTTAATGCAACTCTCAAATGGACAAAGAATGGAGAAGAGATCACATTTGACAGGCGCATTTTGTACAAAATTGATAAATTCAAGCACTCATTGATCATTAAAGATTGTGGGTTTGTAGATGAAGGTGAATACACTGTTACTGCTGGACAAGACAAATCAGTTGCAGAGCTTCTCATCACAGAAGCACCAGCAGACTTCACTGAACATCTTCAGGACCAGACTGTCACTGAATTTGATGATGCTGTCTTTACATGCCAGCTTTCCAAAGAAAAAGTCAGTGTAAAATGGTACAGAAATGGAAGAGAAATCAAAGAAGGCAAAAAGTATGCACATTTTATTATGCTTCTGAATGTGCTAAATATGCTTGTTTTACTTTATTGCTTTGTCTAGAAACTAAAATACTGTCTATTTTTCTCCTCCATAAAGATACCAGTTTGAAAAAGATGGAAATCTGCACAGATTAATCATAAAAGACTGTAGACTAGACGATGAGTGTGAATATTCCTGTGGAGTAGATGACAGGAGATCTAGGGCAAGACTTTTTGTTGAAGGTATGTGTAAAATTTGATGGGATTTGTTTCAACATTATTTCATAATAGTATAAACAATAAACAAATAACACCGAATAAATTAACATTTCTTTCAGAAATCCCTGTTGAGATTATTCGACCACCACAAGATATTTATGAAGCTCCTGGTGCAGATGTCATCTTCATGGCTGAGTTGAACAAAGATGGTGTGGAGGTAAAGTGGTTGAGGAACAACATGATTATCATCCAAGGTGACAAACATCAGATGATGAGTGAAGGAAAGGTCCACAGGCTGCAGGTGTGTGACATAAAGCCCCGTGACCAAGGGGAATACAGATTTATCGCCAAAGACAAGGAAGCTAGAGCAAAGCTTGAATTAGCTGGTAAGTTTCTTGTTTTGTGCTCCTTGTATAAAGTCTTAGATTCATTAACTTAGTTTAACTAAATTGATTTTTGCTCTTTCAAGGATTTGAACTAAAATGAATACACAATCAGCCTGAGAAAAGTGTTAAACTATTTGAGGATTGTTTAACAAGTCTGTTAAACTATGTGAATATGAATTTACACAACAAACATTTTTTATTAAACCATGCTGAGCCAGCTGTTGAGGAAAACCCATCACTTTTCAATGTGTATATGCCAAAGAGCAAGATTTAAGATTAAAGGAGCTTTAAGCTCTTAATTAAGTCATTCAAAAACAATGAAAATTATTTGGCCTACTTATTTAAGTCATATTAGACATATAATTCCTAATTTGTCTGTTTTACAGAGTAGTTAAATTAGTTCTCAAAAAGCAACTCCTTCTTTCCTGGTTTTTTAGGAGGACACAGTACATACCAACCAGCCTGTATTTCTTTCTCTGGAGTTGTCCTACAAGTATATGAAAGATTTCTTTAGAGTTTACACAGCAGCTCCTTACACTTTTCTGTGTCAGCTTCTTTGCTGACTGCACAAGTATATCAATTTTTGTATACATATATATGCAAGTAATGGACTTTTCACATTCATCTTTCTTAGCTGCACCTAAAATCAAGACTGGTGATCAAAACCTTGTGGTTGATGTTGGGAAACCTTTAACTATGACTGTCCCATATGATGCCTACCCAAGAGCAGAAGCGGAATGGTTTAAAGCAGGGGAAAGTCTGCCCACAACAACTGTTGATACAACAACTGACTGCACTACCTTCAAAATTTATGAAGCAAAGAAATCAGATAAGGGAAGGTACAGGATTGTGCTTCGAAACAAACATGGCCAGGCAGAAGCATTCATCAATGTAGAGGTCATTGGTGAGTACTCGTATTATTAAAACCTTGCTTACCATTATTTCACAGAGTAAAAAGCCTTTATTGAGGGGGAAGCCCTCTGCTTCCCCTCATGGGAAAGCTGTAGATCATATTGAGGTCTTCCCTCAGACTCCTCTTCTCTAGCCAGAGGGAAGACAATCGATGCAATGCCCTGAAGTATTGTCATATCTTTAATAGATGTTCCAGGTCCAGTTAGAAACTTGGAAGTCACTGAAACTTATGATGGTGAAGTTGGTCTCGCATGGCAAGAACCAGAAAGTGATGGTGGAAGCAAAATCATAGGCTATGTCGTTGAAAGACGTGATATCAAGCGTAAGACCTGGATTGTGGCCACAGATCGTGCTGAAAATTGTGAATACACTGTTACTGGACTTCAGAAAGGAGGAGTTGAGTACCTCTTCCGTGTCAGTGCACGCAACAGAGTGGGCACTGGTGAGCCAGTGGAAACAGACACGCCTGTGGAAGCTAAGAGCAAATTTGGTGAGCAGAAGTTACAAAAAACTCAGTGTTTCATGGTTGTGTGAAAAAAAAAGCAGTACAAATTCTAACAACAGGAAAAACCTACATGCCTTCTTTTTACCTTTTCCTCCTAAAATAAAATGCAGATGTTCCTGGTCCTCCTCAAAATGTAGAAGTTACTGATGTGAACAGGTTTGGAGCCACACTCAGCTGGGAGCCACCTGAGGATGACGGAGGATCCCCGATTACTGGCTACGTTATTGAACTGCGTAACAGAGCTACCATCAGATGGGAGCCAGCTATGACCACGGGAGCTGATGAACTGACAGCTGTCCTGACTGATGTTGTGGAAAATGAAGAATATTTCTTCAGAGTGAGAGCTCAAAACATGGTTGGAGTTGGCAAACCAAGTCCTGCTACACGTGCAGTAAAAATCATGGACCCAATTGGTGAGTATGCAAAGTATGTATAATTATGATTGTGTTATGAGACAGGAGCATTTTGGGTGCCACATGTGCAGGAAGGTTCAACTGATGAACATGTGTGCTGCAAATACTGTGTAGAGTTACATTTTCCCTACTTTTGTCCTTCAACCATTGCAGGAGTACCTTTGTTACCTCTTGGTTTAGTAAGAACTGCAAATATTTTTTCTCTGAAGTCAGGATGCAACCTCAATTTAAAAAATCAGTTTAGAAAAAGCTGTGCAAAGGCTTTAAAAACCATACTGTGAGATAGAAACAGTTAATTTGCAGAACCATGCTGCTTTATCAGTAGCATAAATCTATTTGTCTCAAATTTTTTTTCAGAGAGACCAAGTCCTCCCATTAACCTTGAGCACTCAGATCAAACGAAGTCATCAGTCCAGCTCACATGGGAACCCCCTCTTGAAGATGGAGGAAGTCCAATCTTAGGCTATATTATTGAAAGGCGAGAGGAAGGAACAGACAAATGGATTCGTTGTAACCCAAAACTAGTACCTGCTCTTACTTTTAAGGTAAAATGTTCTCTTAATCAACAGGTAAAATGTGTAGATCGTCTTTAATATGAGGTAGTAAATGATTGTTTGTGCATTTTAGGTAACTGGACTGAAACAAGGATCCAGTTATTACTACAGAGTCTCAGCAGAAAATGCAGCTGGCGTGTCTGACCCAGCAGAGGCTATTGGGCCATTAACTGCAGATGATACTTTTGGTAAGCCGCATGCCATTTTTAAAAAACAATTAATCAGATAAGGCATACAAAGTGCATCTTATGGGTAATATGTGTATTTTTCACCAGATAATTGGGTCACTTTAGACATTTGAAATCATAAGCTATTTGTCCTCCATTATGAATTTTGCAAATAATTATCTGTACTATGAGATAGAGCCATGTTAGCTTGCCTGAGGAGCAAGGCATGACCTTTTGTCTCCTGACCTACTTTTGTGGAAAGTGAGAGGTAAGAGAAGGAAAGAAAGGTGCAGATCCCTAAAAAAATATAAATAATGCAAAGTTTTTGCATTAAAAGGTAAATTAGATGTCATGGTAATACTAATCTCCCTTACTATCTCACATATTTTCAAAAAAACCCAGAACATTTAGCCAGGAGAGGTAGGGAGTCATAAGACAAAGCTAGGTCCAGATAGGCTGAAATACAGCAAGCTAGACCTGCAGGCTGACATACAGACAGAATCAGCCTCTCAACACAATTATCGTTAGCCGTGTTCATAACATCTCAAAATAATTTATTGAATCCTCTTTCCATTTTTTTCAGTTGAACCTACAATGGACCTAAGTGCATTTAAGGATGGGCTGGAAGTTATTGTACCAGAGCCAATCAAGATCCGTGTTCCCATCACTGGATACCCCGTGCCAACTGCTACGTGGTATTTTGGTGACCAAGTCTTAGAAGAGGGTGATCGTGTGAAAATGAAGACCACGGCCTCCTTTGCAGAACTTGTAATTACTCCAAGTGAACGCCCAGACAAGGGAGTTTATTACTTGACATTAGAAAACCCTATGTCATCTGTTACAGGAGAAATTAATGTTAATGTCATTGGTAAGTGAACATGTATATATTTTAGCAGTAACATTCCACATTTTTCTTGTTAAAATCTAATTAGGTTAATAATGTATAATCTCACAACATCCAACCAAGTACATTAAAATATGACTAAAAACTAGAAATCCCTCCTCAAAAAAACCTCTTTCTGGTAGATACATTACATAGAGATCATCTCTGAACACCAGTTACAAAATAGTACAATTTCTCTGACTTCTAGCTTGTCCAAGTGCACCGAGAGAGCTCAATGTTTTAGAAGTACTCAAGAGTACAGTGCAGCTTGCATGGGAACCTCCAGAAGATGATGGTGGAAGTCCAATTACTGGCTATATAATTGAAAAACGTGAAGTAAGCCGGAAAACGTGGAGCAAAGTAAGTTCATTCTTTTTCATTTAAATTTCTCTATTATTTTCACACGTGCTACTGAGTTTTTTGCCTTATTTTTGTAATCACTCTTTGGAAATAAATTTTAAAAACACATTGAAACCTTTCTTCTCTTTAGGTTGCGGATCATATTGTCGACCAAGAGTTCACTGTACCTGACCTCATCCAAGGGAAAGAATATTTATTTAGAGTATTTGCGTGCAATAAATGTGGCCCTGGAGAACCTGCATATATTGATGAACCTGTAAATATGTCAATACCAGCAAGTAAGCATATTTGAAATTTTGCTGATTTTCTTCAAAGTAAGATATAAAAATAATATTATCTTCCTTAGACTGGTTTCTAAGACCCCGTATGTTTTTAATTTTTAATAGCGGTGCCTGACCCACCAGAAAATGTTAAATGGAGAAATCCAACATCAAAAGGAATCTTCCTAACATGGGAGCCTCCCAAATATGATGGTGGTGCACGCATTAAGGGTTATCTGGTAGAAAAATCCCAACGTGGCACAGACAAGTGGGAGATATGTGGGGAGCCTGTTATTGAAACAAAGTAAGTAAATCGACACAGTAGATAAAATCTCTTAACTAATTGTGCCATCCTCACCACTCTAAATATTTGAATTTTTTTTTCTTTGTTTTGACAGAATGGAAGTAACAAAGCTCAAGGAAGGAGAGTGGTATGCTTATAGGGTTAAGGCTTTGAACAGAATGGGAGCAAGTAGGCCAAGTAAGCCAACTGATGATATTCAGGCCATTGATGCAAAAGGTAACTACTTCACTTGCTAAATTGCCATAGCTGCTTTATTTTAACCAGTCTCTGAAATACTGTTTCGCTAACAAAATTTTCATTCTCTCCTAAATCAGAGGCTCCAGAAATCTTCTTAGATGTGAAGCTTCTTGCTGGACTTACTGTGAAAGCCGGAACTAAAATTGAGCTGCCAGCTAAAGTAACTGGAAAGCCTGAGCCCCAAGTTACTTGGACCAAGGCTGACAAAATTTTGAGACCTGACAACAGAATCACCATTGAAAGCCAGCCTAATCATTCTACAGTCACTATTACAGACAGCAAGAGGAGTGACAGTGGAACCTATATCATAGAAGCTGTAAATACCAGTGGACGTGCTACTGCTGTTGTTGAAGTTAATGTTCTTGGTATGCATGTACTTTATGTTTTTTATATAAATCATTAGTAATGTACCAAGATATGCAAGCAGAAAATTAACATTCATGTCTGGTTCTCTACAGATAAACCTGGTCCACCAGCTGCATTTGATGTAACAGAAATCACAAACGAATCCTGCCTTCTAACCTGGAATCCTCCACGAGATGATGGGGGTTCTAAAATTACCAACTACGTCCTTGAGAAAAGAGCTACAGACAGTGAAATATGGGACAAGTTGTCATCGACTATTAAAGATACAAAATTCAGAGCTACCAATTTAACTCCTCATAAAGAATATGTGTTCCGAGTCAGTGCTGAAAACATGTATGGTGTTGGGGAACCAGCACAGTGTAGCCCCATCATTGCCAAATATTCATTTGGTTAGTTAATTAAATTAATTACAAATTATTGCAGTATTTCAACAGGAAGGGAAAAAAAAAACTCTGACTGATGGTTTTGGGTTTTGTTTGTTTGTTTTTTAATTAATTTATACAGATCCGCCAGGCCCTCCAACAGGTCTCAAGCCCACAGAGGTTACTAAAGATTCAGTCACTTTAACATGGAATGAACCAGATGAAGATGGTGGCAGCCCCATAACTGGCTACTGGGTTGAAAGATACGATCCTGAGCAGGATAAATGGATAAAATGCAACAAAATGCCAGTGAAAGATACAACATTCAAGTAAGACTATAGTCACTTTAGGGTGAAATTGATCACAGAGACATAAAAATGTAACAGTAGCTTTTAAAATAAGTTTTACTTTGTTTTTATTTTTTCCTAGTTTCCATAAGTTGTGATCCGACTACCCCTGGTGGCTTATTTTTTAATTAGTTTTAATGAGGATTATCTTTACAGAAGAACTATTCATCTTGTTTTTCTTTTAAATGTTATGCTCAATAATTCCTGTGCTTAATAATACCATATTCTAAAATGGCAGAGACATGGTCATCCCAAGTCTTAAATTACCAAAATCCTTAGCTTTTTTTTCTCCTGATAGTCTTATTCACTAAAAACCATGGAACATGCAAAAATCCAAGATGGTTCTCAAAACACTCATTTCTGTCATGGTGCACCATTTTAATGTTAACAATGTGTTGACATCATTACCAGTAATTTGGGTATTTTTAGATTTTCTAAGGTATCTGTGGTATGAAAAGGGGAGAGAATAATGTTTTTTGAAACTAATTAATGCCTGGGTTTGGTTTAATCAAACTTAATTTTTATTTCCAGAGTTAAAGGTCTTACAAATAAGAAGAAGTATAAGTTCCGTGTCTTGGCAGAGAATCTTGCAGGACCTGGAAAACCAAGCAGGGAAACAGAGCCAATCTTAGTGAAAGATCCAATTGGTACAATAAATACATTTTTTTAATGGTTTAATTTAGCAACAACAATAATAAAAAATTGTTTTCAATTACATAATTAATACTGGACTCTTGTCTAGATCCACCATGGCCTCCTGGAAAGCCAACTGTGAGAGATATTGGCAAGACATTCCTTACCCTGAACTGGACAAAGCCAGAACATGATGGAGGGGCAAAAATTGAATCTTATGTCATTGAGCTGTTAAAGACTGGAACAGACGAATGGGTGAGAGTGGCTGAAGGAGTTCCAACAACTGAACACTTCCTCAAAGATCTTATGGAGAAACAAGAATATTCCTTCCGTGTGAGAGCTGTGAACAAGGCTGGTGAGAGTGAGCCCAGTGAGCCCAGTGACCCTGTGCTGTGCAAGGAGAGGCTCTGTGAGTACTGTTTCAGAATGTGCTGCTACTGCAAATACAGTCTCTGACTTTTAAAAAGCCCCATGTCTGCCTGTCTTTGTCAGTACTAAATGAACTCTTAGAAGGCTTATGAAGTACTAAAATCTGCCCTGCTTCAGTTCAGGAAATGCAAAGTTTTAATAGTCTTGGTGTATCCCCTGTCTTCCGTGATCTTTCATGAGAATTGCAACATCCTGGTTTACTTTTTCTTTTCCTATTTTGCAGATCCTCCTTCACCACCCCGATGGCTTGAAGTTATTAATATTACTAAAAACACAGCAGATCTGAAATGGACAGTACCAGAAAAAGATGGGGGTTCCCCGATTACCAACTACATTGTTGAGAAAAGAGATGTAAGGCGGAAAGGCTGGCAGACAGTTGACACGACAGTGAAAGATACCAAGTACACAGTAAGCCCACTGACTGAAGGCTCACTCTATGTGTTCCGTGTGGCTGCTGAAAATGCGATTGGACAGAGTGACTACTGTGAAATTGAAGACTCAGTGCTTGCTAAAGATACTTTCAGTAAGTTTCGAATTGCTTACTGAGTGGTCAGTAGCTCACATGTCACGAATTCATAGTCTTCTAATATGTGCCTTTTTTTTTTTTTTTTTTTTTTTTTAACCTTAGCAACCCCTGGGCCTCCGTATGCCCTTACAATAGTTGAAGTGAAAAAAGGCCATGTTGATTTGAAATGGGAACCACCTAAGAATGATGGTGGCAGACCAATTCAAAGGTAAGGTCATTTTAAGTTTGTGTTGGCTCCTGTAGATAAACACCTTTTAACAAGTGAAGATGTTTCTCTCAAAATATTTAAATTTTAAATTGAAGCATTTTATATTAAAAATATGTGGATGAATTTAAGAGAAGCCGTGTGGTCAATGCAATGAAGGGTTTGATTTTAAAATGTAGAAATTATGCAAATAAAATACCTAATGTGCCTGAACAGTGAATGTGTGTCAACATCCTCAAAACAGCATATAATAATAAGGAGCTGCGAAAAAAAAAAAAAATAACATGTCCGTAGTCTGCAGTTCCTGCAAAATAATAGCCACTTAAAATCATCTAGCACGTATTATGCTTGCATTTTCCTTCTGCCTTTGCTTGTCATTCAAACTGTATACACTCATCTAAAATGAGTCTTTGCAGTTCGTTTTCTTCTTTATAACACTTTTCAAACAGACTGTTTTACTCCTTCCCAATCACAGAAAGCACATCTTAAACCAACAAACTACTATAGAGATCTGCCTGAAGAAACAGAAATCACTCAATTTGCATTACTTTCCCATAGCCTGTCCTATGCAGAATTTTGACAGCCAAGTAATCTTCAAATATTCTCAATGGATTGACCACTGATATCCAAACTAGCAAAGATACAAGTAGAGCTTGGAGGTTCTTTTGCCTCTGCAGCTCTCTAAAACCTGGGAACACAACTCAGTTCAGTTCTAAAACACAGAACAAAGTTCAAGAATTGACACTCAGACCTGGGTCTGTCAGTGATGTCAGCCCTATTAGGGTCTGAGACCTACTAGGACTAAGTGGCTAAAGTATGAAGTTCATTGAATCTATTATCCATTATTCTCTTTACTTTTTCACTGTCTAAACGATTCTAATCTCTTTTAATCTATTTTCTTGAAGAAGTCTGAAGTGTTCCTATTTCAAATGCCTCATAGTATTTTCCCCGACCTCTTCAGGTACGTTATTGAAAAGAAAGAAAAGCTAGCTACTCGCTGGGTAAAAGCTGGGAAGACAGCTGGTCCAGATTGCAATTACAGAGTGACAGATGTCATTGAAGGTACAGATGTACAGTTCCAGGTCCGTGCAGAAAATGAAGCTGGATGTGGTCATCCCAGTGAACCAACTGACCTTGTTCATATTGAAGACCCAACAAGTAAGCAGAATAATACAGTGTACGAATTTTAGAAGCAGTGTACTGTTCTGGAAGAAAAATCACGAAACCCTTTTCCATTTCTGCAGGCCCTCCTTCACCTCCTCAGGATTTACATGTCACAGATGCAGGCCGAAAGCACATTTGCATTGCATGGAAACCTCCTGAGAAGAATGGTGGAAGTCCCATTATTGGATACAATGTTGAGATGTGTGAAGCAGGAACAGAAAAATGGATGCGAATCAATTCTCGTCCAATTAAAGATCTAAAATGTAAAGTAGAGGAGGGAGTTGTTCCAGACAAAGAATATGTGCTGAGAGTCAGAGCTGTCAATGCTGTTGGAGCTAGTGAGCCATCAGACATCTCAGAAAAAGTTGTTGCCAAGGACCCAGACTGTAAGAATAGATTCCTTTTTCTGTTTTATTTTTTCAAATCTGCATAACTGAAAAAAAGAATGATGTTTGGCAACCTTCTGATAACATTAAACTTACCTTTACAGGTAATCCAACCATTGATCTGCAAACTCGTGACATTGTTGTTGTTAAGGGACAGAAGCTAAGTATCCCTATACCCTTCAGAGCTGTTCCATCGCCAACTATAACATGGCACAAAGATGGCAAGGAGTTGAAAGCTGGTGACAGAACAACAATGAAGAGTGACTACACCTCTGCATTGCTTGAAGTGATAGACAGCGTTCATGCCGATGCTGGTGTTTATACTATCACACTGGAGAACAAGCTGGCATCAACAACTGGCTCAGTCAATGTCAAAGTCATAGGTAACTATGTTCTTCCATTCTGAGAAACATGCTTATCTTCACTTGGGCCCTGCAGCTGACAGAAGACAGGGCTAGAAAGATATGGTTTCTGCCAGGCGGGCAAATCACTTCAACTCAGACACATGTAGATAGATGTTATGAAGTACCATGAAAAAACACTTTACCTCAAGTTGCTCTAACTATTCAGTGACTGCTCAAAGCCCAATTATTTTGAGAAGTTAGCATATAAATATAAAAATTATTTAAGAATTCTGACTATTTTTCATCTTTGGGAACATGATGCTGTGTAGCCCACATTTGTGGTCTTTGCTTTCTGCAAAGCAAGGAAATTAAATATAATTTCGTATTTGTAAGAATACACTTTCACATCTATTTAATTAACTAATTGTTTCATTCTTATTTAAAACAGGTCCACCTGGACAGTGTAAAGACATTAAGGCAAGCGAAGTAACTAAGAATTCTTGCAAAGTATCCTGGGAGCCTCCAGACTTTGATGGTGGTACTCCTATTTTGCATTACGTTCTGGAACGCAGGGAAGCTGGTCGTAAAACATACATCCCAGTCATGTCTGGTGAAAATAAGCTTTCGTGGCAAGTCAAAGATCTTATTCCAAACTGTGAATATTACTTCCGTGTTAAAGCTGTCAATAAGATTGGAGGGGGTGATTATCTTGAACTAAGAAACCCGATCATTGCAGAAGACCCAAAACGTAAGTTTGTCTTTCTATTAAATAATTTAAAAAATTTAATTTTAAATAAAATATTCATACTCTCTTTTCTCATGTGATCCCTCTTTTGATCTACTCTTTCACAGAGCCCCCAGATCCGCCTGTCGACCTTGAAGTCCATAATCCAACATCAAAATCAGTTACTCTTACATGGAAACCACCCCTGTTTGATGGGGGAAGCAAGATTATGGGCTATATAATAGAGAAGCTTGCAAAGGGCAAAGAGAGGTGGGAGAGATGCAATGACTATCTGGTACCCTTACTAACTTACACGGTGAAAGGCCTTGAGGAAGGAAAGGAGTATCAGTTCCGTGCTCGTGCTGAGAATGCTGCTGGCATCAGTGAGCCTTCTCGGATTACTCCTTTTGTGAAAGCTGTGGATCCTATTGGTATGAATTGTTCATTAGACCATTTGTATTAATTGCCATACATCCTCAGACATATTGAAAGATTCTACACTCCGTTTGTCATTCTTTGTTATTACAGAGGCTCCAAAAGTCTTCCTTGCTGCAAACCTACAGTCTGGCCTTGAGGTGAAGAGGGGTGATGAGATCATACTTGAGGCACATATTTCAGGGTCACCCTATCCATCTATTACTTGGCTGAGGAATGATGAAGTTGTCAGACCAGAGGATATAAAGAAGAGAGTAACAGCACCTAAAAAGAAGAAAGGTGAAGCTGAAGAAGAGAAACCTTTCCAGCTTTCACTGCCAGAACGTATGAGTGTTGACAACCACAAGGAAGGAGAGTCTATACTGTCAGTTCGTGACTCCATTAGAGCTGACCATGGCACATTTACAATTAAAGTAGAAAATGATCATGGAGTTGCAAAGGCCTCATGTGAAGTCAATGTGTTGGGTATGTAAAGAATGTCCTCAAAACACCTAGTTGTTCTGAGTATTAGGTAAAAAGTGCACAAGTTGAGTGCTCATAATTTTTCTTGGTTTACTAACAGATACACCTGGGCCACCAGTCAACTTTGTATTTGAAGATTTGAGGAAAAATTCTGTCCTTTGCAAATGGGAGCCTCCCCTTGATGATGGTGGAAGTGAAATCCTAAACTATGTACTGGAAAAGAAAGACAATACAAAAGCTGAAATGGGCTGGGTCACTGTCAGTTCAACACTCAGGCATTGCAAATTCCATGTAACAAAACTGATTGAAGGAAAAGAGTATCTATTCCGTGTATTTGCTGAAAATAGAGTTGGAGCAGGACCACCATGTGTTTCAAAACCAATGACAGCTAAAGATCCTTTCTGTAAGTTTTAATTTTGAAAAACAACATTTACAGAAAACAAAGTGTGAAACTCTAACAGACTGTTAGAGTACTCAGCTTTATCTGTGCATATGTTTCCCAGAAGAAATTTGAGCTATGTGATAATTGTTGCACATTTTAAACCATTGAAATACAGAGAACTATCAAAAATACTCTAATTTCAATAGTAAACACATAAGAATGATGATCACTGTCATAAAACTTTACCCTTAAAACACTTAACATCTGAACAGTGACATTCTCTGTGCTTCATAGGCTAGTATTCTTACCAAAAAAGAGAACCATTGTAGATTTGCTTACTGATCACCGTTAGGAATCAAAGGTTCTAAGAGAAGAAAAACTATGAATTAAAATTAGTAATTTCTTATATCTTAGTTCTCTCTTAGCTTTGAGTAAGCTCTGAAGAGACAGCAATGATGGCAAAAAACACCTTTTTGTTTTTCAGCTCCACCAGATGCACCTAACAAGCCTGATGTGGAAGATGTAACCAGCAACAGTATGCTGGTTAAGTGGAATGAACCAAAAGATAATGGGAGCCCTATCATAGGATACTGGATTGAAAAACGTGAAATCAATAGTACTCATTGGGCTCGGGTCAACAGGAACCTTGTGAATGCTCTGGAAGTAAAAGTTGAAGGACTGTTGGAAGGTTTAACTTACATCTTTAGAGTGTGTGCTGAAAATGCAGCCGGCCCTGGTAAATTTAGTCCACCATCAGATCCAAAAACTGCACAAGACCCAATAAGTAAGTGGCTTAGCAGAAGCTAATAGCAGACAGTTGACAAGATAGGATTCATAGCCTTTAACTTTGATTTACACTTATTTGTTTATTTATTTATTCATTTATAGTGCCACCTGGTCCCCCGATTCCAAGGATTGCTGATACAAGTGCAACTTCCATCGAGCTAGAATGGCAACCTCCTGTGTATAATGGTGGTGGAGATATCACTGGTTACCATGTGTACAAACAACTGATGGGTGTAAATGAGTGGTCACGCTGCACAGCAAAACCCATTAAGGTCCTGCAGTTTACTGTTGGAGAAGTGAGGGAAGGTGCAGACTATAAGCTCCGTGTTACTGCACTCAATGCAGCTGGTGAAGGACCACCTGGGGAAACTGAACCCGCAACAGTTGCAGAACCTAAAGGTATTGCGATTGCATTATTTTTAAGATATGTCCAGCTGCTTAAAAGGTGGGTTTGAATCCCTCCCTTCAACTAATGAACTGTTTCTCTTTCTTCCACAGAGCCTCCCACTGTTGAGCTGGATGTTTCTGTGAAAGCAGGCATTCAGGTCATGGCTGGACAGACTATTAAAATTCCTGCTACTGTGACAGGGCGTCCTGCTCCCACCATTTCATGGGCTATAGACGAGGGGGAATTAGACAAAGATCGAGTTGTTATTGAAAATGTTGGCACAAAATCTGAGTTAACCATTAAGAATGCATTGAGAAAAGACCATGGAAGATATGTAATTACTGCTACCAACAGCAGTGGTTCAAAATCGGCAGGAACCAGAGTAGAAGTATTTGGTAAGAAAAATACTTTCTCAAATTAAATAACCTTTTCTTTTGGTCAGTATATGCTTTACCTTACTTGTTTGATTTTGTTTTTCAGATGTTCCTGGACCAGTCCTTGACCTAAAGCCAGTGGTCACCAACAGAAAGATGTGTTTGCTTAACTGGTCTGATCCTGAAGATGATGGTGGCAGTGATATCATAGGCTTCATTGTTGAAAGGAAGGATGCCAAAATGCATACATGGAGACTAGCTGTAGACACAGATAGATCTAAATGTGATATTACAGGTCTAATTGAAGGGCAGGAGTATAAATTCCGTGTTAGTGCCAAGAACAAATTTGGTACTGGTCCAGCTGTGGAAATAGGACCCATTCTTGCAGTTGATCCATTAGGTAAGATGACTCATTTTACAGGGTTTTTAAAAAGAAAAAAAAATTATTGTCAGATTAATTAGACAATATTTTTGTCTTTCCTTCTATACAGAAAATGTGTTTATTTTTCAACTACATGGATAGGCATCTACTTTAGCTTCATTACTTCAGTCAGGTTTCTGAAGCAGTTCTCTGAAGCTAGTGTGGTTCTTTACATTTTTTTTACCAGCAAAATACTGGTGCCTACTGAGACACTACTTATTACCTTTTTCTCCACATACATGAGAAACTTTATGCAAGCCATAATCATACTCAGATCCTTTGTGTGTAAAAACTATGATTTTAAAAGGCCAGAGCGACTGCATTCTTATGATTTAAAATTCTCTGATGTTTTAATTTTTTCTTATTGTAATTTTTCTGTGTTAATAGGTCCTCCAACAGCACCTGAGAGGTTCATGTACACAGAGAGGACGAAGTCATCCATTACACTTGACTGGAAGCCTCCACGCAGTGATGGTGGTAGTCCCATCTTAGGATATATTGTTGAGAAGAGGAGACATGATTCAAAAGATTATGAAAGAGTTAATGCAAGGCTCTGTCCAAAAACATCTCTTCTTGTTGAAAAACTTGATGAACTTCATATGTATGAATTCCGTGTGAAAGCTGTCAATGAGATTGGAGAAAGTGAGCCATCACTGCCCCTCAATGTAGTTATACAAGATGATGAAGGTATATGAACTTTAAAGAAATCCATATAAATATCTTTAGAACACTTCAAGCACTTTCTCTGTTTCATCTCCATGTTCACTCTGTCACTTTCCTTCTTTTCAGTGCCTCCAACTGTTACATTGCGTTTGGCCGTGAGAGGAGATACTATCAAAGTCAAGGCAGGAGAGCCAGTTAACATTCCTGCTGATGTAACAGGCCTGCCAATGCCGAAGATTGAATGGGACAAGAATGAAGTTTTAATTGACCAAACGTCCAATGCACTTAAGATAACCAAGGAAGAAGTATCTAGAACTGAGGCAAAAACCGAACTCATCCTTCCTGCAGCAGTGAGGGATGATAAAGGCACTTACACTGTGAGAGCTACCAATCGTCTTGGCACTGCATTCCGCAATGTGCATGTCGAAGTGTATGGTAAGGATGCAGCATTTTAATAAAATGACAGCTAATAAAATACCTTTGCCTGCTTTTTAATGTAGTTCCATGCTCTATTGTTTCATACAGATCGCCCTTCTCCACCAAGAAATCTTGCGGTTTCTGATATTAAAGCAGAATCATGCTATCTAACATGGGATGCACCTCTTGACAATGGTGGTAGTGAAATTACCCATTACATTATTGAAAAACGTGATGCTAGTAAGAAGAAATCTGAGTGGGAAGAAGTCTCCAAAGGCGCTGTTGAGAGAAGATTTGGGGTAATTTATAAAATATCTTTATTACATACTTTATTATGCATTAAAAATAAAATTATTACATATTTAATGGAAACTGCATAGGTATCTGTGCTCATGCTCCATTTAGACTCCAGAATTACTGGATGAATGTTTCCCATCTATGTATCTGTGTTATCCCTCATGTGACAAAAGAAATTGTTCATTTTACTACTTAACCTTAGCTGAGCTAGAGAGAAAACACCTTCCTTTCTATTTTCCAGAATTATCCACTTTTTTACTGACTGCAAGACCAAACATTCATGTTCACTCCTATGCACATGAAATAAGAGTATGCTTAGGACATCACATAGAACTGTGTAGTACATTAACATAGGTATATCAGTCAGACTACAAGATAAAATTTAAATTCAAAACTTACACTTAATTCCAAATAAGTTGATTCTGAAAGTAGCCAAGTATTGATTTAAATCCTCTTTTTCAGGTATGGAATCTTGCAACAAATGAAAAATACCAATTTAGGGTCCGGGCTGTAAACAAATATGGAATAAGTGATGAATGCCTCTCAGAAAAAGTTGTCATTAAGGATCCCTATGGTCTTCCTGGACCTCCTGGAAAGCCAAAAATTTTGGATCGCACCAGATCATCTATGCTGGTGACTTGGGAGCCTCCTTTGGACAATGGTGGCAGCCCAATAACTGGCTATTGGTTGGAAAAGAGAGAGGTGGGAGGTGTCTACTGGGCACGTGTCAACAGGGCTCCAGTAACAAAACCATCAGTAAAAGGTCTAGAGCACAATGTGCTTCGTTTGGCTGAAGGTGTTGAATACCAGTTTAGAGTTATGGCTGAAAATCTTGCTGGAATTGGCCCTCCTAGTGAACCATCAGATCCAGCTTTGGCAGCAGATCCTATATGTAAGTGTATTATTTGTATGATTGTGTTAGAGGACTGTATCACAGCAGAACAAAAAATGTGTTTCTATGACTTTTTAAAAATTTATTAATGAAAATTATTAATAATGAAGTATTAATGTACTAACATTAATCAAAGGCTTTCACATTAAACCTAAGAATATGTCAATATAAGAATATATTGACACAAAGTTTCTGATTTTAAAAATGTAAAAATAATTAGCTTTAATTTTAATTTTTTACCTCTTGTATGTACCTAATACTGTGATAACCCAGGGTAGGCATTGCCAAATAAACTTCAGTTCAGAATGATATTTCTATATTACCCTTTTACTTTACTGTTAAACAGTTCAATCTTTATGCCTTGTACCTTAAGTATCCCTTGCTAACATGGGGAATCTGTGTAATTAGTATGCACATTCCAAGATTTACACTCTATATACAGGCAAAGAAATGAAAATACTTGCATTCTTCTAGAAACCTAACTAGAAAAATACAGGAAGACACTAACACTCAAGTAATTTTTACTTGCTCTTGTTTTACCAGTTGTGCCTGGTCCACCATCATGCCCAGAGGTCAAAGACAAAACCAAATCATCTGTAGCACTTGCATGGAAGCCTCCTCAAAAGGATGGTGGGAGTCCTATAAAAGGATATATTGTTGAAATGCAAGATGAAGGTAGTACTGATTGGAAGAAAGTGAATGAAGGAGACAAACTCTTTCCTACTTGCGAGTGTGTTATTCCCAACTTGAAAGAGCTCAGAAAATACCGATTTAGGGTGAAAGCTGTAAATGCTGCTGGAGAATCAGAACCAAGTCCTGCAACATCAGAGATACCTGTCCAAGATATTCTAGGTAAGAGTTCTGAGAACTGATTTAGGTATTTTTATGTAAATGCCACTTACTGTTATGAATGTTCAAAAAGGATGCCAAGCAAGCCAAAGCCAAAACAGAATAAACAATTATATACAAGAATGTAGCAAAAGACCGACACACAGGTTTGAACTGTCACTATTATGTCCATTCCCAGGCAATGCTCCATCAGGAAACTGATGAGCACCTACAGACATACTAATGAAATACTGTTTATTTTATAAAAAATTTACAGCAACGAATTTTTCTATTTGTATACTTGCCAATTTCCTTTTTGTATGTTCAGCCTTTCTCACATGAACATGCATTCCACATGTTTCTGGGGTATTTCAGCTCAGTGATGATGGAATTTTGCTTTCAGTAGTTCTTAAAATTCATACATTTAAATATTTTTGCAGAGGAACCAGAAATCTTCCTTGATCTTGGAGCACAGGATTTGCTCTCTTGTCGTGCTGGCACAACAATTAAAATCCCAGCTGTTATCAAGGGTCGTCCAGTTCCAAAAACATTTTGGGAGTATGAAGGAAAAGCAAAAACAGCAGCAAAGGTTAGTAAAAGTAATAGTTTTTTTTTCCTACACCTCTCTCTAGACATTTAAGCCTATTCCCTTTTACATTTATATTATTTCCATTTTTTTGTAGGAGGGAGGTCATAATGTACCCGAAGAAGCTCAGGTAAAGCGAGCAATTTTTTTAACCTTAGTATTGTTGCATTTTTGAAACATAAATATTCAAGGTTGCTCTGTAACTTCTTTTTGTCCTTATAATATGCAGGTGGAAGCAACTGATACACGTTCAGAGATTATCATCCCTGACTGCAACAGAAGTCACTCTGGTCGATACAGTATTACAGCAAAGAATAAAGCAGGACAAAAGACAGTGCATGTCAGAGTTAATGTGCTTGGTATGGCTTGCATATATTAAAGTATCCAGATGTTAGGGTTTAGTTTTATTTTTCTATATACTTATGTAAAATTGTGTCTGTTGTGCTTTTACCTTAATAGATGTCCCTGGCCCACCAAAAGACCTTAAAGTAAGTGATATCACAAGAGGTAGCTGTAAACTCTCATGGAAGATGCCAGATGATGATGGTGGAGATAGAATCAGAGGCTATGTTATAGAGAAGAGAAATATTGATGGGAAGGCCTGGACTAAAGTCAATCCAAATTGTGGCAGTACTTCCTTTGTTGTACCTGATCTCATAACTGGCCAAGAATATTTCTTCCGGGTACGTGCAGAAAACCGTTTTGGAGTTGGCCCTCCTGCAGAAACCATCCAGCGGACCACAGCCAGGGATCCAATCCGTAAGTAAAATCAAAGTCAAACAAATCCTTTAAAACCACATGGTGCTGTATGGTGGATTTATTCACTCTTCTGTTTTGGTTGCGAAGATCCTCCTGATCCGCCTATTAAACTGAAGATTGGCCTTGTAACCAAGAACACAGTGAGCCTGACATGGAAACCACCAAAGAATGATGGCGGAGCTCCTGTTACGCATTATAATGTTGAGTGTCTCCGCTGGGATCGTACTGGAGAAGTGAAAGAGTCTTGGAAGCAATGCAACAGACGTGATGTGGAAGAAACAAAGTTTACTGTTGAGGATCTTGTAGAAGGTGGAGAATACGAATTCAGAGTCAAAGCTGTAAATATAGCAGGTCCTAGCAGACCTTCAGCCACTGTTGGCCCACTTGTTGTCAAAGACCAGACATGTAAGTAGCAATACTAGTAAATGCAAATACCATTTTAAAATTGTGAAGTATTTTTGTATGCTATTTTTTTAACATTTTGTTGTAGGTCCACCGTCTATTGAGCTCAAAGAATTTATGGAAGTTGAAGAAGGAACAGATGTCAAAATTGTGGCCAAGATAAAGGGTGTACCCTTCCCCACATTAACATGGCTAAAAGCTCCTCCAAAGAAACCAGATGACAAATCACCAGTGGTGTATGATCAACATGTCAACAAGATTGTTGATGAAGATACTTGCACTTTATTGATCCAACAGTCTCGCAGAAATGATACAGGCTTATATACTATAACAGCTGTAAACAACCTGGGAACTGCTTCAAAGGAGATGCGGCTGAATGTTCTGGGTACGTATCAAGAACTCTTACAATTATTACATTAATTGATAGCATTCATTTGATACTTGATTAATTCTTCTTTCTTAAAATGTATCTTTTAGGTCGTCCCGGACCTCCAGTAGGACCTATTAAATTTGAATCCATTTTGGCTGATAAAATGACAATATCATGGCTTCCTCCATTAGATGATGGTGGTTCTAAGATTACAAACTATGTTATAGAGAAAAGAGAAGCAAATAGGAAGACATGGGTGTCTGTTACTAATGAGCCTAAGGAGTGCATATTCACTGTTCCCAAGCTGATGGAAGGCCATGAATACGTGTTCCGCATTATGGCACAAAACAAATACGGTATTGGAGAACCTTTGGATAGTGAGCCAGAAACAGCAAGAAACCTTTTCAGTAAGTAGAAATAAGCTTTCAAGTTATGTCAGTTGTTTCCATATGCTGATATGCATACAGCATCTGTTAAATACCACTACTCTTTTCTCTCTTTACTAAGTTTTCTAGAATAGCTTGAAGAGTTTTAGCAGTAGTACCTGGTTCTTAAAAGCACGTGTAGTGCTTAAAATATTTTTCTCCCTCTTTGTGTTATATTAAAGTACAATCTCAATATTTTTAATGCTTAAATATACAAGTAAATTTTTATTTGATGAGATTCAAGTTATTCTATTGTATTGGAGACATTATTAATGTCTTGGACCATAAAGAATCCATTTCCTACCTTCAGTTTGGAAAGATAAATTATACAGAAAAGCTCATACCTAGGAGGAATGTTAGGCTGCCAAGAGAAAATGGTTCTTAAAACAGCAAGTGTTAGGCTGAGCACTAAAATGAGGTAGTGATCCAGAAAGGCTAGAAATAAAAAATTTTGACATTTTTTATTTAGAGGAAAGGCATTTCATTTTTCACAGAATTATATGTACCTGAATAGGGGTGAGAAATTGAAAGAGGAAAGAGATCTTGTGCAGATGGCTAATTGCCTAGTGCAATGGCAACCATGTGAGTGCATAGCTCTTCTGCACTCTAGCTATTTCTGTGTAATTTTAGCATATTTTTTACAAGCCATGTGTGAATTTTTTTCCCTCAGCTGTCCCTGGACCTCCTGACAAGCCAACAGTTAGCAGTATAACACGTGACTCAATGACAGTGAACTGGGAAGAGCCAGAGCATGATGGTGGCTCTCCTATTACTGGTTACTGGTTGGAGCGCAAAGAGACCACTGGAAAGAGATGGACCAGGGTTAACCGAGATCCTATCAAGCCTATGACCCTGGGGGTTTCATACAAAGTTACAGGCCTTATTGAAGGCTCTGAATATCAGTTCCGTGTGTCAGCTATCAATGCGGCTGGTGTTGGCCCACCAAGCATGCCATCTGATCCAGCACTTGCTAGAGATCCTATTGGTAAATATTTTAAATTACTTTTTTCTGAATTTGAAAATATTCAAACAAGAACATATACTACATCTTTATGCTCTATGATTATATTTTTCAGCCCCACCTGGCCCTCCTATACCAAAAGTTACTGATTGGACAAAGTCTTCTGTAGACTTGGAATGGACTCCACCAGTAAAGGATGGTGGCTCTAGAGTCACTGGCTACATTGTTGAGTTTAAAGAGGAAGGAAAGGAAGAATGGGAACGGGTAGGTGGAAAACCACTACAAAATCAGCACTTCTTCTCTCTGTGTCTATCAATATTAATTGCTCCAGAAAAATTTTCTTTAAAATTTTTTGCTGTTCAAGTTATTTTCTAAAAGTTTGTACCATAATTATCTTTGTATATTTAAAATACAAGACCAAGCTTGACCTTCCTCAATATGAAGTTAACTGTGCAAATACTAGATACAGAATTTTGCAATTTTTATTTAAAGATGTGGAAAAATATGTAGGTAATACATGATAAAAAACCACAGAAGATCAAGTTAGAACTGTCAGAAAAGTAACCCTCACTCATATCAGATGATGCCAAAGCATTTACAACTGCTATGTTTCTACATTTTCATAATTTTTTTCAATAGTGCATTACTGAAAATTTAACTGGTGCACACCTTGGCTGTTTTTTGTGACTCCATAAATACATGGATTCCTTTTATGTAAAACCCACATTTCCAATACTGTTTCCAGTTGAAGAGACTTTATATTGGATTTTGAAAAGAAAATAAATTCATTCCCTTTTTTTTTTGTTGCTCTCTCTTATATGAGTTTATGTGTCCAAAAATACATGTAATTCTTCTGAGACCAGACTATTGCAATTGTTAAATAGATAATTCTAATAACCTTCTATGTTAGAATATGTTAGAAAAAAGACAAATCTTCAGAATAGCTTGTAGGTCCATGACATATATTTCTTTAAAAAATTCTGACAAATTCTGTGTGGGCTAGATCCGTGTAGGCTTAATACTTTTGTGTGCTTGTATATCTGAAATAATAGCTAATGTCAGATTTGTTTCAAACTCTGCAAAGAAATTGATGGTGTCTTGATGTTTGCTGATGTTACAATGTTTTTTTTCCAGGTAAAAGATAGAGAAATTAGAGGAACCAAGTTTGTTGTGGCAGGATTAAAAGAAGGTTGTTTTTACAAATTTAGAGTTAGAGCAGTAAATGCTGCTGGCATCGGAGAGCCTGGAGAAGTTACAGACGTTATTGAAATGAAGGACAGAATTGGTATTTATAATTTTGATTTACATTTTTAGTATCTCTAACTCAAAATAAGAAAAGAAAATCATTGACTTTTTTTTTCTCTTTCCTCAGTGGCTCCTGATATTAATTTGGATGCAAGTGTAAGGGACAGAATTGTTGTTCATGCTGGAGGAGTAATTCGGATTATAGCATATGTCTCAGGAAAACCACCTCCAACAGTGAGTTGGAGCAGGGATGAGCAAGCTTTGCCAGAAGAAGCCAAAATTGAAGAAACAGCTATTAGTTCTTCTTTAGTCATCAGGAATTGCAAAAGGAGTCACCAGGGTTTATACACCCTTCTTGCTAAAAATGATGGTGGTGAGAGGAAGAAGACAATTATTGTTGATGTGCTAGGTAAATAGCAGCTTCAGTGCTTGTGAACAAGTACAGTTTCCTAAGATTCAGCATGTGTGTTTCAATACTCCATTTTTTTCTTGCTTCCAGATGTGCCAGGCCCAGTTGGATTGCCACTCCTTACAGAGAATCTAACTAATGACTCTTGTAAATTGTCATGGTTTACTCCAGAAGATGATGGTGGTTCTCCTATTACAAACTATATAATTGAAAAACGTGAATCTGACCACAGAGCTTGGACTCCCGTGACCTACACAGTTACAAGACAGAATGCTACTGTTCAGGGACTCATTCAAGGGAAAGCCTACTTTTTCCGAATTGCAGCTGAGAACATAATTGGCATGGGTCCTTTCACAGAAACAACGAAAGAGATTCTCATTAGAGATCCAATAAGTAAGAATATTTTTGGTTCGGATAACTGTCGTATGAGATTTATACACAGGAACATTCTGAATATGAAGAAAAATGAATCTACCTTATTTTTACTTTATTCACAGCTGTTCCTGACCGTCCAGAAGACCTGGAAGTAAAAGCAGTTACCAAGAACTCTGTGACACTAACTTGGAACCCTCCAAAATATAATGGAGGCTCAGATATCACCATGTACGTTCTAGAGAGCCGTCTCATTGGAAAAGACAAATTCCACAAAGTTACAAAGGAGAAAATGCTAGATAGGAAATTCACTGTAGAAGGCTTGAAAGAAGGTGACACTTATGAGTTTCGCGTGAGTGCTTGCAATATTGTGGGGCAAGGCAAGCCGTCATTTTGCACTAAACCAATCACGTGCAAGGATGAAATTGGTATGTTTCTTTTTCATATTTATTTTGAAAATAGTAATTGCGTTTACTGATCCTTACTTTTTCATATTAATATTGCTGACATTTGTGGATTTTGTGTATTTTGTCTTTCAGCTCCTCCCACACTTGACCTTGACTTTAGAGACAAGCTTATTGTTCGAGTTGGTGAAGCTTTCAGCTTGACTGGACGCTACTCAGGCAAACCTGCACCAAAGGTTACTTGGCTGAAGGATGATATTGTTGTGAAAGAAGATGACAGAATAAAGATTAAGACAACTCCTACAACTCTTTGTTTGGGGATACTAAAATCTGTCCGTGAAGACACAGGCAGATACTGTGTTACTGTAGAGAACAGCACAGGATCAAGAAAAGGATTTTGTCAAGTTCATGTCGTTGGTAGGTTTTACTGAACAACAATATTGTCTGTGATTTTTATTGGTGATTAGAATTCATTGATTTTTATAAAATTTAAGTATTGAAATGTGTTCTTTATTACAATAATTCAATTTACTGCTTTCTCAGTTATACTGAAAAGCTATTTATTTATTTATTTATTAATAAACTCTGAATTAGTTTATTCAGCATGAATAATTTAATGTCTCTACATGCATTTAGAGAATCTCAACACTGTAGAAAATGTTAATCCAAATACATTATAAGCATAAAGGAATTAATTCCAATACGTCAAACATTTATTACAGAGGAATAGCCCTGAAGTCTTGATTCCTTATTATAACTGTGATGTCAAGTTTCTAATTTTATACTATATTTGCTGTATTGACACTGTTTAATTGATATTGTTTTGTGAAGTTCATAAAAAAGCATGGATATGCTTTATTTTTCCTTAAACAGATCGCCCATCACCTCCAGTAGGCCCAGTTATATTTGATGAAGTCTTTAAAGATCATATGGTTGTTTCCTGGAAACCTCCATTAGATGATGGAGGCAGTGAAATTACAAATTACATAATTGAGAAGAAGGATACACACAAAGACTTATGGATGCCAGTTACATCTGCCACAGTGAAGACAACATGCAAAATTCCCAAGCTGCTTGAAGGAAGAGAATATCAAATTCGAATTTATGCTGAAAATCTTTATGGCATAAGCGATCCTCTCATCTCTGATGAGATGAAAGCCAAGGACCGTTTCCGTAAGCTTTTAGTTTTCAATTTTATTTAGATACTCCAATCTTTAGTCTGTTTATAATGGTCATACACTCTTTTTTTCTTCTCACCCCAGGTGTTCCTGATGCACCTGAGCAACCAATCATTAAGGATGTAACCAAAGACTCTGCAGTAGTGGTTTGGAACAAACCATATGATGGAGGCAAGCCAATAACAAACTACATTGTAGAAAAGAAGGAAACAATGGCTACAAGATGGGTCAAAGCTACCAAAGATCCAATTTTCCCTGGTACAAAGTTCAAAGTGCCTGATCTCCTTGAAGGCTGTCAGTATGAATTCCGTGTGTCAGCAGAAAATGAAATTGGTGTTGGTGATCCTAGTCCACCATCAAAGCCAATTTTCGCTAGAGATCCAATTGGTAAAGTGTCACATTTCATTTCTCATTGAATTTTTAATGCACTCAGTTTCAGTTAAAAATTATTCTAATAGTTTCCTTTTTTTTTCCTCCCATTTATTTATTGTTTTACTTTTTTAACAGCAAAACCAAGTCCACCTGTTAATCCAGAAGCAGTAGATAAAACTAAAAATTCAGTTGATTTATCTTGGCAACCACCACGCCATGACGGAAATGGCAAGATAATTGGCTACCTTATAGAGTTTCAGAAAGTTGGAGATGAGGAATGGAAACAGGCTAATCTTACAGCAGATTCTTGTCCTGAAACAAACTACAAAGTCACTGGTCTTACTGAGGGATTAACCTACAAATTCAGGGTCAAGGCAGTCAATGCAGCAGGCGAATCTGATCCAGCACATGTTCCTGATCCGGTAGAAGTAAAGGACAGGCTTGGTGAGTTGAATAAAATCAGATAAGTTAACCTAAGGACAGATTTCTTTTTCCTCATTTTGTAAAAACTTTTATTTTTGATTCCAGAACCTCCTGAGTTAATACTTGATGCTAATATGGCCCGAGAACAGCATGTAAAAGCTGGAGATACCCTGAGACTTAGTGCTCTTATTAAAGGTGTTCCATTCCCAAAAGTTACTTGGAAGAAAGAAGATCATGAGGTCTCACCCAAAGCTGATATTGAAGTTACAGGAGTTGGCAGTAAGCTTGAAATCCGTAACACTGTCCATGAAGATGGTGGAATGTATTCCCTGACAGTTGAAAATCCAGCTGGTTCAAAGACTGTTTCAGTAAAAGTTGTGGTCTTAGGTAATCATTTTGTATTCCTTTTATACAACATCTTTTTACTCTATAACTGAAGATTAGGAAATAAAGAAATTTCTGGAAAATATCTGTAAACCAAGTTATATTTTTATTTTTATGCAAATATTAAATAAATAGAAAAAGGATTAAAACCACATAAAATACTATATAGTTTATCTTAAAATTTACAAAGTTGTTTAAGAAATGCTTCCGTTACCAAATAAATAACAGATTATATTTTTATCAATGTTAGATAAGCCTGGTCCACCCAGAAATCTGAACATCAGTGATGTTAGAAGCGACTCTTGCTATCTCACTTGGATGGAACCAGAAGATGATGGTGGCTCTGTGATTACCAACTATGTGGTGGAGAGGAAAGATGTAGCTTCTGCACAGTGGGTAGCCATCTCATCATCCTCCAAGAAACGCAGCCATATGGCTAAATATCTGATGGAAGGCACTCAGTATCTCTTCCGAGTTGCAGCTGAGAATCAGTATGGTAGAGGTCCATATGTGGAAACACTTAAGCCTATCAAAGCTATAGATCCGCTGCGTAAGTGTTTTTCAGTTATATGGTTTGATTTTTTCATATGGGATTTGGTAATTTTGAGGTTGTCCTGTTGGTATGAACATGATACACTGGTACTGTAGATTTTTCATCCTAGTAACCATTTTGCTTTTGTACTTTAAAAGATCCTCCAGGGCCACCAAAGAATCTGCATCATGTAGATGTTGACAAGACTGAAGTTTCCCTTGTTTGGAATCGACCAGATCGTGATGGTGGTGCTGAGATAACTGGGTATTTGGTGGAATATCAAGAAGATGGTGCAGATGAATGGACAAAGTTCCAGACAGTCCCTATGCTAGACTGTGTTGTTACAGGCCTACAGAAAGGAAAAATATACAAATTCCGTGTGAGAGCTCAAAACATTGTTGGTCTTAGCCTTCCAGATACAACTATACCAATAGAGTGTCAAGAAAAGCTAGGTAATTTTTGTTTTCTCATGTTTTTTCAATGATTTTTTCTCTTTTTCTGTAAGCGTTTTTCCTGAAAAAATAATTTCTATTTTTCTCTAATTTCAGTACCTCCATCTGTGGATCTAGATGTGAAGTTAATTGAAGGTCTTGTTGTTAAAGCTGGCACCACAGTGCGCCTTCCAGCGATTATGAGAGGTGTGCCAGTTCCCACAGCAAAATGGGTTACTGATGACACCGAAATTAAACCAGATGGCAAATACAAGATTGAGACTGACAATTACTCAACTGTGCTTACTATCAAAGACTGTGTAAGAAAAGATACAGGAGAATATCTACTCACAGTATCTAATGCAGCTGGCAGCAAAACTGTGGCTCTACACCTTACAGTTTTGGATGTTCCAGGCCCACCAACTGGTCCTATTAATATTCTTGAAGTAACACCAGAATATATGGTTATTTCTTGGCGCCCTCCTAAAGATGATGGTGGGAGTCCTATAATAAATTATATTGTTGAGAAGCGTCAATCGAAGAAAGAAACATGGGGAGTGGTTAGCTCTGGAACAAGTCACACAAAAATTAAGGTTCCACGACTACAGAAAGGCTGTGAATATATTTTCCGTGTTCGTGCAGAAAATAAGATAGGCATCGGTGCACCCCTGGATTCAGAACCAACAGTTGCTAAATACATGTTTGATCCACCATCCCCACCTGGTAAACCAACTGTTTATGATATTACAGAAAATGCAGCAACAGTGTCTTGGACCCTACCAAAATCTGATGGTGGAACTCCAATAACTGGTTATATACTTGAACGTCGGGAAGCATCTGGTAAATGGGTGCGTGTCAATAAGACGCCTATACTTGATATGAAATACAGAGTCACTGGTCTTTTTGAAGGCAACACATATGAATTCAGAGTTTTTGCAGAAAACATGGTGGGCTTAAGCAAACCATCTCCAAGCTCTGATCCAATAAAAGCATCACGTCCTATCACTCCTCCCGGTCCACCTATAAATCCAAAATTAAAAGACAAAACTAAAGAATCAGCTGATCTTGTGTGGACAAAGCCCCTCAAGGATGGTGGCAGCCCAATTCTGGGATATATTGTGGAATGTCAGAAAAGTGGAACTACGCAGTGGAATAGGATTAATAAGGATGAGCTCATTAGACAGTGTGCTTTCAGAGTACCTGGATTAATAGAAGGAAATGAATATAAATTCCGAATAAAAGCTGTCAACATCGTGGGAGAGGGAGAACCAAGAGAACTACCAGAAACTGTGCTTGCAAAAGATATTCTTTCTCCTCCAGAAATAAGCCTAGATGTGACCTGTCGAGACTTAATTACTGTCCGAGTAGGTCAAACAATACGTATTACTGGTAAGGTAAAAGGCAGACCAGATCCTGAAATAACATGGTCTAAAGATGGCAAAGTACTAGTCCAAGACAAGCATGTTGAAATACTTCATGATCTACCTAATGTTGAACTGCAAGTGAAAGAAGCCAAAAGATCTGATCATGGCAAATATATAATAGCAGCTAAAAACAGCTGTGGACAAGCTCAAGCTTTTGCTATTGTTAATGTACTTGACAGACCTGGACCATGTCAGAACCTGAAAATAAGCTATGTCACAAAAGACTCTTGTATGATCTCTTGGGAGAGTCCAGTGGATAATGGTGGCTCTGAAATTACAAATTACATAGTAGAATACCGTCAACCAAATCAGAGGGGATGGTCAATTGTCTCCTCTGATGTTACTAAACGATTAGTAAAGGCAAATCTTGTAGAGAACCGTGAATACTTCTTCAGAGTTTGTGCAGAGAACAAAATAGGTCCAGGTCCTTGCATTGAGACCAAGACTCCTATCCTTGCTATCAATCCTATTGACAAGCCTGGAGAGCCAGAAAATCTTCACATTGCAGAGAAAGGAAAGACATTTGTATACCTGAAATGGAGGAGGCCAGATTATGATGGTGGAAGTCCCAATTTAAGTTACCATGTTGAGAGAAAACTGAAAGATTCAGATGAATGGGAAAGAGTTCACAAAGGCAGCATTAAGGAAACACACTACATGGTAGATAAATGTGTGGAAAATAAAACTTACCAATTCCGAGTTCAAACTAAGAATGAGGCCGGTGAAAGTAACTGGGTAAAAACCGCTGAAGTTGTTGTGAAGGAAGATCTTCAGAAACCAGTGTTAGATTTGAAGTTAAGTGGGGTTCTAACTGTGAAAGCAGGCGACACAATTAGAATTGAAGCTGGAGTCAGAGGAAAACCACAGCCTGAAGTTGTATGGGCAAAAGACAAAGATGCCACAGATCTCACCAGATCTCCAAGAGTCAGTATTGAAAACACTTCTGACACATCTAAGTTTGTTCTCACAAAATCAAGGCGTACTGATGGTGGGAAATACGTGATTACAGCAACTAATGCGGCTGGTAGCTTTGTGGCATATGCTACTGTTATTGTCTTGGATAAACCTGGTCCCGTACGAAACTTGAAGGTCACTGACATTTCAAGTGATAGATGTACTGTTACTTGGGATCCTCCAGAAGATGATGGTGGTTGTGAAATACAGAACTACATCCTGGAAAAATGTGAAAGCAAGCGTATGGTTTGGTCTACATACTCTTCCTCTGTCCTAACAAACTATGCCAAAGTGACACGCCTCATTGAAGGTAATGAATATATATTCAGAGTGCGTGCAGAGAATAAAATGGGCACTGGTCCTCCAACAGAAACACATCCAATTATTGCAAAAACGAAATATGATAGACCTGGACGCCCTGACCCTCCAGATGTCACAAGAGTCAGCAAAGAAGAGATGACTGTAGTTTGGAATCCACCAGAATATGATGGTGGCAAATCAATTACAGGATACATTTTAGAGAAGAAAGAGAAACGATCACTGAGATGGGTTCCTGTTACTAAAACTCCAATCCCAGAGAGACGCAAGAAGGTTACTAATCTCTTCCCTGGTCATGAATACCAGTTCCGTGTCAGTGCTGAAAATGAAGTCGGACTTGGAGAACCAAGCTTGCCATCAAGACCTGTAATAGCCAAAGACCCAATAGGTAAAATACCACTGAATTTTTCTGTATTATTTCGATGTTAACAGGTTGCTAAACTCTACAGCTGTGTTCTAATCTGTATTTTTTACTGCCTTGCAGAACCACCTGGTCCTCCCACAAACTTGAGAGTGGTTGATAGCACAAAGACTTCCTTAACCCTTGGCTGGGGAAAACCGGTGTACGATGGTGGTGCTCCGATTATTGGATATGTTGTGGAAATGAGACCAAAAGTTGAGGGTGCTGATCCTGAAGCAGGATGGAAACGATGTAATGTTGCTGCTCAAGTTATTCATACAGAATTCACAGCTACCAGCCTGGATGAGAAGCAATTATATGAGTTCAGAGTTTCTGCCCAAAACCAGGTTGGCCTTGGCCGACCAGCAGAATTGAAAGAAGCTGTGTCTCCCAAAGAAATACTTGGTGAGTTTTCCCATCTTCTTTTGGGGTGTTTACATACAACACGTTATTTGCTATATGCTTATTTTATTTAATGTGCAAAAATTTGCATTTTATTCTTTGTCTTTCAGAACCTCCTGAGATTGAGCTGGATGCCAGCATGAGAAAGTTAGTCACAGTCAGAGCAGGATGCCCTATTAGACTTTTTGCCATTGTGAGGGGTCGCCCAGCACCAAAAGTCACCTGGAGGAGAATGGGTATTGATAATGTTATCAGAAAAGGACAAGTTGATCTGGTTGACACTATGGCCTTCTGTGTCATTCCTGATTCAACACGTGATGACTCAGGCAAATATTCATTGACACTTGTTAATGCAGCTGGAGAAAAGGCTGTATTTGTGAACGTCAGAGTTCTGGGTAAGTAATGTGAGAAATACCTCAAGACAATTCTAAAACTATTTTGGATGTTCCTTGCAAGTATATTTGTTTTCCTCAGGTGCAACAGTTTTTTAGTCTAATTCTATCATCCAACACTAACTCCCTCCATATAGACAGCTGTTGG
Organism: Pyrgilauda ruficollis; assembly: GCF_017590135.1. NCBI lineage: Eukaryota > Metazoa > Chordata > Aves > Passeriformes > Passeridae > Pyrgilauda > Pyrgilauda ruficollis. The sequence continues at coordinate 20,759,475 of NW_024524377.1, read as the reverse complement.
TCCCCTTTAATTTTAACTTATTAAAGAAGAAAATACTAACATAAATTGAAATTTCTTCATAGATACTCCTGGACCTGTGTCAGACTTCAAGGTTTCAGATGTCACCAAGATGTCCTGCCATCTTTCATGGGCACCTCCAGAGAATGATGGGGGTAGCCCAGTGACTCATTACATCCTGCAGAAACGGGAGGCTGACAGGAAGACATGGGCAACAGTCACAGCAGAACTAAAGAAAACTAGTTTCCAAATAGCGAACCTTGTGCCTGGAAATGAATATTACTTCAGAGTAACAGCAGTGAATGAATATGGGTCAGGTGTTCCAAGTGACATACCAAAACCTGTTCTAGCAACAGATCCTCTAAGTGAGTATGCCTCTATGTATATTTTATGTTTGCCTCCATGGACATTTTCTGTTTGTCTTTCTCTAATTTTAGCAGATTTTTGCATTTCTTGAGTTAGTGCTTCTAAATGGAACAATGCTGCTGACTACTCAAGTATAAACATAAGTATGTCTGTATCAGTTTCTTTCAAATAACATGATCAATGAATATTGTACCTATGAAATTATTATGAGTTTCCATCTTTTATATAATGTGTTTGTTGAATTTGCGTAGATAGTATCCAATATTCAACAGTAAGAAAATCTTGGAAATTCAATGTTTAATGCATTCCTCTTTTCCCCTGAAAGGTGAACCTGATCCACCAAGAAAACTTGAAGTTACTGAAATTACAAAGAACAGTGCTACTTTAGGCTGGCTGCCACCACTGCGCGATGGAGGCTCTAAAATTGACGGATACATTGTTAGCTACAAAGAACATGATCAACCAGCAGATCGCTGGATGGAATATTCAGTCGTTAAAGATCTCTCCATTGTTGTGGCTGGTCTGAAGGAGGGAAAGAAGTACAACTTTAGAGTGGCAGCTAGAAATGCTGTAGGAGTAAGTTTGCCAATAGAAGCTACAGGAGAATACGAAATTAAAGAACAACTCAGTAAGTAACAATTTAAATACTACCTAATATACTGCTTCAGTAATTAAATGAGATATACAGGTTTTTGAGTCACAGAAGGATGTTTGCTTTATGGAGTTATCTGGAGGATTATGGTTAACTGTACTGAATATTTTGACAGGTCAGGAAAAAATGAGAGTTGTCCACTAATTCAGAATTATTAAATAACTTTTCAGGTACAGTTTCAGTTGGAACTGGAAGATAAGAATTAGGGAGAAATAATAAATACCTTCAAGTTTAAATGGAAGAGAAGAAGTGTCAGACTGGTAGTTTGAGAGATAAATTGGAAAGCTGGACTTGTTTCAATATAAGAGAAAATAAATGGTTTATATTGTAAGGTTGGTTGAGAATCTAAAACAAAAATCATGGAGGACAGGTTGGCCTATTTAAGGTGGCAGGGTTCCTGAGGCACAAGAAGATGTAGGGTAAGGGCAAGATGAGCAGAATCTTCATTTGGGACATGGGAAGAAAGAGAGAGAGGTACAGGAACAGGAGAAAGAAAACTAGCCAGTGGAAGGAAGTACACCAAGCATGCTGCCAGGTTTCTTTTGGGAAAAAATTGATTTTGTGCAAAAGAAGAAGTAGGAGAAAAATAATTTAAGGATACAGAAAGACTGACTGTGCAAGCAGGTTTATCTCAGTAAGAACTTCAGTTTTCTTCTCCATGTGTCTTGTAGAAGGCCACCAATAAGCCAGCAACAGATTTCAGATAAAAAGAGAAATTATATTTTGTGCATTAATAGTGCACAAATCTCTACATAAATGCAGGTGAAGGCAATCAAATTCATAAATATTATCTTATAAACTGTACAATAATACAAAAGTATTATTGGATGGAATGGATATTGCCACCTGCAGAAACTGAAGTTGTCCATAAGTGGAACATAAATTAAAGAATTTCTAGTAATTCATACAGGTGACTCTACTTAAGAGAGATGCAGAGACATTTCACATGAAAAATTAAGAAAAAGTAAATTAATATGTCAAAGAACTTGAATTTATTTTCCTCTGTGTGATTTTTTTTTTTTTACAGTCCCACCTAAGATTCTGATGCCTGATCATGTTCACATTAAAGCTGGAAAGAAACTGAGAATTGAAGCTCATGTATATGGGAAGCCTCAGCCAGTCTGTAAATGGCTGAAGGGAGATCAAGATGTGGTTACATCCAGTCGCCTTGCTGTGCATAAAGCAGAAAAGTCTTCTGTTCTTATCATTAAGGATGTGACTAGAAAAGATACTGATTTTTATACTCTTACTGCAGAAAACAGCTCTGGTATTGATAGTCAGAAAATCAAAGTGACAGTCATGGGTATGTCCCATTTGGTTGTTTTTCAGTCCAGCTTTATATAAAGCTGGTTTTACTATATTCCAGTCATTGCCATATTATTTCATCCATTTTCTTAATATACTTTTTTCATGCAGATAAACCAGGTCCACCACAGCCTCCATTTGATATTTCTGAAATAGATGCTGATGCTTGCACTCTTTCATGGCACATACCTCTTGAAGATGGTGGCAGCAACATTACAAACTATGTAGTTGAGAAATGTGATGTAAGCCGAGGAGACTGGGTAACAGCTTTATCTTCTGTCACAAAGACAAGCTGCAGAATTGGAAAACTGATTCCTGGAGAAGAGTATATGTTCCGTGTTCGTGCTGAAAATCGTTTTGGGATTTCTGAGCCACTTGCTTCTGACAAGATGATTGCAAGATTCCCATTTGGTACGCCAGTTTTTGATAGCAGCATTTCTCTATTTAAACTTTCTACTAAGAAAACATACAATTGATGTCTATCTTTATATTCCTTTCTAGATGTTCCCAGTGAACCAAAGAATGCACGTATTACCAAGGTCAATAAGGACTGCATTTTTGTTGCTTGGGATAAACCAGATAGCGATGGAGGCAGTCCGATCACTGGTTATCTCATTGAGCGCAAAGAAAGGAACAGTTTACTGTGGGTGAAAGCTAATGACACAGCTGTGCGCTCCACAGAATACCCTTGTGTGGGCCTCATCGAAGGTCTTGAGTATACTTTCAGAATTTATGCGTTGAACAGAGCTGGAGCAAGTAAACCTAGTAAACCGACTGAGTTTGTCACAGCAAGAGCACCAGTTGGTAAGCTACCCATACTAATACTTTGCAACAGACTGTTTTTGTGATAATTATCAATATAACTGCAACTTATTATGATCTTTAGTTTACCCTTCTATTTATACTTTCATGTTTATTATGACATCACTCTGCACTGTCTAGGTGTGCAGTAAATAGGATCCAGTAATATTAAAGCCATTTTCTAATGTGTTAGCTCTTTTTTGAAAAATATACTATAATATGTTTTTATTTGCCATAGATCCCCCTGGAAAACCTGAAGTTATTGATGTCACTAAGAGTACTGCATCACTGGTATGGACAAGACCAAAGCATGATGGTGGTAGCAAACTTATTGGCTACTTTGTGGAGGCTTGCAAATTACCTGGTGATAAGTGGGATCGGTGCAATACAACTCCATATCAAATACCCCAGGAAGAGTACACTGTGACTGGTTTGGAAGAAAATGCTCAGTACCAATTTAGAGCAATTGCCAAGACAGCAGTTAACATTAGTCGACCTTCAGAACCTTCTGATCCAGTGACCATTCATCCAGAAAATGGTAAGGAGTACAAAAGCATTTGACAACTCTGGAAGGAGTCTGTGCATGTTGGGAACTAGCACTCATGTAAAGAACAAGACATTTATCTCCTGCTAGATTGATTAACTCTTGGACTCTTTCCTTTCAGTTCCTCCCAGAATAGAGTTAGATCTGTCTATGCAATCACAGCTTACAGTAAAAGCTGGAACTAATGTGCGCCTGGAGGCAAATGTGTATGGCAAGCCAATGCCAGCAATCACCTGGAAGAAAGAAGGAGAAGTTTTAAAGCCATCTGAAGGTCTTAAGATCACCACGAAGAGAAATCTTGCTACAGTTGAGTTGTTCAGTGTTAACAGGAAGCAAACAGGAGACTACACTATCACTGCTGAAAATGCAAGTGGATCAAAGTCAGCAACCATTAGGCTTAAAGTACTTGGTAAGCTAAAGACTGTCTATTAATAAACATATTTATAATTAAATGATATAGCAAGAGATAGAACTATAATAATGTGATGTTAATTGTTCTAGATAAGCCTGGCCCACCAGCTTCTGTCAAAATCAAACATATGTATGCAGATCGTGCAATGCTTTCTTGGGAGCCTCCTTTGGAAGATGGAGGTTCAGAAATTACTAACTACATTGTAGACAAGCGTGAAACAAGCAGACCTAACTGGGCCCAAGTCAGTGCCAATGTACCCATTACAAGCTGCACTGTGGAGAGACTGATAGAAGGACATGAGTATCAGTTCCGCATTTGTGCTGAAAACAAGTACGGTGTTGGAGACCCCATCTTGACTGAACCTGCAGTTGCTAAAAACCCATATGGTAAGTGCTTTGTGGAATAGTTTCATGTCACTGGGTTTTTGTCTATACTTAAGAATGTGAATGTAATCTTCAAATTAATCTCCACAGATGTGCCTGGACCTTGTGATCCACCAGTAATTAGCAATGTAACAAAAGACTTTATGACTGTGAGCTGGAAGCCACCAGCTAGTGATGGTGGATCCCCAATAACTGGTTATATACTTGAGAAGCGTGAAACAAAGGCTCTTAACTGGACAAAAGTAAACAGGAAGCCTGTCATTGAAAGAACTGTTAAAGCTACTGGACTCCAAGAAGGAACAGAGTATGAGTTCCGGGTGATAGCATTGAATAAGGCTGGACCTGGCAAGCCTAGCGCACCATCTAAAGCAGTGTATGCTCGTGACCCTCAATGTAAGCTTGAAGTCTCAGATATTTTCCATTATTATTTCCAAATATTATCATGCAGCATTTGGTATGCTAATTTTATGTTGTTTTAATTCCCAGATCCTCCTGGCCCACCTGCTTTCCCAAAAGTGGTTGATACTACTCGTAATTCAATAAGCCTGTCATGGAGCAAACCAGCATATGATGGAGGAAGTCCTATCATTGGTTATCTAGTGGAATCAAAACGAGCTGACACAGACAACTGGGTCAGATGCAATCTACCTAAGAATTTACAGGCTACACAATTTGTGGTAACAGGGCTGATGGAAGGTACAGAGTACCAGTTCCGTGTTTATGCTGTCAATAAGATTGGATACAGCGATCCAAGTGATGTTCCAGATAAACACACTGCCAAAGACATTTTAAGTAAGTTCACTTGAAAACACATTGCCTTGTTGACTTTTGTTTCAGTTTATGGGGTGTGTTTCAAAGACAGACTTTGTCACAGGTCATAGGCACAGAATTATTTGGAACATGTTTTTATTCAAAAAATGTAGGCTAACAGTGGCTAATTTGGAAGAAAGCAGGGTAGTTAGGAACAGAATTGGATTTGGTGTCTCCCTTTTTCACTGTAGGCTTTATAGCCTTCTGCCTCCTACTGGATCTTCAAGATTTACTTTTTTTTCCTAATCTTAATATTAGCGTTGTCAGATCGCTCATCTTTCTTAAAACTTTCAGTCACATTCATATCTTCTAAATTATTTGAAGCCAAAATTACTATTCTAAGCAGTTGTATGATACTCTTTGATTGTATGACACTTTCTCTTTAAGATGCATGCTAGCTTTTGTATGCATTTTGCGGTACCTACAAAAGCATTGCTTCACAAAACTATCTTAGTTCAAGAAAAGCATTGGAGTCCAGGGTGCTCTGAAACTCCTTTGAATTCTAGAGAAACTAAGAGCCTTTCTAACATAAATGGTGTAAAGGCAGGAAAAAAAAAAAGTAGGTGAAAGCACTGCAAAAGAAAAGGTATATTTTCAAATTATCTTCAGACAGGAGTCAGGACACTTACTAACATCATCACAGGCATGAGAAGTTGGGTAGTCTAGTGAAATGCCAGTAAAAAGGGAGTTTTTGTCACAGTAACTTTTGTGATCATCTTAAACATGATGCTTTAATTACATGAGTTTTTTTCTTAAACACACAGTTCCACCTGAAGGAGAACTTGATGCAGAACTAAGGAAAGTCCTTGTGTTGCGTGCTGGAGTCACAATGAGACTTTACGTGCCAGTAAGAGGACGTCCACCTCCTAAGATTTCATGGTCTAAAGTGGGTGCCAACCTAAGAGATAGACAAGGATTAGACATCAAATCAACTGATTTTGATACCTTCCTGCGTTGTGAAAATGTAAATAAATATGACGCTGGAAAATACGTCCTTAGTCTGGAGAACAGCTGTGGCAAAAAGTCATATACCATTGTTGTAAAAGTACTTGGTAAGTCTCAGGGCTTTCCCCATTATAATATATTTGTTAACTTTTTAACTGGTATTCAAAAGTCTGTTACTAAATCAAATATGGTGGTGTTGTGTTTATCCAGATACTCCAGGCCCACCCATTAACCTGATTGTAAAGGAAGCATCTAAAGATTCTGCCTTCATTACATGGGAACCTCCTCTAGTAGATGGGGGCAGTCCAATCAAAAATTATGTTGTTGAAAAACGTGATGCAGAAAGAAAATCATGGTCCACAGTAACAACAGAATGTCCAAAGACAAGCTACAGGATAACTAACTTAGAAGAAGGCAAATCTTATTTCTTCAGAGTTTTTGCTGAAAATGAATATGGTATTGGTGATCCTTGTGAAACTCGTGATGCTGTCAAAGCTTCTGGTAGGAAAAATGAATCCTTTTGATCTTTTTTTTTTTTTTTTTCTGTTCAAATAATCTTTATTTTTAGCTTGAATGAAAACTTACTATGCTTTTCTTTCTTCTAGAAACACCTGGGCCAGTTGTGGATCTAAAAGCTTCAGCTGTAACAAAATCCTCATGCAATTTGATATGGAAGAAGCCTATCAGTGATGGTGGAAGCCGTATTTCTGCATATGTTGTTGAGGTCCTGACTGGTGAAGATAAATGGCAAGAAGTCATGCGGGGAAAGAACCTCCATTTTTCAATGAGAGACTTGAAAGAAGGACAAGAATACACTTTCAGAGTGAGGGCCCAAAATGATGCTGGATATGGAACTCCATCAGAGATCACAATTGTAGCAAGAGATGATGTTGGTGAGAAGCAAGATCATTAATTCAATGCTTTACTTACCCAGATTATATTTTATGTATACTATCATTACCGTGTATACACAGAAATAAGACACCTTTAAAACAGCATCTTAATTTTACCACAGATTTTATGTTTGGTGAAATAACTGGATTCCTTCATTTTTTACAGCGGCACCTGAACTTGACTTAAGAGATCTGCCTGATTTGTGCTATACTGCTAAAGAGGGTAGCAATTTCCGTCTTAAAATCCCTATGAAAGGCAAGCCTGTCCCAACCGTAACTTGGAAGAAGGACGAAGACCAGGCAATTACTGAGAGTGGAAGAGTTGCATTTGAATCTACAGCAGTTAACACCACCCTTGTAGTACATGACTGCCAGAAAGCTGATGCAGGAAAATACACAATAACTCTGAGGAATGTTGCTGGCAGCAAGGAAGGCACTATTTTTGTGAAAGTTGTTGGCAAACCTGGCATACCAACAGGTCCAGTGAAATTTGAAGAAGTCACAGCTGATGCCATAACCTTAAAATGGGGCCCTCCAAAAGATGATGGTGGTTCAGAAATCACTAACTATGTTCTAGAGAAGAGAGATAATGTAAACAATAAGTGGGTGACTTGTGCCTCTGCAGTCCAAAAAACCACATTTAGAGTTACAAGACTTCATGAAGGAAATGAATATACATTCAGGATCAGGGCTGAAAATAAATATGGAGTAGGGGAAGGTCTTAAATCAGAGCCTGTCATTGCAAAACATCCATTTGGTAAGTATCCATTGTAATTTTTGAAATCTAAAAATTTAATTTAGAGGTGATAATAATTTTTAACACTGCTGCATTTTTTTTCAATATTGTTCAGATGTCCCAGATGCTCCTCCACCTCCCAATATTGTTGCTGTTCGGCATGAGTCTGTAGCTTTAACTTGGACTGATCCCAGAAGAACTGGAGGTTCACCAATCACAGGTACATCCCCCAAAGCCTCCCTAGCATTTCAGTAGTTAATACTACTTAATGGTTATTTCTCTCTGTCAAAAGGTAAGATAAAAGTAGCAGGTATTTATGCATTAAATTGATTGATTGATTGACTGACTGACTGATTAATTGACTGATTACACTGGTTTACTTCCTATTTAAAAAAGTAATAACTCAAATGCTGGGAAAATGCTAGCTGAGAAAAAATATCTTTGCTCGGAGCCAAAATATGTAAAGAAATAGACCCAAATTTGACAATACTTGCATCTACAAAATTAGCAATTTGCATTTACAAACACCTCCTCATTGCAGTTATGTACATCCATCATCTATGTTCACATCTATTTCTTAACCTGATTTTCAGTGCTCCTCTTGTACAATGCACATGCAGTGTGCAATATGGGCAGTATGCTGTTTCACAATGCTGTGAGAAATTAGGATTTCTAGAAACCCCCCCATATTTTTATCTCATCATTTATCTTCTAGGCTATCACATTGAAGTTAAAGAAAGAAATAGTCTTCTGTGGAAGAGAGCAAATACAACGCCCATAAGAATGAAAGATTTCAGAGTGACAGGGTTAACTGAAGGTCTGGAATATGAATTCAGAGTAATGGCAATCAATATGGCTGGAGTAGGTAAACCAAGTCTTCCATCTGAACCAGTTGTGGCACTTGATCCTATTGGTAAGTTATCAGGCAAATAAAAAGGAAAATTCTGAAATTTGAAATAGCTTTTGTTTAACTGCTATTTTTTTTTTCTCTAGATCCTCCTGGGAAACCTGAAGTTATCAATGTAACCAGGAACTCAGTAACACTCATTTGGACAGAACCAAAGTATGATGGCGGACATAAATTAACCGGCTATATTGTTGAAAAGCGTGATTTACCCAAAAAGACTTGGATGAAAGCTAATCACGTGAATGTTCCAGACTGTGCATTTACTGTAACTGACCTTACTGAAGGCTGCAAATATGAATTCAGAATTAGAGCAAAGAACACTGCTGGGGCTATCAGTCCTCCATCTGAATCCACAGGAACCATAATATGCAAGGATGAGTATGGTATGTAGATGGCATTGAAAAGGCAGAATTTTACTTGAATAATTATAATCAAATTTCTTTTGTTTCCTATCCCTGTGTTCTTGTTGTAACAATCAGTATTTTTTGACTTTGTTTTGACAGAGGCACCAAGCATTGTTCTGGATCCTACTTTGAAGGAAGGTTTAACAGTAAAAGCAGGGGAAACCATCACACTGTCTGCTATTAGTATCCGTGGCAAACCACCTCCAACTTCAGCATGGTCCAAAGCTGGAAAAGATTTTAGACCCTCAGAGCTTGTGCACATTGAAACCAAGCCAACTTCTTCTACTCTAAGTGTCAAATATGCAGCCAGAAAAGATTCTGGAGAATACACCATCACTGCAACCAATCCTTTTGGCACTAAACAGGAGACTGTACATGTGAAAGTTTTAGATATTCCAGGACCTCCAGGGCCTATTGAGATCAGCAATGTTTCAGCAGAAAAAGCGACTCTTACATGGACACCTCCTGCAGAAGATGGTGGATCACCAGTAAAATCATATGTTCTTGAAAAGAGAGAGACTAGTCGACTGCTCTGGACATTGGTTGCTGAAAACATTGAGAGCTGTAGGCATGTTGTTAGCAAGCTCATTCAAGGAAATGAATATGTTTTCCGTGTCTCAGCAGTAAATCAGTATGGCAAGGGTGAACCAGTACAATCAGAACCAGTTAAAATGGTGGATAGATTTGGTAAGTAGAACAAGCTAAGGAATTCCAGTGTGGTTTTATTAATTTCTAAAGACTTGATTTTTTGTTTAACTGTACTTTTTTTCTTCCTGAACAGGTCCTCCAGGCCCTCCTGGAAAACCAGAAGTAACAAATGTGACTAAAAATACTGTCACAGTTACCTGGAAAAGGCCAGTCGATGATGGTGGAAGTGAAATCACAGGTTACCATGTGGAGCGAAGAGAAAAGAAAGGTTTAAGATGGGTGAGAGCAACAAAGAAGCCGGTTTCAGATCTTAGATGCAAAGTAACTGGTCTTCTGGAAGGAAACGAATATGAATTCCGTGTCAGTGCAGAAAACAGAGCTGGAGTTGGACCACCAAGTGATACTTCAAACTCAGTCCTTTGCAAAGATGTTGCATGTCAGTATCATGCTTTTTCTTTTTGGGGGTGGGTGGGATGGGTAGGGAGCACATTCAGAGAGAATATAAATGACTTCTGCTGTAATGTAATGTTTTATCTTTTATTTGCTTTACAGACCCACCAGGTCCACCTGCAAATCCAAGAGCAACTGATACCACAAAGACAAGTGCATCTTTAGCCTGGGGCAAGCCTCACTATGATGGTGGTCTTGAAATCACTGGCTATATAGTGGAGCATCAAAAAGAAGGAGAAGATGAATGGGTGAAAGACACAATAGGGACTGCTTTAAGAATCACTCAGTTTGTTGTAGCTCCTCTGCAGACCGGGGCCAAGTATAATTTCAGAATCTCTGCCATGAATGCTGCAGGTGTCGGTGAAGCAGCAATAATTCCAAGTGTGGAAATCACTGACCGAGAAGAGATTCCTGACTTTGAACTGGATGCTGAGCTGAGAAGAACACTTGTTGTTAGAGCTGGATGCACTATTCGGATTTTTGTACCAATTAAAGGACGTCCAACTCCAGAAGTTACATGGACAAAAGATGATGCTTCACTCAAAGGACGTGCCAGTATTGAAAATACCGACTCTTTTACACTCTTGATTGTCACAGAGTGCACCAGATATGATGCAGGAAAATATGTAATGACTCTTGAAAACGCTGCTGGTAAGAAGACTGGCTTTGTAAATGTAAAAGTCTTGGATACGCCAGGTCCACCAATAAACCTTAAGCCTAGAGAAATAACCAAAGACAGCATCACCCTCCAATGGGATATGCCTCTGGTAGATGGAGGTTCACGTATAACCAACTATATTGTTGAGAAACGCGAATCAACTCGGAAGGCATATTCAACAGTCACAACCAACTGCCAGAAGTGTTCCTTCAAGGTTCCTAATTTGGCTGAGGGGTGTGAATACTATTTCAGAGTACTGGCTGAAAATGAGTATGGTATTGGTGAACCAGCTGAAACTACAGAACCAGTAAAAGCTTCTGAGGCCCCATCCCCACCTGAGAGCCTTAACATTATGGATGTGACACGGAATTCAGTTAGCCTAGCTTGGCCAAAACCAGAACATGACGGTGGCAGCAAGATCACTGGGTATGTAATTGAAGCACAGAGAAAAGGAACCAACCAGTGGGCACACATCACCACTGTAAAAACACTGGACTGTGTAGTAAAGAATCTAACTGAAAATGAAGAGTATACTTTCCAGGTTATGGCAGTTAACAGTGCTGGAAGAAGTGCTCCAAGGGAAAGCAGACCAGTTATTATCAAGGAACAAACAATGCTACCAGAGTTTGACCTCCGTGCTATTTACCAGAAAACAGTCATTGCCAAAGCTGGTGACAATATCAAGATTGAAATCCCTGTACTTGGTCGTCCAAGGCCTACCGTGACTTGGAAGAAAGAAGACCAAATACTTAAGCAAACACAAAGGGTAAATTATGAAAATACAGCAACTGCAACCATACTGACCATCAATGAATGTATTCGAAGTGATAGTGGTCAATATCCACTGTCAGCTAAAAATATTGTTGGAGAAGTTAGTGAAGTAATCACAGTTCAGGTTCATGACATACCTGGACCGCCTACTGGACCAATCAAATTTGAAGAAATTTCATGTGATTTCCTAACATTCTCGTGGGAGCCTCCTTTGAATGATGGTGGTGTACCAATTAGTAACTATGTTGTAGAAATGCGTCAAACTGACAGTACCACGTGGACTGAATTGGCAACTACAGTGATACGCACTACATTTAAAGCCATTCGTCTTACTACTGGAGTTGAGTATCAGTTCCGTGTTAAAGCTCAAAACAGATATGGAGTTGGTCCAGCCATTACTTCAGAGTCTGTAGTTGCCAACTATCCATTTAAGGTACCTGGGCCTCCTGGCACTCCTCAGGTGATTGCAGTCACCAAAGAAACCATGACCATTAGCTGGAATGAGCCAGTTACTGATGGTGGAAGCCCAATACTGGGATATCACATTGAAAGAAAAGAGCGAAACAGCATTGTTTGGCAGACTGTAAGTAAAATGTTGGTGTCAGGAAATATCTTTAAATCATCTGGACTTACTGATGGCATTGCATATGAATTCCGTGTTATAGCACAAAACCTGGCTGGGAAGAGTAAGCCAAGCAAGCCATCTGAGCCTGTGTTTGCCCTGGACCCAATAGATCCACCTGGTAAGCCGATACCTCTGAACATTACAAGACATGCAGTTACGCTGAAGTGGACTAAACCAGAATATAACGGAGGTTTTAAGATAACTGGCTACACAGTTGAAAAAAGAGACCTTCCTAATGGCCGTTGGCTGAAGGCTAATTTCAGCAATATACTAGAGACTGAATTCACTGTAAGTGGTTTGACAGAAGATGCTGCCTATGAATTCCGTGTCATTGCTAGGAATGCTGGTGGAGCTGTTAGTCAGCCCTCAGAGCCATCAGATGCAATCACTTGTAGAGATGACATTGAAGCACCGAGGATAAAGGTGGATGCTAAATACAAGGACACCATAGTGCTGAAAGCAGGTGAAGTTTTCAGACTTGAGGCTGATGTTTCAGGACGCCCTCCACCAACTATGACATGGACAAAGGGAGAAAAAGAACTTGAAGACACAGCAAAATTAGAAATAAAAATAGCAGATTTCTCTACCATTCTCACCAACAAAGATTCCTCAAGAAGAGATGGTGGTGCTTACACTCTTACTGCAACAAACCCTGGTGGCTTTGCCAAGCATGTCTTCAATGTTAAAGTTCTTGATAGACCTGGCCCCCCAGAAGGACCTTTGGCTGTGTCTGAAGTCACTGCAGAAAAATGTGTGCTGTCTTGGCTACCCCCACTGGATGATGGAGGAGCAAAGATTGACCATTATGTGGTTGAAAAACGTGAAACAAGTAGATTGGCATGGACATCTGTAGGCACAGAAGTTCCAGTGACTAAACTGAAGGTTACTAAACTGTTGAAGGGCAATGAGTATGTATTCCGAGTTATGGCTGTTAACAAATACGGAGTTGGTGAGCCTCTGGAATCAGAGCCCATTCTTGCAGTAAATCCATATGTTCCACCTGATCCACCTAAAACTCCTGAAGTTACAGCAATTACAAAGGATTCTATGGTTGTCTGCTGGGGACATCCTGATTCTGATGGAGGGAGCCCAATAACTAATTATATTGTGGAACGTCGAGACAAGACTGGTCTACGGTGGGTGAAGTGTAACAAAAGGGTTGTTACTGACTTACGTTTTAAGGTGTCTGGACTGACAGAAGGCCATGAATATGAATACAGAGTCATGGCGGAAAATGCTGCTGGTGTCAGTGAGCCAAGCCCAACCAGTCCATTCTATAAAGCCTGTGATACTGTATTCAAGCCTGGTCCCCCAGGTAATCCTCGTGTTTTGGATAGCAGCAAGTCCTCTATTACAATAGCATGGAACAAACCAATATATGATGGTGGTTCGGAGATCACAGGTTACATGGTTGAGATTGCACTACCTGAAGAAGATGAGTGGAAGATTGTAACTCCACCAGTGGGTCTAAAGGCCACTTCTTTTACCATCACTGACTTGAAAGAAAACCAAGAGTATAAAATACGGATCTATGCTATGAACTCCGAAGGTCTTGGGGAACCTGCTCTTGTTCCTGGCACTCCAAAAGCTGAAGAAAGAATGCTACCTCCAGAGATTGAACTTGATGCAGAGCTACGTAAAGTTGTAACTATTAGAGCTTGCTGTACTCTGAGACTCTTTGTCCCAATTAAAGGAAGACCAGCACCTGAAGTTAAATGGACAAGAGAACATGGGGAATCTTTGGATAGAGCGAGCATTGAATCCACAAGCTCTTACACTTTACTTATTGTTGAAAATGTAAATAGATTTGATAGTGGCAAATACATACTGACAATTGAAAACAGCTCAGGTAGTAAGACAGCATTTGTGAACGTCAGAGTTCTTGATACTCCAGGGGCACCTCAAGATTTGAAAATAAAGGAAGTTACAAAATCTTCAGTTACACTCACATGGGAGCCTCCTCTCATAGATGGTGGCTCTAAAATAAAAAATTACATTGTTGAAAAGCGTGAATCAACAAGAAAAGCTTATTCAACTGTTAATGCCAATTGCCACAAGACCAGCTGGAAAGTTGATTCACTGCAAGAAGGCTGCAACTACTACTTCAGAGTCCTCGCTGAAAATGAGTATGGAATAGGCCTTCCAGTTGAAACTTCAGAATCCATAAAAGTATCAGAAAGACCACTTCCACCAGGGAAAATAACTTTGTTGGATGTGACAAGAAATAGTGTAACCTTATCTTGGGAAAAACCCGAACATGATGGTGGTAGCAGAATTCTGGGCTATATTGTAGAAATGCAAAGCAAAGGCAGTGAAAAGTGGTCAACCTGTGCTACTGTAAAAGTTACTGAAGCCACCATCACAGGATTGATCCAAGGTGAAGAATACACCTTCCGTGTTTCAGCTCAGAATGAGAAGGGTATCAGTGATCCTCGCCAGCTGGCTGTACCAGTTGTTGCAAAAGATCTTGTGATCCCACCAGCTTTCAAACTACTGTTTAACACTTTCAGTGTTCTAGCAGGAGAGGACTTAAAGGTTGATGTTCCTTTTGTTGGTCGACCCAAACCAGCAGTGTCTTGGCATAAAGACAATGTGGCATTGAAGCAGACTACAAGAGTAAATGCAGAAAGCTCGGAAAACAACACAGTGTTAACAATAAAAGAAGCATGCAGAGAAGATGTGGGAGCATATGTAGTTAAACTTACAAACTCTGCTGGTGAAGCAACTGAGACACTAAATATTGTTGTCCTTGACAAACCAGGACCTCCAACTGGACCAGTAAAAGTAGATGAAGTAACAGCAGACAGTATTACCATTTCCTGGGAACCACCCAAGTATGATGGTGGTAGCTCTATCAATAATTACATTGTAGAAAGAAGAGACACTTCCACCACAACTTGGCACATTGTGTCAGCTACTGTTGCAAGAACAACTATAAAAGCATGTCGTTTAAAAACTGGCTGTGAATATCAGTTCAGAATTGCAGCTGAGAATAGGTATGGGAAGAGTACGTATCTCACCTCAGAGTCAATAATAGCCCAATACCCATTTAAAGTTCCTGGTCCACCTGGAACTCCTTTTGTAACAAATGTCACAAAAGACAGCATGGTGGTACAATGGCACGAACCAGTCAGTGATGGCGGTAGCAGGATCATTGGTTATCACTTGGAGCGCAAAGAAAGGAACAGCATTCTGTGGGCTAAACTGAATAAAACACCTCTTCCAGATACCAAATTTAAGACAACTGGCCTTGAGGAAGGTCTTGAATATGAATTCAGAGTCTATGCAGAAAATATAGTGGGAATTGGAAAGGCAAGTAGAGCATCTGAATGCTATACTGCACGTGACCCATGTGACCCTCCAGGTCGTCCAGAACCTGTAATTGTCACAAGAAGCTCAGTAACACTCCAGTGGAAGAAACCTATGTACGATGGTGGAAGTAAAATCACAGGCTATGTTGTTGAAAAGAAGGAATTACCTGATGGCCGTTGGATGAAGGCAAGCTTTACAAATGTCATTGATACTCAGTTTGAAGTAACTGGTCTAGTTGAAAACCAGAGATATGAGTTTCGTGTTATAGCACGAAACGCTGCAGGTGTTTTCAGTGAACCATCTGAAAGCTCAGGGGCAATTACAGCAAGAGATGAAGTAGAACCACCTCAAATAAGTATGGATCCAAAATACAGAGACACTATTGTAGTGAATGCTGGTGAGTCATTCAAGCTTGACGCTGATGTTCATGGCAAACCAATACCTTCCATTCAGTGGTTAAAAGGTGATCGTGAGCTGACAAGCACCGCTCATATGGAAATAAAAACTACTGATTTTGCAACAAGCCTCAGTGTGAAGGAAGCCACAAGAGTTGACAGTGGGCAGTATGTACTACTGGCAAAGAATGTTGCAGGTGAAAAGAAGGTTCCTGTTAACGTCAAAGTTCTTGATAGACCTGGACCTCCAGAAGGACCTGTTGAATTTACAGGTGTTACAGCTGAAAAATGCACGCTGTCATGGAAACCTCCACTACAAGATGGTGGTAGCGATATTTCACACTACGTTGTAGAAAAAAGGGAAACCAGTCGCTTGGTGTGGACTGTCGTTGACTCAAATGTGCAAACCCTGAACTGCAAAGTTACAAAACTTCTAGAAGGAAATGAGTATGTTTTCCGCATCATGGCAGTAAATAAATATGGTGTTGGTGAACCTCTTGAGTCTGACCCAGTAGTTGCAAAGAACCCATTTGTTGTGCCACTGCCTCCAAAGGCTCCAGAAGTCACAGCAGTTACCAAGGATTCTATGATAGTTGTATGGGAAAGACCAGCCTCAGATGGCGGCAGTGAAATCCTAGGCTATGTCCTTGAAAAACGAGATAAGGAAGGCATTCGCTGGACAAGATGTAACAAGCGCCTGATAAGTGAACTGCGATACAGGGTGACTGGTCTTATAGAAAATCATGATTATGAGTACAGAGTTTCAGCTGAAAATGCTGCTGGTCTTAGTGAACCAAGTCCACCTTCTACTTACTACAAAGCATGTGATCCTATTTACAAGCCAGGTCCACCCAATAATCCCAAAGTTACAGATGTTACAAGATCTTCAGTTTTTCTTTCATGGGGTAAACCTATATATGATGGTGGCTCTGAAATTCAGGGATACATTGTGGAAAAATGTGATGTAAGTGATGGTGAATGGTCAATTTGTACCCCTCCAACTGGAATTAAGAATACTCACATGGAAGTAGAAAAATTAGTGGAAAAACACGAATACAAATTCCGCATATGTGCAGTTAATAAAGCAGGAGTTGGAGAGCATGCAGATGTTCCTGGTTCTGTCATTGTAGAAGAGAAGATGGAGGCACCAGACCTTGATCTTGACATGGAATTAAGGAAGATTGTAAATGTGAGAGCCGGAGGTTCCTTAAGACTTTTCGTTCCCATCAGAGGTCGTCCAACACCTGAAGTAAAATGGGGTAAAGTGGATGGTGACATCAGAGAAGCAGCTATTATTGATACCACTAGTAGCTTTACTTCCCTTGTTCTAGATAATGTTAACAGATTTGATAGCGGAAAATATACTCTGACCTTGGAAAACAGCAGTGGAACAAAGTCTGCATTTGTCAGCGTAAGAGTACTGGATACCCCAAGTGCACCTGTTAACTTAAAAATCAGAGAGATCACTAAGGACTCTGTTTCACTTTCATGGGAGCCTCCTCTCTTGGATGGTGGAGCAAAAATAAAGAATTTCATTATTGAAAAGCGTGAAGCCACAAGAAAGGCATATGCAGCTGTTGTAACAAACTGCCACAAGACTTCATGGAAAGTAGATCAACTTCAGGAGGGCTGCTATTACTTCTTCAGGGTCTCTGCTGAGAATGAATATGGAATTGGCCTCCCTGCAGAAACCAGTGACCCAATTAAAGTTGCTGAAGTTCCACAGCCTCCTGGGAAAATAACAGTGGATGATGTCACAAGAAACAGTGTCTCACTAAGCTGGGCAAAACCTGAACATGACGGTGGTAGCAAAATCATACAATATATTGTTGAAATGCAAGCAAAGGGTAGTGAAAAGTGGTCAGAGTGTGCTCGTGTTAAAACACTTGAAGCAGTTGTTACTAATCTAACTCAAGGGGAAGAATATCTTTTTAGAGTAATGGCTGTAAATGAAAAGGGTAAGAGTGATCCTAGAGCACTTGCAGTTCCAATAGTTGCCAAAGACCTGGTGATTGAACCTGATGTAAGACCTGCTTTCCACAGTTACAGTGTTCAGGTGGGACAGGACCTAAAAGTAGAAATACCAATTGCAGGTCGACCTAAACCAACTGTTACCTGGGTTAAAGATGGCCAGCCATTAAGGCAGACAACAAGAGTCAATATTAGCGATTCAGCCGATCTCACTATACTGAATCTTAAGGAAACTAGCAAAGAAGACAGTGGCACTTACGAAATCACTGTGGCTAATGTTGTTGGGCAAAAGTCTGCCTCTGTTGAAATTATTACTCTTGACAAACCTGACCCTCCAGTTGGACCTGTGAAGTTTGATGAAATAAGTGCAGAAAGTATTACCCTGTCATGGAATCCCCCAGCGTACACAGGCGGCTGCCAAATCACCAACTATATTGTGCACAAGAGAGATACAACAACCACTATATGGGAAACAGTTTCAGCTACTGTTGCAAGAACTACACTGAAGGTGACTAAACTGAAAACTGGTTCAGAATACCAGTTCAGAATCTTCGCTGAGAACAGGTATGGGCAGAGTTTTGCATTGGAATCTGCACCAGTTGTAGCACAGTATCCCTACAAGGAACCAGGACCTCCTGGCACACCATTTGTGACAACAGTCACAAAAGACTCCATGGTTGTACAGTGGCATGAACCAGTAAATGATGGTGGCAGTAAAGTGTTGGGTTACCATCTTGAGAGAAAGGAGAAAAACAGCATTCTATGGACTAAAGTAAATAAGACTATTATACAGGACACAAGTTTTAAGACAAATAACCTTGAAGAAGGAATTGAGTATGAGTTTCGAGTTTCTGCAGAAAATATTGTTGGTGTAGGCAGAACAAGTAAAGTTTCTGAGTGCTACGTAGCTCGTGATCCATGTGATCCTCCAGGTCGCCCAGAACCTATAATAATAAAAAGAAGCTCTATTACTCTACAGTGGACCAAACCAGAATATGATGGTGGAAGTAAGGTTACTGGTTATATTGTAGAGAAACGTGACTTACCAGATGGTCGCTGGATGAAAGCAAGCTTCACAAATATCATTGAAACTCAGTTCACTGTAACAGGACTTACTGAAGACCAAAGATATGAATTTAGAGTAATTGCAAAGAATGCTGCAGGTGCAATAAGCAAACCTTCTGACAGTACAGGACCAATAACAGCAAGGGATGAAGTTGAACTTCCACGAATTTCAATGGATCCGAAGTACAAAGACACTATTGTTGTAAATGCTGGTGAAACATTCAGACTTGAGGCTGATGTTCATGGAAAGCCACTACCAACCATTAAGTGGTACAAAGGAGATAAAGAGCTTGAGGACACTGCTAGATATGAAATAAAGAACACAGATTTCAGTGCATTAATAATTGTAAAAGATGCTATTAGAGTTGATGGTGGACAGTACATTCTGGAAGCCTCTAATGTTGCAGGAACAAAGACAGTAACAGTAAACGTAAAAGTCTTGGACAGGCCAGGACCTCCAGAGGGCCCAGTCCAAGTGACAGGAGTTACAGCTGAAAAATGTGCACTGGCATGGGGTCCTCCTCTTCATGATGGTGGCAGTGATATTTCTCATTACATTGTAGAGAAGAGAGAAACTAGCCGCCTGGCATGGACTGTGGTTGCTTCAGAAGTTTTACCTACAATGCTGAAAGTAACAAAACTCTTGGAAGGAAATGAATACGTCTTCCGTATCATGGCAGTTAACAAATATGGGGTTGGTGAGCCATTAGAATCTGTGCCAGTAATGATGAGAAATCCATTTGTGGTTCCTGGACCACCAAAGGCCTTGGAAATTACCAACATCATGAAGGATTCTATGACTGTCTGCTGGACCCGGCCAGACAGTGATGGAGGTAGTGAAATTGTAGGTTACATTGTAGAAAAGAGAGACCGAGCAGGCATCAGATGGATAAAATGCAATAAACGACGCATTACAGATTTGCGATTAAGAGTTACAGGTTTAACAGAGGATCATGAATATGAATTCAGAGTTTCTGCTGAAAATGCTGCTGGAGTTGGTGAACCAAGCCAAGTTTCTCCCTACTTCAAAGCTTGTGACCCGATGTTCAAGCCTGGCCCACCTACAAATGCCCATGTTGTGGATACCACCAAAAGTTCAGTTACGCTCGGTTGGAGTAAACCTATTTATGATGGTGGTTGTGAAATCCAGGGATACCTTGTAGAAATCTGTAAAGCAGATGAAGATGAATGGTCGCTTGTTACCCCACAGACAGGCATACGTGCCACTCGATTTGAGATCAAAAAGCTTACTGAACATCAAGAGTACAAACTACGAGTGTGTGCTCTCAACAAGATCGGTGTGGGAGAGGCTGCATCTGTTCCTGGTACTATTAAACCAGAAGACAAACTTGAAGCTCCAGAACTTGATATTGATTCAGAGCTAAGGAAAGGGATAGTGGTTAGAGCTGGTGGGTCTGCTAGGATTCACATACCATTTAGGGGACGACCAACACCTGACATCACATGGTCCCGAGAAGAAGGTGAATTCTCAGAAAAAGTTCAGATTGATAAAGGCGTAAACTACACACAACTTTCAATTGACAACTGTGATAGAAACGATGCTGGAAAGTATATTCTTAAGCTGGAGAACAGCAGTGGTTCTAAATCTGCATTTGTTACAGTGAAAGTCTTGGACACGCCAGGACCCCCGCAAAACTTAGTGGTAAAGGATATAAAGAAGGATTCTGCTGTATTATCTTGGGAGCCACCAATTATTGATGGTGGTGCAAAGGTAAAGAACTATGTAATAGACAAGCGTGAGTCAACCAGGAAGGCATTTGCAAATGTAAGTGCTAAGTGTGCCAAGACAAGTTTTAAAGTTGAAAATCTTACAGAAGGAGCAATTTATTACTTCAGAGTTATGGCTGAAAATGAATATGGAATAGGTGTCCCAGTTGAAACCAGGGATGCTATCAAAGCCTCAGAGCCACCTCTGCCTCCTGGGAAAGTAACACTCACTGATGTCACTCAGAGAAGTGCATCGCTTACGTGGGAGAAACCTGAACATGATGGAGGTAGCAGAATTTTGGGATATCTTGTTGAAATGTTGCCTAAAGGAACAGAAAAATGGAGTGTTGTTAGTGAGACCAAAACATGTAATGCAGAGGTGTCTGGTTTGAGTCCAGGACAGGAATATCAATTCCGTGTGATTGCCTACAACGAAAAAGGCAAAAGTGATCCCAGAGCACTTGGAATTCCTGTGATAGCTAAAGACCTGACTATTGAGCCAAGTTTCAAACTGATGTTTAATACATACAGTGTACAAGCTGGAGAAGATCTGAAGGTAGATGTACCATTTATAGGTAGACCCAAACCTACTATTACTTGGACAAAAGATGAGCAGCCACTGAAACAGACGACAAGATTAAATATTGAGAATACAACAACATCAACTATTTTACATATTAAAGAAAGCAACAGGGAAGACTTTGGTAAATATACAGTAACAGCAACAAATACAGCTGGTACAGCAACAGAGCACCTGAGCATAATTGTACTAGAAAAGCCTGGCCCACCACGAGGACCTGTCCGCTTTGACGAAATTAGTGCAGACTTTGTTGTTTTGTCATGGGATCCACCTGATTATACTGGTGGCTGCCAGATAAGCAACTATATAGTAGAAAAGCGTGACACAAGCACTACCACGTGGAACATTGTGTCAGCAACTGTTGCAAGAACAACCATCAAAGCAACAAAGCTTAAAACAGGTTCTGAATACCAGTTCAGGATTTCTGCTGAAAATAGATATGGAAAGAGCTCTCCTTTGGCTTCTAAATCAGTTGTTGTGCAATACCCCTACAAGGTGCCTGGACCACCTGGAACCCCATTTGTTACAGCAGCTTCCAAGGACCATATGATCGTACAATGGCATGAACCAGTTAATGATGGAGGAAGCAAAGTTCTTGGCTACCATCTTGAGCGTAAAGATAAGAACAGCATTCTTTGGACAAAACAGAACAAGTCACTTATTGTGGACACCAAATATAAAACAGATGGCCTTGAAGAAGGTCTTGAATATGAGTTCAGAGTTTCTGCTGAAAACATTGTTGGCATTGGCAAAGTCAGCAAAGTATCAGAACTGTATGTTGCCCGAGATCCTTGTGACCCACCTGGTCGCCCAGAGGCCATTCTTGTTACAAGAAGTAATATCACACTGAAGTGGAAAAAGCCTGAATATGATGGTGGAAGCAAAATAACTGGTTATATTGTAGAAAAGAAAGAATTACCAGATGGTCGCTGGATGAAAGCCAGCTTTACAAATGTGTTGGAAACAGAATTTACAGTAAGTGGTCTTGTTGAAAACCAACGATATGAATTTAGAGTAATTGCAAGAAATGCAGCAGGTTGCTTGAGTGAACCATCTGAAAGTACAGGGCCTATTACTGCCAGAGATGAAATTGAAGCACCAGGTGCTTCACTGGATCCTAAATACAGAGATGTCATTGTTGTTCATGCTGGAGAAACCTTTGTTCTTGAAGCTGATATCCATGGCAAACCTATTCCTGATGTTACATGGTCAAAAGATGGTAAAGACCTTGAAGAAACAACTGCAAGAATGGAAATTAAATCTACCATTGAGAAAACAATTCTCACTGTCAAAGACTGTATAAGAGTAGATGGAGGTCACTATACTCTTAACCTCAAAAATGTTGGTGGCACCAAATCTATACCAATAACTGTGAAAGTGCTTGATAGACCAGGACCTCCTGAAGGACCTTTGAATGTTACAGGTGTCACTGCAGAAAAATGCTACTTGTCATGGTCTCCACCTTCACATGATGGTGGCTCTAGTATCTCACATTATATCATTGAGAAGAGAGAGACAAGTAGGCTTTCATGGACACAAGTAGCAACAGATGTGCAGGCTCTAAATCACAAGGTAACCAAACTCCTTCCTGGCAATGAATACATTTTCCGTGTAATGGCAGTGAATAAATATGGAGTTGGAGAGCCCTTGGAATCTGAACCAGTTGTGGCTCGTAATCCATACAAACCCCCTGGTCCTCCTTCAACACCTGAAGTTTCAGCAATCACAAAAGATTCTATGGTGGTAACATGGAGTCGCCCAGAAGACAATGGAGGAGCTGAAATTGAAGGTTACATACTTGAAAAACGAGACAAGGATGGTATCCGGTGGACCAAATGCAATAAGAAAAGGCTGACAGACTTGCGATTCAGAGTAACAGGTCTAACTGATGGGCATTTCTATGAGTTTAGAGTGTCTGCTGAAAATGCTGCAGGGGTAGGGGAACCCAGTGAGCCATCCATTTTCTATCGTGCTTGTGATATATTATATCCACCAGGTCCACCTAGCAATCCAAAAGTTACAGATACTTCCAGGTCATCAGTTTCCCTTGCCTGGAGTAAGCCCATTTATGATGGTGGCGCTCCTGTTAAAGGGTATGTAGTGGAAGTAAAAGAAGCTGCTGCTGATGAATGGACTACCTGCACCCCACCAACAGGCCTACAAGCAAAACAGTTCACCGTGACAAAACTGAAGGAGAACCAGGAGTATAACTTCCGCATCTGTGCCATCAACTCAGAAGGAGTAGGAGAACCCGCGACTATACCTGGTGCAGTCTTAGCAGAGGACAAGATGGAACCTCCTGAAATTGAACTTGATGCAGATCTCAGAAAAGTAGTCACTGTACGTGCTAGTGGTACTTTACGGCTGTTTGTCACCATCAAAGGAAGACCAGAACCTGAAGTTAAATGGGAGAAAGCAGAAGGAACAATTAGTGAGCGAGCTCAGATTGAAGTCACCAGTTCCTATACAATGCTGGTCATTGACAATGTCAATAGATTTGACAGTGGTAGATATAACCTTACTTTAGAGAACAACAGTGGCAAAAAATCTGCTTTTGTTAATGTCAGAGTGCTTGATACACCTAGTGCACCTCTAAACCTGACAATCAGAGAAGTGAAAAAAGATTTTGTAACTTTAGCCTGGGAAGCACCACTTATTGACGGCGGAGCTAAAATTACCAACTACGTAGTTGAAAAGCGAGAATCCACAAGAAAGGCATATGCCACAGTTACAAGCAACTGTACTAAGAATTCCTTCAAGATTACTCAACTACAAGAAGGATGTAGTTATTATTTCCGTGTTCTAGCTGTAAATGAATATGGGGCTGGTTTACCAGCAGAAATTGCTGATCCAGTTAAGGTGTCTGAACCACCTTCTCCACCTTCAAAGGTCATTCTTGTTGACGTGACTCGCAATTCTGCATCAATTAAATGGGAAAAGCCAGAGAGTGATGGTGGTAGTAAAATTACTGGTTATATAGTAGAAATGCAGACTAAAGGAAGTGTAAAATGGAGTGCATGTACACAGGTGAAAACATTGGAAGCAACAGTAACAGGCTTAAGTATGGGAGAAGAGTACAGTTTCAGGGTGATTGCCATTAATGAAAAAGGAAAAAGTGATCCAAGAGAACTTGGTGTCCCAGTCATTGCAAAAGATATTGAAATCCAGCCATCTGTTGAGCTTCTTTTTAACACATTCACGGTGAAAGCTGGAGATGATCTTAAGATTGATATTCCATTCAGAGGGCGACCTCTTCCCACTGTTAGCTGGAAGAAGGATGGGAATCCCTTAAAACAGACAACCAGGGTAAATGTTGAAACATCAAAGACTTTAACTTCACTGTCCATCAAGGAAGCTACAAATGAAGATCTGGGACATTATGAATTGCATCTTTCAAATACTGCTGGAACAACAACAGCTTCTCTAACCGTAGTTGTTCTTGACAGACCAGGACCACCAACTGATGTTAAAATTGATGAAGTTAGTGCTGATAGTGTAACTCTGTCTTGGAAACCTCCAGCATATGATGGTGGATGTCACATTAGCAATTACATTGTGGAGAAGAGAGATACTACCACAACAACATGGGAGGTCGTATCTGCAGCAGTTGCAAGAACATCACTTAAAGTAACTCGACTCATCACTGGATGTGAATATCAGTTCCGTGTTTGTGCAGAAAACCGCTATGGGAAGAGCACTTATATTAATTCTCCTTCTGTTGTGGCAGAATATCCGTTTAAGCCTCCAGGTCCACCAGGAACACCTCGTGTGGCACACGCAACTAAATCTTTCATGATTGTAACTTGGCAGGTACCAGTTAATGATGGAGGTAGTGTAGTACTAGGATACCATTTGGAGCATAAAGAAAGAAGCAGCATTCTTTGGACAAAAGTCAACAAGACCCTTATAACAGATACACAAATGAAAGTTACAGGTCTTGATGAAGGACTGATGTATGAATATCGTGTGTATGCAGAAAACATTGCTGGAATAGGCAAATGCAGCAAAGCATGTGAACCAGTTGCTGCAAGAGATCCATGTGATCCTCCTGGTCAACCAGAAGTTACTAATATTACAAGAACATCTGTCTCATTGAAGTGGACTAAACCAGAATATGATGGTGGAGCTAAAGTAACAGGATATATTATTGAACGCCGAGAACTGCCAGATGGTCGTTGGCTAAAATGTAATTTTACTAATGTGCAAGAAACGTACTTTGATGTAGGTGGACTTACAGAAGACCAGCGTTATGAATTCCATGTGATTGCAAAGAATGCTGCTGGACTCTTCAGTCAGCCATCTGAATCAACTGGACCTGTGACTGTGAAAGATGATGTAGAGGCTCCAAGAATTATGATGGATGCCAAATTCAGGGATGTTGTAGTTGTGAAAGCTGGAGAAGTGTTTAAAGTCAATGCTGATGTTGCAGGACGGCCGATACCAGTGATTTCATGGACAAAGGATGGCAAGGAGCTTGAAGGAAAAGCTAGAGTTGAGATAGTGTCAACAGATTACACTACTGCAATAACCATTAAGGACTGTATCCGAGGGGATTCAGGACAGTATCTACTAACATTACAGAATGTTGCAGGAACAAAATCTTTGGCAATTAATTGCAAAGTACTTGATAGACCTGGCCCACCTGCAGGCCCATTAGAAATAAATGGCCTTACTGCTGAAAAGTGCCATTTATCATGGGGACCCCCTCAAGAAAACGGTGGTGCAGAGATTGACCATTATATTGTGGAAAAACGTGAGACCAGCAGAATTGCATGGACACTTTGTGAAGGAGAGCTTAAAACAACATCTTGTAAAGTGACAAAATTACTGAAGGGTAATGAATATATTTTCAGAGTAATGGGAGTTAACAAATATGGCGTTGGTGAGCCTCTAGAAAGTGTTGCTGTCAAAGCCCTAGACCCATTTACAGTGCCAAGCCCACCTACATCTTTAGAGATCACCAGTGTGAGCAAAGATTCAATAACTCTGTGCTGGGCAAGACCTGAGTCTGATGGGGGCAATGAGATATCGGGCTATGTAATTGAAAGGCGTGAGAAAACCAGCCTAAGATGGATTCGCGTAAACAAAAAGCCAGTTTATGATTTAAGAGTGAAATCATCGGGTCTCCGTGAGGGATGTGAATATGAATTCCGGGTTTATGCAGAAAATGCTGCTGGCCTCAGTCTCCCAAGTGAAACCACACCATTGATTAAGGCAGAAGATCCAATCTTCTTGCCATCGCCGCCATCTAAACCTAAGATTATGGATTCTACAAGATCAAATATCACAATTGGTTGGACAAAGCCACTGTTTGATGGAGGTGCTCCAGTGACAGGATACACAGTCGAATACAAGAAAACCGATGAAACTGACTGGACAACAGCTAATCAGAATTTAAGAGGCACAGAATATACCATAACTGGATTAACATCAGGCTCTGAATATGTTTTTAGAGTGAAATCCATTAACAAAATGGGTGTCAGTGAACCAAGTGATGTCTCAGAACCTCAGGTGGCAAAAGAAAGAGAGGAAGAGCCTGCCTTTGAAATTGACAGTGAAATGCGGAAGACTTTAATTGTAAAGGCTGGTGGATCATTCACAATGACTGTTCCTTTCAGAGGCAAACCAGTCCCAAATGTAACATGGAACAAACCAGACACTGATCTCCGTACACGTGCAAGCATTGACACTTCAAGTAATTGTACATCTCTTACTATTGAAAAAGCAACAAGAAATGATTCTGGAAAATATACATTAACGTTGCAAAACATCCTGAACACTACCACCTTGACTTTAGTGGTCAAAGTTCTTGATACGCCTGGCCCACCATCTAATATTGCAACAAAAGACGTAACTAAAGAATCTGCTGTGTTATCTTGGGATGTTCCTGAAAATGATGGTGGAGCACCTGTAAAGAACTATGTAATTGAAAAACGAGAAGCTAGCAAAAAGGCGTGGGTCACTGTGACAAACAACTGTCATCGCCTGTCCTACAAAGTGACTGGTTTGCAAGAAGGTGCCATCTACTACTTCCGTGTCTCTGGAGAAAATGAATATGGTGTTGGAGTGCCTTCTGAGACCAAGGAGGGAACAAAAATAACAGGTATGTTTTACTATGAAAAAATCCGTTAATACTTAATATGTGTTTTAAAGTATTTACTTCAAAATAATGCCAAAAGCTTTAAATCTGCATACAGTAAAATGGACCAAATAAAAAAGAGCTAAGTAATAGCTTGAATTTTAAATTTTGCTTGGATTTTACTTAAAATATTTCTAATATACAAATTGGTTTAAAACCTCATTTTCTTGATCCAGATTGTGTTCCTTTGTAATTGCTAATATAAAAAGTCAATATCTTTTATATTTTTAACCTGTTGCACTTTTTTCCTCAGAAAAACCCAGCCCACCAGAAAAGCTAGGAGTAACAAATGTCACAAAGGACAGTGTTTCTCTTTCATGGCTAAAACCAGAACATGATGGTGGAAGCAGAATTGTTAGCTACCTCCTTGAAGCTCTTGAGAAAGGACAGCAAAAATGGGTTAAGTGTGCAGTTGTAAAGACAACTCATCATGTTGTCCATGGTCTTAAGGAAAACGTTGACTATTTCTTCAGAGTGTCTGCAGAAAACCAAGCTGGTTTAAGTGATCCTAAGGAACTACTGCTCCCTGTTACAGTTAAAGAACAATTAGGTATGCTTCCTGGCATGAGACAAAAGTCATATTCAATTGCATTCATATTTTAAAAGATGGAACATTCTTTTAATGGTTTGGAAATGTTTTATTTTTCAGAATCTCCTGAGATTGACATGAAGGGCTTCCCTCATAACACTGTATATGTTCGAGCAGGATCAAATCTAAAAGTTGAAATTCCAGTTTCTGGAAAACCAATGCCAAAGGTGACACTGTCTAGAGATGGTGTCGCACTGAAACCTACCATGAGATTTCACACAGAAACCACTGCTGAAAGTCTCATTATCAACCTTAAAGAAAGTGTGGCTGCTGATGCTGGCAGATACGACATTACTGCTGCAAACTCAAGTGGCACCACAAAATCATTTGTTAATATTGTTGTGCTGGATAGACCTGGTCCTCCTGTTGGTCCTGTTGCCCTTAGCGATGTCACTGAAGAGAGTGTAACACTCAGATGGCAGCCACCAGCTTATGATGGTGGCAGTCAGGTTACCAACTATATTGTACTGAAGAGAGAAACAAGTACTGCTGCTTGGTCTGAAGTGTCTGCCACTGTTGCTAGAACCGTTATCAAAGTTATGAGGCTCACAACAGGAGAAGAGTACCAATTCCGCATCAAAGCTGAGAACCGCTTTGGCATCAGTGATCACATAGACTCGCAGTGTGTGATTGTCAAGCTTCCTTACAGTGAGTAACGTGCTTCTCATGCTTTACAGTGATGTTTTAGTGCTCTGATGTTGAAAATATAATTTTGTTAACAATCAATTTTTTTTGCTATCCTCAGCTACCCCGGGCCCTCCTTCTACACCATGGGTCACTAATGTTACCCGAGAGAGTATTACTGTCGGATGGCATGAGCCAGTCACTAATGGTGGCAATGCTATCATTGGGTATCACCTGGAAATGAAAGACAGAAATAGCATATTATGGCAGAAGGCTAACAAGACCCTTATTCGCACCACTCATTTCAAAGTCACCACAATCAGCGCTGGCCTTATCTATGAATTTAGAGTTTATGCAGAAAATGCAGCTGGCATTGGAAAAGCAAGTCGTCCTTCTGATCCAGTCCTTGCAATTGATGCTTGTGGTATGTACTCTCTATAAAATAATGAAGCCCAGTCATTTTGTCCCCCTGTGATCTGTTCTGTACAATAAGACAATATTCAAAATAGCGGTTAATTATTGTCAATATTCTTGTTTCCTTCTGCAGAACCACCAAGAAACGTTCGTGCCTCAGATATTTCCAAGACCTCTATCACTCTCTCCTGGCAGAAGCCAGCATTTGATGGTGGTAGCAAAATCACTGGATACATCGTAGAAAAACGTGATCTTCCAGATGGCAGATGGACAAAAGCTAGCTTCACCAATGTTATTGAGACTCAGTTCACAGTATCTGGCCTGACACAGAATTCCAAGTATGAATTCCGGGTCTTTGCAAAGAATGCTGTCGGTTCCATCAGTAATCCCTCAGATGTTGTGGGTCCTATCACATGTGTTGATACATACGGTAAGTGTTTTGCAATGATATCATGATATAATTTTGGTGTACTAGGACAATGGCTGTGCTGTTTTGTAGATTCATGGTCTTTTAAATATATGGAAAGATAGTTTACAGTGATTGATTCAAAAAGCATGACTAACTGTGAGCATTTGGGCACGATTGTAATGAGCGTCTTTAGCTGTATCTCCATTTTTAAAGTCATCTGGTATCTTTATTTTCTGAGCAAAAGAAGTCTGCCCATGGTTCAAGTGGTTATATTTATACATGTAATTGTCTTTTCTTCATAGGATTTGTTCTAACTTATTCTAGGTTTATGATTTAAATTATATATGCTCTCTTACTTTGATCTGTATTTTTCAAATACCTTTAACTACTAGATTAAATAAGGTAGTATTATTTGGGGATTTTATTAAATACAGGGCTACAACAAACATGTTTTAAACTCTTTCTTATTTTTTCTTAAGGTGCACCTGAAATCGATGTGCCACCAGAATATACAGAAGTGGTAAAATACAAAGCGGGAACTTCAGTTAAGCTAAAACTAGGCATCTCAGGCAAGCCTATACCCACAATTGAATGGTTCAAAAATGGCAATGAGGTACTAACCAGTGCACTAGTGTCTTTTGAAAGCACAACAGAATTTGCTTCTATACTCATCAAGGATGCAAATAGACTCAACAGTGGCACCTATGAATTAAAACTGAAAAATGCCATGGGTTCAGCATCAGCCCATATTAGAGTACAGATACTTGGTAAGTCTTGAGATGCAACTGTATTTTACTATTAAACAGTAATTCAGTAGTGAATACTTAACATCTTCTTTCTTCTGCCTTCCACAGACAAGCCAGGACCCCCAGGTGGACCTATACAGTTTAAGACAGTCACTGCTGAAAAGATAACAATAATGTGGGACCCACCAGCAGATGATGGTGGTGCACCTATAACACACTATGTTGTTGAAAAGCGGGAAACAAGTCGGGTTGTATGGTCTTTAATTTCTGAAAAACTGGAGGGATGTATCATAACTACAACAAAACTCATCAAAGGAAATGAGTATGTGTTCCGTGTCCGTGGTGTGAACAAGTTTGGAATTGGTGATCCACTGGAATCTGAGCCTGTTATAGCCAAAAATTCATTTGGTAAGAAATAAGTTCTATAAAATAACTTATGCAACTGAATTGTCTTGTATACTGTTTGTAAGTAGCATTGATCAACTGACATATGATTTTTTATTCAGTTACACCTGGACCACCTAGTACACCAGAAGTCACAAAGATAACCAAGAATTCTATGACTGTTGTCTGGAGTAGGCCCACTGTTGATGGAGGCAGTGAAATATCAGGATATTTTCTGGAAAAACGTGACAAGAAGAGTCTGAGTTGGTTCAAGGTCTCTAAAGAAACCATTCGGGACACCAGACAGAAGGTAACAGGTCTGACGGAAAACAGCGAATATCATTTCCGAGTTTGTGCCGTCAATGCAGCTGGACCCGGCCCGTTCTCTGAGGCTTCTGACTTCTACAAAGCTGCAGATCCTGTTGGTAAGATTCAATGTGCATTTCTTCCAATAGGTTAGAAATCAAAGGAAAATGAGTAGTTAGGGTGGGATTGTACCAACATAATTGAGGGCAGATTTTCTTCCTCTTGCAATTAATGGGATTCTGATTGGTGTTTTTTCCCCCCATAAACTATCATTTACAGATAAGCCAGGCACACCAACAAAGCTGAAAGTTGTGGATACAACCAAGACATCTGTTACCCTTGGCTGGATTAAACCTGCTTATGATGGAGGAAGTCCAATTACCCACTACGTGGTGGAAAAGAGGGAAGGTGAAGAGCAAGAATGGACTGTAGTCAGTACCAAGGGAGAAGTGAGAACAACTGAATATGTTGTATCCCACCTTCAGCCAAGTGTTAATTACTATTTCCGTGTCTCTGCTATGAATTGTGCTGGACAAGGAGAGCCTATTGAAATGATGGAACCCGTTCAAGCTAAAGATATTCTTGGTACTGTATTTCTTTGTGATTTATCATTTTCCTGTGTATTTTTTAAAACTATTTCTTATTTTACATTCCAAGTATGCATTATTAATTTTTTATTTATTTCCACAGTGGCACCAGAGATTGATCTGGATGTTGCTCTTCGGACATCTATTGTCGCTAAAGCAGGTGAAGATGTGGAAATAATGATTCCATTCAAGGGAAGGCCTCCTCCAACAGTCACATGGAGAAAGGGGGACAAGAATCTTGGGACTGATGAAAGATATATCATCCAAAACACAGAATCATCTACACTGCTTATTATTCCTCAAGTTACACGAAATGATACAGGAAAATATGTTCTTACAATTGAAAATGGAGTTGGAGAAGCAAAATCATCATTTGTTAATGTAAAAGTACTTGACACACCTTCTGCATGCCAGAAGCTGCAGCTCAAGCATGTCTCTCGTGGCACAGTTACACTGGTATGGGAGCCACCTCTCATCAATGGTGGTTCTGAAATAACAAATTATGTTGTTGAAAAAAGAGATGCTACAAAGAGGGCCTGGTCAACTGTTACAACAAAGTGTTCTCATACCACCTTTAAACTGACTAACCTGTCAGAAAAGACTGCATTCTTTTTCCGTGTTCTCGCTGAAAATGAAATTGGACTAGGTGAACCTTGTGAGACAACTGAACCAGTGAAAGCTGCAGACGTACCTGGACCTGTAAAAGACCTAGCCATGAAAGACTCTACAAAGAGTTCTGTTAAATTGCAGTGGAGCAAACCTGACTATGATGGTGGTAGCATTATATCAGACTATGTTATTGAAAAGAAACTTCAGGAAGAGAAAGAATGGACCTATGCAGGCACAAGCAAGAGCTGTGAATTTGTAGCTGAAAAACTTAAAGAGCTTTCTGTCATGGAATTCAGAGTCTTTGCTAAAAATGAAAAAGGCATGAGCGACTCTGTTACTGTTGGACCCATTACTGTGAAAGAGCTTATAATAACACCTGAGGCTGACCTTTCTGATATTCCTGGTGGTCAGATTGCAGTAAGAATTGGACATAATCTGCATGCTGAATTGCCCTATAAAGGTAAACCTAATCCATCAATGAGCTGGCTCAAGGATAACCTCCCTCTTAAAGAAACAGAACATCTTCGTTTCAAGAAAACTGAAAACAAGATAAGTTTAAGTATCAAGAATGTGAAAAAGGAGCATGGTGGCAAATATACTTTAATTCTTGATAACGTAGTCTGCAGAAAGTCATTCACAATCACTGTAATCACTCTTGGTCCTCCATCTAGGCCAAAAGCACCTTTAAGAATAGATGAAATCAAAGCAGATAGTGTAGTTTTGTCATGGGAGGCTCCTGATGATGATGGGGGAGGAGAAATTACTGGCTACAGTATCGAGAAGAGAGAAACATCACAAATGAACTGGAAGCTGGTCTGTTCAAGCGCTGCAAGAACAACCTTCAAAGTACCCAACCTTGTTAAAGATACTGAGTATCAGTTTAGAGTTCGTGCAGAAAACAGATACGGAGTGAGCCCACCTCTTGTCTCAGCAGATGTTGTGGCAAAGCACCAGTTTAAACCACCAGGTGCCCCAGGCAAGCCTGTTGTATACAACGTAACTGCTGATGGAATGAGCATTTCTTGGGATGCTCCTGTTTATGATGGTGGTTCGGAGATTATGGGATACCATGTTGAAAAGAAGGAAAGAAACAGTATTTTGTGGCAGAAGGTTAATGTTGCATTAATATCTAACCGAGAATACAGGATTACTGGACTGCTTGAGGGCCTGGATTACCAGTTCCAAGTATATGCTGAAAACGCTGCAGGTTTAAGCCGAGCTAGTGAGCCAAGCAAATTTACTTTGGCAGTCTCTCCAGTAGGTAAGTGAATGACTAATCACTCACCCGAGTAAATTCTGTTCTTGTAGATTATTGTGAGCAGTAATAAAAATAAATCTTCATTATTTTCCTTTCAGACCCACCTGGTACTCCTGATTATATTGATGTCACTAGGGAAACAATCACCCTGAAATGGAACCCCCCTCTGCGTGATGGAGGCAGTAAGATTGTGGCTTACAGCATTGAGAAGCGGCAAGGAAGTGCAGACCGTTGGCTCAGGTGTAACTTTACTGATGTCAGTGAGTGCCAGTATACAGTTACAGGGCTCAGTCCAGGTGACCGATATGAATTCAGAGTGCTTGCAAGAAATGCTGTTGGTACCATCAGCCCACCTTCACAGTCTTCAGGCTATATCATGACCAGAGATGAAAATGGTAAGAATTCTTTTAAAATATGCTTGGATATTGAAGCCAGATAAAATTTATGGCTGTACTGATGGGAAGTGGGAAGTCAAGGGGCAAAGAACTTGTGACTGAGGTCCTCCCGGTCAATTCAGAACATTTACGTTCATACTCCAGGGTGGGAAGGTCTAAATTAAAGACCCACGTCTGGCAGACATACATAATCAATTGCTGAAAAGCATGGCACTCTACATTGCTCTTGGATAAGCAGCAGCAGCAAAATTGGAAAGAAGGCATAGACTGTAATATTCCAATGCACTGAATAATCTCAAAATTAAAATGTGCCTCAGGTTGCTTGGCATACTATTAACGCCGCATATTAACCATACCTTTCACCTTTATATATGTGCAAATATATATATATGATGCACTTATGGATACTTACAGGAAAAGTAAGTTTATCATTCATATAATAACTGCTATTTAGAGAATGCCATTTTGCAAGTGAAATAATTTTATATTTCACATACTTTTATAATTAGTAAATTTAGAAGAGTACCAGAAAACTATTTAGCTATATGGAAATTGATTTATATTTTCCCTTTTTAGTTGCTCCAACAATTGAATTTGGTGCTGAACACTTTGAAGGCCTTACTGTTAAAGCTGGAGAGAGCATTAGACTTAAAGCTCTAATCAGAGGACGTCCAGTACCTAAAGTGACATGGTTTAAGGATGGTAAAGAGATTGATAAAATGATGAATATAGAAATAACTACAGCTATTGGATATAGTACAATCTTCATTAGAGATGCTGTCAGGGAACATCGTGGAGTGTACACAGTAGAAGCCAAAAATGCATCAGGCACTAAACGAGAAGATATTACCATCAGAGTACAAGGTACTGTACTGCACCAAGCACTTTCAGCATGCTTTTTTAAAAATAGTATTTTATTATAAGTGTCAGCAAATTATAACTGTGAACCTTTGAAATTGCAGACACACCAGGAAAAGTTGGTGGACCAATACGATTCACAAATATCACTGGAGAAAAAGTCACATTATGGTGGGAGCCTCCAGCTAATGATGGCTGTGCTTCTATTTCTCACTACATAATTGAAAAACGTGAAACCAGCAGGATTGCTTGGGCATTAGTTGAAGATAAATGTGAAGCTTGCAGCTATACGGCACTTAAATTAATTAAGGGCAATGAGTATCAGTTCCGTGTCTCTGCAGTGAACAAATTTGGAGTTGGCAGACCATTGGAGTCTGATCCAGTTATCGCACAAATACCTTACAGTAAGTTTCCACCTCATTCTGCACAAATACCCATGGAGCTACCATCTTGTCCTTCTAATAACATTTTTCTTTGTTTTTAGCTCTCCCTGATGCACCAGGAACTCCAGAGCCTACCAATGTAACAGGAGACAGTATCACACTCACATGGGCAAGACCAGAGTCAGATGGTGGAAGCGAGATAAATGAGTACATTCTTGAAAGGAGAGAAAAGAAGAGCATGCGCTGGGTTAAAGTATCCAGTAAGAGGCCCATTACTGAGAACAGATACAGAGTAACTGGCCTTATTGAAGGCAATGAGTATGAGTTCCATGTCATGGCTGAAAATGCTGCAGGGGTTGGACCTCCAAGTGACGTTTCAAAGCTGATTAAATGCAGAGAGCCAGTCAGCCCACCAAGTGCTCCTAATGTTGTCAAGGTGACAGACACATCAAAGACTAGTGTAAGCTTAGAGTGGACAAAGCCAGTTTTTGATGGAGGCATGGAAATAATCGGATACATCATTGAGATGTGCAAAGCTGATCTTGAAGCATGGCAGAAAGTCAATGCAGAGACTGTTATTGCTACTAAATATACCGTTGTTGATTTGGAGGCAGGAGAACACTATAAATTCAGAGTTAGTGCTGTCAATGGTGCTGGCAGAGGAGAAAGTTGCGAAGTTCCTGCTTCAGTCCAAACCGTGGACAGGCTTTCTGCACCTGAAATTGATATTGATGCAAACTTCAAGCAGACTCATATTGTAAGAGCAGGTGCAAGCATTCGTCTATTCATTGCCTTCTCTGGAAGGCCAGTTCCTACTGCAGTGTGGTCCAAAGCAGATGCAAATCTTAGTTTGCGTGCTGACATTCAAACAACTGATTCATTCAGCACGTTGACTGTAGAAGAATGCAATAGGAATGACGCTGGCAAGTATGTCTTTACTGTGGAAAACAACAGTGGAAGCAAGTCTATTACATTTACTGTCAAGGTTTTGGACACACCTGGTCCACCAGGTCCTATTACCTTTAAAGATGTGACTCGAACATCTATTACTTTAATGTGGGATGCTCCTGTTCTAGATGGAGGTTCTCGTATCCACCACTATGTTGTGGAAAAACGTGAAGCAAGTCGTCGTAGCTGGCAAGTGGTGAGTTCAAAATGCACTCGACAAATCTTTAAGGTCACAGATCTAGCAGAAGGTATGCCATATTACTACCGAGTATCAGCAGAAAATGAATATGGTGTAGGTGAACCCTGTGAATTAACAGAACCAGTTGTGGCCACAGAAGAACCTGCTCCACCTAAGAGACTAGATATTGTTGATACAACCAAATCTTCTGTAGTTTTAGCTTGGCTTAAACCTGATCATGATGGTGGTAGCCGTATTACTGGTTACCTTCTTGAAATGAAACAAAAAGGATCTGACTCCTGGACTGGAGCTGGACAAACCAAGCAACTTACTTTCACCGTTGAAGGCCTTGTGGAGAACACAGAATATGAGTTCCGGGTCAAGGCGAAGAATGATGCTGGCTACAGTGAGCCAAGAGAAGCTTTCTCTTCTGTTATTGTTAAGGAGCCACAGATTGAACCAACAGCAGATCTCAGTGACATAAGCAGACAGCTTATAACATGCAAGGCTGGAAGCACCTTTACTATTGATATACCAATCAGTGGGCGCCCAGCTCCGAAAGTGACATGGAAACTTGAGGAGATGAGGCTGAAGGAAACTGAAAGAGTGACCATCAAGACAACAAAAGACCGAACCACGCTGACTGTCAAAGACAGTATGAGAGGTGACTCTGGTAAATACTACCTTACACTTGAGAACACTGCTGGTGTGAAAACATTTACTGTCACAGTGGTAGTCATAGGAAGGCCAGGTCCTGTCACTGGCCCAATTGAAATATCTTCTGTATCTGCTGAGTCCTGTGTGTTGACCTGGAAAGAACCTGAAGATGATGGCGGTAGTGACATTACAAACTACATTGTAGAGAAACGTGAATCTGGCACAACAGCATGGCAGCTGGTGAATTCCAGTGTGAAACGCACGCAGATCAAAGTCAGTCATCTCACAAAATACCAAGAGTACAGTTTCCGAGTAAGCTCAGAAAATCGATTTGGTGTCAGCAAGCCAGTTGAATCAAAAACTGTAGTTGCTGAGCATCCATTTGGTAAGTGAAACACTTCTCAAAATTTGTTCTTTTCTTCTGACTGAGGTATTTATAATTACTGACATTTTCTTCCCCACCTTTTTTGTGTTTAGTCCCACCTAGCCCACCCTCAAGGCCAGAAGTCTATTCTGTGTCTGCAAGTGCCATGGCCATTCGCTGGGAGGAACCCTATCATGATGGTGGCAGCAAAATCATTGGATATTGGGTGGAAAAGAAGGAGCGCAACACCATCCTTTGGGTGAAGGAGAACAAAGTACCATGCTGTGACTGCAACTATAAAGTCACGGGGTTGGTGGAAGGCCTGGAATATCAATTCAGAACCTATGCTCTAAATGCTGCAGGTGTTAGCAAAGCTAGTGAAGCTTCCAGACCTGTAGTGGCTCAAAATCCAGTTGGTAAGTATTACTTTTAGAGTTACATTGTTACATAGAGCTAAAATAGGATTGCCTTTATCATTTTTTCTGCTTTATTCCTCCAGATCCACCGGGAAGACCAGAAGTAACAGATGTCACCAGATCGACAGTGTCACTGAGCTGGTCACCTCCACTTTATGATGGTGGAAGCAAAATAATTGGATATATTATTGAGCGCAAACCATATAACGAATCTGGTGATGGACGTTGGCTGAAATGCAATTATACCATTGTCTCAGAAAACTTTTTTACTGTGACAGCTCTTAGTGAAGATGAAGCCTATGAATTCCGTGTACTAGCAAAGAATGCTGCTGGTGTGATTAGCAAAGGATCTGAATCAACTGGTGCTGTCATTTGCAAAGATGAATACAGTAAGGAATATTTACTTGGAACGATTAAAAACATATTGTTCTATTTTTGGTACTGTCATGTAATTTTTTTCCAAATCTCTTTTTCCAGCACCACCAAAGGCTGAACTTGATGCCAGACTGCAGGGAGAAGTTTTGAGCATTAGGGCTGGATCAGATCTTGTTCTTGATGCAGCCGTTGGTGGAAAACCAGAACCGAAAGTCTTCTGGTCCAAAGGTGACAGGGAACTGGAGCTATGTGAAAAGATATCTCTGCAATATACCAGCAAACGAGCTATTGCAATTATCAAGTTCTGTGACAGAAGTGATAGTGGAAAATATACCCTAACAGTTAAAAATGCCAGTGGGATGAAACAAATTTCTGTTCTTGTCAAAGTGCTTGGTATGTATCCTGTGATTAGTATTGATACTTAGTATACTGGAAAAAAATCAGCATTCTTTTAAATAAGAATGAGAAGCTTTTCCTTAGCCACTAATGACAGTATTTATTTTGATTCCTATACAGATTCACCAGGTCCATGTGCAGGCAAAATCACAATTAGCAGAGTAACAGAAGAGAAATGTACTCTGGCATGGAACATTCCTGAGGAAGATGGAGGTGCAGAAATCACTCACTACATCATAGAAAGGCGTGAAACCAGCAGACTTCACTGGGTTATTGTTGAGGCTGAATGCCAGACTTTATCAACTGTAGTAACAAAACTTATTAAAAATAATGAATACATTTTCCGTGTGAGAGCTGTCAACAAATATGGAGCAGGTGTTCCACTTGAATCAGAAACTGTGATTGCCAGGAATGCTTTCAGTGAGTGTTACCCTTCCATTCTGCATCAGAATTTGTGGAATAATTCTCATGGATAAACAATGTGTTGAACAATCTTTTTTTTTCTCACTTTTAAAAAAATAGCTATTCCAACCCAGCCTGGTGCTCCTGAAGAAGTGAGTGTTGGCAAGGAGCATATCATTATTCAGTGGTCGAAACCAGAATCGGATGGTGGCAGTGAGATTAAGGACTATCTTGTGGACAAACGTGAAAGGAAGAGTCTGCGCTGGACACGAGTGAATAGAGATTATACCATTTATGACACCAGACTGAAAGTCACTGGTCTCATGGAAGGGGGCCAGTACCAATTCCGTGTCACTGCAGTGAATGCTGCTGGAAACAGTGAACCCAGTGAAGCTTCACAATACATGTTATGTAAAGAACCATCATGTAAGTTTCTATATTAAAAATATGTTTTAATATTTATTTATAATAATGGAGCATTAACTCACATTGACACTTTTACTAAGAAACCCATAACCACACATAAACTCACTGAACTAGTG
Source organism: Pyrgilauda ruficollis (assembly GCF_017590135.1). Lineage (NCBI taxonomy): Eukaryota > Metazoa > Chordata > Aves > Passeriformes > Passeridae > Pyrgilauda > Pyrgilauda ruficollis. Next base: position 20,720,138 of record NW_024524377.1, on the reverse strand, counting down.
AATAGTATTGGAATAACGTAAAAACAGTTATAGTTCATATTAAATGCATTTCCTGGAATTAGCTGTCTGGAAATTGGTTTTGACTGTAAAATGTTTTCTGTACCAATATAAAATGCATTTTCTTCTTTTTCAAAGACACTCCTGCATCACCTTCAGTTCCAAGAGTTGTGGATACTACAATGCACAGCATCAGTTTAGCATGGTCAAAGCCCACATATGATGGTGGTGCTGACCTCTTAGGCTATGTTCTTGAAATGAAAGAAGAAGGCAGTGAGCAGTGGTATCGAGCACATACAGCCGCCACTCTGAGGAATGCTGAGTTCACCGTGACGGGTCTTAAAACAAACCAGAAATACCAATTCCGAGTTGCTGCAACAAACGTGAATGGTATGAGTGAATTTAGCGAATCATCAGCAGAAATAGAACCTGTGGAAAGAATAGGTAATTAAAAAACCTAATATATATTTTAAGTAAACTATATTTTCCTTTAGGACTTCTGTAAGATTAACTAATTCCATATTTCTTATACCCTTCATCAGAAACACCTGAACTGGAGCTTGCTGATGATCTGAAGAAGACAGTTACAGTCAGAGCTGGTGGCTCCCTGCGCCTAATGGTCTCTGTATCTGGCAGACCTGCTCCTGTAATCACATGGAGCAAGCAGGGTGTTGACCTTGTCAGTCGAGGTATTATTGATACTACAGACAGCTACACTCTGCTTATTGTGGATAAAGTTAATCGGTATGATGCTGGAAAATACGTCATTGAGGCTGAAAATCAATCAGGAAAAAAATCTGCAACTATTTCTGTGAAAGTGTATGGTAAGTACTGCTACAATTGTATGTGAGCATTACAGTACTCTGCATGCTTGTTGCTCAGAAATAAGTGTCATTCATTTCCAAAGGAAGTTTGCATTTTAAATAACATGAGAATGAGAAGTCAGAGAAACAATCTAATCCAAAGGAAAATTCATCATTTCTGGAGCTGTGCTAGTTTATAAATCAAATCCCAGCATTTTTGTTTTATGTGGAAGTAGTCATTGACTGTAAAATGAAAGGATCCAAGTAGGAAAAAAAAAATTGTTTGTTTGTTTTAGACACACCCGGTCCACCACCTGCAGTGAGAGTTAAGGAAGTATCAAAAGATTCTGTGACACTTACTTGGGACATTCCAGTCATTGATGGTGGAGCCCCAGTCAACAATTATATAATTGAGAAACGTGAAGCTTCCATGAGAGCTTACAAGACTGTCACTACCAAATGCAGCAAGACATTTTACAGAGTTACTGGACTTCTGGAAGGAGCTTTGTATTATTTCCGAGTACTACCAGAAAATATTTACGGCATTGGTGAAGGCTGTGAAACATCTGACGCAGTACTGGTATCTGATGTCCCCATGGTACCACAAAAACTCGAAGTGATTGACACCACTAAATCAACTGTTACACTTGCTTGGGAGAAACCACTGCATGATGGTGGCAGCAGATTGACTGGCTATGTCATTGAGGCCAGCAAAGCTGGAACAGAAAGATGGTTGAAGGTAGTGACGTTGAAGCCTACGGTCTATGAGCATACCATTATCTCTCTCAATGAAGGTGAACAGTACTTGTTCCGGGTCAGAGCACAGAATCAGAAGGGCGTGTCAGAACCACGTGAGATTGTCACAGCAGTGACAGTTCAGGACCGAAAAGGTAGGTGTCTACTGTTGAAAACAATATGGTCAAGCTTACACCAAATGAATGTGATAGTTACAAAACAGGTATTTAAAATATCAATTATTTTCTTTCCTTAGTTCTACCAACAATTGACTTCACTGGAATACCTCAGAAGACCATCCATGTACCTGCTGGCAAGCCCATTGAATTAGCCATTCCAATTGAAGGACGACCACCTCCAACTGCATCTTGGTTCTTTGCTGGTTCTAAACTAAAAGAATCAGAGCGCATCAAAATGGAGACTTCTGCCAAAATGGCCAAATTAACTGTGCGTGAGACCACCATACATGACACAGGGGAGTATACACTTGAACTGAAGAACACAACTGGAACAGTTACTGATACAGTAAAGGTTATAATCCTTGGTAAGAGTTCATCAAAATAATTGTCCATGACCTTCCTCCATTCAAACTTTTTCATGAGAAATACGATTCTTTTTTTGCACCTGTTTTGTAAGCTTCTTTTCTTTTTTTCTTTTTTTTTTTTTTCCCTAGACAAGCCTGGACCACCTGTTGGACCTATCAGAATTGATGAAATTGATGCAAATTATGTAACCATCTCCTGGGAGCCTCCTGAGCTGGATGGTGGAGCTGCCCTTAGTGGGTATGTGGTAGAACAGCGTGATGCTCACCGTCCTGGATGGCTGCCAGTTTCAGAGTCAGTAACCAGGACAACATTTAAGTTCACCAGACTTGTTGAAGGTGCAGAATATGTGTTCCGTGTAGCTGCTACAAACCGCTTTGGAATTGGATCTTACCTGCAGTCTGAAATTATAGAATGCAAGAGCAGAATCCGTAAGTCTTAATTTTTGTTCAATCTCTATTTTTAAAATTAGAAATATATGTTTAAATGAGTCTATATATCCACACATATACTAGAATTTTCTACATGTTGCTACTTCCTTTTGCCAGATAAAATTGTACATCCTGATGCACAGTAATCATGTTATTTTCCAGAGGAAAAATGCCACCCATAAATTGGTATAGGTGTTATAGATGTGTTGCACAGAACATGGATGGTAAACTTGGATTTTCTGCTTAGGTCTACCATCAATCTTGAAAAATTGCTCTACCCCATTACAAAACAAGAAGTTTTACCTGATTTGTAAATTACTTAGGTACCTGCTAATAAAAGTGTTTGATAAGACGTTGATATTACATTGTTATTCACAATATGTCACATCCTACTAAGGTGTAAAGTAATCTGATCCTTTCTTCACTAATTCCATGTCATATTTTTACAGGTATTCCTGGTCCTCCTGGCACTCCTGAAGTGTTTGATATCTCTCGAGATGGCATGACATTGACTTGGTATCCTCCAGAAGATGATGGTGACTCACAGATTACTGGTTATATTGTGGAACGCAAAGAAGTTAGAGCAGATAGATGGATCCGTGCAAATAAAGTTCCAGTCACCATGACTCGTTACCGTTCCACTGGGTTGGTTGAAGGATTAGAATATGAACACCGGGTCACTGCAATCAATGCCAGAGGCACTGGGAAACCCAGCCGTCCTTCCAAATCTGTTGTTGCCAGAGATCCAATTGGTAAGTAATTTCCTACACAGATTAAACACATGATGGTAGAAGGGAATGACATTATGGTAGAATTAATTCTAATTTGAAAATTTTTATGGTTGTATTAACAAAATGAGATTCTGACTGGAGAAAAAGAAGAAAATATTAATGAAAATCTTTCATTCAAAGTTTTCCTTTTTAAATTCTTTATACTTATTAGAGATTGTAAACTGCAAGTTAGCATTTATTTCATCTTTCAAGTATTCATAGAAACAAATCCCACCTGCCTATCTGATCTTCTCTTCCAGCTCCTCCAGGTAAACCTCAGAATCCAAGAGTCACTGATACTACAAGAACATCTGTCTCCCTGGCTTGGAGTCCACCAGAAGATGAAGGTGGCTCTAAGGTTACTGGCTACTTAATTGAGATGCAGAAGGTTGATCAATTTGAATGGACCAAGTGCAACACTACACCAACCAAGATTCGGGAATACACCTTGACACATCTTCCCCAAGGTGCAGAGTACAGATTCCGAGTGCTAGCCTGTAATGCTGGTGGGCCAGGAGAACCTGCTGAAGTGCCAGGAACAGTCAAAATTACAGAAATGCTTGGTAAGACATTTCAAGCCGTAGCTCTTGTTGAAAGCTGTCCTAAAAATTTTTTTGCCTAAAGCAGGTATGATATCACCTGTAGAACGACATAGCATGACATGTTGTTTTTGTTTGCAGAATATCCTGACTATGAACTTGATGAAAAATACCAAGAAGGTCTCATGGTGAGACAAGGAGGAGTAATCAGGCTTACAATACCCATTAAGGGTAAGCCCATGCCAGTATGCAAATGGACAAAAGAAGGACAGGACATCAGCAAGAGGGCCATGATTGCAACTTCAGAGACTCACACAGAACTTGTGATCAAAGATGCAGAAAGAGAAGATTCGGGCACCTATGATTTGGTACTTGAAAACAAGTGCGGCAAGAAAGCCGTGTACATTAAAGTCAGAGTGATTGGCATTCCAAATCCACCAGAAGGACCACTTGAGTATGATGATATACAAGCTCGTTCTGTCAGAGTAAGCTGGAGACCTCCTACAGATGATGGTGGTGCAGATATCCTGGGTTATATTGTTGAGAGAAGAGAAGTACCGAAGACTGCCTGGTACACTGTTGACTCTAGAGTGAAAGGGACATCACTAGTCGTGAAAGGACTCAAAGAAAATGTGGAATATCACTTCCGTGTTTCTGCTGAAAACCATTTTGGTATTAGCAAATCTCTCAAATCTGAAGAACCAGCAGTACCAAAGACACCTCTAAGTAAGTTTTCTTTTAGATTCAAAAAAAAACCCCAAATTAATAACTACGTTATGATCTAAAAGTGCAACAATATATGCAGAAATATTAATGCTATGTCACTGTTATATTTTTATTATTACCATTATTAACAGATCCACCAGAGCCTCCAAACAACCCACCTGAAGTCCTTGATGTTACAAAGAGTTCTGTCAACTTGTCCTGGTCCAGACCTAAAGATGATGGTGGTTCTCGTGTAACTGGCTACTATATTGAACGTAAAGAGACATCTACAGAAAAATGGGTCCGGCATAATAAAACTCAGATTACCACTACAATGTACACAGTCACAGGACTTGTTCCAGATGCTGAATATCAATTCCGCGTCATTGCTCAAAATGACATTGGTGAAAGTGAAGCAAGTCCTGCTTCTGAACCAGTTGTATGCAAGGATCCATTTGGTAAGATAATGTCCACATTCACTGATCTTTTCAAGGACAGTTTAATGACATTTAGAGAAAAACTGATTTTCTGTTTTAATTTATTTTAATTTTCAGACAAACCTAGCCAACCTGGAGAAATTGAGATCACTTCCATCTTTAAGGACAGCATTACATTAGAATGGGAACGACCTGAAAGTGATGGTGGCAAAGAGATCCTTGGCTATTGGGTTGAATATCGCCAGTCTGGAGAAAGCACCTGGAAAAAATGCAATAAGGAACGCATCAAGGACAGGCAGTTTACAGTAGGAGGTTTACTAGAGGCCACAGAATATGAGTTCCGTGTTTTTGCAGAAAATCAGACTGGCCTCAGCAGACCTCGAAGGACTGCTATGGCAGTGAAAACTAAATTAACATGTAAGCAAAAATACGTTGTCATTTTTCTGATGTTGTTGTAATTTGCTACATCATAAACCATGGTGCTGCATTTAACATGCTGTGTATTTGTTTTATGTGATATTTGCTAACATGACTATGCCAAATGACAGTCTCTCAAGAGGATCAAGTATAAATGAAAACTGATTTCCAGTAATATAGTAATAGAAGAAAATGTCATCGTAATCATCATTATTTTTTTTTTATTTTCTTTGTCACAGCTGGAGAAGCACCTGCCATAAAGAAAGAAATGCAGGATGTTACAACTAAACTGGGTGAGGCAGCTCAACTGACATGCCAGATTGTTGGAAGACCTTTGCCTGATATTAAATGGTACCGCTTTGGCAAAGAGCTGGTACAAAGCAGAAAATACAAAATGTCATCTGATGGACGCAATCATACACTGACAGTAATGACAGATGAACAGGAGGATGAAGGTCTTTACACTTGTATGGCTACCAATGATGTTGGAGAAATCGAAACTAGTGGCAAGCTATTATTGCAGGCTCCTCCTCAGTTCCACCCTGGCTTCCCATTGAAAGAGAAATACTACGCAGGCGCAGGTGGCACCCTCCGCCTTCATGTTGTGTATATTGGCCGGCCAGTACCAGCAATAACTTGGTTCCATGGCAACAAACCTTTGAGAGGATCAGAAACAGTTACTATTGAGAACACAGAACAGTATACTCATCTTGCTATTAAGAATGTCCAGCACAAGACTCATGCTGGGAAGTACAAAGTACAACTCAGTAACACATTTGGAACAGTTGACACTGTACTTAATGTGGAAATACAAGGTAATAAATTTTTTTTTCAGTATTTTGTGGAATATTTTTTCAAATATTGACTGGAAAAACAAATAAAAATTTTGTGCTTTTTCTTGGACAGATAAACCAGATAAACCAGTAGGACCAATTGTTATAGAGTCTATATTGAAGAATTCTGTGGTGATAAGCTGGAAACCACCAGAGGATGATGGAGGTGTTATGATAACCAATTACATCATAGAGAAACGTGAAGCCAAGGAAGGAGCAGAATGGCAACTTGTATCTTCAAGTATTTCAGGCACAACCTGTAGAATTGTTAACCTAACTGAAAATGCAGGCTATTATTTCCGTGTTTCTGCTCAGAATATGTACGGCATTAGTGAAGCACTGGAGGTTTCATCAGTAGTTTTTATAAAGCCTCCATTTGGTAAGTAGAGCCTAAAATATCAATGTCTGAATGCCCCTGTGTTTTCATTTAAGCCCAGCCCCATGCAGCTGTTTGATCACCTGTGGGATCAGGAGAGAATCAGAAGGGTAAAAGCTGAAAAACTCTTGGGTTAAGACAAAGACAGTTTAATAGGAAAAGGGAAAGCTGCATACACCATCAATGCAAAACAAAGAATTCATTCCCTGCTTCCCATGGGCAGACAGGTGTTCAGCCATCTCCAGGAGAGCAGGGCCCCATCACACGTAACAGTGGCTTGGGAAGGTAAATGCCATCACTTCAAGTGTCCCCCCTTCCCCCATTTTATATACTGAGCATGGTGTCATATGGTCTGGAATATCCCTTTGTCAGCTGGGCTCACCTGTCCTGGCTGTGTCTCCTCCCACCTTCCCAGGCACCCCCAACTTCCTCACCAGCATGGCAGTACAATGAAGAAATGGCCTTGTCTCTGTGTAAGCTCTGCTTAGCAATAACAAAAACATCTCTGTATTATCAACCCTGTGTTCAGCACAAATCCAAAACACAGCCCCATAGTGAAGAAAGCCATTGTGAAGAAAGTTAACTCTACCCCAGCCAAAACCAGCATGACCTGTAATTAATTAACTAAGGCAAGCTCACTTCAATTTTTGAACTTTGTTATTCTTTACAGAAAAACCAGGACAACCCGGCCAGCCAGTAGCAAGTGCTATCACAAAGGATTCTTGTGTTGTCTCATGGAAACCACCTGCAAGTGATGGCGGTGCAAAGATTAGAACTTACTATCTTGAGAAGCGTGAGAAAAAACAAAACAAGTGGATTTCTGTAACAACAGATGAAATTCGTGAAACAGTCTACTCTGTGAAAGATCTTATTGAAGGTCTTGAATATGAGTTCCGTGTAAAATGTGAAAATCTTGGTGGTGAAAGTGAGTGGAGTGAGGTATCCGAACCAGTCATTCCAAAATCTGATGTACCAATTAAAGCTCCACATTTCAAGGAAGAACTAAGGAATCTGAATGTGAAATTTCAAGCTAATGCCACATTTGTTTGCAAAGTCACTGGTCATCCTAAGCCAATTGTCAAGTGGTACAGACAGGGCAAAGAAATCATGCCAGATGGGGAAAAGATCAAGATACAGGAATTCAAGGGAGGCTATTACCAGCTGGTCATCACAAATGTAACAGATGATGATGCCACAGTATATCAAGTTAGAGCTACCAACCAAGGAGGATCTGTGTCTGGCACTGCCTCTCTGGATGTTGAAGGTGAATAAAGGGTCTTGATAATCAAGACAAATTCATTTAATTTTGAATATTTAGACTGTTATGCTCTTCTCGTGTGCTTTTGGTTATGTGTTTTTTTCTTCCTCTTTCTGTTCCAGTTCCTGCAAAGATTCATTTGCCCAAAAACTTGGAAGGCATGGGAGCTGTTCATGCCCTCCGAGGGGAAGTGGTGAGCATCAAGATTCCATTCAGTGGCAAGCCGCCCCCTGTGATCACGTGGCAGAAGGGACAAGATCTTATCGATACTAATGGACACTACCAAGTCATTGTTACACGGTCATTCACATCTCTTGTTTTCCCAAATGGTGTTGACAGAAAAGATGCAGGGTTTTACATTGTTTGTGCCAAAAACAGATTTGGAATTGATCAAAAAACAGTTGAATTAGATGTGGCTGACGTGCCTGATCCACCAAGAGGTTTGAAGGTAACTGACGTTTCAAGGGATTCAGTCAACTTAACCTGGAATGAACCAGCTACTGATGGTGGAAGCAGGATCACAAACTACATTATTGAGAAACGTGCTACGACAGCAGAGCGATGGATTCGTGTTGCACAAGCTCGTGATACACGATACACAGTGGTGAACCTATTTGGCAAGACCACCTACCAGTTCCGTGTAATTGCAGAGAACAAGTTTGGCCAAAGTCAGCCTTCTGAACCTACTGATCCAATTGTAACAAAGGAAGACAAGACCAGAGTAATGAACTATGATGAAGAAGTTGATGAAACCAGAGAAATTACGGCAGCTAAAGCAGGTCACTATTCTACAAAGGAACTCTATGACAAATACATGATTGCAGAAGAGCTTGGACGCGGGCAGTTTGGCATTGCACACCGCTGTGTTGAGGCAGTTTCAAAAAAGACTTACTTGGCCAAATTTGTCAAAGTAAAGGGTGCAGACCAAGTTTTGGTAAAGAAAGAAATTTCCATCCTAAACATTGCTAGGCACCGAAATATCCTGTATCTTCATGAGTCATTTGAGAGCCTAGAAGAGTTGGTCATGATCTTTGAATTCATTTCTGGTGTTGACATCTTTGAAAGAATCAGCACAGCTTCATTTGAACTTAATGAAAGAGAAATAGTGAGTTATGTACGCCAGGTCTGTGATGCACTAGAATTTTTACATCGTCATAGCATTGGACATTTTGATATTAAACCAGACAATATTATTTACTTCACAAGAAGAAGCTCTGTAATTAAAATTGTTGAATTTGGTCAAGCCAGACAGCTGAGGCCTGGAGACAGCTTTAGACTCCAGTTCACTTCTCCTGAATATTATGCGCCTGAAGTACATCACCATGACTTGGTCAGCACAGCTACGGACATGTGGTCAGTTGGTGCTCTAACATACATACTTCTCAGTGGCCTTAACCCTTTCATTGCTGAAACAAACCAACAAGTTATTGAAAATATTCTAAATGCTGAATACAGCTTTGAGGATGAAGCATTCAAGGACATAAGCGTCGAAGCCATGGACTTCATTGATCGCTTACTAGTAAAGGAAAGAAAATCTCGGATGACAGCTGCTGAAGCGCTTAATCATGTGTGGCTAAAACAGCAGACGGAAAAGACCAGCACCAAAACCATTAAGACTTTAAGGCACAGGCGTTACTATCAAACTCTAGTAAAGAAGGAGTGGAACACAGTTGTGTCAGTAGCCCGCATTTCCTGTGGAGGCGCAATTAGATCCCAGAAAGGCATAACAGTGGCTAAAGTTAAAGTTGCCCCAATAGACATTGGGCCTATTGCTGGGCAGATAAAGCATAATGTTGCAGAAGAAGGAGGCCATGCCAAATATGTATGTACAATTGAAAACTATGATGAGTCCACACAAGTCACATGGTACTTCGGTATGAGGCAATTAGAAAGCAATGAGAAATACGAAATCAAATATGAAGATGGTGTGGCAACCATGTATGTCAAAGATGTTTCTAAATCAGATGATGGTACCTACAGATGCAAGGTGATGAATGATTATGGTGAGGACAGCTCTTATGCAGAACTTTTTGTTAAAGGTGTGAGAGAAATTTCTGAGCACTACAGATGCAGAACTGTTAGAAAAGTGAAACGACGGGTTGATACTATGAGACTATTAGAGCATCCCCCAGAATTTACTCTGCCTTTGTATAACCGCACTGCATATGTTGGAGAAAATGTCAGGTTTGGAGTAACTATAACAGTTCACCCAGAACCTCGCTTAACATGGTACAAATCAGGCCAGAAAATCAAACCTGGGGATGATGATAAGAAGTATACTTTTGAATCAGACAAGGGTCTTTATCAGCTTGTCATCAATAATGTCACTGAAGAGGATGATGCTGAATACAGTATTGTGGCACGCAATAAATATGGTGAAGACAGCTGCAAAGCTAAGCTGACTGTGATTCCACATCCCCCTCCAGCAGATGCCACACTCAGGCCAATGTTTAAAAGACTGCTGGCAAATGCTGAATGTCAAGAAGGCCAAAATGTCAGTTTTGAGATCAGGGTATCTGGTGTGCCAAAACCAACGTTGACATGGGAGAAAGATGGTCAACCTCTATCCTTTGGTCCTAACTTTGATATAATTCATGAAGGTTTAGATTACTATGCTTTGCACATCAGAGATACTTTACCAGAAGACAGTGGCTACTACAGAGTTACTGCTACAAACAGTGCTGGATCTACCAGCTGTCAGGCTTATCTAAAAGTTGAACGCTTGAAATATGTCAAGCGTGAGTACAAGACAGAAGAAGAGCGGGAGAGACATGTACAGAGGCAAATTGACAAGACCTTACGAATGGCAGAAATCCTTTCTGGGGTTGAAGCTGTTCCACTGACACAAACTGCACAAGAGGCTCTCAGAGAAGCTGCTATCTTATATAAACCAGCTGTTAGCTCAAAGACCGTTAAAGGTGAATATGAAATTCAGAAAGAAGAAAAGAAGGAGAAGGAGGAAAGGAGACTTCGTATGCCATATGAGATCCCAGAGCCTCGCAAACATGTGCGTGCTGCTCTTGAGGAAGATCAGCATATTAAACACTATGTGCCTCTGTCAGACATGAAGTGGTACAAGCGGCTGCGAGACCAGTATGAAATGCCAGGAAAACTTGAGAGGACTGTTCAGAAACGCCAGAAACGCATACGTCTTTCCAGGTGGGAGCAATTCTATGTGATGCCGCTGCCTCGCATTTCTGATCAGTACAAGCCTAAATGGCGCATACCAAAGCTGACACAAGACGATCTTGAAATTGTGAGACCAGCACGCCGGCGTATCCCATCTCCAGAGTATGAATATCACTATAGACCAAGAAGGCGGTCGCTTGGTGACTTATCTGATGAGGAATTGCTCATGCCGATAGATGATTACTTAGCCATGAAGAGAACTGAAGAGGAAAGACTGCGCCTTGAAGAGGAGCTGGAGTTAGGCTTTTCTGCTTCCCCACCAAGTAGAAGCCCCCCACGCTTTGAACTGTCTGCCCTTCGATATTCTACTGCAGGAGCACAGGTCAGTTCAGAGGAAGAAAGAAAAAGAGAGCTGAGGTATTCAAGCTATCACATTCCAACTAAAGCTGAGACAAGTGCAAGCTATGCAGAGCTTCGTCAACGTCATGACAGGGCTGCCTACAGACCACCTAAACAAAAGCAAAGAATAATGGATGAGCGGGAGGATGAAGAATTGCTCCGGCCTGTTGGCACTGATCAGCGACTCTCTGAATACAGGAGTGAGCTCAAATATATGGCAGAGGAAGAAAAGAGTAGACTCAGGAGAAGGAGGGAAAGAGAAATAACTGAGATCACATCAGAAGAAGAAGAAGAAATAGAAATGGTGCAATATGCTCACAGGGAATTTTCACCTCCCTCTAGATTATTAAGGAGAAGAAGATCTCTTTCTCCAACTTACATTGAGCTGATGCGTCCTGTATCTGAATTAATTCGACCTCGCTCACGGCCTCCTGAAGAAAGTGAGAGAAGATCCCCAACACCAGAGAGAACTCGACCACGATCACCTAGCCCAGTTTCTAGTGAAAGATCTCTCTCCCGGTTTGAGAGGATGGCAAGATTTGATATATTTTCTAGATACGAGTCCATGAAATCTGCTCTGAAAACTCAAAAAACTATGGAAAGGAAATATGAAGTTCTGACTCAGCAGCCTTTCACCCTTGACCATGCTCCTCGCATTACCCTGAGAATGCGCTCACACCGAGTACCGTGTGGCCATAATACTAGGTTCATTCTAAATGTCCAGTCAAAACCAACCGCCGAAGTGAAGTGGTACCACAACGGTATTGAGCTCCAAGAGAGCAGTAAGATTCACTTTACCAATACGAGTGGTGTATTAACTCTGGAGATTCTTGACTGCCACATTGATGACAGTGGAACATACCGAGCTGTATGCACAAACTACAAAGGGGAATGCTCTGATTATGCAACACTAGATGTTACTGGAGGAGATTACACTACATACTCTTCCCAGAGGAGAGATGAAGAAGTACCAAGGGCAATTTTGCCTGACTTGACAAAAACAGAGGCATATGCAATCTCCTCGTTTAAGAAAGCATCTGAAACAGAAGCAAGTTCCTCAGTAAGAGAGGTCAAATCAGAAGTGTCATCAACAAGAGAGTCACTTTTATCCTATGAACACTATGCTGCTTCTGAAGAAAAAGTCACTGCTGCTGAAAAAAAATCACTGGAAGAAAGGACTTCACACAAAGCATTTAAAAGCACTCTGCCAGCAACAATCCTTACAAAGCCACGGTCAATCACAGTTTCTGAAGGGGAGACTGCGAGATTTTCCTGTGATGTTGATGGTGAACCAGCACCAACAATAACATGGCTCCATGCAGGTCAACCTATTGTTTCTTCAAGGCGCTTCCAAGTAACACGAACACAGTACAAGTCTACCTTTGAAATTTCTTCCGTCCAGATATCAGATGAAGGAAGTTACACTGTTGTGGTGGAAAACTCTGAAGGAAGACAGGAAGCCCATTTTACTTTGACCATTCAAAGAACAAAAATTCCTGAAAAAACAATTACATCACCTCCAAGGATCAAATCTCCTGAGCCTCGTGTAAAGTCACCAGAGCCAGTTAAGTCCCCTAAACGAGTGAAATCTCCTGAACCCATCAGCAGTCCCCCAAAAGCTAAGTCACCACCTGGAGACAAAATGGTATCAACAGAGAAAGTACAATTACCAACTGCTTCTCCACCAAAGATAAAACAGCATCTGAAAGCAGAAACTCTTGGAGATAAGGTAAAGTTATCCTGTGCAGTTGAAAGCAATGTTTTAAGTGTCAGAGAAGTGGCTTGGTATAAGGATGGTAAAAAACTGAAAGAAGACCATCATTTCAAGTTTCATTATGCAGCAGATGGCACTTATGAGCTCAAAATCCATGAGCTCATGGAATCTGATAAAGGAGAATACACCTGTGAAATTATTGGTGAAGGAGGTGTTTCGAAAACTAACTTCCAGTTTACCGGCCAAGTATTTAAAAATATCTATTCCCAGGTAAGAGGTGTAACTGAATCTCATAAAACAGTTCAGAAAGAAGATGAGTTACTTATGGTTTCTAGCCAGAAGAAATCAGTAGTGGCAACTGAAGAGAAATCTGCAGTTCAAGAAGTCATTAAAAAGTCAGTTGTTACAGAAGATGTCAAACAAATGAAAGCAGAAATTACAGCTTCTTCAACTAAAATGACAATGTCTGAAGGGCAAAAAGTGACACTGAAGGCCAACATTCCTGGTGCCTCTGAAGTAAAATGGGTGCTGAATGGAATGGAGCTGAGAAATTCAGATGATTACAGATATGGTGTTTCTGGAAGTGATCACACGCTAACTATCAAAAAGGCCAGTAATAAGGATGAAGGTATACTCACCTGTGAGGGTAAAACTGACGAAGGCATTATTAAATGCCAGTATGTTGTGACCCTTTCTAAAGAGCGCTCCAGTGAACCAGCATTCATCATGCAGCCTAAGTCTCAAAATGTCAATGAAGGACAAGACGTATTGTTCACCTGTGAAGTTTCTGGGGAGCCTTCTCCTGAAGTTGAGTGGTTAAAGAATAATCAGCCTGTAAGTAATCATTTAATATGTTTACTTGAAAAAATAGAATTATTCATAAAATTTATCTTAATGAAATAGTTTTTGTTCCCCTCCTTAGATTGCAGTTTCATCGCACCTCAGAGTATCCCGCTCTAAAAATATATATTCTCTTGAGATTCGAAATGCTGCAGTGAGTGACACTGGAAAATACACAGTCAAGGCAAAAAATTACCATGGGCAGTGTTCTGCTACAGCATCTTTGACTGTACTCCGTAAGTTTGTTCTTCAGATCTTGTGTTCAGAATAGTCACAACTTTTTGCTGTGGTGCGTCTACTAAAATGACTTACGATAAAATCCACTGGCAGTGTTGACTTCAGTATTTTAAGACATTAATCTTTCTTTTGTATATTACATATGCAGCCCTAAAACAGCACTAGAAATCTTTTTAACACCCAGAGTAGCACAGACATGCTCTATTACATCAACAGGTGCATGGTAAGAGAAAGCTATGAGCATTTCTTCTAGGATGAGTATGTTAAGACCTTGGTGCTGGTAATTATTCTTTCCTCATTTACTAAAAATTCTTTCCTCATTTACTAAAAACATCTGTTACAATAAAATTAAGTCATTCCACAGTTAAAGATTTTATGGCAACTTAATTGAACTGGGTTTACTATTTTATTGGCTATACCATATCCCAATTCCTAGCATCAAGGTGTGGTTGTGATTGCTTGCATGACTGTGTTTGGGTCTAAAGCAAAGCTGCAGTGACTGAGCTTTCCTGTTGCCCTTTATAGCTACAAAACAAGGCAGTGAAATAGAGATTTTACTATTCTGTGTTTTTAAGACCTGAAAAGGTTTCACAGCTTCTACAAATAATGAACTGAGCACACACAATTAATTTCTCAGTGTCTAATTCTAATAATGGTTCTAATAAGAAACGCTGTGTGATAACCTGTTTTTTTCTTAAGTATGTATGGTTTTCCTTGAAGCTCATACATACTGTAAGTTTCATTGCCTATTTTTTAATTTCTAAATTTCTGCTTGTGATTTGGATATCTTGACTCAAGTGATTGTAAACAAGTGTATACTCCACTGCAGTTTTCCATTGAAAGCAAAGTATGCCATCTTCATTTCTATAAAATTAACCATACAGAACTGCATGACTTTGTTAGTTAATGTGATGTTATTGCTTTTTCCTTCTATGTTTGCAATGCTCCTCAGCTCTAGTTGAAGAACCTCCGAAAGAGGTAGTATTGAAGACCAGTGGCGACGCAAGCATGCACGAAAGTTTTTCTTCTCAGTCCTTTCAAATGGCTTCTTCTAAACAAGAGGCTTCATTCAGCAGTTTCAGCAGTAGCAGCATGACTGAAATGAAATTTGAAAGCATGTCTGCCAAAAGCATGTCCTCCATGAAAGAATCCTTTGTAGAGATGAGCTCCAGCAGTATTATGGGGAAATCTAGCATGGCTCAACTGGAGAGTTCAACTAGTAAAATGCTTAAATCAGGTCTGAGAGGTGAGCATTACAATTCTTGGTAGAGTTAGTGCTTCGGCTATCCTGAAGTAGTCCTCAGAGTAAAGCTGCTTCTTGGCTTAGCGAAAACAGACTAACTTGGTATTTCTTCTCCGATTTTTTTAAAGGAGTACCACCCAAAATCGAAGCTCTCCCATCTGACATCAGCATTGAGGAAGGAAAAGTTCTCACACTATCCTGTGCCTTTTCGGGTGAACCTGCTCCTGAAATAACATGGTACTGCAGAGGGAGAAAAATTACGAGTCAGGACCAGCAAGGCAGATTCCACATTGAAACCAGTGAAGATCTAACTACCCTGATCATCATGGATGTCCAGAAGAACGACGGTGGACTTTATACTCTGAATTTAGGGAATGAATTTGGTACCGATTCTGCCACTGTGAATATAAATATCCGATCACCTTAGAGAGCTTAATCTGTATTATTTACACTTGTATTTTTACAAGTGATTCATATATGGACTGAAATATCTGATATGTAAATATAAAAGAAAAATATTTTTTTACCTACCTGAACGAGACAAAGTCCAGATCTATACATTATGACTTATAGTCATTATTGACCTAAGAATTTAAAACACTTTTTTCACTGACATGTACATACTGTATATAGCCGAAGTTAACGGTTATGAAGTTTTGTACCGTTTATTTTATGACATTTTGAAACGTAACTTTTGGAACTAACAGTTGGTAGGGGAAAGTTTCCTAGCAAATGACTACCCTGCTCAACATTTAACTAATTTTTGCGCCTCAACTCATTGTTGATGTCTAAGAATGCCTCAACAGGTAGAGAAGCTCCCTGTTGAAGATTACCTACGCCTAAGACATGATACTGTGCACAGTATTTCATACGTGCACAAATATTTATGTTGAATCAGAAATGTAAGGCATTGGTGATGTTTGCAATTACCCTCCTGTAAGCATTGCTTTAATGCTTTACATTGGATCTGATTACGTCATAATTTTCATACCTGACTGACAATTTCTGAACAAAGTGCAAGCGGCCAGCACTTTGTTCACCCACTGTGTACTGTTTCTGACACATTGACTGCCTGAATAGCTTTTAAAAAAGTAACATCACCTGGCCATCCCCTTAATCAACAGAGCTATTTAGGTATTCAAGTGCAGCAGCAGTACCCCATCTCGGAGGTTCTTAGGGTGCAGTGATTGAGTTTGTGTGGTAGTATTAGACACCCAGTAGTCACTTCCGGGCAACTAAGCAATGAACCACAGTTTGAAAACAAACTGTTGCTACAACATCAAATACCAGCCTGCACTTCAATTTGCTTTAGTTCTCCTAATGTAGTAATAGAGCTTGGTAGCTGTTGAACCTCCTAGAGATAGAATTGTTCATTTGAAATAAAGCATGCTTTCTGCACCATAAAAGTCTGTGACTCCTTCTTTATTTATTACGCTGCTTTTACAGTTCCTGTACTACACTACAGAAAAAGAGTTGCTGAAACAAAAGATGAGGTAGAAATGGAGTTCTCCAGTGTAAACCAGGTAGTTAACTGTTGACAATCCAGCCATCTGTCACAAACAGCCTATCCACCTTGGAAACCAGCCTTGGAAAGTTACTTTTAAAAAAATGTTCTTCACAGGTACCTTATTGACAAAGGACAAATTCTAGCACATGCCTAAGCATTGTGCTGTTCTTACAGTTCTGTTATTTCCAGGCTTTCCTCTACACCATCTTGGTTTTTTGGCAGCTTCAATCTGTACAGACTGATTGACCCTAACTGCCTGGACCAACAAGTTGTCACCTTCAGTGCGTGATTCATCAATTCTTCATCCCACAAGCGGACATATCTGTCAGAGCAAAGCCTGTCTTCACATTTGGGGGGTTGTGGGAGGGGTTGGGATATGTTATCTGTGGGGAAAAGAGTATCAAGGTCAAAGGAGCAAGTCTGCTTCTAGAATTCACTCTGTAGAAGAAGCTTGAGAGCAAACACTTTCACAGAAATGCAACACTTCAAGAGCTGTAAAATTCTCTGAAGTGCAGCAAGAGCATTACTTAGCAAACATGATGCATCACTGTGACTCTCAGCATACCACTAATACTAAAAAAAAAAAAAAAAAAAAAAGACTCAAATTCATCAGAAGTAATGAAGCAGATAGAATGTTTTAAAACCTATTCCAGAAAGACTCACTGTAGAACCTTTTTTTTATACTTTCCTATAACCCTATATATTATCACTATCTATCCAAATTATGCAGGAAAGCTAAGAAATAGGGACAAAACAAGGACTAAGGTAAAAATAGGATTTCAGAAGAGCTAAGCTCTGGGTCAGGACAAAATCCAAACTTTTTCAAGTGATGGAAGCAGTAATTATAAGTATGAAAGAGTTTAAGAGTGCATGGTGTTTCTTGCTTAAGGAGAAAAGTTTAAAAGAATAAAAATTAAGTTTAAATGGCTGTGTATTTTAATCTTTAAACCATCCAAAGAGAAAAAAACCTCAAGAAAGTTTGTAATTCTCATTTCTTTATATGTTTAAACTCCAACCAACAAACTCAATACAAGAAAAAAATGTGTAGGCACAGTCTTGTTTAGCTAACAAGTAACTTGTGTATGCAGGCACATAATAAAACTAACACTAAAAACGCAGTAGATATTTAATCATCTCAGCAGAAAGAGATAAGTTATAGACGGCATCTGCAGCATCTGCATGGCCTCTTCTACACAAAGGCTACAGGAAACTTAGTCTCACATGGCCTCTACTGAGTCTCAAAACACTCAGTTTTGAAGAGGAAACACAACGGTGTGACAGTGCAAGCAAGTTCATCCTGCCAGTACCTCTCTGGCCCAACTCTGCACAGCACTTAAGCAAGTACTTTCAGCAGATGAGTCACTCATGTCTAAAAATAGGATTTAAAATACTTAGGGACTTTGCTGAAACACAGCTTGAATAGATAATGTTGCAGGCCGACCAGCTGAGCCAGTGTTTTTCCACAAGACTGCTAAGCAAATGCTAACCTAGAGTGACATTGCTGAAGTCACAACCGAAAGCTTCAGTATTCCATTTCACAGAACACATCTCTATGAATAACATTTTTCAAAACAATAGATCAAGCAGTCTCTGGATGAAAAAAAATAAACATTTGGAATTATTGACTTACTATATCCAGGTCAAATACTGGGATTTCTAACTATATAAGCTGATATTTGCTCTCTTAGATAGACAGATAAATAGATCAGATCTACTGTGCCATAGAACCAAGGTTATAAAAATATCCCACCACTGATATAGTGTATGAAAGCATTTGGCACACACTGATGCATAAGGGAAAAACTTTTTAACAAAGCTCTGTGAGCTGCTGTATAAATCCTTCTAAAAAGCTATGTATTTTCTACTAACACTTTACATGTGGCAGCCCAAGAAAAATAACTGTAACGGTGAAGAGCCATAATAACACTGAGAGATTAATTTTATTGCATTTTAGCTGGTTTTCAGACATAGACATTTCCTTTATTCAAGTATCACACCCCTTTTAAAAGTTTCTAATTTGCGCCAACAGGAAAAAGAGCTACGCTAGAATACTTAGGGGTGGAGCAAAACTCAAGTTTATAATTTGTGAAAATAACCTTAACAGAAACAAATAGGTGATTTCAATTTTTAAGAAAGGAATAACAATTTTTGCAGAAGCAATCACTGAAGTATTCCTATCCCAAAGATTGCTTTCTCTGAGGAAAAATAAAGTTAAAAAAGTAAAACTGAATTACTAAGTTGAAAGACATAATAACATTAATTTACAGTACTTTAAAGCCCCTGAACATTGCAATCTCAGTATTCACAGCTCTCCAAATCACTGAGTGCCTTACCATTAATTCTTTATAATTGAAGCTGGTAATTTCTAAGCATTCTATTTTTAATTATCTGATGTTAGGAACTTCAGAGATATAATTGAAGTTACCACTTTTCACCTAAATTTTTATCCCATGCTTATATTCTCTAAGTGATGAAATTTGAGCTGTTTTCAGATTGATCTCTTCAGAAGCACATGAGATCAAAACTAGAAGTACCAACTACCTATGCTGTTAAGGTTCAGCTCTCATTCTGCACTAGCAAGAATGATACAATCAGGCATTCCTGATAAGCTCTCCCATAAATATGGAAAATAAATATGTAAGAGCAGCCAGGTATTTTTTTAGTCTTACTTTGCATGGATCATTGTGATTCAGCCAGATAATTTTCAGAAATTATTTCTTAACTCCAGTTACCAAAAATATGACAGCATATTATCTTCACTAATTTCACTGAAATATAGGATGTTTGGCACAGGTATCTATAAAAAGGCTGATTTAATAGAAACATATCACACATATACTGATAAAGCTGAAATGATGGCCTTGTGGACCTAGAAAAACCCCAAAACAGCACTGAAGCAATTACATGCCAATTTTATTCTTGGATGTGATCACAACAACTTTGTGATCAACAACTTTGTCTTGTGGCAGTATTTAAAATTATTACTTACTACTACATTCACTGATCAGTCTCACTTTGTTTTTGCACACCAGCCTCTCTTCGTAGTAGGTGGAAGCAGAAAAAGGTATTTGTCTTTGTGATGTGTAATTAACGCTGCAGAAGCTGGCAGAAACCTCTGTGAAGTTTCAAAAAGCACTTCTGACAGCGTATTATTCAAGACAACACTCGCATTGCAGTATGTAGTTTACTTCTCTGAACATCTTCTTTAATACTTATTTTTACAATTGTCGTGTCATACAGAATACATTAAAGCAAACATTCAGAAAAAAATGTACAAGCATATGTGTGGCTGATATGCATATGCCAGTTTGCATGAAAACTGACAGAACTGAGCACAAATGACAGCTCTGAGCTGGTATCCACAAACCCCTTTTACAAACCATTTCATTCCACTTGAACTTGATATAATGATTTACAAACTGGCAT
Organism: Pyrgilauda ruficollis; assembly: GCF_017590135.1. Taxonomy (NCBI): domain Eukaryota; kingdom Metazoa; phylum Chordata; class Aves; order Passeriformes; family Passeridae; genus Pyrgilauda; species Pyrgilauda ruficollis. The sequence goes on along the minus strand of NW_024524377.1, from coordinate 20,699,800 downwards.
TTTATATAAGGCCAACAGCTCATATGTTTTTCCTCAACATTTGGACCTATTATGATTTAGATAAATCAACACTCCAAAAATTTAGAAGGAAAGCTCCCATTCCCATCTGTTCTTTCTAGCCTGCTTCAAATCATTTATATACACAAAAGGAAGACTAGTTAAACCAAATTAAAGATCTGATTATAAAAACAGATTTTGGTATGTGCTTGAGTATAAAAAACCCTGTACATTTATTTAGCAATTGTGTAAATCAAGAACAGTAAATGGCTTGCTTCAAGTGCTCTACAGCTAAGACTTCATAGACCAAGTTCATCCCTAAACAAACACCCAAAAAATCCCCAAAAGCTTACAATGCTAACATTAACAACCTTCTTGACCAAGGTGCTAGTAGGCACTATTGTACTATATTACTCATTAATTATTAAGAGAGTCAGACTCTGACCTCACTTACAGTTAATGCAAATTTACACTGATGTAACTGAGAGCAGAATCCATCTTCTGGTATATACCATCCTCAAATGATATAAAGGAGTTGCAAAAACAGATGCTCTCTTTTGTATAAATATGTCATAAATAAAACATATATAGATACAAATATTCATTACTACAGCAGCTTAGAACAGTCTAACATTTCAGCTCTTGTTTTTATCACACTTTGCTAAAAACACATCTTAAGTAAGCAGAGTAAATCTTAACAGCACTGTATTAATTATTTGTGATGCTACACACCCCAGAAACAATTTATGCACATTTTGAAGCTTTCAGTAGATCTTTAGAACTTTAGTAGTGAAAGTAGGTAGAAATTTTTTGATGCAAAAAAGAATAAATAAATAAAAACTATTAAATATCCCATGTTTGGTACAAATACTTCATATTAAGTTATTTTTATACATTTGTTTAGAAAAATACACTAAATATTTCTACTTTCATTGCCTAAAAATAAGGACTGGATTATGTATATCCTTGTGTTTTTAAAGGCGTGATTACCGTCAAGCTGCTGGAGCAGAGCCATTAGTGCCCATTCCCACAGCCCTTACACTGGCAAAAAAAAAGCCATTGTGGGGATAATCACAGCTCCAGGTGGATGACCTGGTACAAATGACCAAGAGGCCCATGGCACAAGTTGAATTTTCTCAAAAAAAATTAAAACTTTTTGCTGAATTTTATAATGCTTGTTTACTAACATATCAGTCAGACCTCCACACTTTTTTAAAAAGAGCTGCATTTACAAATGTGGATGCTTATCTGTTAAAGCCATCATTTGTTCCAAAAAAATGCACATTCAAACTGTGAAATATTAGGAAAATACTCTTGCAAATAAACTATATAAAGATAAAATACACTTCAAAGATAGTATTTACTTTATTCTATAAAGTGCAGATAAATCCTTCTAAAAAGGGAAATAACTACTTCCTATAACAACAGTATAATTACAGCAGCTTTTGCATAGCATTATTTATAGAAAATTTAATACTTTCAGTTGCTTCAGGAGGAAAAGGATGAAAGAGTCTCTTCCAGTTCAGATCTTTCCTTTGACACTGATTTACTTTCTTCAGGAATGGTTGATGATACCAGATCTCCATTGACAGCACCTCTAGAACAAAGGGCAGATCCTATAAAGAGATCAATTAAGTATTTAATTTTCAATCCCCGAAAGTATCATCCAATCTGTCAATTATTGTATTTGTAAAGTATTGCCTATATATAAGCAATCAGAAGAACTAGTCAAGTTAAAGTCTGCTTGAGAGGAATTATCATGGAGTGAAAATGCCAGCAAGATTCAGAAGGAAAAACCACTGAAGAATTGACTAATTCAGCCCATCTAATCAGGAGGGACTAAATTCTGATCATGATCTTTATTATTGGCAAGGATGTGTGCCTTCGGAGCTGTGCTGTTCTCTACAAAAGGTAAGGAAGCCACTGAAATGAACGACCTTTCCACAATGCAGCAAGTGAACCATCCCTGCAACTCACAGAAGTCAAAAAAAGGTAATTTCTTCTGTGACAATAAGCAGGTGGCAAACAGCAATATTCCACATCACTTACCACATAATCATTCATGTGAACACACATCCCCTTTCTGGATAGGTCTTAATTTTATCTTGCCAGTAATCCCCCTGATTTCAATATAACTACTCCAGCTGCAAGATCATTTGTAATATGGATGGAAGCCAGCACACGTCAACCAGGTAACAAACTATACAAGTGCTCTGATTTGTAACACAGAAAGCTTACCAATAAAACATTTTTCCTCATGCCAATATCAGTGCTGCTCTAAAAAGGGAAATAAATTGTACTGAAAGATACAAAAACTCCCTCCCTTTCAAACTTACTCTGAGAATCTTCAGAAAGTGTATCACTGTAAGATTCTGTATCCGAGTATGTTCTTCTGCGCCGCTGAGAAAATCGGTGAAGAGATGAACCTGGTTCTTTTACAGAGTGATTAGTCCTACAAAGGAAATGAGATCTATTAGTAAGCACAATCTGCAACAATCCACACAAATTTTATACACTTTAAATTTGAAATGATTTTGGTTATTTCCAACCCAACCCACTTTATATACTTTAAATTGGAAATAACTTTGGTGCTTAGATTAAATTATGAGTATCAGCACTTTTTACTATAGTAGTCTACTATAGCAGACTAAAAATAGCAGTCACCAATCTTAATTTCACAACTGCAAAGCCTGAAAGTGGAAATAAAAATGAAGGAAACAATCTGAGAAACCAAAATACTGACTGGAAAAGAATGTTAGCATTTCAAGCTCTAATTTCATGAACTTGTCAAAACAAGCCATTTGCATAAAGCTTCTAGCAAGACAAAATTTTGATACTGTATTAAAAATAGCAGCTGCCAGCAATAGCTGACAATCTGCACCTTTTGTTTTTAAAATTAGATCAATTTATGATTTTTAATTTTTTCTCCAAGCAAACAATTCTTCTCACATTTTGGTTTTAATGCTAGCAAGTTCAGGGAGGTCTCTTGAGACACAAGAAAAAAACTTCAGGAAACAGAAAATTACCTTTCTGAATAGCAAGGACCAGGGTGGCTAATGGAACGCTTCATCTAGGGGAAAAAAAATTCCAAAGAACAAACAACACCAAAAATGTCACAAGCTACTCAGAAGAATGATATGGATATCTACTTTACTCCTTACTTTATTTACAGTCTTTACAAAGAGAGGTGGCAGTATTTTTTTTTTTATAAAAAGCAACCACTCTCAGTTAAAATTCTGACTAAACTATTTCGAAACAGATGGACCAATATTAAAAGTTTTAGAACATTCACACAGGAAATAGTTTACTATAAAAAGATGCTACCTCCTATCTGTGGAATTCATTCCCTCTTGCACTGAAGCTCCTCAAGGAGCCATTGTTAATTGCTATGATATACAGAAGTACCAAGACATTTTTCCTTTACCAAATGAAAGTTCAAATTCCTCATTATACAATAAAGCCAAATTATGCCTCTTGATTCCTTGTGGTTTCTCTGCTATACTGTCAAGACAGAAAGTTACTATTTTAAATCATAATGATCAGCTTTGTAAGTAAACTGATTGAAGATAGAGATAAAAGATCCATATGGAAAGAAAGGGATTCCCACAACAGAATTGCACAAAAAGCTCATCTTGGAATACATACACAGAACTGAGAAAGCATATGATTCCCCATACCTTGTCCTTCTAAGGGAATTAATTAATAGTGAATAGTTATGCAAGTAATATCTTTATCATTATATATCTTTTTGTTAAATAAGGGAATGAAATATTAATACAAACATCTTGAATTACATACACTGAAACATATGCTATCTTGCTGAAGCGCTTCAAGTCACAAAGCACTTAAACAGGAGGTGAAGTTATGTAATTTTTACGATCAGTGTATAGTTAGCACTCTAAAAAAACCAAACAGTTGAACTGAGGAAAAGTTAAACCTCATTCATTTATGAGATACCTCATTATAGGGCCTTGACACGTATGATAAACTACTCTGATGATGTAAAGGCTAGCAAACTGCGAAGCAAAAGACTGAGAATGAAAACTGATTTATATTTGGGACCAGTACTGATTTATAACTCAGTCAAGATTTCAACTGTGGACAACATAGCACGTAACAATAGCATAGCGTTCTGCCACTCCTCCCCCCAGTCTAACCACCAGTATGACACTTAGAAAAGACAGTATTTCAAAATGTCTAAACCATTTGAATAGGTGATGGTGACACAGGAGAAACCAAGGGATCAGGGTGAGGCAGCTGGAACATTTCTGGCTTAAACTTGGCATTAGCAATCCTCACACAATCTTCAAGTGTTGTGATAAACGTATTACATGTGGCACTAAGCAGGGAAGAGGCTTCATTCATGTTCTGAAAGTAAATTAAAGTACAAGCATAAGCAAGAAAAAAAATGCTAATACAACTTTGCATATTAAAATATGCAAATACAACTTTCCTCCACCACCTCTCCCAGACACACTAATTTCCATCATTACACTAAGAATTTGTATTTCCCACTTTTTTAATCAAATGTACACCTTACCATAAGGCAAATTTAAGAAAACACGTGACAACATTGGAAATTCTTTCTGACATCTGAATTTCTTTAGGGTACCAGCCAACAATGCCTTACTGCAAAGCTTGTCTCAGAGTGACTAACTGGTATCAGAAGATCATTCAGTGAAACAAATGAATTGCAGAAGAAGGTGTGAACACTTTTAGTGTTTAGTTTTATCACTCTAGAGCAAGGAGCTGCAGGTCCATTTCACCTCCCTAAACTGAAAACTTGCTCTGTTGTCACTATCAAGCCCTGGCACTAAAGGACCAACAACATAGTTCACATGCTGCTCAAGAGTGCAAAGAATGAAGTCATTCACAATTTCCAGTCCTTTCATTCAAAAGCAGGAACACATTCTAGTATTGTACTTGTGCACATAGAGAGATACATATCTAATCTACGCTGCATGTTTCCAGTGCCTGGAACACTAGCTTTCACTGATAAGAAAATGGAATACCACCCCACATAAGAAAGTAAGAATGGACAAACTGAGATTGTTTTAACTACTTGAACAGAGATGCAAAACAAGACAAAATATTGTATTGCTCATATGATAGCTCTACTGGCCTTTCAACCAAATGGCTCAGGAACACAATGGGTTCCTAACACCTGGCACAACTGCAGTTAAACCATCTAGGTACTTTACACACAGAAAATCACTATTAGTACATCTACACACAAGCATTCAAAAATTGACATTAGGTTAAGTCTCCCAACACTAGGGAGATGAATAAAGTTTAAGACAACAACAGTAACTTGAGGTCTATTATATAATGGAATGAAAAGAAATTCTAGAATTGTGCACCTCAATGCTGGGAGGAGAGCGAGAATCATCATGGTGAACAAATTCTTGTATGGTATGAACTTGCTGCATTAAAAGATCACAGTAGAGACGAAGTTCAGACATTTTGGTTTTAAGAGATTCATTGGTCTCACTTATTTCTATAAAAAAAAATGGAAATATCAATTTATTGCATACAATGTAATTTTTGTGTATTGCATACACATTGTAATTTTTAAGCACTTTTCATTTAAAGATCAATTTAAAAATCCACTTAAACTTCCACTTGATTTTGAGGAAAACTGGACTCTGAAATGAATCAAGAATTATACTTGAAGCAAAGAATACTTTTGGATAACTGGTGCTAATTGAATTACTATTATGAAAAAGGCACATAATCAGGAAAAATAACGTTGAAATCTTTCTTGGCTGCCATATAATGTTGAAAAAAATACTGGATAAAACTTATGCCACCCACCAGAGTGGATGGAAACAGTTACATTAAGCTGTTCAAGAGAAATTATGGAAAAAATAATAGTTACTATAAAGAGTTACTGTAACATCAGAAATGAAATGTCTTCACAACAACTACAAACAATATGTTTATTCTAGTGACAACAACACCTTGTAGTATTTCAGCTTCTTAAGATACAAGAGGTCAATGCAGGTGACCCCTAACTCTAATACTGAGGGGGAATTTACCATAGAGATGACTACAAATAATTACAATTTATATTAAAAGACAATAATACTGACTTTGTACCACAATATTTGCACTATGATTATTTGAAGAAGTGTTACCTAGTAACTAGTTACTCTAGGTAACACACGTACCTTTTTCTTTTTTTGTTCTGGTATCTGCTAGACAGGCTTTTGCACTCCCCAGTGCTACCAGCCATCTTTGCCTTTCAGCTGCATTAACTGCTTTCATATAGAAATGCTGCTCCCCTGGGATGATTAGCTCCATTCTTGTGTTGTCTGTTGCATGAACTTGTGATAGAAGAGAAAAAAAAAGGAAATAATAACCTCAACTGAGTAACAATCATTTATTAAATACTGCTCAAAGTGTTTTAAAATGCTTATGATAATCCCACAGTAATACAGTAAATCACAAAGCACCACTGTTAAGTAAGGAAAAGCCCAAAGCTGCTCAGCCTTTCTCCCCCTTTCCTTCGCCAAAAGAACAAAATAACAAGCAAAATCAACTGGAATGGCAAAAATAAAAAAAAATTTAAAAGTTGTTCTCCCCTCTTTACATCACTGATTTCATCTACACTAAAAAAACACTAACAAAAAGGAGCTACCACATGAAAAATACTTGGTGGCCCATGTAAAAGAAGTTCCACTCTAATATCAAAGTACCCACATCACAAGCTGAGTCACCTGTGAGGATCTGGAAAAAAGTCATAGTCAACTGCAATGGGAAGCTAGAAAACACCGTGCTATTAGCCTAGAGGCTGACCTACAGTTAGGAATACACTAAAAATTAAACTCTTACTTTGGAACAAACCATTCACTTACTGTCTCAAATACACCCATCACCTGTGCATGTGCGCAGCTGCTAACAGTGACAAAAGGAAAAATTACTCAGGAAACCAAAAGACCAAACACTTCAGTTTATAAGAATCTCCACTTTTGGATCACTGCTGCTGCTCTTCTGGAAAACTGGCTTTCATGATTCAGTCTCTATCTCTGGTCATAAGAGGAAAAAGCAGTAGAACTAAGCAGCTAGCTGACATAACTTCAGGCATGAACCATGTGCACACAACTATTAAAAACAAAAAGTAATAAATGGTGTGTTCTTAATCTCAACACAGAACTCTATTCACTATTATCATTCATTAATAATTCATTATTATCTGTGATAATAAATATTATTAATATCTGTGATAATTCATTATTATCTGTGAACTATGAAGCTAACACACCGGACTATAGGTAAACAAAAATAGAGGACGAAAAACATGTGATGCAAAAATGTATGGTTGGTGATCTTTTCAATTTCCATGGCAGCTAAAATCTTCTCAAGCAAAAATCTATTCATTCTTACCTTTTATTTCACACACAGCCATCTTTATACTTCCTTTGCTGCCTTTGCAAACATCATCCTGGGAATCATAGTATGACAATATCCCATTGTCTAAAACAAACCACCGAGGCTGCCAACCTAGAGAGACCAAAAATGTGAAATAGAAAAGTTTAGTCTAATTCCTAAATTGAAAATAAATCTCTTTCACTGTTAAAACTTTAATAAAAGAGGCAAACATTAAATTATTCTTGTAACACACGAGGAAGTAATCAATCTGTGCAGTCTGAAGACCAAAGCCACTCTATAACCAAACTAGTGTTATATGGATATTCCACTCCCATTCTTTTTGGGTGCAAGATTTTTCTTCTGTTTTCACTGTATTCCATTCTAGAGAAAAATTAAATTTTAATTTATCCACCACAGAATCCTGTTTTGAAGGCTGTTAAATTACACACCTTTGAAAACCCACTCTCATTCAAATATATTTTTCAGGCAGATTTTTCTAAGATTGTAGGAACTTATTTGTAAGACACAAATAAATGAATGATACCATCAACTGCTATGCTATGTTGTCCTTTAGCTACTGTATTTCAGTGAAAATTTTATATTTCACATTTATGTATTGCCACTTTCTCAATTTCTACAAATAACACAGCACTAAAATATTCCAGTAGAGCATAACAATTACACTGGCCCATTATACCCTGGGACAGCTGTACAATAGGAGTAGATTATCCCTCTGTTTTACGACTTGACACCAAACTTTAACTTCCTGCTTGGTTTAGGATTTGGAATGGCAAAAACTGTGTGGCTAAGCCCTGTGGGTATTTGGCAACATGACAGTGGCCCAGGGTGCTTTCCAGCTGCCATCCCAACAAAGCGAGCTGAGGCCATCCAGTAGCAGTCTATTTTAACACAGGAGGCTGAATCAGGTACCAGACTCAGAAATCAGCTACAGGATTCATACTATTCACAGCATTATAGAATCATTAAAGGTTGGAAAAGATCTCCAAGATCAACTAGTCCAACCTTTAACCAACCACCACCTTGTCAACAGGACCAGAGCACTAAGGATCACATCCAGTTGTTTCTTGGACACCTCCAGGAACAGTGATAACCACCTCCCTGGGCAGTCTGCTCCAATGTGACCCTTTCCATAAAGAATGTTCTCCTGATGCCCAACCTGAACCTCCCATGGTGCAGCTTGAAGCAGTTTCCTCTCATTCTGTCACTTGTTATCTTTAAGTGGCTGAGCCTGTCCTGGCTCTAACCTCCTATCTGGGAGTTGTAGAGAGATAAGGTCACCCCTGAGCCTCCTTTTCTCCAGGCTGAGCCCCCTCAGCTGGCACAGCTGGCCTGGTATGATTCGCTCTCTAGACCCTTGGCCAGCTCCACTGCCCTTCTGTGGATGCTCCAGCACCAGCTTCATTACAAGTTGTAACACTAATTCAAGAAGAGTAAGACCAGGCTGCATTAAATCACATTACCATTCCATGATAAAGAAAGAATAACATGTAACTGCACATTGTTTCTTTTTTGTTGTTTACTAGCTGCAAGAGTAAGCATACATGTCTTTTTAAATGCAGAGTGATAACTAAAAAGCACATCCACACTCAAACTTAAAAGCAGAATGTTAAGAACTACAAACTCTAAAGGATAAGAACTCACACAGGAAATATTTCAAATGGTGTATGTATTTCCACACTAATACTCAAATAATATGCAATTTATAAGACTGTCCTGTAAAATGCAACTGAAAAATGTATGGTTCTTTTCTTCTGTTACATTCTGTTGCAAGACCTGGACTCTGTACTGGCCTTATCTCCTGTCAATGCCTGTCAAAACAGTCTTATTCTGCTAAAAAGGGAGCTTATATGAATGAATATTCCATCCTCACATTGTTCTAGTATTGGAAAAAAACAGAAGCAAAGGACTTTAAAGGCCAAGTGCCTCACAGAAGCAAGCCAAAGAACAAAAACACCTCCTGTAATTTGAAACTGGGCAGTATCCTACATATATCTCATATATATTGAGAAAATATTTAACAAATTTGTACTTCACAAATTCTTATTTGAGGAGGAAAAAAAAAAAAGCAGCTGTATTTCTGGTTTGCTTTTAATGAAGGAAGAAACTAAATGTTTTCCACAACACTTCAGCAACAGTAACAAGCTCCTTTGCTGTTTGGTAATGACAAGTGCTACAGCCTATTTTCAGGCACAAAACCATATATTATACAGATAATAGAGTAACAAGGCAAATGATAATAAAATTTAAACATTTCACTAATTAGATTACTTTTTATAAAAATGCTGCCCTCCTCATTCTGAAGATTGTAGGTAATCCCTGACACACTAATTTTGAAATGCAGGAGCAGATGCTCTCTGTTGGCCAGCACAAGTCTAAGGAAGGGTTCTGAAGTTCACTGGTTTAGAGGACTGCTGGCTTTCAGCAGAAGTTAGCTGCATGCTGACAGTCCATTGTATATATAGCATTCACAGCAACTGTTGAGTGTTTGCTTATTAAATAACAGACTTGGAAGAGGAGCAAACACCACAAGTGTACATTGCCTTTATCCATTTATCTTTTCCTACGGCAATGTTGTCAGTCATATAAGTGAAAGTGACAACTTTCATTGTTTTGAAAACAACCTTGTTCTCTCTCGTAACCACAACTTTTCCTTTATGAGTTTTCTCTGTAGCTACTGTGAAGTGACAAAGACATCAAATATCTATTTAATTACAGCACAACTGCTCCCTTTTACCAGAAGGCCCATATCTGTGAGCACATAATTGCTCTGAAAAATGCAAGATTACACTCCGTACACTTTCACAGCACACCCGTACAAACCTCACAACCTGGCCCACATTTTATAATCCCTCAGAACCAAGTTTCACACGACTTCGCACTCACATCCTGCATATGCTGAAGCAGAATTCCCCATAAGTAGTGCTGAAGAACCAGAGGGCAAAGAAGATACTGCCAAAGCACTGTAACAAGAGGCACGATTAAGCATGGTATGTGATCCAACACTGATCTGCTTGGGAGAGACAATTGGTCCTATCACAGTGCCAGAGGAGGAATGTTGTTCCTTGACACCAGTGCCTGCCCGCTGCCTGCTCCAGAGGGAGACAGTGTCTCTGTAACAGCAGAGGGTCAGCCAAACAAAACAAGGCAAATGCTGATATTTGGTGCACTTTTTGTCTGCAGCGCCTCCAAAAACACATTTAATGAAACTGATGTTCATCACGTGTTTTCCAGGCTGGGATACAGGAGCTCCCTGTGCTGATGAGTCTCTGACTAACTCGGCAAGGCGCAATCCAGATCGCGAGAGGGGCTCGGCAGAGGGCCAGGGCCGGGCACAGCTCCGTGAGGCTGCCGGGGCAGCGGGTTCGCTCGGCTCCGGCCCAGCCCGGCCCGGCCCGGCCCGCACCGAGCGAGTGGGGAGCGCTGGCGCTGCCCCGCCAAGCGCGTCCCCCGGCCCGCTCCGGAGCCGGCTCCAGGCCGCCTCCGCCGAGACGCTCGGCCGCTCGCCGGGGCTTGGCTCCGAGCACGAATGTCTCAGCCGACGCGTTACCGACAGCTCCGACCGCCCGCAGGGACGCCGGTAAGCCCCGAGGCGGCGGCAGCAGCAGCAGCAGCGGCGGCGCATCACGGCCGGGCCGAGCCGACCCCCAACCGCCGCCCCCCGGGCCCGGCCCCCGCGCCTACCCGCTAGATAGTTGGTCCACTTGTACAGGACCCCCTCCATCGCTCAGAGCCCGGCGCCGGGCCGCATCCTCCTGCTCCGCCGCGGGGAACGGGCGGCCGCGGCCGCCGCGGGGATGGCGCTCCCCTCCCGGCCCCACCGCTGCCTCCCCCGCGCGGAGGCGGAGCCGCTCAGCTCAGGCGCGGCGGCCGCGGCGGCTCCGGCGGCGCCGCCCGCCCCGCGGGGCGCTCTGCATCCCCCATGCGCGCCCGGCCGCGCTCCCGGCCCCGCCACCCCGCGGCCGCTTCCGACGTCCCTTCCACTTCCTGAGCGGAGAGGGCGGCCCGAAGAACCGCCCGCCCCGCGGCCGCTGCCTGGGCCGGGCTCGTCCCCGCGTCCGGCGCGACTGAGGCGGAGCGGCGGCGCTGGCTCGGCCCCCGCCCCTCGGCGCGGCGGGGACAGTGCCACGCCGGCGGCCTCCTCGGAGCGACATGGGCCGAGGGCTGAGCCTGCTCCTGCTGCCGCTGGCGCTGCTGGCGGCCCCGGCGAGGGCCGAGGGCGGCACGGCGGCAGCAGAGGAGGTTCAGATAGAGGTGCTGCACCTCCCCGAGACCTGCAGCCCGAAGAGCAAGAAGGGCGACCTGCTGAACGCGCACTATGACGGATTCCTGGCCAGCGACGGATCCAAGTTTTACTGCAGGTGAGCCCCCGTGGCACCGGGTCGGAGGACGGGCGGTGGGCGCTCCACGTGGCACAGCCGCTCCGCGCACCCGAAGCCGGATAAGCGGGACTCGGGGCGCTCCCGGAGAGCCCACAGCTCGGGGCCCGTGCTGACTACATCAGCAATAGGGATTTCTCCCCGTCTCAACCTTTACTTGTCCTGGGCCGAGTGTTGAACGATGCAGAGTTTCCCTAGGGTCAAACTAGGGAGTCCCTAGGAGTCCCAGGGTCTCAAGGGAGAAACTTCGAGAGCCTGTAGCCCACACCTCACATGGAGCGCCCTTTGTCAGAGTGGAAAAAAACCCCATTATGTTGATACTTGTCGTGTTCTGTGCTGTAGCCTGTGCAGAAAAGGTCAGGTTGGGAGGAGGAGCTCCTGGTAGGAATGCACGCTGACAATTTTAGGCAGAAACTTTTATATAGCGTCCACTTCCACATAGTTGGCACTGTGCAGTGCAACCACATTATTATACTAGTGGTTTGCAGCCTTTTTGCCTCGTGCCTGTTTTCCTTCTTGATTTGTTGTGCCGTCCATTTTACCGCAAAGTTATCATTTTGTCGTACTTTTTCACTTTGCCCCATCCATCTATCCTCAGACAATAGCTTAACTCATTACAAAATCATCCGTTCCCCCACTTATAAATGTAGCAGAAAAAGTGTTTATACTTTGTATTCTTGCACTCTAAACATTCTTGTGTGCTAATAATCTATGTTCTTACTAACTGCAACTAAAAGTTATATTTATGTTAAAAAACATTATATTAATGTTACTCATACAGAATATTTTTTTTTAATAGTCGGACGCAAAATGAAGGTCATCCAAAATGGTTTGTTCTGGGTGTTGGACAAGTCATAAAGGGCTTAGATATTGCTATGATGAATATGTGTCCCGGAGAAAAACGGAAAGTGACAATTCCTCCATCATTAGCATACGGACAGCAAGGATATGGTAAAAAAGAAGTTCTAACGCCAAGCTTTGTCTTTCCTGTGTTTTTTACCCTTTGAAACATACAGTATTGTAAATATCTGTGAGAACTGGTGCTCCCATTTGGGGGCAGTGCAGCTGTGCAGCCCCAGTCCTGCTCATTGCTACACAGTTTAAGTAGTCCTGACCACAGACCCACACCCAGGTCTTGCAGTTCCCATTAGAACTCAGGACACGCCACCCAAAGGGTTTTCCCAAGTACTGCCATAGTGTGAAAAACCGGCAGCAAAAGGAAGATCTCCATGAGCCATATCAGCATTGTTGTGTTAATATATTAAATTCCAGTCAAATTTGGGATTTATTATTTGACTGCTACCTGTTTAGCCTTTTAACGAAAATCTGCATCTTCTGAGTAAAATGGACTATAATGCAGTGCAATTAATCTAAGTAGAAATAATTTGCTTAAAATACTGCTTACATTCTGAATAGTTAATGGCTCTCATTATCACATTACACAGTAATTGCAGCAGTGCAGTGCATGAAATCTGATTTGAATATAAGATAATTCAGTGTGCAGATTACTAAAAAAAGTTCCAGTACATGTTTTAGGCAGTGTTTCAGCACTCAAATGTAGATGGATTCAGCTCTGACCTGGGTGTAGTAGTTCTGTGAAAAGGTAACTCCTGCTCTACAATAATATTTTGGTATTGATGTATCAGAATTCAGTGCACCAATTTTGTCTTTAATACAATTTCATACAAAAAGGAAAAACACTGATGTAAATAGAAAATGTTCTTTAATACTAGTGTTAACTGTTTGTTCCAGGTAGCACTTGAAGGAAGTAGTATTTTCCTACAGCACACCTGTCCTCTGTCTCAGCGTATTCCTGCATGCTGGGGAAGATACCTGCCTAATCTTGAATTAGAAAAGATGCATGTGGCTTTCTAAACCTTTACATGTCTTTCCTTTGTTGGTATGTATATTTGTAAACTGCTGGCACTGAATTCTAGTATTGTATCTTTCTTTTGTAAGGTGTATTTAAATCATGATTTGTATTCAGATGTATTTAAAACTTCTACTTTTCTAAAGCATGGAAAGTTAAAACCTTTTGAACTCTGAAACCTGTTATTTTTACTATGGCTACTTTAGATGAGTAGTGTAATAGTTTTGTCTTCTGTTTACAAACAGTGTAGATTCCTTAGCTTGTCTTCAGTTTATGAAGGATGGACATGAGCTCAAAATTCTGAGGTTACAGTGTCATGCTCACTGGCTTTGGCAGCTTGCATGTTTACATTTTAATTTTACACTGCATGATTTCTTTATGCTCTTTTGGCACTATTTTTAGACCTCATTGGTTTGTTGCTGTCTCTTTTCAGTTCCTTTTTTTTTGCCAGATGCATGGTACATGGACCTGTGTTTGTAGGCAGAGCTGGTTTTACATCAGGTGACAGAAAATGCTTTGATCCAGGAACAAAGAATTCTAACAGTTATTTTCTTAATTCAGAGGCCAGACAAAGTATTCCAGTAGTTTGAAGATTCTGGGGGGATTTTTAGCAAGTCAGATGACTTACACTCTGTTGCTGCTTTTTGAGATGTACATTTTAAACATTATTTTACAGTGTACATAAAATACCTTTTACCACAGGTATAATTCATACAAAGTAGGTCAAACATGTCTGTTTCTTCAGACAGACAATGCATAGGAGCATTGATCCACTACTGTTATATTTTAAATCAGATTGCAGCTGTTTAATAAAGGCATGTATCTTAGAACCAATCTCTAAATAAGCCCTATGACAGGGTGTGAAAGAGTGAGAACTTTAGAATTACTTGTTTTTCATGATAACCATTCACCTGATTTCTGAAAGTACCTGAGTTGGTATGCAATACAGTTTTGTTTCAGGCAAGTACATGATTAGCAAGTTTCTTCCAAAATCATTTATCTTAACACAATCTTCCTGTCTAGATGTACAACATTTGAATTCAGAGTTTAATCTGAAGATTAGCACAGCCTTTTTGTATTAAAAAATGCTTTACCTGTGAATTTATCTTACATGTGATCTCTGCCCCTAGTGTCTGATTCCTTAAATGCTTTTTTTTCTTTTATTCATAGCACAGGGCAAGATTCCACCCAATGCAACACTGATCTTTGAGATTGAACTTTATGCAGTAAATAAAGGACCTCGTAGTGTTGAAGCATTTAATCAAATAGACAAAGACGGTGACAAGAAACTCTCTGAACTTGAGGTAACATGATGCAAATAATTTGAAACAAATAATTTGTAAAACTGTAAGTGTGGCTGCATCAGTTTTATCTTTACATGAGCTGCCTCTGCTGCAGCTGATCATGTAAGGTTTCTGTGTGTTGACACAAACTACACTGTACTTGGTTTGCTGAAATTTGCTTTAATACATTCATCAGTCTCACACTTCCTGTAGACGTGTCTGCACTGGAATCACAATGCATTACTTGTATACCCCCAGTGTCCTTGAAGATATAGATTGAGTACTGAGATAAAAGTCACAATGATTTGACTTTTTTCTTTTCTTCTAGATAAGCCAGTATTTGAAAGAAGAATTTGCAAGAGATGGCAAAAAACGTCACCCTTCCGCCCATGATGAAATCTTAGCTGATATATTTAAGAAGAATGATCATGATGGAGATGGCTTCATATCAGCAAAGGAGTACAATGTCTACCAGCATGATGAACTCTAACTACTTTAAAAAATCTTTGGCTGTTTTCTGCACACTGAATTCTAAATAATACTTTGTCACAGAATTTTTGTATTTTTTTTATAGTGGAATCTTTTTATATCTCTTAAGATGACTGTAAAAATCTTATTTTTAACATTCAGCTAATAAAATGTGTCAGATGTTTCTAAAGAAAGAAATAAAATTGAAGTACACCATGATCTAATATTTGTGGTTCTTACAATCTACAGTATTGCTCACTAGTCTCTCATTTGGTGAAATACCAATGAAAATAATTATTTCTGTTCTATTGAGCAGGCAAAAGTTACAGTAACCTTTGACATTGCTGTAATGTAACTGCTGGACACTTCTGAATCCCCTGTAAAATAAAAAGAGAATCCCAGGAATATAACTCTTAGACCCCTGCAGGCTCGTAGCCTATCTTCTTGAGGAAAGGCCATTTGTAGCAATTACCTATAAAGGGCCTTAAAATGGGTCAACTCTGTCTATGGAATGTTAAGATAAAAATAAAAAATGTTTGCAAAACAACTTAAAATAATCTCTTTGATGTAATATTAACAAGAAGAATTTGGTGTTGAAGAAAAAGCAGTATTTTAAGTGAGTATTTAAACTTTGACTTAGTAAAATCATGAAGTTAGCCAGTTTATTCAGCAGCATCCAGCATCAAAAATCTACAATATCTTAATTTAATTGAATGAGGTTGAAGATGATGGGAGATGCTGTATATAAACCTAAGTAATTAATTATTTGGCCATCATTCTAGTTTTCCTCACTGGAAAAATGCAAAGAAGTAGCAATAGTTAATAGTACTTGTTTCTGTTAACTATTCTGCTTGTGCAGAACACATCATAACACTTGTGTAACATAATTCACTCTTCTCACATGAAGAGCAATGGCTGTATTCATTTCAACATGTAATAAGCAGATGTAGACAGTGAGAGTCGCAGCACAAATGAAAAAAGCTTCCATACCTAGGTTATCCTTGAAATAATTTTAAAAGGTATAAAAAGGTTTTTTGCTCTGCCAGTGTAAAACAGTGTGGTGAGAGGTTTTACAGCACCCTGCCCCACAGCCCAATCCCAGCCCTGGACACAGCTCTGTGGTGTTCCAGTCCTCAACAGACTCAATTTCCTGAGGCTGCAATGCACCTGTTAAAGACCTTCCTCCCTGAAGTCTTGTTGGAGTGAGCAGTTCCATTATTTTCATAAGCTTCCAAAACATTTGCTGCTAAGCAGTTTTGGGTTTTTTTTGAGCACATAAAAGAAAGTCAAGAGCAGCTGTGACACAGAATCCAACTGCAGCAGGTAGACTGGCTGGTACTTCTTCATAATTAAACAAACTTGATATTCACCAACAGTGTCCTAATATGAAGCTCCCATCCATAGTTCCAGTTGTTCCCTTTTGTAACTGAAACATTAGACTGAGTTAAGTTTTAGCATGTTTTTTAATCTGATACTTCAATTAAACATTCATGAGAACACTAAATTATTAACAAATATTCTCATTTAACCATCATATGCCAGTGTAGAGAAAGGCAACATTTTGGGGTTTAACAACAAGTTTGTGTAAACAACTTTAAGTTCTAGCATATATTTTGACATTATGAAAATACTATTTAAAAGTATGTTTTTCATTATCTTGATAATGAGAAGGTTCTAGGAAAAACAGGAATGTCAGGAAATTCATGTACATTTTAAAGCAGAGGTCATTGACTGTGAAGCACAGAATTTGAAGATAACAGCGTAATAAAACATTTTGCACTTTCACTGTTTTGCATTTCACAATTGGAGACATATTTACTAATGCTGAAAAGTTTGTGGCACAGTTATGCCCATGTATGTGATAACAGGCACCTACCCAGTTCAGTTACTTCATTCTCTTATGCCAGAGGTCAAAACAGGGCACAGCATGCAGTCGTACATACTTCTGTCCATTAAAAGAACACTCCAGGCATCCATAGACTGTCTCCCTTTTTGAACTTCCCATTCCACAAAGGACACAGGGGCCTTTGGGGATGTTGTTATTGAGTAAATTAATTCGGATGTGAGAACCGTCTCTGAGATAGCTTGTAGAGAGATCAGTCATGCTTGCAGCTTTTTCATAATAATCTGCAAAAAGGTCCTCCAAGTAAGGATCAGAGTTAGCAACGATTTCCACTACTCCTTTATCTGAAAAAGAATGCAGAAGGAAAAAAAGCAGTATTTTGTTATTACGTTATGACCTGTTGTATAGAAATAACAACTGATGCACAAAACTGTTCTAAGCATGCCATATAGATTGCTTCCCATCAAAAACCCTGTGAAGAAAATTTTTCTTCACTTAAGACACTGACAAAAGCCAGAATTTTTTTGTATATGACCTATGTAATTATTTTTTTAGAAATATATCTAAAGGATAGGCATGCAGCAGCCTTCTGAGAAACTGGTGCAAAGTCAAGCCACAGCTGTGTACTTCCTTGTTTCTCTTTTTGCATTTCTAGTTTTATGTTCTAAACATTTAAATACACTTTTATTTCCTATTATTTACAAAAAAAAATAAATCTCACTGATACTTAATATGTTTAGAAAACTCACAGGACTCCTTGTTAACCTCCTAGCAGATTTCTGAGCATCCAGGTGTGCCAGGTAGGAACTAGCTACCTTTTCCTGTCTCTTCAGGGACTGACTAGACTGAGTGAAGAATGTTTAGGCAGCTACAGCTCCTGAGATCATACCCACTGAAGATTTATTCCCCTTGTGTGGACTGGAGCAGCACTAAAGGCTTGGCCCATAAGTCCTTTGATCAAGAATGGGATACAGTGGAGGAAGAACATCCATACACGGCAGCTTTTGGGACATGTTTACTGCTCAGCATTTGTCTTCACACTCAGATCTGCAGATTTCCAAAGTACTTGCACCAAGGAGTGTTACAAGTTTAAGATCTTGGTCTAAAGCTGCATACAGGGATCCACATTTTCGTTGGATGCTATGTTCATATTAGAATGAAGAAAGAGGACTATGATGGTATCCTGCCACAGGCACATAGTGCTCAATTCAATTATTGCAGTTAATATTGTTTGATATTTAAACTTACAGCTTTTGCCTTCAACTATTACTAAAATTATAACTTGTATAATATGAGCTGTAAATGGCAAATACATGAAATAGGCTCAATGTTAAGTTAGCTGTGTAATTACTCACTACCAGTTTATCAACAGCCATACGTTTTTAGATCTTTAGAGTTTAATGAACAGATTTGTTATTTCTGAGAGACAGGTTCTCAAGTGTAAATTTTAATAACTCTATAATCATTTCAATACACTAGAAACTGAGAGGTTCATTTTGTGTCAGATTTTTTTTCTTTAAACATTCATCTTGGGTAGAAATTAAAGAAACAAAGATACACTTTTAAATAAGACATTCATATATAAATATCAAAAGACATACTTCGATGAAACAGATTATTCTTTAATCTCCTGAATTTGGTCAGTGAAGATGATGCAGATTTCTCTCTTTCAAATCCTCCTTTTGCAATTGGAGTCACACAGAGTTCTATAAAAATTAAAAAGTTTTTAAAAGGACTAAATATAAAAGACATAATTACACAACAATTTAATATGCTTTCTAATCAATAAAGTTAACAGTTATTAAATCTAGCTTTGCTAATGTTTTTAATGGCTAGTATAACTTTTTAATACAAGTCTGCACACAGTAATAGCCCACAGGATCAAGCAACATGGATTTGATGGGAATTTTTAACTGTTGGTGGCTTTCAATTAACATCCTCAGAGCCTGTTTTGGTTCACACACAAGTTTTGGTCATGTTAAGGGGTCAGGACAGCCAGTAGCCTAACAATGGAAGCCCTGGTTCTGAAGGACAAACATTTCTGTAGTCTTACTTGAAAGTAGAAACGAAACAGCAAGGTTGTGAGTTCTGTACTTATCACTTCCAATACTGAATTCTATCCATAACTTGAAAGAAACACTTTAAAGTAAAATCTATGTTATGCAAATTTTTTATTTGTTTCCAATTGCAGCAATTAATTCCTCCTAAATGGCTTTAGATATTTATATGTGCAAATGATGTATCAGACTGAAATTAGAGCCCCAACAGAAAAAAAAAAGTTAATACTTTAGTTTCTGTACACTTTTTTCTTTACTTGTATCTTTGTACTTGCCTATTTTATGCAAAACTGATGAGATAGTCTCAGAAACCTGTTCCTCACCAGCTAGAAATATAACTAAGTGGGGCTTTTTGTTCCATGCAATCACAATTTTAAAATACCAAGTCTAACTTTTAAGAAATGTTCCCACAGCAGACTATTTTCTAGCACCTGCCTTGTTTATCTTTGCAAGCACTGTTTCTCTCAGAATGTCAGAATACTTATGTGCATAAAATTAAAGCATCCCATTGTATGGGATCAGGGCTTATGTATATCAAGAGCAATAAAACAGATTTAAAAACTTAGATCATTATAAATAATAGCAGTAATGACTGTAATTCACATCACTTACCGAAATTACCATCCAAATGGATGTAGAGTTCAAATACACTAAAAGCAATAGTTGTATGTGCAGGAAAAACAATGGCTTTGTCCCGCCCTTTATAATTCTGATCTTCAATTATGTGAAACTATAATTTAGAGAAGGATCAAAAGAAAAAAACATTACAAATTTAAATGAATAAATAAACAAAATACTAATCTTAACTTCATATATTGAGAATTATAACGCCAGAGGGAAACTTTGAAGATCAAATTTCACAACTGAAGAATTTTCTATTAACTACTTTGCATTTTAATAAATTTTGATACAGAGAGAGTAATTTTCATCACTTACTGAAAATTATGTGAACGATTTATTAATACTAGAAAGAGCGAAGTTAGAAGACTTGTAAGTTTCATTATTATTACACATCGAGGGGGAAGGGGGAGGAAGAGCATAAGACGGAGTAAAATGCCGACCATTCAAATAATAACCTGAAATTCTGATGTGTTACAGAAGATGATCATAATAATGAAAGAAAGGTTATATATGATTAGAAAGTCAAACTAAGAAGTAGTAAATTCCACATTTTTGCCGAGGCTTTACCCCAAGCAATGGCTCATTGTCTAGCCATTCTTTCATGCATTTCCCATCCCTCTGTCATAACAGCACTGCTAACAAAAGAACCACTAAACCACTTTACAGTAATAAAATAATATTGATTTACTTTAGATTTTTTCTGAGCTTACATTATGAAAACACAATTAAATCAAATCATAAAATTTATAATAATGAGCTTTTTATGCTTGATCATTTGAGTTACAGAACTTTGTCAAACATATTTACCCTCATTGTCTCTCCACGCATTCCAGTATGGACAGTTAATGAGCACTGCCTTGTAGTTCGAATACTTTCCATGACCACACACAAAATTTCCATCCTACTTTTTCTTGATTGATGGACTAGACAATGATCAAAGTTTATTTTTCTAAAATCAAGAGGGAGGCAGGAAGGAAATTCAGACATAATTAGCAGTTTATACAGCAGCTAAGTAACTTTAAATCAGTAAATAAAACACCATAATGTATGTTTCATAGCAACTGACCAAGAAGATAAAACAGTCAGTAAAACAACTGACCAAGAAGATCTCTGGAAACAATACTGGTTTTCAGTGTTTGGGAACAGAAGTAAAAAATTCAAGGAAAGCCAGTATTCTACAGATATTAGAGAGGATACTGGGACACCCTGGAAAATTCAAAGCTTGTCCATCTGACTCTGGTTTTCGTGCCATTAACTGAAAAAACCCTATGTCACTTATAAACAATACTGAACAATCATGAAACAAGTGATTGTAGAAGAATTTCTACAAACAGTGGCAGTTAGTTCTATAACAGTGAATCTTTTTTCAGGAGACTAGATCATCTTCCCTCACCCCCAGTTATTAATGATAATGTTTGGATGTTACAAATAAACTAGGAAAATAGGGAAGGAGAGGTTACAGATACAAAATGGCATGTGCTTCTTGGTAAATACCAACAAGATAACAATATATATTTGCAAATGCCAAATGTTGCATCATGTATTGTAAATCACTTACTGGGATGCACTGCTGGGATTCACTGGGATGACATTGTTACCAAGGGACAATCTTTGAAATATAAAAAAGGAATTACACCTAGAATTAGTCACATCATATTTCTACACGTTTGACATCTGTGCTAGCACCACAGGAACAAGAATTTCATTTTCTGCATCCACAATTCAACAAGAATATTGGTAGGAGAGACTTCATTTAAAGAAAAGTCACAGAAGGTTATGAAAATTTAAGTAGATAAACCTATTTTGCTTTTTGCAGAAAAGGCTGTGTAATAGCTTCATAAAACCTCAAAACCTACAATGGCAATAACACATATGGCTCTATAGTTCATCAAAGGCAAAGAAATCCTATTTCTGAAACCTGAATTTAGCTAATGTCATTCAAAGTAGATTTCAAATTTTCAATACCATGGTATAACATGATAGGAGTTTGGATGGACTCTTCCTTTATGAATTTTTTTTTTCCTTTTTCCTGAGACATGCACTGTAATTCAAAGAATTCAGAAAAATTTTACAGCCTTTATTATAAAGCTCATGTGTCTAATCCCAGTGATCCAACCTGATACCTTTGAAAATATCAGATGGTGACTGCTACTGATTGACTAAAAATAATCTAAACCTAACAAGTTCAGACTTTCAGCCTAACTGTATGAAATAGAATTATGGAAACAGAAATCAAAACACAGAATACAACCTTGTAGTAAGTTCTTTCAGTAATGTTGGTACTTCAACTTCGTGTTTGGTCACTATGCCAAATGAAGCTTTAAAGGCAATAGAATCTGATCCAGCAACATCAAAACCAACATCATTCATTATCTGATTTCCTTTTCTGCCATTAAGAGAAACATCTGATTTGTCTTCATAGTTGAGCAACTGGTAAGACGAGACACCTGAGTAAAAGAAGATAACCTTTGTGTGATAAAAAGTCTGAACACAGTACTTTCACATAGCAAGAATAAATGGTGCTACCTACCATTTCCACCATGCTTAATCATTTTGATATGAAATTCAGAGGTACATTGAGCACTTGTTTATTGGTTTACTACTTGGTTATTGTTTACTACTGATAATTGATGGAAAGAGTACATAGGAGTCCTGGGTTTGATTAGAGCTATTTTCAAATTTCTGTGTTCATCATTATTCTCCTCAAGTACTTCCACCTGTAGCTATGATGCTGATATGAATAAACTAGACATGTATTGTGTTTTGTCTTTAATGGCAGAGGCTCTGAAACCCAAAATGACACAGTGGAGGCCACACAGAATATCAAAACTAGGAATAAAATGAAAGCCACTGTATAAAAAGTATTTGGGAATTCAGAATTTTGACCCTAATTTTTCTTCATTTTTGCAAATATGTGAATGAGACATGGGTCTGCCAGTAACATTAACTCTGCCCAGGGACTACGTCAGTTTATTTTGAAGGAAAACAACAGATTAATTCTGACTTAATTTTGCATTCAATTATTGTACAACCAAAAGGGAGGTAGCAAAGCACCTCCACAAAAATGTCTTTGTCATATCAAATACATTTCCATTATACTAACAGAAAAAATACTAGAACACATTGGTTACCAAATTAAAATGAACACAGGGATTAGATTTCCAAATACATCTAAGAATCTGTGGTTTACTCCTTTTTTTGTTTTTCATCCTTTGAAGATATGAGGATAAGCTGACTTTATGAAGTCACATACTATGAATCCTGTTTGTGTTTGTTTTTAACCAAAAAGAAGGTTAATATATGTTTCATAATTCTAAAAGGATTGGAAATGTTAATCTTTGTCACAGAAGGAAATTCAATTACAAACCTCCTTGCTTATGTTAAAGGACTTTCTTAATACTTTCTGCACATGACATTTAACCTTTACAGAAAAGACTAGTAAGGTTTTGTGAGAATTTTAATGAAATTTTGTAACCTTTTTCTCAGACTTTTTAATGAGATTTTTTTTTTTTTCATTCAGGAAAAGCCAGCTGTCTTCTCCTGAATGTAAGACATAGGATTAAAGTTTTTCTTATCATGTTTGTGTCCTGAAATCCCCTCTTGTGGGATCAAGTGGTATTTCCTGTGCTTATATTAGTTTGTCTTAGTAGAGTTTTTCACGGATGCATTTGTTGTGCGAGTAATATCATCAATAATTTTGCCAAAATTGACATTTTTTAAAAAATGAAACTGTTGTGAGAATACACACAGACATGAATTGTATACTTTTCAAAGGAATGTCCAGCAAGATACAGGCAGTATAGTTCAATTTTGCACCTCATAATTCTGTTACAATCTCCTCAAAATTTACACTGTGGCGCAGAAAAGGGAATTTAAAGACAGTTAAGCTCTTTAAATACTTGATTGGAAACAATAATCTTTAAATACAAACAACAATCTTTAAATACAAAGATTGGAAACATGGAAAAAGTCTTATGAAAATCCAATTACACCAGTCAGATGTAATAGCTGTTTTCAAATGGTTTTGCCCGTGCAGAGGTCAGTTCAGCACCAGGCACTGCCAGCATGGAAGAGCTTTGGAACTGAGGCCATTCTTACACACTTAAAATTGAGTATACAGACAAAGGGTACATTTCTAAACAAATTTTATATAGCAATTAATCAACATACATCATTACATCTGTCAGGAATTTGAGGTTTGTGGAAAAAAAAAGCTTAACTGAATTTGTTTAATACTAGTTCAGAAATTATCAAGGCTTTTTAGTATAAATTACTTTCTTTTTTTTACTCTTTTCCCAGAAAGTTCTTTTTTTCCTTTTTTCTTACCATTTTGATTTGTACTTCTTTTAAAATATTTATTACATTACTAAGCTAGAAAAATGTTATTACCCATTTACTAAGGAAACACCATACTACCTGCACAGTTTAAACTATGTTTACAATGTCTACTAGAAAACATGCATTTTTCCACATTGAAGAAAAATAAAAATCTTACCTGCAGAAATTTCTTTCTCCCCTTGAAGAATGTCTTTTAATGTGAAAGGTGTTGAAGCAAATTTAGATTTTTTTGAAAGCGAACATTTTCTTTTTTTAATCACAAGGCTCAGAGGTTGGTATCTGTCAGCTTCACTGAGGCTGGGCACTGGAACTAATCTTCCTCCATCACCAACCTGTTTAACGAAGTTTTTGGTTGCAGCAGCAAACATATTATGACATTAGTAATGATAATAATAAAACACTGTATCAAGTGTAGCTTCCAGACATCGAGCCCATGTTCAATTCTTCTTATATTGTTCTTGTAAACAAATTACCATGCTTTGGAAAAAAAAAAAAAATCTGTCAAACTGCTTTTTTTTAGGCTGAGTTATACCTCAATTTTAAAGAATCAAAAGCATCTTAGCTACTGAACTTCTATGGTGTACTGCTTGAAACTTCTCTCAGAGACCTTCAGTTAAGCTCTCTAATTCTGCATGATGAATAATGAATTAACAGTGTAAACTGAGAGGGAAATGGCGCCCTTTTCTTGGCAGTTTATTGCCACTCTTTAAAAGACAAAATTTACTGTCATAGAAACAGAAAACTAACTTCCATAACCCTCAGCTTCCCACTAGGAGCTATTGGTGTATTGCTGTTTGTTGGGTCCTTGCTGCAGCCGAATTCTGGTGTTTCAGCAACAGCAACAAAGCAGCCCAGACGTGCTCTGGGAGGACGCTGGAATTTCACCTGGATGAGCACTGGCTGCTCTGTGAGATGGTGTTGCCTTTCACAGCGCTGGCACAGCCTGCCTGGGAGAGCTCGGCTGGGGACTGAGCACTGTGCTGGCCTGAAGTGCAAGACCAGAGCAGGCTGGGGCAGGGGGAAACACCAGGGGGCTCTCATCATTTGTTATTAATCTCCTCTGGACTGAGCTCTCTGTGACCCAAGGGCTAGGCTTGAGCTGCATGCGTTCAGCTCAGACTACTGAAAACCTCATTAAATTGTGAGAACCATGCAAAATAATAAAAATAAAACTGCAGAAAGAAGTGACAGTATTGATAGAGGAATGAGGAGCAACTCAAGAATGCAAGATATAAAGCACCAGTGTAAAAAGACAGAAAATTGTAAAGAGAAGAAAGACAGACAGTAGAGAGCACTGTGGAGGATCTGTGAGAGAGGCAGAGGAGCTGACCCAAGCTGACCCACCCTCATGTAAACAATTACTGAACAAGATGACTAAATTACAAAATTACTGAACAAGAACTAGCTAAACCTTGCAGCTCTTCTTCCAGAGTCTCCCTTTGCAATTACAGTAGGTAAAGCATCAGCCCCAGGCCTGTAAAGTTCCACTTCAGTAGGAATATTGTCCCTGGTTGCCAGGTAACAATTGGTTCGATTGGCTTTTTTTCTGAAGTAAGGTTTTTATGTGAAAGTACCTTAAGGAATGTTTTTATAATATTAACACTTATTTAATAATTTATTACATGTCAATACTTCCATAATATTTTTAAAGGTTCAGAGTATCAGAAAATCCAACAATATGGCAAAAAGAGGAAGGCATTACTTTAGCTAGGATGAAAGGACAGGCTGCTGCATCCTCCTGCTTACTCTAGAGGGTGCTGAAAAATCAAGTCAGGTTATATATAGACTTTGAATTGAAAGCATGAGAAAGGCTGCAATTAATTCTGCCTGTAATTCATACTACACTATCTGAAAAACCCTGTACATATTTACTCAATCAAAACACATTAACAGAGCTGAAAAGCTTTCAAAGGGAAGAAATGTCTAAGGGAAGTCAAAAAATGAGAACTGCCTGTTGATCAATGGTTTAGATTAATCCTGTATATATATGTTTGATAGAATACTATTTTTCTACAAATTATTAAGACCAGCTGGCACTGTTTATTCAACATGCATTTGTATTTTTCTTACTCAGTATGTGGTCATAGATCATACTCAGTCTGATCTAGCTCTAATTTTGATAATGAATAGTTTCATTTGATATATTTTCGTGCTATTCCTGTTACTCTAACACCCTATAATCCATCATAAATGCTTCAGCAGATGTTTGTGCTGTCCTCATGCCACAGATCAGAGAACAGGAGTCCGAGTACAGTAACATTGCCATGATCTGAAAACATTCACTTATTTTGCACATGCAAGTGAAGAAACATAAGGTATTTCCCTGCTCCTCCAGCACTAGGCACTTTGTACTTGGCACACCAGTGTACTTATGAACTTCCAGCGTTTCTGCAGCCCTGGCGTGCTCTCATTTTGGGCAACCAATAAATACAAAACATTTCCAAGTGCATAAGTTAGGCCTGAGTCACCACTGCAATAAAAAAATCTTGCCTTGTCTCACCAAGTTGTGCAGATGAGAATGCTGGGTCACATTTGCTCCCTGGGCTGGAATGCTCCATTCCCCTCAGCACAGAGCCACATAAGGGCACTGACAAAGCTCCCCTCTGCACAGCCCCCTGCAGAAGGGGACTTTCTTAGCCTGATTACCTTCCCCTGGAGAAAAAAGCAAGAGAGGTTATTTCCTATGCAAGATGAGTTCTGTTTTTTCAGAGTGGGTCCTAGCCGTGGAGTAGTAACATAGCAAGTATTAGCTATATATAGTGGAAGGTATTTTATGCCTAAATACTGTATTTTTTTCCTCACATCATATTGATAAAAACATGGAGATTTTTTAAGAGTAAAACCTAGAGGACAATCCTGCTCTCTGCATGGTGTTGGAAGATGCAGAAGGTTTTGTGTAGTTAAAAGACAATTCTATAATGATTTTTGGTTTAATATTAGATAGTTATCCTACGTTATCCCATGCAGGAATGTCGGTCACCTGTAATTACAGAGTGTCTAAAAAGGCATCTATAAGGTGATCTAAGGTAGTGCAAACTAGAGATTTGTCCAAGGAACTGAAAATGTGGATTTATTTCATTATTTTCAATCCAGAAATCTTAAACCATCTGTAATCCACTTGAACTGATCTGACTTTAATTTATTTATTGCCAAGTCAACCATATCATAAGATTAGCATGATTAAGCAGTCAGTTGAAGAGAGAAAAGAAATCTTAAGTGTTAACTGACTGGATAAACTTAGTTGATGTTTCACTTGAAAGGATTAAACCCACAATCTACATCAAATTATGCTGGTAATTTGTTTAATATCGTCTTAGTGTACAAAAGGATGCCATCAGTCGCCAGATCTCCTGGCAATTGAACAGGAATGTATCATGTACACTTCAAGTGCCTTTGAACTGTATTGTTTACCTGCAGACCTCTGCAGAAGAACAAGTACAAGAATTTAACATATAAAAAACAGAAAAAGAAAATGCTACTGAAAAAATTACTCACAAAATTCCGTAACTTTCCAGCATATGGCATGAGTATTTCCCTAGAAACACAGGATCTGAGTGATATAGACACTGGTATATTTCAGGAGGTAACAAAAATAAGATTTTATGGGGCAAAATATGGTTCTAATTACATACATACTTTTTGGGTTTTACCAACAACCTGAGTGGCTTTAACAGCACTTGGCTTCTTTTTTGGTTTTTTGGGGTTTTTTTGAGGTGGCATTTGTCTAGAAATTCTCATGTCCAAGCAAAACCAGGCAGTTTAATACCATGACTTATACAACTTCAGAGCTCCTGGAATACAAATTCTGGTGACTGTTTTATATGCTCTTCCACAGACTTACCTTTCAGGTTCCAGACCTTTGTTCACCAACACCGACGTTACTTAATCTATGTTTCATGTGTCCCTCTCTAGAGTGCATGAAATATCCCAGCTCTTTTCTTCTTTGTAATTGCCCCAGTATGAATGGCAATATTTTCAATGGAGAGATGGATGTGTTAACTGTGAAGCCTTTACTAAAAAGGAATGCAAAGTACTCCTCCAGGGACTGATATGCTGAGATAGCATGTTTGCATTTACACTTACCACCTGTGAGAAGCAGGCACATCTTTCAGCTCTCAGTCTGGCAACTGATAGCATCTTTTTGCACATTAAGAAGATATTAAACAAATTACCAGCATAATATGGTGCAAATTTGGGGTTTAATCTTTTCAATACCAGCTCAGTTTATCCAGTCAGTTAACACTTAAGATTTCTTTTCTCCCTTCATCTTCCAACTTTCAATTGTTACATAAACATTACTGTATACAACAAAGCTACTTCCATCATGTAGCATTATTAGCTTGTGACGACAAATCTGGAAAAAAACAAGCCAGTGTCATCTAAAGTAAACTGTTTAATGCTTCCTTTCCTTTGAAGGATGCTGCCCAAATGGCAAAATCTTTTATTAACCAGCATCTTTCAGTAGCTGTGTGAGAGGACAGCTTTGTGGGCTTGTCCATCCACCTGTGGATGTGGAACTGTAGATGCTGCTGTGCCACTATATCTGAAGAAAAATTACAAACAAAAGATTTGTCTGCTATATTTTATTGTCATGCTAAACTGTCTGATGGGTGCTGGTACAGTTACATCTATATAAAATTTCCTTCAGTCATAGACATCTTGTTCCTTGCTGCTTCTCCTTATGTTTTAAACTGAGCAGCAGGACTGCTTTTATTTTTGGCATTGACACTAGCTGTTCTACGATACTGGGCAATTAACCTCTGTCTATGAAATTATGAAACCTACTGCATGTGGCTGTGCTAATGTGTCACTTCTCAGGGAAGAATACTGCAAGAGCTGGTTATTACTATTACAAAGCACTCTCAGATCTTTGGATACAGAGCATTTATAAACAGACAAGATTAAATCAGTGTTTGTAGGGCATGCAAGAATTCAGTATCCTCTTTCATAATCACCTCTATGTTTATTCAGCCTGTTCCTTTTCATGCTTTCAAGGCAAGAATATATCTTCATCTAGTTTCCTAATTCATTTTTTCACACCTGTAGGCATAAAGTAAAAGACTTGAGCAGTTTCCAGATACTAAACATTTTGACAGACAGATGACATAAAAAATTCTTGTCACCAAACCTGAAAAGTAGCCAGATACTGTTATTCTAGGTCAGCTGATCAGCATTTAAGTGAAGTCAGCTCTTGAACTAGAACTGAAGAATGGATGTGCTCTTGTGCTCTTGAATTTCTTTGACTGCTAATTGTAATGCAAGGTCCTCAGAAATAACTTACTTAAATAGGAACTTAAAAGACAATTCACACCTTAAATTTTATCAGTTGAAAGAAATAACCCAACATCCTTACCAGAATTTATAGTCCACATACAGTCCAATAAGTAACCTTTTGAGAATGTTTATAATTTTTTCCTCCACTGACTTGTCAAAAAACCTGCTCAAGAAGCCTAGGGTGGTTGTGAAATTTGAGCTAGTAATTAGTTTCTTTTCTTTACCAAGGGAAATGCAGCCAGACTCTCATCAGTGAGAAAAGCAACTACATATTTGGATTTGCTTTGGAACTTATCCTTGTAATTACAAACATAATCTAATGTAGTCTCAGCACAGGCAAAAAGCATCTTCACAACAGATTCATGTCTGTAACATGCATTTATGCACACTTTTTAAAAATGATTTTTTAAATGTACTACTATTAATATGCACTTGGGATATAGATATGGGATATACAACCTAACCTGTCTTATCTATTCTAATTTAAATCTTAGACATAGCTTTCAGAAATAAAAATGACAGTCTAAATAGAAGACATTTTATTTGCTGCCCTTGAGAAAAATTAGACTCACTACTCAATCAAAATAGAGTGCTTCCACAGTTAGCCCCTGGTACTCTGGGCTTGAATGATATGTTAGCTTGGTTTCTTTTAACCTGACTTAGTAATAATTACTTACCTGAAAAATAATTTTCCATATTGAAGTACAGTGTTTTTTTAATATTTAGACAAATTAAATATTTAGTAAGATCATGATGACTTGAAGAGCCACGTGGCTTGATATGTTGCTGTGCAAAAAACGCTATGTATCATCATATCAGAACAGATTTTTGTACCAGCAGTGAAACTTGGAACAGCTTTCTGTGGGCAACTCCTTTAGCTGAGTCAGGATGAAATCCTGTCAATAGCGTCCCACGCTGTCTCACTTCCCCACACCACAGCGCCCACATGTTTGTGGTTATGAAGAACATCACCTGTCTCCTGCTTAGATTAAATCTAAACATGTAATTTACTTCCATACCTAAAGGAATAGTCTTGATGCTAAATTGGGTGTCAGGTTGCTTGTGCTGCCTCTCAGATCTCTTGCACTCTATTGCCAAAGGTTTGCTATGTTGATTTTTTTATCAATTAGGTAATGACATAAAACCTTTCACACCTCACTCATGCACAGTAATTCTGCTGAGTCACAGGCATCCAAAGCATTCAGAGCTAAAGGACAGATCTCAACTGGACAAAGGTGAAAGCAGAGCTGAGTTCCCCTCGTGGAATGGTTTAACAGGGAAAAAGCTCCTAGTGTGCCCCTTCCGACAGAGCACAGGTTTGGACAAGAAGTGTACTCTGACACAAGACAGAAAGCAATGCCATTCATGAAAAAAAGCCTTTTCCCTTCCTTTGCAATTGCTTCCACTCAGGCAGCATTCCAGACTGTTTGAACACTTGTTCTTTTTACAATGCCAAGAAATAACAAAAACCTTAATTTCTCCTTGCAACCAAGTTCTTATTTTTTATTATGCTTTAATTTTAAGGGCCGAACAGCTGACAAGAACACATAATGGAAAAACCTCAAAATCCCACATACTGTTATTTTTCCAAGAGGCCAGACAGGGTGGGTGTCAAGTAATTATTTTTTTCTTTCATTTCCATTTTTTCCAAATGTATTAGAGAACATTTTTTCTACACCCTCTCTCAAAACTTGAGAAGCATGCTGCAAGCTCTCTTTAATCACAAAGAACAAAAGCTGAAGTGAAAAAAGAAAAAAAAAAGAAAAAGGCTCTTATCAGCTGCAGTATGAAGATATAACTAGGAACTGCCAAAAAGAAAATTACGTTCTTTGAGACTGCAGTTGGTAGTTCCTGACAGATGTAAAGAAACTGTAGAGAGAATCACATGGGAAAAACTTTACAAAAATATTTCTGCAGTGAAAAAAGGTTAGAAAGGAAAAGCCACCATTTCAGTGCTTTTGCAACCACTTTCACCCACCTCTTCAAAATCAATCTGTAAAATATCTATTAAGAATTTTATGATTAATAATCTAACTAGTTACAAATAGTTTATTCAAGAACCATTGCCTCAAGTGTTTCTTATATTAATAAATCAGAACACAGCAGTTTAAACAGTGTACATTGAGATTTATTAGAACAAGCACTAATAGCAGCAGTGTACAGAGTGATGGAGACAATGTACTGTATGCACTGAACAATAGTAATTATACAATTGCACTTCTTCAGAGATCTATTAGAAAATGCTTTTCAGTAAACAGTTTCCCAAATCTAGCATTGTTTGGATTTGCCTCTGAGGAAAAAAAAAATACAAAAAATATGCTTTATCTTTTTTTTTTTTTTTTTTGGTAAGGCATTAGCAACATTCATTGGCAGGCTACACAAGTCATTTGTACATGCATTATCCAATTACATTGCAACAGGTAAAAGAGCATCATGTTTCCTCAAAAATTAGAATTGCGTGTATGTTTTGGACACAATATCCTGGAAAATCTGACTTAGCCTGAAGGAAACAGATGACATCTTTTGTTACATTTTAGAGCACAACAAAAACTATAGCATAGCCAAATTCACTTTTTATTTCCTACCAGAAGGTGTAGGACCTCCTTCAGTTGGAGTTGGTATTATGGGTATCATGTATACCACATACATCACTGGAATAAAGTCTTTGTTATTATTTCTTGTTTACTCTTCCCCCCACTACCACCTCCCTGAATGGTGTGGCTGAAGGATGCTCAGCTGTAATCAATATTAACTACTGAATGAGCCTGGGTTTTATTGCATGAGAGGTAGTCAGTGTGAGGCCTCATCTGCTCTCTGCATTACTACAACAGTACGTTCAAAACCAGCTTACGAGTGCAAAGACACAGAGTAAGTGTTGCAGCTGCATTACATGGAAACTTAAAACTGTTTTATTACTGCTCTTTTCTGGCTAGGTTTAATCTCAGAAGTAGCTAGAGAACACAAAATACCAAAAGAAAGCAATTCTATGTATGTGCTAAAGCCTAGACGGAGAGAGGCACTTTCTCACATTCATCCTTTTCCGAGCTAAGATTAAGAGCGTGTTCTTTGTCTGCCACCCCCTGCTCCACAAATCAGAAAGATTAGACTCCTTTTTTTGACTGGCACACAGTACTAGCAACTCTCAGCTCTGGGCTGGCACCATCCTGGGGAAAGTATAGGGAAACAGGAACAGGGATTGCAAATATTCTTACAATTAAGCTTGCCAGAATGAGACCTAATATGACGAATTGTTATTGTTTTAATGTACTGTTCTTTATTCCAAATGTCATATCTAATTGAGCTTTGCAGAGACATGAAGTTAACTTGTTTTTAAAATTACAATCTCCGGAATAAGGTACCAAAATGCAAGAGAGTCAAAGAAAAGTTAAATATATTGCTCAGAGTAGCAAGCAGTCAAACCAACTGTATTTCACACATTTTATCTTCCACAACACGGCGCATATATTCAAAATTAAGCTTAAGGGCAACTAGCTGAATACCTAGGCACATTAGGCCTACAGCTGAAATAGATTTGGGCAGCTGGATCATCCACTCACCTGGAAGCTCACGGGATTCAAGGGGAACGGAGTACCGACAGCAGCTCAGGCCCTGGCTGGGTGCTCATTTGGTTAAGCATGTAGGAATTAGAAATCAAGTGCTACAAAACCTGGGCTAACCAGGTAAGCCAGTACATTGTTTTCTTAGGAATGTCACTGTAAAGTGTTTTTATTTGAACTTAAGCATCTACATCTTTTAAACTCATTTAAATGAGAACTGTTTGCAATGTTCATGCTAAGTACACATTGATGCCTGTGCAAAGTCAGAGTCCAAGCAGATGGAGCAGGAAAAAAATCTGATGTGCATTGCTGATTAACTCCTGCAGTGAAATAAAAACCTGTAGATATGGAATACACAAATGACACCCTTTCTGTATTGCTCCTCAGCTCCTGGTGTTTACTAATCATAAGCAATAAAATTGCTCTTACACGTATAATCAGCTCATAGTTGGAATCAGAATTAATAAGATGTAAAGAATCACCATGAAGACATCTCAAACTTGTGAATAGTCTAGAGCAGATGAATACATTTGCAGGAAATCAATCAAGAACAATTAACAATATTTTTTTTAAATGTTAAATTACTGAATGTACTACAAAGGACCAAACTTATGTTTTTAAAAATTGCTATACTATAAGTAGCTTATATAATTTTCACTACAAATATCTGAAAATTAATTTTCTGTTACTTAAGAGTTATTTAGAAATTATGGTACTGATTTTTTTCCCGGTATCCCATTCTTTGTCATGTCATTATGGAAGTCCACAGCAAACTTTTGAATATAAAATTGGGAGTGTTGCATGTGAAGTTTAATACTGAAGTACTCAAAAAACAATGCATTCTGCAACACTTGGGTAGATAGGTACATAAATGCTTATCACTGCCTTTCTTTCCCTTAAGTAAATTTCTTCTATTGCTTTCAAATAACAGAAAAAAAATGTATCTGGTGCACCTGAGAACTCAGACCCTTTCTCACTACAGTCTGTTATTTCCCTTTAAAACAGACACTATCGACCCACTACTCCAAAGGAGCACTGGCTCTGTATGTTATACTTCTTAAAAGCAATTTTTGCCTTTAAATTCATCTTAAAAACCACAAAGCAAGTTTCTGCTTGTCTTTGTACCTGACACAATAGCATAATCACAGTAGAAAGACTCTGAGGATCTCCTTTTACAGGTAAGCTACCCAAAGAGGTGTACAAGGGAACAACAGATATGGTTTGTTTTGCTTGTTTGGTTTTTTTTTTTTTTTTTTTTTTTTCAGAATGAGCACATAGATATGGGCAATCAGCAAAGAATGCTCTTTCAGCTCTTTAGGTTCTGACATTGTGGCCCATTAAAGAATGGCACAGGGCAATCTACCACCTGAAAGGTTGTTACAAGCAAAGAAGCTCAGTAAGGCTGTATAAAAATAACAACTAATCTAAACCTTACCCTTCTAATGGCATTCTCAGAATATGAACAAGGTAAAAATACTAACATTACAACATTTCATACATGTGCACATGGGATCTAATCACACCAAGAAAAGTGCGACATTATTCCAAATTTATATTAGCTTTGTGCAAAAGTGAGAGAAAATACAGAATTCTTTGCTGTTGAAATACTGAGAAATTATACATCACCAGTTAATTATATGAAGAAAAGTAGACAGAGACCCAGAGAAGAGTATTGCTACTGGATGCAACAAATAAAATATACAGAACTATCACAGTAGTACAGAACTATTATAATAATCTTTCTTGATACCACAGGAGTTTCATTTTTATGATGGCATTTCATGTGCTAAATAAAAGTATCCCTTCAGACAATCTAGCAGTAACAGATAAGAACAGGTAGTTTGCTATGCAGTTCTGGGGAAGAAAAATATTTCTGACATCAAATGCTGGCAGCTTGACTTTTTACTTATTTTACATTAAATAACATAGACACAAATCCATACACAAAGAATCCCACTAGAAATGCCCACTGATAAATATTTTTGGCCTGAGGGTGAAATTTTAGTGGTGCACCGTAAGAAGTGGACATTTAGCATGACATGAACACTAACCCTCATGTCTGCAGAATTTCAAACACAGTTTACTTGGTAAAAATCAAACTCCATCGGATTAATTCTTAGTGTGGAAAAAATGTTTGAAAGTAAGTAGTCTAGAAATTATTAAAAAGGAACAAGAACAGTGTCTTTGCTAATTAGAGATAAAGCTTACTGGAGTTGAAGTTTGCATTTTTGCCTGCATACCAAAATACACTCATCAGCGTTTATTTTTTCTGCTCAGTCAGGTCTTCTGTGAGACTCAGCAGAAAAGAAAATTTACTGTGATCTGAATTTGTTATACTGTATCTCAACTACTAAAGAATGCAAGTAGCACTTATTTCAAAAATTAAATAGACTTATTTCCTAACCTCAAATAGAAATGACAATTTTCAATGTCAACTTCAAAATAGGGAATAAAGTAATTTTAATATATTTATTGTGATCCAATCTCAAAATATTTTATAAAATATTAAGCAAACATAAGGATAACAGAAGATATAATCTGTATTTCTTCCACATAGTTAAAGAAGCTATCCTGAATTTTCCTTTCCCTGGAAAATACTGAGGATTAACCTTGTATTCACTATGACAATGTTACTATAACATTCCTTGTTCAGATGACTTTAACAAAGAAAGAGAGAGTGTTCAGCACATGACTACTAGACAAGAAATCTGAATTTGCAGTCCTGACTCAGCCACTGATTATTCTTGGTGGACATGACAAAGCAACCCTTGGGACAAATGCACAATCCCAAAAAGAGATGCAATTTCAAAACAGGAGGTTGCATGTGTAGCTACACTGACTGGCACCAGAAGCAAGTAGCTCAGTGAAGAACAGTTCTGGTTGAATATTTGCCATTGTGTTCTGCTCTTGTAGAGCACATCATTTTGATTCTCAGAGAATTTACCCATTTCTGAGTTTCTGAAGGAATTTCCTCACCTCTTCCCATTTTGCATGCCTAATGTTCTGGGCCAGCAACATTACAGACTAGCATAAGATATCCTCTTTCACCAATGCAGACCACTAAAAGTAGCAGTCAATATGAAAATACATTTTAGTGTTTCACAGGAGACATCTGAGTCATTGCTCCAGGAGTACCAATAAGTAGCTTTACCATACTTCAATGAATTATTCACAGGTCAGAGAGAACATATTGCACACTGCTGATTATATATTCAGACTATGTAACTCTCTTTCTTGTCCAAGTTACCAAGACATCTTCAGCCAAATGCTGGTTACAGTAATTTTTTATTTATGAGAGGAGTAAAAACTTCCCTTTACCTTCAGCATTACTTCTGAGCAAATGTCTCCAATCTTCCCTTTTTTCATGCTGCCATGGATCAGTGGAAAGAAAAATGGTATTAAGATAACCAGCCTAAAACTAATTCAGCAGCTCTGCTGACAGTTTAATTCCTACAAGTCAGAGAACTTTCTCTTTTTTTACTTCTCACACTGACAGAGCTTCTGTGACAAGTTTCGCCACTCTGCATTGTTGTCTATCCCTTGCCTTTCTTTTCTGAGGTTTGACAAAGATTGCAAGGAAAGTTAAAAAAATTTAAAAAAAATTAGAGATGGTGAGTTTGTAATACCACAAAATTTGACAAAGTAGGAGGCTGGTATATAAACACAAGTACATCAATATTACTTTTTAAACTTGCAAGAACTGTATAAAAATCCTTTTATAAAGATACATTTCAGATACATTAAATTTTAATGAAATAAATATATCATTTCTACTAAAGCAAATGAATAAAGGTTTTACATACCCTAGTTTAAGCGTAAATAATGTAGTTGCTTTTGTAAGTAGATTCCTTACAATATATAATACAAAAATTAGATAAATTGCTGTAAATGTGCAATTTCTCTGACCTTACTCAGATTTGCAGCATTCCCCTGGGTGCCTGTCACTGTTGTAATGGAGATTATGGAGATACTCTCACCAGGAATAATTACATCTTTATTATTACATCTTTATTTCTTCCATGAAAAAAAAAAAAGAAGAAGAAAAAAAAAACCAAACCCCACACTTTCTACGTGAAAATACTGACTGGTATCCTAATTACCATAAAAGTAACCAGGAATGCTGAAGTAGAAAATTATAGTACTTTTTATACTAAACATACCTTGAAAATATCAATATATGCACTGAAGTGTAAATTTAAGTTTTACACAGTTTTGATGACTGTTACTTAATGACAGACAGAAAGAAAAAACAAGGAAGTGTTTTTCACCCCCAGTATCTGCCAAGGTAAGTGGTTATGACATAGCAAATTTCCTGAGCTTTCTCATGGTTACCAGTGAGGCCATTCCAGTGTTTCTGATACACTTCTGTCAATATTAATCTTATTCCCCCAGGTGGGCAAAACTCTCTAGCTTAACCCCTCCTAACATTTTAGAATATGAACACAAATACACTTTCAGATGCATTTAATCTTTGCTTTAATTAAGCAGCTCCATTATTACTAATGGCATCTAAAAATGTTCATTCCTCAGATTATAACTGCTGCCAACATGTGTAAAATAGCTATTGTTTATTGTTGCACCAGACAATGTCTAAAATCCAGTAAAACAAGGAGAGCACACAAACATTCCCTTTACTAGTGAGAGCAAGCTTTGCAATACAGAGAATGGATATATTCAGCCCTCTTGGTTATTTTGCAATGGCAAGTGAACTTCTCCTCCCCTCCAGGGCATTTCTAAAAATTCTGATTTTTTTGAGGAGAAGCTCAGTCTAAGACTGCAATTGTGCTGGGCTCCACTGGTGAAAGATTTTCTTTCTCACCTCAAAAAAAAACCTCAAATCATCTTTTCGTGTGAGATAAAAAATTCTAATATGCCAAAACTCTGCCATCTTGATAATACTAATCTAAAATAAGAATGAAGCTATTTAAATGTTTGCAAGACATTGCATTTGATGAAAATAGCTACTATTACCTTATCATATGCAAAGTACCAGAACAAGGAAGAAATTAAGATGCACTTTCAAAATATTAATAGAAAGTACAGCTCACTATTGTGAAACTAAAACTAAAATAAGTATTGTGTATTTTTATACAGAAATAAGTGTTTTCAGAAAACACAGGAGAAAAGCATATGTCTTTGAAGCGACAGAACTTCTTAAATTGCATTAAAAGTTTTATGTGTCAAATGATTTACACAAATTTTCAATATTTATTGAGCATATAGCAATTAAGTCTACTGAGTTGGATAGGGTTTTTCAGGCCTTCCAAAAGGAAATATTGCCTGGATGAATGGAGTTAGTGGGCTGAAAACTGCTTGAATCCCAGGCTGGAAGAGCACTCAGTGATCAATGGTTTCTGCCCTGCTGGCAGCCAGCAATGAGGACAGCCCTGCAGTGATCAGTTCTGTGGCCATGTCAAACATCTCACCAGTGACCTGGACAAGGACATAAGACTACAAGATAACTAGCTCACAGATGACATCAAATTAGGAGGATGAGATGGCATGCCAGATGGCAAACCTTCAACTAGAAGGACACTGCTCAACTTGAGGACTGGGCCAGGAAACACTTCACAAGGTTCAATAGAAGTGAAAAGTCTGCTCCTGGAGCGGAAAAATCCCACGTGCTGGGAAGAGAGATGTCTGAGCAGCAGCCCTGCCAAAAACCAGACAGCATTTACAAGAAGTGCCAGGCTGCAGAACACCCAGTGTTGCACTCTCTTTGCAGCATGGGATACTCAATTCTGCACTACACGGGCAGGGGATGGGGAAAACTCACCATGCCCTCTCACTCAATGCTGGGAAACATCACAGGTTGATTAAAAATTATAATTTGGATAGGAGCCCTCATACCTATCCACAACAGAAACAGCACAAAATATTCCAGGATGTCTGTCAATGTTAGAGGAAAAATGCAATAACAGATTTTGCAAAGAATACAGAGAACTCTGCATTATGAGAAACTGCTTCATGGTACATCTGCTTGAAACTTTTTCATTTCTGATACAGACTGCAAAAATCTTGTGTTACATAATTTTGTGTATTTTCTACTTACTAAGTAACTAATTTAACATCCTCCTCACTTAGAAAGTGCCTTCAATAGAAAGATTTAGCATATCATAGATTTTTTAGATTTTAGAAGTGCTAGTGTTATTTTTCTTTCAATGAGTGTCAAATGAACAATTGTAAAAAACAATTCAGTAATAGAATTTTTTCTGTCCACCAAGTTTCAGTTTGCATTGCAAATAATGGCATTCACAGAGCACTGCCAGAATGCTGTAAAACTAAAGACCTGTATTTAAATTAAAGATGTGAGAACATGCAGTTCTGTCCCTCAAATGTGCTTCAATCATACACAAATAATACTTCCTCATATCACAGTGAACTGCACACAAGGACTGGAGCAAAAGATGGGCAAATGTTTAATAGAGTTGGCTTTAAAGAAAATTACATAGAATAATTAATTGCTATTTTACACACAATGTGCCAATTTGATTCTTTGTGTAATATTGTTAAAGCAAGCAGGATGACCTTAACCAAATATTATTTAGAAAACCAACTTTGATATATTTTCATTTTCTTATAATAACAATTGCAGAACTAAAATAAGAATAAATCAGACTAGGTTCAACTAGGAAAGAGAAAGATAACATTCTTTGAATAACTTAAAATTTCCTTTGGAAGAAATCCCAACTATCTACACAGGGATTTTTATACCAAATTTTTATTAAAAATTCATGTGCATTCTCAATTCATAAGAGTCTACTTAGTATTTTCTGTAGGTTTTCATAGTTCTTTCTGATAACAGAAGTGTGTGAAGAAATTGGAACTGATTAGCAGCTAGTTACTTTGCTATATGACCAACAGGGAGGTCTAAATTAATATTAAATGACCAAAGTAATCTCAGTTCTATGGGGACCTGACTCGGAAAAAGGAAGAAGCAGGCTTTGAGAGCTGGGGATGTGTGGTGCACATTGACAACTGTTCAAGCAGCTCTGCTGGCAGATCACATACCTATCTAGTAATTTTATTTTTGGTCTCAGGACTGTAATCAATCTTAAATAGAAAAATCATATGTCATGTATAGGCAGAAAGCAATACAGAGTCTGTGCAGGAAATCTAACCTATCACCAGTGGTGGGATGTGTAACACATGCACAAATGGAAGACTAGATCATACCATATG
Organism: Pyrgilauda ruficollis; assembly: GCF_017590135.1. Lineage (NCBI taxonomy): Eukaryota > Metazoa > Chordata > Aves > Passeriformes > Passeridae > Pyrgilauda > Pyrgilauda ruficollis. Next base: position 20,659,542 of record NW_024524377.1, on the reverse strand, counting down.
GAATGTAGCTCTTATCTGATAAATTACTGGGTTTTTTTCTTTTGTTAAGATCTGCCCTCCTACTGTTTAACGTTTCAGATATTTTCAAATAGAAAGTGCCAAGTCTTCTCCCACTTATATTAATTGAGGCTTAGCAACACATAAGAGACTTTGTTTTTAACCAAAAAATATAGAACCACTTTATGAGAAAATGGAAAGTATATTTTGCACAAAAGCTGTTTTGGCAACACAAGTCGAAGTTGTTAGCCATAACATGGGAGCCTCTGCCATAGTCTCAAACATAATTTTAGACAAGAAAAGTGGATGGGGAAAAAACGGAGCCAGGAAAATAAACAGTGTGTGTGGCAGAAAACAGTTGCATTTACAGTACTATCCAGCTTTTGGAGAGAAACCAGAGACCTTCACATGAAATCTTTCTGTGCTTTTAACACTGTTGCAAAGCTTCAGGGATTTCTAATTGTATAAACAGTTAGGGGAAAATGAGATTCACTGAGAGATCTATGTCCATCAAGTACTAAATGAGACGACTGCATCTCAGCATCAGTAATTTAGAATATGAACTTTCTGACTAGCAACTCATATGCATTTGCTAAAATCAAAATTCAACCAGCTAGCAGTTTCTTTTCAGTCTGATTATACAGTCAGCATCCCAAAGCTAAAGCATGTACAGTAGGTCTCATCCTTTGAAATACAGTTAGATGTTTGGTTATCTTTTGACTTCAAATAATGCAGGTCTTCCAGTATTTATATTGTGATAAAATTCTAGAGCTTTAAAAATCTGCCCTTCACACAAGCCTAAGCAGAGATATTTTAAAATTACTTAATGTACATCTTCATATTTTGTTAAGGCATGAACAATGGCATATGAATGGGAACAGCTTCCAGAAAAGCATCTTTTTGACAAAGGCCAGTCCAAGCACATCACACCAAAGGACTAACCTGAAGCCAGAAATGACAGTGTTGTGACCCAAGAGTTTTTAACAAAAATAGTTGAAACAAAATGGAAGATTTTTTCTCTTTTTCTTTTTTTTTTTTTTTTTTTTTTTTAGTTTAAATTGTATTACTCTTAATGTCTGTTTAAAGCACCGGTTGCAGTTTTGCGCTTACCACCTCTTCCGAGTGACTTTGGATATCTCATCAGCTTCTTTATTTCTGAATTTTCAGTATATGAAACTTCAAAAGGTTTCTGTTTCCTTTTTTTCTTTTTTTTTCTTTTTTTTTTTCTTTTTTTAGTTTTGATGGCTGCTGCAAAATTAGAAAGATCCAGAAGTGGTCAGGGGCCTGGTCTAATGCACTTCCAAAAGTCCATTATAAAGATGAGTATAAATGCATATGATATGGTTTTTCTGTAGACCCACAAACCACACTTAGCTATAAGAAACATATTGTGCATAGTTATTTTTTTTCTTCAGAGTGATATGTTTACTAGGTCTACATTCTCAGTTTACCAGAGTACAGGAATGTCTACTTTACTAAAGCCGGGATCCTTTCGCAGTTCCCAGTAGGTTTCATTGGTAACCCAGGCTTCTCTTTGATTAGCATCAATAACTTTTCTGTAGGAAGAGAAAAAATAAAAGAGAGATAAAGAGACAAAAAAAGTTTTTACGTTATATTACAGATATTGCTTTTATACAACAGAAAATCAAATTCCACACTTCTCTGATCTAACCCAATATTAAGTAAAATTTTGTATTTCTAAAGGACACAAGAACAGTCAGAAATACAAAACAAAAATCAACCTCTACCAATATAAACAGCAGAAGACAGAGAAGACAGTCGAGACTGAAAATCTGTTGTTTGATCTGTGAGAGGAGGTCTTAGAGCCACCTAAGACCCCTTTGTTCACTACATATTCTGATTATGTGAAGGGGATTATCCAACAGATATAGCTTGCAGAATGTAAGCCTTTAATCTTTTTTTTTTTTTTTTGTCTCTGCATTTTGCTTATATTATGCTACAACTGGATCAAGAACATTCAGTCTTTTTACTTTTGATTTCCCATGATAGACATGAGGCTACTTGGTATGGCTATTCCTTGTTTCAGAAGAATGCTTAATGAAAAAACAGCCAACAAAAAACACCTTCATTCAAAAATGAATGTATTTTAAGTGTATACATATACATTTATATATATATATATGTTGTAGATATATATATATGATGTTGCTGTTCAGGTTACACAGTATTCCTTGTCTGTGCAATGACTTTAAAATGTCCCTAGTTAAATCTTAGATCCTAATATTATACTTCCAATTCCACTTCAGTAGGAAGGCTTATATAGCTGAGGCCCATTATGAGAAAATGATCATTCAATTATGAAGCTTAACTGTGTAAAAAGCGCTTCAGAGAAGCAGGCGTCAGATATCTTATTATCTTTGTTAAAACTGCAACTTTCCAAGCTTTCATGATTATCAGTCTGTGTTGGCAATTCTTGTAGTACTTCATCCAGTTACATGCTGGAAAACAGAGACTTACTACTCAAATGAAAAGACTCACTTAAAAAACTTGGGTACATATTCAATGCCATTTTCTTCCATGTATCGCCTCCGAGCTCTCTGGAGTTCCTCTATTCTTTGTTTCTCAGATGCTGCTGCTTCTATATTTCCTTCCTCCAGAAGCCTGTAGGAATAACAGCAGGCTGTATAGAAATCACACAGTGTCTAGTCCAAGGGATTTTCCAGCACCCATCATCACAAAAGACAAGCAGAAGCCAAGTGTGTTGTCAGTGTTGTACTTTCAGATCCAGCCTGAGACGCAACTCCCCAGCTACGTGTACCTGACCTACAGCCTAAGGCACACGCTTTGTTCAGCACCTTCAGCATATCACAAACACTGAAGGACTATGAACTGAGGATTTGGAGGGAATTAGTGTTGCTTCCATCCATAGCAGAAGTGCACGGCATTTCAGAGCCTGTTTTCCAGTTTGTCATGAGGAATCTGCCCCAAGGTTCCACTATAGCTCTGTGGCATCAACAAGAAGCTTTCTAATTTCCCTCAGCTGGGTTAAGCAGGAATTTGAGTGCAACACTGACTATGTTCTCTACTAGCAGAATCCTCCACAGCTTAATTCAGACTGCAGTGAAGACACAGACAGAATTCAAGACTCAGCCAAACTCAGCCTTGAGCCCACCAAATATTAAATGCATAAATAAGCATTCTTGCCTTTGATCTGGCCTGAATCGTGCATCTGTTGCAGGAAGAAGATCTTTCAGTAAAGGATCTAATTCATTGAGCTCAATAGCAAACCTCGTGAAGCCGTAATAACGCTCATAATTGGTTGGCATGGAGCCTGAACACACAAGACAAAGAAAAAAGCTTTTAAGCTATTACTCTAAATATGCAAGAGATTCCTTTATTTATGAACTTTTAACAGAAAAATAATTAATATATTTTACTCTTACAATTAAAAATCATCAAAAGCTACTCTCTAAGTGAAACAAAATTCACTAAATATTAATATCAACTGCTTTTCCTGCAGAGATTGTAATTACATTTTAATAGACTCAAAGCTTTTATGATCTTCCTCCCATTTAAAATAAAAACTAATGTTTTCAAGCTTTTCAAATTAAAAACAGTTTCCCGTTCCCCAGATAGTGGGTCTATCAAATGTCTGTCTAAAACCTAACCTTAACTGATCTTCAGAGTTCATTTTGAAACTTAGCACACACTCACAGACTGATTTGCCATTACAAGGATTCAGAGCAGACATTGCAGAGAGCAGGGTGCAAAGTACAGTTCAAAATACCAAAAATACAAAGTAGGATTCAAAATTCTAAGAACAGTAATTCCTGGATAATGCATTTATGAAAGATACAGGTGCAAAGGATGACTAATTCAACCTCAGGCCTCTAAGCAAGCCTGAGGCTGAAATCAAATCCTGAAAGTCCCAGGTGTTCACCACCTCTAAAGACCAATCCTTTAGGCTAATAAAGCTTTAGGACAACAAACTCAATAAACGCCTATTTGGTGAATCCAAAAAAGTTACCCTGCTCTCTGTCAGAAGGCAGACAGACCTGTCCAGATGCCCAATTTTTTTCTTAATTTTATTCTTCTGTTGACCCCAAGGTCCCAGCATATCTGACCAGGAGTCAGACTGAGATGTAAAAGATTACGCCCTGTAAGAACATTTCCATTTACCATTATTATAAACCCACGTAAATTGTTGTTTGCCTAAACAGGGATTTAAATTTCTCTAGTATTATTCTGTGCATTTAAAATCAAGTTTAAAGCAGCTTCACACCTTCCAGAATTTTTTACAAGCCTCTTACCTGGTCTCCATATGCATTTGGCTGAAGGTGCAACCCCACAATAGAGGCCTTCATGCCACTTTCCAAAAAGGCGGTGAACCACCTTCCCTTCTTGATCTATCACAACGCCCTGGACCTCATTTACATTTGAATTCCAGTAGTTCACCTGCAAGTTTAACCAAGAATGACTAGCTCATGCTGCTTTTCCAACAACCCATTGTACCAAAACACATAATGAATGCCTCTTGGCATGTGGTGCCAGCTGTCCAAATTCTGTGTTGGAACAGCTCACCTGGAACTAAGAATACCAAAATTCAAAAATCATATGGTCCTAACACTGACTGATTTATTATAGGAGAAACACTGTATAATTTGCTATGTGGTTTTATAAAAGCATTTAAATTAACTGCACATCTGGGAACTACATTCTCATTCATTAAGACAAATCCCATACAATTCAAAAAATGACCCTTTGCCTATCAGAGTGAGCTAACGCTCCTCTTCCTACATGAGGAGGCATTGAATATACCCGTACTTGCACAGGAATCCTTTCATGGTGCTGAACTACTGTATGCAGCAGGAAGACATTCAGCCAGTATTACATTTCTGTTTCTCTTCTCTGTTTTGCTTTTCTTAGACACATTTAGCTCTTACACCTTCATCCAAGAGCCAGTTGCCCATTCTCAGATTATCCAACAAAACACAAATTTCAGATTTATGTTAACACCCCATTGCTAACACTAAAATGGTATCGATGTCTTTTGTTGCAATGTGAAGACAAATTTATTTTTAGGGAAAATACTTGATAGTAAGATAGCTATATAAACTTCTATTTTTACATATGGTCCTTGCCTGGATATTAAAATACTATAAACCAAAGCAGCAATACATAATGTAAAGAGATAAAATATTGACCAGCAAATTCTAGTAGAAGGAGAAGCAAAATGGCATGGTAGTGTACAGTAACTTTGTGTTTTCATTGTGTTAATATTTTTTAAAAAGTGACATTTCATTTTTAATCAAAACCCAGCAACAGTACAGCACACATCTATACAGCAATGGAATGTACTGATATAAAACGTTCAGTGGAACAGAATCATACTAATTGACATAGTATTCTCATTTGACAATTTACATTTTATGAACACTGATAAAAGGAATAAAAGATAAAATGTGGAATATGGACTTCAGGAATAGTGAAGAAACAGCTTGATGTACCCTTAAATTACACAGTTATATCAATATAAGATATATATTAACATCTGTATGTTACCTTGACAAAAGTGAGTTTACAAATACAAACACTGCTTTTTGTGTTTCTGATGGTTATCTCTCCGTAGTGCTCTATCCATCTCCTTCCACTAAGAATATTATGTATGCAAGTAGTGACTTTGTTCCAGACATAGTAATCTCCATACCTAAGAAGAGATTAAGAAGTAGTTGGTAACATCTATTCATCATGATCATTACTGACAAAAAAGTAAAACATTGCTCCTTTATTGTAAAAACAAACCACATTGCCCAAAAACACCCACAGAGATGACAAAGTCCTGTATCTGGTTACTAATTCTCCTTAGAGAAGCTCACCTAAACTCCAGGGCACAGAAAGGTGCTATAAACCACAAATAAACACATCATGAGCCACTGAAGCCCTGCATGGCCTATTCACTGTCCTCAGAGCATGATGTGCTTTGGCCACAATTCCTATAGGGGCAGGACAGTGACCCCAAGATTAACATAAGGCTGAATTGAGACTATAAGCAGAAAATGCAATTAAATCACAAATAGAACAAAATAAATATGAAAACCATAGTACAAGTGTGGGAAATTTGGACAAGAATCAAGGAAAGGAAGAAGGAAGCCAGGAGCACACTGGCACAGTCAGAGCATCCCTACCATCTACCTCAAATTTATGAGACGGATAAAGAGGTGAAGTGATGCTATACTGGTAGAGGCAGAAAGAAAGGCTGGCTGCAATGTACAGGAGCAAGAACCACTACAAAACCAGAAGACACTTTTAAAGTACCCACTCCTTGCATATTTTTAGGATTTACAAGCTGCAACTAGTCTCACTGGTGGTGAAACTACTGCTTCTCACTACTCTGCCAACATCTCCATACAAATTATAGAGAATATACTTTGGTTTATCTACATTTTGAAAAAAGACCTTTCATGATCTGGTTGTTCTGAGGGATCACTCAGTGGCATTGAGAGCCTTAGGACAGCACCAGCTGCTGACAGTCCTGCACTGCAGCCTTGATCTGAACAGCTCATCACTGCTGGACACATAAAACATGGGTTCTCTCTCCCAAAACATTTCTATCCCTCTCTCTCCATTACTTTCTAGAGTGTATATTTTTCCTCCAAAACCAAAAATAGATCTTCAGGCTCAAAAATGTTGCACTAGTCCCACCTGAAAACTAAGGAGAGATTAGAGCTGGGCACCAACCCTCACCAGTACAATCCACATCATGTCTGCTTACCCCAACCCATTCACAAGGCAGCACAGACTGGAGTGCACCAAAGGTTGAAAACAAGAGGAGAGTAGCTTACTTTGGAAGAGTCACATTCAAGGTTCCAACAGGCAGAATTTCCATTGATTTTCCCCAGAATTTGTTTTTCCACCTGATATCTGAATATAACAGTGAAATACTTAAAAAACTGAAATGACCTAGGTCTCCCCCTTGCACTGATCTGTGTGGCACCAGACTACCCAATTCAAAACAAGGCAGTAGATAGTATAAATTTGCCATGAAAATACTAAAGAAAAAAATACTAGAAAATTACATTAGGTCAGAAAAACTAAATATAAGTTTAATTAAGAATCATGTCTGTGCTGCATGATTGTCAAATGTCTTGTGCAAATATTCAATACAAATTAAAGGCATACACCAGTAGGCACAAGGAAAGAAAAAGTAATTTTTTCAACTGTAAAAAGAACTGTGTTTGTAAGAAATAGTAATTTTATTGGTAAAAACTTTTAAATGGGAGAGTATAAACAGGCTGCAAGTGCAGGGGAAGCTGTAACATGTTTGCTCACTGTTAATGAGAATTTGGAGTAAAATAGATCATCAGTTTATAATATGTCACTTCAAAATAATAAGTATAGAAATTCTGGGTAAGTTCCAAATTAAAAGCTCAGCTTTCACAAATTTTTTACTTCGCAATAAAAAAGGAGTTACACTTTTGAATTAAAAAGTATACCTTGCCAAAACACAAAGTTTTTCGATTCACAGTGACAGGCCGAAATGGGAGGATGGTGGCTAACCTGAAACACAGTTTGGTTGAGTCAAAAACATTTAATTTTCATTCCTAAGACAGTACAATTGTTATTGCAATATGAAAATACTAAATAGCTCATGTTGCTATGAAAACAGATTCAACTTAAGTGATTGTACTTAAAACAATTAGCGATTACTATAAAGATGTATTCCTTCTAGCCTTTAATGAAGTCCACTCATATTAACAATATTTATTTACTTCTAAGAAAGCAAACCATTCTAAGTAGAAATAAAAATGGGATTATTCTATAAAATGAAGAACAAAATATATAAATCTAAATAGGAATGTCTATCTAGACACAAGGTTTACCTGCTCTGAGAAAAATCGAAATCCTTTGTCTTCTCTAATACATTCATAAGTTTCACCAAGCACTGGGTTAAATGGCTTGCTTCCTGCTCTAAAGTACGTAGAGGCATAGCCTGATGCTGCAAAGGCAGCTATGAGAACCTGTAAAAATACAGACCAGAACATGAGAAGAGGCAGACACTCTTGTGTATGTGCCATCACTGTGTGGTAGCACACAACTCATTCTGCTCAGAGTGACAACTGGAATAATGAAGCATGCCTGACAGTGAAACCATGCACCCCAGCCAGAACCAGTATGAACTTTATTTCTTCTGTTGATATAATTTCTTTTTCTTCATGGCTTCATTCAGTCTTTCAACAGCCCCTTAAAATGACAATCTGCACATGACACAGTTTTTCTGCCTTTGACCAGGCTTATGATTAGTGACCTGAAACAGACACAGCTCTAGTCCTTCTTCCTGAATAAATATTATTTAATAACATGTAATTACAAGATCACATACCATTTTCCTATGGGAACTATTATATTCACTGCCAAACATAAACAGCTCCCACTTAGGATGTTCTTAGTCCACAGTTATCTCCAAATCTTCCACACATATGCAGCCTTAACAGCCAACCCCCTTGTCTATATGTACAACCACAATTTAATCATCTCTAAGCCAGGCCTGACTGGGACTAATAAGTGAAGTGGCATGCCGCGGTTTATTTAGTTTACGGGTCACATTTGCAGAGTTAAAAAAAAATCACATCAGCCAGTCCGAAGTCCAAACAAGACTTCAGAAAAACAATCCAGGGATAAAAATGAGTCAGCTATTGGCAATATATATTTGCCTAGTAGGGCAAATCTTTAACCAGGTTCCCCACTCCTCCTGCTAGTGAGGACACATCCCCCATGTGAGGTTTTACGTGCTTTGTTTTCTTCCCGCTGTGTAATGGGTGCTCCATTCTCTATTCACTTTGTATTGTTCGGAAATGCAGCATCAACAAAATTAACATTGTTTTCACAAGTTTTTCTTCAACAGTAAAAACCTCCATTCCTCTAAAACTGTTTTCAGATTAATTTCAACTTCCTTTTCAATTTAACTCTAGGACACTGCAGGGAAATGAAGGAGTTTACTATCCTTGTGATACAGAGAGCAATGGAAAAAAAAAAAAGGTTTTCCACTACTTTTGGATGCTTATTGAAGATAGCAAACAGGGAACAAGCAGTAACACATTCACAGCATTGCTGCCATAAGCTTTGGGTATTCAGCTCTTTTCCAAGTAGTCCCATATGCCTCAGCTCAGGTGCGCAGTTTGCATTTTTAGGCATGCTGTATAAAACTTTGGTTGTATTCCCAAGTACTGCAGTAGACATCTGTAGCAGACAATGGGATTGAATCCACATTTCCAAGGAAGCTTTCAGTTGCACCATGGCTTTTCCTTCCTGAATTCTTCCTACTGCTTCAATACTGACCTTCCAAACTTTTCAATAAAGGCAGCAATCAGTCTGCTTTACTCATTACAATTCTGCTCACTCCTTACAGAATCTCCCTCCTTTTGTGAGGGACAGAATTACAGAATACTCTAAGTTGCAAGGCACCCACCATGATCACCTCCTGAGTCTTGTAAGAAAACAGAATGTGATGATTAATAATTCAAATCCCTTTCTCAAGATAGGTTCAACTTCTTCAGTGTTTAGGACTCCTCACTCTTCTGCAGGCCCTGTGAACACGGCAGTTCAGGGACTTGAGTGTGTGACCGTGTGACAGCCAAAGGCAACCTCTCTTCTCCCAGCTATCTACAGTGCTGCAAACCCATACCAGGGAACAGCAGGTATCTTCAGCAACAATGCTGCCAACTTTCCCTGACAGCCTTTCCCTGCATCTTCTGAGGAAAAGGAGACATGACAGATCAAGGCACCCTGAGAGCCGAGCACAGGCTGCTGGCTGTCAGTAAAAAACCAAAACAGACTTAGAGGGGAGTAGAAGTCAGGCTGCCCAGGCAAACTCTGTTCTGGTGTTTTGAAACTTCTCTCTTAGAAATTACCTGGGAGGACACCTTATTCACACCTATATTGATCATAATGCAGCCACAGACTTGATTAACTCTTGAAGGCTGCTGGATTTGATCACTGAAAGCCAGGAAATGATGCTGCAGGGTTAGAAACTGCCAATGCCTACATCTACAATCATAGAGCATGAGATCAATTTCAAATAGATGAGTTACAACTGCAGGAGTTGGTTTGAGGTCAAGAAAAATCCCTCAGCCTTGCTTAGATCAAACCTAACACATGTAACTGCTCACAACACTTTTGTGACCCAGCAGGGAGGTCTGTTGTCTGTGACCAGGAGGAGAAAGAGATGACCCTGCACAGACCCCACTCAACAGCTCCCTTTTTAATAGAGACAGAAGAAGAGCTCCCCCAAATGCATTACCATGCGCTCATAAGGATCATCTGTTTCAGCAGCCTTGTCCAAGAGTTCACTGTATTCCAGCTCTTCACAAAGATGTTGCAAGGTATTCAGAGGTTCATTTAGCTCAACTGGCATGGATACTTTGGAAAGATCTTTGCCAATGTTATTTCTCAAAATATTCCACAGATTGATGTTACTGGTGTCAGGGCTGGGAGCTGGGAGACAAGTCCTCCGTCCATTTCTGAATGCGCCTCCTGTCAGCTCACCATTAAGAACTGGGAAGGGAAGAAAAACATTGTCATAAGAAAGCACCAGACTAAGAAAAACAGAGCTCTCCATTCAACCAAATCACTGCCAGAACAAGCAAGCCCAACTTCATTGTTTTCAGCTGAGTTTGGACTTGCATTGACATGCAGTAATTCTGGTACATGAACATAACCAAGGTAATTTCTCAAAGTTTGAAACACAGTATACTTTGCCGAGAAATGTTGTCTGCAACACTGGTGTTGTCCTCAGATATATTGTCACTCACATCACTGATATAAGATTCATCATCAGAAGCCTAAAACATAAATTAAAACATCCATTAACTCAAATACATATAAAATATACTGACAAAACAGACAAAAATAGTTAACTGAAACACAAATATTTAAAAAAAATCTCTATCCAATTAAAACTATTAGCTAAATGAACTGAATGTTTCAATCTGTCCATAGTGCAAATGCACTAAAAATGTCAAAACAAATGCTACATTGTGCTCACGTTTCTGAATTCCTTATTATCCAAATACAGACATGAGATCTGCAAAAGGTGACTTAAGTAAGATCAGGGATGAAAAAAAATTGATAACAATGCGCTAGGGATGGGAGGTGAGAAGAGATAGTCAGATTTCTGCTGTTTATAAAGAACCAAACAATGTTTCTTAAAAAAAAAACGTGACTTATGTTTCAGCAAACAAATTATGTAAACATCAGTCTATCATTTTGCAAAACAAGAATCTCATCAGCATTAAGAATATTTAAAAAAAATTTTTACACAACTGTTTTTTCAAGAAATATTATTTTTTTGTCTATTTCTCTCATTACAGAGAATAATTTTATATACATATGTAGTAGAAGATTTTTTTAAAGAATATTTGAAAATCTAAATTTAATTGACTGCACAGCCAGCTGTAACTGTCTATGTCATCCTTTGGTGGAACTGCCATAGCCTGGAAAGGACATGTACTGAACAGAAGTTACTGACACAACTAACTTTCAACTCAGGGAACTCCTGCACCTCTTTATGTGATCTCAGGTATGTTTATCTACACTTTACACATTCTGATACCTTTTTATTCTAAGTAGCATTACTAAAAATAAAAAAAAAAAATCACTAGTGGTAGCACTACCTAACTGTAGCTGCCACATGCTGTCACACACAGCCTACCTCGTTTTCTGACGAGCTGGCAGACAGAAGCACTTCCTGTGCATCAAAGAACTCTGAAACAGATTCAGACATAGAGAGCCTGCTTTCATTAGAAACTTGCTGAGACAGTGGCAAACTGACATGAATTTGTTCACCCGTCTGTAAATAAAGCACAGAAAAGTAAAAGTATTATTTCTAATATTAAAGAAATACACATAGAAGGGTTAAATCACCTGAGTAAGATTTCTATGCCAAATACAAGCACAGTGTAAAGACAGCATCTTAGTAGGACTGTGTGTGTACCTAAGAGATGAGACTGAGGATGACAAAATAAAGTGCATTTTGAACTGTGGGATACATGTCTTCATTTGAGGCCTGCCCAGCATCTACTGCCAAGTTTTAGCAGCATGAAATTGCAGATCTAGCTCGCTATGCAGAGAATTGATTTTGTGGACAATAGCTAGATTGTGTCAGACAAGTTCAACCATGAATTTCAGATTAAATGTCCTCTGGTAATAACAAATTACATCACTGGGAGCTAGTTTTGATACAACTAAAATTTAATTATAAAGATTTATAAGGTCTGGGAGTTATAAATTACTTTCCAAATAAATGACCTTGTGAATCAGTTTAGTAACAGTGTTTGAAATATTTGAATATTTAGGAGGATAGCTATAATATGTATTTTTATGGGCTTTTATTCTATGTTTACACTCCAGATCTCATTTGCATTATGACATTAACACTGACCCAATACTACTAAAAGAAATGAACTCTCTATGTTTTATTATAAAGAACTGTAACAGCAAAGTCAAGGATTCAAAACGGTGCTATGTTGATGTCAGCAGTGCAGCAAGCTAAAGCAGTGAAATACACCCTCCTCTTCTTGCTAGTGGGATACCAGATTTCAATGTTACCATACAGGCCATCACATTAAGAAAAAATTAAGCTGCTCTTCCTGTACCATTTTACCACAGGATCTGCTGCTGTGGAGGGAAACAGATCTTGGACTTAATCCCTTAATTCATACAGCATGTTGTTGCTGGGAGATAATACAGATGAAACTACTGAAGCCCTTTTAAACACAGTTAACTCTTCAGATTGCAACACAATCCCCGTTAATCTTATTCCAGAACTCCTGCATATGGTTTTGTTGACATCTTAATGCTGTAGAATTATTCTATACAGTTACCTCAAAAAGCACTAACAAAACATCCCAAAAAAACATAAACAAGCCAGAAAGTCAAAACCCATTTTTTTTTCATTAGGACTTATAAGACTGTAGATGGATTGTGATGCTTGATGACTCATAATGAAAACAGAGGCTCATTTTACCATAATCATTACAGGAAGTGATCAAAATTTTGAGGTTTCACATAAACTAGAGGGACTTGGAAAAATACACATGCTCCTACCTGAAAAAGACCCTCACACAGGCATTATCTACATGCTGCAAGATTACAGAGATGTATATAAAACAAGCAAGGTAAGTCAATGAGAGTTCTGGAAACTTCTTTGAAAAACTTCTTCAGTCAGGCTTACTTCTACCGAGACAATGATGAACAACTGAAAAAGGAACAGCTAACCAACAAAAAATACAGAACAGGAAAGGAGTTCATTGCCCAGAACTTCACTGCAGACTGCTGTGCTGTGGCACCACTTCACTTCTATGTTCTGTTGCTAGCCTCCGACATGCTGGATTCTTGGAAAAATTGTTCAGACAGTTTCAGAAAGCAAATAAACAGAAACAATTTTACCTTTCTTGCTTTTTGGAAGAAATAACTAGGAGACAAGACTATGTTAATTGAAATGGCATATGCACAGAAAAAAAATAGTGGAAATGACAAATCAAAAACACTTTTGTAAAATGCAAGCAGAATGGTTGCCAAAGTGATCATACTAATTGTAATATATTATAGTCCACAAATTCAGATTGTCACGAGGGAAGCTCACTGTTATTAACACAAATGTTTGTTAATCTGTTGACTAAGGAAAGCAAAACAAGAAAAACTAGATGTTGCAAAAAATATTAGTGCAGTGCTTGGTTCATGGACTGAACCTTTTGATTTTAACAGTACCACTCAAGATTCTAAACGTGATACCCTTTAGACACTTGCAAAATCAGGTCATTAAAAAATTAATTGTTCTGTTGATTTGGCAAGAAACTAAGGTGCAGTTAGCTACTGTGTGATACATTCAAATACAGTAAAACCTCACTAATTCCCACAGCCAACAATTAATTATCCAAAACTGGAGTCCTTCTCTGTTCCTCTAAAGAGACCAAGCTGAGTTCTTTCATGTCTGACATACGGAAAACAAGACTGAAGTTTTATTGTAGGTAAGGAAATATAACCTGACTTTTTCTATGATTGAGCATTTGCCAATCTGAAAAATTCAATAATTTTTCAGATGTGTTTCAGCTATTTAGTGAGAATTAGCAAGGTTTGTTCGTACTCTAAATCCATTAAAGGCCAAAGTCTTACCTCATCAGGACTAGGGATAATATTTACACTGACAACCTGATCACAAATAACAGATTCTGAATGTATTCTGTTCAAGCGACTCCTTAGTTCAGCATTCTGGTTGAGAGCCTTAAAATAAAAATTGCACATTTCATTTAAAATTAAAATACAAACATTAAAAAAAAAAAAGAACAAAAATTTAAAAACAGAAAATAAGAAGGAAAAAAGCTTCTTTACAACAATTTCCTAAAAAAAATCACAGAACCTCCTTTCTTTCATTTATAGGGAGATACCTGTTTTGAGATCCTCTCTAACATGATTTCATCTTTGGTTACTTTGCCTTCACTGTTTTTCAGGAGAGAGGGGGGACAGATGTTCTCCCACAATATAACACTGGCATTCTCCCTTAGTTCTTCAGAGAGCTCTTTGGCAGGTGTACTGGTGGGTTATGCACATTATGGAAATGGGGAGTGAACGCAGCAACAAAGAGTGAAACTGCAGAACAATACACGGGAACTACCCACAAAATGCCCAAAGAGGCAATTGTTGGTTTACAACTATACCTCCTCTGAGTCAAGGTCCTTAGCACTCAGAGGCTGCAAACAGAAATTGCTTCCTTTCCAGTAAAACCAACATATTTGCTAGTATCATTGTTTACCCACCCAGATCAATTTTACAGGTTTGTAAAATTGTACTTATTTCAAACTACTGATCCACTACAGTATCACAAATACCAACAGAATTCAACTGATGTCTGGTATCTGCTGATTTTTCTCCTATTCTAAAGTCCAAGCTAGATTATAAATTTGGGTGCATAAACATGTATTTTCTGTTGGTTGAAAAGACCAGTGTATGAGATTCTGAAATTCAGAAGTATAATATGCTACATATCTAGAACACGGCTGACTTAACCTCAATATATCCCCAGCACTGAGGATTATAGAAAAGAACAGAGAGACATTTTGTTTCAGTAGAAAAGGATTGTTGCAATGGAGTAAGAACCTTCTTCTGTCTCCCCCTAGTGCAGATTGAGAAATAGATTGCATGAATGTACTAAAACAAAGACAAAAGGAAAATAGGTAAGCTTAAACTGTCACTGAACAGTTTAAATTACCCAATTTTGCTTTGTTCTGAAATGGTCTGGGCATGTTCCTGGTTGACATCCCTCAGAGAGGGAAGGTAATGACTAACAGCAGCCTGACAGCAGCTTCTCCAACAGCTCAACCCTGGTCACAAGACTGGACAAATCCAGTCACAGTGCATTTTCCACTTCCTCGCCACTGAGGCTGTGAACTAATGTGTGACAGTGACTTTCAAACTAATCTTGGAAGCCCGGACTAAGAAGAAAACATGATCCCCTATTTCATGCAAGTTGCTAATAAATATGCACAGGTCTTAGATAAATTTGTGTCAATAACCAGAAATGGTTACCCTTATCGCTTGCCCCTAAGAGAAGTCAATCTGCACAACAAGATATACATCTGCATCTAGAGAAAGGTTTGTCTTTAAACATCTGCTCATACTTCTTGCAGATGCAGTCCTCCACACCAATCCAGCAAATGCTTTTATGCTTCCTTGACAATGAATTTGGAAAAATTGAATTATTTTGCAGCCTGAGGATTTATTGTTACTAATTTCTTCTCCCCCATTAAAGCAAATTACAATTTTCCTTTAGCTGAAGTGGGAGAGACACTGGAGAGTTAACAGGTCTGCATCTGGAAATCCAATTTACCCATGACTATATTGCAACCCAGAATTCCTTTTGCATTTAGAGACACAGACATATAAAATAAATCCAACAATATATGGTGAAAATTTAAAACTTAATTACAAAACCAAGAATATTTCATTGGCTGTGCTGGAACAGCTCCAAGAAAGACATCTAGCATTTGTATAAAAACTTTGGATCCTTTTTCTTTACTTTGGAAAACCATAACAGATACATGCTTACACAAATTATATCCTTCACATCCACATGCAGTGAGGTTAGATCTACACCATAAGAGAATATGCCATAGTTCTGGCTGAGAACTTGGCTTTTTCTTGGCTCCTTTGAGGTGAAAGGAAATGGCCAAAATACAAAAGGAATAATGCACCGGGCAAGACAGATGTGCTTGAAATCAAATGAATAACATACCTGAGAGAGGGACTGTCTGAGGTGAGCTATTTGAGCATTGTGGCCTGTAAGATCCTGCTCTGAAACAATCTGCTTAAGCTTCTCCTTCTCTATAGCTATGCTGTTAAAGGCAGACTTCAAAAGAGAATGCACTGAGCAAAAAGAAAAAAATAAAACAGGTGTTTCCTTGGCTACAGAAATCACATTGACATCTCACAAGATTTCAGCAATAAAGACAGACAGTGAGACTTCCATCCCACAGTAATGGACATTTGAAACAAGGGCCTGAACTCAAGTAATCCATGCCAAATTAAGAACAAACACATACAGCTTGAGATTGCAATGTGCATACCGTATGCTCACACATATCTCATCTGAGCATATTCTTGGTGCTCAACATATGGAAAGGTGCATATTTGGAAAAACTGTGCCCAATGTGTGTTATTTTCTTTCTGGTTTTTATTTGTACTTTTCAGAGTAACAGATACATCAGTTCTTCTAGACTTAATATGGTACTAATAAAGAGGATTACTTGGTCTTTAAACAGGTTTAGAATTTTTTAAGATGTCAGTCTCACTTTTTTTTCTATGCTTGTTATATAACAGCAAATTGATAAGAAAACCTTTTTAAAATGGTATTTTTCAATTTGTAGGACCATTCACTTACTGGCAATAAAATTGCAATTCAAAAGTACATTCCTGTAATAAGCTCTTTTTCCATTGATTCCATTGACATAGAAAACATTGCACAAAAATTATTTCACATGATGATGTGCAGCAGTTACATTCTGAATCATCTTTGGGGAGAAATAACACATTTTGTTGAGGAAAAAAATGTTTGCAAATTCTGTCACGTTTACAGAATGGAGAAAGCAGATCAGAAGACTTGGAAAGCAATTTCAGAGTTTACCTATCTCTACATTTATGACATGCATGGAAAATATAAGAAGGATAATATATACAGCCTTTGTGTAAGGCACCTGAATAGCTAAAAACTCTTCTACAGTATCACCCAATGCAGATGAAAGCCCTGGCTAAGTGAGGGCAATAAAGAAACACAGAGAAGCACATTACAGGGAAGGCTTGGCATCTCCAGCTACCTTTTTGTGCCATCAAGCAGAATTCCTCTTGAAGCTTCATGTACTCAGTAGAGCACTCCAGAGGGTCTGCCACATGGCTTGGGGGAGCCTGAAACTCAATGTCTGCACAGAGGTTGGGGTTGGATGAATGCAGTCGGACAGGTGACATCGTAGCACTGAAAGGGACCTACAGTGGGAAACAGAGAAGGAATGTTCCATAAGGTGTAACCAAACTTTTGACTCTGTTGAAGCAAAACAAAAATTTCTTCTGAAAAAACTTAGTTCACAAGGTGAATAATATGGCAAGAGTGAACATGTAACTTCTTACTCTCCTAAATCTCAACACAGATGATGCAGACTTCTCTTGAATTTTTTCACTGAAATAGAAAAAAGAAGGCCTAAATACACAGCTAACACCTAATGATGGAGTATTTTAATTCTAACATTTATAGAACGTGGATTATTTCCTTATTAGAAGATTACTGGAAAATTGAACCATGAGACATGTTCCTTTATATTTGGACATTTGAGAGTAATTGTAGATTAGTCTGTTGTTGCAATACCAACATTTGAAGTATGAAAGTTTCCCCACAGATCTAGAAACAGGATATAATATTATCAGATATATCATTGAAGTTTTTCAAAACTAGTAAATCTTTAGTTGAAACTCACTGTACTGGCAATTATGAAGAGGGAAGAAGCATACAGTATTTCTATTTTCTTTTTAACTAAACAAACAAACAATAACATCAAAATAAAATCAAAACTGCCTGATTTGCATTTAAAATACATGGACCATAAATAAATGCAGAGAGATACAGTTTAGTAAGACAGAGCAAAGAATTTAGTTCATTATCTTTCCACTTCACTTTCTCCTCTACTTTTCAGGTACAGTAATAATAATAATAAAAAAAAAAAGTAATGCAAAACATTCTAAGTTATATATACATGTATCATGTACTGAGCAGCTACCTGTACGCTACATATGCACTGTATGGCTACCACTGCTATATAAGTGATGTGTGTGCAAGAGTACTTTGTATTTTACTTTAATATTACCATTTACATGCATTTATATGAAAATCAGGCCAAGAACACAATTTTCAACTGTAAATGCAACAGAAAGACATGCAGAACTTCATTTTGTCACTTAAATATTAACCACTGTTTAATGTATCAAACACTGTTTAGTACATTAAATCTAATTAATTTCATTAGATTGATCAAATGCATAAAGCAAGCATTTTCACACTGCAGCCCAATGTAATTATTTAAATATGAAAAATGGGGCCAAAATATAAAATGTCTCTTCCAAGGCATGATAAAGAGCAGAAGTTAACATAAAAAGTCATATTACTAAGAATTATTGTCAACAGATGAGTTCTAGAACCACTGTCATCAGTGGCTGAACTTGGTACTTTGTTATTTGATTAGATCAGGGAACAGTTTTATCAATTCCTTTCTGTAAAAGCTGACATCAATACACATTTTAGGTTTAGGTTCTGATTCTCCAATGAAACCCTCAAAATCCTATTGGATTTATTAATCATTCCACTCATGAGCATACTCTGTGAAATACATTTTCCATGCTGTTCTTTCTCAGTGTCCAGGTACATATAGTACATTAAATAATAATTCTATGGCACCTATCTAATATAAGTTTATTCCTCCTGTCATGTGTTTTGATGTCCACCTATATCAACAAAGTACATATTTTTTTACTGGACTTCGTTTTATCCTCATATCAAGAAGAATTTGTTAACAGAAGATGTAAAATAAAGTCCTTCTATTCATACTCGATATTTAACCCTTTATTTTCTTCACAATTACCAGATTGCCTGTCTCAAGAGCCCAGCCTAACATGAGGTTAATGGACTACTGTGGCTAAACGTAGGTTTATTTCAAATTTGTTATCCAAAAATTTTCCCCTCCTTAAATGGGAGAGCATGTTTCCAGAACTTTCTGACAACACAAAGCTTCCACTGCTCTGGGTGGCTCCAGGAGGGCAGAGTGGGTATCTGTGCTGTACCTGTGTGTATGGAGAACATACCAAAGGCAGGAAAGAAGCTGACACCAGCAACAATGCCAGAGCTTGAGGGAGAGAGGGAGAGTGCCCCCAGCTCCACATGCCTGTGGTGATGGGGGAGGCTCCCCAGACCCACAGGGACTGGCAGAGCTGCAGGCAGGCTGCCCACACATGCAGGGGGCTCTTTAGTCACTCTCTGATGAATCAAGCTGAAGAGATCTGCTTTAGAGCCACCATTTCTGCCTCAAACCTCAGCTGGCCAGGCTGAAAAGAAAGATTTCTGCAATGATGTTTATTGAAAAAATACTATTTTCAATTAAGCCCTATAAACAAAATTTCCATGTTCTACAAATAAGTCACACTACTTGCAAGAAATACACATTCATATGACAGAGACAAGTAGCCTTGCTGACTGCTTTAAATTCAAGAACCAAAAATACTGAACTGTTGATTGACATGAACTCTCCTCATAAGCATTTTTTAGAAAAGCTTCCAAGCTACTTTCCATAACAGATTAAAAACCACCACATTAAACAGCCATTTTCATTCTCTTGAATAGGCAACAGTCCAGGAAACACTGCCAATATACTTCTCTTCCCCTTTTTTCCTTTCATGACTGTGGTTTCTCTCTGTATTAATGGTGACTTGATCCTGACTTTACCACCCATTCTCTTTCTGGTTGTTTTTAATTGTTGTTGTTTTGAAGGTTTTTGAAAAAATATTTAGCTTCTTGATCCATCACTCTAGTTTTCTCCATACAGACACTTCTAGACATAACCTCAGATGAACCTTGTCCCAACTTCCTGCTTTACACCAGAGGCGTTGCACCCACTCATCCATCACCTTCTTCAGAATTACATGCTCACATAGGAACAGACTGCTCCTGGCCAAGTGGGTTGTAAGGAAAACCTCTTTCTGCTGTGCATTTAGCTGACATAATTCTGTAACCCTCAGCCTATGCACTCAGCTTCACTGTCTGGGAGAAACAACCATTTTGTACATCAGCCAGGAAGAACAGGAGTACTGCAGCAGCCACAGAGTCATTCTGGTGCCTCTAGCTTTCCTTCCTCTTGCATTTTTTCCAGCTCCTCCAAAACATCCCTCAACGGGTCCTCACTTGAGCTGCAGGTAAAAACTCAGCCACTCCCTGTTCTCTTAGTGCCTTCCAACCCAAGTCCAGCTGCATTTGCCTACTGAAGCACTCCCTAGGTGAGGAGTACAGCCCTTGCCAAAGCTGTTTAGCTGCTGCTTAGAGCCTCCCAACACCACTGCTCAGCCCTGCAAACTGGGAATCAGGCAGATTTCTGTGCTAGGCAGGCAGACCAACACAGTCAAAACAGCAATCAATTACAGAGCACACATTCAGCATCAACTGATTAGAGAGGAATAAATTTAGATGAGTTAATTTCGAAGCTGGAGAAACACTGATATGTCTCATATGTTTTAAAAGAGCATAGCAATAACTGAGTTTGTGGTTCAGCTAGCAGAAGCTCAAGATAGTTAGGCTTAAGCAGAAAATATGTCAGATCTAGGGGAATTTAGCTTCTGCCTAGAACAGCCGGAATACTTCAACCTGCTGAAGACATTCACTGCTTGGGCTAGATAAGGAATTTGCATCTAAAGCTCACTTCAGTCTTTGGCTGAACAGTCCTCCCTATCTAGCTGTTGTACTTATCTGCTGATGGACTAGTACAATGTCTATATTGGGCCTAATGAGTACTTTCTTGATAAAGCAGCAGCTGAAGATGTCCTCTTGATGGCAATTCAATTTCACAAACAGGACTTGCCACAACTAATTCCCAGCCCTGGTGCTGATTTCATAGCTCCCTATTTTCTGACTAAAGACTTAGAGAATTAGCAAAACTGCATACGGACACTGAGGTAGTAATATGACTTTTTGGGATTATGGAACGTAAACAAAGTGCCTCAAATGAAAAGGCTAACCTTATACTACTTATAAAAGTATCAGGAGATTTTATAATTCCGTGGTTATTTGTAACAAATCTCCTTAGTTCTATTGTCTTGCTATAACTGTCACATCTTTTAACATAATTTGATCTTTTTTTTTTCTATTTTGTATAGTCTGTCAAAGACTTATTGCGTGCAGGGCCTGAGTCTGTCACTTGCACTTACATAAAGGAGGAGGAGGGATATGCACCATGTAAATGAGCTCAGACCCACATTTATGGAACACATTTGTGTTGGGCCTGACCACTTCTAAGAAACTCAGTTGAAAGTGGGTAGCATGGACACCTCCAAAAAGTGCAAGAAACATTTTCATAAGGTTATTACACAACCAAGTTACACAGCTTCCCATCCTTAGAGCTATCCCTTGATTTTTAAATCCACTCACTGTTGTAGCCACTGCAGCTGCCAGTCTCTGCCGGCGTCGTGTTGTGCTGAACTGGCCCTTCGGTGCCGGCCCTTCCTGACAGTGAATGCAAGAAAAGAAGGAAGTAGAAAAAGAGAAGGGAAGGGGTGATGTGACACAGGAAGATGAAAGGTGATCAGAAAAGGGAGAGGGAGAGTCTTTAAGTGGGTTTCCATTTTGTTAACTCTTATGGCCTACACATGTTGAGGTCATATCATGTGTTTTCAGCTGTGCATGCCAGAGACATAAAAAGCTGGATACTTCACTAAAATTATCTCCAGATGAGTTGGACTGCAGTGCACTCACTAAGGCTACAAAAATAAAAAAAATCAACTAGCATTGCCATTCAGTTATAAGGCAATAATGGAATAAGAGAACAAAAAGGATGCTATAGCATGCCAGAAAATAAAATAAAAATCTGGAGCCACTTGACCATTTAGAAGATGAATTCTGAAAGAGATCACTTTGCAATACTGGAAGTGCATAAACTGTGGTCACTGAAGATGCATGTGGCTCAATGGTAAAATTTTTCAATTTGTATGTTATCTAGTGAGTTTTCTGAAGTAAACATTCCTGTACATAGCTCTGGCATTTCCACATCCATCCTTCAGCCTATTCAATCATTTTCGCCATACGTCACTTTTTTGAGTTCCACCTGTTTTTCCCATACATTACTGGAGGCTTGACTTCCAAACCAAGGCAGAAACTAAGATAAAGGAGCACAAATAAAAACTAAGTATTTCAACAACCGCTTCCTTTTCTACATGTCTAACTTGTGGCCTCATCCTGCTTAATTTTACATTGATTTTACAAGCAAGAAAATTTTTCACAGTACATTAAAGTCAAGCAAGTAACTGTCTAATGCAGAGGAGCTCCATATCTGTCATAAAGTCATTCTATTTAATCTTCAATGAAAATAGCATTATTTTGAAGCCATTTTAAGATTTTGGAAGACTAGGAAATACACCTTTCTGCCTCTAGAAAACGATTCTCAATTCCTTTACATTTCTCTTCCGCTGCATCCTATAGCCACTACAGCATTTTTACATCTATATACATTTTTACTTTTTTTTGCAAGAAGCCTGATCATCATACAAATAACAAAGTGTAGATTGGATACATGAACACCATGCTGAAGAACAGGATATTGTATTTCAATTATTAGCTCTACTGTCTTGCTTCTATAAAATTCCCAGTAGGGTTGCTACAGTGGAGAATGGCCAAACACTTCACCCTCTAGCTGATATTAGTGGCAATGCCACTGACAGTTGGAAGGGTTGTCTAATGATCACAGTAGAAGAATTGTGGTGCAATATTTTATAAAATTCTCACATTAAAAAGACGTGTACATAACCTCTGAAACACTGAGAACAAACTCTGTTAAAGCAGAGAACAGGTCATATGCATAATGTAAATTGTGCTCCACAAAAATATGCCCATCCTGTGAATAGCAGTATGGAAGAATATTCTTATTTAAATAGTAGGGACAAACCTATGTACAGAGAGAGATATGCACAAATTTATATGTATACAAGATTATGAATGCAGGTATGCATTATTAAAATGGGAATAGTGAGCTTTGCAGAATCACACACTCTCCTCAACACAATAGAAAGTGAGGTCATAAATCTGAGTTACCATAAAAAGAAATACTTACTTAAGGGAAAAAGTAATAACTAGTCTGGGTCTGGTTTCAGTTCTGAGCTGAAAGCCTCAGTAAAGCAAGATGATTTTTCAGATTACTCCATAATACACAGCTCTCTATTAAACTATTCCCCCTGTGAAGTCTTGAGCTTTTGCGGGAAACCAAAATATCACTGGTTCTTTACTGTTTTGCAGTAACATTTTCTTTTTTCTTCCTTTGAAGCTGTCGTGAGAATGATAACTTAGCCTTTCACCCAAAGGGAAATAAAATATAATTTTAAAAACCCCACAAAAAAGCACAAAAAACCCCCTAGACAAAACCCACAACTCAGTTCTTGTACAAAAGTATAATTTGTAAAATGAATTACTACAGGTCAACTAACCTGTTTTTGCCATTTTCACAAATTTTATATAGCTTGTTTAAAAAAAAATTAACCTCCTTCATAAAAATAATCTTTCTTAAGAGAAGCAATTTATGTATTACTCTTGAGTAAAGGCTGGTTAATTCAGCTGTTAATTCTAAGCAACTTAACAACAGTAAACACTCAAACCTGCACAGACATGTGCTGTGCTCAGTTTTACTTCAGGGAGTAACCCCACCCAAGTTACAGGAATCAGCTGTGTGGGCAAAGTCAACTGCACACAAAACTGTCATATTTAAGTGGTAAATATTAATGTCTAGGAAACAAATCAAGCAGCTTTACTTACAAGAAAAAGTATGTTTTACATACATTATGCACCTAGCATTCATACTGCAATAATGCGTTAGCAGGAATCCAACAAAAGATATCTCATTAACAAAAGAATGTTTACAAGTACAATACAAAACCCGAATGGGAGAATTCCCTCCTTGCCTCATGTGCAGAGGATACTGAGCCAGCAGAAATCACACCCTTGTTCCCCACCATTCACAAAGCACACACCTTTATATAAAGCTCCCTAATTTTATGCTCCCCAGAAGGATGCCCTCAACATTGTACTATCAGAACGTCTTTGATGTAGTTAAAAACTGCTCATTCTGAAAAAAATGGCTGCAAGTACTCCAAATGAAACTAACAGTGACTCCAGCTTAAAGTTAGTTTGTTAAAATTAGCATTATTCCCTAAAACTAGCAAGATGTATGGAGGTATGAGGAAAGTGATAGTACAACAGAAATCTTGCTGGTACCAAATGTCAACCATTTAATAGCAAATTATGTGTAAGCACTATGAAAACAATGTTCACTAATCAGACAAAATGATTCTCAGTATGGGTTATATTGATAAACGGTTCAGAAAGACTTGAAGCAGTCTTGAAAAAATGAGCAATAAGGAAGATCAATGATGCAGAAGGAACGTCTAAGAAGAACAAAATGGGAATTAGCTTAAAGGGCTTGTAGGCATCAGAGGAAATTCACATTTTAGTGACAACCTAAGCAAATTAGGAATAACACAATGAGTCAGTGAGGCCACCTTCCTACAGACCACAGCTCCAGCACTCAGGAGACAGCACAGCCCTTGGAAGAATAAACTGAGTCTAGCAAACTATGCAAGATAATGGAGTAGCCATCAAGTATTCTTTGTCTTCCATACAGTTTAGAACAATTTTATTGTTTCTGTTTCACTGCAAATTAATTTACACATCAGACAACAATAATTTAATACTTTGCTATAACAAAATAAGCTTTGTATTTGCAGCATGAAGCTTGGTGGGAATTAATGCTGACCCAAGTTAGACAGAATCCATTATCAATCCAGAAGTAACAGACCCATGTAGAGCAGTGCCATGGACACAAACTCTCTCAGAGGAATCTGCAACCCTATTTGAAACTTTCAGGAGCTGAGGCACACCCCAGCCAAACTACAAACAGCAGTTTGGTGTAAGCCCAGGCCAGTGCTACTTCAGCAAAGTGTAGGTAACACAGGAACAGCTCATTATTCACTATGACCAACCATAAATCATAATACATTAACTGCTTTCATCACTTTTGTGGATAGGACTTATCTGAGGTTACTGTGGCATGAAAGAAGAACATGCAATAGTGACTGATTCTTCACAGGCACGAAGTACTTGCATGCATTTTACAGATATTTTAATTTCCCCGTGTTATTCAGCACCAGGGAAAAACTGCGATCCTTCAACTGCACAACATGACAGCAATGACAAAATTCCTTTGTTAATAAACCTTTTTAATCCCAACAGATGCTTCATTGTTCTACCTATTGTGATTATCAAAGTATAATAGGTAAAAAGAAAAATAAACTACAAGAGCTGCAATGAGAAAGCTGATGCAACTATCACCTC
Organism: Pyrgilauda ruficollis; assembly: GCF_017590135.1. NCBI lineage: Eukaryota > Metazoa > Chordata > Aves > Passeriformes > Passeridae > Pyrgilauda > Pyrgilauda ruficollis. The sequence goes on along the minus strand of NW_024524377.1, from coordinate 20,633,918 downwards.
TTCCTTCCTTAAGATTATTGATCTTAAATGAAAACTCCTTAATGTGCCTATTGGGGACATATTAAAAAAAAAAAAAAAAGCTTTCGAAGTTTGTACTAATTTCAAGATATTTGAATGGATTAGAAGTTGCTGACATTTATTTACTCATTTATTATTTATTTAGCAGACATCAACATCAGCAGGTGATTGTGGGCTCTCAAAGCCAGTTGAATAGTCTTCATTATCAGTTGCTTAATTATAAAAAAGATCAGCTTTTGGATCAAACCTCAGAATACACAAGTGCTTCCAACAAAACACAAGGCAGCAATGCATGCACATTATGCTTATTTTTGTGCTTTCAGTTCTAGGGAAGGATGGAGTAAATTCTTCCTTCACATAATTTATTTCTTGGATATTTTATTTGTTCCCATATTAGCCTTTTCCATAACAGAAGGCTTGTGAAAATACTTATCACTAGTAATATTCCAAGTATAGGCCTTGACAAAGACTACTTGTGTGTTTAGTATTTCATTCTGCTTTTAACTTGATGTCACTTGTTCAATTGAAGGCAGTTGCCCTTCTTTGCAACTTTGATATGAAATAGCAGTATCCCCATATGGTGTGTATTGAGTTTTGAATACCTTAATTGACTAATATTCAGATCCCCCTCCTTTCCCTAGATGGCAATGTTCTCATATGAACGAAAATAAAATCAGTACTTTTCTCACTATCTTCTCTAGGTTTTGAACAACAAACTGAGATTTAATTTACTTCATCAGAAACATGAAAGAGAGCACACTGTCTTCCTACTTTCAGCTAATATATCATTTCATGCTTAGAATTAAATCTTAAAGTACAGTGAAAAGTAAAATATAGTGCATTCAGTACCTGAAGTTGAATTTTTGCATCTTTGCTGACACTTTTTGTTCTCCATCGTCTCGTGACCCGCTTGTCTTTCTTTGAAATATCTACACAGTTAGCCTACATTACACAAATAGTTAAAAGCAACAAAGTGCTATTAAGTTGACACAAGCAACACAGACAATACAGCAAGTTAGTTCAGAACTGTAGTATTAGACAGGAACAAATTAGAAAGTAAGGAGAAGAAGGCTGCTGCTGGGGCCCGAAATTGGAGCAGTGATCAGCTGTAGCTATCCATACACTTCCACAAACACGTGGTACAGTTAGCTCCTTTAGCAAAACTATTGGTGCCCTTTCTCTTCATGGGAACATAATATTTAGGATTACGATCTTGAAATCCTCATGGATTTCTGTTGTGGTACTACTCAGACATTTGTACAGACAAGAAGATTCAGTGAAAATGGAAGAAAGTATTTAAGATTTAGGATCTGTTGTTGCTGTCTGGAAAAAGGAAAACTCACCCTGAACTGGGAAACAGTCCAAAACTTGGGACCTTTGTATTATGCCCCCTTTTCTAGAGCATGCAACTTCATCTTTGAGGGTCTTTGGGTCTCCAATCCTTAAAAAACTTAAAATGTTATCTTAACACAACAAAAACTCCTTAAATATAACTTCAATTTATACATGTGTTCTATTGCAACAGTCCTCAGTTTAGTTTGGCAAATTACTTAATAATTTGATGTGTCCTATTTAACTCAAATACTGAATACATCTTAATTACTTGTTTACACAAGAAACAGAAACACTATTACACAAGATTAAAACAGACATATAAGATAAGCATTTAATCCAAGATTCACTATTACTTCAGAAAAACATTCGGAGTTAACAGACAACACCTCTATATTTCCCTTAACAGAAGGAACAAATATTTCAGTGTAATGATTTATGTTCAATCTTATTTACCTGCATGTCTGTGAAATTTGGTGCTGACTGAGTCCTCTGTAGTATTTCTAAATTTTGAAGAAGTTTACTGAGTTCCACAAGGTTAGACTGACAATGAGCAAGATCTAAGAGATATAAAATAAAAGTATTTTAGGTGCTTCAATTTAGACTTTTTATTGCCATGGTGTCCATTATTTGTACTCAATTGCATTATAAAAGTTAAGTGCCCAAACCCCTTGTAGTAAGGCATCCAAGTAAAGGTTTTATTTTGTTGGACACTTGTTATTTCTATAGGAGTCAGCAACAACTCTGGACCTCAAGAAGTGATCATATTTGAACAATGACATCCACCAAAATAGCACAGATTGTTATGGTACATTTTAAAAGCAACATCCCAAAATATATAGAGAGCAAAGTTCCCACCACGAGGTGAAAATTTCCGATTACCTGAAAAGCTGTAACTTAACCACTTTACTCACAGGACTCTTTCTTATATCAACAAGATGTTTTGCTGAAAGAACAAGGCTTGAAAAGATAAAGTCTAACCTTCTGCACATCTGTCCATCTCTTCAGAGTCCTGCAACCAGGCTGCTACTTTACTCTGACCAGTAGTGCAGGTGACAGGAAGGCTGTTACTGCAAGGTATAGGAGGCTGCCAGGGGAAGTTATTTTGTTGTACCTAAAGCATAACAAAATGCTTACATTTACTGTGGCTGTGTTGCCTTGTCAGTGCAATTACTATATTACTTCAGAATAGAAACCAAACTTTGCATTGCATTTTCAGTGAAATCTGTGATTTGTCTCCATAGCTCCCAAACACACAAGTTTTTCAGAATAGCATGTTGGAGAACCAAACCAGGAACCTCACAAGTGGACTCTGCTAGGTACCAGTTAGGAAAGCTGTTGTTTATGAGGAAGAACATAATCAGCAGGGAGACAGATTTATACCTGTTGACAAAGGCTAGTGCAAATTGTAAGGGTGGTGAATACTTTGCAAGATCTCTACAGCAGCCCATTCTAATGAAGCAAGGGTAAATTAGACAGTATTTCAGCTGATTTCAGCTGCACACCCTCACAGCTTTTCTCTGGCCATCCATTCCCACAGTGGAAGCTCCTGTCCTGTTGGCATGAGAAGAAAAGCCCACTGAAACTGCCCACAAGCAATCCATGAGTTTTCAACCAAAGAACTCTGCACACCTTTCCATCTGACACATTGGCAGCTGGTGAAGACTCTGTAGTAGATGCTGAGGGGAATATGTGGAAGCTGGCATCCCTGGGAGATCTCACGATCTCATTCTGACGGTACAACCGGTGGTGCCGCAACTTTGAAACCCACGCATCAAATGAATCCTGTGATTTCACCTGCAGAAAAACTTACTATCAAGAAAGCATCCAAGATACTACTTTTCTGCAAAATCTTTTACAATTTTATTTGTTTCTACTGAGGATGAAGAAACACTGTGTAGTTTTACTTTTTACCTTCAGGTGATAGATATGTTCTTCTGTGTCAAGATCTATTCTACGAGCCTTTTTTTTTATAGACATGACTGATAAACCAACATCAATGCTCCCATGGACCTTTCCTTTCTGTATCTAAAATAAAAACATCAGAGCAAAAATTTAGAAGTATGGTGCACTTCTATATACTTAACAGAAAAATATCTAGTACTGAAATGGTTTCCCATTGTATAATATTTTAGCATAAAGCCATATTAAAAAATAAAGCTGCACTCAGACTAACCATTTAACCACTTATTATTTTTGTAGTCATAGAAAAGTATCTCACAAGAAATGCTGGTACAAAGCCAACTCCAAAGTTTGGGTGTGTTAAGTTGTTCACACCAGTGCACAGGTACAGGTAAGTGAGAAGCAGAGAAAATTACACAGTACTAAATTAGACAGTACTTGATACCTTACTGCTATGACTTGGTAGTTATTGGTATCAAATATAAATAATTGGTATTAATTCTTTGTCCTATCCACATGTCTCAGAATAATCAGCTCTGGCTGATACAAAAATTAGAAACGAAAAATACATGGTCAGGTTAGTCTCGCAAGCAGCTTTATTCAAGAAACGACCTTTAGTAATTTAACTTATATTTCCATAGAAGTAAAAAAGGTAGAATTTTTGGAAGACATAAGCAAAATCTTACATTATTTATCTTTAAATCCATCAACAACTTTCATGTGTGTACTTTCATAAATATGCCTAGAGTGAGCATGAGCAGGCAAAACTTCATTAGAAATTTTAAAGTCTTCAGCTCTACTTACATCAATTGGTGACTTTGAATATTTCAACATTCCATTATCCAGGACAAAAAACCTCTGAAATAATAAGAAAAAAATCCAACAACATTCTTTCTTAATGAGCAGATGCAATTTAAACTGTATACAACAATTCATCTGGAGAAGGATCACCCTGTAACAATTAAGGAATGTTTGGGGTTTGGAAGGAGAGGATAAATACAATATTAAATAATTTTCTTGCTTGTTTTTTTGACAACAATTATCTTCTAAACAAAAAAAAAAAAAACCAAAAAAAAAAAAAAACAAACTAGATTCTCTTTTTTCAACATTATGTTCTAGGTTTATCTTAAGGAACTTTGATAATGAAGGGTAATTTTTTTCAGTTTTCCAGGCAATGTAATAAACTTTCTAAGAAAGAGACTGTAGGACAAGCGAATTATACCTGTTTCTTCATTTTCTTCCTGTTTTCTTCCCACAAAAGCTGGTCACATTTCAAATTAGCAACCTACATTCCCTATCCAGAAACTGAGAGAAGTTTTTCTTAGTGCAAGATCTACATCTCAAAAGGAAACCCATATGAGAGACCCTGGTCTACCATGCAAAACTTGGTGGCAGACCTGTACTCACTGAAGTACAGATGAGATGGTAACTTGTGCTGAAGACACCTTGGCTAGTGTTAATCCAGGTATTAGTACCAGAGCAAATATTGCAGTGTTCCCAGCAACATGGCCAGGTCATGGGAGGGCTGATGTCTCAGGCCTTGGTGATACAGGGTGAGCCACTGCACCTTCACTGACATGGTTACCGGGACCAGCCTAACCTGATGATGCCTGTGCTATTGCACCTTTATTGTTCTGAGCAGAATCCCCTATTCAAGCTGTACTTCTCCCTCAAATAAAGCTGCCCTAGCTTGTCTGTACCAGATCACTCAAGCTGCTTTGCAGTCAAGTTAATGCAGACTTTGGCACACAGCACAGAGCCTAGCAGGAAACTGGACTTGAAATGACATTTGCTAACTCGTGTTGATCATCACTAACTTTAAAAACATGCAAAGTAATAGCAAATAACTCATATTTTTAGAGTGTAACCTGAAGCATTAATCTATGGTAAAATCCCAGAACACAGCTTGATTCTCAAAGCTGTCATGGCATGGGAAGGAAGGGCAATGGTTTCCTTAGGTAAACCTGCTAAATTAACACTACGAGCAGGGTCAGTAGTTAGACAGCAGAAAATCCCCCTCAAAGATGGTTCTAGAAATTCTGCCAGTCACACAACAGATAGTACCAATATCTCACACAGGGCAGGAAAACAGTGCTTTTCTCTACCCCAGCTGAAACCAGTAAATTTGGAGATATAACTTCTTGAATAAGATGTCAAAACAACAGGAACATCTTGGGGTTTTTTTTCGTAGGTATGGTCACTAACAACCTTCACAAGAACATGATGTTCATGTCATATTGCTCTGTCTCTCTAAGCTGCATACGCAAAAGAAAATTACCTTTCATCATCATTTCATTCCAACACACACTGCACTTCAGAGGATGTTAAGTTCACCAAGCTGTGCACATTATACCTGGTATGCTACCAAAGCACATTCAGGACTGTCAGAATATGGCATGCAATGTTCAATAGATGCTGTATATGGCTTGGCTAGCAGAACACTAACACAGCACATGCTGCAATTATTGTCTCTGAAGTTCCTCACTGACTCTCAGCACAAAGTATTGTTATGGAAACTCCAAGATACCCAGGCCAGCATTGCAAAAGAAAAAACTTATTAACACTCCCAAAGTTTCAGAACCTAAGTTCAGCACAGTTCCCAAGGTGAAATGTAAGGCAGAGTAGAGAGGGATGCTAAAATGTTAATTTCTTAATGACATTAAAAATTATCTACACAGGTAACTGCTCTAAATTCATCTAGATCACCACTAGTGATTACCTTTAAAGAACTGTGAAGTTGGACTTCTCTTACTCTCCTATAAATTAGTTCCTTACCAAAACACTTTGCCAAATAGCAACACATTAATATAATGTATTCTAAAAGTGTGGGAGCAGTGGTTTATTCCATAAATTCTTATATACCACATTAATTGATTTTTTGGAGGGTCAGATCAATTTTACTCACAAATTCCCTCTCGATTTTGAATACAACCTTGGGCAGCAGGGACTGTGATTTGAGATCCATGAAATGTGTCTGCAAATTAATTCCATACACAGGTGGAAGTGAAAGTCATACACCAAAACTGTGGGTATTTATTTGACATCCTAATTTTGTCTAGACAAAAAAAGTCCCAGCTCATAAAATAAGGTAATAATGTTCTGACTGGTTTATGAGACATTTACCTTGTGCCAACCTTTTAATGGCCATTTTCTCTTCTTCAGCATGAAACCTTCATGTTTGTCTGGCTTCTGGACATTGGTCTGCCCTATTTTCAGACCCTCTATGATTTCCCAGCTGTCAGGTTCCTGATGAAAAAGCATGAAGACACATTGATTAATTAATTTTGCACACAAGTGGCAAAAAAATTGAGCTTAAGAGTGGCAAAAATTCTTCAATGCAAGACAAAAAGAAGGAGGCAGTCTTTTAAATCAAACTGTTTAGGTACCAAACTGCATGGTCACTATATTATGCCTATCTGTATCTCATTTAAAACTAGTAAATACAAACCATTTTCAGATGTCTAACCCTACCAGGTAAGATGCATAGTAAGACTGCCCTTTGTGATATTTCTTTACAATTAAGAAATTTAAATTTTCTGATCTTTAAAGTACAAGCTGCATTGGTTCTGGATGCCCCAGTTTTTCCTCCAAATCAGAAAAACTAGCAGATGTTGTTGCTTTATTGTTGATTTTGAGTGCAGCTAGTGATAATCTTCAAAGGCATTTTATGACAGAGTTTCACTTGCTAATTGAGCCTTCAGAAATCTGCAAAAAGATTTTTTTTCCTGCATTCTCTTTCACCGTATTATGAGAGATTTATAGGAAAGCTAACTAATTTTCTCTCTAGAGAAAAACAGAGCAACAGTATCATTTGAGATACAACCAGTTGTATGCCTTTCATGGAGCCAATTAAAGCATATTTCTGGTACATACCACTTGTTTTGCATGGTGACTGGTGCAGCTCAAGCCAGATTTACAATGTAACACAGTGAACAGGAAAAGAACAATATTTTGAAAGAGAAAAAGATAGAGTCATATTTTCTTTTAGAGTGTATTTCTACCCTCTCGCTACTACTGTGCTTAAAAAAATTCTACACCAATTTAAAAATCTCTTACTGCCAGTTTCCTCAGACTGTGTTTCACTAATTATACCTTAGAAAGCTGTAAACTTGCATTTTTTCAGTTGATCTGTCATAACTCCTAGCAATGTTATGAAAAGTTAACAAGAGAGGAAGGAGGTCATATAGCATCAAACATTTAAAGGGAAAAAAATTGTCTCCACATTTCCAACAAACTGTTCAGAGCCAAGTGCTGTCAGTCTTTCACAACACCTCCAAATAAATTACACAGCCCTGATAACATCAACATTACTGTTTTCATTATTATGAAAATATCGTTGCAAAAGTAACAGCAAATTTCAAAACTACAATTTTGAATAAGGTCTTGGTATTTTGAGAAGGGTGAAAAGCTCTATCCCAAATAATAAATACTGCTGTAAATTTTAATAGAAATCTTTGTTCAGCTTAGTTTCCCCTGAATAACCATGAACAAATTATCTCATTGTCTGTAAATTCCCTATTCAAAATGCAGCTTTGTTTTACTTCCTCATGTTTTGCTTCAATGTACTATTTCCATTCTATAGAGGAAAGCACACATGTATTATTTTTTCCCTACATGGAAGTATTTGGCACTCGAGGGGGACAAATTAAACTCTAAGTTATACACTAGCAGAGAGTCTCTGCATCTCTGCCAACTGATTCTTCACGATATTGATTTCTCCTTTAGATGATCAGCTGCAGGCATAAGTCTTTTATCTACTAGATAACATCACTATTGATTAATTCTCAACTAGAAACCACACAATCTCATATAGCTATTCATTTAAACAAAAGACCAGATACAGAGGGATAAAATGAGCAATTATTCAGTGCAGTGAGGATACTTGTCTCCTGCTGCATCAGTGCTACAGGCTGTTCTTAAAACCCTCCTAACAATCCTAACTGTGCCTCATCCCACAGTTTTGGTGTGTTGAGATATGCCCAATACCAAGGCCATTATGAAGGAGAGATGAAAATGGGGAAAAAACAGAGTGAAAGTGATAGCCTTGAAGAGTCCTCGTCCAAGGCCAGTCCCCAAGCACAGCAGCAGTATTTTAGGACTTTGGTGATTCCATAAGTATTCCATGAGAAACAGCCCCGTGCAAAGCAGCACGACTGGGAGAACACAATCACAGCTTTCAGTGCCTGGCTCTGGACATGCCCCTTGTTTGGGGATTAAGGGAGCCACTACCAACTGCTTTCTCAAGTTTTGACGGCAAAATATTCATTTTCCAAATAAAAACAAATAAACCACTTCATTTTCCCTGGATGAACAGAATACTTCCTTTTGAAATTGTTTTACCAGGTCTGTTTCAAAACTAACAGATATTTAGTTTCAGATTTTTATTTTTCACCAAATATTCCATCACAGCACCCTCACCTTTTCAGAAACAATCTTGCTTTTGCATCTGAAGTATCGTAAAATGAGGCTTTCTTTATGTGGAAATAGACTTGTTTGGAATCACTTATTCCAAAACTGAGCAATTTACCCAAAAAGTTGACTTCAAAACAACACAAACAAGGCTTCACTTTTTATGAGGGTGATGTCACCCCTGCAGTTGCGTCCTTTACTCTGCCTCAGGAAAGAAAATCTCAGCAAGAGCTTTTAAATTTCAAACTACACACAAGGGATGTTATTAGGACATAATTTAAAACTAATATTTATTGCAGTAATTTTAGATTTGGATATGATTTCCTCTACCTTAATAAGAGGATTGAACTGGAAAACTTCTCCAAGTCATAAAATCATATAATATCCTGAGTTGGAGGGGTCCCACAAGGATCACCAAAGTCCCTTCTAGCCCCATTTTCTGAGAAAGTAAAATTTGTTCCTGGGGCCATCCATGTGGAAAAAAAAAAAAAAATCAAACAAACAAAAAAACCCAAACAAACAAAAAAAAAAAAAAAACCCAAAACCAATCCTTTAATTTTTTAATGTAACATCTACTAAAGGTTACTGCCTCTTCTTACACCTCAGTTATAGAACAATAAACTCCAGGGCAGACTCACAATATACTCAATGGTAGAATCATACAAAACAGTGAACACAAAACACCAGAAGTGTTAGTCAAACTACTTTGTAACTCCAGAGGGAAACTCACTGCCCAGACTCCATCCCAGGCGTTTGCTTACCTTGGATAGAGAGAGATGATCACTTTCAAGGAACTGCTTGCTTAAAGAAGGGTCTGTGCTTCCTGAAGAAGCCTTTCGCTCCAAAATATGAACACTCTAAAAAAAATAATTAAAGACAACAACATGGCTCAAAACATCCAAAACACCACCCATCCATGACTTACATGCACATACAGTTTGCCTGCAGAGGCAATACACTTTTCTTTCTTTATTACTGGGTTTTTAATTAATTACTCTGTTTAACCTAGAAATGATGGCGAACTAAAAAAAGCCAGGAAAGATGAGTAATGCAGTTCTTACCTCTATAGAGATTCAAAGTGCTCCTAACCAGACCTATCATGTTTTCTGTTAATATACAAGACACTCAGTGCACATACTCTGCAGTCAGCACTGCCCTACATTCACTTCACATAAGATATTACTGCCTCGAAAATATTCATTATCACACCTTCGCATTTTGTTATTGGCTTCTCAGCTGAGAGAAAGTAACACACTACACAAATGCTTTTAAATAGATTACAGGTATTAACAAGATCAGTTACTGTGTCTCAGCTGATGGCCTTGCTGGTGAACATTCATGGAACACGCTGATCTTAAACCATTGCAGCTGTTTTTACACATGACAATCCTATAAAATTTTATATCTTCAAAGCATTGTAATAAAATTGAAATACACAATGTCACAACTAGTCCTGAAAAAGATTGCTATTCTTAAAACACATCTAAACATGTCTCTATATTTTCCAGAAAATGGAAGCTTAGCTTTCCATTTTCCAAAAATTCCTACTTTATAAAAGAAAAAGAATTTGTGGTAAAAGAGAAAATTACCACAATCCACAGGCATGGATCTTCATTTCATTCTCTGGTGAAATTTTGCTACATCTCACCCTACCACGCAGTAAGAATTCTACCACATGTCATTAGTATCTCTTTGGCATAAAATAAAACTACTTCATTTCCAGGACATACAGCACAATGACAAACTCGTAATCACAATTACCCTCTGAGAAGCATATGTTTTTCTCAGCTGAAAATGCCAATTAAGTTTTCTTCACAATTAAGCTTCTTTACATTGACTGAAGAAGAGATTACCCAGGTACCAGCAGCAGCAGCAGAAACAATCAGGAAATATAAAAGTACATACAAATGGCAGTGTAAATATTATTCTTTATATAAATTATTAAGTGCATAAAGGACCATAACCAAACAGCTATTCATTTAAATGCATGTATATAATCTTGCTGCAGAGCAACACATAGACCTTCATTGTTCTCTTTCAAGTTGCAACTGTGAATGAAAATAGGAAAACATGGGGAGTGTCTCTGTTTTCACTGGAGATTAATAAGCATCCCTACCACCATGCTACAATAATCAGCATTTATTTTCCGTTATTTAAATTAAATTTACAGTGAAGAATGTGGAAAAGCAGCAGTATTATGTTACTCCAAGGCTAACCAGCAAAAAGCTTTGTCCTTTATGCTTTAAAAACTTCTGTTTTATCAAAGGAAGTCCTACCTACTTATTTAGTCCAGAGTATTTTACCAGTCGGATGACCAAAAAAAAGGTGTATATATGTAACACAAGTGCCTATGTTACATATCAAATAATTTAATAAACTAATTTGGGCTGAGAATCACAAAGTTCCTAATGATAATGATAAACTTTCTCACCAAATAAAGGAAATGCTACTTATGTACACAGTATGACATTTCAACAATATACAAAAGAACCTAAATCTGTTCCTCCAAAGAAGATTAAAATGTCTCTTGATTAGCATAATCAGGATGATTCCCAACATTCTTGCCAGTTTTGTCTGGCAGGCAGGAATCCCTCCATCCTGAGATGGAGCAATGCCCAACACAGATGTTCTGAAGGTCTCATGTTCTCAGCTGGTGCAGTTTGTTGTTACATAACTGCAATTTCGTTTTGTACAACATTTAGAGAGGAGTAGCCCAGCAGCCCTTTGCTTGCCAGATTTCCAGTGACATTTTAAATTACATGATTTTAAGCCTGGAAGGTTATGTGCCTTTTTTTTTTTTTAAATCAGCCTTCAGTCATTATAGTTCCACTTCAGTTGAGAAATACATTATTAGCCAGCAGCACTTTAATGAATGCTGACGTATTCAACTATTTGTTTGAAAATTAGAAAATGAACTCCTTTTAAGTAAAACTGCCTTCTTTACATTCCTTACTTCCAGGAGTGTTGGTTTGTTGTCTATAGATGTTTGCTTTTCAATTCTCTTTACTCATGACCACAATTACACTGATACAAGATAATTTCTTTAGATTTGTGACATGTCTCTAGCACAATACTAAGACACCTTGCTTGGTGCAAAGTGTTTTCCATTAACACATGCTATTTTTCTGCAAAATTACAGCTAGAAATCACACAATTGCTTGACATTTTGAAAACCAGCTAATTTTACAATGCAAGAGTTTAGTTATTTAGAATCAAAGAAACAAAAATTATTTCAATCTTGACATTATTGTCAAGGGGTTTTTTCATATTTTAACATGAAAAACAGAGTTGGGAAAAAAGCAGTACAAAAAAAGCTGATAAGAAGGAATAAAAAGAGGCAGGTCAACACTGTTTCTGGGGTTTATTTATAATCAAACTAAAAAATGAATAATAATCCATTAAACTAGACACATCAAACAACATGGTACTCTTATTCCTCTCCTAAAAATACAGACAGGCAAAATCAATGTCAGCATTTCTGCATTCCAGATTCCCCTCAGATTTCAGGATCACCACACAGTAGCTGGTTTCTCTGGGAGGAAAACACCAGCACTAGCATATTCTGTGTGCTCTTGAAAACCAATTCAACATAATTACAAGTTTAACTCAAATTACTATGTAATTCCATTGCAAAGTCTTCATCCTAACTACAATCCTTCATCTTTATGACTATCCACACATACATTACATAGGTGGCACACATTTGCCTAAAAATACCCCTAGCAAGCCAACACATGGGGAACACAAATGCTTGTTCCACCCGGCATTTTTTTTCTTATTTCCCCAAAGGAGGCGGAAGAAATTGATGGAGAAAATAAAACAGCAGTATGATGTTGCATCATATTCTCATCTTCTCTGGAAGACAAGAATAAAAACATATTTTACATTACCCTTCCACATATCTTGCCAACTTCTTTTCTCACTTTGGGCTTTAATGACTCATACAGCTCATCATCCTGGTTTTGGCTGGGACAGAGTTCATTTTCTTCCAAGTAGCTGGTATAGTGCTGCATTTTGGATTCGGTATGAGAACACCATTGAAGGCACAGTGATGTTTGGCTGTTGCTGAGTAGGTCTTACCCTAAATCAAGGGCTTCCCAGTGTCCCATACTCTGCCAATGAGGAGGTGCACGAGGAGCTGGCAGGGGCATGGCCAGGACAGGTGACCTGGAGTGGTCCAAGGGACATTCCATAGCACAGAATGCCAAGGGCAGTGTAAAACTGGGGGAGTTGGATGTGAGAGGGCAATCACTGCTGGGGGAAGGGCTGGGCTTGGGCCTGCAGGTGGTGAGCCATTGTACTGGGCATCACATGCCTTTCTTGGGGTTTATTTCTTTCTCTCTTTCATGTTCTTTCTTTCCCTTACAATCATTATTATATTTTATTTCAATTATTAAACTCTTCTTATTTCAACTCTCAGGTTTTCCCTTTTCTTTCTTCTGGTTCTCCTCCCCATTCCACCAGTAGGGTTGGTCTCCATCAGACCACAGGGTGAAGGCCCTAATTTAACTTTACTGAATCTGACTTCCCAGAACAAAAGACAATGAACTGTTTTCACAGGAAAGGCAAGGAAAGAAAACCGATTTTGGGTAAGTAGAGACAGAAAATCCAGTGAATGACAAATCTGACACTCATGCCTCTCCCTTCTGCTTCACTGCTTATTTACTTAACAGAATTAATTATATTTAATGCAAAGACATCTCTATAATTTATTAATTTCCAAGAAAAATACAAACTGGTGAGGATTTCATCACTCACGTTGGACACAGACTCTCTGTAGTTCAGAAATCTGCACAACATGTGGTTAACAGCTAATTAATGAAAAAGATCTGGTGGATCATTTTGCTTCTTCACAGCATTCTAGCAGTCTCCAACACCCATAACCAGTAGGTATACACTGTCACACAACAGCCACTCGAAATAGAGCTTTTCTGTCTGGGTTTTTGTCCTGTTTTTTTCAAACCAAAGTACTAACTGGTGCATCTTTTATTATTTGCTAATCACTGGAATTTTGCAACCTAACAAAACTGTACTCTTACTTGAATTCCATTTAGGATGAAGTGCAATGTTTAATCACTTTCTCTCAATTAAAACCACACTATTTTCTGGTCATCTGAAACACAGCAGAAGTAGTAAGGTAGACACAGATTTGACTGCATACATGCCAATTTTAACTACCTTCTAAACAAGCTGTGATACGTGCTGAGTTAAATTGCAGTATTATTTGCAAAGGGAATAACTTTGAAACTTGCTTTTCTCTTAGGCTGCTCCTTAGCCAGCTCTGGCTTTCCTCCTGTAAATGTTGGAAGAAAGACAGATTCTTCAATATAATTGTGAGAAAAGAGTGAGTGCAAAGCAAAACAATCTCATCAATATATAGCTCCTTTCTATCTTCTAGCACAGTTTTTAAATTTCTGTAAAGCAGTCATGGTCCTATTCTTATCCTCAGTCTCTTCTATTGGCACTGCTCCATAGCTGTTTTCAGCAATCTCAGCATCAACTAACTGACAAAGGAACTTAGCAATACTTTGTGAATAGCACACACAGTTAACATTTTTTTTCTTCTTGTAAGACATGTTCATCTTGTACAGAAATGTACTTAAGAACAACATTTTCTCTTTGCAACCTTTTTACTGAAAGACAATTATATATAAGATGCAGCTCTGTAGCATATGAATAATATCCAGGCATGTATGCATACTTCTTTCCTGGGATATGCAAAGTAAACCCTTCTTGTGCAACAGAAATGTCAAGGATTTGTTAGTCAGGAGCTCTCTGTCAGCCCTTTCCAGCTTTGGATTGTACTTCATGTCAATGCTTTTAGGCTTTAGCAGCAAGGAAGCCTTTGCTTTTCAAGGTACTTTTTGACAAATCCTGAAGACAAATAAGCCTTGCTCTCATGAAGAGCTTGCTTCATGAGGAGGGAATCATTAGCACAACTGGATAAAGCAGGAAAGAGCTATCTATCATTATACCAGCAACCTTTCTTTTGCCAGAATGATGGTTTGGAACAACTGCCACGTCACAGCCTGAGTGTTAATGACAATCTTCTCCCTTTGCACTTACCTTAAGATAGCACAAACAGATAAATTTACAGTGTCTGACAGAGAGAATTCAAATTTTAGGTAATGATACAAAGCTTTTATTATGATTATTGAATGATTACAATTAAAAGGCTTGATATTTTGTTAAATAGCCTTAGGCTACTAGTTCATTTTAATGATGCTGATAGGGTTTAAAAGAAAAAAAGGAGGAAATAAAAATACATAAACAAAAGGAAATAATTCCTTGATGAGCTAAGTTTTTGTTTTTTTTTTTTTTATGAATGAAAACATTATAGACATGAAAGGGAGTCAATGATAACACAAATGATAAATGAAGAAGGTGGACCTCACTTGAAAAAGTGCATAGGTTCAGAAGAAGAAAGACCTTCCTTCCTGTAACTCTCTCACTTCTTTCTGTAAGCTACCTACTTATCCTTTCTCAATAGCCTTTAAACTTCAATTTACACAGTGTAAAAATATAGGAGATAGGAAAAACGTTGAAAATTTTTTAATCTGTTTTTTTTTTTTTACATGAAATATTATTCTACTGGGGGAAAACTTTTTATGTAATCACTCTATTTTCAATTTCAGGGTAAAGTATTTAATAAAAACAGGAACAGAGAATGTCAAAACAGCAAATAGCATTACTAAGGCACACAGTTATCTGTCTAATACATTTGGATATTTTGCATGTGGATAATCCCAATCACACATGACTGTCTGGAAAACAGAAGCCTCCATATCATACCTGCCCATCACCCTCCCTCTTCACCCTTGTGCTTTTCCTCACTGAAGAAGTGAAAATACAATCATGCTTCTCTTTCTTCTCCCCCATTTGTTTCCTAGATTCCCAAATGACACTTCAGAAGAGTTTTTTTAGCGCTTTGTTCTTCCAGATTCATATGTGTGTGTGTGTGCTGCACTTTGAGTTTTTGTATTGTGAAGGAAAGTGAGACATCCTTATGTAGGACATGTATGCATGAGGGAAAAAAATTAGACAAGAGGAATGCAAAAGTGACCATGTTCTGCAAACACCACCTTAAATTATCTGTCATAATTTGCATGGGTAATTAAGCTTTTATGAGAGCAATTTCCCTGATTTTGTAATAGAAGATAGCTACAGGCACCATTTCTAATCAAACTGACATATTTTTAAAAAATAAATCTTTCTTCATAACCCACATCTGAACTTCAGCATTCTCCATGCAACCTGTAAAGCACTCCTAGAGGTAGGATAACTGAGGTAGCAATGTTTATGAAACTCAGAAAACATGCAGACACAGCCCCCTGGGACAGCCTGGTATGAACGCTATCACTGCCTCTCCTTGACTGTTCCAGACCATTTTATTTCTTCAAAGCTTTAAGGCCAAGTCTTTCTTATGAAGAGGCAGCATCTCCACCTATTAATGTCCAGGTCTGTGCTCTGCATCTTGTCTCTACACCACTACAGTATCACCAAGGGCAGGAGCAGTCATGATCCAAGTACCTCCAAACAGGACTGCAGAGGCCCATCCTATGCACATGGACAGATGTACTTCTTCTGTTTGCTGTCTATCTCTCAGGTAAATTCTAGGCAGAAAGACAGGCACAACATGAAGGACATCTGCTATGTGTGCCTGCAGGCTAGCTTCACACACACACACACACACACAGAGAGCCAGCCTGATGCACCCAGGTGTACTGGGATCCTGGGCACATGCTGCTGCCCGTGTATGCCAGCAGCCTTCCCACAAGGATTCCCACTCTGCAGAATGTCTCATACATTAAATCCACCATCAGCATCAATACTTTGGGGTCTGCCTCACCCCTGGGATCAACCTGTACCTATTCCCCCCCAGTCTCACTTGCAGGGGGCTCCTATCCCATCCCCAGACAAACCTGTAGTCCAGAGAGCTTCACTTTGTAAGCTTAGCCAGCTTCTGACTGTTTCTAGTGTAGATGTTCACTCACCAATCTTATCATTTAAATGATAAAAATCTTACCAGTCTGAAATTTATTACTTCATTTTTTAGTAGTGCTACAGCACTGAACCTAATGTAACATTCACACGAGTATTCTACAGCTTGAAAAGTTACACTGCTTCAGATATTTTGTCAGACACTGAAGTAAGACCCACTGCCTTCCAAACCTAACTCTATCAAGGGAACAGGATCAAGGGAACAGGAAAAAAAATGTTGTAGAGTAGCAGCAACTAATCAATTTAAAGAATAATTGTTTTTGTTAACAATTTTGCCATTTCATTCTTTGGCTCCCTCAGAACATTTGCTTGCTCCAGTGAGTTGTTGCCTTTAAAGTACTCAACACTTCCTGCTCTAATCCTGCTTCAATAGTTTTATGCAAAGAGAGTTAATTAGGAAAGCGAGCAAAAGAGAATTACATCACTGTAACAACAGTACTTGGCATTTAGTAGTCTCTTCAGTTTGAAACTCTCAGAAAGATTAATAATTATTATTAAAATAATCCTCACAAACTACTGCAAAATAAAAAGGCTTCTCAAAGCCTATGCTTTGTTACAGAGCAAAGCTAGGAGTACAGCTGCATGTTCTCAGGTCTGTACTATGTCTACCACACTGCCCATCCTTGCCTTTCTGTTTTTGAAGTCACAGAGAGACAGGAACAAGTGGAATTTACAGGTAAACAACAGGATTATTTTTCCCAGATGTCACATCAGGCTGACAGCCATGAGCAAGCATGTAGACTGCTACCCACTTTCAGAATAAAAAGGTACATAAATGTGCTCAGATGTCTCTTCCACCTGGAATACATTAGGTTATGTCACATTGCAATCTTCTATGAGCAGCACTGTCTTAAGCATCTCCAAAATGGTGATATCCACCTTAGGAAATACCACTTTCAAGAGACCACTTTGATAATTAAAATACAGTGGTTGCAAAAAGCTAAGTAGGCATTTTCCAGTGCAGACCTTTAGGCAAGGCCAGAGCCTTGGAATCACACTCTGCTTTTAAATTTCATGGCCAGGTAAACATTTTCAGCCCAAACTCAATCCTTTGTGAATCCCCTGTGCACACCTCTTCTATTAGTCAATACTGCTTGTGCAGAAGAGAAAAGAAAACCTCAACCAAAACAAACAAGTCATATCAAAACCTGAAAAGCAGATCTCTGCTCTGGAAAATCTTTTCTCCTCTTCCTTCAAAGCCCCCACCTTTCACTCTTTACATATGGCTAAAAGACAACAGTTGTTTGAAACATGAACGCTCTCCAGGTACAGAGGTGTCAACACAGGCTAAATGCAATAGGACTAAAAGCTTTTCTTCTTTTGAGATTGCTGTGTAGGAAAAGAACCAAAGATTTCTTGAAAAAGGAAACTGGTAAAGAAAAACACAAAAAGAGAGAGAGAATGCTGATCTCCCCCATAAAAGACCAAAAGGAAAATTGAGACATTAGAAGAGAGCTCACACTTAAAATAGAAAACATCGCTATATCCATTTTTACACCATGTATTAGCTAGCCTTTAGGTGATGGTCAGAAGAGTCAAAATCTCCCCTTTGTTCACAGTTTCAATATTATTGCTCTCCTTCTGTATCAGTTATCTACTCAGTTTAGTAGCCTAAGGTCAGGCTCCAATTTACCAAACTGCACATCATTAACCCTATAATAATAACCCTATTTACTTCTTTCTTCTCCTCACAATATTACAACCCACACATTGCAGAGAATGCATAATGTACTACAGTCTGCCTTATAAGCTGCATCCTTAGTCAACAAATATAAAGCCAGAATATTCATAAAGAACTTACGCCCATAAAACTGAATATACAACATATGATTTTATCCTATTCAGCTGTACTTCTAAGACTTGTTACTTTTCCTCCATTTTGCTGTGTAGCAATATAAAGCCAGAGTTTTCAGTGTTTCCTCAGGGATGAAACACAAGAATCTACCTTGTCAGTATGGCCTACAAAAAAGGCTATCAGAATTTAACTTTTTATGCCACCTTTTGTACGATGACTCTTATTGACAGTGGAAGTGACAGGTTTCATGCTCTGCAACAGTTCCACAGTAGAAAAAACTGTTGCTTCTCCCTTCTGAAGTAGTCCTTATCAAAGGTATCACAACTGCCTTGCCACCCTCAGGGGTTAAACAAAACGGGTTCTTTCTGGGTCTTCTACCATCTAATCATCCGAATTAAACACACTTTAATGAAAATTGGTAAGAAAAATCTGAAAAGTTATTGTTGGCTTCATTAGTCTATTCATTTATCTACTAGTCATGGAGCCTGCAAATTGGCAATGTCAAAGCTTTTGCTGACTGCTAATTCTCATAGGTGATGTATATTGTACAAATAAAAAAAAAGACACATTAAAATGCCAGCATTATATACAGTACATTTTCCACTCTCCCCAAAATGATTTATCATAGTCATGTTCACACTCATTCAGCCTCCTGTACCATAATTTATTGGGAAACTGTTCCGTAATTGCTGGTATGACTTTGACAAGAATTATATGGTGAGAAGGTTTCAATCATTAACCATCTAGAAATATCCAGTGTTATCCTCACATATGACAATAAAAGCTACGCTGGCACTTCATCCAGTCACATCACTTTCCATATTCATTTATATTACCAATTTAGGAAGAGTGCTTTTCCACTAGCTGCTCTGAAGAGTCCAAGGAGGCAGCAAGACAGAGTTTTAAAGCCTTTTCAAAGTAAAATCCAACAGCCCCTGAACCAAAATCCCTTACCACCTAGCTATCACTGTGTTTGAGCAAAAGCCAGTGAAAATCAAAACGTATAAAAATAATACCACAAGCAAGGAAAGAAATTAAAAATACAGTTGTTACAGTGGATGGTGGGATGAAATCAATGTTTCACTGTGTCTACAGGCAGAGAGGAAGTGTGCATGCTCCTTTCCCTCAGTACAGCACCACTGCAGTCCACGCTGCGTTGCATGCTGCAGCTCCATTTCTTTCTTTCCATTTCAGAAGAAATTGCTCAGCCATTCATTCTCCTGCTTTAACACTGAAAGAACTAAGGCAAAAAAACAAATGCCTCAGAGTAGCCCTTCCAGTCCACATTTACATGCCTAAGTACTCATTAAGCATCATCACACTTTATGGGATCCTCTGGATGCATCACACCATCAACATTTACAGCATTATTTTAAAATCATGCTTCACGTTTCTGTGATCAAATATGGACTTAAAGTTAAGCATGCATTTCATTGTGATGACAGGTATACTTTGCTCTGTACCGTTGCTATGGTAACAGATGTGGTAGCCATTAAATTTAGAGGTAAAATGTATTCCCAATAGGTTTTTGGTTTGTTTTTTTTTTTTCATTCCTAGTTGCGTGGTTGTGTCAAACTAATTACAATGAAAACTCAGAGAATATGCTCTTAGCTGAGACCAGCAGTTCCTGCGAGTCTTGCATTTACCTTCCTTGGGCTTAAATGTGGGAGATAAAATACACAGAGGCTTTAAACAAATTATATCAAAATTCTTGCTCCAGATGGAACTAATGAAAAATTAAAAGGTTATATCCTAACCAAGACTTAATTAACTAACTACAGCTATCCAAAGTCCTGTACACTGCAAAAGGGAAAATATTTATCACCTCTGAGAAAATACTTTTTGGACCTACTTAAGCAACGGAAATTATAAAAAAATTCCGCACACATTTCCTGTCTGTTATTGAGCATACATCAGAACTCTTCTGATTTAACATTTAAAAAGTACCTTGTGGTGAGACTATTTACATTGAAACCTGTACATTTTACATTTTTCATTAAAAACTCTTGGGTTTCAAAATTTTTTTTAAGAGGTAAGGGAAGAAACTTCCTCAACAGCAGCTGAGAAAATAGCTTCAGAGCTGTCATACAAGTAGCTGGGAAAATATTCCTAAGCTAATGATTTTTATTTGAGTTTTTTTAAATTATTCGCCTCTTTCAGTTTTAAAATATGTTTCTGTTCTAAACCAATTTTTCTGTATCAACCTGTGCATTTGTAAAATATATGTGTAGAAGTTATCTGAACTCTAGTAAATAGCTCTGATATTTTCTGAACTGCTCCCACCGATCATGTGGCCACACTGTACACCCAGCCCTCAAAAAACCCCACAGGAAAGTTCAAATTGTCACGAGGGGAATTCATACAGTCTTCATCTCAAACAGATCCTGGAGAACTGCATCCACACAAACAAGAATCCCTTAAAAATGGAAGTCTGACGTAACTGGATTAGTACTCTATGAGGTAGTACAATCAGTGTTAATTTGTAGTGAAACTATTAAAATGTTAGGTGCTTACTGAAAGGATGAACAATATGGTATTTAAACTGAATTACCACTTTCTAAAACAATAATGTATCTCTGTTGTTGGATTTACAAAAAGAGATATTCACAGACAACACAGAACGACTTTAAGCAGCTGTAGGCTCATGCTGCCAAAGAAACCACTTCCCAAAAGACTCCAGAGCATGTTTCCTACTTGTCCATGAGATTATATATTTCCTGCTCCAGTGCTGCACATAGTGCCCATGCTGCTTCTAAATCTTTTTCAAGCCACTTTAAGAAATGGAAAAAGTAAATTCAAAAAATCAACAATTTTTGGCTCTAGTGCTATCATCCAATGCCATGAGCAAGCAAATCTAGAGCTAACAAGAACAGCCACATTACAGGAATAAATCTGTCATCCCACCAGATGGTACCAACAACTAGAGATTTCCTTACCTGCCTCCTGTCTCTCTGAGACGATGATGAGGAGGAGGCACTTCTATGTGATGGAGTGGATGTTTTGTGAGCTGGAGATATACTCTTCTCCTCTGAACTCATCTTTGCAGCAAACTTGTATTAATGATCTTGTGCTCTTATCACTCATGGACAAAAATGCAGGGGATAGTCTTCTGCATCCTCCTGTTTCACAGTTTATGGACAGCCACTGACAAAGTCAGCTGAACTCCACCTTAATAAAGAAAAATGAGAGAGAAAGAGTGGATGAACATACCCTCGCTCCAAAGTAGCTCTGCAGCAAAGAAATCTGTTGACTATTTAATCCAACACATCTCCCAGTCTTTTACTCCCCTTCCCAACAACTACCCAGCACAAATACAAATGCATTGTTTTGCATTCTCACAGAAGATTAAAGTGGTATTATTTTAAAAAGCCCTAAGGAAAGGTTTAAGTAATTTACAGAAATTCTCAGGCAAAGTTTACAAACCCTTGATAAGGGGGTATTATCCTGCATAATATCATGACATTATCAAGTAATTCCTCAAGAATTGCCTTCCCTATAGCACAGATACCACTGAACACCCCATTATCAACAGTACTCATAAAAATCCTGCAGCTAGATCAAGAACTCTGCAAGTATTTTAAAAAGCAGGTGCCTCTCTCAAAGGTGGTGCCCTCACCTGCAGTATCAAAGGCTTCACTGAGGCAGGGGAGTGTGTGGCTGGGCTCATTTGGCTGCTGGCCAGGGCTCACCCACCCCAGTGCAGGGGGTGTTCCCTTTTGTGTTTACTCAGCCACTGCTGGGTACCCACATCGCTTTACAAATAGCAGGAAATTTCTCTCACTTCTCCCCACCCAAACCTTTCATTTCCACCCACAAACAGAAAAAGAGACATTTAGGGCAGCACAGAGGATATTTGTGTCAATAAATACTCAAACACTACCTGTCAAACCCTATCAAAATGCTGCAAGTGCACCATGACAGCTCAGGAATGGAGCTGCACTTCTCCACGTTTAACAGATCACCGTGATCTTGCTTCAGCTGACTGATACAGAGTCTGATCTTCCATTAACCTTGGATAAAATTGTTCCCTGAATGAGATGTTAGCTTCAGGCAGATGACATATCTTCTCCACTACCCTCCTAATTTTGAAATAGTGCTCTTCCACATTCACTGTGCTGACAGCACACCAAGGGTCAGCACAGCACAGCTAGCTGTGATGGGTGTGGAGAAAGGTGCTGCCCTGCACCATGTTAAATCAGATCAGGACAAACATACATTAACACTCAGACATGACTGCACACTCAAGAAATTATGGCATATTGAAGACAAAGCTCTGGCTTTTCCAGACACAACAGATAACCATGGAAGAATACCATCCTGAGCCCAGATACTCACCCAGAGGCAGCCAAATAATTATTTACATAGTGCCACCAGCTTCTGAATACTGCACCCTAAGAAAAATTCTCCTGCTGGAGCCAAGATCTGTGATTACTCAAAACCTTTTCTGCTTGCTGTACTAAGGGAGAGTGGAATGACTTCAATTTATCAGTTAACAGTACTTTTGCAGTATGAATATCACCCATATCTTATGAATGAGCTTCTGTATCCATCAAGGAGACTTCCATAGAATTACAAACCCACATATTACCCACAGAGGCCACACAGCATCCCAGTGACATGAGTGGGCGGACACATGAGTGGGAGTTGGCTGTTACAACAGCAAAAATCTGACCACATTCCCTGAACATCTTAGTGAATTCTGTATTCTTTTCAGGTTTCAAGTTCCTGCTAGAAGAAGCCTAAGAAGATTGGTTATGCTGGAGCTGCCAACGCCAGCTATAACAAGACTCAAGGTTGCCGGAAGAAAGAAACAAGCTGCACAGCACATTTGTTTCAGAACTTCAGAGAGAAAACCAAATGAAGATGAGCCCAAAGAAAGGCTTTTCCTTTTATCCGAGCATACCAGGGGACTGCTGGTCTAGTTTAACAGAATTTTCATATCCTACAAATGCATCAGGGAAATTTTAGTCAAAGAGGTGTACCAACAGGGAGATCTCGAGGTCTATGAAATTTTCATTTAAATCAAAAATGAAATTACAAAAATCAGAACAAAAATATAATCCTAGTTCACAGAGCTGTGCAGAACCCTTGAGTTATTTAATGGGAAATCTGCAGTCACTTTCAGCTATGAGGTCACTGAATTTTTTTTAGCAGAGTAGCCTTCGGGCAAATAAAAATCAAACCCTTTGTAAAACATCTGATCTTCACTCAGTTGACTCAAGTGGAAAAATTTATATTTAGTAATAGCACAGAAGGACAGTGGCCTGGCACTTCTAGTGTGTTCTGAAGGCTCTTGAAGCAGTAAATGCTGTTGTAAGAAGCAACCATAATGCTAACAAGCAGAACACAATAAAAACTGTTCTGTAAATAGCTGCCAAGTTTAGGATTCTGTCAAGTATGGACTTTTTCTTTTGAAAGGTATGAAATCAAAGTAGTGGCTTACACCTGAGCCAAGCTCCACAATGGTTCTGTTGTGCTCTCCAAGCACTAAGAGCTGAACCTAACCAACTTGTTCAAACCACATTGACTTGTGACCACAACAAAAAACGTCGAAAATATTAAACCACCCCCCTTCACAAAGAAAAGAAGCAAACATTTCTTTTTGCCCTATTTCACAGCAAAAATAGCTTCAATACTAAACCACTATTACTTATACATAGAAATTTCTGATTAAGAAACAGTGCAGTTCAGGGTTAAAAGTCAAAAAAAGACAACTGGAATATTTGAGAAAACATGACTTGTAAGTGCAGCCAAAAAAATATTATGTAAATTAGCAAGAATTAGAACAGAGCTCTTTCTTATTGTTCTTGAACACTGAATTTGGATTCTTTCTATATTGCTAAGGGTCTATCTTCCAATTTTTGCTTAAAATTTGAGCAATAGATCTTTTTTAGAGCATGTTAGAAGGAATAATCCTAGTGGAACTGACATAAAGAGATGCCAGTCTCTCTTTAACTATGATTGAAGCAAACAATTAGAAATCTAATTTTTGGCCAACAAATTGAATCTACCAAAATGACAACGATGCTTTGAAACATTTTTAACAGGCTTTTTCAATCAGTCACTGGCAATTTTGCTGTTGATTTCAATGGGAACAGAATCAAGTCATATACCACGGTAGCATGTTTCTAGGGAGTAACAGAAAATCTAAAAACACATTCAAAAACTACGATGGATGGGTTTTGGGTGAGTGGGATGACCTCTGGTAATCATGCATTTGTTCTGATACTGTTTCCTGACAAGTATAAGGCAAATCTGATTATCCCTCAACTTCACAAATATATCCTCTACATGGAAGTACTTTAATCAATTTCATCAGAAGTAAATCGGAAAAAAAATAATGACATAGGCAAGGGTAACAGCATTGGCTGTGGTTATTAATTGCTGCATATCCAAGTAACTTGTAGGCTGCATTTTGCACACACCAATTAAATCACCCATGAGCTGCTCAGAACCACCTGTCAGCTCAGGACCATGAGTGGATTCAGCCCAGAAAATGTGACAGGGCATTGGCCCACCTGAAAGCTGCTTTGCCATGAGTTCCCAAGGCAGGGATCATCCATTGCTTGCAGCACACAAGAAGAGACAGACGGCCTAGAAAGCAAAAAGCAGACACTGCACAGAGATTTGGGCCATTCAGAAGTTTCAGTGGCTCAGCTGGGAGTTTTGTCCTCAACTTCTTTTTGTTGGCATCTCAACTATTTTGAATTTAAAACATGATAATTACCTACTCGTTCTGCAGTACATTGTTTTTTAAAGGGCTTTACTTATCTTTTATGTAAGGTGATGCATAGAGAAAAAGTAATATGCCCAAAGTCATGGAGAGAGCAAGTCTCATGAGCAAAACATGCAGTGAGACCTCTTAACTCTGATGCATAAAGAAAAATACCCTGTGCCATGATTTTAACATACTCCAGATGAGACAAACACCTATACCTAATTCTATTCATGAAGGAATGCAAAATTACCATACAGGAATGACAAAAAGAAATTACTTAATATGCTAAAGATTCTTTATTGTACAGTTTAGAAATCATTTATACTTTCTTAAATATCTGGAATTTAATATCTCTTCTATAAGAGCTATTCCACCACTTTCTTGCACTTTATCCCTACTATATTTAAATTTTAAGCTAGAATTGAAATCAAGGTATAGTTTTTTCAACGTTTTTGTACTAGATCTCAATTGTTACAACTTGTCTGGGCCTGGGGGACAAAAAGCTACAGATTCCCCATTCTTCATCCTTTCTCTACTTCAACTAAGATTTGAATATTTTTTCCTATACAGTTTTTTTTAAATCTCATTCATTCTCAGTTCATTAGTGGTGTGGTTTGAGACTTCCCCCCTACCCTCTGGTGTCCTAAATCAAGCACCAAACAGATCTAAAACAACCTTAATTCTTCATTTCTTTTCTGTCCTCAAATGGTTACTGTCTTTTTCTGTTTAAATCAACAAAGGAAAATGACACTTTATTTTTCATATTGGAAACCACTAATTTTTACACTAGAGATATTTTGCTCACCCAGAAGTCCTGCTGTCTATCATATGAAACAAAATTATTTCAAATGCATCAAATTAAATGACCAATCCCCTACCGAGCTGTGTAGTGTGATTATTTTTATATTAATATTACTAAATAGCTTGAAAGACAAGGAAGCACTGAGACCTACTTAGTGATGTTTGTTTTGGGTTACAATGCTTGATTTACATATTTTAAAAGTATTTCCTGGAATTTTGTATATTGAACTGCTCAGTAGTGTCAAAATACTGAAGGAGACACTGAATTCCCATATAAAAATTCATTACTCTTCATTTTCTTCAATGAACAAACTACATTGTATCTGAGGTTGCACAGATTGTCATTATTTGAAATTTCATTTTAAAATTGAGTATTTTTTTGCTACTTGATAAAATTTAAAAACCAAAAGGAAGAAGGGGAGTAATGAAATGGAGAAAGGTTATTTTTACTGGGGAGAAAAAAAATTTTTGAATGACATGAGATAGTGCACCAAGGAGTAAACTGGGCAAAGACTTGGAAACACAAGCTGTATAAACTGCACAAAATAACTGGGTGACACAGAGCAGAAAAGCCGGATGTGGAATTGAATATAAACAAATTAAAGGTAGGAATATTTGGCTATCATGCTTTACAAGGCATCGCTTATGGCAAGTCCATTGACACCAAACAGGAAGTCTCTGTCCTGTCCCATAATCTAAAAATGTTCCACCAAGCCTGGGCAACTGCATCAACTGCAGCGTGGTCTGTGAAAAAGCTATTAGCAGAAACTATGAAAAAGTACAGATACATAAATTGTATAAATCCGGAATGCTGAATAAATGCATGTCATATAAAAGATAAATTGAAGTTTTCAATCAGTAACTCAAAATGAAGTCTGGACTCAAATAACAGACTTCTGTGATTAATGTTATGTTGCTTCTCACTCTGATGGAGTCTTTTCTGCAAGAGTGCCCAGAATACTTCAGTGTTTAATATCTCTTGTGGTATTGGAGTAATTTGAGAAGGCAATTTAGAGTGCAGAGATGAATCTTTAGACATAAGTGAAACAAAAGTATGCAACTGTCATTGGCATTCATTCAAGAAAAACATTCAAACTGATCAGGGGCTGCTTTCCACTTGGGAAGGAAGAGGTTTTCTGTGGTGCTGTGTAACACAGTCATTCAATATTCGAGCACCCACTGAAGGCCAGCCTTTGTTCTCATATAATGAGCAATATGCAACTGCCTCTTTCTTCCCTCTTCACTGCTGACCTTCCATGCAGGAAAATCAGAACCAGCTTTTGTTACAGTACATGAATGTTGCAAACATAATGGAAATAAAACTTCTCAATGCAGTAGCAATGATGTGATGATTTAATAGACCACTTGTGGGAAATAAGCAGTTTGTTGTTTTTCTTTTTTAACAAACAAAAAGAAATAATCCCTTTAAAGACACTATTTGAGAATCAGCCACATTCCTTTAGCAAAGTATTAACTTCTTAAGAAAAGGTTTTCATCAATTCATTTTAAGTTTTGTTTGCAGACCTCTGAGCAGGGACTTTTAAATCACTGATTAAAAGATAGCAAAACAATATTCAATCTAAGGAAGACATTCATGATTTATTTTGAGGTCCAATATTTATAAGTTGGAATAAATGAGGTGCTACAAGAAAAATAGGAAATCTAGATAGTACTAAATGATTTTTAAGGTAGAAGATATTAGAATTCATATGACTAGTATTACCATTGCTCTTTTCAGGTATTCTTAAGAACTGCCTAATGAAGGTTTGGATAACAAATGTACATGTCTGTTCTCAGCCATTCATAACAACATTGGCATATGCAAAGTCTCAATCTGATATTATATACAGCAATGCATACAGTGCCTAAATACTGCTATAAATCATTCTCTATTCCTTATTCAAGGGGCTCTAGGTCCTGCCTGTAAGCTAGGAAATGAGTCACATCCAGCATTACCCTGGAAAGGAGCTCTGATACAGACCAAACTGCTGCACTTAGCAAAGTTTGCAATTTCAATGATCACAGAATCATTTATATCTTTAAGATCATTTCTAAAGACCTTTAACCCCATGCAATGCTACAGGCTTGGAAATTAGCATCTGGAAAGGCCAGTGGAAAAGGACCTGGGGGTGCTGGTCAACAGCCAGCTGAACATAAGGCAGTGTGTGCCCAGGTGGCCAAGGTGGCCAAAGGCATCCTGGCCTGGATCAGGAGCAGAGTGGCCAGCAGGACCAGGGCAGGGATTGTCCCCCCATACTCAGCACTGGTGAGGCCATACCTTGAATCCTGTGTCCAGTTCTGGGTCCCTCACTAAAAGAAGGACATTGAGGATGCCAGAGAAGCAGCCAGTCACCATCCCTGAAGGTATTTAAAAGACACGTAGCTGCAGTACTTGGTGACACAGTTTAGTGGTGAGCTTGGCAGTATTAAGGTGTGTTTTCATTCCATGATCTTAAAGGTCTTTTCCAAATGTAATGATGGAAATGGCAAATGATGGTGACCAAACAGTCAGCAGCAGGGCTGATGATCTGCCCGAGACCACGGTGTGGATCAGCAGTGCCTCTGCTGCAGGGGATCCAGGCACACGCTCAGCCTTTCTCCTGCAGTCACTTCACTGCTGGGCTTCAGCAGAGCTCGGCTGTCTCGTGCTTGCTTACAAGGCTTGCTGTGTGTTTGGATGTGGCCACTCATCTCCTTCACCTCATTGATCACTGTTTGCTAATTTAGCTAAGCATACAACTAGACATACACAGTAGCAATGCAACCACGAGACTCAACTGGTAAAAAACCCAGGGGTTTTTATGCCTTATTTCATATGATGACAGACAAGAACAGCACTTCCCTATTTTACACATGCAGTTCCCTGCATACTCTTTCAAGACTAAATAGTTAATTGGCTAAGACACAATGTTTGTGTCAATAAGAGCAAAGTCTAAAGTATCACTATTCTTAACCACTTCTGACTGATTGATATTCAGCAATGTGTGTCAATAAGAGCAAAGTCTAAAGTATCACTATTCTTAACCAGGATACCACTTCTGACTGATATTCAGCAATGCAATGAAAGTAATGGAATAAAGAAAATTTTTCACAGATGTCATCTTTTACAGCCCTACATTTCACAACCTCCCATGACAACCCTTTGTTGGAAGAATTAGCAAGGAAATTAAAATAAATGAACATGGTGTTTCCCAAAAGAGCAACCAAGTTTATTAAATGCAGTGTTTTTTAAAAGTCCTTAAGCTTTGTTTTGGTGCTCAGGTTAAGGGGTGGTTTTGATTTTGTGGTGTTTTGGTTTGTTTTTTGAGGGAGGCAGTGTGCAGGTGAGAAAATCTTGTAGGTTTTTAGCTTTTAAGGTCTACTTCTGTATGTAATCCTAAATCATACAGAGCATATTCCACAGGAGACTGCTGTACCAGCAGACATTGAGAAACTCTTATTTCATGTCATCCTTAACAAAGGATGTGTGTTATCTGTGTTGTGTGTCATCCACACAGAGCAGTATGCCCCAACACTTGGTACAATTTCTTTAACTCTGAGTTATAATTTTTTCCCCGAGTGGCTAGTCCAAGCATGTCTCAATAATATAAAGACTATAATAATACCTAAGAAAATGACTTGCATGGGCATGTATCTCTGTATCTCACACAAGTGTGACAGACTTCATCAAATAGACGGATGAGGTCAAAAAACAGATAATCAGATTCAGACAAGAAAAGGACAGCACAACATCTGTCTTTTCTATTTTCTGCTTGCCTACACAATTAAGCAGGGTTTTCTGCCCTTCCAAGGGCCCTGAAGCATTCATGGCAATTACTGGAGTGCCAGTATGTCCAAACTCCCAGTTTAGATGACAATTTCAAAACAAACCCTCAACCCATTTGCAGCCTCTGAAGAGTGCCTCAGCAGCTGATGTGATCCAAGGATTTTCACGAGGAAATCTTTGCTGTTCCATGTTCCTCAGGCTGTTGCAATAATGGAGTACTATTGATCTGTACGGAAATGTTTTGCATAGCACAGAGTCAGCATTATCAGCCTCTGCCACATGCATTTGGAACAGACTGCTGAGAGCAGAGCGTTCAGTGGTGCATAGATTCACAAATATATAAACAAAAATGTGTAGTCTATGCCAGCTAAACATTAAACAGGAAAAACTAACTGGTGGACGTTATCATCCTTTCTAGACTAACCTACATCCAGGAGATATTTAAAAAAAAAAATACAGTACATGCTATGATATCCCTTTTTGAAAACTGAAAATATTGATGGGGAATTTTTCATTTCCATCCAGAATTTTTCAGAGAATGACATTTTTTATTAAAAAAATAAAAAAAAAAATTAATCAAACATATAAACATTTTTTTTTAAAGATTTTCATGCATCCTGCTTTTTTTCATTGGAAAAACCCCCACAATTTTCAACAAACTCTTAAAAAATAGAAATCACAAACCCTTTTCTTCCTTATTTTACTAATTATTTCTTTCTTCACTACTCAGAAACACGGACAAAAGAAAAATAGATTAGAACCCTCAAGACACTTTAGCAGCTTTGTAATAAAATCTCAACTGAACAGCAATTGAAGCAGAGAAACTAATTTCCCTTATGAAAGAGCTATAAAATATTTTCACAAAAATTGTACTAATCTTTCAGAGCACAGCAGGCTAAAAGTTTCTTGTGACCCTTGAAATCCATGTTGTCTGGCTGCATTTTTCTGCCCTTCATTTGTTAATTTCTCTTATTTCTCTGCACGCTTTATTTCTACTACCACAAAAACATTAAATTTTTGCTATATGTTTCAAAACTACCAAGTAAAAATTTGATTCACAGCAAATTAACAGCTTCCTATTTTATTGTTTTGAACATTATCATCAAGTGTTTGTAGGAAGGATGTAAAAAAAATAAAGATCAGTGCTGTCTCAATATAAACATTATGTTTTTATGGGAACAAATAAAAGGCTAGAATTAATGGATTTTGATTAGGTCATAGAGAACAGAGAGAGGAGACAGAAAACCAGCAGATTAGTCAGAGCTTCACCAACCAAGGTTTTTGGGGTGCTATGTGGAAGGTCACATCCAGGATCAAAAATCAGAATGCAGTTTTATTCCTAGAAGTAATTAGCTCAACAAATAATGAGATCACAGCTGCACAGGATAATGTAGTTAATGGCTTATAGGTAATCTGGGCAATATTGAAAGGAATAGGGAGGCTGTATTGCCTCTGTGACTGCTACTAAATCACTGCATCCAGTTCTGCTGTCAGCATTTCAAAGACATTCACAAATGGGTTCAAGAGAGAACCATAAGCATGACCACAAGATTGAAAAACATCACTACTAATAAAAGATTTATAGAGGTCAATCTATTTAGTTTGTCAAATAGAAGATTGAAGTGTCACTGGATGACAATCTATAGCCCACTATATGGGGGGAAGGAATTTATTGTTAGAATACCTCTCAAAGGTATAGCAAAATCCTAGGGGGAAAAACGGGAGATAAATATATGCAGGTTAGAAAGAAAGCACAGATTTATAACGGTGAAGATAATTAATACTGATAAAATAGACTGAAGATTACAATGGGTATTTGTGTAGAGGTATTAGAAGACATTTTCAGATTCAGATCAGAATTTTCAAGGTCTGGGGTTTTTTAATATATTCCAAAGCTCAGTCATCACTGCTGATTTGGAAGAAGAAATTCATTCTGGGCAGCCTAATGACCCATTCCATGGCAAGAGTTCAGCTTAGACAGTAATGCAGCCTCTCCCTTTCCACAACTGAAACCAACCAACCAAGAAAAAAACCAAAGCAACACAGAAAAAGAGAGATAAAATAAAGAAGAATTTTTTTTTTCTTAATTGTACCTCTGGTGCAGCCCAATTCTCTTTCCACTTAAGGTTTTCCAATTTTATCACTCATCTGTCACTAGGCATTTATTAAGTCTGATCTTTTGTCTGGAACAATGTTAAATGTTCTTCAAGTGTAGAGAAAGATTCTGAAAAATTAATATTTGTTTTTCTTACTGCCACATATGTTTAAAACCTAACTTTCCATGGAAGAGCAGGAGCATGTCATAAAGTAATTTTTCTTATCTCATTACTACACAAATTTTTTTATGTCTCACTTAGAGATCTTTTAATTAGAAAGTCAGAAAAGAAAAATAGACAATTCTTTCTCATGGCAAAAAAAAATACCAAAAATGTCTTCAGCACTTGACAAATACATTAGGAATCAGAGACATGGCTGAAAAGAGCCCAAGATGGAATAATCACTTTTGAAGTTCCTGCAAAGTCTAAGACATGTTGACTGAAATTAAATGGAAAATAAAACCAGGAAGTTGCTCAAAAGTAGTTTCCTGACAGAGTGAATCAGTGACCAAAAAAAAAAAAAAAAAAAAAAAAAAAAAAAAAAAAAAAAAAAAAAAAAAAAAAAAAAAAAAAAAAAAAAAAAAAAAAAACAACCCACAACAACAAAAAAATCCCTTTTCTCCTAATTCCCAGCTGGTTATCCCTTGACTCTCTTCCATGAGGGAAACACATATTATTTCCTCATACTAAGTCCTGCACACATGAATTGCTAAATATACTTAATTCTTCCTACCTTTGGAATACTAATTCAGCTTCACTGACCAAAACCACAGTGTGCTCAAAAGTAACATTTATCTATCATAGAAGAAACTCTCTACTTCCAACACTGCTAATAATTTCAGCTGAAATTACACCACACTGAATTGCCTTTGCCTGTGCACAAAGCATGATCTAATATGAGGACAGCAATGCCCTAAGGCACCTGGCACAGAAGGAAAAATCTGAATAGTTCTAGAATATTCTCATCATTGAAAAGCTGCATGTTTTCCATCAGTCATTGACTTCTCAACATATTAAAGACAGAAAATGACTGCTAATATGTATTGATTTTTTTTATATACACAGATTATAAAACCAGAATAGAATACTGGAGTCGTATAACATAAAAAGGACCAAAGCAATTTTCCAGCTTAGCTCCTGTTTGAAATAAAACATATAACATAGCAAATCATCCAGCTCCAATGCAAAAGCTTTCAGTGCTGTAAGCCGACCACAAATCCAAAAAATCAATTTTTGCAAGAATTTTCCTGAATTATTAAGAATGTGCAAAATATTTCTCCTTTAAAGATATCTAAACTCAAGTCTTAGTCAAGAGTCTTTGTCAAACTTTTGCCTGCTACACAGAAGAGCTCTATACAAATGCAAAATTTGCTAGTGCACAAATGGACTGTTTTTACAACACACTAGTCACCTAACTTCAATTTTCTCAGGTTTCTAAATGACTTTTAATAAGCTCGATTAAGTTTAAAGAAAAACTGGCATAACTGAAGAATTGACAAATATTTCATAGTCAGAAGTGCAGAAAGGCTTGTATTTAGTAGATTAAGAGAAGGGCTGAAAGCTTGCTTGATCCCAGTGGTACCTCCCCTAGTTCCCAGAGCAGTCCTTGTTAGTACAACCTAGACATCAACATGATGATTAATCATATTGGACACAGCAGCAAACACGGTATGCTTCAAGAGGATATTGGACAAAAAGTACAAAAATCTTTGGCCACAATTAACAGTTACACATCCATAAATTAGCAAACTGCCAATTGGCAACCAACCATCCTTCCCTCCTAACATCAAACACTGCTATTCTCTTTGAGCATTACTCTACTTGCACTTCCCCAGAATTTGGGACAGGGCACATACATTTTGGTGGCTTAGAAAGCACCAAGGTTAGCACCCTGTTTCACCTGTCTAAAAACAACTTGCCTTTTAACACTTCAGTAAGTGATTGATGATCATTATTGCATGACCTGCTGGATTAGCATCACTTGCAAGACATGAAGTTAGTTTTCCTCTATTGGACACAAAACAAATCACAGCATGTACAACAGCAGCCAGGAATAAGAGTGAGACACTCAGATGGAGCTACACAGTCTGCAATAGGGTGTACAAAGAGCAGTTAACCAATTGAGAAACAGGCTAATTTTACACAGTCTAGAGAGGAGGACTGTTCTGCACTAATGATCAACATTCACACCTGCCAGCCTCAGTGGGTGCTTGCGAGATATTTGGTGCTTAAGAACCTTTCCATATAAATAACCTGTGATAACCAGCACAAAAGATTTGTAGGGATAATAGAGCAGTAGAAACACAACATGCCACTATATATTATTAACATCTTAAATGCAGTGGGGGCCACTGTTCTTTATCTTGCATCACCCCAGATTCTCACAATTACTCTGTGTTCTGCAAATCCAACCCCATCAGCCTCCCTGCCCCCCCTCCAGTATTTTACATTCTTCTCTCCCTCATCCTGCAACCATGAAGCACAGATTACCTCCCTACCGACCCAGTTATTCCTTTATATCTCATGACCGTGTCAGGTCCCCTTTCCTCTTTCTTTGTTCATGTCCTCTCATAAATTGCACACAATCATGATCCTTTGAATTTATCTTTCCATTTCTAACCCAAGCTCTATAGATGCCCCACTTTTTAATGTCACAGAGCACAGCCTAGAAGTTCATCTAACAGCAAAAAATTCTTTAGAAAAAAATTTAAACATATTCTGCATTTTCAAAAGCCCGCTCTTCATGGGAGAGGCCATGACTGCAGATTCTAATCATAAGGAAAAAAAGGAATAAACAAAGGGAATCTAAAATTAGGAATTTAAGACTAAATGGCTGTACCCTGTCACTTCACAATAGCTGATCTTTCTCTCTCCAGGGCTGAGATATGAGGAAGTTTTTCTTCAGCTTCACCTAAACAAAAAAGGAATGGTATAACAGCAAGCAAAAGATGTCTTATTTTAACACAACTAAACTTGTGGTACACTATCACTTTATCACAAAATATCTGTAATTTTCTTTGCAAAATAGTTTGTATTGAGCGGCTTAAAGTAATGCCAGCAACATCAGCACTTTGGGTTAGCTGTACTTCACAAAAACATTTTAAGGAGAATAATTTTAGCATGGAGTCAGGTCAGCTACAGAAGATACAGAGTTTGCAGGTTGCAATGAATTCTCTCTAAGTCCTCATTAATGCTCCAACATAACAGTTCCATTCAAGCCCTAAATGACAAGTGCCTGCCAATTCTTTACAACACTTTGACACTGTGCTTTACCAGAATATTTACTAGGAACTAATACATTTTCTTTTGTGTCCAAATGCAAAATTCCCAAACTGATCTCAAGAGAAAATTCCAAAATGCCTAATTTCACTACGACTTGAAAGAGACTCAGAATAATTCTTCAGTTTCACTAGTAAAAAACAAACTCAGCTTTTGACAAATCATGCTTCAGGTTTGCATCTAATTTGCTAATTTTATCAGCCAATAACTATTGCCTAATGTTATCAACATACTAAACATATCAACACATCAAAATTTTGCACACATTGTTAATTTAAAACACCAGTCACATACAATATCTTATATCCAGCTCCAAATTTTTGAAACTTTCATTTAGCAGTTCATTAACCCAATATAAGAACTTTTCAAATCATGCCATATTTACCAGGTACTTACATATTTTTCATTCTACCTACATTGGTATGAATTAAATAGTTTTTTTTTAAGCCCTTTGATTATATAAGGTGAATTTAATTATTTTGAAAAATGTTACCATACATAAAATAATTAATTGTTCTTCTATCTGTAAATGTTAGAGTTTCATATTGTACATTTATAGAAGTGAATATCGTTGGAGAGGTGCCTTTTGGAGAGCTTCACAGAGTATCAGTGAGGTAGACTGAATGCAGAACCTGCAGCAAGCTCTCACACACACCACAGAACTTGGAGGGTGAAAAACCAAAGTTTACTTTAAGGTGAGAGAGAAAGCAAATGAATAGTACTGGGAAAAGAAAAAGAATTGTTTCCTCTTTTCCTGAGCAAGAACAAGTGCCCAGAGTTGGTCAAGTAGGAGCAGCCAAAAGTGAGGCTCAGTGGTGAAAGCCAGACTCAGCGTTCTGCTGGCTGATGTGCATTAGCGTCACAGCAAACGCTGCAGCTGAAAGGAACAGCCAAGAGGCAAACCCAGCATCTGGCCAAAGGCAGTGACTCAGCTGCACTCAGGGTACAGCAAGAGCGGGATGCAAAAACTAGCAGCCAACAGAATTGCTGCTCTAGAGCAGAAAACTGATGATGCTAACCAGGACCGCTGAGAGGGCTCACCTGCGGGCCTGACCATCTCCACGCTGGTCGGAGGGACAGGGTGAATCACAAGTACCAGTGAAATGCAACCTTGCTTAATCCATACAGGAAATGTAAGGTTTCTTTCTCTAATACATGCAGTTGAAAGTAAGGTCTATCAGGGATGAATTTAGATTTAAGGTCTGTCTGAATTAAAAATAACTGAAAACCTCAGGTCATCTAAAATAACACCTTGTCCTCTGATGCTTGTGAACATCAATGACATATCGGAGTCTTGACTGTTCCACTGTTCTGTTCTGTGCTTCCTGTTTTAGAAGGCAGCTGATGTTCATATGAATGGGGAGGTCTAAAAAGTCACAAAATAAGTCAATGAACTCCATGGGGTTTTTACTGAGTCAGAAAATGCCATCTTTAGAGCAGATGAGCTAACATGACATTGACCAAGAGTGACTAAACTACAATGCAGGTGACCTAAATCTGTTGCCTTTCCAGCTCATGGAAAGATGAACAGTGCAGGAACAAATTTAGGGAAGGGTAGGAAAAAAAATTTAAAAAAAAAAAAAAAACTGAAACTTTTTTTGCCTTCTGCTACTGCAATTACACAAAGTATGCTTTTTTTGGACTGTTGCAATGAAAGCACTATCATCTCTTAATCAACAAAATGGTAATAGCAGTGGATAATTAGTTATAATTATATATAATAATTTATAGAAATTGTGACTGTTGGAACATGGATTATGGTTAATTTTTCATAATGCAATTTTTATACTTCTTAGAGAAAAGAAAAAAAAGCAGAAAAGCACTAAAATACTTCATAAACCTTAGAATCTTTTTTTTAAAGCCAAAAGATGGAGTTAATTTATTTACTTTTCTTCAGTTTGTCTTTTCTGTATGGTAACTACCCAGAAGACCACATAAGAAAATGAGCATTTCAGTGAAAGTGGTTTCTTCAAACAACCACACTGCCCTGAACAGAGAGGACTCTCCCCTCTCCTCATGTTCTGCATGACACCATCAGTCCCAGATATGGCAGAATTGTTGGGATTGTTTCACCTCTGTGTGTAAATGTTCTTCTGCTATATATAGCCCACAAAACAATTTTCTATCAATCTGTTAATTATGGTATCATTTAATCATACCTGAAATAGAAATCAGAACAGCAAAATGATTCCTATGTACTTTTAACTCAATTAAATTCAACAAAAGCTCAACTGTTTTCCACCTAGGAAAGCAGAAACTCAGAGTTCACTGCACTCAGAGTCTCCAAATCCCAGAGGGGCTGGAGGATTAAGCACCAGTACCAAATGTCAGCAGGGACTGTCACATCCTCACTTGCTCACGGTATCCCTGCATCAGATGGCCATGCTGCACCTTTGTTTTCTGCACAGCGTCATGTAAGTTATAACGGGGGTATGAAATATTCACCTCCTGAACAGACCAGCAACACTAAATTTTTATTTTGTCCAATCTACAAAGGAAATAACTGTAAACTGCACCTCTGCACTTAGAACAGTGAGCAACTGCAAACAAACTGCATCTGCAGATGCAATGAAGTCAGCATGACTTTGCAGTATTTCAACCCTCCTCAGTAATTCCTCACATTTGGGGCAGCCTGCTTAAGAGGAGGACGGTTACTTCTTTTGTGATGGGTTTGTAATGAAAAGATACACTAGTATTCAGAGGTATAACATTTTTAAGTAGTGGATAAAGCACCAAAGAAAATCATTGAATTAGTATGCACCAACTGCCTCAAACTATGGAGATGAAATGTTTGCTGCACTGTACACACAGGATAGTTTGTACAACAACATCCAGACCCATGGCTGTATAAGTGCCAAGCACTCCCAGCACAGAGCCAGGCAGGTTGCAGCATTCTGTCTTAAAAAAAAAAAAAATTAAATAAAATACAATTGTAACAGTTGTCAAGTTTGCCATCAGAAGCTTTTACAATCTGAAAGTATTAATGGGACCATGTAAGGCAGTGGCTTCCTAGCAACAATGTGAAGCATTTTCAGCTTGTGTTAATAGAGAAATGGAAAAAAACCAAAACAAACCAACCAAACAGAAACATATCATTTTCTATTATTGTACAGCAACTGCTAAAAATATCCCATACTCACACAAACCTGGTTTCAAAATGACATAAGTCACTGGTATTTGTGCTTCCACTGCTGCAATAAAATCCCACTAGCAACTTCACAGATGCTCTGCATTGCACATATCTCACTTTTCCTCTGGTACCTCTGCCTCAATCTTCCCCTGAAGTTTCACAGCTGATAATGCAGGAGCATTGCAACCCAAATTCATCCCTTGCTTTCTGGAATACTGCCTGGTACAGTTGTTCCATTTACTCTCCACTACCTATCTAGTTTGCATTGAAAAGCTACACACACAATAACTAAACCAACACAGATATGTGTTGTGCTACAGCAACTATTACTAATAATTCAATAGTTACATTAATATACGTCACAGGCCTCAATGGAAAAAAAAATCTCTTCAGTATGACCAATTAAAGATTAAAAATCTGTGCAGCTAGTACATTCCAAAAATAAAATGGATCACTAACTCCAACCATCTCTGAGATTATTTATCCTTGACTGGAAAGGCCTTTGTAGGAACCTTCTACGTCAAAACTGGCATCTACAAATTCCCAGTTTCACTTTGAAGAGGCAGGGAGAAGACTTGTGGAATATTAACTGTATATAGATCCCTCACATCTGCATGTTTTCTAGAATAACAGTATCAAATTTCAGATGGGTATTTCCCTGACATAATATATTCCATAAATTAGAGATGATAGAGCTAATTGACTGTTTATAAATAAAGTCTGCCTGCTGCAGCACAGAGATGTAAAAACAGAATGTACAACAGAGTTCTCCACATGGCAATGTTGAAGCAAAAAAGATTTTGTCAATGTTTGGTAAATTATAGCTGGATATACTCTACTGTGGCCTATTTAGGTCTTTTTAGAACTATTTTTGCCTGCTTTTTAAGTGTTGTTCTTCACACAAGCAAACCACTAACAGATTGTGTTTGTCAATGTGATCTGCAAAAAACTTGTTTCTTCTCACACTCCACAATAAAATGCTGCCCCGTTTAAAATGCTGTTTGTGGCACAAGGTGTTAAGTCAAGTTCTGCCTCCAGAGAACAGCGCAGCAGGAGCTGACTCCCAAGCCCATATTTATAAAGAAGATAAGTCTGCTTTTCCAGACCATATTTTCATGCAGAGGTTGGAATAAAAATCCTGTTTCATTATTTATAATGATGATGTCTAACTTGTCATAATGAATCCATAACGGAAGTCATATAAAACTAAAGAGCTTTTATATTAATTAACAAAATGAATGTTGTTGGTTTTTGCTTAAACAAGCTATTTCAGTCTGCAGTGGAACCCAATATTTGCCATACACTGTATTAATTCACATGCCAAAAAAATCACAGGCTAAGGATGTCACAGAGATCACAGCAATATTCATTTCACCTGCTAAACGTATCAGCTTCATTAATCACATCCATTAGACAAAGAGAACTTAAAAGTACAAAGAAGTGGCACAGCAAGAAGGTAGAGAGCTACAGCAGCTATGCAAGAGCATCTGCATGGTAATGAACTGCTGTAGGAAAAGGAATCGGAGGTAAGTTTTCAGTGGTCATAAACATTTTGGGAGAGACAGCTTTCCAACACACACAGAAATCTGAATCCAGCACTACCAAGGATGGTAAACACTTGAGGAAAGGCAATTTATGACCAAAGCCAGAAATACCCACAGGATCAACAATGTGTTGAGGCCTCCTTTAGTTTTAGCACAGCAAAACTGAATGCTGCAGTGCTGACAGGATAGACCATGTTCTTGAGATGCTACTTCTAACACAGTCCAGTCATCTCCTTCCTACATGGAGGAGGAAGCAGCAAAAACATAAAGCAGCAGCAAATAGAAACAAAAACTCCTGGATGGAATGATTGATGGTTCTTTTTTTATGGTCTTTCTAAGATGAGGTAATGATGTCCTCAGCTGGAAGGGAGACAAAAATCCAATAAAAGGATTATCCGACTTTAATGTAAGATTAAGGCTGCAATATTCACAACTGCAGCGCTGTACAGCACAGAAGATAGTAAGAGAATGATGCATTATAAACTATTTACACATTTTCTTTGAAATTTGATTCAGACAAATACAATTATTAACCCAGCCTGTCCTCTAAATGGGGAAGATGCATAAGAAAGCACAAGTGAAAGAAACATCAAGTAAAATATTCCCAGTTTTCATTTTTCTGTGTGTATATAGCGAATATTCAGCTACCTCGCTTGACTTTAAAACATTAAGCAAAAGCAAGTACCCAGTATATACGTATAAGTCTAATATTGTTTCATTTTATTAAAATATTTGCAGTTTTTCTCAAGTCCTTCAGGAAACTACATACATTTGCCCATCACAAATATCTTACTTTCTCCTCTTCCATCTCCTGTTGTTCGGAGGGCTTCACCAAACTGGAGCTGGTACTTCATTAAGTCTCTTTTCAAAGAAAAAAAGAATCACTGATTTTTGAATGGCTTGTGACTGCAGGCAAGGGCAATAACAGGGAATGTAGATTGTAACTCTACCTTGCACAAAAAGGACAATGGCACTGATGTTGATGAGCTGCTCTGGAAATCCTCACAAGAGGATAAAGGACAAGTAATAAGGCCTTTTTCTGTGACTTCTACATCAAAGAAACCAAAAGGGCTTCCCATTTGTATGGTCTATGCTTCAGAGCAAAAGGGGTGTCACTCCATTTCTGCTGCTGCCTTCTTCTAATGCTGCTGCTGCTACCACCCCTATATATTTGTGTGGCAACCATCACCTCACTATCCCAAGGGAAGTAAACTGAAAGTTAACAGTTCAAAGAATCTAGCAGAAAAAAGCCTATCATATATTGTACTGCATTAAGTGAACCACTGTTGGTTATACAAGAAGAACTAGTTTAAGAATAGTTCATTAAAGCATTCATTCTATTACCATATTGACAGTAGCTTTCATTAACTGGAGATAGGATTTTGAAGGGTTTTCTTTATTACTTCATTCAGTAGACAAATAGAAGCATACTAAATGGAGATGCTACAGAATTACATATCCAGCTTTACAACATTTCCTTATTTTGGTCTGTTGTGACTGTCATTCTCATTTCAAATCTTGGGTTTCTTTAAAGATTGATTCTTTCCTCTTTGTCTAATCAGAAATGACTCATCATTTAAATTATGATGAAAAATTCCAATAATGGTACGTTCAATCAAATGGAATAGAGCCAAAGACTTGAGGCACCACTTTCTTGAAGAATCTTCCAAATATAAATGTACTATCTGTTCCAGAGAGGCATAAGTTACTACTGTTGCCTTTAAAAGCTCTAATTGTGATTTTACTGCATAAAATAAAGGGGCAAAAACCAACCTGCTGACACTGAATGTTCTAAGTTCACATCATCAGCTAAAATACTCCTACCTTTTGTTACACAACATTGGGTTAAGATTTTTATTTACAAATCAAAAGGAAAATGTCACCTCAACTAATGTAATGTGAAAGTCTGCCACAAAAAGAAGCTCCAGTATAGGATCAGTTACCTGGATGTCTCTCTCTCTCTCTACAATTTTGAGGCTGAAAATAATGCAAGACAAAAAGAAGTGTAGAAAAAGCTCTGATTCCTTATGCTGTCCCAAATGCAATACACAATGATAAACAGTAATCACAAATTTGAAAAAAAAAATCCATTATTCTTTACTACGAAGAAGCTATAAATAGAATTTTCTTGGTAGTCCACAACTGTCAGTTCAATCATCCTTGATCTAACTGCTGTGTACATTGTACAGCTCCATCTCTATTTAGCCATCATATGGACCTGCTGGAACATCCTGACAAGAGAAGTGGTAAGTGAAGTGCCTGTCACTGACATCGGGGAAAATAGTCTCCTTTTGTTTCCTTGGAAATGATAAAGTGCAATGGCCACTTCCAGTAGAATAGATTTAGTGAAATTGGGGAGCTCAAAGCATCACATTAGAAAGTGAAGAACAGAGGAATTTGTCATCAGGTCCATAGTTGTCCTCTTCATTCAGTTCACTGCAATTGAGTAATTAACTCACAGTTCTCCTAAAAGAAAAACCACCACCAAACCCACACCCAAAATATTAACTACTGCTCCAAGAGAAACAGAAATTGCATGCAATTACATTTCTCTCTGTGGATTACTAAGCATGGGAACGTATGAAGATGTAAAACCAAACTGACATTCTACAACTTAAAACCAGGACAGAAACAACACCTACATTTTGCAGTATTGTCCCTACAGGCCTGTATCCATTTAATGGTATTTAAATCATCTAAGGTTGAAGTAGCTCTCTTTGAGCTGTTTTTTCAATATAATAAGGGTAGCAGCTGGTGGATCTGCAAATATCCAAACAGCCCTTATCTAGCATTTGGAAAAAATAATACAATATCATGCCAGGAAAAGGAAAAAAAAAAAGAAAAAAAAAGCCCTTTTAATATTTATTTTATTATGCTTGGAAAGAAAAAATAAATAAGATGCAGAAATTAGAGGAATGTGGGATATTTTTTAAAAGTTCCTATCTTTGGTTTAGCATGTTCCCGTACCAGCATAAATCCAGGATTCATCATTTCATTTCTAAAAGGAATGTTAGTAATTTCCTACCTGGCAAAGCTGGCACACCCAGAGCAGTAATTCAAAACTTGGGAATGGTCAGAGCCCACTGAGTCACATATTAACAGCAAACAGACAGCAACAAAATCTCACTCTTTACTAACACCAGTTAGTGCTCTACCATCCCACAAAAGGTGCTGGTGTGACCCATGCAACCAGTAAAAGCTTTCCCAACACAAAAGCCACTGTGACTACTGCCAGTCTGCTTTGCCTGAAAGCCCCTGGAAAGAAGGCAGGACTCAGGAACACCACACTTCCCTTATCCTCCCTCCTGGAGACTGTTTAGGTAGAAGAGCATTTATGACTCACTGCCTATGCTCCACACTGCAGATACCAGGGATATTCTGCAGTGTCCTAAACTCTACAGGCACACAGAAAAATTAAGAGTTTTAGTCACAGTGACACTAACTATTCTAATTTGAAATATTGATCCTGGAATGCTTTAGACTTTTACTGTTTGCTCATCTGGTGGGCTGAAAGGCCACAAAAGCCAATTACTACAGAAATACTTTAGCTCTAATATACAGATTATAATCCTGTAATATGAAAAAAAATGAGTCCTCATTGAGATGATTTAATAAATGCTTTAAAACTGAAGTGTTGACAAAGCTTCCCAATACCACACCCATATTGGGACACACACTGTCCTTCTGAACTACAAATGAAGGTTGAAATATGCAGGGAGCTTACAGGAGCAAGATTTCTTTCCAGGAATTAACCGGCTCCACCAGAAATACCAGCACTTCCTGACCACCTACAAGCATCACCAGACAATTACTATATAAATACTATTTCTACACATCACAGCTGTCATCACAGAAGTCTAGATTCATTATCTAAGTAGCATATTCACACATCAGACAAAGAAGCAGAGGTGAATCCTAGATGCCTTCTTCAGAGAAAGACAACTCTAGTATATCTTCATGTACAAGCTCACCGTGGAAAATAGCAACTAAAACAAAAGGTCTACGTTTTAGTACAGCCAGTTCAAGGATATTACACATGTAGGTATTTGTTACCAGTGAGCTCATTGAAATCAACACTGACATTTCACGGGTCTCATTTCTTATTCCAAAAAGATACATGGAAAAGACACAAATCCTCACCGTGATCTAGCAC
This sequence comes from Pyrgilauda ruficollis, assembly GCF_017590135.1. NCBI lineage: Eukaryota > Metazoa > Chordata > Aves > Passeriformes > Passeridae > Pyrgilauda > Pyrgilauda ruficollis. Next base: position 20,589,974 of record NW_024524377.1, on the reverse strand, counting down.
ACAAAAGAAACAGACTGGTTCCTAAGGAACACATCACATACAAAGCAAACCCACTAAGGAGAAAACAGTGCTGTGAAGTACTTATTCATTGGAAGACTCTGACACACTTATGAAGATTGAAGCTGCTGCAAAACTGCTACAAAGCCACAGATGCTGCTTGCATTGCCTTTCTTGAACCAGAAAAGCCACTATTAGAGCCAGGACAAATAGAGCATATAATGACCAAATACATCATCTTTACATCTGCAATGCTACAAACCAAGTCTTTGAAGCCACATGGGAGATAGGGGTGCAGCAGCTCCAGGCTAAAGCAAAATACAAATCATTTAAAGAGCACCTTCACACTTGCCACACAAAAAACATCAGAGAAAAAAAACCTCCAAATTATGAGCCAATTGCTGCATTGTTACTTCTTCAGGAAAGCATTTTAGTCACAACTATTCAAGTACCAGAATAGAAAAATTAGTATTGTAAATATCATAAAAAATTGTTTTCTCTTAGTACAGATAATCAAATTACTATTTCTCAAAAGCTCTTCACATGCTCATATTCACTGATCAACTGCATAGCATTATTCAGTCATTGTTGTTCAGAACTCAGAAAGAAAGAAAAGAGAAAGGCATGAGACATGTGAGTATGAGCTCCTTGCTGGGGAGTTCCCTCCAAGGCACTGGGGTACCTCAAGACAATGGTGATAGGCTTGCTTTCTGGGTAGCATAATTCATGCTTTTATCTCTGGGATTTTTAAGCAATAGGATTTATGATGCTGGGTGTATTTCTGACTTCTGACCACAGCAGGTATTTTTACAGATGTTCAGGAATTATTGCCCACTGCAGAATTGCATGTGATGTGATTCAATAACATGGGTGGTTTTGTTGTCCACAAAATTCAGTCTCATTACCAGTGTGCAACTAGTTAATAATGACACACTTGAGAGCGACAGAGCTGGCAAGCGTGGGTGCTCAGTGGTATTCCCCAAATCAAGCACACCAACAAGCAAAACGTTTTGCAATTTGTACATTTTAGCAAACAAAGGAATTAGTATTTATTGACTACAAGTTGCATAGCTCTCTTATTAACCAGCATTCTATCTTCTATTGGCTAATGATTCTCTCCTTTCATATGCTAAACAGTCCACGCTTTCTCTCTCACTTCTTTTGAGTCGGTGGTTTCCTGGGTCGGTGATCCATGACTCTGGTCCTGACCTCCCCCTGCTGGAAACATCTCTTACCCAGCCAGAGGTGACCCAGCACTGTTGCTGAGTTTGTTTTAGTTTCTTCCTCATCATGAGAGTTCTGCCATATGTCCTCGTGGCCTGTAAATTCTGCATTCTTTGTGCCCACTACCCTTCTTCCCAAGCTTTGGTAACCCACTGAGACCACTGATGCATGTCAAGCCTTGAACCTTAACAAGGCAATTCTACCAACAAGTAATTTGTCTTTCTAACACCTAGGCATCACTTGGAGCTTGTTGGCTGCTCTCTGTTTCACGCATCAAATCTCCCTTCTTGCTATTTAGGCTTGAAAGTATACAAAGATAAAACATCAAAGAACATCCTTTCTTAAGAAAATCTTACATATTCCACATTTGCAATAGTTACTTCTGCTTCTGTCTTGTTAAGTTTCTAAATGGAACTGGTGTAAGCAGAGAGTAGAATTATTGCAGATGATACAGTGCAGATCAATTAGATGGTTGCAGGAATTATAAGGGGAGGTTTTTCTGTTGTCTCATGTAGCACACCAAGCAAAACATCCATCATCTCTTCCTAGTCTTAAAAATTCCCTAATGCCTTCAAAAGTGCAGCTCTGTTCTGAGAGTTGCTTGAAAAAAAAGTTACTTGACTAATTTCAAGTATAAAAACTCATTATGTAGCAATTAAAAGAAGTTTTAAGTGTCAGTCTTAGCAGCATATTTTGAACTGCATCACACACAAAAGTGCTGGAGCCAGTGCTGAGCTAGCAGCTCTCAGTTGTGGCATGCATCCTAGCAAATACTCCATCCCAATTTGTTCTGTATCTGCCACAGTAACAAACTTTTCCGAAATAACAGGAATTCATCAGGGAAGTTGAGAGAGATGACTCATTAGCATCAACGCTTTGGTGACCATACACCACCAAAGCGTTGAGTAAGATGGGAGAGGCTGACTGTAATCTGACTTGAACACCACAGTGACTCACCCAGCCGCTTGACTTGCGTATGACAAGGCACTCCAGCATAGGAACACACACAAATAAATAAATTTTAAAAGCCCATAGAGTCCCTTCCCAATCACATTTACAGCAGACATATAGAAAATGTATCCGGAATTCTATTTTAATCTAATAAAAAGAATAATACACAGAGATCTTCTCAGAAATATGGGGTCAGAAGAATGGAAAGTAAGATCACGCAGGCTGCATGTAAAGGAGATAATGGAAGAGGAAAAAAAATATTTTTACAATTATGGAATCATAATTTTATTTTTCAAAAGGAGACCATCATAAATGTATTGTTTAAACACCAGAAATTCTAGGTGTAGGCTTAGAATTTACTGAAAAACCCATAAAATATACAGCTTTGTAAAGTATAAAGTAACCAATTTTTGCAGTAAAGACTAAATAAACCCTTTTCTTATTTTCATAAATATTTATATTTTTAGGCAAGAGGCAAAAATTGTAAATCTTTATGTGCACATACCAGAAAAGAGACTCCAAGGTAGAAAGAAAAAAAAAAAAAACAGTTAAGTAAAATTTATTCTATTCCCTCAATATTAGGGAAAATACCCTAGGTCTCTCTGCTTATTATTTATAACATTTACACATATCTTCATTTAAAGATATGAAGACTTTTATCTGCAACTACACTTCAAAAATGTACTGTTCTTCATTCAAATAAATAAGTATCCCTGTTTATATAAACAGAGATGCTTTATCCTGAGGACAGTGTAACCAAACACAATATTTTCATTTTATTTAGTTTTACCTTAGACATAAGAGTAATTTATTTTTTTTTTAGCTAGATGGATCCTAAAAGTAACCTCCTAAATCTGCATTTAGCCTTGATTTAGACTTGAAATTTAAATAAGCATCAATTCTCAATGGCAGACTCAAAGCTCTCACAAGAAACCTGCTCCCATTCCTACAGTGGGGTGGCTATTTCATGTGCCTATCACTGCAACTGCTTCAAGCTTTCTAAACAAGCTTCACAGGGCAGAAAAGGAACCCCAACCAAGTGCACATCCTCTAATAGAAAAAGACCAAGTCCTTTTAAGAGGGATGTTCTGAAAACTTAATTTCGAGACACAGGACAGGGAAGCCTGTATAGGGGCTTTTATGGAGTGGGTTTATCATTTTCTGTTACTTTGGTAACTGATTTTTGTATAAGAAGCTGATGGGGCAGTCACAACTTTACCTTTGTTTGAGACCACCACGGGATAACACGAGGAGATGCTGGTGAGATTACAATATAAAAAAGGCAAGAACAGAAGTTGGACACCATGAAAATAGAAAGTAAATTCACGTCAAGTATCAAACTATTTAGGGAAGAGACATGAGCTTTGCTGTAGCTGGCATTAGAACTCTGTAACATATAAACCTCTGCACTCTGATTTCTAAACCCAACTGCACATGCACAAGTCCTTTGTCATTGTGACTGCTCACAGTAGCAGCTACATTAAAAGCATCTGATAGAGCAGAGTACTACAGCGACCACCAAAATGAGATTTTAATATATTAGAACACACCTCAGTGTAACAGATTTTGTTGATGCCATCAAACCACGCTACCACACTAATGGAAAAAATAAAAGCTTTAAAGATTCATAATGAACTTACATAGCAGAAAAGCAGTTAAAGTAGAACACAAACACTTCTAGTGAAGTGAAATCACTTCACTTCTAGTGAAGGAATATCTTTCTGTAAAAATTGAAGAACTAGCACCTAAGTGGCAGAATAAACTGACTCTTAAGGAGACCTCAGATTGTTGAAATTCAAAAACATACACCCTGCTCAGGAAAAACACTGAAAGAAAATATTTCATAGAATTATAGAATGGTTTGAGATGGAAGGGACCTTAAAAGTCATCTAGTTTCCATATTCCTTATTTCCTATTTAGTTATTGTGTTATTCTCTTCTCACAGCTTAGCTTTTATTTTGAAAGTTTTCCATATAATTCTTTACTGGCTGAAAAAATAGTCAAGCTCTAAACCTATGAATTGCTCTGAATTTCTTATAAAGCTCAAATGGTCTGAACAGACGGAACAAATATTTCATACAGTACATGAGCTATCCAAAAATTCACAGGCTATATGTGTATAAAACAAGGAAAATTAGGTGGGTTAACAGCAGGAAAGTGGCTACAGCATCTCTGTGTGATGTAGAGACGTGACTGTGAGCCCTTTGTCTGGCTGGGTTCCAAGGCCTCCCCACAGTTATCCTAGCTGTAAATAGGTAGTTCTTCATTCAAGCTGAGAAGAAAAAAGGCAGACAGATGTGATACCAGCCATATTGCTCCCTTGTGAGCTGTTGGCTGCAAAATACAAGTGGGCCGTAACCACACAAGATCGATAAGCAACCTGCATCCAGAAGAGATCCTTGGGAGGTTCTGTTTTAGGGAAACTTACCCAAGTAGCAAAGCACCAATAAGTCTGTTGGTTTCTTTATAATTACAAAAACTAAAACAAATAACAACCCCAAAACCTGAAACACAGATTTTTACAGCAAAACAGATTTAACAAACCTCATTAGTTAATACAGCTTTAATATAAGAACTATTCCATGCTTGAAAAAAAAAATATTTCCCATTTTTACCCATTTACACTGCTCCTCCAGCATTGCCCATGTTTTCTTTCTCCCTCATTCCTTTTCTAAATGATTTTACTCTGTTTAAGTGCTTCTTCCACATTGACAATCTTTTCTGCCAGATTTTTTCCACTGCTTTGTTCCTGTATCCAAAACGCAGAGCATCCCCACCTCTCTTTCCCACAGGATTCCTTTCTTTGTTCATGTTGCCCTTTTTTTTTTTTCCCTCTACTCCTGTATTTACTCTGTGCCTTTGCTTATTTTCTACCACTTCAGCAGAAGAGAGTCCAAGCAAAGATGAAAAACAAATGGGAAGCGAAAACATTCCTTCGCTAGTTCACTGTTTTGTGCATGGAAGCGTGCCATTTCTGGGAGAACAGTCCAACTGGCATCACAGCCATCCCTGTGGCACTGGACAACGATGTTATGTTGCTCAGGCAACCATTCCTAATTGTCCTTTGGGATGCTGAGAAAACAGGATGGATTTTTTTTTTGCTGGTCTGTCTGAAGGTCACAGCAGCGTGGTGGCACTGAACACAGGTGACTGCCACAGCAAGTGAGGCACTGAAAAAAACACACCAGGCAGCCCTACAAGCACAGACACGTCAGTCACACAGAAAACCCCATCCATTCTGCAGCCTCAGCCATGTAAAACAATGTGTACAACAGTTGTCATACAAGACTACAACAACCACTATGCCAGAGACAATGTTATTCTAGACTCATGCTGAAAGCAAATCTGAATGTTTCTCCTGGCTTGAAAAATTAGACATAAAAAAGGTGCTATTTATATATAACAGTATCCCACAAGAAACAGATTGTCAACAACAGTTTGGCAGGGCCCCATTAACATCTTTTAGAAATCGGGAAGAAAAATCTTCAGAATGTAAATGTCTGCTGAAACAAATGAAGACAGAAGCTTTAAGAGCAAGAGCTACTGCCTCAAAGTTCCTCCAGAGGGTTCATCTCGGTATGTGTATATTTTGCATCTTAAAAGAAACACACCATATGCTAGGATGACTTTTCTTAACTAGAAAAGTCTGCCTTATATTTTTGGAACAAGCAAGTTTTTCCTTGGGCTTGTTTATTGACATGTTTCATAAACCTCAAATTCTTAACTGAAAATGAAACTCTATTTTGGCTGCATGAGAAGCAGATTCTTTTTTAGTTCAGAGACCGAGAGGAGGAAGAAAAGAGAAATTTCGAGTTAAAAAAAAAAAAAAACATTTAAACATCAAGACACACCAAAATGAACATTTCATTGAAAACGTATTCAGATAAAATTTCAGTTTTTCAAAATTTTCTCCATTTTTCCTTTCGTGAAAAATAATTGTTAAACTATCCAAATTCAGTAACGAAGGCACAAAACTGACACATTTTTCTGACTACAACAAACCAATAAATTGCACTTCCTAAACCAAGAGAGTCACAAATCCTCTTCTGTGGATCGCTGTACTGTCTCTCTATTTTCTGCAGGGCCCACAGGAGGCACAGATGCACCTGAACCTCTCTGGTTTCCCTTGGCCCCAGAGCCATGCAGAAACTTACAGCCTGTCCTCTAAGGCTAGCAGAAGGATGGAAAATTACCCAAATTTTTCTTTCAATTGTGTTTACTCTGTTTTCACTTTGGTGCCTGCCCTGTATCAAGAGGTTTCTCCAGCCCCCATTACTGGATGCAAAGTCTCTCTGGTTTCTTCAAGCCTACACACACTGTAGCACTCTGTAATAAGCACACACATGTCAAATTTAATGTCTAGGAAGAGACTGGACCAACCGAGTGGGGGAAATAGGTATTTTGAGCTCCCTGTCACACTTCCCAGTACAGCAGCAGAGGGAAAGGCTTGGTAAGGGCAGGATGTTGTGCTCCCTGCTCTGAGTTACTGCCATGGGCAGGACACCAGGCTCAGCAGACCTAATGCACCACATCCAGCCTGTGCTCATCTTTCATGTTTAGGGGAGACAAAAAACATTTTCAAACTCATTAGCTATATTTTTCAAATGATGCTGTCTTAACTATTTTTCTCCCACAGATAATCCCAGTTCCTAAGGCCTGGAATAGCTCCCACTATACAGAATAAGAGATATCACTGCAGAAATCTTGTACTTATTTATCCACAATGGGTCAGAAAGCTCTCGTATAGTGTTTGTTTAGCTAGACTTGCATGTACTTGCAACTATTTTTGGCAAAATAACTTTCTTAGCCTCCTTTATTTCTACAGTGGGTGGCTCCTTTCATGTGTTTCACCTTTTCAGAAATATTCCCCTATCCGAGAAAAGCCCTCCAGTTCTCCAACATAAGCAAGCAGATTTTACCACTGAGAACACTTGAACAGGACCATCTGAGAGGCCCACATCACAGATAACTGACTATCAAGATGTTCTGCATCCCAAAACACAGCCTCTAGTACTTAACACACCAACAAGGTCAACAATGTCCTGCCATTATCACTCAGGGGCTTTCAACTTCCACAAAACATACTCAGAGGCAGTTTCAGGTTCGTAATGACACTTTCACATACACAATATAAATAGATATGGCAAAACATTGTTATTTAAGCCTGGAGGAAGAGACAAGGGCAGTCACATTTCTCTATTATAAATTATTATGCACTGTGAAACATTAATGAAACATATGACATTGGTGGACTGTACTCAGAAGATAAAGAACAGGAAAATTAAAGACTGTCCTTACAACTACTTCTATTTGAAGCATGTTAATTTTCTGAAGAAGCTGTGTGAGCAAATGATGAGTTACAACTTTACTTGCACAAATTTGGTGTTACAAAGACAAAAGTTAACTCTTGTGTGTTTTTTCTATTTGCTTTCCATTTTCAATTATGAGCTAATTTTTCTTGTACAGCATTTATTGGCAGACCTCGAAGTTTACTGCACAGGTAGCTCCTCATCTGTCTCAGGAGGGCTCAAGGAGGACACTGCTTGCACCCTTCAGCTGCAGGACAGAGATATTAGAGACTCACAGGCTCTTGCTGCACTTGTGAATCCCTGATGATTGCTAATAAAACAAGCATTTTTAAGGACTTTGTACTATACATAAAAGCAGGAATACAGGAAGATGCCCAAAATAAAGAAATGCATAGTGTAAGCTATCAAATTATTTTAAGAGCCCTTTCATTCCCATATCAAACAGACATTTCATAAAATACACTAGCATCAAAATGAACAGCATCCTCTGGACATTCTGTACAGACAGAGTCAAGAGAAAAAGCATTTGTGGTCTCTTTTACTTAGACTAAAGGGTGACCTAAATTAACACTGAGTTAAAGATAACAAAAAGGCCTCCAGCAGTAAGCAGCTGAACATAAATCTGATTGTTCCAATTACTGTCATCATGATTTCTCAGGAGGAGGCAGCTCAGGCTTCACCTGCAGTTCTGTTAGGACTGATTCTCAGCCTGAAAAGGGGGCATTTATCACTGCTGGGTGTATACTCATGCTCAAGACAGGAGACTAAAAATTTTCTTTCATGACGACATCTGACTTCACTCACGTAACACAAATGCCTCAGTTGCCAGGATTCCATCCACACCTCCAACTTTGCTGTTAACAACCACCACAAGATTTTATCTGTCATCTTGGCGGAGCCAAGAAGATGTGCTGGCTGACACAAACTCCAGTCAAACTGAGTTCATTAAGTATTCCTCCTCCCTCTGCTCACTGACTTTGACAAATCAGGGAGCACTGTTCCCACTCAGAGTTTCTTATTCCCATGTAAGATGGTGACAAATTCAGATTTTCCAGAACAGGCTCAACAAAATATGGGCAGAATTCTAGTGATAAACATGCATGAATAAAACTGGTGACCAACCCAGCTACAAGCATCCCCTTTTCTCTTTTCAGGAATCACACATTTATGAAACAGAAGATTTAGGCACTACCACCAAAGCAGAAAAAATTATAGAATCACAGAATGGTATGAGTAACAAGGGACCTTAAAGATCATCAAGTTCCAACCCTCTGCCAGGGGCTGGGACACCTTTCACTAGACCTGACAGAGCTGCTCAGAGCCCTGTCCAAACTGGCCTTGAACATTGCCAAGGATGGGCATCCACAGCTTCCCTGGGCAACCTCTGCCAGGGCCTCACCACCCTCAGAGTGAAGGATGTCTTCCTTACATCTGACCTTAACCCACCTTTATCGGTTTAAAGCCATTGCTCCTTGTCCTGCCAACACAGGGACCCGGCAAAAAGGCTCCCTTTAGGCAAGGACAGGAGCTATAAAGTCCCCCTGGAGCCTTCCCTTCTCCAGGCTGAACAAACCCAACTCTCCCAGCCTGTCTTCACAGGAGATGTGCTCCAGCCCTCACAATTTGTGTCAGAGGTTCCAACTCAAGTCCTCAGGTTTTTCTGAACTTGTAATGCCATACAACTCATGGTTTGAAGTTCAGCATGTCCTTTGTAAGCTTTTCAAGCTTCCTGTTGCCTACTGATTTCTTAGTTACTGAAAAATCTCCTACCAGTATCTGGCAACAACATCTAGGCATAAGAATAGTCCTGAAAACAATACTTTATGCAAGATTAATGGCAGAAATATAAACAATAAAATGCTAATAAAATATTAAAAGCCATAAAAGATACCATAAATATAGAAATAGAAATGAAATTTCTCCCTCTGCTTCTTGTAACCATTCACAAATTATAAACTCAGGTAAGGACAACTCAGTATTTGTAAATTCATTAGAATAAAAAGCATTGATTCTGAGTCATCTAGACAGTGAAAATCTATTGTGATATACATAAATGTTATCCCAAAAATATTTTTATCACCATTCATAATACTTTCATTATCATAATATATATTGAGAAAGTTGTACCAGAAAACTGACTTAGAGCATCCAAGTTCTACCCAAAAGTGAGACTCATTGTTTTTCCATTCAAACTTTTCATTAATGTGTATATTGCCACAGAATGAACAAAGATACTGAACTTAGACACTTTTTTAAGGCACTTTAGGACAATTTCATACCTCAACATAGAACAGTATTTTGTTACCCTTGACTTTTGTTTTATCTCAATACTGACTTTCAATTTCTGTGGCAATTTCTTTTTCTTCATTGAGAGGAGAAATCACTCCAGCTGTAAGGACAACAGTAATTTTCTTAAGTAACTCAGTTAATTTTTTTCAACGTTTTTCAGTCCTTCACAATAGCTGGTAAATCAGCATTTAGCCAAATATGTGTCAGTAACCTCAGCCAAGATGCCCATAGCCATTTACACAGAAGAGAAACTCCTCTGCTGTATGCAGTACCTGTTCCAAAATTAATCAACACCAGAAAATAGCAGTAAAGTAATTCTTGAAAGACTACCAAGCAAATACACTAAGGAAGTAAAAAGGACTTGTAAGGTTAATTGCATTACTGTTACATACTGACATCTGATAAATATGCTTTGGGATAACTTTCCAATTATAAAAATTATAAAAAGGCAGCTTAAAAAGGAGGGAAGAAAAGCACTGTAGATATTCAGTTGGAAATTGCAGTGTTCTGGAGAGAAAATTTCAAATTCATCCTTATTTCCTCTGACTTTTAACAAGCATCCTGAAACAGGAAAACTACAACTATTTTAAAAAGCAGGTCTTTGCCCATGCATTTGGAAAACTTAGGAAGGTCATTTTCCTTTTCTTTTTCACTCTCTACAGATCCAGGGCAGTCTCCACTTCCCCATCACTCCAGTCAGACCCTCAGAAGACAAAAGGCTACGTAGAGTAGAAGTCTACAGTAGAAGTTTGACACCTACAGACCATTAATTCCCTTCAATTATTAATGTTTTAGCGAAAATTATTTGAAATTTTTTGTAAAATGGCTAATCTGTCTCATAATATTTTTGTTTATAAAAATTAAATGCGAGACCATGCCCTCCAAAGCAGCAGTACTTGAACACTGATAAATTTCAGCGACCACAAAGATAACATGAGCCAGCACATTCCCAAGTAAGTAAAAGTCTAACCCACGACAGGGATCATTTTCAGTTTCCTACAAAGTTTAATTTCCTCAAACAAAACATTCACCCTCTTAGTTGAACAAAGTCTTTTAAAACATACCACAGCTGCATCATTATTTGATTATTTAACTCATAAGTTCAAGCAATGGCTGGCCATGGGAATGACAAGCACTAAGTACACACTATACAAAATATAAAGATAAGTTAAAAACAGCTGTCTGGGAAGCACACAGAAGTCTGAGAAGACTGGAAGCTTCACACTTCCTCATTTATCTTTTAATGGAAAAAATTGACATTAGCTGAAAAAGTATTGATTTTCTGTGCTGTTACCTGTGGGTAACTAAAGATTTTAAATTCATTTTTGCAGCATACCAAGATTGCTTAAAAAGAAAAATTTCAGAGAGGTCTGCTTGAATTACTTTCTGGGTCCCACAACACACACAGACATTTATTTCTGTTCAGACTTGTCCTCCTAAATGAGAAACCTGCATTTGGAAGATGCACCATTATGTTTAAATCTGCTTCAGTGTGGCTGAGATGTATAACCCACCTTGACAGAAACACCAGCCTAAAGTGCAAAAATATTTCACTTGCTGCTGTTAAGAAATGGCACCTCACACTGCTTCTAGGCATAAGAAATGGTAGGAGAATAACCCATTTTCCTTGGTATGCTTACACTGTGACTACCCAGGCCTTTTGTTCTCCAAGGTTTTTTTCCTGTTATACCCCCAGCCCTGGCACTACCCGCCAAGGATCTCCTGTGATCCTAAGGACTTCAGGAGAAGCACACAGGCATGGAGCACCACCAGCCTGGCCAAGAGGACGAGCTTGTGTCACCAGGAGGAGCGGTGAGCCCGGGCACAGGTCTGGAATTCCAAGGGCAGGGAATTAACAGGTGGGGAGTGACCTGTGCAGGACAGACAGAATGATAAAGAGGGCAAGAGCTGTGGAAGATGTCTCAGTGCTGGAAAGCCAGAAGTGATGAACACATCCCTGGTGCATTTGGATTTAAAAAATTTAGTTTCATAATAAGTCTGTACTTTTCCTTATGTCTGTTACATTTCCTTATAAAAAACTAGATTTCACCTACAGATTTAGCAATGTTGGTGGTTTTCTCAGTGTTATATCACACAGCTATGACACATTTTTCATGGCAAACTACCCAAGATTCAGCCAAGAAAGCAGAACTATGTGTTCCTCAAGATATCTGCAGCCTTAAGAGCAGTTTGTTTCCACTAGTTTCCAAAATGGGAAGGCTGCCATAGATGTTGAAGAATAAAATCTCTGAAGCTGCCATACCCCCCACAAGCACGTTCAGTGTTTCTCAGCACTGAACACAGTGCCCACAACCAGAAAAAGCAGAACACAAAACAAAAACATAGTTTTTAAACTATGTTCATTACCTTTGAGCTTATGCAATGGCATCAAAAAAACCCAAAAACTTCTTTCTTATGAGATACTGCCTTTTGTCCACAGAGATCTATGAGTCTAATATACATCAATCACAGGCTCAGTAGTTCTGGTTTACTGTACATAAAGCCCCTTCACCTGAAGTGAGCTTCCCTTAGGGGAATTTCACCATGTTTATCAAGTTATTGTTATTATCTACCTGCATTTTACACAGCATTATTCCTCATTCTATCTTTGAAATTATTTTTACTGATTTACTACAAAAAGACACATGAAAAAGAATTAAGAAAATGCAGAATATTCTAAAGTCAATGGATTTATAATTTACAAAAGAATTCTGTATAACTTTAAAATAATTCAAATAGTCAATAATATATATAATAGTAAAGAGATAAAGCACAGGTTTATGACTGGTATTTGACAGCTTCATGCAAAATGACTGAGCTAAAGTGCTCACAAACTTAAGAAGAAAGCATAAAAATCTGAAAACACTGAATAAATCTTTAAAAATGCCGAAGAACATTGAGGGGGAAATCTAATAATGAATATATCAGAAGGTAATTTCACCAGACATACTGTAAGGTGGCAGGGAATAATAGTATCTCCGTGCCTTTGCCAGGAGCCAGCAGCCAAGGGCCAGTACAGCTCTGGGCTGGGCAGGCAGCAGGAATCAGAGCTGGAGGCAACAATCCCTCCCTGCTTCCTTCCTTCCTTCCCTGCCCCACGCACTGCCCTCATACAGAGTAACATTCCAACTATTAGAGTGTGCTCGTGTCAGAGAGGACAAGTGGGTGTCCGGATCTAAAAAGGTCACACAGCTGGGAGAAAAATGAGGCACTCAGCAAGGCACAAAACATCAGGAGAACTGAGCAGTGATCTGTTACACAGCTTCTGCAGAACTGGTCTGGGCATCTCAGCTGGAAACCTAAAATACAAAGGTATGAAAAAAATATCACAGCTTTAGGAAAGGCCACACGATTACAACAGGGCTGTTTTAGCCAAACCTACTCTTTCTAGATTGATGTTACATTGTTTTGGCCAAAACACTATGAAAACCCAAAGAAATTGATGAATAGGAATTCATTCATTTTAAAGGCAAAACATCTGACTCTCTCTCCTCTTCCCAATGTAGCTCAGAAAATTTAGGCAGATTGACACACACGGCAGCTGTTATGGAAAGGGTAGGAGCTATGAACCCAAGCTGCCGTGTCATTGCTACATTTCAGGCCATCTGCAGATCCAACCTTTGCATCACCAGAAAGGGCAATTAAAAAGCATATCACAGATTACATCTGAAGCTGTTTCTTTCCCTTAAACTCACAGATACTGCACAAGCACGTGGAGCTACTGGAGAGTCCTGTAAGGGTCTCAGGGTTGGCCAGCTGGGCTAATTCTAACCCTCATTTCTGACTTTGTTTGAGGCCTTCCCTAATAATCCTCAATACACATCAAAAGAAAGAACAACCATTATTGTATTAATTAGAGACAGAAGCCACTCTTTTTATTAATTGTAAGATCTGTCACAAAACAGTATTTATGGTGAGTGGGCAAGAGGCAGAGCATGCAGCTACTAGAGAAAACACCTTGTTTGGGTTTTTTAAAGATTATTCAGCATTGCAAATAATAATTGCATTGCATTGCCTTGCATGTCACTGAACTGCATACTGCAAACTGACCATGGGTTTTGTATGTAGGCTACGCTACCAATTATTAAGAGAACCAAGAAAAGCCTGCTCAGTGGAACAGCATGTAATTTACATTTAGCTTTCCACTGCATATTTGCACACCCACACAATATAGGTCACAGTTAAGGAGAGTTAGAGAACTTTTTTTTTTCCCCTTCAGTCAGAGAATGTATTATTTTTTGCCCATGATTATGTCATCCAGGAATATTACACCAGGTAGCAACTGTGACCTGCCTATGCTTCCTAGAAGTTACACACAGAGCAGAGTTGTCAGGCACAGGTGAATGTGGAAAAACAACTTCTATTTAACTGACAGGAAGAGGTGGGGAAAGGAGATGGATTTTAGCATTCTTCAGTCATTACACAGAAAGAAAAATAATTTGTCTGGCTACAGACAGACTCCTCCTCTGACCACTCCACAGCTCTATTTCATATCATTCCTGTCCTTCTGTTTTCGGCAAGCATCTTGTGATGCTTGTTCTCCAGAAACAGAATAAATTCCAGAAGCATGGACTTAAACAGAAAAGCAACACAATTACGTACCAGAGGGACGTACATGTCATGTTCACACTGGGGTCAGAGGGATTTCACCATGACTCAACACCAACTGCTGCTGTTTTGGATCTCCCCGAGCTGTTTTATGTTGAAGCTCCTTCTTTTTAACTAAGTATCATTTCCACCATTAGCCACCACTTTCTCACCCAGCTGACCCACTCTACTCTGAAAGAAACATTTGTCACTAAACTAACCACTCCAGCTTCCCATTTTCAAGATGAAAGTCCCTTTATCTAGTCCTTTCTTGCCATTTCTGTAGCTCTCCATCAGTGATTCTGCCTTTCCATTTCCCCTAGATGTATCCTTACCGGGTGACAACACACCTAACTGGCTCCCTAAATACCAACTTATAAAAGAAAATAAGCTGCTTCCCATCATTTTCCCTGAAAATAAATTAATGAAACTTTTATCTTGTGCTAAAGTCTCAAAAAATTGCTATCTAAGAAGATAAGCCACAGTCTCTCTGGGTTAATTTCTCTCCCACTTCTCCTACAATACTTCCATTTCTTTCCAAACAAGGTTGAATTTGATTTTCAAAGGCAGAAGGGAAGAAACAGTTAAATGCTGCTTTCCTGAAAAAAGATCAAAAGGGTGCCACACATCCCTGAGAAGGTCAGCTACAAAAATCCTAATAAAGTAGAAGTGGGAGCAAGAGTGCCCTTGCAGTCCCACTGCAAAGGGACAGACACAGCAAAGGCAGAGAGGAAACAGTAAGAAGAATCATCAGCCTGGAACCATTCCTGTAGAATGTTAATAAAAACTTCTCTTGAGCCAAATTCCATTTAACATCACCTTATCCATACTGGGTTTGTCACAGGGGAAGAGGTTGGGGTGGCAGCAAGAAGTGAGACACCACTGCATCACATAATCTGAATAAAATAAAGTTGTGTTATATTAAGCAGGATGAGTGTGAAATTTCTATCCCAGCTTGTCTATTCCATGATACACAAAAATCAAGATCAGGTGACCCTGCCACAAGAGACCCTGAGGAAGAGAATGCTCACTCCAGCTGCTCTGTGTGTCCAAGTCCTGACCAGTGGCCTAGACCCACCCCGAGCTGTTCCCTTCCAAATGACATGGCCCTTGTCATGCTTCCCCACACCTGGGACTACTGCTTTATTTCCTTTCTCATTTATTTGTTATTTAGCCCTTTCTCATTTAAACTGTCAGCACCAGCCATGAAAGTCTCACCAATTCCACTGCCCGTATCCAAGGTCAATTAGCAGTTACCACCAAGGTTTCTGTAACTCTTTAGGCTCCCACCTCAAATATTTTACAGAAGCAGGAACTGCTACAGAGCAAAGTCCTTCTATTGCTTTTGATTTTCCAGGATTGATCAGGTCAGCTACTTCTGGGCAGATGTAGCCAAGGCCTCCTCTGTCTGAGCAGGTAGGCTTCACTCCATGGCACAGGTTTCATACAGACTCTTCTTTGGGCAACCTGAGCTTGTTAGATTTTCTGTTGAGAAATGTTTCAGTTCATCATCTGAAAAAGTGTATCACATTCCAAGATAAGGTTTCTTGAAATCGATCTTTAGATCATTCTTAGACAAATGTTACCTACTTTGGGTTGACTTGTTTTCATAACAAAGCAATCCCAGATCTATGCTCTACTGTACTGATGTAAAGGATCCCATGCATCATTTTAACACCTCTGTATCCTTCACAACCATACTGTACCTTTTGCTTGCTTCCTTCAACAACTACATTGATATGGCAAATTCAACACACAAACACACATACCCTCCTAAAAAAGGTAAGCATTTACTTTAGTATTCCACTGTGAAGGATTTTTTTTAATCTCATTAAACTTAGCTTTCGAAAGAAACACAAGCCTGAAGGAAATTCTTGGAGAAATTCCTTTTTGAAGTCTAATTACCCAGAGTAACATTTCCCATGAAAATTATCTACAGAAACCGCTGCCTTTTCCCATGCCAGGGTAGTCAAAAGCTTCAAAACCAGAAAACATTTAGTTACAAGGAAAAAAAAAACAAAACCACACAAGAACAAACTCCCAGAAATCTCTAAGAACTGTTTGAATTGTTCAGTATTTTAAAAAAATATTAGAAAATACAGGAGTAATGTACAAGTATTTGCTGCCCTATACATGAGGCAGAGGGGCTAATTAAACCATTAGGACAGGCTCATTTTATACATACACCCACGTTAAAAATATAAACACACACATCTTTAGCAGCAAGGGGCTGGCAGTTCCTTCCTGTCTCCCACTGCAGAGACAGCAAGTTCTCCAGCATGGCACAGGCACAGAAGGCTGACTAAAGACCCTTAAGAAATACAGCCCTCCTGAGACAAAGACCCTTGGTAAAGAAACATAAATTCCCAGGGAAAAACCCTTGCTGATATCCCATGTACTTGGAAGAACAAGAGCCAAATCATTCACTTCCATCACACTAAGAAATCCATCAGTAGACGGTGGCTCAGCTGAAATGTACGGCACCCAGGGGTACACACATACACAACCACACATGCCTGTGCCAGAGGACTCAAGGAAGAAGTAGTATGAACACCCTCTGCTCATCTGCAGAGTGGACTGGAGAAAGAAGTGGCAAAAGAAAGCAGTCTCATGTCTGTCACCGTTTGCAAGAGAGCAGGAGGCCAGGGACTGCCCTATCACGCAAGTCACGGAGCTTTAACTTTCCACAGCCATGCAGCTTTGTAACAACGTAGTATTTAATGTAATAATGTCCAAATCACTTCTCAGATGCACAGGTACTCTCACACGTGTGAGTAAAGTTGTATTTTTGATGGCTATATGAAAACACATATCTGAGCATATACAGAGTTCAGCCCTTGAACACCAGCATGTGGAAAAAACCCCACACGTGTTCGTACAAGTATATGCAAACCAGCGTTCACATCACAGACATTTATGAATGAGCTCCCAGAATGGGCTAAGAGCAAAAATACTCCAGCAATAAGCAAGGCTGCAGACAAGGCCCCCAACAGTAGAGCTCTGAGCGCCCTGGAGGATCTGGGAGCGCAATAGCAAATTAATGGGAAGTGGAAGAACCAGGCTTGATGAACTACAGTACAATAAAGGGTTCCTCTTTCGGCCTTCAGTAGCAAGGGGAAATGTTTGGGGAATCTTCAGTAACAAACCCTCCAATGCTGTTTTCCAGATGTACACCCTGCCATGTATTTGGAAAGAAAAGGTTGTTTAAATATAATCCTGTTACAGTTTTCAAATAATCAGTGTTATACACAGCTCTGTTAATTTATCTAAGGTGGAGAGAAAAGATAAAGTAGTCTCCTTGTGTAGTTTTTAAACAAAAATAAAAGAAAACAGTATTTATTATATATACATAAAAATGCTTCACTAAACATATAAGATCCATAACAATTACATCTGTTTAACCTCTAAAGGTCAAGGTCATGTCACTTACACCAAGATAAAAAGTCTAATTATAGTATCTAGAGCTGTATGGGCAAAGGCTGGTTATTAGAAAAGAACTATTATAAACCAAACACAATTACACTGTAGAGAAACCATTAGATACTTGATGAGATTTTAATCTTTGAGCTGGTATCATTCTGCAAGTTAATCATCTAGAGAACAGAAAATCTGTTAGGAATGCAATTAAATGTACTAGTTCCATTAAAATTGAGCTGATATAGTTAATTGTAGTCCTAAAATAGCAATTTCCTCACACCTTCACTAAGCAATTTTTTTTGCATCTACTGAGTAATAGTCTATTTAAGGAACACTTTTCACTTAAACTCTCAAATAAGATTTGCGAATACTTTTGTTCTCTCACACTACCCCATACAAGTTGCACTGACGTTTGCTATTTGACCTTGGCTTCCTAATTTGCTCTGAGAAGTCCAGCAAGGTCTTTTGTTTCAGTTACTGTTAGTCCACGGTACCTGCATTGCTGAAGCTTTCGAGAAGAAAATCACCAACGTATCCTCCCAGCACACGACAGCAATTAGAAACTGACAAGAAATGACGAGCCAATGGCAAAGCTCACGTCATGCAGTCATTTTAAGCATCAGTACTTCTGGCAAACACATGATTTCCAAACATCAGTTTTAATGAAACCATATATCTTCAAAGTGCTTGGAAGGGATTTGGAGCCTTGCTAGGAAATTGGGAATAGAGGCCATCCTGCCTTTTTTGGAGAGAAACAGAATGAAAACAAAAAGGTATCCTAAGAGTGCATCAACTTGGCAATAGCTAATCTGCAACTGAACCTGACAGACCACACAGTTTATTGGAGCATTTTAAATTGCTCTGCAGGGAAGGGAGAAAAAAATCACGACTTTGGGGAGCGCCGGGGAAGCCGGGGCTGACACCGGCGCATCTCTGCGAGGATGCCGTTACGTAACCCCGGCCCGGTCCGGATGCTCCGGCTGCGCCCCGGGGCCTCAGAGCCACGGCCGGGCCGGGCCGCAGCCCGAACCCCAGCCCCGGCCCCGGGCTCGCCGCCGCCGCGCCCCGGCCTCGGCACGGCTCGGCTCGGCACCTCGCCGTCCCTCCCGCAGCCGGCCCCGGTGCGCCGAGCAAAGCCCCGAGAAACCGGGCAGCGGCGGGGACCGCGTAATGGGCTTCGGTCATGACATCAGGTCTGGAATGACACGGGAACGCACGTGCTGTGCCGGAGCAGAGGGACCTCCGTGCCAGGGGCGGGAGGACGGTGTCAGACAAAGGGGTGCCGCCGAGGCACAGGGCTGGCAGCAGCAGCCTAAGCGCCTTTCCCCACCCAGGCTTGGTGACACAAGCACGACACCCAGCCTTGCACCGTCACCCTCCCGCAGTGGTCACTGCGTTCATCAATCTTTGTCATCTGATAATGGGAGGTTGTAAAAAACCACATTACATGCTCCAGATCTCTACATGCCATAGAGATGACTCCTCTGATTTAATTTGTATTAGGTTGTTGTGTTTTGGTAGGTTGGTTTTTTGGGGATGGGGAGTTGCATTTTTTTCCCTGTACATTCTCCATCACAGTTTTTTCAACATCCTTCATAGCTTAAACACACCTTTGGAAAGGGGAGGCTGGACTGCCTTGTGTAACAACCCATGGAGTGGAGCAAGTCACCCTGCTGTGGAGCAGGCAGGTTGTAGGCTCATCTGTCTCATTCCTGACCTGCCTCTGGCACCCTGGTCCTTCTGCCTGGGCCTGGTCACGCCCTGTCCCCGGGGCTGGTGCACCTCCTGCCCTCCAGAGATGGCTTTGCTAAGGCCTCTCTTAGCAAACTGTACTCAGACTATTTACATCCCCCACCTCAGCCCTGCTCTCTGGTTCACGGTAACAAGATTGGAAATAGATGTTGTCATCCAAGAAAATCAATTGAAATCCCTGGAGAATTAGATGCCACCACCAGCAAATTTCAATAAGAGAATGGGGGGAAAGGGCAAATACCACAGAAAAAAAAAGCAGACTTACAGAATTCTATAAATTATTGAACCTACACTACTCATTAGGCAAAGACAGGCTGTGTGATGCTGATTTATGTTTTTCCTATTTCTCAAACTAGCAGTTGCAGATTTGGCAGTATCATTGTGCAACAAAGGGCACCCTGGCATACAAAAGCCATAGTCATTTTCCTATTAAAGCAGAGGCCTCCATAGAAGGATCTCTTGACATAGGTTTTTTTGTGTAAGTTCTCAGATAAGCTTCTTGGGAAAAAAGCTTTATTCTTTCAGCTAAACCTGCAAGTCTCATTTTCAATGTGATTGAATAAAGCTAGGAAATCCATTAAGTAACACTTTATTTTTTTTCTTTTTGGTGTTCAGTTTCCAAGAGCTGGAGCAGGAAAAACATTAAGCGGGACTTCAGTGGGTGTCAGAGTAAGTTTTTGTGTAAAATCCACAGAAAGATTAAGTATTAAGTACTATTAGAGTGTGATGCCTCTCCCCCAGTTAAGGTGCAAACAAGGCAATGTGCCAGTGGTCAATTGTACATTGGATATTATTTACCAGTAAATGAGGAGGAGAGAGAAAAATAGGAAAAAGGAAGCAGGAGGCATCGGGAGGGAAGAGAATGACAGAGAGATATCATCACCCGTGGATCCAGACTCCAGAGGGCATCCTGTTACTCCTCTTCTGGTCTTCTCCATTGGGGGGGTGCCATGACATGTAGAGTTCAATGGGTTAATACCTTCAGGTGTCCATGGGAACGCCCAAGCACCTTCCCTCCATGGGAAGGGATGTTTTACACTGTCCTTTGCTACATTAGATCTGTTGCAATGTTGTGGATGCTGTGCAGTCCCTTGGTGGAAGGCCTCAGAAATGAGTCTGGAGGTGCTTTGGGGGTCTTTAATGGCTTACACACGACAGTGCCTCTGACATCAGCAAAGTCAAGCCAGTTATGCCCCATCACAAGGGATGCATGTGTGTGAATGTTGATGTCCCTTGTGGATGTGACCTGCCCCGAGGAGGGGCGGTGGAAATGTCACAACTGGGCCAGTTGCATGCTGGACGACCACTGGCATGATAAAAACACCATCCCTTCGCTGGAGGGTCTGCTTCTTATCCGGCTCAAAACTCAGCTTGCAGCCTCCAAGGGTGGGTGTTCATTCCTTCTGACTCATGTGGAGCAGAGGCTTCACCAGCAATCCCCAAAACCTCTCCCCATCCACCCTGGCCGCGGGGGGAAGAGTGCAAACCTCACCTCAGCAAGCGAGTCTGTGGCTACGGCTCCCCCTGCCAGACTCAGCCAGAGCTGGTGTTCCAGCACAGCTGCTGAACTGGCTTTCCTTGTGGATACACTGTTCTTCCCCAGCCTCGTTTACTTCTCCTTAGGCCTGAGATAATTGGACAATAGTACCACCTTTATCCTACTGCAAGTTCCCATCGGGTATCTTAGCTCACGGTTCAGTTTCCCAGATTCAGGCAGGGTGGCTTCCTGCAGCTTCTTTAGAGACTTTGCCATAGTGGGCAAAGTCCTTTGATGACTGTAACAGTGTTTAACACAATAATGATTTTTGTGTCTCTTACAAACAATAATACCAGGAATATAGTCTCTTATTTTTCTTCTAAAATAAATAAATAACAGGGTAGGGAGATAGAGGTGTCTTAAGGTTCATTCAACACCATTTCAGACAAGAGGTCACTCAACCTCTGTGACCTGAAAGAAATTCCAGAAAACTCTATTGTTAATTAGCTCACTTGTTTCTGAACAATTTATTCTTTAATATTCTCTAATGATCTTGATACCAAATTCTTAAGTGCCTGTTCTACAGAGGGGTTCAGTTTTTTTCACTAATTTACCCATACTTACACCAAAGAGAAACAAACATGTAGAAGGGCAGCTTAAATATTGTTTTAAAATAAGACAGTTACATTACATAGATCGTGGATGACAAAGTGCTATGCCACAGATACCTTCATCTTCTAAGGTCTTAACTGATAGAACTTACATAGAACTTACAGTTCTTAATAGAACTGATTCTTAGATAACTTTAATCATTCCCATTCTTTACATCAGGCAGCAGGGAAGTTTACTAAATATAAAATGAAATGTTTTCTTACCAGCCCTATGCTGAGGATAAGCCGATCTATGGACATTGAAAATATTTACTTACAGAACTTTCAGAAAATACTTTTATTTTCTCCTGTAATAATCAATATTGTTGTTTCAGTGCTGTTATTTATAGTTAGGGGTGTGTTTGTTTGGCAAAATGGTATCCTTAGGCAAGGCATAGGTAAGAGACATGTTTTTAATAAAGATTTTTGTAAATTACACCTTGCATTTTTGCAAATTCATTGAATTGTGAAAATCTGTAAGAATACAGTAGTAATAACAAGTGAGCTGAAGTGCTTTGAAGGAAAAGTATGAAGTAGAACACCAAAGAGCATTTAGGAGTGCCTAAACAAATTAGGCAGAGGGAGGCAGGCTCATAGCAGGCAGAAGCTGTGAAAAAAGGCAGGCACCAGCTGATGGAAACTGGATGTGCTTTGGATTAGGGGAGTGCCACAGGAGTGAAGAGCCATGTCCAGGAATCAGAAAGCACAGCTGCCATTAGGATCCAGAAAGCAGATCAACACATGCCCTTTTTTGACAGATACTGACCACCCAACACAACATTATTTACTTTCCTCTTTGAGTCCTCTTTAGGGCTGAATTGGTTAGAATACTTCTAGATGAGCACTGTTGCACCGAAATAGCCTAAAATTACTTGTGTGAAAACAGTTCCCTGATGATGCAAAATTACTCAAGGTAGGCAAAACAAAAACTGACTCTGAGCAGCTGTAGAAAGATCTGACAAGTGAATGAGATGGTGGCTGAAAGTCTGTCAATAACTAGGAACTAATGTAAGCAGTAATGAAAATAACGCTAACTAAACTTATATAATAATGGGCTATAAATTAGCCTTTATTACTTGGAGTCATTGTGAGTCGTTTTCTGCAAACATTGCTTTGCTACTCAGCAGTAGTCCAAAAGGCAAATACTGTTAGAAATTGCTTCAAAAGCAACAGAAAGCAAAGTAGGAAAGCTCATTACAACCCTGCATAAGTGTCTTTGCACTTGAGTGCTGTGTACAGTTCTAGTCCCTTTATATGATAATGTGAAACCAGAAAATGCATGTATGCAACTGAAAAAATATATGCAGAGGCATGGGAGTGCACCTGTGTGAGGAGACAATTCTAGATGAAGAGCAGACTGAGAAAGGATTGTCTTTTGGTCTATAAAACCCCCAATGATACATAGGAGGCTGACAGGAAGCAATCATGTGCTGGTTTTTATCACACAAGACTTTGGGAAGACTCAGTAACTGATCAGGCAGAGGGTTTAAAACAACAACTGGGAAAAACTTTTTCATACAGTGTTATTAAATCAGAGGGCTTGCTTCCATACTACACTGTGAAGCTGAAGAGACAGAGGTTTTTAAGCTGGGGTTGTACAAATGAATGACAGACAGCTGCAGGCACAACAATTTCCTTTGCAGCTCCTGCTGAAAAGGTGCCTGCTCACTGCCTGTTAGAGTTGCCCAAGAAAGGACACTCTGTCTGCCCTGTTTTGCCTGACATCAATTTCTGAGAACTGTAGAGAGCAGGACATCAGATTAAATGGACCTTTACACACCTGTAAATGGTTTATTCTTTTCTTTGTGCACAGCTGTGTGTGCACAGGTGTGAGAAACCAGAGAAAAGCAGCATCCCTACATATGAAAGGGAGGGAAGTAGAAACACCCAGAGATGATTTAAAACTGAAGTTACAGATAAACATCTTAGATAGATAATCACAATTTACAAGAGCTGTATTTAGAATATCCCTATTAAATGAAAGAAATGAGAAAAACAAACCTGAAATGCAGTTTTTCAGAACTCCAAGAATCTCTGAAGACAAACATGATAAATCAGCTGGAGTGGTTCGATCTCCTATAAAAAAACTCTGTATGGTTGATAGTATAGTTAACTATATCCACTCCAAAATACCAGAAAGTTTGTTTCATGCTTGATTTTAGCAGTGGGTAGTAGTCCCATGGCCTCATTTTCAGCACAATGCATGGTTTCTTTACTGCACAAAGTGCAAAACCAAAGCAGTTTAAACACTTTGAGCTATACATTTTAAACAACAGAGAAAAAAATCTCTGGTTGGGAGTGTAACTACAATCCTTATAACCCTGCTGGCTATTACCAGCCCTCTACTTTCTATTCTAGACTCAGCCCTTTCAAGCTACAGTTAAAGGACTTTTTCTTAGTAACTCCACTAGAATAGCTTTAAAAGGGTCACAGTGGTACAGTTTCCTCTGCACTCCCTGAGAACTACCTAAAAAATTTATTTTTCCGAAGCAACAGAGATTACCCAGCTTCAAAGAGTTTTAGAGGGTCTCCAGGATAAAATTCCAAGAATGCTGTTATATATGGGCATCGAGGCCATTTTTGTGTTCTTGGCCTTTAAATAGGCACAGGGTAAAACTTAGTGATAGCTGTTAATGGATAACCCATGTCTAAAATTCTGGCCATAATTCCAAGTAGCTTAGTTGGTATGCTACCACACAGAAGAAAGGCAGCAAATTTTAATGTCCTCCAGCATTATTGTAAGAAGTGAATTCAGAATAGAAGTGAATTTTGTGGACTTGATTCAAATTTAAAAATATTAGTGGGTCAAAACATGCACTGCATGTATTCACATGTCATTGCCTTTGATTTTGTTTTGCTGATTAAACATAACTTCACCCCTGCTATCCTTAGCTATAACAGACACATAAGAAAGGGGATTTAGTGTGCCCAGCATGAGCATAATCAGCATTCCAATACTTAAAATAACTTTCAGTCATCTTGCAATTTTATTTGTGAAGCTGCTTATAATTTCAAGTTTAGAAAATATTTCCAGCATATATTTGCATTTTCAATGGTTCTGATGCCCACATACTCTGCTCTGTTAACACTGCCCTGTATCTTTTAAAATGGCATCTGAAAAATTTACTCACTAGCACTTTCCAGAGACAGAACTTGGCCAGAAGAGCTGGAAGAATTCCCAGTGAAACTTATGTACTCCCAAGCTCAGGATTTGTAAACACTCTAAATATAGAGTAAGGTCTGATCAGCAGTTAACTCTTCAGTCTTAATAAAGTCCTGCAGATATTGTGTATTAGATATTGCATGTTAACATTGGATTTGGATATCCTACACTTTGTGTTGGATGAAGCTCCACCTTCCCAAGGTCTGCAGAATTTCAGGAAAAATTCCTAATAAAAGAATTCAGGCATGGGAGCAGGCAAATGTATACTGTTAGAGTAGATTAAATCAAAGTCTTATATCAATATTTATTTCTTAATTTTTTATAATCATAAAATGGACATAATAAAATGTTTCTACTGGACATAATTTAGTGTGATTTGTGAAATCTCTATTATCTCATTTTCAAAGATACTAAAGTCTTGTTCAACACTAACAGAAACTGTGGCTGATGAATACAGCTGAAGTCTAAGTCACTTATAGGTAAGCATGCTAACTTCTACTTGTCAGCATTAAAGCACTGATACTGCAAAATAACACACCAGAAACCTCAGACAGTTTTGGTCAATTCCCTCACCAGCACCAAAGAGAATTTTGAATGACACTGTTTTTTCCAGCACAGGAACCTAAAGCTCATTCTCACAACAGACTGAGTTTTTACTCACCAGTGCAAGGACCTAGAAAAGCAGCCTGTCACTTAACAGCAGTGCTATGTAACAATGAAACAGGGAGTGATGATATCATACCCAATCAAAAGTGTACTTACACAAACTGTTACTTAGCCAAAGAATAGAACATGAATGTTTTCAGGAAATACACTGAACTCTGAGAGCAATAATGATTTATTCTAAGTACATTCTAAAAACCTTTACCTGAATACTAAAAATTACTCCATGCGAGTCACTTGATAGCCGGACTCAGCAGTGACTAAAAGGGAGACACCTGAAAACCAAACTCTACAGTGTCTTGAACCCTTAGAAACAGAAGTGGGGAAAAGGTTTTTTTGAGCTCCAGGCCAATTCTCTTCTGTTGCAGACCTGACTGAACAAGCTGGCAAGGGAGCTCCATAGGCCAAAGCAAGACTGCATTCAGAGCACTGGTCTTCCATGCCCAGGGAGTGCCATAGCCCACTGTTCCCAGAGACATGTAGTGATAAACACAAGATTGAGAATGACTAGAAAATGGCACTGTTCTAATTTGTAGCATCACTTCAAGCTGTAAAGGGTATCTTCCAACCCTCTCTGTGTGTTGAATGCTCCCTCAAGCAACCGTTAGGACCATCCCAAGACGATTCTTCCTTGCCATCTTGGATGGCCGAACACCACCACCAGTTACTCAATTTTTGAGTGTTTACCCTCCTAGGGACGTTTATGCCCCCTAAAGACACAGGCACCCACCCCACTAAGCTGGGGATCTTGGCACAGGAGACTCATCAAGAGGCCAATTCTACCACACAAATGGGAAGTTGGGTTTTTTTCAGCTGCCTATCCAGGGATTCTCATCATTTCAGCTGGTACTGTGCGGATAAACCAAGGCATCCAGGTTCTGCAGCATGTATCAGACCCTCTGTAAGAGTGTGCTGTCTCTCCATGTCCACAGAACAGGACTGATGCTTTCTGAAAATACTGGACTTGCTGCACATGTTGACTGTACAGTTAAGAGTGCAAAGGTGCTGCCCAACAGTTCTGGAGTTTGGGATTTATGGCAACCTGGTCAAAATTATTTTCCCCATGCAAATATGGAAAATTCCCAAATGCTACTAGAAATTTACCATGAAGGATTGGAAAACCAACCAAAACCAACCAAATAAACAGAAAATCCAAACTGGAACTTTTTCAGGGAAACACAAGAGAAATGGCAACCCTCCTTAGAACCAAACTTTGGGCTGGAGTCAGAGACAGGATCCAGTTCTCCAGGCTCAACCATAAATCTGTCTTTTCACTGATTTCTAACAGCTACACCAAATTAAGCAGGAATTTTACAGCCTGGTTAACCCATACAGCCCTTATTCAATTCTATTCTTTGTGCTGAATGAAACAACTGCACTTGGGGAAAAGAGCTGCTGGTGAGTCATTGAGAACTGCTTTTTAACAAGTACTGGAATGGAGGGAAGGAAAAGGTTTCTCAGGCAACTTTTACTCTGCAGCTTGCTCCCATTTGAACATCTGAAGTCTAATATTCCTTTAAATAAAGAAAAAAATTGGTTCTTTTTAAATACATGGTTCATTACTTTGCATTTAAACTTCCGAACCAATGGATGAAGGGACCATATGGGAGATGCTGGGAAGCTTGAAGCAGCCAAGGGCATGCTTCTCTAGAGTGCATACAATTAGAATTCCTCGATTTTATCTCTATATCATATTTTAATAACCAGGATATTTCCAATTCAACAAGTAGTATACAGGAATACACAGAAAAGTAATGGCATTTGAAAATTATCTGTGCACATTTACTCTCCATCAGTGCTGAAATCATCTTCATCCTGCTGAAAACTTGACTTGTCCAACTCTTACTTGAACATATGCATTGAAAGCTTCTGGGGAAAAAAAAACCAACAAACAAAACACCCCAATCCCTCAAAACTAACAAAAATAAACCCACAGCCCTAGACTTCATAGTTTCCCTGCAGTTATAGCCAAAAGACCTCAGGAAAAGAAAGCATAAATATAAGTTTTGGTAGTCTGACAGAGTCTAATGTTCCTTTCACTAAACAGCAGAACTAATAATTGTGGCCCAAAGCAACAAAATATTTAAGAATGTACTTTGAATTATTTTCTTGATTACAGAAATTCTTAAATCTAGATTAATACTGTCATGTCTGCTGGCATTGTTGAAGTTACTTCATTTTCCTTGAATTAACTGCTGTACTTCACTTTCCAGTGCAATTTGGATCATGAGAGATGTCTTATATTTTAACAGAATCTTAATCATTATTAATTAACCACTCAAGTCAGAAAATGCTGGCTCCTTTATTTCCTCCATCATTGTAATTTCCATCTTATAAGAAGGATTCAGGTAAAAACAAGAGCTATTTCTGTAATACAAGGTTATATACTATTACAAGAACAACCACCAGTTTACAGTTTTTAATGCCTACATAATTTTCAAAACTGCATGTCTGCATATTCAGAAAGAGAAAGGATCATAGAGAGATCAACTAAGTAACAATTAACAAAAAAAAAAAAAAAAAGTTGTCACTGAAAAAAGCTGTCACTGTCCACAGGAACCATGTCTAGTCACGTTTTCAGTCAGTCAGTCAGCTAGCTGAGGGTCATGTCATTACTTAGTTTCTGTAGAAAAAACACAAGCACAAAAATAGTATCAAAAGCAACATACCTATTTTTATTTCAAAGTACGTATTATAAAATATAATCATTACAACAGCATATAAATAAAGTATCAATATCTTTAGAAGAATAATACTAAAGTTTTAAGCATGCCTCTCTAACTTTTAAAGAAGCACCTCTTTCTCTGAGCTGTGTGTAAAAGCCAGTATTTTTTCTGCAGTATACTGTTGATACAAAATACAACTATTTTTTTCAATGTATATCATAACTATGGTACAATTACCTTTTAAAAACATTTTTGTAGAGCAGTAAATCATTAAAATATATACATATTAACATCAGGATTTCAATAAAGGTTTAAGTCAAAAAATTAATGCAAATTAAATCAGTGATGCAGCACTTCTTCCGGACATGAATAACCAAAGACAAAAATAACCAAGTATTTTATGAGAGAATAAATTTTTTTTGCAACTTAGTCAGTAACTAAATAATTATTAAAAAGACCCAAGTTTTTTCAGCAGGAGAAAAATGCAATGAATCCATTTGCTGTAAGTCAATCAGCAATGAGTATCAAAAGCCACAGAAGTTAGCTCCACATAGCTGTGTCTGGCATTTCTAACACAAAGCTGGTTAGAAACTCTGCTTTCAAGAACTATTTGAAAGCTTTATGACAGACATTTTTGGGTGGACTTGGGCTTTTTGATTTTTTTTTGCTTGTGGGTCTCTTGCTTAGTAGTTTTGGGGGTTTCCAATGGTGGGGGTGGTATTTAAATAGAACTACTAGGTAGCAATGAAGAGATTAATTGGAATGCCACAATACATTCTTCTGACAGATAGCAAATTCTTCCCTTCCTCTTCTATTTTTGAATGACAGAGTGTGTGTAACTGGCATCAGACACAGCAGTGAGCTTTTCACAAAATATTCCAAGCAACACAAAGCCCTGAGCAAGATTCTTAAGTCAGCAACTGCCTAGAAGTAGACACTGTAGTTGCCTTCTCAAGCCTACACTGATTTAAAGCAAGATTAAGTTTGAAGTGATTATTTCAGCCATAAATACTTGCTTAGCATAAAAGGGGATAACTTCACACCCCAAGAAACTTACAATAGAACTTAAAGTGGTGAAGAGAACCCCCCTGGTCTGTATTTCCATGTTTTCTCTGCTACTTTTAATTATTCACATAAACAAATTAATTTTCATTGACTTGTAGGAGAACCAGAGCCTGCAAAATTCATTAGTGAACTAGTTCAGAATATGAATAGATGTGTATTCAAATTTCCCTGATAAATAAAGTTTGTTGCAAGGTAACAGAAAGTTCTTATAGTCAGAAGTTTGCATTGCAAAAGCATTATGAGTAGCATACTTTTTTAAGAAACAATTTTGCAAATTGTATTTTAAAAAGGCTGTAAGCATAAGAAAGTGTTGGGGAAAAACTTCAAATGTGTTAAAATAATAAATATGTTACTTAATTATGACATTGCATGACATTTATTTTCATAAAGATTCTAGAATTCACAGACCTTATAATGAATTTTCATCAGAAAACCTTGTATAGAAAAGACTATTTTAGAAATCCAGTCACTTTGTTAGAGACGGAAGGCAAGCAGTACAACAGGACTTTAGAAAGGATTTTTTTCAAGAGGCAATGATTTCCTGAAGTGAAAATTCACAGAAATTTTAGCTAGGAAGGTTATTTCCTACAGCTAAAATTCAAAATGAAAAAAGTTAGTATTCTCACATCTTAAAAAAACCACAGCTATTTCAGAGGTAGGGAGAATTGCACCTCTTTTCACAAGCACAATTTAACACTTCAACAAAAAGCAAAATATAAGCCTCCAAATTACTGCAAAGCTTGTCAGTCAGTCCAGCACAAAAAAAAAAGCCTGTTTTCCAGGGGAAAATCATTTATATGGGCAAGCCCTTTTGAAAAGCAATCTTTCCTTTTAGGTACCACTTCATTTGAATTTGAGAAACCAGCTAAAGGACAAATGAACAAGTGATTCTGTCTGTCTATCCTGAAAAGAGAGAGATGCCAAAACAACCTGCTAGGAAACTTGGAATTAAGAACCTGGTGTATGAAAAAATGGGGATAAATAATTTTTCTAATTTTGGATACATGTTGTATTTACACTTTTCCAGTAAAAAGTACACAAGGCAGACCTGGTATTATATTACCCATCACATCATAGTTATTCCTGTAGGGACAGAGAAGCTGGGCTTTTATTGCTGAAAGCAAAAGTCACATTAAAAAGAAACAAAATGTTTTACAAAGATAAGAGCATGGGCACA
The DNA here is from genome assembly GCF_017590135.1 of Pyrgilauda ruficollis. Lineage (NCBI taxonomy): Eukaryota > Metazoa > Chordata > Aves > Passeriformes > Passeridae > Pyrgilauda > Pyrgilauda ruficollis. The sequence goes on along the minus strand of NW_024524377.1, from coordinate 20,559,587 downwards.
AGTTACTTAAAATTGCATTCACCAGAGCTGATGATTAAAAAAAGTTTCAATTTAGTTTTAGCTATAATTCCATGCAGAAAAAGAACGCCCAGAAATCCAACTTATTAAAACAAAAGTTGTGTATAAAAACTAAGGCCACATTTAGTCTCTGCTGCTTATCAAAAGAGCAACATGGAGGTTTAGAAGAAAAGGAGAAAAAGAACACTTTGGGCAAAAGCTTTTTTTGGTCTTTGCAATTCTGGGGTCACAAAAAACATCTATACAAAGAAAGGTACAAAGAGTGAAGCTTAAAGGGAAAATACTGATGCAAAGACAGTAATGATATTTTCTGAATTAGTTTATTCAAAACTTCATATTCCCTGGGAAGATAGTATAGTACTGGAAATATCTGGAAGCTATTGTAATATTTGAGAGTTATTTTGTAGGAAAAAGGGCTTAGGCTTTTCTCCCCCAACTATATTCTCCTATGGCAATAGTCCTAATGCTGAAAAAAAATAAAAATAATTCAAAAATGTGATGAAAGTCAATATAATTTGAAGCAAAGCAATGTTTAAAAGAACAATTGAATTTTGATCCCTGAAGGCATTAAGATATAAAACATCTCTAGGAGTTTAGCCAGCTTTCACAGGCCATAAGCCTAAAATAATAAAGTTCTCAAACTAATTACCTCAAACACCTATCTCAATTCCTTCACCACAGGCTCTGCTTCATTTTCTCATCTATCACATATTTCAGCTACACCTGATTTCTGAGAACACAGATGGCCCAAATATCCCAAACCTTTGGTTCCACCTGACAATCTTACCTGCTCCCCCATCCTTTTTTTATTTACCCTGTCACTCCTCTGCCCTTCAAGGGCTCAACTTTTCATCTTTAACCAATGCCACTGAGGGCATATGATAGTAACGAAAAAAAGACACACACAAGCTTACATCTGTTTCATTGTTTATTTTTTGCATAGTGTTTTCAATGCCAACTGATTCTCCCAAGTACAAAAGTAATATTTCTATCAACATCCAGATTGATTTTTATCAACTGGTTCATTTTTTTTTTTGAGGACTATAAAAATTGATTTTTATAAAATGAAGTGCACTTGCATATATATATAAGCACACACACCCCCATATATATATATGTATGTATGTATGTGTATACACACACAGATATATCAAAAATTCTATTTCAGTTTGCTAGTTAAGAATAGATTTAGAGTTTATCATTCTATGTTTGTATTGTCTAACTTCAAATCTTTGCCTGTCACTATTTCAAGTAGCTGACTCCAGGGTAAGTAAGAGCTCAGGCTGGCTGGGGGTACTCACCTGCTCAGTAAGTTCTCTGGCGCTTGTTGGGCTCCTCCGAGGGTGAGTCTGCCAACCTCACTTTCAGCCTCACACCATTCACAATCTTGCCATGCAATGCAGTTATGGCCTCGCTGGCACTTGCTCTGTCTGCAAATTTTGCATAGCCCACATTTTTTCCAGCCACAAGATAAACACTTATCAACTGTCCAAAACGACTGGGGCGGGGGGAAAAAAAAGAAAAGGTAATTTACAGATTTTCCTGCAAAAAAATTTCCAGTCTAAAGCATATATGATTTGTTAACTGCAAAACCATTAACTTTATATCTATGCTCCCAATTTGCATATTCCCTTCTCTTGAATTAGGTGTATGTAGAAGTAAATGAACACTGAAAGTTCACAGATGTTTTCTATGAAATATTATAACAGAACCTCAAATATCAGTGATCTCTCTTATTTACAAGAATATGTAAAGCTGATCAATACTACAGGCCCCCAAACACTAAAAGGCACTCAAAACATCCTGCAAAAAACAAAACAAGAAAAAACCCCAAACCAAGCAAAAGTAAGACACACACATCCAAGCCAGCAGATAATTTAGAAGCTAAATCTGCATCTCACTTAAATGAACTTGCTCAATTGTGATTTACCTTGGAAAAGGTCTCACTGAAATGACTCAGAAAGCAAGCACCGCAGCTTCAGGCAAAAGTACAGTATTTTTTTTTCTATTTTTTAGGAAAAAATAGAGTACTCAGGAGATTCTTAGACAGGTCCTGAAATATTTTTTAAAAATAGTCTGCTTGCTTCTTACTGAAGTGCCAAGACTCAGGTCCATAACCTTTTCCTCCTCCAGTATCCGATTAACAAAATCCACTATATCATACAGGTACAATTTTGACTTCCACACAAAATGTTTTCCTCTCCTGATGCTTTTAAAATATTTTGGCTTTCCAAAGATTTATTGCAAATTAAAGCTATTAGAAAGGAAAATGTCTCTTTTTTCAAGAGTATAGTACAAATTAATAATATAAAGTACTGAAGAACTACTAATTACAGTTTTTTTAAAATATGGCAAAAATTATCTCAAGTCTTTGCTCCACAGAGGGAGATACAAAGAACAGTTGAAATAGTGTCAGTAAGATGCAAACCATTATAGTGTATCAGGAAAAAAACAACACCCTACACTTGCTCCCCCTAGGTTACTGTGGAAATTTATCAAAATAGTTAAATGCCTTACAAAAATAAGTAAAAGAAAATGCAAAATTAATTAGGAAATAGTAACATAAGTACTACATTTTTTTGTTAAAAAAATCTACATTAGAAGACTAGACATTTTACTTCAGATTAAGTAATAAAGCTGCTACACTGATGATACTGCAGATATGCTTCAACATGAACCCCATTAAACACTTCTTTCAAAAAGCAACTGTTACCTACTGTTCACTTATGACTTCATAGTCACTGTGCACTGCCTTTTCTGGAAAGTTTTCAGGCCCTGTTTTTTATTTTCAATATTTACTTTCTATATTTCATAGTTTGTTTCCTTTTTGTTAGGGAACACTTATTTGTAAACAGTCTTACCAGAACACATCCTCCAGTACATTTACAGGTAAAGGATGGGGATGAAAAAGTATGAAAAGCCTTTCCTTCACAGAAGTGTCAGGTGGAACTTTTTTTTTGGGTGGTGGAAGTATGGCATCTGTTTGGGGCTGCAGCAACTGTGGGGCAGAAGCTCCTCCAAACGCTTGCTGAAACAAGGGAAAAAAATGCAAGTATAAGTTAACTGGTGGTGGGGGGCAGGGAAGTAATTTTACCTTTCTTACCATTTTTGTTCCATTACAGGACATAAATAGGCTCTGTGAGTTCTAATCTTCATTACTTTATTTACTTTAGTATTTCATTAAATTGGACAACAAATTCAAGCAAGGTCAGCCACGTTTTCAGGGAATAAAGATGCAGCACATAGAACAGTTTGCAGAAGCAAGTGAGCAGCGCTCTTTATTGGCATGTGTGAGGTTTCTTACAACAATTCAGCAGAATACCAACGCCGTCCATGATCGGAACTTACAGGAGGCGTCCTGTACTGCTGAACCATGGCGCTGCTACCGCGCAACGCCGACGACACCTGCGCTGTCACCAGCTGCGTTGCCATTTTCCTGATAAGGCTGCAAGCAGAAGTGACAACAAACTACTTTAAAGAAAGAGCTAAGTTACAGCAATCTTGAATTTAGCAAGAAAAAGTAAGTTTTAATACACGTCAGAGTATCTCTAGAAATCTGTAACGCTGTGTAGATAACGAAAATCAAGACAGGCTTTCATGACAGCCTACAGAGAGATCTGAAAGCCTGCATGCTAGCTGCAACTCACTGAAAACATTCATTCATTACCACTTAGAGATACAAAAAACTACTCTTTGGGGTTTTTAACACTCTAGGGGGAAAAAAGATGAAATCATCTCTACAAGAACCCACTACATTTTGTGAGGCATGCCTAAAAAGCAAAACAGACAAAAAAATTTCCACCTGTTTTCGTAAAGAACACAGAGATTCAGTTCAGAGATCAAAATATTACCATAGAACGTTTACTTCCAGCTCTCATTTTCCAGTGATTTTTCTTTATTCTGTTGCAGCGTAAGAAAAAGCAATTGCTCTTTTTGCATAGATACACAGCCTGTGTTGCAAGACCACATAGCAATTATTGAAGAATGAAGGTTGCAATGAACACTGGCTTTAGTTCAGATCAGCCACACACTTCTGAAGTGAATCTCTCCACTGCCCCTCCTTACTGTCTTCATCTCCCAGAACAGGTTTGACATGAACTGGATTCCTTTAGGATGAAACTAAGGCAAAACACTCACTGCAGGAGAGTACTTAAGCTGCTCCACCTTGTACTGCGTATTTAAAACATAGTAAGAAGTCAGATGTGGGCAAACACCTGAGAATTCCCCACAGTGTGCCAATATCAGATCCTTAGCACCCAAAGTTTTACTCTACATATGTGCTTCACAAAACTACTGCTTGTACTACTGCAAACACAACCAAGAGATGAAGTACATAAATCTAGTTCTAATTCATAAAACTCAAAAAATACATTCCAGCCTTGTTACATGTTACAGATATATTGACAGATTCTTGCCAAATCCTAGATTTTTAGGTAGTATCTTAAGAATGTGTATTTTAGCATTTTCTTAATCTACCAAGACTAAGTTTCAAAAGGCTTATTCTAAACCATTCAAGAAGAAAGTCCCAAACCAAACAGTTTCAGAAAATACTATTGGCAAGTACGGCACAAGCTCACAGTGATACTGATGTTACATCTTATGTTAAAAATGTATTTATTTTATATTTTGCTCTCCAGAATGTAACTTCCAACTTTGTAAGTTGTACTTACTCTGAGCTGTCATTCCCATCTTCTAGGAAAATGACAGTTAGTCGATTTCCAGGAGGATACTCAAACCCATGGAGTTTGTACTTGGCATATATAGCTGAGGCAGCAGTGCTGTACTGAATCACAGCGTACCCTGCAAGCACCGCGCACACAGTGTCAGCAGGAAACAGGTAACTCCTCAGAACAGACTGCACTCACACAAGCAATATATTTAAACTGCACATCAGTCATGGATGACACAAAATTCTTTTTAGCACATATCATTATTACCTCATCACTTTCATTTGTGAAGGAAGCTTCAGTGAAATTTACTAGTGACAGGTGAACTGTATTTATGCTAGCTTGAAAAGCTGACAGTAAAACCACACAAGTGAAAACACATCTTCCTCACTACTCCAGAACTAGTAACAAAAGGATACATAATTGCATTTTTGAATAAAATTATCCCATCAACAGTGAATTTCAAGAACTGTAAAGTTAAAATGTAACTTTCTGAATCATTCACATTTCAAGTTTCCTGGAGAAGAGACCACTTCATATTTGTCTCAGCAGCAGTAAAACAAGACTGAAACCAAACACTCCTTCAGTAGAAAACCATGATCCATTTTGGAATTATTTAATCCCCATTTACCCATATCAACTTCTACACATGCACATATTTCAGAATGAAAAATTCCAAAGATCTGTTTAGAGAACATTTTACTTTAATGTCTAATAATTTCTGAAACTTCTTCATTTATTCTGCCTCAAACTATTAATTTGACTAAAACCCACTTATCATGACTTTGATTCCATCCTTCTTAAGTTTTTATTATCTGAAAGTGAAGGCATAAGCTCTGTGTAAACTGGAGTTCAAACAAAACTCAATTTTGGGGTGTATGCAGTGACAGCAGCAACCACTGATTGTTTCCAGCAAGCGTACTGTATTTTGCAGTGCAAATGAATTAAGTACAATTACACAGGATTCCCTTCAGAGAAAAAAGACAAAAACCTTTTGTACTTTTACTTACCACTATTGGTATGAGGGTCTCTCTGAACATCACAATATTCCAGACCTGGAACTAAATCAAAAAGGGCGAAGAGTTGCTCTTGAATAAAGGGGAGCCGAGACACCACCGACAGGCGCTTGGAGACTGGCTCTTGAATTCGCGTCTCAGCTTTTTCAAAGCTACAAAATTCTGGCTGCATACCTTGGGAATCAACAAAATAATTTGAGTCATCATACTTGCATGCCTTCATTTCATGCATATGTTACATTCAACTTCTAAAAGTAATCCAAGTCAATTATATGCTAAAGGTCACATGTTGATTTCACCACTGCAGGTCACAAAATAATTGGGCAACCAGAGCAAAGCAAGCCACAAAAGTAGAGAGATTAAATGCCTGGCCAGTTTCTAACTTCAATATCCAATCTACTATTTAAGTGTTGACCTAAGCCTCCATCAGCTTCCCTTCCTCCAAACCACATTATTACTTAGTAACCATACTGCAGACTACAAATAATTTTTAGTGTAAAAAGCTGTGACTTACAAAATGGAAGCGTATTTCCTCTTAGTTCTGGTCTCATGGCATTACTGTAATAATCGTGTTCAAAAGACTCAGATGACTTATTTTTAGGTTCAGCCAAAATGGCCCTGTAACCTGAAAGAAACAACCACACAGATAGCAACACCTCAGCACATCTCAGTTATCTGACCAGGCCCACGTTCTTCAAGCTCCATATTTAGAAACATATTATTCAGAAAACTCACTAAGTGCTAGCTTTAGAGAATAACTAAATTATAGCTCTTGAAGTCTGCCCAAATAATTTTGTGAAAGTTAACAGCTTTCAAATGGAATTACTCCTACTCACAAGTCAAGCACGACAGAAGCTAATTGCCATGAGAGTGAGTGAGCACTGGCACAGGTTGCCCAGAAAGGCGATGGAGTCTCCATGCATGGGGATATTCAAAAGTCACCTGGACATGGTCCTGGACCACCAGTACCTAGGTGACCCTGCTTGAGCCAAGTGGTTGAGCAAGACCACATCCAGAGGTCCCTTCCAACTTCAACCATTCTGTGATACTTAGCAGGATTCTGAGATGCTCCAGAAACCATCACCTGAACTTCTGTGCTAAAACAGTAGTTTATGGACGTTTTACACTCATCTAGGTTCTGCTTTTATGAAAGAAAGAGGTATTACAGTCAAGCTATCCAACTAATTTCATTTTAACCTCACAGCAAAAAGGAAATACAATTTGACTGCTAAGTAATCTCAGGTTCATATTCCTATGCACAAATATAATTTCTGTAGAACCACTTAAAATAGATACAATGCAGAACCACCACACACATTACTGAGGTGGTTGAAACCTCAGTTGTTTCATATATGAAACCTCAAGTTGTTTCATATTTGTGATTAAGCCACATTGAACAGTAGGTAGGTTTCCCAGAAGCCTAACAGCTTTCTTTTCCTGGATGAGCAAACCCAATTCCCTCTGCCTCTCCTCCAAACTCTTGTGCTTCCAGCCCCTGACATCCTTCCACCAGCCTCACTCGAATTCATTAACTTTTGGTACTGAAGCATAAGTAACAACTTATAGAATCACAGAATAGTTTGGGTTGGAAGGAAACTTTCAGATCTCCGAGTTCCAATCCCCTGCCTTGGGCAGGGACAGCTTCCACTACACCAGGTTGCTCAGAGCCCTATCCAACTGGCCTGGAACACTTCCAGGGATGGGATATCCACAACTTCTGTGGCCAACCCGTTCCAGTGCCTTACCAAGGCTGGTAATAAATAAAGCATACAAAGTCTTTCACTCTGTAACAGATAAATCACAACACTAAACAAAAACAATCACTCTTCCCCCAGTTTCAGTTAGCATTAATTTGTTCTTAAATAAATGTGATCACAACAGAGTCCCTATGTATCATGCAATATATTTTATATAATAATTAATTTTATATCAAATACATTTGATTAAAACTGCCTGTTTGCAAGAATGAGTTAAAATATTTTCCTGTGTACGAAGCCTACACTACAGACCAATAATAATAAACAAAAGAAAACTCCACGTCCATTTCCAAACTCTTCTCACTGATCCTACTTGCAGTTTGGTCCTGAAAAAACATAATCAGGTGATTGTTCTCAATGAATGTTAACAATGCTATTTATATTTGCAAGAAAACTTTGTCTTAACATGTTTCTGCATCATGAATAATTTAGCCGCAAACAAAACTAAAAATTAAAGGTATGTTATGATGATACCCATTTATTGGAAAAAAACCCTTAAAGAATTCACTTGGATTCTTACTTCGATCACACTCTTCAATTGCTAGGGCAGCTTGTGATGGTTTCAGGTACCTGACATAGCCCAAACCTTTACTTTCTCCAGTAGTCTTGTTTTTAATAATGCTGCAATATTCAATGTCTCCATACATCTAGAAGAATGAAAAAACATATTAATTTCCAACATTTGAAAACCATGAGATGTTCCATGTGTTATGCCCTTCTAATAAATTTAGAAAAAGGCATCTTAAAATAACAACAAACAGCAAATCAGAACCTTAAACTTCTCCCGCAGATCCTCCTCCGTGTAGGTTTTTGGTATCATAACAAAGATTCGTGTAAGCTCCTCATCTTCAAGATCTCGGTGGCTTCCAGAAGCTCTTGACTGTGCAATAAATACCTAATGAAATAATCACATAGTTAGCAATTACCGGCAAAAGCGTCTAAGACACATTATCAACAAGCAAGTGAAATAGTTTAACATTGTATTTATTGTTCACACAGGCTGCCCTAGCATGGAGAGAAAAGAACACCTGTGACCACCCGTGATAACAGACCTACAAATACAATAAATCCCAAAACCTACAAATACAATAAATCCCAAACAGGACAGGGGCCAGAGAAGTTCCTTACTGGGGATAATGAGGAGTGGTGAGAAATACCACTGCTGATTCAGCAGCACTGTCAACATCACCGGTGACATGTCAGGTAGCAAAGAATGTATTATTGCAACAGGCCTAGTACAGCAGTAGTAGAAACAAATAAGCAAGCAAGGAAACAATAAAGTCTAGCAACTTAATAAAACTGGGCCACTGCAGTTCACTGCTCAGCTGGGCCAAAGTTTACAGGTCTATGTAAAGTTTACTGCTCTATGAAGGATCACGGCTTCTCATATCTGTTACTCTTAAAATCTTTTTTAGTTATTGAAATAAATTTCATCTCAGAAGCGCACACTGGAAGACAACCAAGAAAAAAAGCCCAAGTAAATCACAAACAAAAGCAACAAAAAAAAAACCAAAAAAAAACCCAAAAAAAAAAAAAAAAAAAAAAAAAAAAAAAAAAACAAAAAAAAACCCAAAAAAAAAAAAAAAAAAAAAAAAAAAAAAAAAAACAAAAAAAAACCCAAAAAAAAAAAAAAAAAAAACAACAACCAAGTAAGAAAGACTTTCAAAGCAAGCCTGCTATGCAAAAGTAGCAACTGATTTCACAGAGCTCTTAATTTATTTTTCCAATAGCCATGCAAGGGTGTGAGGAACACAACTCAGATCTTTTGGCTTCTGATGGCAAGCTCTTCAAAAACGATTTTACTGACTCAATACAAACTCATTCATACTTTCTTAGTACTTGGTGAATAGGAAAGCAAATCAGAAAGCTGAGAAGAGTTCCATAGATTTAAAAAAAAAAAAGTTTTGAAAAGCGTTCACAAGTTATAAAACCAGTATAAAACATACCGGCAAAACCAGCTCTATTTATTCGCAACTATTTTGCTTACAACACTTAAAATATACGAAAGAATCTTAGTCACAAACACGCCCTCATTTCCGGGTGCATTTCCCGCAGGCCTGCTCCAGCGCAGGCCACCCGTGGGATCCCGGCAGCGGCCGGGCCTCACGAGAGCCGCGGGTGGCGGTGCCCGCGAGGGGCCGGGCCCGCCCCGGCAGCGCGGCCAGGCAAGGCCGGCGAGGCGCCCGCCCCCCGGGCTCCCGCAGCCCCGCTCGGCCCGGCCCGGCCTGCGAGCCCCCGGCCCGCCCCCGGCCGCACCTTGATGGGCTTGCTGTCGGGGAGCAGGCTGCGGCCGTGCATCTCCTCCATGGCCCGGCAGGCCTGCGAGCTGCGGGCGAACTTGATGAAGGCGATGCCGCGGGACTCGTTGGTGCGCCTGTCCCGCAGGAGCCAGATGTTCTGGATGTCCCCGAAGGGCGAGAAGCGCTCCCGGATCAGCGCCTCGCCGGTGTCCTTGCCCAACACCACGAAGACGCGGCTGTTGGGCGGCTCGTCCAGGCACTCGGCCGACAGGCGGATGCCGCTGCTCTCCTCCATGGCGGGGCCGCCGAGCACCGCAGCCTTCTCCTGAGGTACAGAAGGGAAGTGCAGCAGCGCCTTTTCCGCCGCGGATTCAGAGCGCCCGCCCCTTCCGCCGCCGCTTCCGCCGCGCCGCTTCCGCCGCGCCGCGCACACCGCACCGCGTCCGCCGCACCGCGCCGCGCACACCGCACCGCGTCCGCCGCACCGCGCCGCGCACACCGCACCGCGTCCGCCGCACCGCGCCGCGCACACCGCACCGCGTCCGCCGCACCGCGCCGCGCACACCGCACCGCCCTGCACGCACCGCACCGCACCACGCGCACCGCACCGCGCACACCGCACCGCTTCCGCCGCACCGCGCCGCGCACACCGCACCGTGCGAGGACGGAGGGCGGGCGGCGCGCTTTCCGCCTGCTATTTTTCACAAGCAAATTGAATATGCAGAAATCCCCCCTCTCTTTCACATAAGCAGACGCAGTTGTCAAGTAGAAGGACGTGATAACATTTGGTACTTTTCCCGTAGATTTAAACGGGCTGTGTTGAGAAATTAACATGTTTTCCATTCAGGAATATTATCAGTGCCACACTGTTGGAAAAGATAGAAGGCACAAGACCAAATCTTTGGAGTTAATTTGGCCGTACAACAGGACAAGCTGCGGGATTTTCTTACTCAGATCCAAACAAAAACAAAGGCAAAACTAAGAGGTGACATAAGTAAGGTGAAGTGTTGGAGGGGACATACATAAATATAAAAAGCTTTTTCTTTAGAGGTATGATAGCCTTACAAGGATTTACTATCACAACTGTCGACTTTGCTGTACTACAGATGAATTTGAACTACAGTTCCACAGAAACAAAAATCCTCATTCCCTGTATTAAGATACTTGCACAATTTCCAATACTCAGTACACCAGGTCAGAAGGTTTATAGCTTTCCCAGAACACTGTAGTGCCAATGGGCAGATTTTAATTTCTGATTCTGGAGAGCTTTTAGATTTTGTTTGCTGGTCAATACCCCCTACTGGCATCGTGGTGTGCTGCAGTTGTTTTGTCTGACTAAATACCGTCCCCTACTACTACACTGTGACTGTTGTTTTTTCTTATGCTTTTCACAGAGAAAGTCTTGAAAAGCAGTGAAACATACTAAAAAAAAAAAAAAAAACCATTCTGTGTGGGTTTTATTTTTTTTTAATGTTACTTGAATATAAATTATATTAATTGAATCAAGCTATTAATTATATACACAGTCCTGTGGTTAGGATTTTTTTTCTGGTTACTAAAGTGCTTTAGAATTGTGTGGCTTTTTTTCCTCCCTATGACTTCTAGGAAACGTTTTGTGACATTCACTTTATACTGGAATTTCCTTCAGTACATCATCTGCATATTGTAATTATTTTTTCCCAGTAAAATTGTAGTGAACAAATTATACAGATGTTAGTACACGTTCTGAAAAGAAAGCAAACAAACTGATATCTAAATTCACTTTAGACAATGGGAAGAGTCCGCTCTGGAGGGCAGAAGAGAAATGTGAACATGTCATTACAGGTACTGCAGCACTCTTCAGTACAAGCACAGTCTTCTGTTGAAAAATACAGGTTTTAGCAGGTTTGGAAGGAAACAATAATGGTTTTTCAACTTCTGTCAAGAAATTCCAGGAACTGGCTATTGACAACCTTTTTCCTAATGCCCTTCAATGGAACACAGCCTTGTGGAATTCAATGTCAATATCATGCTAATTTAAAAAAAAAAAACTGTATGAAATTCAATTTGGATATTCTGGATATTGGAATTGCAAAGATATTCACATAGTTTAGAAGCAGTAGGTAGTTGTATATGAAATGATACAAAGAACTGCAAGTTTCCATGATGCAAAGAGGATTTATATTTTACTTATTAAAGTATAAACTCAAAGACAAAGTATACCTTGTGCATTTTATATTGTACATCATTTATGCTCCCATCCTCCTGGATTCTACTGGACTGCTTCCCCCTTTCAGACTGTTTAGAGTAATAAAGCACCTCCCCAAATGACAAAATTTTCTCAAGTGGTTTTCCCAATTGCATTTTGAGGACTGCTATTCCACTGCCTTCCACAGAGAAACACACTGCACCTGAGAAATTAATTGACATTTCTCCTTGTGATTCTTTTAGGGCATCTTAGGGCATTTCTGCACGTTGTACCCAAGGAAACTAGGTGGAACTGGCTAAAGCCTGCACTGCTGTCTGAGTTGGCATTGTGCATCCCTGCTGACAAAAAAGTGCATCATACCGCAGATGCATGAGATGTAAGATGCTTGTACCTCACTGCAGCATACCTATAAAATTATAATAGTGGCACAGTCCCATGGCATCGACAAAATATATTTTCCTATTTTTGCCCTCCCACAAAAGGCTGAAACTAATCTACCTCAAGCCAACACAAGGCTGCAGCTCAGAGTACACTGTGCTTCTTTAACTCACCCTGCAGACAGAACAGAGACCCCAGTTTTCTCTTAACATCCATCAGCGTACACCAGACCAGGTTTCTGAAGGTTTTATCCAGGTTTTTACATCATGTCCAAAGCCTGTGCAAGTTACAGAACCGTCAAACCTGTGTGATCATCTTTGTCACATTTCATCTCTGTATGGATTTCAGGTTCCACAGTTCTTTACAATTAAACTGTTACAGTAAATTTTTCACTACGTATTCCATGCAATGGAGACAACTACAGTTTTACTTTCTTCAGTCTTGACTGCTATTTGAGAGATTGTCAATATGCAGATTTCTGATGCAGTCAAATCCTATGCGTAGAATCCCAGCAAAAGAAACTAAAGATGCTGCAAGACTTTGAAGGACCTAGTTTATACCTAGGCTTACAGAAACACTAAGTTGCCTTGAGTGTTTACATACAGAACTGCTACATAGTAGCCATTTTGTAGTAAACACTGGTGTGAGTGCTCAAACCAAACCGTACCACGTTCAGATGGTAAAAATTATTTGCATACAGTTATTTCGCACCCAAGGTCCTCTCTTGAGAGCTGGCGGTACGCGTCGGGCTGGCCTCCAGCCGCTCACGCGATTTCTTTGTGCAAGTGGAGTGTTTGTGCCAGCGCTAACACTGCATCCGAGGCTGGGGGCAGCCCCGGGGGGCCCGGGGACTCCGGGAGCGCGGCCTCCGGCCAGCGCGGCCGCCCCGGCGCTGTGAGAGCGGCGGCTCAGCCCGAGGGCTGCGCCCGCCCGTGAAACCCCCGTGCGTCACAGCTCCGGCAGCGCGCTCGGAAACGCTCACAGAGCCTTGCCCTCGCCCAGATACGCTGCCTCGTCCTACCCAAGCTACCTGCATGGAAAGAGCTCGGCTTCTTCAGAGGCGCGAGCGGCTCGGGGACGAATCCCTAGAGCGTGTCCTCCGACCTCCCCGCTTTCTGCCCCCCCGCCCCGCAGCCCACTCGCCGCGGGTTCTGCAGCCGGGCGCTCTCCGCAAGTCGGGCGGGGCACGGTGCGGCGGCCGGGAGCGGTCTTTCCCCTCCGCCGCGCACCGCCCAGGGCCGGGCTGGCCCCCCGCTCCCTCCTCCGCCCCCCGAGCTCCGGGGCCGCTGCCGGGCTGCGCCCCCCGCCCCGGCTGCCCGCGCGCCTGCGCGCCGCCCCCGCTGCCCTATTGCCGGTGTGTGCCGGCGGCGGCGGGGCTTCTCAATGGAGAGAGAGCTCGTCCTCCTGCGGCAGCATCCCTGCGCGGCGGGGAGAGTCCGAGACCTGTATGAAACCCCGCCGAGAGCGGGGGGCAAGCACGGCGCCCTGCTGCCACAGCGGCCCGGGACCCGCGGCGGCGAGAGAACGGCTGCTCAGCCTGCGAGGGCGCGGGCACCCAGACTGGGAGCCGACATCCTTTGTTTGTGGCTTCGTAAGCTGCCTCCGAGCTGCTCAAGCCGAAGCATCTACACGGAGCCCCTGAGGGCCACCCCTACTGCCGCGGGAGACGCGGCCGTCCTCCGGGACACACACGTAGCCCTTCCTCCCCCATTGACACCCACGCACCAGCCTGCGCTATCGACACGTGTCCCAAAAGTGCTCCCTCTCCTTGCAAGCACTGCCCGCACCCCGCGCCGTAAGGGGCAGCTGCAGGGACAGGGTCCCCGGCAGGTCGGAATCTCGTTTGGTTGAAGATTTGCCCGTGTGTTTTCCCAGCCACCCGAACTCCCATTCATGAATTTCTGAAGCCGCCTTCATTCAGTCTTTGGTGAGCGCACGAAAAACATTTTCACGTGTAAAGATCCATGACTTGTTTTTTCAATCGCTTATGCGTAGGCATTGATTTAGCAATGAAAAGTGCTCCACGTGCGCATAAAAATAACCCTTGCCCGTCTGCCGGCGGTGGATACGGTCGGTTTCCGTCTGGCAGCCGGTGATGCCCGAGCGGTCACCCAGGAGCGCCTGGGCGCGCCGGGGAACAGCGGCTTGCGGCAGACAGCCCTGGGCGGCTCCGGGCGGGCAGGGTGCCCCTCGCAGCCCGCGGGAGCCGTGCCCGCCGGGCAGAGTCGGGGCTCCGCAAGGGTGAGGCTATTCGCAAATCAACTCAGTGATTCAAGAAACAGAATTCACTCAGGATTCTTGGAAGGGCTCCGTTTTTCTGCTTGTCACCTGAAGTACTGAAGCAGCTCAGACAATGGTATAAATGAGAGCTCTTTAACGGGAGCGCTCCCATTACCTCCCGCTGCCTCTCCCGCGGACCGCGGGCGGGAGCCGCGGCGGAGTTCGTCCCCTCCCGGAACGAGCATCACAGACAAAAGGCCCCTCCCTTTCCCCCCGATGTTGTTGAATGAAACTCCCTAGCACAGCTCCCCACTGCCGAGGGTCCTCCCGCCGGGGGACGCTGCGCGCCCCGCCCGCCCTGCCGAGGCGGCTGCTGCCAGGCGGGCGGCAGTGCCCCCCCACCCGCAGCGGGGTTTGCCAGCGCTCCCGCCAGCCCTCCCTCCTCCCCGCCTGCCCCCCCGCTCGGCTCACGCGTCCTCCCCTCCCTCCTTCTCAGTGGTCTGCCGGCTGGCTTACGCAGGAGCCGCCGCCAGCACTGACAGCACTTGGCAGAAGGGGTTTGCCCGAGCGCTCCCGGAGCATCTCCAGAGGCGCGGCGGCACCGCCTGCCCGACTCAGCAGGGGAGCGGCCCAGAACCGGGAACCGAGGTCAGAGCTGGCGAAAGGCTGAAAACAGGGAAGAACAAAAAATATCTAGAAAAATACCAATACTACTGCTACTAATAATAAAGAGTAGTGGGCAGGGAAAGGAGGTCGCGGGGGAAAGCAGAAGGCAAGAAGAAGGTGCGCCGCTGAGGAGGAGCCCGGGCAAGGGGCAGAAGCGGCCCCTCGCGGGGCTGCCGGCATCCCCGTGCCCCGGGACGGCCGTCGGGGCGGCAGCAGCAGCAGCACGTGGCGGCGGCGGGGCATGGCCAGCGCGGGAGCTCCCGCGGCCTGAGCCGCCCCCGCCGCCGGCACCATGGCAGCCGCCGGCGATGCCGGCCTCGACGTGGCGGCGGTGGAAAGTTTCCTAGAGAGGCACCCGGAGCTGGTGGAGAAGTGGCTGCAGAGGAAGAACTCGCTCCCTAAAGCGCCTGCCGCCCTCGCTGGCGGCCCGTCGGAGGAGCGGCGGAGCAGCGACGGCCTCGGCGGCAGCTGGGGGAGCGCGGGCGGCCCCGGCGGCCCCGGCCCCGGGGGGCTGCAGCGCCGAGCGTCCCAGAAGGAGCTGCGGAAGAGCTTCGCCCGCTCCAAAGCTATCCACGTCAACCTCACCTACGACGAGCATGTGCACGCCCGGGCGCAGGAGCCGCTGAGCAGCGTGCGGCGGCGGGCGCTGCTGCGGAAGGCCAGCTCCTTGCCCCCCACCACCGCCCACATCCTCAGCGCCCTGCTGGAGTCCCGCGTCAGCCTGCCCCAGTACCCCCCCACCGCCCTGGACTACAAGCGCTACCTCAAGGAGCACAACGAGCGCCAGTTTTTCCTGGAACTGGTCAAGGACATCTCCAATGACCTGGACCTCACCAGCCTCAGTTATAAGATCCTCATCTTCGTCTGCCTCATGGTGGACGCGGACCGGGGATCCCTCTTCCTCGTGGAGGGGACCTCCGCCGGCAAGAAGACCCTGGTGTCCAAGTTCTTCGACGTGCACGCCGGCACGCCGCTGCTGCCCTGCGGCTCCACCGAGGACAGCAACGAGGTGCAGGTGCCCTGGGGCAAGGGCATCATCGGCTACGTGGCGGAGCACGGAGAGACGGTCAACATTCCCGACGCCTACCAGGTAGGAGCCGGGCAGGCTCCCCCGATGGGCTGGCCCTGCCTCCTCCGGGCTGTCCCTTCCCCGCAGCCTCGCCCGGGGCGGCCCGGCCGGGAATGGCGCGGGGGGCGCGGGGCGAGTGCCGGGGGGACGCCGGGGAAGGCGGGAGGGGAAGCCCCGCCTGGGTGGCCGAGGGGCTAAAGGGCCCTACAATGGCACAGCAGCGGTCTGGATTTCGCAGGAGCTATAGGCGCTTCATGTGTTTCTAAAGCATGTTTTGGAACCGGCTGAAGAAAAGTTAAAAAAATATGCTCGTGACAATGATGGTGATCTTAATTTTCTATCTCAATGTTCCCTGGCTCTCCGCTGCTGAAAAAATCTCATTGCTTTTAAAAGAGCGTATATTTTCACCTTTGCATATGCCCACTCAGCCCACATGGTACGTGTTTTCAAACGCACTCCTAGCAGTGATATAGCCAGTGTCCTGTTATTCTCCAGCAAAGACTTTCCCCACCTTTTACTTCTTCAGAGGCTTCAGTGTGAATTGTGAAAATGTACTTCTGGCTTCAAGGCAGACATTGACCCCTGGCTTCAGCAGGGACAGAGGAGCTTTTGCCCGAATGTGTCGATGTGGAGCAGAGCCTTCAGTTTCCCGGCTTGAAATTTACCTCTCTTTCAGGGGGTCTGTTTCTTTTCTAGTGTTTGTTTGTGTAAGACACTATCAGCAATTGAAGGTTCTTGAGGAAATCAAGAACCACAAAGTGACACGTTTTCTCAGTTAGGATCTTGGTAAGCTTGAGAAAGGTGGGAGATGAATTGAAGAATTCTAGTAGTAAACATTGTCCAGTGTCATATTTTAAACTACAATAATAACAAAAAACAATAAACATTAAAAAACTGATGATGCTTTGCAGCAGACTACAAGGAAGAAACTTGAAAAATAAGATTTGGTTATTTTTGGTTTTTAAATACAGAAGAAGATCCAGGGTATATGTATTTGGGGCTGAATATTTATTTATTTGTCAAACAGTATTTGAAAAATACTAGACACCTCACAGATCCAGACTGACAGAGGTTCCCAACCCACAGATTTCAAAGGGAATGGTAAAAATGCTCAGACTAAAATGACTATTGCATCACCTCTGAAAAAAGTTCAGCTGGTTTTCTTCCTTTATTTTTTCCCTTTTCTGCATGATACACTTTTTCTTGCAATCTGATTTTGTTACTTTCACTTGTAGAACTGTGCAATTCCCAGAATATCTGCTGTTGTAGGTGAAGCAGTATGTTCTCAACTTGCTAAACAGATAAAAAATATCTGAGTTTGGCTAGGAAGGAACTTGATCTGTCCTTCTAAACTCTGGATAGCTCCAGACACCCTTTTTTTGGAGGTGCGAATGCCACTGAAAGGGCATTGTTTTCTAGTCCTAGGGACGTATATTGTTTTATTTTTAAATTTTTTTCTTCAGTGTTTGTTCACTTTGTGTTCACTTCCCTGTGAAAAAGTCCATCTTCTTTGAACAGTTTATTTTCTGTTTCATCCACAGAGAAAAGTGAAAAGCAATCCATCCAGTTTCCAATCCCAGTGCTATTGATGTTATACTTTTGTCTGGCTCTTATTCAAAATCAATTTAAATATTATAAATAGTACAGTTCGTTGTATCTTTAAGCCCTAAGTACATTAGTTGCAGTAGATGGGCAAGTTCTAGTCCAAGCCCATCCTGTAATTACATCAAATGCATCTTCCCTATTTTCAGTGGAGCTACTTTGATTTACTTTAGTGCAAATGAAACTTAAGACCTTCCAACTGTAATGAAAGTTTTGCTGGATAATGAAACAGGGCCCTGCTTTCAGTTATGTTTGAGAGTTAGTACAGTTTATCTTCTCCTACTTGGCAAGGATATATACCCATTGTGCATCATCAAAAGGAGACATTTCTAACTGAATGCTATAGAGAGCTCTATAGAAGCCCAGGTACCTGTGCGTGAAGAGGTGACAGCTGCTCCATTTCAGATCATTGTAGTGCTCACAATGGAGCACTTTAAAAATTAATAAATACGATAACATTATTTTTTGCCACTGATGATGAAAGTGTTTAATCAACTGTCACATAATCAAACAGCACCACCAGGAAACTCTGTCAGGTGGACCTGAAGAAAAGGGGTGACAGAAGAGCACCATTTTTTTGTCCATTGAAGAGGGTTTCTACACTGATGCTAACTGTTTGGCAAGAAAAAGCCTTACACAAGGTCAGAGGAACTTCTAGATTAAGTTAAACTTCTTTTGCTTGTTTTTTTTTTTTTTAATTAACAAACTTATTTAAAATAGGTAAACTTACTTCCATGTCATCAATTAGTTAGTTTACTGTACTGGGAAATTTGTTATTATTCAACCATCTCTATTTCCTCAGAGCCTGATCAAATACTATTTGGAATTCTACCACTGAGTACAAATTGGGTTGCCTGCTTGTACTGTCAGCTGTGACTGACATTAATGGTACTTCAGTGCAATCAGCATTACATTTAATGCTGTCATGTCTTGCAATGTGTTCCATGCAGGCAGTCCCCTGTGCCCCTCAGACTGATTGTTTCAGGAAGTATTTGTAAATGACTGGTTGTGTTATTATCAGAGACAGCATACTATTTCAATTACACATTTATTCTTCTAAAAAGAAAAAAATACAAAAAAAAATTATTAGATGGGGCTTTTCCACAATCCAGGTGATTGTTACTGTTGTTGAGTGGGACTTTCAAAATCTGCTCATGTGAGCAATCTTTCTTAATTCAATAAATGTACATAGATACAAGGTTTGGAATTAATATCACATATTGAGGACTGTATAATAATCACTTCTTTTGACACTAGACAATGACCATATGAGATCTCACAGTAGTTTAATTTATGAAGTTCAGCTTTGACTGAATAAACTTTTGGAGGCTCACAGCAATAGAAAATTCAACAAATAATTTATGGAAAGGTTTAGATTAATGTCACATAACTGATTCAAAAGTTGCACAATTTCATTTGTGGCATTAAAAACTTTATTGCATTGCAAAGTCATTTGATGAAAGTGAGTTTATAATTTTAGCTGCAACATGCATGATCTGATATGCAAGTGTTAGCAGTACAGAGGATTTGAGAAAAGGAAAGCAATTAGATACTTTCTTTCATTTTCATTTTGAAGCCAGTCTAAAACTGTTTCTCCTGAAATTAATCCAGTTGAATTGTAAATCAAACTTTCAGTCACTTTAAGTTCTAAAATAAGGCCTTGGACGCTCCCATATGTAAATTTGGGGAAGTATTTCTGACTCCTTTTTCATATGGGAATAATGAACTATATCTTGAGCACACATGTTGGAAGAAGAATCAGATCTTACTGGCAAGGAAATTTGGGGCCTAAATGTCCATTGAGGCTCCTTTTGACAGAGAATAGATGTAGTTTCCATCATCATATTAAGCTCATTTTAAGTACACAGACAGAGACCATTACCTGTAGTTCTTAGAAGCTGTTTCCAAATGTAATGTTTTTTCCAGTTTGAAGCTGTGGATTTTTTCATGTCATCCATTCTTCTCACAGGACATCCATGGTGTTTAGCTGAAATTACTGATAATTTAAATTTTGTTCCATCTCTTAGAGCAGTATCTAAATAATAAACATTTTAAATTACAAGTAATGTTTGGTTATTGTTATACCATTAGCTGTGCAAAAATTAGGAAACAATTTAATAGCATCCCAAATCCTTCTAATTAGTGGAAAAAATATTACCCTCTAGAATAGTAAGCATATATCAGAAAGTGGTGAAATATGTGTTCTGCAATTTTCCAGTGTCAGCAGAATAAAGTTTCTGCACATCTTATGTTAACTTCATAATTTTAAAAGTAGCTTTAAAAGACGGAAGACAAAAATGGCTTACCAGATGGATGTTTTAATAAAGCATGTAGCATAGAGGAGAAATATTAAATGGAGTCACGCTAAGACATGAGTTTTGTAAGTTAGAGAAAGTGCTGTAAACTATGACCAATTATTTTTCAATATAGCTCAAGTCCTCAAAAAGAAAATATAACCACATTACTGCAACTGAAATCAAGGAAGTAAAACACAAATCAAGCTCTCTTTGTACGGGGCTTTCCTGTTACCTCTTTCACGCTTAGGCCAAGTGCAGCACAGTTAATGCACACACAACCCTTCACTGCAGGTTTCAAACATCCTTCAATACCTGTGTGCAGCCGTGGTCTTTTTCAAGCGTTCCTGAGCATTCAGTGTCTCCTGCTGTGCCAGGACAGCATGACAGAGATGCTGTTCAGAGATGCAAACCTTTGAGCCTGGGAGGGCCCGTGAGGGGCTGCCTGTGGGTGCAGAAGGTCAAGAAGAGGCATGAGGCACGTTGCCTTACACAGGGTAGCTGTTTGTCATCAGCAGCATTAACAGCAGATCTCTCTTGAGTTTCAAAGAGCAGTTAAAGCACTAAAACCTGGGGCCTGGGAGGTTCAGCTCTGCAAGTGGGAAGCACTTCGTTCTACTCAGCAGCATTGGACAGTGGCACCAACAGCTCAATGAATTTCAGTGTTGACTCTTAACAAGGAGAGAGGTTGCTCTTAAGAGAGCAAAGATCATAAGACCTGGCAAGCAGAATACACAGTGGTTTTTAAAATTTCCATCTAATGTAGAAAAAATATATAAAACAGGTTTTCTTTGCTGTACATTAAATATGACTAGAAGGTACCATGGGGAATGCAGGAAATAACTGCAACAGTAAAAACGAAGATGCTTTGCATAAAAGGACACTCTAGCCCGTCATGCAAAATTTAGGAAAACTTGAAATTCTAAGTACAAGTCTGTGAATTGGTGAAGAGGTGTTGAAATTATCCCTGTGTCTGCAGCCCACTGGCTGTGAACATGCCTTTCATCCTTCATGTCACATGGTGCTGGCCTGGGAGAGGCCACATCTTTCTACAGGAGGCAGGTCCTGGGAAGGAAAGGCAGAGAGCCCTCAGGGCAGTAGCTGAGGATGTCTTTTCACCTCCTGTCACCTCCCTCACTCCATAAGTCTTCTCCAGGAGCAGTTTCTGACTGATGCGTTCAACATCCTAAGACCTTCCCAGGTCCACCACAACTCTCTGGAGATCCCACCAGGGGCAGGAGCTCCTGGCTGACACCAGGGTCATGTAGAGGGACACTCATCCAAAGCGAAGGCTCAGTTGTTTCATGTCCCCGTGCTGCTGCTGTGGATCCCCAGGACAGCCAGGACTGTGCAGTGTACACTGCTGGTGGCAGCCTTCAGGCATGGTGAGGAGTCACACCTTCCTTCCAACTTGTGAGCAGGTGAAGCTGCCTCCCCCAGCAGGCAGGCAGTGGCCTGGCCCCCAGGGTTGCTGTCATTACTCCGTGGATCCTCACCTGCTTCTTGCTGCCCCAGGTGTGCTCACCGTGGATCTGATGCTGAGATATTTGGGATGAGCAGTAGGTGGGCCAGCAGTGGCTGCACTCAGGGTGCCAAGGTGGGGCTTCTTTGTCACAAGTCCCTGCACTAGTCCTCAGCTCTCCCTCCTGCAGCAGGTCCCTGGGCTGCTGGCCCTGCAGAGCTTTGGCAGGAAAAACTTTTTGGAGAGCTGGGGTTGTTTTCCTTTTGGTAAGCTGATAGACATTAACTGGTTTATTGCTCAGCCAATCCATCTGTCTGAAGAGTGCAGATGTTCTCCAATTTTTTTTTACCTCAGACATTCTAAAATGTCTTTGTAGAACAGATGTGAAACTGGTGACATTCTGTGGCCTATAGTTCCTCATGAGGAAGTAGTAGATATATTTGACGAAAGCAGGTCAGTGACAAGGAGAAAAACCTGCAGGGTTTGGCCCTTCCGATTTTAGTTGAGGTCCGGTTAAAAGCACGAGACTGAGTAAAGCTGTAGTTTTGTGTGGTAAATGATTTTGGTTTACTCTGCTTGATTGGCTTTCAATTTTTCAAAACAAATGGATATTTCATTTTGGTTATTTACAGTTGTATGCTATTGCATAGCTTTTCTATATAATAACAAATTTAAGAAGTATACATGCATCGTTATGCAAGTTAATTTGTTTTACTTTTCTAAAATAACCCTATTGGAAAACGATGAAAAATAAATGAAAGTGATGGCTCAGGAGTTATGTGCTTACAGGCAACAGCAACTTTGTGCAGTCTGAGCTTCATGTCTCTAGAGTGTGCATCTCAAAATGAGTGCTGCTTTGTCATAATAAGACTGCTGTAACACTTGAAACTGTGTTGCCCACCTGAGTAATCTCCAGCAGGTGCTAGGTTTAAACCTATACACAGTTTTCTCTTGAAACACCCAGGAGTCTTGTTGGTTTCCTTGCTCAGAGGAGTATTAGCTTTCTAAAGCCACGTGTGTGTATATGTCTTGTATAAAGAATCACTAATATTTAGGAGATCAGCACTAAGCCCTGTCCCAAAGAAGTATTGGAACAAGATGGGAACATGGGCGTGGTTATAGCTGGTGCCCAGTAGGGCATCAGTCAGGGCTGGTAAAGGAGGGGAGACAGAACCACCACAGATGTCATCTCTAAATATTGAAAATTAGAGGAAAAATATTTTTCTTTGTAAACAATTTATTTAATAGTGATACAATCACACTAGAAATGCACAGAATCTGCTGTCCATAAGGCCACAACTTGACTCACTGTCGTGCTATTGGTGATCTGTCTGGAGTTTCTTTTGAAGGAAGAAAACAAAATCCTTATGTGATGGATCTGGCTAATGTCCTACAGAGGAATATTTTCTGACCCCTACTGCTGATCAGTTCAGACTATGAAGCATGAGCTGTAATTATGCTTATTAGCTAGGCACTCGTGTTTGCAGACTTGCTCATGCTTATAAAGTCTTTTCTTCCTGTTTAAGACTATTATATGATTTTTTCACATTAATTTTGTGCAAGTCATAATTAGACAAACGTGTATTGTTACTAATGTCCATTGTCAAACTAATAACTGAAACAGTGCTCAGAAAGAGAGCTCATAAGTTGTATGAGACACTCCCACCAATCAAACTAAACAAAGCCCCAAACTCCTGACATATGTGGGGGGGGGGGGGGAACACCAAAAAAAATTTAGTATTGCATTGTTGCAAATCAACACCTTTTCCATTTTTACAAAGTAAGCTACTGTATAAATTCTGACTATAAATGGTCTTAGTTTTAAATCTGGAACTTAAATATTTTTGAGATCAATGCTCTCTCCTTTTATAAAAATTGTTTAGGGAGTAAAGAAATAAGAGTTGGCTGAGCTGTTTCATGTGTCCTATCTGTTGTAGTAATTTTTTTCCTATAAGAATTATTGCTGTCACTGTATAAATAGTCACAATATAACTGGACTGTGCTTATTTACTTGGGAGAATTAGGTTTGCAATGCTGTTGCCTGGTACGAGTTTGTTCTCCTGCTGCCTTTGTCTCTGGGGATTTAGGGATTTTGGGGGAGATGACAGGAATAGCTGAAGCAGTCCTTACATGGAAGTCTTGTCAGAGATTGCTTTATTAGTTGTGTTTTGTGTGTGAGTTTCTTGTCTACAAGGTTTCCCCTTATCTCCTGTAGTAGTTTATTGGTTGGGTTTTGTTTCCTGTTTATGCACAATGTAATTTGCACCATATGTGATTTTTAGAAAAGTGCATCTAGAACAGACTGCATGGCCTAATTTTTTTTATTTGTATTTAGCATTTTTAATGTTATGCTTTGAATCTAGAGAACTTGCTGTCTTTTAGATTGCTCTTTTAGCTTTCTTGCTCTTTTTTCTTTCTATAAAAGCTTATGTATTATAATTACAGGAAGTGTGATTAGGAAAGTGAATCAAGTTATGAGATCTTCCAATTTCAATTTCTTTATTTTTGTAAAGGCTCTTGGAGGATGCCTTTCTATAAATTCACTCAAACTTGTCTATCCCATGCAGTTGGGTACTCCAGTAACACTCAGGTATTAACAATGCTGTCATAATACTTGTATTAGTTATTTTTGGTGCAACTTAGCAACTTAATCAGGAACTTAAATACCGTACAGTTCAGGAAATTTTGATGCAAATTTGTGTGTTTTTTTGTTTTTTAAATTGAGCCCTTTATTAAAAAAAAAAACCAAAGCAACAACAAAAAATGGTGCTGTAAATGGTAAAATATAATAGGCCAGGCCTGTTA
This sequence comes from Pyrgilauda ruficollis, assembly GCF_017590135.1. Lineage (NCBI taxonomy): Eukaryota > Metazoa > Chordata > Aves > Passeriformes > Passeridae > Pyrgilauda > Pyrgilauda ruficollis. The sequence goes on along the minus strand of NW_024524377.1, from coordinate 20,535,205 downwards.
ATAGAATATTTTTTGTAGTGTTCTCTTCTGTGTCATCAGAAGATTTGAAATAATAATGTTTTCAAATAATAAAATCAAAAATATCTTTCTCTTTTAGCTGTCAGCTTTGGCTGAGGCATTTGGTGCATTTCACTAGATTAAACACTTTTCCTTAGATACTGAAGAAAGAGGAAGTGGCTTTGTCATGAAGACTTAATTCCTGGAAATATTATCAAGCAGGTTTCATCCTCCATTATAATATTTGATTCTTAGCTAACTTGGGTTAGGGTTATACTTCTTTCTTTTGTTCTAAATCATGGTGATAATGCTCACATAAAATTTACTGGTTTTAATAAAGTTATAAAAATACATGTTTTCAAGTTCAAAGAGTTATCCGATGTTGAAAAATCCAGAAAAACACAGTGAAACTTCTATGTTTGCTAACAGTGTATGAACTACCAACTTTAACTGAAAATCAACACCAAAAAGCAGTTGGTGAAACTGCTCAGAAGCCAAAACTTTAGCTGAAAGTTGAGATTCTGATAATGTATGATTCTAGAACACTAATAGGAAAAAAAAAATCTTTCTGTACCAATCTGCTCTTCTACAGAATAAACCCATGAAGATATTTATCTGTTCTCATTCACTGGCAAGCTTCAAATATATGCAAAAACCTGGGACTACATTGTTCCTGAGCAGGGAACTGGATTACCAGCACTTAGATTGATGGATCAAACTTGCTCTCTTCTATGTCTTTACTTCATTCATCTTTCACAGGGCAACATTTACAGTCAATAAATATCTTTAAGGCTAGGATAGGGTTTGTCTTACAGAGTAACTTTTCATTGATGGCAGATGTGAAATTCCAGTTAAAAATGCCTCAGCCTTCACATTTTTAATATATCTGTGTAGAAAACTCATTATGTAGAACCAAAGCAGTATTTAGTATTTCTTTAAACAGTCAGTGGAAGACTTCAATTCATGAGTGTTCTTGCATGAAAATACTGTAAGTACAATTACAATTATGGTGAAGTCTCCCTCTCAAAAGCTTTTATTTAGTCTGCCCCTGATTTTTGAATATATCTTTTAATGGTAAAAAACTGAAAAGCAAGTGCTGCATTGCTGTCATAAACACTGAGACTCCTTACCACCCAGGGTAAGGAGACAAATGAAGACCCTGTTGTGTTGCAGGCTGTTCCAACATGTGGGATAATACAGTTTGCAAACATTTTGAGATATCAACTGAGAGCTTCTCTCTGATTTACCAGCTTTCTTGTCAGCTGCTAAACAGGCCTCCTTGCTCAAGGTTACTACCCTGTGAGGAGAGGGGGGGTGTAAATATTGTCCATTCTTGGCCATCACAGTTCACACCTGGGCATTAAAGTTTTTATTGGTACCGTTAAACTCAGTAAAACCACTCTTTTAGATCCTGCCAAGTGTGTCCTAATATGACAATATGAAAGAAGAGTGTGGGGATAAAAGGTTTGGAACATAATGCAGGTCATCCAGTCACCGTGTTCTGTGCATATTGCATGGTCCAACAATATCAATGTTGCCAGGAACAGCATTTTGTTTTCTTCACTTATATATCTCTCCTCATCACTTATTCAAATGTCACCCACATGAAATTCTGGCATACTTTTCCACAAAAGAGTAGGGGTAGGTTCACTTCACATCTTCATGGTTCTCAGCTTTTACCAAGTTACTGAGTTTTTTGTCCATAATGCCTCATTTTTCCAATTAAACACATTCCCTTTCTTAGACTACTGTACCTTTAGTTTTGGTTTTAAGACATAATACCCTTCTGAAAAAGGTCATCCAGTTCTCTAGCATCAGAGGATATAATCTGATATCCTGCTTCCTCCTAGTGTAGAGGTTCCAGGGGGAGAGACACACAGAGAGGCCTGTTGGAAAGGCAATGACCACATATAACACATGAATGGAGTGTATTCAGATGAGAAAATCTCAACTCACTTTTGGTGTGACCAACAGCTGTTGTGGTTTTTTCAGTTCAACTGCCCCTTGAAGGTTTGATTTTTTGTAAGGCCCTCTAGGTGTCAATCAACAACAGTATTGCTACTCAAGGCACACTGTTGTTTCAGTGTTTTCCCCATGTACTCTGCTTTGCTTGGTACAAAATTAGTAGAGCAGGGACTGTCTCTTCAGTAGCACAAAATATCTTATCAATATTTCAGCAACAGCAGCTAATTCCAAATAGTAGTTCAGACATTACCAGGAAGTACTGGAAGAAAAATTTAATTTATTCATTAGTGAAGCCCACTGTGTGATAATTGCATTGCATTTTCCTTTCTTCTGTTGTAGAAGAACTGTATCTTTCTAGGCAGGATTCTCTGTGATGCAGAACAGTTCAGCTTCTACTGAAGTTGAAGTTGAAGTTATTAGTTTAGAATAACACTAAACGAATGTGTTTAGTTGTTATTCTAAACACATTAAAATAAAAGTGTTTAGAAGCATTTGGAAAGATCACAAGATCAGGCAGATCTGCATCCTTGGCTCTCCCAAAGAAGTTGTTGGGTACATTTGGTATTAATTCCTTCTGGTTGAGATGCTGGAAAATGTGCAATAAGTAATAAAGTAGCCAAATGTATATGTTAAGCTGGGTAAAAATAGAGAATTTCTAAATCATGTCTCAAAGTGAAGAGACTATTTCTATAGCATCTGGAATTTACAACAGGAAAATAGATTAAAAATTGTCAAGAAAAAGAAATTGTCAGTTTTTAGTATCAGTAAAAAATGATTGCATTGCTCATCACAATCAAATTAAGGACGGTGTGGATTGTTTTCATGACTTGAGACAAATATGGGCATTATTTCACAGCCAATATTGATTAAACTTTTGAAAACAAAAAGTTGTGCCTAATTTTGTACAACAGCTTAATTCCTTTATGTTAGGAGAGTCTGAGCTGGCTTTAACTATTGCCTGCAGCACAATGCTAACTTTACCCTTAGGAAAGGTGAACAGAGGAACAGAGCTGCTGCCAGTGAAGAGCAGTAATTTCCTCTCTGGCTGATAGAAGAGCTGTTGAAGACTATGCTCCACCAAGATGAACAAAAGTGATGTCAGCACTACCTCTTAGGTTTTCATCCTCCTTTGAGTTACTTTATGATCTTCAATTTGGGCTTTACTGTTCCAGAGCATGGATTGCTGCACAGTGCCTTTTTTGAACAGGGACATTCCTGTACTTAGTTTTGCAGAAAGAGCTGAGATTTTGACTGTATTTCTTTGAGTGTGTGTTTGTACTGGATCCAGTCCACATAACCAGTCATACTTGAATAGAGAGAAATGGGCCAAAAAGAGTTTCCATTTACTTGAGAGAGACATTGTGCACATCTACAGAATATGGGTGTGAAATGGCAGCAGGGCCTGGCAGAAGTGTTTATATAAGGTCATGTTACTAATGGCAGATATCAGTCTCTGCTGACACTCTTCTAATTGAGGTAGAGATGTGGGACTTCAGTGAATGTGATAATGTAATGGTAAATTTGTACTGATCCCCTGAGAAAAGTAAGGAAAAACAACTAATAAAGAATGGCCTGATAACAGAGAAGCAACAGCCTAATGCTACTGAAAAGTACCATATCAGACATTGAGAAAAGTACTTTGCTGTCTGAAGAAAGCTTAGATATATGAAATATATGTTAATGTTTCCTAATTTCCTTTTGAAGGATCGACGCTTTAATGATGAGATTGACAAACTGACTGGATACAAGACAAAGTCACTCTTGTGCATGCCCATAAGAAACAGTGATGGAGAGATTATTGGTGTTGCCCAAGCAATAAATAAGACTCCAGGAGGTGCCCCTTTTTCTGATGATGATGAAAAGGTAAGGTTACCTTTACTTTTGCATGCTTTCTAAATTTTTTCTCTAATTCAGTAGACTTGTCTAAAGAGACTTAATCTAAATTAGTAAATAGCACATCATTTGTGTTTATGATGTTTTTCTAGAAGTGCATAACAAAGTGTACATTTTTGTTGTTTTCAATAGAAAATGTAATAGAAATAAGAAAGAAAAAAGAAAATACAAAATCTGTTGAGTAAATGTCTGTGTATTGAAATAGTGTTGAATCTCGTTTTTGTGGAAGTGTAGTTAGAGGCAGACTTTTCGTCCAAAAAGCTCTTTATATTGATTTAAATGCAGTTAATGTTATACACGCTCTTTTAAAAAAATAAAAATAATTAACTTTTGTTTTTTATTTCTGCAAGGTGTTTGTGTAACTGATTTAGCATAGTCATTTAGATTGAATTAACTAACTTTAAATATAACTCTCAATTTTCAGATAGTACTTCATCTGAAGTTATCCAGCACTTCTTAAATTCCTTCTTTATAAGCTATCTAAAGCTGTGTAACCATAGGTTGCTTCTGAGTTACTTTTGATTCTTGAGAATCCTGGATGTTGAATATTGATTTATTAGCAATGTATGCCTCAATAGGTAACTAAATGCAAATTAAACCTTCCCTGTATATGGGTTTTCAGCACTTCTTTTTATTAGTACTGTCCTTGTAAAGGGAATTTTGTTTCAAATACAGCTTTTAACATGGGTCCTACATTTGATTATCATACATTCAACTAGCAAAACAACTGTGTATATTTGAATAGTGTATTACATAAATCTTCTGATGTATGAGTTGCTTCCATACAGTGACTACCAAATATTATCTAAAAATCAGCAAATTACCCATACTTTGTCGTCTTTGTTTTGTTCTTAGTAATTTAGATCATTGTTATAGTTATAAGCCTGTATGTTAGAACTCTTCAAGAATATATTGAATGGGTTCTGACATGTAGATTTTATGAAAAAGTAAATGAGAACATAACCATCATTTTGCCCTGTAATAGATCTTGGATTTAATGAGGCCTGGCAGGCCATGCGTTGTTATTTCAAAACCCATGCTTTTAAGTTTTTTTCACTCAGTTGGTAACCTAGAAAGCATGATATACCTCTGGGTAGCAAGAGAACACATACTTTCAAGAGAACTGTCTTGCAGGATTAGCAAACAGGTATTTTTAACCATAATATCAGCATAGATATTTGTGAGGAAAAAAGGCAGGTGAAAACTGAGAAGCCTCTCTTCAGAATAAGAAAAGAAAACTTTGGTAGCCTGGGTATTGAGGTGGCTTGTGCAGAAAAGCCTGATGAGTAGCTGGCAAAAGACCTATATGCAGCTTTATGTTGATGTTACAGTTTCTGACAATCAGCAGCTTCAGAATTGTTAGAAAATGAAAATGTAAATTAGCAGTCTTTTTCCTACCCCCGAAAACCTCTCAGAGAAATGTGAGTATCGTTTGAGTCTGGCTTTTGTTTGCAAGTGTCATTTCTCTCTTAGTATTGTGTGAAGCAATTAAAATAATCTGTTGGAGTTTTTTTTATAAAATGACAAGACTATATTGTCTAATGAAATGTCTCTTGGCAGCACTGCTGTCTCGAGTCAATAGGAAACAAAGACTTATGTTTTCAATTAGAATTAAGTAGATGCTAGCCTCATTTTTATGTACTCTTAGTTGTTTTCAGGAATTTAATAGCAAATAAAATATTTAAGGTTTGAGGAGTTTTTAATGTTCTCAAGCTGTAACCAAGTTTATATTTTGCAGTATCTAAAATGGAGTGTTGCAAAGTTCTTATGGTTTTGTTTTTTTGTGGCAACTTCTCAGGGTTTTCTTTTACATGTCTGACCACAGTGTTAAAAGCACAGCACTAAGAACAAATAGAAGTGAATTTTCCACATTTAATATTGTTTCCCACTGCAAAATTTCTTTTTCTCCTTTTAGTGTTAGGGATGTTTTACCCAATTCATTGTTTAAGTGCAGAATTAGATGACAGCCACAGGCATGAGAGAAAGACGCTCAGTGTCACAATGTATTTTGTCACGTCGACATTAGTGGCTCAGTTGAACAGACTATTTTGGAGATTTTCAGTTTGATACAAATAATATTAGAATACCTTATTACCCATAATAGTCATCACTATTACATTATGTTGTGTAATTGGTAACTTTTGGGAAAAATAGCACTTTTACATGTATTTTGCAAATGAAGAGACCTGTTCATTTGCACAGACAAAGAGCAGAGAGATAAAAGCCCCGAACCCTTGGAAAGAACTATGCACCCAACATGCATTCCCTGTGCTGGGCTGAAGATTCACTTAAGGGTATGTGCTGTTTGCTGGTGAGTCATACATGTTCCAGGACTGCTGAGAAAAGCCTAACAAGACTTTGACAGTGTGTGGTTTCGATTATTTCTGCCCTTTAGAGTCTTCTGAAATTCAGTGCCAAAACAAATCCAGTCCTCCATCAGAGAGGCTTAACAAACAGCAACAGCAGCTCCGTGGTCACTTAAATTGGCATTCTGGTTCTCTCTGCCTCTGACGTCCTCCTCGTCTGAGAGAAGAGAATTGACTGCAGGGACAGTACCCAGGGCTGCCAGCTCAAGTTAAACCCAGCTGGCTTTGCTGAAAACCAGTGGTTTGAATGCAGTGAGACCTGGGAGGGGGAAGTAAAAACCGGATTTGTTGTCTGCGCTCTGTAGGTAGTTTTATTAAGTATATATGTCTATAAAGTACAGGATTTATCTGATGTGTATTTGGTTTGTGGGGGCTTGAAGATAAGTGTTCTCATGCTCCAACATCTTATTTCTCACATTCCTAATAGCAGCCTTGTGATTCTGAATTTTCCAATTTATTGTGCTCTTTTTGGTTCATATTCATTAAAGCTTGAATATATTCTACATCAGGTCTACCATAGTGATGAATGATTTCCAGGGATTTTGCTATACCTGCTAATTCATTTTCTGTGAGTTTTTGCATTATGAGCTTAGAGTCATGCTGGCAGATAGCAATTTCAAAGTCAGTAAGGACCATTCCTTCATCTTAGGGAAGTAATCAACTGTAAATAAAACTACTAGGAAAGGAAGTGATCCAGAACAGGCAAGCATCTCTGGCTGCTGTGAAAATGATAACTCCAGCTCTGTGAATGTGTGGAATTTACAAAAAAACCCCACCTGAAAATAACTGATGGATCCACTACAAAGGAACAAATGAGAAACAAATTTGATAAAGAATTTTTTGTATGTGTTCCATATATGGCGGTATGTGACAACCTCCTGCTAATACATGCCTTGGTTCTCTTGCTTGGCATTGACACTCCAAAAGCTATTATTTAAAAATGGCATGATCCTCAAAGGTATCATGTGGCCCATATGTCACGTATCTCCCAGTGCAAGAGACAAATTTGCAGAAAGAAGACTGAAAATAACGAAGACATTTGAAGGATGAAGGTGCTGAAGCACCACAGCTATCTGGGAAAACGCTAATGGTCTATTAGGCACACTTCTCGAAAAGTACATGCTACACAAATCTAAATTAAAATAAATCACAGTAACTGAACTGTCTTGCTGAGGGAGCTTAAGGCAATTTGCCACTAGGATATTTGCTTTATCAAGGCAGTTTAACACCGTTGGTTTGCAATCAACAGCACAGAATGACTGCCATGACAGACATTTGCACAGACTTCTTTCAGTCTTGTATACATTTAGTCATGCTTTCAAGTTAAGCTAAAAGTCTAGATTTCTTTTTAATTACAGGACTCGAAATGTACTCGAAACTTAAAACCTCCCTATATCAGTACCTCTGATTTGAGACTGGTGGTTAATATTTGAATTAGGCATCTTTATCTCTGAGGTATGGAAACCTGCCTAAGATGTGTTGCAGGGATATTTCAGTGAACCATATATTTTTTCAAATATAAATGTGTATTTTCCTTGTGGGATGCTTTGTTGCTGGGTGTTTATGGTACATATTACACTAAGTTCTTGATACTTGCTTGATGCCTCTAGATGTTATCATAAAACAAAAAAAGGTCAGATTTGGTGCCAGGAAGGGTTTCCTGTATGGAACAGCTCAAGACAAATTGTCATGGGGTTTTTTGTGGCGATTGGAGTTTTGTTCTTACCTTCCTTACTCTCCCTGTTATACAAGACATCTGGATTCTTCCTGCAATTGCCAGCAGGAATCTGAACCTGTTGATTCTTCCCGTATTGTCTGTGCTTGTATCTTCTTAATTAATATGGAGAGACTTGAATAGATAAGAGCTCTTATCTGTAAACCTTGACTGTCATTTGGCTAATATTTGTAGTATTTGACTCAGAGATCACTAAACTAGACTAAAGAATCTCTGCTGACTTAATGGGCTTTTTAAAATCAAACTTCTGTTCCTTTCTAACATATGAACATTTAATTAATGCAGACCCCCCAAGTCTATTTATTAAGCTTAAATTCATCCATGTCAGATCACTGAAAAGAGATTAGTTAAGGAGCAGTTTTGGCTCCTATTGCTTCCACTGAGACAGGTTCACAGTCGACTATGCTGCTTTCCTTCATGCTTTTTTCAGTCATATTATCAAAAATTACTTTTACTAATTATATCCTTCTTAGAAAAAAATCCAGAGGACTGATGAGGATAACTTATATATTCAGAGACATGAATTATGAAGCATTCAGTGGTACCTTCAGACTAAATCTTACTAAGAGAAATGCTGGGTGTTCCTGCAGATTCTGAAGCACAGAAATAGCCCTGGAGCTTGTGTTCTGTTTTCTCCTCTTAGCATTCACAAGGCATTGCAGCAGGAGAAAGGAGCCCAGATCTCTACTGGTCAAACACAAGAACAACTTCTCAGGAAGCCTGGTAATGCAACCAAATCTCATGATCATGGAAGCCTTTGTGCAGTCATACTATGTTATTCAATCAGAAGTGAATAAATTTTTCAACAGGAAGCCTAAAAGCTAAGAATTCTGCAGTTCTGGTGGTAACGCCCAGACACCTTAGTAACTAGAAAGGGTATGTTAATACTACATTTTTTGATTAATAGATTTTTCACTTCAAAGCTTGAAATACCAAGACAACAACAATACAAAGGCTCGGGAGGATCAGAATTTTGTTTGATACATCTGTCATCAGAAAGAAAGCCTGTGGGTCTTGAAAGCCATGATGTGTACTTGTGTTACAGTGTAACACCTAGGTACTGTCTACGTAAGGAATTGATTAGAAAAGCTAGTTTTTGTTATTTGTTTCATGGTTTGTTTTAAGGTTTTGTTTTGTTGTCTTTCTTTTCTTGGCAAAACTCCCTTAAACCAAGTAAATTATTTTGATCAGATGGCTTATTAGAAAAATCTTGTTTGCTTGAAGTGAAATCTGCACTGGGGCCCTGTTACAGAAGCATGTAAGAGGAAACCTTTGTGGTCAACAGCTGGTGAAACCTTTATTTCTGACAGTTACTGGAGATGTGCCCTGTGGGCTGGAGGGGAGGATTTGGTCCCTAGTGAAGTGTTTTCTGAACTTCTGTCAGTCTATTCAGTTCTCCCTAGTTGTTCTTCATAATAACTTCAAGGCTTGATATACTTTTAGAAAATAGCATTTTGCATCTCCTGTGAATTGCCTATCTTTCCTGAAGCAGAATGAAATGTTCATACAGCAGTTCCTGCCATCAAAAGTATTTCCCCCTGGAACAGTGATGCAGAGCCTATCTGTAGCTATAGGTTACATGATGAGATATTGAAAACCTCTTAGCAAATAATTTTGCTAAAATTTAAGTCAACCTCTGACCTTCAGCAAGTTAATACATGTTTAATAAGCAACTGTAATTAAAACAATATAGTTGTTCTAGCACTGATTCACAGTATCCCCTTGAGCGAATCACTTTACAGTGATCTCTCTTCTGAAACATAATTCTAAAAATGGCATTACATGGTTCCATATGTGCTATCAGATTTTCGATTTTAAGTATTCTTACTTTATAATAAGGAAATAATTTTCCTCTTCTTTTTGACTCAGTCTGAGCTTTTGAAGCCTTGTTGACTGATTTCTTTGCATGTAGCATCCCTTACTGGAACAGATGTGGTTAAAAAAAACACCAAAACAATTTAAAAAAAAATCTGTTTCAGCAGTTTGTTTAATAGCTCTGGCTTTGCATATAGTATTTCATATCTCTGTCCCAGCTTTACCTATAGTGTTTCTCACTCCCATGAAAATTGTGCCACCCTGCTGTCTTTGATTGGGTAGCAGAAGTGTAGCTGCTCTTTAACTGGCAAACTCCTGACTGTACATTAGAAGAAATTCAGCCCTTATCCATGCAAACTTTGCAATTGTCCACCTGAGGATTTCCTGTCTGCATCCCAGCAGCTGGAATATGTAAGCAGCAATATAGCTGTAATGCCTGTTAGGAAGATGCAGAAATGTGTCTCCCCTGTATCTGGGAAATAGCTGTTTAAATCTGTGGCCACAGATGAATAAAACTCTTGTCCTCATCTTTCATGGGACCTTTCTCTGTCAGCAGCTAGAAGCAAATGCCTGGAAAGAGGCAAGCACAGGATGGTATTTCTCTCATATAGCCCAACAGTGTACTGTTATTTGCAGCTCAGGACCAGACATGGTATCTGTGTATTTAATACCACCCCAGGGATTTTCTGCTTAGAAATTTATTCCGGCATTTCTTGAAACAAGAAAAGTTTTAAATTTCACAATATCCTGCACACTGTATGAAGAACTGCCATGTGACTTTAAGTAATTTAATGTTATTCCTTCTTGTTTTGCTTTTAGTGAACAGAGTGAAAAGTCATTCCCTATTCATTTTCATTCCAGTTATTTTGCCTCAAAAATCTTCACCAGTTCCCACCTGGTGCAGCAATTTTTTCTGTAGTCATCTGTTTGCTTTGGCAGGAGGGGCGCCTGCTCCCCAAAACCCCTGGTCAGTGCCTCTTCACTGCTCTGACCACTGGTACTTTTCATGTCTGGAAAAGTAGAAGACATTTGAACCAATGTTTTGTACGCTTGAGCCTGATAAAACAACAACTGCGCTTTTCTTAGCATTTTAAAACTACTTTTACTTATGCCCAGAACTGTTTTTGAAAGCCTGGGCATGTCTTCATTGCTTCTGTTGTCATCTTGCTGTCACTGCATTACCATGAAAAAAAAAATTGTTTGTCCCTTAACTAGCTAGTTAATTTTGCTGATTGTTAGTTTTAGCAAAAACTGTGTCTGTTCATATGAAAGATTCCATCGCTCCCTGAATCACTGTGGATGCTGTGTTTTTAATTCAAGAAACTCCAGCGTACAACAAAGCATGAAAAACATGGGTTACCAGTAAAATTAGTCAACAAGATTAAGAGTTACTGGGCAGCCAGACTACATATTCTACATTGGAGCTCACTGAAATTATGAAAGCTGAAGTAATTTAACCTTTAATGATAATAATTTTGCATCTTTTAGCTGGCAAGAGCTAAACTAGGGTTAAAACAATTTTATGATGGTTTTTGTACTTGAAATGTTGTAGCTGTAAGAGAATTGAGCCACATTGTTCATAACACTGAATGGTGGTCAGAAATTTCAGGCAGTAAATTATGCAGTGCACTTCAGGTAACCCTTAACAGGTTTATTGAACTGTATTTAGAAAAATGTTTCCTGTGAACAGCATGGTGAGAAAGGCAGGGTACCAGGAGGAATGCTTCATTTAACAGTGCTTTGTGAAAGCTCTGAGTAGGATCCTTAATTGTTAATTTGGTCTCTGGGAAACCTTATTACTTAGAATAATTATCCACATACATTTTTAGTAAAACAAGAAAAAACAATAGAATAGAAAACAATATTTGTACTGACAGCTATTAAAACTAAAGTCTTTGGACTAAACTTGACATATATTTAACCTTAGTATTAATTTGCTGGCAACTTGCTGTCCATGTGGCAGAATGGGTAAAAACAAACCTTGTTCTTTTCTGGTTTTTTTGGGGTGAGGTTTTGTTGTGGTGCAGGGTTTGTGTTGGGTTTTGGGGGTTTTTTGTAAGAAAAAGCTTTTGATGTATAAAAACAGACTAGCATTTGCAAAGCTGGTGTCATGGTTACAAAGCAAATTCATTGATAATAGCTCTCCAGTGTTGTGGCAGGGTTTTAGTGCCAAGCAGCAATGGGCTTGTGGACATCCAAGAGCTGAGCATGTCCTAGCTGCCATGTGGTGAGTGTCAGTGGGAGATCTTATAGGACAGCAGGGCCACATGTTGTGGTCTGAGCTGGAGCAGCCCTGCAGACTTGCCCCACTGAGCAGAACAGCTGTGAATATGGTACTACTCCCTGCTGAGGAGAGGAGGCTTTGAAAGGAGGAAGCTTGCCAAGACATGTTACCATAAACACAAGCTGAATTTTCTTTTTCTGTCACCCCAAGTAGAAAATATATCTAGTGGGAGCCTTTATACTTGCTTCTGTGCTTGAATCACAAAGGTTGCTAATCTACTCTAGCCTAGGGTTTCAGGGCTTCTTCAACTCAAATTGTAAAGTCATGAGCTTTTAATCCTGAATGTCCAGAAATTTTGATTTTCAGTGGTGGCAAAGTTTGATGCTACCCTACAGGACATGCACAGCAGCTGAATGTCACCTCAATAATACAGCTGCTTCAAGGGTAAACTCTGATCCCTAGTCTCTTAAACGTCAAATAATTCTGAACTTCAAGAAGTTGGTAAAATGAGAGCAGTGAAGATGTGGATGACTTACAAAAGCTGAAGTCTGCCTGCAGAAGTATTAAACCAGCAGACTGAGGAGAAGTTTCTCACTAACAAATTAGAGCAACTGCATTTAACCTCCATTTTGGAAAAACATACATGTTTTTATAGAGACTGTAGTTTGCCCTATAAATGGAGAAATTACTTCTAGTTTTGTGTGATTTCATTAACATCTGACCACTGGGTGTTGAACTCAGTAGTTGCTGCCAGACCAAGCAGTTCAAATAGAAATGGAAAGCATTTTATGTTTCTGAATAGGATTTTGGGAAATCACCACACATAGGAAGCAGAGGCCATTCCAGTTGGATATGAAAAACCACCATAAAAGCCTTGAGCATTTTATGTGTTCATCTATCAGTTTGAATTTGTTGCATTAATGCTTACTTTTGGAAGAATAAAGAGGTGGGTGTTGTTGGTTAGTTGGGGTTTTTCCCCCCTCAACCTATTACAGCTTTTAACATTCTTTAAAATTTAAAATTATAATTTAAAAATTAAATTCCATTCTCAGAGTAGGAATGGTGAGAAACTTATTTGATAAGCCTCTGCATATAAGGAGGATTCAATAAAAGGAATATGAAAATAGTTCCACTGAGTGAGTACTCCATGATCATGTTCCTCACTGATGTCATACTTCAGTGGTATGTCCTGAATATTAAAACAAAATACTTCAATTATTGTTTCATCAGGTACTTAGACTTTCTTTTAATGAAAACTGAACTAGAGATGAATAATCAGAATTGATTCTAATTTAATTGTATTATAATATGCATGGCCTTCTGTTTTGCATCTGCTGTCAGTTTTGTGGATTTTATTAGAATAGATATGTCAAGTCAAATACTAAGATCTATTTTTGCTTATATAAAAAGATTAAATGTTAGTTGCTTGTAGCAGAATGTGATATTGGAGCAGGAAGCATCTAACTGTTAAAACAGTATCTCATGAATATTTTTAAACAGAACCTGCTTTTTTGGCATAGTTGCTCTACTTCTGACGGGAAGTTACAGGGAGACTTTATATAAATATAATTGTGAACAGTTGAATATAACTGTGAATCATGAAAGTGAGTATCAGGAACAATAACCGGAACATTGTGTATCTGGATGTATCTTTTACAATGGCAGAGTTACAACAGCAGAACTGTTAGGTTTTTTGCTTTAATGGAATTATTTTGCATTTCCTTTTCTCTCAGTATTTTAATTTTGTGAGTTGATTCTCCTTTTCTTGGAAGACAGAGGTCTCTGCAGCAGCTGCTGCGAGTATCCGCTGCCATGCCTAATGGCATGGTTATAATTCTCCTGTTAGTATGGCGGTGGGATTACTGAATTAATACTCAAATCCGTGGTCTTGTGATTGTACTTTTGCAGTAACCAGAGCTGTATGCTGATACCTTATCACTTTAATTTGTCACAGAAGAAAAAAAAAATAGATAAACAGGAATGGGATGATTGTTAAACAGCATTTAGAAACACAAGCAGGGATACAGAAACTGTTACCGCTTTAAGACAGCTTTTTGCAACAGGGAGAGAGGAAGTGGAGGCAGGAAAGGACAGGTCTGGGGGAGTGAAAAGCCGTGGCAGACCCAGGCTGAGGACACAGCGACAAGAGATGGAAGGCATCCTGCGCTCCTGTGCTTGAGGCTCGCACTCGTGTGCTACCAGAAGAGGGTCTCACTCCCTCTAGTGGCTTGCATTCTTCTTCGGGGCTGATAATGCTACAAACTTAAGTGAGCACGCATAGTAGAGCAGGGGCTCCCAAAGATAAGGCGTGACTCTCCTACAGCTTCACGTTTCTGCTATTTTTTGTACACTTTTAGCACGGCAGCATGTTTTGTAAGTGTTAATTAAGCCTCAATCAAGTTAGCCATCCTTCTGGTGCCTCTGCGCGTTGGGACAGACGTTCACTCGGCCTGAGCGCAGCCCCGCTTCAGGCTGGCCAGGCTGCCGGGTCTCAGCTCGCACACCACCCCGGCTCCTCGCCCTCCGGGGCGGCGATGGCGCGCTCGGCGCTGGCCCCACGCGAGCCACGCCGCCCGTGCGCAGCGCCACCAAGTGGAGACCAGGCGCCACGGCGGCAGCCGGCGCCCCGGGCCTCTTAGCCCTTTGTATTACCTCAAAATCCCATTTAACCTAACTTCGCCAACTTGTACTTCTGATTCTAACACCTGCCTAGGAGAGGCTTCTCATGCCTGCCTTAAATACTGAACAAACGATGTTTGCTATTTCTTTGTCCTGGCTTTGCTGTGTAGCCTCAGACCTTATTTGCCTCCCACTTTTCAGCGTTCCTCTGAGGCTGGCAAGATGAAGAGACTTTATCTGTGCTTCAGGAGTCATCACTCAAAAATAGTCTTATGGTCACCTGATCCAAGAAAAGGCTTGCACTCAATAGCTGTCTCCCCGTTCGTCCATAAAGTTACCCAGCATCTCTGCATGTATTGGTGCTTCAGTTCAGGAGTATCATCAATGATTAAAAACTGAACAACATTTCCTTTTGTTACATGCTGAAAGTGGTTGAAAATTTTCCGACAGAATATTTTTTCAGTGGCTTATACCTTTATCACATTTTAGATGTTTAAGGTGATTTTTTTTTCTTAAGAAGAAACTCCTTTGAATTTTTCCTATTTTTAGTCTATTCAAATTTTTTTTTTCTCAAACTGTTCTTGAAAATATTTTCTTTGACAAGCTAATGCACATTAAAGTTCTGGAAAGGAATTCTTGACACTTGGCTGTGAGCTGGGATATACACATCTCGGGATATGGTTTAAAAAAGTTTTTTTTTTTCTTTTAATTGCATCTTCCAAACTTTGTCATTCTGCTTGCTAGTTTATGGCTCGTTCTACACCTCTCTTGTTTTTCTTCTCCTGCTTCAACAGCTGCATCACCATTTTTGCCACAAGCAGTGTTGTCTTCCTTCAGCATATTCCCTTTTACCCTGTTGCCATGCTTTTGCTAACATCCTTCTTTCTCCTTACACCTTGTGCAGATGGAAGTATTTGTGACAGAGGTAAGAGTCTCTATGGATTTGCTATTTGATAGAACTCATGTGTCACTTCTCATTCAAACACTGAACAAATGTTTGGTAGTGGCAAAGAATCTTTTGGTTTTATAACAACTTCTGCATGTTCAAAAGGCTACACAGTAAAGAAATTCTTCCTCATAATCACATGGAATTTCCTGTGAATCAGTTTTCTGCCCACTGCATTTTGTCCTGTTGCTGGCACCACCCAGCTCCCTCAGACTGTACTTGTAAGAGAGGTGCTGCAGTCTCCTAATCGCTGAGCCCCTCCACTAGAGCTGCTCCAGGATTTCCATGCCTGTCTTGGACTGAGGTGCCCAGAACTGGACACATTCATTTCACATTGCTCAATGGAATAGAAAGTGCATTAATAATGTGAATGTTATCATTTCAAGTGTTGGGCTAAAGCTTAAAGTCAGTAGCTTTAATCACTGGGCTCTTCATGTGTTGATAGCCACATGAAGCCATTAGGCTCCTTCAGGGAATCTAAGGCTCAAGCCAGCAGATGTCCCCTAACTGATGTGCACTTGTCACAGCACAAAACAGAGTAACTTATGTGGTATGTGCCTGTATAAGCAGAAATAAGGGATTTGTGGGTATATACAAGGGAGAAGTAGCAGAGCCTTGAGTAAGAGAAGTTTTTGTCTGAAGGCTAACTCAGAGGATTAACAATTAGAGCAAAAAATATGTTCCTGATTATTTTCTTTTTGGTTCAACCTGATGAGAATACACTTAATACACTAATTATATAAAATAACATTGCTTTAAAGCAATATCTACTTCTTTAGTCTAGTTCTCCTTTTAATGACACCAACTTGCAGTCACAATTGTGCTAAATGGGCCTAAATCAGTGAGTAAAATTCAGTACTTCTACCAAAATATTTATATTAAATCTGTACCTGTTTAATTGTCCCATGATCAGAAATATCTCCTCAATGAAACAAGTCCAATCTCAACTCATGTATTTGAAGTTTCTCCATGCAATTTCTACAAATTGCAGAAGTTTTGGTGGTAACCTTTCATGACTTGACTTTCATGGCTTGCAGTAACTCCCCGAGTCGCTGGCAGAGCTGAGAAAGAAACCACAACTGACTGTTTGCTTCTGTGTGTCCTGGCTACTGGGCCTAATCTTCTCTTCCATTTAAAAGAGAGAAAAAAATTGCATGCTGATTATATTCTGAGTGAGATGGTGACATTGAAGGCAGCATAACTGTGAATTGTTATTAGAAAAATGAGTTGTTGTATTTGGTTAACGGACATGAAGAACTCAGTGTAATTGTTGAGCAGACAGCTGAGTATTTGGAGAGAAGTGAAGCTACCCATGTGTTTAAGGACAGTCCCTCAGCGCAGTGAGGGATTGTGACCTGCCAGGTCAGTCTGGGGAGAGGGTATAAAGGCACTCCAGGCTTTTAGGCTGCACTTGTTTGCAGTTCCTGCTGCAGGCCAGCAGGAATATGCCCTGCAGTGCTTGTGGGGCCCCGTGTGCTGCTCTGCACAAGTGGCACTGCTCAGCCACCAGTGAGATCGTGTGACACTGCTGGTGGTGCAGACATTGTCTGCCAGCCACATGCATGAAAGCAGATAAAATCAGAAATATTCCTGTGCTCTGCAGCCTCCTTTCTCCTATCAATATGGATTTGGTTTTTTGCTTTCCATGAATCTGCACAGGGGTAAAAGTGGATAGATGGGGAAGGAAGGAGCAGCAGTGCCAATGCCAGAAAAGGCTAGTTGTTAGACCAGCAGCTGTGTGAAACAGGAGACTGAAAAAGTGTGTGTAGTGGTTTTTTGGGGTTTTTTTTTCTCAGTGGTTTGGTGGGGGGAGGGTTGGGGTTTTTTTGTTAGGTTGGTTTTGTTCTTGTTTTTTTTTTTCCCCAACATATGAAATCAGATTTAAAGTTACAAATTAAAAATTATTTGTTTTCAGAATGGATAAAGTCTTTGCATCAAGCTTTTTATTTATAAAATGCCTTAGGCAATTTGTCTAAGGATATAGACTTCTTTGATTCTTTGCATTTGATAGTACTGCACCATCTATTGGTCTTTCTCAATGAAATCAATTTATGCTTTGAGTTCAGTTCCTAAAAACACCATAAAATTCCCTATGACACAGGTACTGGTAAAAAATTCATCATGAAAAAGTAGCAAGAACAAATCCCATTTACAAGACTGTATAGTATTTCAGGACAACTGACAGGCAGGCCTCCAGAATTCACCCATTCTTTCTTGGTTCCACAAATAAAGAAAATGCTTTCCTTATGGAAGTAGTGAATTTCTTACTATTAAAAAATAGTACCTAATGAATTAAAAACATTTTTTATTTTGATAAATATTAGATAAATTAATTGCTTCATAAGCCAAGATGAAGTTGAAAATAATAATTTTGAAGAGAGAATAACTAAAAAAGAAGACAGAAAAGATGGAAAAATGAGTGGGCGTAAGAACTGAACAAGACTGAATGCATATCAAAAGATACTCTAAACTAAGAATAATCCTTTCTTAAGCAGGAAAGAAAAATGGGGCATTGGGAAAATATTTAAACTCATGGTAAAGAAATAAAAGCAGAAGGAGGGCAAACATGGACAAATGTGCAGTGAACTGAATTTGAATTTTTTTGTTGTACTTCTACTCAGCTTTAAGAAGCAGGGGTGTATGACCCAGGGCACTTCCCTGATCAGACTGCCTTGCCTTGGTGAGTATTCATTGCTTGATTAATGTCAGCTTGTGCAGTCCAAAGTTATGGATACAAAAAAAGGGGAAACCTACTCAAACCCTAATCAAATCAAAGAACACTGTTCTATTCTTGCACTTTTTATTAAAATATCTATGAGGGGAGCATAGATGCTCTTCCATTCTATATGAATGGAAATAGTTTTCCTGTTATTTCTGCACCTTAAAGACAAGATATCCTTACTCAGTTTGTGATGTATTTTGACCTCTGGTACTACAGAATCAAGCTAAATTACCTCTGATACTACTTAAAGGCTAATTAACTATGATACTACTTAACTGGAAGCAAAGCCTTACTTTCCTGAGTGATCTGTAAAAGTTTAAAATGATTTGGCCCTTATTGAACTGCTAATGATATAGGCAGAAACAAACCCTTAACATCAGTAAATTTTCACCAAGGAAGACAGCAGCGTATTGATTTCTGAACACAACTCAGCTACCTGAAATCCACTGCTCTCCAGTGTGCTGTTCAACAGCCACATTAATATCGATACCCTACGGTTTTTCTTCTGAGGCACAGTGAGACGTGTACATAAGTATATGTGTGGAAGAACCTTGTGTGGCTGAAAGCAAAATGCATGTCTGTAACAGGAAGAGGCTTGCTGATATACCTGGTTTTCTGTATAAAGACTCTGTTGTCTGGTTTTTCGTTGGGGTTTTTTTTTTCCATTTTAACAGAGCTCTGTTTAGGTAAACAATCCCTTCAATCCAAGATTCAAAACATTCTACGATTTTCAGAATTAAGGGGCAGGAGGCTGTGTGCTTACTAGGCGTGAGATTAATAGCTTTGAAAATTTACACTGCAGCAGATGACTGTTTTACTCGCTGAGGATGTAACCCATGGTATGTTTCATAATGCTCTTCTCACTCAGAGGTCATTTAGGCAGTTTTCTGAACTGTTCCTCTTCTGTGCTCTTCACCAAGTTGCCCCAAAGAAAGAAAGGAAGACAAATGGCCTCATGTGAAGCTGTAGGAAAAACAGTTCATGGCCATTTGCAGGTGAAGGAGAAAGAGGTATGTAATTGGTACCCAATGCTGGTGCTTCCACAATCATAGCTAGAAAAAGCCTGAGCACTGGGAAAGAGTTTCTGAAGGCAGAGACTGTAATGTGAAAATTTAAATACTTTTCTGGACCATTGATTGAGACACTGTAGGCAAGACTGTTCATAAGCTAGGGACAACCGTATTTTTGCTTGAATTAAATGACTTCTTTTTTTTTTTTTTTTTTTTAAAGTCTGCAACATACAAGTCTCCAAGTATAAAAAACCACTATAGGAAATAATTCCAGCAGCTGCTGTGAGAGAAAATAGGATGGGTTTTTTCTGTGTGTGTGTGAGACTCTGGAATCCTGTGTTTATCTTGCAGCCATGTGAAAAGTAATATGTTACCACATCAAATCCACAGAAGTCTGCAAGATAAAATTGCAATGTGGGTTTTATCAGGGAAAAGCTGCATTCAGTTTTCAGGGCTCCTCAAAGGCCAGTGAACTCAGTGTCCCCAAATTGTCTGCGCACCACAGACAGGCGCTTTAGGTAAATAATGACTGCTATAGTTACACCACCAGAATTCAGCAGTGCTGTTCCAGTTTATAAATAGCTTTGTCTAGAAATCAGATAGCAGCATGTGCAGGTGTGAGTCATTAGTGCAGGAGACACAATGATGTGTGGAAAAAGCATGGCTCACATCCAAACCAGCCCACACACTTTCATCAGCCCCTTGAAGTCTGCAGCACAGAAAATAAATTTTTCAAGTCAGGATGCTGAAGCCCACCCAGATTTAAAACTCAAAGGTGCAGTAATATGGAATCCAGTGCTTCTTCCAGTACCTTGTTGATCAGTCATGCTCAAAAGGCAGTTTTGTAAGTCAGTAATTTACTGTCTGAGTTAATTATCACAATTTCAATAAACTACACAAATGTGTGTGAAAGCTGCTTTCTGTAAATCATTGTTTTAGAACACATACTTGTAAGTTCTAAGGGGTTAAGGAAATATCCAAATTATTATTTCATTTTCTTTTTAAAATTTCGTGAGTTGAAACTGGAAACAGTTAATGATATTGACCTCCTTGGCCAGAGAGTTAATGGAGGGTGTAATGAAGACATCAACAAGTACCAAAATAGCACTTAGGATAAGGTGCTGGTTTTGGAGAGAATTCAAAGAAAAGAAAAAAAAGGAGGTTTTAGTTCAAGAACATTTAGTTTTAACTATTCTGGGAAATTTTATCCTTTCAAAGCTTCACTTAAGCTGAAAGGGGATATCTTGAGTCCTGATGCCAGGTGAGGATTCTCAGCAAAACAACTGAATTTTCAAACAGGCTTCAAGTTATTTTTATAAATAAAATTAAAAGACAGAAGTAAGGGAATCCTTTTTCATATGAAAGCACATTTGCATCCTAGAACTGGTATGTTTTCAATACTGCAGCTTGAGTCATTGTTTATCTTCATAAATTGCACATTTTACTATTTGTTGGACAATCTTTTTTGCCATATGTCTTCTTTTTCCTATTCTTGCAGTGAAGTAAAGAGAGAAAATTGTAGCACAAGTCTGGATCACTTTCTCTAAATTTGAAGTTAGGTCTTACCAAAATGCTTACTGTCACTGAGATTACATTTAGGATTCAAAGTTCTGTGCAGAGATTAAAATGTCTTTTCCTTTATCTATTGGCACGTTCTTGTGTATGAACTGAACAAAAAAAAAAAAAGTGATATTTGGACATCCTGGTAGACATAGAATAGCATTATCCAAAAAGCAGGGAATGTCAAGCTATTCAGGCTGTATTAAAAATTACCTGGTTCCACAGAAATTCTGTTAATATTTATGCTCAGCTTCTTCTGACTGACATCTGCCAAGAAAGGGTAAAAAAAAATTAACATCAGCCTGCCTTCTGTGAAATTGGTACAGCCAGAATTGATTAAAAATGGCCTGAGGCATAAACCATCTTTCCCTATTTTAAAGACAACAAAATTCTGTAAAGCCATGTAAATCCAAATTATGATGTCAGAGGTATAACTGCAGGCTCACAGTGATGTAGATCAGAGCACTATTTGGCTCAGCTACTTTTCTGTTATTGTTTCTTGAAACTGTGCTCATCATGAAGGAGAGGTAATATGTAATTGCTCAATACTTTTCTCTAAGTGGTTTTATTAAGAAAGCAGTTCAGTAATTTTTCTGTACTTTGTGATGGTCTTTCAAAATCTCATTTCATTTGAAACAAATAAAAGTTAGCCTTTTTCTTCCTTCTTGGGGTTTTAGAAGTTATTCTGTTGTCTTGGAATCAGGTTACTTTTCATTTGTCACCAATTCAGTAGTTGCTAACCTCAAACCACTAAGAATAGATAAGTTTCCTTCCAGCAAATTCTCTATCACTTTACATAGTAACTCTTCAAAAGATATTATTACTATACAGTGCTTTTTTTTTCCTCTTCAGATATGAACTCAATATGAGGGTTTTAGCTGTTTTGTTAAAGGCAAAGGTTTGTAGGGTTTATTCCTCTACTTCCTCATGTGAAACATTACCACAATGTAATGGGTACAGATTACAATATATGTTAGAAGTGCTTTTAATCAGGTCTGGAAATGCTATAATAGATACCAATTCAGATTGCCTAATTTGTATAATCAGATTCAAATAACAACATGTGTCAAGTGTGTCCAGTTGTATAATCAATTCTGCTAGAGTAAGATTCTGTGCTTTTGCAGAAACATTGCATTCCTAAGAAACATTTTATGAGTAAAAATGATACATTGAAAATACACAACATTCCTTACCATTATTTTTCATCTTAAAAAGTGGAAAAAAGAGTAAGAGCAACTCTCTGTAGAAATATATGAGGAGTAGACAGGTGCCACCAGCATGAAGTGCCATGACATTCAGTACAGTATTAGTCACTAAATATACATAAATTCAAAATAGGCAAATGGAGAAGACCACTGGCAAATTTCCCAATGGTGAGGAGAAACAATAAAATTATGTAAGGATGTATGTAAAAAAATATGATGTGATTATGTTGTGTTGTGGTGCTTCTATGTATTATAGAAGAAAGGGTCAAGGTACAGATGCATCTTTGTTGGAAGAGAGATACACAATTATGTGATGAAAGGATGGGTCACTTATGGTACTTGTTGTCCTTTGTGGGATATTTCCACTCAGCTGAAGATTTTTTCTGTTTGAGGCTAAATTTTTTGTTGCCTAAGAAACACTAGAGGCTCTTTGTTTGACAAGCAGTAATGTAAGGGAATACAGTTGGCATCTTGAGTCCCTGGCTTTCTTTTAAGCTGTCACCAAATTATGCATCTCACTTAAGAAAAATTGCTTCACATTTTTTTTCTAGCGGAACAGAACCAACCATTTTCCATCCCCCTGGAACTGATGCAAATAGTGAGAAGCTGGGTGAGATAAACTTACTCATGCCAGGCACAGTGTAACCTGGTTGGTTAATGTGCTAGATTCAGGCTTTTGTGTTCCAGTTGGAGCTTCAGTTGGAAGGGTTTTGCTGACATTGGCTACTTCAGTCAGGCAAAAATGGCCACCTTTCTGTAAGAGGAGATCAGCATGGCAAAGGATCTGGCTGCTACAGTAAATTCTGCCAGAAACATTTGCTCTTAAATAAAACCCAGTGTGAAAAAAAGGCTACTGTACAATTTCTTCTTCAAAAATCACAAAACACATCTTGAAGTATGTAAGAGAAGAACCTGAATAAGAACTTATTAATATAATTGGGATCTCAGTGCAGGCTATTATATATAAATTAGCTAATTTTTTTTCTTTCTCAAACTGCACACAGCATTCATACAACAGCAGGATTAAATTTCCCTCATGACTTTACACAACATGTACCGTTGTGGGCTTCCCAGTACCAGTGTGTCCACAAGTGTACTGGATAGAGTCCAATAAAGGTACAGAAAGAGGATTAAGGAACTGAAGTGTCTCCCCTATGAGAAAATGCTTAGGAACTGGGACTGTTTAGCAAAGAAGAGAAGGCTCGGGGGCACGGGGGTCTCATCACTGTGCATAAATGGGAGATGGTACAATAAAAAGATGCATAGCCAGGCTCTTTTCAGTGGTGCCAAGTGACAGGACAAGAGGCAATGAGCACACACTTAAACAAGGAAAACTCTGTCTGAAAGTCAGGATACACTTTTTTACTGTGAGGGAGAGAGAAAAGTTGCTCAGAGAGGTTGTGAAATCATCACCCTTGGAGATACTGAAAAGCTGTCTAGACAAAGTCCTAAGCAAAAAGCTTTAGGCAGTCCTGCTTGAGTACAGAGTGTTGGACCAGGTGACCTCCAAAGGCCCCATCCAGTCTTAGCCAGTTTGTGATTCTGGTCCTGTATCTGCACTGGGGCCCTAAAGAGAAGATTTTAATTAATACAAAAGTGAAAGAAGGCATCTTCATTCAGTTATAGATAAGTCAAAAATTAGTAGAAGTAGTTTTCAGTTTGTGTACCACTTATGGTCTGCAGGAGGAAGTAAGTGGAAAAATCTATTTCTCATCATAAACAAGAATTGGGAGTTGGTAACTGAGTTGTAAGTAGAACTGTGACTTGAAGAATATATTCTTATTGTATGGATGCATATGGAATTTATCTTTTGGTTTCAATGCCATTCAATTAGCATGGTCAATTATTATATATATTGTCTGCCAGATGACAGATGAGTGCAACTTGAAATGGTAAGATCAAAGCTTGCAATTGTGTTGTAGAAAAGATAGCTTGGAGGTGATACTTATTAATTCTCCTTTGCCAATTTAAAGTTCTGATCTGCAATTCCTATTTTTAGCATTGGTAGTATCAGTCTTCACATCTCTCACTTTGCCAATACCAAGATCTTCCCATCTCATGCAGTGACATTTATAAAGCTGGTTCCACTGATTCAAGCATAGTGGAAGCCAGGAGTCTTTCCAAAATTTTGACAAAATCTTTCTTTGTGACCTTTTTCCTCCCTTCAGATATCAGTTAATTTTTCTTTGGCTCAGTTTTGCTGTCTCTAGATAAAAATTACTACCTGACGCTGCTGCTGTAAAACTTTGTTCATGATCTGCCAAAGTGCTTTGAGACACTGAGTTTAGGCACTGCAGAAGTGCCTGCCTTACATAACAGCTGCAGGCTCCTGTGCCTGGGGGCTGGCCTCTAGTGACTCCTCTTCAAACAGGGCAAAGCAGAGCAGCCAGGCAGTAACAGCCCCTCTTGGTCTCTCTGGAAAGCATTACACAGGTGAAATGCCCTCTGTGAATTATCTCAGCTTGATTTTTTTTTTTAAGGTGGTGATATCATTGAGATAGTTCAAATATAACTGACAGTTATCCTTTGAAGGAGAGGAACTTAATTTGTGTGCAGGAGTTGTGGATTTGAAGATTCACGGCCTTTTGTGAAGCTTCTTATCTCTGTTATTTCAGATGAGCTAATAAAAGCTGCTTAGCATTTCTCCGTAAGACTGCTACAAAGCCCTGCCAATGTCCAATGGGTGGAAGAAACATTATTTATAACTGTTGGGTCAATTAATGGTTTCTACCTGCAGGTGGTCCCACAGACATAGCCCATAGCTCCCACCATCGAGATCTGAGAGCCCTCAGTAGCCCTTGCAGTGAGGAGTCTCCGTGGCTGTCAGTACGTTTATGACACAGAAACATGTCGGTTCACTGGTTTAATCACACTGCTGCAACTTTGCAGCCCTGTAAGCTGACTTTTCCTTCCTTTACAGCTTGGTGTGCATTTGCTGAAGCCCTGGGGCTGAGTGTCAATGCCAGGCATTGGCCTTACAGGTGCCTACACTGGCATGGTGATGCTCCTTACCTGCTCCCTCTGCTCTTTTTCAGTTCATACGCTTCTGATTTTAATAGAACTACTGTCATTCCTTGTGTAACTTTTTTCCTCCTCTTGTCCTCATTTTCCCTTCTGGAAATCCTGGCTTAATATTACATGTTGAATAACTGAGTGGCAGTTTGATGTGTTTGCTGTGATGGGGCTTATTAGTGGGCATCACTGATTCAGGTTTGTGTAAAATGTAGAGACATTTTCAGTGAAAATAGCTGGATTTTGCATGTAGGAGATCCGATGATGGGATCCTAGAATAGCAGACATTTTACATATATTTATTTTTGGCTTTCTAGTCTTTAGCAGAAATGTTTTCATATTTCAGATTCATTTGGGACAGCATCATTTAAAATGAGGTGCTGTAAGGAAACTTACGGTATAGTTATTCTTCTTTTCACTTCATACTGAATACTAAATTTGATGCAATGTTAAAGTGTTTATGTATTACCAAATATTGTTGCAAATAGATTTAATAACAACTTCCAATGTTTTTTGTTTTTGTGACATTATAATTCACTATTGTTTGTTTATATGTTTTGAGGTTCACACCCTGGTAGTGAGGGTAATAATGGATAATATCTAACAGTAAAGTGACTGGGTCAAGAAATGTTCAAATACCTGCCAGAAAAAAAAATAAGATTAGTAGACATGTTCTGACTGTATAAACAGTTTTACAGGTGTATTATTATAAATCAAGTTCAATGTGTTGACTTGTTTTCCCAGTTTAAAGACCTTGGGTGCACAGCAGAAAAGGGAGAAGATGAGGTGGTGTTGAACAACTAGAGGGCAGTGATGGGGCCTGCAGAAGAGTCAGAGTTGAGTACATTTGGCTGTGCTCCCACCCTTTCCTGCCCCTTGGTCCTGCATGCAACAGTCTCGCAGTGCCATGGCTTGTGAGGACAGTGACCTACATAGAAGTCAGGTTTTAAAACTGTAATAAGTCTGCTTCTACCAGAGACATGTTTTGTAATCTGTCTGGTGACGCAGTTATCTAGTTTGAATGAGTGCCAGTAATTCTATGAGGCAGGCAAGTACAGAGGCAGTGCTGAAGGATTGCTCCCGTGGTCCTTTTCAGGCTGTTTACAGACTCCAAAAGCTTCCAGAGTTAGACAGTGAGCTTTATAGGGCAGAGATGCTGCTGTGTGTTTGCAAGCATTAGCGCATTTTTATGGTACTGCATTAATAACCACATGCAAATACAAACTTTAAAAAAAATAAAAAAAATTTAAAAAAGGCAGTAGAAGATTGGCCCAGGAGCCTCTGCAAGTTCAGCAATACACACAGGAGCTATGTGCCTTGTTTGGGAGCCTGCAATTCATGGAGTGTTTCTATCAACCAATTGTTCTTTCCATGCTTGGGGTGGAAAAATAATTTTGGTAAATATTTCTTAGAATTGTGAACTTAGATGACAATTAGATTTTATCAGATGTGTGGCTAGCCAGACCCTGCACAGCTGACAGGAGGTAATGGAATTTGGATGAGTGCTTGTGTTTAACCATTTTGCAATTGGATTTGGTTTATAGCTTTCAGAATTCAGCAGAATATTTCACTCTCTGAACCTATTTTGAACACATTAGGAAATGTTTTAAAGGGCAGCTGGCTTCCCTGATTTGGTTTCAAGTATGTCCACAAAACATTTATCACTTAAAACTATAGCAAAAACTTTTCCTTTGAAAGGACTTCTTTTCTCTTTCTAGGAAGGCTGTACTAGCTCCTTTCCCCACAGGCTCACCAAGCAAGCTGTGTAAAGAGAGGTGGCTCCTGTGGCCGCTAAAGAAAACAACTGAACCAGACAGGCAATTGCTGAGAGCTCAACCTGGAGTTTGTGCCAGAGTGAGTACACAAGCATTACTGAGAAGCTTCTTTCTTCTGTCAGACATCAGAATTGTTTTCTTTTCTGACCACAGGCAGGGGTGCTTGGAGTATGCCAGAAGCTGTGAGTTGGACTACATTGGATAGCTATGGCAGCGTGTGCTCCGTGAGAGCGAAGCCGCACGCGGGGGAGGCAGGGTAAATGTCACTGCATTTGCTGAAGCTGAAGTCAGGGCTGCTTTCCAGCCAGCAAGCTCACATTTTACCTCTGCAGTGTGCTGCCATTGCAGCACTGGCTGGTTTTCACCATTACCTAATAACTTTCTGCATTGCAGGTCTGCACCCATGCAACTTTGTTGCTTTTATACCTTCCTCTCGTAAGAGAAAATTTCACAACTTACTTGCTGTGAGGCACACAATTCTAGAAAATAGCCTTCTTTTGCAGCTGGAACCAGCAGGTGTTTTTCTTATGCATAAGGAAGGAGTTTGCAGATTCCATAAAGACCCTTATCCTCCAGGCAGTGCAGTGGAGGGAAAGGTGGTATCTCTTGATAACAGGCATTGTCAGAAAGAGCTTGGCCAGAGGTGTCCTTCCTGTTTCTCATGATAGAAAGATTTGTGTTGTGTGTGAAATGATTGTGAAATCCAAACCCAGATGATGAGAGGAAACCCTGATTTTTAGCAGTTCAGGGGAACATTAAGAAGCATTTTATTAACTTACATGTTCTATGTCTTATCATCTATGAAAAGCTGGATGAAAGGAAAAGGAGTGTCACACCTCAATACATTGTGCTGCTGTAGTGTAGGTGTCCAGATGCTGATGTGTCCAGACAACTGTGTAACCAGGTGTGGAACTTTTGGCCTGTAAAACTGTCATCATGAAGAGGAAACATATGGAAGACTGCCCTTTAAAATTCTGAGGGAGCACTGGTGTGTTTCTGAGCTTATGCCATAAAATAAAAGTATCCACTAAGAAGCACAGTTTGTAGCTTACTTTTCCTAGTATTTAATACTGCAGAATCTGGAAATGCTTCATACTTCCAAATTCAAGCTTCTGCTTCAGTTATTGTTGTGGATTTGAAGGTCTGACTTTGGGAATACAAGTCTGGAGGTGTGTGGAGATACTAAAACAATGGAAATATATCCTGTGGGAAGCCAAAAGTAACTATGGTCAGGGCAGACATTTGATCTTACTGGTGTAGTTTTGAACTAAAGCTATGTAATCTTCAAAACCTAGCTGAAAATGTAAGTAGTTATGTAACTGAATACTGAAATTTCTTGTAATTATACTGTTTATTTCC
This sequence comes from Pyrgilauda ruficollis, assembly GCF_017590135.1. Lineage (NCBI taxonomy): Eukaryota > Metazoa > Chordata > Aves > Passeriformes > Passeridae > Pyrgilauda > Pyrgilauda ruficollis. The sequence goes on along the minus strand of NW_024524377.1, from coordinate 20,507,002 downwards.
TTGGTAGTTGTATTTTAATACTCCTAACATACAATAATGAAATAATAGAATTTTAAAAAGAAAAAAGTGAGATATTAAAAGTGCCCATTACTGGTACTTCTTTTCATAGGTTTCCTGCCCTGATAAAATATTGAACAGTTTGTGAGTACAGCTTTTTAGCTTTTGAATGTTGCTGTGAATTTGTGAGATGAGTGCAGCTGCTACCCAAGCTGCTACTTACTGGAGGGTTAATTAAGAGAAACTGGGCCAGGTCACCTGGACCCTGAATGTTCAACTAACTCACAATATAAACTTGTTAACCTGAAGTTACTGTATCTGAATACCTTGAAAAAAAAACCAAAAAACAACAAAAACTAGTCCTTTCAACATCTCAGCACATTCATTAGGTTGTTACTCAGCCTAAACACCATTTTTATGAAATATACTATTACATACTTACTGATGTGTTTATTAATATGTCACATAGAACTCTGATGAATCATTGCAACTACTTCTATTAGACAAAATAATTTAACGAGGCACATCTGTTAAAGCTGGTTTTGATTTTTTTTATAATTCTGCCTATTTGCTTTCTTAGAAAATCACTTTAGTAAATCTGCAGAATCTTTTCCTTTAATTAATTCAAAATAGATGTGGAAGGAAATTATCTTTCAATACTTCAAAACTATTTTTTTAATAGCCTTCAGTTTAACAAAGGGAAGCTACTTTATGTACTTCAGAAGGGTACACTGAGTGTTTTTCCATGACTTTCACACAAATACTTTGTGCATTGGTGTAATGGAAGCATGTGGCATACTCAACCTTTGGGTCAGTTTTTACCTTGGAGCACCTGGAAATTAGTAATTATCTGTCACTTAAAAAGAGGGGGAAAGGATGTGTCTGTCTCATGGTGATATGTGCAATTTCCTCAACTTTTTACATTTTCTTTGGAGGGAAAATCTCTGAAGTGTGAATCTGGCGTAAGAATACCAGCTGTGACTGAGACAGATAAGAGTTGAATATTACGTTATTTCATATTTGTATGGAGTGTGCACAGTCATAGCATAAACATGTTAGAGGTGCTTGTAAAATAGTCTTACTACTGCAGATCTGAATCTGTAACCTGAAATAATAATGCAATAACTGCTTTCTATCCCAGTGAACAATTTTGGTTTAAAAAGTCTTATTTAAAATTAAGCTACCATTAGAAATATCTTCATTCTTTGTGTACTTGGTGCTGTATTACAACTTGCCAAAAGTGGTTTAAGGAAAAGTCATTTTGACCATTCAGATAGTACAAAAGAGGAAGAACAGTAGGCTTTTGTTTTGTCAATTTTAGGTAAACAGGAATAATTGAATCACAGGGTGATTCCTCTCTACCTGATGGGTTTTTTCTTGTTTTTTTTCTTCATAATAGTTGACATTTATTTATTTCTTCTACTGGTTTTCTTAAACAACTTGGTGTCTTTCTCAATTGTGCTGCGCCTTATACAATTAGTTTGAGTGGTGAAAAGAGTGATGTGTGTCAGTGGCTTTCCAGGCTCTTAACATTTCATAAAACAGTGTTTTATGGATGGTAGTTTCTGTATATAGATCCAGTGCCTTGGAGTTTGGGTTCCAGAGATGAGTGGTTTTCAATATTGCAAGGTTTTATTTTCTTCTCACTAAAAAGAATTTTGCCTAGCTGGTTTTGGGATGCCTGACAGTTCATAAGCTCCTCATGTGCTTTCTATTGCACAGGGCCATATTAATTTTGGGAATAAAGATTCCAGGGTGGAGACAATAAATTCTAGTATTTACCTATTAAGCAAAATGTATCCAGTCTCCTTAAGGTATTCAAAATTTCACTAAAGGCCAGATTTTTCTTAAGTTAACTTTTTCTGCTCTGATCTCTTACTTGGCTGTGGTTTTTAGTACTATTACAAGAAAATATAGATAAGGAGGTTTTTTGTTTCATTTGGAAATAAAAGCTAAACCGAAATAAGCAAAATTCTCTCAGAGAAACTCTGACCATTAAAAAACTTAATCCCTCTTATCAGTTTTTTACATTTGTACTTTATTTTTCATTTTGTGTACTCTGTCCTGTGGATCTGGTGTGATAGTTGGCTACTTTAATTACTGTCTCTTAAGAAAGGTGAGTGTTTGTAGAGTCTAAAGTGTCATTTTCCTTTGGAGATGGCTGTCATGGGAAGAGGATGAAAGTAGGGTGCTTCCAAATTAGCAGTCTAGGTGTGCACCCTTAAAAGTCTGCAGTTACTGTGACAGAGTGCCAGGTGTAAAGGTACAAAATTCAGAGGATCTGAGGATCTTTTCCAAAAGCTCATCACTACTCAAACACAGACTAAGCAGGTATGGAATCAGTGGAGTGCTCAAGGTAGATAAAGTATAACAGCAGTTGCTGCTGTTTCTCTTCTTCTGGGTTTTTTCCTCAGATAGTCTCAATAGCCCATGTCTCCGGGTTAGCAGTATTTTTCTAATTAAATAGAATTTCAAAGACAAATGCCACTCTCTTAATGCCAAAATTTGTCACAGACAGGATTTCTTACAATAGACAGACAGATCAAAGAAAAGAAAGGTTAGCTGCTGCAGAATTCTTTTGATTCTGTAAACAGAGCAGAGTGCCTCAACTCCCACTGGCTTTGCAAATGTTAAGGCCATTCAGCAGCTATAAAATGTACTAAAAGTCTCAGACCTAAGCCTGGGAACCACTCAGTGTTACAGTATATTACAGATTTCTTACCAGTGTGGCTTAAAAATGCTGGGTTTGGACTTTGATCCATTGTCATCCTTGTGAAGTGCCAATCCCACAGGTATTCAACTGTTTCACTGGTCCAGTTTACTAACTTCACACAGCCAACCTAAAATCATCTTGAGCACTTCAAACGATGTTCCCAGTCCCTCCTTTTCAATCTTTTTTAAAGTATGATGATACATTAAGGTCCAGTTTTTCAAGCATGTTCTATTAACTTCTTTTTTTAATGTTCTTTGAGAAGACATGTCAGTTTTCTGACTAATAGTGTAGGATCAATGTGCTGTGTTCCATTGTGCTGGTATTCTCCAAAATCTGTGTACTCCAGATGTAGAATTCCTCAACAGGAATGTGACTCAAGCTTGCTTCTTGAGCTCAGAACAAAAAAAACAGTCCAGAGAAATAAAGAATATTTTTCTAGGGAAGCTGTAATGTCTACAGTAATTTAAAATAGTCTTCAGAAGACCTTTTATAGAGTTGAGGATCCACAGATTCCCAGAGAAATTGTGGAGGACTCAGAATTCTGGGACGTGTGAGCTTAATTGTATTTGTTCTTTCCTAGACATTTGATCTCTTCCCACGCATCTGTTGTGCCTTACCCATGATAACTTTGTTTTGTGTTTAGTGCTCTGCTGAAGAGTGAGCTGAGACCTTCCTGTGATGTATCCCCTAAGTTTAGATCTCTTTACTACTAAGAAATTGCTCTAAACAATTGCAGTTGTTTTTAATGACTGTAAGTTTCTTTCCATACTAGGTGATGCAGATGTACCTCCCCTTCTGTGGGATTGCCATATCCAATGCCCAGCTATTTGCAGCTTCAAGGAAGGAATATGACAGAAGCAGGGTAAGTGCAAAATGTATAGCAGACCAACATCAAACTTTAGTATTTTTTTCCTGCAGGTTCCAGCTATGCACAGGTGTTTGCTAAGCAGACAGTTTTATTTCCAAAACTGTATTTTCAAAAGATCACTGTCTTGATTGAGGCAGCAAGCAGAGAATGTAGGAGGGATATACACTTCTAGTGGTGGCTGTGGTTTCCTGATGTCAGTTCCACATTTTGTGGTGCTGAAACAATTGCATTTGTGGCACAGATGGTGCAGGAGAAAGTGTTGCTTAGGCAGAGATTCAAGCTCTCATAAAATTCTACTAATCTCAAGCCTTTACCATTCTGAACTTTTAATATTTAGTCTATGTGCAAATAATGTGGAAATATCTTTATAAAATTAAGCAGGGAAAAAAAACCCTATATGTGAAGGGTTTTGACAGCATGTCTCCATAGAACACATACTCATGATCGCTGGTGCTGTGCATGCACTGGGACAGGAGGCTCTGAAGGGAAAATAATGCTCAGCTCCCCCATCATTCCCTTGTCAGAGAGGTCTTTTATTTTTTGAAGAAACAAAATGGTAATTTTGAGGAATTTTTAATAATAGTTGGCTTCTTTCTATTGTCCTTTCTGCAATGACAGGGAATTATATTTTTGTTAGCTTGGATCACAGGTCCAAAACTTCAGCAGAAATATCTCTGGTAGTGTTGAACCTGTTCTTCCTTCATAAAATATTAAAAATTCATATCAGTTTTGTTGCCATTGTCATTAAGAACTTTCTTTGAATGTATCATATAAATGGATCATATAATGGATCATATTTCTTTATATGGATCATACAAAAATGTCATATAAAATCCATCCCAGATGTGATGCCTCCTTTGCAATGCTCCATGTATTTATTAATTCTACAACCAATACAAGAGTTTTCTGTCGTTGTATACAGGCGTTACTGGAAGTAGTGAATGACCTCTTTGAGGAACAGACTGACTTAGAGAAAATTGTCAAGAAAATCATGCATCGGGCCCAGACTCTACTGAAGTGTGAACGGTGCTCAGTATTACTTCTGGAAGATATTGAATCACCAGTAAGTAGAGCTGCATGTCATATGGAAGTACAGAACAGCAGGTGTTTTTCAGTGTGTTGTTCCTAAATGTAAGTTAGGTACGTACTGAAACTTTATCAACACTCCTGTTGTGTCTCTATCCCAGCAGGCTTATATTGTGATAGCAGTAAGCTTTTACATTGAGCAGATGAAATGGAAATCCATCTTTCAGAATTATTGAAGTATTTCTGGTTTTTTTCAATTACTCTGTCTACTTGACCCATGAATAATTATTTCATTGCAGAGCTCTGTTGAACAGATGGATGTAAACTGTACAAAAGTATTTGACAGTTTTGACAGGGGCTTTCACTGGGACTTTGCAGTAACTAATATTCATAGTGTATGAGAACCTCTTAAAAATGTTTGAAGTTTTTATGAGTATTGTTGTTAGTAATAAATTAAGTGGCTGCCTTTATATTGGTAGCTTCCTCCAGTGTTTTCAGGCTATTCAGTATAAGCTACCCTCCTTTCTACTGATTTGAGAAGTAGTTGAAGGATAAAACATTGTTTGTAATATTTTTTTCCTAGCCAATTATTATTTTTGTATTCACTGATTCTGCTGTTAATTATTTGTTGCTGGGCTGTGACAAGTCAGAGACAGAATCATGAATTTGTTTGTATGGCAGAAAAAAATCCCCATTCTTTTCCTTGGAGGAAAGATATGATTCACATTTCATTTCAGTTAATAAAAATTAAGAACTTTCAATGGAGTATGCCCTAAATTATACCAGCTTTCCTAAAAGCAAGATCAAAGTTTTTATTTCACTTATGTTTTCTACTATAGAATTTTAATGTTTCTAGTTAATTTTCTCTTTCTAGATTCCCCTAGCCACCCCCCTCCCCAATTTTATAATTGCAATAATAGTCCTAGTACATTCTTATGAAATGTCACTGTGTTTATAATATGATTTCTATTTTTCACAGAAATGTCCATTGTGTTAGGAAGTTGTGGGTGGCAGTTTATTTTTCTGATCTTGGTACTATTTCTGCTTTGAGCTTGGAGGGGCTTTTCCCAAACCACAAGTTCTTATTCCTCCAGACAAAATTGTGAAATATGGAGAAAAAGCTTAAACTTTTTCTAGATGGTCATAAATCTTAGGTTAATTTGGAGTAGGAGAATAGCATCTTACCACCCACTTGGTAATTTTTACAAGTGGCAAAACAGTTATTTTCCTGACTTTCTCCTGTTTTGGAGGTTTAACATATATATCAAAATAGCTCTCCTTAGAGTAACTCAGTGTCTAGCCATGTCTAAAGTACTGTAATTTGTACATTGTGCAGAAAGCTTTTATGAACCAGAACCAAAGTGAAGATGGGAACACATCCAAAAACAAGGCCTCTGTTCTCTGTCACTTCTTGCCACTCCTAAGATGTTTCACTTATGTGCTCCTGACACATATGTTCAAGTGTGATTGGTTGCAGTTAGTAATGCAAAGCTGCCTTTCTGTTTATTTTCCTATATTAAAAAAGTGAAGTTGGAGTAAAGGTCCATAACACATGTCCGAAAAGCCTTTAAAGGTAAGTGTATATGCTTGTGGAAAAGAGTTTTCTGAGGGAATCTAAAGATATAATTTGATTTAATATTTATTTTTAGGGAACTATGCACAGTGTGTATTTTAAAGATTAATTCTCCATTGAGAGAATACAGATTTGTACTCTTATCCTAAGACTATTGGATAAAAATACAGTTTAAGTAGAGGAACCTTACATTACTGTTTTCTTCAATGTTTATTCATCTTAATAGTGATCCTAAGTTACTTGTTTTGTAACAGGTGGTGAAATTCACAAAATCTTTCGAATTGTTATCTCCAAAATGCAGTGCTGATACTGACAACAGGTTAGTGCTCATATCTTCTGTGGTTATGGATAACTTCATTTTTCACATAGTTTTAAGCTTTACTTGGTCAAGATTTTATTTTCTTATGGAACTTTGTGTAGATTTGATTGAAGAGTGTGAGCCTATGTTTTTTACTCACACAAGACACCCACTTGCTTCAAATGGAGGCTTGCATGAATAAATACATGTGCCTATATTTTTTTGTATATGTATGTTTGTGTATATGTGCACTAATGTTGTATCAGGGTCTCAGGTAAGAAACCAGGGAAAATGGACTTTTTATGGTTGAACTCATTGATAACATGCAGCTGTTGTTCTGTATGATTAATATTGAAGTAAAAATTACAAAATTATTTTAGATTGTTGATCTCTTACAAAATTCCTCTGTACAGTTGTGTTGGGAGGTTTCCAGTAAAATTTTACTTCTGCTGTTGTCAAATTGGAAAGCCTAGAAACTGCAGAGCATATGTATTTCCTGGAAACTGTGTTCCTGTGACTAAATCTTGTTTGGGAGCCCACTCAAAATGGAAGTATATGTTTTGCTTAGTAGGATCTGTAAACATTTATAAAGGGCCAATTTTAAGTAGTAAAAGAAAGATTTTTGTTCAAGTTATATCAATCCCTGCAAGGTTACACCCTGGTAGCAGTTCACATAAAATGTCCTGTGTACCAAATGAGGGGATGAGGATTCAGGGCTATTGTGAGAACATTTCTTCCATCTTTCAGTGTTTATCACACAGGTTTTATGCAGATTAATTCATACTGATTCTGAAGGAGAATTTTCCATATCAAATGGCTGTCATGGTGATAAACCTTTTCATGGATTGATTTCGCAGCATTAGAAAAATGCGTAGTGTTAGAATATTTCTAAGATGTGCAAGCTCACATCAGAGTCCAGGGCCACACAGAAACATGGGTAGAAGTTATCTCCTTTCCATGTTCTGGTATGGGAATGGTGAAGCAAATGGAAAACAAGCAATAAAAAATAGGAAGATCTAAATGTTAATAAATAATCTGTTGATTCATCTGGGAATCACAAGTTGCTTTTGACAAAGAGTTTAAGAGTAGCAGTTGGTCTTTCCTAGGGGGTGAAAATACATTTCTTTTATTCAGGGACAGGAGTATGAATCAAGGAATGTGGTTGTTATTCCTGTTTTTCTCAAACTTGATCTGTAGCCAGATTAGTCAAAACAATGTAGAGTGGTATCAAGATAACCAAGCTGGCTCATTTCTTGTTACCATAGTTATATTAGCATGTTGCCATAAAGCAGTTTGTAGTAGCCTGCTCTGCTTGTAGTCAAGTCAAGATTATTTTAACTTTAGTCCAAGACATGAACAAACACATAACCTGGTAGCTAGTCTTTATGAGATTCATGAAGGTATATTTCTGTGCATTTTAACATAAAGATGTATCACTTTTTCAGTGATTATTTTTTTCCTATGGAGAGTGAAGTTGCTTTAAAAAGACCAAGGTTACACTGGCAGATATGATGTCACATTTGGATCTAGCACAGGCACAGCTTGAGTTATTGGCACTATTGTGAAAAAATAAAGGTTATTTAGGATACAGAACAATGCCGCGAGCCCTTGACATTTGAGCATTTTTCTAGCGAGTTTTGCCCTTTTCATTCTACATTCTGCAGCTGTAACTGATGTAAAGTCATGAGACTTTTCATGTGGGGAAAAAAATGGCAAGACGAGTTTCTTCATCATTACAGCAGTTAAGAAAAACGTTATTTCTTTGAAATTTTAGTTGAAATCCAAAGACATTTTAGGCTAAGAACAGTTCTCATTATGTTTTATCTCATTGATAAAGAGTGTCCTAAGACAGTATTTCATGCCCTAATGTACTTTCTCACACAGTTTTAGAAGCTGGCTTTTCTTTTGCCCTCCATAAATCTGCATGATAGCAGGTCACCTGTTAAATACCTAAAGATCATAATAAATACTCATACTTATTTTCTTTGCTGTTGTTTGCAAAGAAATGTCTTGCAAGGCCACACTTGCCTTTATCTGTTCAGTTTCCAAGTTTTCATCACACACCATGATCAAGTTTGTTTATTATCCATACTGGCACACTGATGCTCTTGTTTTTCCCAGCAATTTTCTTCTTGAAGTACAAGTTTGCCAAGTCCCCTAAATTTTCTCTCCCTTTGAAAAAATATTACATAAATGTTAGAATCCATGGGGCCTCAGTTCTGGTATGATCCAGATACAGATGAGCCTGATGGAATGTGCTGTGGAGTGTGCCTTTCCTGCACAGAAGCAGCAGTTTTGGCAGATGAGATTCCATTTTAGCAGATAGCTGAGATGACAGTTCTCTAAGCTGGGTACCAGTGGTAGTGGACAGGTCTCCTGCCTGGGCCAGAATATGAGTTGTGCGGGCAAAAATATCTGTGCTCCTTCCCACTTGGACTGGTACAGAGGAAGTGCTGAAATCCCTGGGATGATGTGCCTGTCTTCTGGAGTATGGCTGTAGAGAGCTTGTTAGGAATGGAGAGAACGTAATAGAACCCACTTTTAAAACTTACTTATGAATATTATCTTGTTTCTTTTACTTTTAAAACTTATTTATGAATGTTATCTTGTTTCCTTTACGTGAATGAATTTGCTGCTTAAAATGCTTGACACCCATAATGCAGTCCTGGTGTATGTGTCTTATATGAGAACAACTTTCAGATAAGTTATGAACTGGGAATGAAGCATTTGAAATTAGATGCTTATCCTTAAAGATTTTTTTACTTCTGAAGTATTTGAAATAAATTAAATTATGAATTAAATTTTAAATTATAAATGTGATTTTTTTACTTGGCTCAAAAGGTCTCTGTCAAAGTATACACATAACATTTATTACAGTCACTCAAAATTCTTGTCCCAAATGAAAGTGGATTCCTTTAGATTTCTGTGATTATTTTTTTTATTTATAGTCTTTTAAGAATCTTAAGGTTTTTTTAGATTAATGATATAATTGATTTCGTCTCCAAAAAATCAATGCAGCCAACAAAAATCAATCCTTTCAGTTTGATTGAATCTTTCAAGGATTTCACTGTTCAGCCTACTTTCACTCATGAGGAATGCTTCAAAGCCTCGAACTATTGTAGTTTTCTCCATAGCTTCTTAGTAACTTTTTCTAAGTAATGTTTCTCAGGTGTTAAAAATTTACCAGTTTTCTTCCAAAACTAAGACAACAGGCTTTTGGTTTTTTTTTTATTCACACATGAGTAGCCAGACATTGCCAATGTCAAGAACCTGCCTGAAACAAGACAAAGAGAACTTTCCTGCTGATTAGGTGAGGACTTTAAGTACTGCTAGACACTGAGTTTTCTGGAGAAGCTGAGGTGGAGTGTGGTGACTTGAGGTCATAATTTTAGTGTCTCATGCTCATTTATTGATAGCTCTCTAGCCCCTCAGTAATTGTGGCAGAAGCTCAACCAGGTAAAGAGAAAAGGAAACCTTCATGTCTTGTGTGACTACTTGGATCCACCTGCTGTAATATACTTGCAGTATTGATTTAAGACTTACTTAATGATCCCTTCTTCAGCCATTCAGATATGGTATTTCAGATGCCAAAATTTTTTTAAAAAGTCATTGTGACAGGAAAATTATTGAAAATAAAAATTGAAAATATCACAAATTATTAGATTAATTTAAAAAATCTTAGAAGTATATATTTTAAGATAACTCTACCGGAAATATTTTTTAGAACTGGTTGCTTTTCATGAGCAGTCCTGTATCTACAGAAACTTAGAACATAATCCACTGTTGACTCATAGCTAAAAATTATCAAATATTTTATTTACTTGAGACACCAATGCTGTTTTCAATAGAAAGAGTTATGTAAAGGAGAGAATTTTTGAGGTACCATTTTAATGATACCAAATTATTGTTCTATAGTTAATTTTTGGTAACAATTAATAATTGTGAATGGTTCTGCTGTTCCTATTAATGTGCATTTAAGACATGCTGGACTTGCAATTAATGTGGACTATATCCTTTTCTTCCCTTGCCCTGCATTTTGATAGTTTCAAAGACAACATGGAAAAATCGTCTTATTCTGACTGGCTAATAAACAACAGCATTGCTGAACTCGTCGCTTCCACAGGTCTCCCAGTGAACATCAGTGATGCCTATCAGGATCCTCGCTTTGATGCTGAGGTGAGAGATTTTTACAAATGTAATTACATACTACTTTTGAGCATCACAACTAATATAAAAATTTTGGTTCTATATCCAAGTGGCTGTGAGACATTTGAGTATTTATTTTGAATTATTTTTCTTTTCAGCAAGTTGTCTTTCTGGTCTTCTACAGTTTTATACTGCAAACACAGATCACTGAATTAGTGTATGACTTTAAGCAGTTACTTTGTCCAAGAATCTTTTTTTTTTTTTCTATTTATCAGTGATTCCCCTACCAATTGCCTTGATATTTACGCAAACTGATTTTTATTGCTGAAAATTTGTTGATGTTCAGTGTTAGCAGCACCAGTGCTGTTAGCTGTTGGGGTGACTGGGGCTGTGCATAGACAGAGTGTGAGCAGGGCTGGTAACCAGACAGACAAATGTTGTTTGTGCTCTAACTTAGCCAACCAACAGTTTAATTTGCTCAAATACACACTGTTTTGGGTACTTCTTCAAGATGCATTCACTCCCAATAAAAATTGTTTGTGTATCTTAAGGTATTCATTTCCTATTAGAAAGGTGTAGCTACAGATAAAAATGTAAGTATACTTAAAATCTAAATAAATGTTAGAGGTGTATGGAAGGACAAAATCTTCACTGAATTCTAATCCAGCATTCCTGTGGAGGACTTGGCCAGCAGTTGGACAGCACATTAATCACAGCCTTGGTCAGAAGGCTTCCTAAAATATATTACTACAGTAAGTGTTCTTGGAAGTGGTTCATGTTGAGAGTTTGCTTCATTCCAATTTGATTCCACATGTCATTAAAGGGATTATCTCTCAAACCAGCAGAATTTTTTGAAAAAAGAAAAAATAAAAGGGGCCTGCTGTAGAAGTATAAAAGAAAACTGCATTGATGTTAATCTGTTCAGAATTGCAAGAAGTACAATTAATGCCTGGGGTGTTTAGATATGCTAACTTAAAGCATGCCAGTCCTTGATGTTTGCAATTGTACTTGTATTATATCATCTCCTGAATAATTCAGCTATCTCTTATTTGTTTCACAGTTAGTTCTTTCCAAGTTGGAGGCACTACCCAGTATATATGAAGAAAATTATACAAAGGGCAAAAATCATTTTCTTTTGATGGGTTCCTATGAAAATTTAATTCTTAAATTCAGATTTCTACTCAATTATTTCCACAGTCAAGAGTAATAAGAGGAACATAGTATCCCTTATTACTTAGATAGAATCAAACATACATTTGTAGTTATGAACAGAAATTCTGTTCTCTGCTTCTGTTGATAATCATCTCTTTTTTTTTTTCTCAGAACACTACTTCTCATCTGCAAATGTTTATGCTTAATTTTCAACTCATTCATCAAGAATTTAATGCAAAAGTATTTTGCAGTTCATTTTAAGACATAAGTTTGAATCAATTATTGCCCCACTCCCCTGGATTTTAGGTGGCACTCCACACTGGTTTCAGTGATGAGTTCTGAGTATGTATAAAAAGACAGTAAGCTAATTAAAACCTGAATTATGTCTTTTGCTAGCTAGGAGATCACAGTGATCCCATCCTGCTTCCCATATATGAATTATTGCTGGTCTTTTAGTTTTCTTCTATTAAAATTGCCTGTAGCAGTGGCAGTTTTAGTAAGAGAACATCTCCTGATCTTCTGTGAGTGGACTCATTCCACTCTCTGATCTCTTTTGAAAAACTGTTCTTGTTCATTAGATTTTGCAGCAGTGACACTAAAGAATAAAGGTTGTTAATTGTAGAAAAGAATCAGTGAAATTTAAAATAAATTGTGAAGTTGTATACTGTGTTAGCTAGAAAACGATAAATGAGGCAGTAAATTGTCATTGGAACAAAAGGACCAATTATCTCAAATCTAGGGTTCAGCTCCATCCTTACATTTCTTACTAACCTGCACTTCTGCACAATTCCCTACTTACTCTCACCTATCTTCTGAAAACGTGTATTTCCTGTAAGCCTCCTTCTAGAGCTGCCTAGCTGAGTCCAATTTCAGTTTGACAATTGGGAAGGGTTCTTCTAAGGCAAACTTGTTCAGTGCAAGTTATCTCTACTAATCCACCAGTAAAAGTAATCCAAAATTTGCCTGGACATTGCCTCAATTATAGTTTGTTTAGTGCCAAATCAGAGTCAAAACAGTGTAAGCTTAATGTGGCAAAGATGCCAATGTTTGTATATTCTTTGGCAATTTTTAGAGTAATCCTGATGACTTTTGGTTACTGTGGATGGAGTTTCAGCAGATTTTTTTTTCTGAGAGCTGATTCATATGAAATGACATTTATAATGTAACTTACTCCTTGACTTTTCTATTACTATGATTTAAAAAAATGAAAACAGCACCACTAATGGAAGCTCTCATTTCTACATTTTAGGCTGACCAAATTTCTGGCTTTCACATAAGATCTGTTCTGTGTGTTCCTATATGGAACAGCACCCACCAAATAATTGGTAAGACTTCCCTCATGTCTGCGTAATTTTTGTGCTACTGTAAATTTAGTTCTATCTTTTTAATTCTGTGTTCCTTTTTCTTTTTCCCAGCTCAATATTGTTAAGAAGTTACAGTACCTAGGATGCATGCTAAGTATCCAAGGGATACTTTTGACTTGGATACTGGATGGACTTTTTCAGCTTTCCAGCTGTGTTGTTATTAAGTTATATGTTGTACTGAACTTTAATGAGATGAAAACAGTAATTCTAACCATATTAGTGAAAAATATTTTATATGCATTGGTGATTTCCTTGGGTCTCCTTCTTTAGTACATGGGCAACTGTGTGCAGTCAAGCTAAGTGTTCATTTCCCGCTAATGATAAATTCTGGGTGCAGTCAGGGAAGATTTGTTGCAGGGGCTGTGGCAGTGGTCAGAGTTGTCTGTTGCAGTGGTGGTTGCTGGATCAGGATGTGACAGAGTTTCAGAGGATCTTTGATAGGATTCTTTGCAGCTAGGCTACACCAGCAGTTGGCCCTGTGTTATTACCTGCTTTTGGCACAAAAAGGAGTGCTTGTAAATGACAGTGCCAGATTCCTCTGCTAACGTTCCTCAGAAGAACTGACGTCAAAGCAATAGCAATTTATACTGGCAGGGCAAGAGTTAGATCCCTGTGCATTGTGGCTGCCAGGGAGAGCTGAGATCAGAAGCACATTGCTGAAGGCACTTGGTGTCATGCAGGGTCTTGGAGCTTCTTTAGCAGAGGTGATGTGGGAGTTGAGTCTTTTAAAAATACGTCTTGTTGTTTGTTGTGAACTGTGCCTTATCTTCAAGAATGAGAAATAATTTGAACTCTTGACAGCGGATTACTCTTACAGTATTTTTCTAAGCATAGCATAGCATATTGTAGCTAAATGAAATAGAAATGTTTGTTGTAGTAGAAATCACCACTGGTTTGGAAAATGCATTTTTTCATTGGCTCAGTAAATTAATGAATCAGACATGAGTAAAAAAGGGCTTATATACCCAGGTGATGGTAAACTAAGATTTTAGGAATGAAGGTACTGATTCAGTAAATTGTATTGGAAACTCCAAATTTTTAGGACAATTTATGTGATTGCTGTTAGCAAAGTAATCAAGATCTTTCTCAAATAGATCTTTAACCTTTTATGAAAAACACTGTGAATAACTTCTAGATTTATACTATTTATACTACACAGTATTATACTTAGAGAGTAAAGAATATCAGCTGAAAGTACTAGTATCAAAACAATCAAATTATTGCACATCTGTGTCTAATTATTTTCAGAATAAATATTTGCATTTTGCTTTTCAGTTTGAAATATGTGGTTTACATTTTACCAATGAATAAAACATTCTGCATTGTGCATTAATGAATTAATATAACTCATATTAACTCTTTCTAAAGGGGTAGCTCAAGTGTTGAACAGGCTTGATGGGAAATCCTTTGACGATGCTGACCAGCGACTGTTTGAAGTAAGAGGCATTCAGTTCAGCATTAAGATACTTTTCCAGTAGCATGTGGTATTTTTCCGTAATCTGCTTCAGTCCACTCCAGGGATGGGGGGAGAATATCTTGTCTATATTTGTGGTTTGACATTAATTCTCAGAAATCCTCACTTAGATGGTGGCATCCTAATTAAAACAAGTTTCTGGCATCTAATCTCTCATCTGGAGGCCAGTGACTCACCTGCATTCTTAAAATAACCCGTTTAAACATGATTATTCCTAAAATTTCCATGTAATTTCTTCTAATGATTAAGCCAGTGTTCATCTTTGTGCTTGTATTATAACTGATTCATAATTGACTCTCCTTTTTCTCTTTTTAAATTTTAGGCTTTTGTTATTTTTTGTGGCCTGGGTATCAACAACACAATTATGTATGACCAAGTGAAGAAATCCTGGGCAAAGCAGTCTGTGGCTCTTGACGTATGTGTACATCTTTGTGAAACCTTTTCTTGCTCCTAACCATCACATGTAAAGAAGCCCACTATATTTTTTAAAACTATGATTATTTAAACTTCTCTAACCAAATTCAACAGTGAAGCACTGTGGTCTATTATATATCGGGAGATTTTAAACATTATCGTATTAAAAATAATATTGGTGAGAAAAATGGCAGGAGTTTTGAGGATAGCTTTACAAATTTACATTATTCCTACTACAACAATAATTAAGAGCAGTTTAAATGAAATTTCAGATCTTTCAAAAAAAGCATTCTGCAAGACTGAATAATCTTAAAACATTGCTCTAAGGAAAGGTAACATCACTAAGATATTGGTATTGTTTTAAATTTCACATATGATAAGAGAAGAAAATAATCTAATTATCCCTGATGTGAGCACCTTTTATCTGTGTAATTCCTTTGAATTTCTCCAGTACTCACCATTACAATAAGAACCACCAAATAACATTGGCCTGAATGAGATATGAAATTCTTTCTATTCAAAGAAAAATCAAACCCAACTAAAGTACTATAAAGAGGCTTTCTTTTTCTTTGCTTTAGGGTTTGAGATATTAATCTGCATAGTGGTGTTGCATCCTGTGCTGCACACAGACCTATTAAGGCTTTCCAAAGTCAGTAAGACTGTTGGTGTTAGAAATTTTAAGCATAAGCGGCTTTCTGTACTATTGGTGTATATCTACCCATGCAGAAGGAAAAGTTAAAAGCTTACCTTTTCAGGCCTCCTGCAAGATTCCTTGTACTTTACATGTCATAGTCATGAATAAGTCTCCATATGTCCCAGGTATTTGTGCGATTATGACACCTAAGAATGAGTGTTCCTCCTGGCAAGAAAAGCAAGCAGTGCTAGATGTCACACACAGATATATAGGGATGAAACTTCACATAGAAGTTTATTTGCTACTGAAATAAAAGAAAATTAATTATTTTTGGTTTAAAATACAGCTTCTTTATTTGATAAAAAAAAAGACTAATAACCATCTAGATTACACCTAGAGTATAGATCTGATAAATTGCCATTAATCTTCAATTAAGAGTAATTCTTTCTATAAATGGGAAACAACTCTTGATAATATTTGCATAAAGTGATGTAAGATGCAGGAGAAAAGTACTGAACACTAGAATGGTATGAGATGGAGGACTGTGGATTTTGACTAATAGAATACTTCATTAGTATTTATGTATTTAGCTATAATGGCAGTGAATGGCCCTTGAAAATTACTTGAAAATATCAGATGTAAAAGACATGAACTTGTTATATATCATAATAAGATTCTTATCCATATATACTGATACAGGTTTTCATACAGTATTCTGATAAGATTGACTAATAAATAGAAAAGCAAAACAAAAATAAATTATCAGGAAAGTTTGCAATGATTCAAAGCCAGGCTAAACACTTTTTTTTATACTAAGGACACAAAATTTTCAAATTTATTTAAAGATTAGAATAATAAATACTAAGGAAGACTGTAAAAATCTAGATGGATATAATGAATACAGATCAAGGAGAAGCTTGATGAGAATTTTGCTGTTAAGTGTAATCTGTCATAGCAGAAGATATAATTTGACTAATCTTACCAGTTTCCTGTTACTGTAAAAGGTGGCATCTCTAAAACTGATAAGAGTAAAAATGTCTTGTGACTTACTGCCACAAGGTGTTGCAAATCAACGCCCTGTGAGACAGTTTAGGTGTTTGTATGAATAACAGAGACATTCATAGATGAAAATTATCTCCAAGTGAGAAACCTGTATCAAAGCTTTAGCACATCAGCAGGTCAGGTGTTCCAGTGTGGGGAAGGACTGTCCTTGCTGGGAGTGCTCTGGCTCTGGGAGCGAGCTCCCTCATGGACCAGCAGCTCGTCCCACGCACAGCCAGACCATGGTGGGTCCAGGATACAGGATGGCTCTTGCACCTTCTGCAGTGCTCGTTCAGAGTTAGTATCAACCCACAAGGATAGAATGTACTACATATAAATGGATGCATACTAGGAGGTCATAAGAGCAGGTGTGCAGTACTTTCTACATTTTATTTGATGCTGCTCTCTGCAGAATGGTATTGAAGAGAATGTCAGACACAGCACAGGGGTGCTGATATTTGGATGCAGTGATGTGCCACTGGTGTAGGCATTAAAGCTTTTCAGTATAGCAAAAGACATTATTAAAAGTCCATAAATCTACTGTTATTTTTACATTAAATTCTTTCCCTTTTGATTGTAGAACTTCACGAGAACAAAGTAGGAATCCTTATAATATTAAATTACTTACTGTTCATTATACCCTATAAAATTCCCTGCAGTATAACTGCCAAATGTATGCCTGATAACCTCTAATTAGCTATTACATGCTGTCAATCAGAACAGAATTATCACACAAACGCTAATATAAAATCTGCTTTAAACATAACTGATTAGACTGCAGTACAGAGCCCTGATATTGCTACTTGACAAGTGTACAAAAATGGTTTTTATCTTCTGTTCTGGGGCAGGTGTTGTCTTATCATGCAACATGTTCGAAGGCAGAAGTTGATAAATTCAAGGTAAGATTTAAGTTTTTTATATACTCATTTTTGAAACTATAACTGTAAATTAATATTTGTCTAGATTATCTGAGAAGAGTTTCACATCATAAGCAGAAAATCTTAATTAAAAATTATTTACAATGCGTATATTACATGTAAGGCTGTTAAGCAGGGAAGATGGAAAGTTTCTTTCAGAGGATAGAGCTGCAGTGCACAGCAGCAAAGTCCCATTGTCCCAGCACCAGCTACTGGAACTGCATGTCAGTGTGCGTTTGGTGGCCTCCTCAGCAGAAACCATCACAGGGAAGTCATACCACATAAGAGATGAGAGGGAGACTAGAGAAAAAGAAAGAAACTTGAGACTTTACGTGCTTATAGTGTGGAAGCTGGCCTGTGTTTACTAAAAAAGGGGAGCATTCACTATCCAGTTTGTGCATAGGCTCAGAAGGAGGCACAGGAAGGTGAGGGATCTTCTAACTCCTGTAAGCGCCCTTGGCAGAATGTGAAAGTGATGTGTTCTGAGTGTAGCATGGGTAGGGACCAATAATTGCATGTTCTCACTGAATCCTGCCTTGCCATGGGCTAGCAAGTGTGGGGAACAGTGCCCTCGATCTTTCATCACTGCCAACACTCCAGTGCTGCTTTTGTGATAGACTGTTTGTCTTTTCCTACTTGAGGAGGTGCTTGGGAAGTCAGGTGATGCTTCCCTTGGCTATGAGGAGGCAATGCTGGTAGAGGGCTCCTCAAAGCTCCCATGGGAAGCTCCCATGGCAGGTATCACTGTTGGTCTCCTGGACACACAGTCCCTCAGAGACTGTAGTGAGGTCTGGGAATAAGATCTGGACTGCTGTGACTCCACATTGATGGCATTCCCTGCTCTGGAGCTCTAGCATCTGTCTAGCTGAAAAATAGCTGTTGGGTGGTTATTTTAACACTTGGCTGTCAGGCTGTAACCTGATTTCTGCACCACGGGGATGCCTGTGGTGAAAGGGGGAACACATGGCTGGCATAGAGCTGATCGGGCTGAGTGATCTGGGCTGAGGAAGGGCAGCTCTTGCTAGTTAATGAGTTTGTAAATTATTGCCCAGATGATGGCTGTGCCTGGTATCTGTATCTGTACCTGGTGGTAAGGGTGTAATATTCTCCCTCCACTGTAGTTACTGGTATGATTACCCACACTTTTGTATGCTGAAGGTGAGATTACTGAAGTATTGCTGGAATCAGCATGCTTGAAGATCATCCAACACTACAGGAAGTACTTTTGTGTGTGCAGTAAGTTGTATTTAGTGTTTGGCAAAAAGAACTGAACACTGTTGAGAAAGAGGGAAGAAAGGGGTAAAGGACCATCAATTTTCTGTTTTGCTTTTGTGTTTCCCTTTACCTTAGAATACACATCTGTAATATAGTTTCTATGACTCTCAGGATTCCACCAGTATCTTTGTATGTACAAGAGGGCTATACTTGATTTCTGTCAGCCATTGAAAGACAATTCTCCTTCATAGCTCTGTAGTTAAAATAACAGCTTGCTGTGTTACTCTTTGGACTCAGATATTCATGTGGTGAGAAGCTATTCTACTTGTTTTCCCAGGTGATTTCATTAATATACAGACCAGTCTTCAAGTAAAAAATCTTTTCCTTATCCATTTACCTTGAAGGCATGCAACTATCCATTTAATGGCTAATAATAAGGTAAAAGGAAATGAAAAGCATTTATTCATTAATAATTCCAAAAGATATTATTCCAAAACACACATGTCTTATCAAGAACATAGATGAGAAAATAAGGAACATAACCAAGCTATACCTAAAGTAAGTTAGGCTATTTTTTTCAGAAAAAGTGTCCCTTTTCTATGTCTATATCCAGTCATCTCACTTTCAATTCCTGACAAAATTACTCTCAAGTAGTTTTTGTTAATGCTTTTGCACCACTGGATGTAAACAAAACAAAAGAACAAAAGCCCAGAGACAACCAGCATGTCTTGAGGGCCTGTGACACAGAGCTCATCCCAGAGAGGGCCATCCATCTGTGGGATGAAATTGCTCCCATCTCCCTGCTTACAGCTAGCCTCCCTGCTGAGGTCTCCCAAGGCATCCTACCCTGAAACCACTGCTCTTTTCCCTGTTTGTTATATCGTTATATTCTGTAAAAACCCTTTGTTATATTAGGATCATCTTCTAGACTTGACTGGCTAATAAACCATCCCTCCCTCTGGGGGTGTTTGGGGCTAAATGTGTCCCCTCTGTCTGTGGTGATTTATTGGCAGGTGTCAGAGCAAATGTCTGTTACGATTTACTCGATGTCCTGGTTCAGTCAGAGCAGAGACACACACACGACAGAAACATCGAAATGAGAGTGATGCCAGGAGATCACCAATGGCTCCTGACTGACACAACACCCAGCAGTAATTAATGACTTTGGAGTCACAATACATTGGAGTTGACAATTTCTCAGCATATTATCCCAAACGTACTGTAACTGGACCCCAGAATCTTGGAAATAATTACATACTCTTGTAGTACAATATTTTCTTTCCCTCTTCGTAATTTTTTTTATAGTTTTCATAAAATGTTTTTCCATTAATTTTTATTTGCTCAGGATCTTGAGAATATTCTGATAAAAAGTGAAAAATTGCAAGTGTTCCTAAAGTTTATTTTCCCTCTGGCTTTTGCCAGTGGATTATTTTATTGCATTACAGAAAGCCCAGCAAGAGTAGCTAAAGTTGGTTTTTTTACTTGAAATTTCATCAGTAATTTCTTACTGTTAGTGGATGAATTCACAAACACACAAATTCACAAATATACCCATCTTTTTAATAATTAAGCATAATCACTGTGACCAGTTTCTGTAAAATAAATAACATTTGTTTCTGTTTCTTGTAATCCCATCTAAGAATTAATGAAGAAAACCCCACCTTAATAAGAAACCCTTAAGATATCAAACCTTACTCCAGATGTTTATCTGGGAAAAAATGCAAAGCACTATTGCTGGTGGAGCTGGAAAAATCCAGAGGGAAGTTTGCAGTATGGAACAATAAAAGATGAGTGCATGAAAATGGACCATGCAAAACAATTTAATACTAAAGACTTTTAGAATTTTTTTTTTAATTTTCAGGTTTAGATTATGATGGCTTCAAAAAAGATGTAAATTAAATATACTGTTAAATTCACACAAACTGCATATTTTTTTAGGTTTTCTGATACGTACCACATTACTGTGATTTCTGATGCCATTCTTCCACATATAGGAAGAAAAACTAAACTTTACTTTTCATAGGCATTTTTAAGTAAAACAAAAAAACCCATCACCTTGAGTTCAAATTTTTCTGAGAATGTCTGAAGTCTTCAGCCTGGTTTATCACAGTGCTTCTCCTCTCTTGCATCTACATAACTATGCTAAATTCAAACTGAATTTTGGCAGGATAAGCTAAAGCAATGCACCATTGAATCATATTCATATCAATATTAATTTTATTTTCAAGAAGTGAGAAATAGCTGTGATTTTAAAAACTGTGGCAACGTACTTCTCCCTTGTATTTTAGACTTAAAAGACTATTCTGTCATTTCTGTTGTGTACTAGTGCTAGTGCTATAAACATTTGTGTCATTGGAATAGACAAGGCACTTGAGATCTGATTAATCTGAGATTGAAGCTATCCCATGGCATTCTATAGCAAACCTGTGCCAGGTTTTTTCTGACTGAAATTCAGGTTCTGCAAGGCTAAATATAGTTATGTGTTAGACAAATATAGATACATGAGTAAAGAATGGAGAATTGTGTTCAGGGCAGGATATTTATAGCACGAGTTACTGATTTATGAGACAGTAATGAACAAGTCCTGTGACTTAACAAGCAGCCCCACAAACACACACCACCTTTAAATTTCACCAGTGCAGTTTCCAAAGAGAATATGTAAACGCTGTCCTATTATGGAAAATGTACAAGAAGCTATTTTTAAGAAGCAAGCCTAATTGCGCAGCTGTCAATGGCATAAGCCAGATCAATATTTAATGACTGTGATGCATTATTTATAGCCTTGGGAGAGATTCCCTTTTTTAGGTCAAACAGCACACAGGAGAGATGCACAATGGAAAATAATGTATCACCTGCTTTACAGAATCTTCAATTCAAAATGTAGCATGAATAACAATTTCTGCATTTCTCTGTTTTGTTGCCTGAGGTGTGGCTATTTAAGATCTACCTTCACATAGGGAGGTTTTTATGACTTTCTTAAAAACACTCCTTTAACTACAGAATAATGAAAAGAGTTGAACCAAAAAAGAAGAAACTTTTAAGACTGCTACTGTATATGACAATGTGAATGGTTGAATCCATGAAAGATGACAGATCTATGTGAATTTGATACTTGGAGTGAGTTATGTATGATGTAGCATTTGTTATTCATGCCTTATGTACCCTTAAATGTATAACGATGGGCAGCACAATGAGAACAAATTAAATTTTTGTACTGGTTTTATCTTCAGTATTTGAAACAATAGGGAAAGCATTCCTTGGCTATGTTATTCTCTGCTGTGATGTCATCTTTCGATTTAGAATTATTTTAATTACTTTTATAAGCTTGTAATTAAATAAATTTTCGTAGTTTATAGTAATTACTTCATAGTCTTCCTCAGTAATTACACTTCAGGAAGGCAATCTGGCCTTTGTTTTGGACCATGTATGACCATGCCATAGAATACGGGGGGTTATGCATTGCTGCTTTTTTATGGCACAGCAGTGTCAATCAGTTTGGTACCCTGTGTTTCCCTTCGTGTGTGGGGAAACATGAAGCTCTTCACACACTGCAGGATTTGCCAGATTGGCCTCCAAAGCTGCTCACACTCACTTCCCTTTGGCTGTCACTGCAGGGTGCTTGCTGGCACTGAGCTTTTCCCTAGTGCTATTCCAGCTGCTCAGGTTCCACTGAGAATACCAACAATAGGAAAAAAACTAAAGAAAAAACTTGAAGGTAACCAGGGCTTAAATGTTAATATTGAATTGTGTTCCCTTCTCCCCTTTTGAGAAAGGTACATGATCACAAGATGTAAAATACAGTTTATTTCTCTGTTTTTCCATATCCACTGCCCACGTAAGACAGGAACTAAAGCACCGTGTTAGGAGTTTCATAGTTCATCAAACCAAGGTCTTCTTTGTATTACATTATTTAGTACGCTTTGACATGTGCCCGTGTCTTCAGTTGTCATGGAAACAAGAAGTCACGAACACATTGCATACACTGAAAATTATAAACAATGAGTACTTTAGCCTGGTGAGGCTCAAGCACTGAGCTGCCCTCTTGGGTGCAGCCAGCCCTGCCTGCTGGCTCTGGAGTGGTTCAAGGGAGGCTGCAGTGGTTGTGAGGACAGATCCTCCCTCTGAACATTTGCAGTCTAACTGGGCAAGATCCTTGTCCTGTGTTGCCAAATCATCTGAGCAGGGCAGGGCACTGCTTCATGGTTTGGTTTCCCATTTGCAAAGAGGGCACAGAAATATTAGAACATCTGTGAATGGTTTCAACAATTCTACTTTAGGACTGCAACAAATTTGTGTGATGCAACTGTATTGCATTTATATGATAAGCCTGCACAAAACTAGTTTATTTTCTAGTGTAGGGGATAAGTAAATCCTGTTTTAAAATAAATATTTCTCTTGAAGAAAACTGTATATGATTTAGGAGAGTTAAGGCCAAGTAAAGAAAGAAGCCTGGGGCCTGGAAGCTAGATAAAGCCCACAATTTAATCATATATCCATGCCCAGACAACTTTTTCTGTTAATTTATGAATTTAGCACAAGTCATTAAATGAATTTTTAAAAGGGATAGGCTTCTTTCAGCAAGGAATAGATTCTGGTCTGGATTGCTTCAGGGCAAGGTCATTGCAGAAGTCAATAAGGAACTTTTGTTGAATGTTTTTAATATGCAAAAGCAAAATATATTTATTCCAGCATGTTTATGCTATGCAGAATAATCTTTGGATATATTTACACTGTAGGTTAAAAAGAAGGGATCTTAAGGGCTATGATTTAAAAAGGAAGTGAAAAATCAACATTTATATTCTAACTGCAGAGTAAAGACACACAGTAACTAGAAATATTAAATAATAATGACTACTTCCAAGATCAGTTACTTCATAGTTAGACCAAAGCTTAAATCTCCTCATTAAATACCTTAAAAAGTCATAAACTTTAATCAATTAAAATAACAGAAAATTAAAATATGTGCATGATCAAAACAGTCTTTGTACTAGTTGTTCAAAAAGCCTTCTTCTCTAAAGCTGAAATAGATTTCAATTGATCTAGATAACCCTAATTATTTTTGCTATACTCTAATATTTACAGTACTAAAATAAAAACATTCCAAGTAGTTGAAAAATATTACTGACTTACTGCCTTTAATAGTGGCTGTTTTTCAGTTTCTTAGTAATTATGCACAGTAATACAGTGATACTTAACCAACAGACATTTTCAGCAGAGAAGTAATAAAACACTTAGGATTATTAAGTTGTCCATACTAAAAAAAGCATGCTGCTACTATGGTGCTCTCAGACACTGGATTTTTGTTATTCACATGGGAAATCTTGTGTTTCTTGCATCTGTTTCCATACACAAAACCCTAATTGGTCCAGGTCTTGATAATGCTTAGAAAAACAAGTTAGAAAAAGCAATTGTTGGAACAAAACATTGCTCCCAAGTGAAGATGAAATGATTTTTTACCCAACAGACCTGCTGTCTGCCCTTCAATCTGATCGGTCATCATGCTCCATAAGAATCCCTTGTCAGATGGAAAACATCAAGGAATAAACAGAATTCAGCATTGCTACACTATTTAGCCAGCAACCATGCAAAAATTAGAAGGCATGGAATACATTTAAACTGCCATGCAATCCACAGGGGTACCTGATGGATGATTAAAAAAGGAAAAAATATTAACACTTGTCAAATAATAAAGTAGTGTACTTCAGTCAGTGACAGACGTAGGAATTTCTGTTTAGAAAGATTTTCAAACAGGAAGAACAATTTATCTAGCAAAGACTCATGCACTGGAAGTGGGCCAGCATAATTTAAAAATCTGAGGTACTTGAGTGAAAGATGGTAATTTAGGAGTTTTTCCATGTGACTTTATCATGGTTCTCTTGCCACCAACAAGGAGCAAATTATTCCCCACACAACTGATAAGACATCCCCTGGGCTGGCCCTGTATGTGACAGCTCACTCTTCTGAGACCTGCATTCCCAACATTCCCAACTGCTCCAGAAGGACTATTGCAGGGTTTATTTTATCTCATGGAAGAAAGAAATTTTCAATGAAATCTATAAAAATGGCAAAATACTTCACATTTTAAATTATTTCTTATTTATCTGTGCTTGATTGCTTCTGTAGCCCCAGCAGGCTGAGAACTATACGGAGGAATTTTCTGGCTAAAAACTAGAGGTACTTTGCACCAAAATTTATATAGATAGAAACTTTCTAGTTGGCATTGATGTTATCAATATTAATTTTTAAATTAAAGAATTAATATTATCAATGTTAATTTTAAAATTAAAAACTTACTTTTACAGAATTTAAAAACAGGAATTATTGTTTCCTTAGCATACACCCTACAAATGGAAAAATATTTTTCTTTGTTTATTTTTGCCTCTATGCAGTGTTCCAGCTGCAAGCAGTTGTTTGTCTTGAATGCTTGATTGTGTTGATTATTAATGGCAATATTTCTACAGGCTTTTTTTTTTTTAATATTTTACAGCGAGAAACTTAAATGTTCCCCAAAGGAAGAAGGCAGTGTCCTTTAAAAGCTTTTGACATTTCCAAGGAGTTGATATTAGAACTAGAACCTTTTTATAAGTAAAATTCTCCAAAATGAAGAATGGGAGACGTTTTTCTGAGATGAATCTGTTTGGCCACTGGGTGCCATCCTTGCTCCACTTTAAGGCTGGTCGCCAAGCAGCATTTCTGTTCAGCCGTAAAATCCTGCAAAAATGTAATGCCAGTGCAATTTCACAGCATCATAATGTTTGTGTGTGTGCATGTGGTAGAATATGTTCCCAGCGCAAGGCAGCGTGCCTTTCTTGCACATGTCACTGAGAGACTGGAGAGAAATATCCTTACAGGTTCAGCCATGTTATATCCTGCAATTTTTTTTTTTTTTTTCATTCCTCCATCAGCTGGTGAGAATGAGGCTGTGCTGAAAGGGCTGTCCCACACATGAGCATGTAAGTGACCATGCTTCTATGCAGTATTAACTTAGGCTCTGGCATTATTTGAAGAAAAGAATTCTCTGGATGCACACTTATTTTCTAGATCAATTTGGGATCAATGGGCCTGGGTCATCCAAGCAAAACATTATCTAAACTATATTATGTACAAAAATATTTGTAATTGCAATCTTGTATAGATTATTTATTACACTGTTTCATTGGCTTCTCCGGGTGGTGTCTGCTATTGGTTTAGTCTGGGCAAAACCCCTGGCAGAGTAAATAACAGCTTCTAAGAGAAATGGTGTCAGTAGTTCTGTGGGTTTAGTCTTTCAAATTTAAACTGCAAACACTTTACATGTATGAGAAATCGACTACAGCACACACACCCCCATCATAATCTGCCTATGAGTACAATAGCCTGCCTAACTCGCCTACCCCTGCTTTCTCTGTTGCCACACAGGTGTGTGTGTTCTGTGCCTGCAGCAAGCTCAGGGCACACAAAAACCCCACCCCAAAAATAACAAAAAAAATCCATTTGTATGTATAAACTCTACTGTTAAGCTGATTCCAGTACCTACTTGTGCTACCTCTACCTTCCCTGAAGGAAACCTGTTGCTGTGAGGAGTGGTAAGGAAAAGATACAAGCAGCAAAATATATATACAGGTATTCAAAATATGACTGTCAAGAAACAAGTGTTTATGTCAGTATTGCAGCCTTTTACCTCAAAGAAGTGATATATGAAAGTAACCTTTGTTTTGAGAAAAATTATAAAGTTAGTAGTATGTGGGTAGTAAATAAGGAGCTAAATAAATATAATATTTAAGTGCCTATTATTTGGTTTTTTTTTTGTTGAAAGAATGGGATCTGCACGTTTTGTCAAAAAGCTTGTGGTGCTGAGGCTGTGAGTTGTGTATGAACCAGAGGCCGTGCTGCAGTGCAGGGTGCTTATGCTTTCTCTGCTGAGGGGCTTTGTGCATGGGGTCAGTGGAGGATGTACATTCTGCTCTGGGGAGAGGAGCTGGGCTCAGTTCAGCCTGCTCTGCAGAAGCCTCACATGGGATAAGCCTTGGCTTGTGAAGCTGTAGTGAGATGAACCTCTGGTTTGAGGAGAAAGCTCTTTTGGGCAGTCCTCAGTGCTCCTAGAGAGTGATTTATGGGTTCAGAATAGGATGGCTGGATTTCTTTTAAATCTGCAATCAGAACTTGACCAAAAGTAAGGACAAAAAGACAAGAACATCCTTTCAGGAGAATCACGGAAATGTTCTCTGCAGAATTCCTGTAAACGTATGTTATAAGGTTGAAGGCGTTGTCAATATTATTTATTGTCCACCTGACAGTATTCTGCTATAGCTGTCACTCCAGCAGGTCTGAAATAGGACTTTCTCCCCAGTGGAGCAGTAACCCACTCATACATTTGCATAACTTTCCCCACCCGTCACTGCACTGCCAGCCTGATTTGTCACAGCTGCTCGGAAAGAAAATGTCAGTGGCTCCCAGGAAATCCCATCCAGTGCCATTGTGCCCCTGGCACCACCATGGCCCCAGGGTGACACGGGACTGGTGGTCCTGCATGTTGGCTTCGGTTCACTGAGAGCTGCTGCAATGTGCTAGGATCACAAAAATAGTGTGATACCAGTGCACATTGTGGCTCTGGTGGGATTTCTGAGGTTCTGGCTTTGGGGTTTTTTTCAGTGTCTGATCTTGACAACCCCTTCACTTTTTTCACATGCTCTCTTCAGTTGGGCACTGTGTGCCCAACTGAGAGTTGCAGGGCACAGTTTGGGGTCTTTTCACCAAATGTGTGAGCTCCTCCCTATGCCTTCACATTATGTCCACCATGAGAAGAAACCTGTCCCTGCTCCTTAATCATGTTTTTCCTCTTCTGAGTCTTCAAGGAAGGAGCTAGAACTTTTCCTCCACTTTCTGGGTAGGAAAAGGC
Organism: Pyrgilauda ruficollis; assembly: GCF_017590135.1. Classification (NCBI taxonomy): domain Eukaryota; kingdom Metazoa; phylum Chordata; class Aves; order Passeriformes; family Passeridae; genus Pyrgilauda; species Pyrgilauda ruficollis. Next base: position 20,479,292 of record NW_024524377.1, on the reverse strand, counting down.
TATGTTGTATCCCACTTTTCTCACCCTCCCAAATTTACAGGCGTAAGGGGGAGGGCAAGTCCACATTACCCATTCTGCTCTCCATGGGAGTAACAAAGCTGACTTTTTGCCACCAAAACCAAGTGAAGCTTTGTGGGAAATGGCAGCCTGACACTTTTGTAGTGTAGAGAAATAGTTGCCCTAGGTTTGCTGCTTGTGTTTGTTTGAAATTCTGAAACAGAGACTGAATAGACCCTTTTGTACAAACTTCTCATCTGCACTGATGGCCATAAAAACTCGACAGTTGCTAGCCTGCAGTATGTGACACACTGGTTCTTTCCTAATCACCATCAGCCAAAAGGACGTGAACACTCCCCAGCGCGCCTTGGGAGATCATTGTGTCCAATGTGCATGCCCTGTAAAACTCCAGTCCTAGGCTGCTGTGGTTATGGACTTTGGCCTTAAGAATAATAGATGCCTAGACCATTAATTTTTTTTATTTTATGCCTCTGTTCTTTTAAAATCAAAATTTCTTGTTCCTTTTATTGGCTGCCATATATTTTGTTTCTGTGTACTAGGAAACAAGTCCAGCATCAAGGATTGATTTTTAGTAACATAAAATAACGGGTTTTGCGCCTATTATAGTTCGTAACAAAATTTTATATGTCATTTTTATCTCTGAAAAGTATTCTTTCTTTTTGATTTTCAGAAAGCAGTATGTTCAGATAGGATTGATTGACTGATTAGAAATATTCAAAATGTTTTCTGGTTTTTAGCTATAATTCTGGGGCTAGCTTTGGAAGTAGCATGTTTAATACTGTAATGACATACCTTCCCTTGCCCTTTTAAAATGAAAATTATAAGAAGACAAATCCTTTCCTCAGGCACATACAGTTTGATCTCCAAAGCAGAAAGTAAATACCATACTTTTGTCCTAAGTCCACACTGCATGATAATAAAAAAAATCCTAAATGCTATATTTGATAGTTATATATTGCTTAATGTCTACTTTTCTTGTTCTGATAGAAGCAGTCTAAATAGCTTTCTTAATGCTGTGAAGTTTCTCTTTTAATTAAAAGAAATACCAGCATCATACTAAGCAGTAGTTGCATTTGGTAAATGGTCAAACACAACTTTTTGAAACAAGTGTAAATGCAACTCTGTTCTACATTTCATGTCTAAAGTACATGTTAAGCTGTTAGTTTGCCATTTGAAGGTGGAGCAGTTGCACTACATACATATTCATGTTTCAACTGCAGGTTTTGAAGCTGGATGCATGTACTGCATTATTCTTGGTTTACAGATGTAAAACTTTGACTAAATCAAGGAATGACCTTTTCCAGCAAAGGGCTCAGACACCTACTGTGGGACTTGGGGCAGAGTTTGGGCTTTTGATCTAACAACTGCAACTCTCTGTTTATCTGTGTTGTATCTGTTAATCTGAGGAGGTATAAAATACACAAATCCTGTTCCACCCTGCCCTTCATCCAACAATTTTTCAGATATAAGACATTCACAGAGACTGGAACATTGAAGGAGTCTGGTAGAGCTGACAGCTGCAAAGTGTGTTTGTATGGCAGCATGAGGTTTCCTTGGGGCAGGGGCATAGGACTGGTTGGTCTCAAAAGTTCTCTCCAAACTAAACGAGGCTGTGTTTCTGAGTGATTTCACTACTGAAGGCAGAGTAATGCTCCTGTGATAATCATGTTTAAAATGGTATTAAATCAAAATCAAGAGGAAAATACACATCAGTCATTTCCTACCCACTCCCCTTTACTGTAAATATTGTAAAATTCCCTTGTAATGCCACTTGCTGTTGTTTGAAAAGAGCTTCTAACACAGCATTGTGAAGGGCAAAGAGTTGCAATCCACAGTCTCCAGTAACAGATGGAGGCCTTTAAAAGCCAGTTTGCTCTGGGCATTAAACATGCTGGAGCTGCAACACTTGATTCTTTCTCTCTTGGAGAGAGTAAATGTGTCAGACTGGAATATAACAGGCTTTGGTCTTCCATGTCTGTGAAGAAGTACAAAATCTGTCCACTGCTGTTAATAACTGACTATAAAGATACATTTTAAAAGAGGCTTGCCTGCAGCTATAAATATAAGCAAGTATTTTAGAGGCCTTTATATATGAAAAGAACCTTTCACAAATAAAAATCTTTGCCATCAGAAAATGATGCCTTCAAAATGGCTTCATGGAATCATAGAAGATTATGTGAGAGATAATGAAGGCATCACATTTAAATATTCTTCACTTTGATACTTTCTCTTCAGCTTTTGATGATCATCCTTTAAGGTTATTCAGATCCTAATCTTCTGAGAGATATTTGAGATGAAGGGATACTTGAAAAGGCAATTTTATTTCTTCTCTGTGTGTGTCATGTTGTCTAGAGCTCCAGTTTCACTCCAGAGTGTACATGAGGTCAGATCCTGACCTGCTGTTCGAATAGTGTGTGAACTCTGGACTCTAACAATGCCCCTGGGATTTAAGATGTACACCACATTATTTTGCCTTTTTTTTTGCTACATTGGAATATATATTTCATGAAAAATCTTTATATGTGTTAAATATAATCAAGTTCCTTGTTACTTCTTTCCATCAGTCAGGCAGTATTTTCTGATGAGGAAGCCTTGCTGATCATTCCACATGCCACTGTAAATAAGGCTATGCAAAAAGTGAACTGCATTCAGTAAGTGGAAGCTGCTGTTACAGAATAGTTCTGGTACACATAGGAAGGAAGCTGAATATATCAAATGGCAGAATGTACCTTTTTCTTAAACAAAGCCATACTAATATACTTATCAGTATGTTTCAAAGTACTTTCCTTGCATAATATGCACTGATGTCTTATTCACACAGGTACTAAAACTGAAGTAGAGAAATTTTAAGATGACATGGCAAGGTAGGATGTCAGTGTTTTCTGTGTTTTGCTGGACTGCTACCATGGTAGTGCACATTTTACAAAGGAAGAATGCTTTGGGAAGAACTTGCCAGTTTCTTTACATCTGATTTTATCACATTATCAAATATTGATACAGAAGATTGTGAAGAATATGCTATTAGATGAGTTAGTACAAAATAATTTAGTAAGCATTTTCCTTCTTAGGCTTTATGCATCCACAGGAGCCCAAAGGCTTATTAATACTGAACCAAAAAATGTTATTTTTCTGTTCCCATGGGCTGTCTTTTATAGTGGCCAGCATTGTGACTGTGTGATGAAAGCCACTTTGATGTTCCACGTTTTGCAGTAAGAGGGCCATTAATGACATATGGCCTTTTGTGATAGCTGATGGAAACTAAGGCTCAACCAGTCCCTTGTCTCTCAGCTGTTCACAAGTAATGAGCAGGCTGGGATAGAATTTAGCTGGTAGCAAAGAGCAATGAGGAAAGGTGAATCTTGTCGCCAACTGGAACTGAGTACAAAGGTGCTTTTCCTCCTTCCTGTATTCATTCTACCCTATTCCAGGCATGCCTGACTATGGAGTAACTACAGATCTTATCCTTATGCTCTTGTTTGGAGGCATGACATCCTCTTTTTCGAGCTACCTACGACTGATGATATTTTCCTAGGCTGGCAACTGCCGAGTTTGTATTTTATTAGGCAAGACCAGTTGCCTTCCATGTGTTCAGCCAAACTTGTGTTCCAGATTCCCTTCAAGGCAAATTTTTTGGGTTAGTACTGGACATATGGAAATGTGACCAGAGGAGGCACATCTGGCTTTAACTTACCATAAGTTCACAGAAGAGTCATGTGAATTTTCCTCAAGAATATGAAGAGCTTGATTCACAGGGTAAAAAGATTCCAGAGTAAAATGTTCTTAATTGTTTTAAGAAAGGGGAAATTAAACTTCAAAATGTTCAAAAACCCATGGCCTTTTAAGGGATTGTAAATCACTGGGTACTTTAATAATTTCACTGTAACTTGAATTTTAATTGCCTGCCCCTTCCTTTTGCTGTCATTGTATTTTCATCCTCTCTGTTTTCCTGAGAGTGTTGTTATTGCTGTTTATTTGAAGAAATCCACTGAAATTTTTCCTGCAGCACTGCAAAATTTCAGGGAGGAATATATTTTAGTATTCTGCATTATTAATTTTTTTTTATATCTCTGTAATTTTAAAATATGAAGTGTTAATGAATGTTCTCCTCTAAACCCTGGACTTTTGCATTTCTAGCCTAACAAGCTGAGGATAGTCAATGCCAGGTGCAGCCAGAATACTGCTGCAGCCCCACAACATATCATTTTTTTAACATTATTCAAATTAGACTCTGCACTCATAATTCTGTTGTTTCCTTTATTGCTGTTGTAAAGCAAATGGTTCTTTTATACAAATGTTATCTCCTGGCTATTAATTCAGCAGTTATTTTGGATTATGGCACTCCTGTTAAATTTAGGAATGTAAAACCTCATAAATATTTAAAAGTTTCAGACTGACGTGGGAAGAAATTGTTTTTGACTTGCTTTGTTAATATCCTGTTGTTCAATTTGTAATAGATTTGGAATATATTGTTATTTCTCTACTGTTTGACAAATGGAAAAACAATTTTAGTTGAACAACTGCTTCAAGTGTTCTACCTTGAATTGCAACAGGGTGATAAAAGTGTTGGTTTCCATAAAAAATAGCAAGGAAAAGATCTGCTTTTCTTTAAGAGACCAAAAATTCTGAAAATGTTAATTAGATCCCACTTCAAAGTTAATGAAAATGCAGCAGTAGGTTTGTAAAGATTGTTTGATAAACAATTTCAAGAAGGTCTACTCACAATCAAGTGCTTCTCTTTCAGCTTGTTATTTAAGCTTTTCACTAAGGAGTATGATGTACAAATGTGTTTCTTCCCCAAAAAACGATTATATTGAGAATCTTATTTCTATCCATGAGTGTATTCATAGACTTAATATTAATGTGCATGTCCACTATCCCCCAAGTCTTCGAAGAATAAATGAATGATAAAAAAGTCACAATTTTTATAAGATTGCTGAAGGTCTGGACAGCATAGTTTCAGGGCCAGCATTCCTGCTTCACACCTAACCACATTTTCTTTCTTACTTTATCCTGGAATTATAGACACAGTTTTTCAGATCTTAAAGGATGTTAAGGTGTAACTCCTGTTGGGATCATCTAGAAGTATTCCACATATTTCAGTGATTACTCAAAAAAAGATGCTGAATTGATCCAGCCTGGTATGTTAGTATGTTCTAAGTATGTTAGCAGACAACTGAGTGTGCAGTTAACAGAGCTTGCATCTCTGCCTGCATGCTTCAGAGGTTCTTAAGCTGTGTCCTGGGATGACACTTGACTTGATGGGTTTGCTGTATTTCCTGTATCAGTTTAACTCCTGGCACTGTGCCATGACTTCTGAGGTACTGGTGTGTTTTACTGAGTACTGAACCAAAAATAATTTTCTTCTACCCAGCAAGTAAGTTAAAACCACAATGTTAATATTATTTTATGACAGGTTTACACCATCTTCTCCTATGTGGTATAGCTAAAGCAACTTGATCTCTGCATTGCATAAAGTAATTATTGAGGTGGTACTTTGTCTTCATCCAAAAGAAGATTTTTACATGTCAGTAACTTGTAGTTAGAGTGCAGTGTTTCAAAACACAAGTTTTCAAAAAGGAAACCATAAAGTAGAACCATAGAACCTGTAACAGTCAAGGTGAACTTACATTACAGTTGCTTGAACTAAACTGGCATTTTATGCAAGTGTATAGCTGGATGTTCCACAGCAGCTGTGTCCATGTGATTTTAACTAATTCAGCACTGTCCAGCTCAGCCTGTGGGCTGGATCCAGCCCCTTGGAGAAGCTTCCACCTGACCCATCACCCTCTCACTGCGGGAGACAGGGGACAGCTGCTCCTTCAGCAAATGTACCCCCTGCACCTGCCCTCTCCAGAGAGAAGACCAGCAAGTCTGAAGGGGCGGAAGGAAGGTGAAAGAAGCCTGGGAGGTTTGTCAGCACCTCTGCCTGGCTCATGCAGGTGCTGCCACTGAGCAAGCCACAGCACATCTCTGTGCTCAACTAAATACATCAGCCAGGCCGGCACACATTCCTGTGTTTGTGTGTGCAAGAGCAGCTCATTCCTCTCTTACAAACAGAAGTTCCTGTTATACAGACAATGCAAAATGTAAGGCTTTTGCTGTTGTTTTATTGACTTACTATAAAATCAGCATGTTGAAAATTATTTTACTTTGGAGAGTACTTCTAGACATTTCTTGTATTCCTCTTCTTCTGGTTCTGTGTGTGAGTAGTGAACAGTGTAAAGCAAAGGGCACTTGTATGCTTATGATTATGAAGGCATTTGGATGAAGAAATTCCGCAGAGCAGTATATTTACTTTGCATTTCTAAATGGTAGCAATTAAAACTCCCGGCTTCTGGCTATCCAGATGTTTCTTGCATTACAGCACTGTAATGTGCATTGGAATATATTGTGTTACTGCAGTGGCTGTAAAGTGGTCAGCTTTCAGTCTAAATGCTGTATCAGGGCTCCAGTTGGGATGGTGAACATATTTCCTGCTCATACCAGGTTCCTCTCCTTCCCACTGTTTCCACACTCTGTTAGCTTGACGTGTTTGTGTTTCTCAGATGAAGACTTTTACTGCTCAGCATTTGAATCAAGCAGGGGATGTATCAGCAGGTCAGAAGTGATGTATGGTTTGTTTCTTGTAAGAGTGAAAAAAAGGAAAAAGGACGGAAGTTTTGAATCAGAAATTTCCCTTTGGCATTTCCAGGCAGCAAACATCCCTCTGGTGTCAGAGCTTGGCATTGATGATATCCATTTTGATGACTTCTCGCTTGATGTGGATGCCATGATTACTGCAGCCCTGCGGATGTTCATGGAACTTGGAATGGTTCAGAAATTTAAAATTGACTACGAGGTAACCATCTGCGCTGCACATATCTGCTGCTTTTGTCTTGGCACTGCTCTGTCCATTTGTACACATTTAGTAGCCCTGCTACAAATTGCACTTTGAATTTCAGACGCTGTGTAGGTGGCTTTTGACGGTGCGGAAGAACTATCGCATGGTCCTGTATCACAACTGGAGGCACGCTTTCAACGTCTGCCAGCTGATGTTTGCCATGTTAACTGTGAGTACCTAGCTACACAGCCCCCAAGAGCTTCTACTGCTACACTGCCTAACCTGGCTAAACATTTGCCAGCATTGAATTTCTTTTCTAGTTATTATGCTACTCATTTCCAATAGCAAAGCAGACAGAATTTATTCAACTTAAGGCAGCACATATTTGGCAAAACCTTATAGTGTTTTAGTGACAGTGATATCATAGGCGCATTAAAGTGACTGAAAACAGATGGCAGTCTTGAAGTGCTCTTGTTATTACAGATCTTGATCTTACGAAATGTTTTTCCTTTGGAAGTCTTTGATTTGACATTTATTTCAAACTCCTAATTGGGAAGTACAAAACCAAGGATTAGAATCCCAAAGTATTTATTATGTTGATATTTATTATCTCTTTATCCAGCTTCATCTAAATAGTTTTGGAAGGTACTGCCTCAAAAGATTTGAAAATTATTTTCCAGCATAGTTATCTAAGTGAATCTTGAGTCTCCACTGGACACTGTTAACACTTAGGGGTTTTATTAGCATGTATCTCCAGCAGTACCTGTAGCTCCTTTCAGCATACAAGTAAATTCTACTGAAATTTAAAGTAAATTTAAATTTACAAGTAAATTCTGCTGAAAGTACCACTGCTAACATACTAGAACAAGCATACCTGCTCTCTCGCCCTACCCCACAGCAACCTCACTGTGGGAAATAACCCATATCTAGCTAGTTCATTCTTGTAAATGTACCAACAAAAAACTCAGGGGTCCTGGATGCCAGAATTTTGCATGTTGGGCATGAAAAAGAGACTCTGACTTCCCCTAGCAGGTCATTCTAGTGCTTGGTCAATCCCAGCAGGGTGGGTGTGTTTCTGTCAGTGTTGATGGAGGCATAGTGAAGCTGTACCATGCACCACGAGACAAAGGAAAGGAAGCTATCCAACGAGAGAACCTCTTCCAATGGGCGTGAGGCTGCTCAGCTGTGCAGAATGAACATTGTTTCAGCAGGCACTTGCTGATGGTCTCTAAGGAAATTCGGTGGTAATGCCTGGGTGCTGGTAGTTTTTATGGTTTTATAAACTTGACATGCCTTTTTTTTTTTTTTCCCCCAGTTTTAGAGAAAGAAAAAGCATTTTCCTCTGATGAATACAGGCAAAGGCGGGCAGCGCCGCTGGGTGTGAATTACAGTAATTTGTGCCGGAGGCTGCCGGGGCGGGGAGCCCCCAGCCCCAGCGGTGACACCCCTAGGTGGAGCTCCGAGGCCAGGTTTGCGGCACGCTGCTCTGCCCGTGGGAGCGGCCACCTCCATCCCGGCGGCTCCAGCAGCCACCTGCCCTGCCTCCGCCGACAGATGCTCTGACCGTGGCTCTCGCGGCGTAATTTCAGAATCCTTTTAGCAGTCAGCACAGGGGTGCAACTGTCTGTGAGATGTGATCCGGCATTTTTAAGCCAAGTTCATTTCCTTGCCCATGCTCCTGGTAATAAACAGAATGAGCAATTCCATGTGCAGGGCTGGATGTGAGTGGCCGCAGCACTGGAGTCTCCACACATCCCACCCCGCTTGGCTCTGGCTCTGGCTGGGAACAGAATAAGTTCAGTGTGTGATCTGTTTCGTCTGCTCTCCCTTCAGGATACAGGAAGATTAATTTGTGCAAAAAAAAGACACAAAAGAGAGACTTGACATTAGTAATAATCCAAGGCTTGCTCCTACTGCATTTGTCTTGGGGATACCATCCAAGTTAGCGTGTGCCTTCTTTTTTCACTGGTAAAAGGGGGAAAATTCTTAGACAAAACCCCTTGAAGGGCTTATCAGAGCCCTTCTCTGCCACTCAAAAAGGCATTGCTTTGTGCATTTATTGCACCTTATTTCTGATTTCTCCATGACAGTGAACAATGTAGACTGCCCCACAAATAGAAACCAGTAATTCTATTTTAGGGCGTTTTCAGGTGGGATTTACCATAGTATAGTCATAGCTAACCTATAGTGCAGTAGCCTCTAAGGACCCCACCATACTCCCACTGAATGCACAAGGAAAATTCAGCTGTGTTGAACAAGTCAAACAGAGAAAAATTCTGTCAAAGTCAAAAAGAGAAATTCAACAAAGACTAAACCGTTGTTTCACTCCTGGCAAACTCAGCCTTTTGCATATCTAAAGTATGTTCCTGTATGTCTAAGTATGTATTTTCTCTCTCCTGAGCAATCACAAGCCCAGTTCTGCAAGCCATAGTTCTGTATTTCAGATGCCCAAGAATTCTGAAGACAAGCACTGCAGCAAGGCTGCTCTTCAAGTTAAGGGAGTACCTGAGAGTAAAGTGCAGGATCAAGCCCAGGCTTCATTATCAGTGCCTTTGCCAACACAGTTCACATTGATACTTATTTCAAAGGGCAAAAATGAACAAGTAAGCAATACCAAATTAAAATCCCATCTGGTGTGCTAATAACAAAACATATAGATGTGGGGCAAGGTATAATGAATGCAATTCATTTCCTCACATGAAAGAATGACCTCCATAACTCACTGGAGACTCTGCCACTCATGAGTTATGGGTCATTCCTTTTCTGGTGAAAATAAATTTTACTGCACTATCGTCTATTGCCATGTTTGTTTGTTTTTTTTTTTTTTCCTCTTGTAAATTCAGAAATGAGGAAATGCAATCCTCTGTTTATTTGCATTATATTCAAAGAAGATATTCCCTTACTGTAGCATTGTTTTAAATGAAATGTTTTTTACTACGTGACATATGCTGTATTTCTTTCATATATTCAGTGACAAGACTTTACATTAAATAAAATGTGGCATTTATTTTTGAGATATTGCTACTGTTAATAAATTCCTTAATTGTTTTCCCTGCATTTGCAATACAGGTTGAATCCTTTAATTTAATCAAAGTTTGGATTACACTAAAGAATATTTATTACTACATCAATTTCATATTATAAAACTTCCCTTTTAAGTTATTTTAACTTAGCCATGAATATTTTCTCTAGACTGAAACTTGACACATGGTGTTGTCAGTTACAAACTATTTTTAATCCCTTTTTATAAATAGATTTTTATTATTTTTTGTTATACAAGAGCTATGTTTAAAAAAATAAAAAGAGAAAATGCTATTTTTAGAGGATTCTTTTCTAATTGGGTACATGTTACTGAAACTAAAACAAAAACAATGCCACTAGAAATCAGGTGAACCTCTTTCCTAATATCCAAGTTATTCAGTACACTGGTGGATTCTACACAAAATTAATTAATCTTTTTTTTCTTCATGCTTGATCATATTTTCTGCTGTGTGAAGTTTAAGGAATTATAAAGCTTTTGTAGCAAGTCTTGCATTTCTTCAATTCCCACTGCAGTGCATTCCTGAGCACCTGGGGGAACTTGGCTCCCTGAACTGTTTAAGTACTAACTGCAGCCACATTTCAAACTGTCTAAACAGAAAATACTTAGATTTGAATGTGCATTTCTCTAAGTAGCATTTGTGGTCTTCGGGGTGAATAGCAGAGCTTTCACAGAGTATTGCAGCAATTTACTGATGTTTCTGTAAGTTCCTACCAAGGAAGGGAAACAAGTCCTCCTGTATCACTTAAACTCCCTTCTTGCCAGTGGGTGAAATTATGCCCCCTTTGAAAATCAATGATATTTGGAAATTCTTAAATGGTGTCGGTGTTCAGCCTTGGTTTGGTCCTCCAATACAAATGTATTTCTTGTATATAATTTCCTTTCATGCTACCTAGATCATGTGGCTCATTTAGGAGTGTCACTGGAGACTGACAGTGTGAAAAGACGAGTATTCCGATTTTCCAGCTCAGCCAGTCATTTTTGCTGTTTATATTCTATTATGCCCTCCTGCTTCTGAAGAACCTGGTTGTTTCTGCCATGGGTAAGAGGCACAGCACCAGTGGTGCCCCACAGAGGCTCTAGCACCTCCTCCAGACATGATCTGTTCAGGATGCTTGAGGTTAGCAATAGCAGTAAGTGTTTTTTCTCTGCCATGAGCTCGTTCAGGCAGGAAGACTGCTATGACAAGTATCCAAGAGGAGAAGCATAGTGATAAAAAATGTTTCTAGGATTAACTCCCCCATTCACACAATCATGTCTGAGCTGGTTGTAGGGAATTTCATTGCGTCTGTTTTCAAATGCTTCTCCCAAATTCAAGTGGGTATCTGCAGCAGAAATTTGAGACATTCCCTCTTTAAATCATGCCACTTCATTTCAAAGTGCCAGATTGAAAAAAAATCTAATAGTTCATAACAGTTCCACAGAGTATATTTTATCTGGGCTCTTTTAAAGGTCTTCCAACTTAACATGTCAGCTATCTCTGACAGTAGGAATTGACTAAGACGGTCACCTCACGATTGAAGAAATCTTTCTAAGTACTTCTCTAAATAATAATTTTAAAATTTTATCAGTTTAGTTTTCAGGTTTTTATTTCTCTGATAAAAAAATCCAGTTCCTGTCTCAGTTTGCAGTTACTGGTATTTGTTTTCAGCTCTTTTTGCCTTTAGTGTCTCCTGGCTAGCAGAGAAATGGCATGCTGGAAATGCAACAAAGAGATAATAACAGATCACTCCAAGGACATTATCTATTCTGCTAACCATCTGACATACAGCAGGGAATAGAATATGACAATAAAGCATTTATCTTCTCCTTACTGAAACGTTCATGGTATCAAAACAAAGTTGACTGTTGCTGGATGGACTAACATTACTTATCCCTTTTGCTACTGATAGTTACAGCTGCTTTTTTTTTTTTTTTTTCCTGCTCTCAGACCGCAGGATTTCAGGAGATTCTAACTGAAATTGAAATTTTAGCTTTGATTGTGGGATGCTTGTGTCACGACCTTGACCACAGGGGAACCAACAATGCCTTCCAAGCCAAGTAAGCTTTCTAATTCTTACTATTTTAATTTGGTTTTCTTCCACAGGAGAGCAAAAGGTGACCAGGATAAAGAATGAAGCATTAATTTCAAGCCTTCTAGGCCAAGGCCAAGTACTCTTATTCCTGTGTGCAGTGAGGGACTATCCATCTTTATCATTCTCTGTTCCTTTAAGTAATTGCTGGCTTGTCCTTTGTAGCTGGCTGTTGAACTGACACCACATATTGAAATGTGGTGCCAAAACTTGATGTTCTTTTCAGGCTCAGCTGTTATTGATTCTGGTTTTCAACCCAGAAAGCACCTAAATTGTCTGTCTGGGTTGTTCTTGCTGACTGGGGTGCATGGCATTAAGCAAAACCTTTTTCTGCTATTGCGAAGAAAATAAAATAAGTGAAATTGAAATAATGCTTTCACAGAAATCAGGCTCCTGCCAGTGAAGTAGAAGTAGGTTTGTAGGTTTAAGAGTGGTACTTCTTACTGTGTAGGTAAGGGAACTCCTTAGACTAAGGTCAAATTCATTCCAAAATCTGCCTTTCCTGAGAATAGGAGGGACAATAGAAAATGTCTCCAGTAACATCCTGGCCAAGCTGTGAAATAAAGCTGCCACACGCAGAGATGCCTTCAAATCCCATGTTGTTTTCTTGCTCCCCAGTACCTCTACAGTCAGAATATGAGGCCCCAAGGCATTCCTGTCCTGCAGATCCCAGTGTGCATTTGTAGCTTTTTCTGTTGTGCCTTACTGCTAATCCTCCAGTGTGATGGGGGAGTGGTCAAACGGTTGTCCAGAGATATTTGAAAGGCAGAGTGATACTGTATTAGCCTATTTTGTCCTACTTTTGCAGAAGTACTCTGCTGCAAGGTGTGTATGCAGGGACTACTGCATTTCGGGGGGCAAGTTGCCTCAGTGACCATCACTCAAACTGATGTTTCTGATGTTCACTAAGCTGCCATTTCCTGAGGTATTGGTGTTGCCATACAATCTCAATGAAACAATGACACTGTCTGGATCTTCAATCACCACAGCAGGGAAAATCAATTGCAGTGCTCAAAAGACAGAGCTCGTGGTGCAAAGGTTACCAAGCACTGCTAGATGCCTTTTTGCAGCTGAGTCTTGAAGAGAATCAAAATAGACGAGACAAATGGGAAGGAAGCTCAGCTGATTGATGTTTATGTTCCCAATTTACAAAAATGAGACCTAAGATTTACATCCTGGCCATTTTAGGCTCTGATTAAATTAACCACTTCTCTGCTGTACCATTATACAAGAGTATCCTTTGTGCAGAGGGATGGCTGAGTTAAAAGTACAGGGTTCAGCATTAGACTGCTATCACTCATACTTGTTTGACAACAGAGTATGGAGAGGAGGCTACCATTTTATGACTCCATAAAGAAACTGCTGAAGACATTTAATGAAAGACAAACATTACCACACATGTATAAAACATCCCTGAAAACAGAAACTGTAGTTTTCATAACGCTAACTATGATTTATTCCTCTAACCTGACATAAATTTAAGCATCACATTTTCCTATTTTATCTTCACTGTCCAATACTACTGTTCTGTATGATGAAGGCTCAAGAGGTATATGATAGAGGCAATATCACAGTTGTCTCAAATGGCTCTGTTATATATGTCAATATCACATTCTCTAGGGATGATGTTTCCTGGACATTCTTTTCTCTCATATAGCTGCATCTGATAATTAAGTATCAGCATGGTGCAGTTTTATGGTATATGCTCCTAGGAGACTCTTTCTGTCTCTAGCATAATCTCTTATTCTCATTTCTTTGGAAAGAAAGCCCGTCTTCTCACTCTAGGCTGGGTCCCAGAAGTGAAGTACTTTGCCTGAACTACTTTGTACTGGTGAACAGTGACCATTCTGACAATCCAGTCCCATTCTCTGCAATTCCCAGCAATTTGCAATATTATAATGTTATTCCATATATTCTTGCCCTTTAGACATATAAAACTGACCTGCTCTGTTCATTTTGAATCTGATTTTGGTTTAGACAATAAATATGATGAGAAAATACATTCTAGAGATATGCTAAGGTATACTTTTATATTCACTGCTCTCACTTGTGTTTTTTTGTTTACCTCTAGTATTTGCAGTTGGGTTTTTTGTTGTTGTGTTTTGGGGTTTTAATTTAAGGGTTTGTAGTTGGCCATTGTAAGCCCTTTGTTTATGTCTATTAAGAATTAAAAATAAAAGGTAGCAGGGGAACAGCTGATCCCAGCTCAAGGACATTACCTTGTGTCCTTACTGCGCAGTTCTGTGTCTGTGCTGTTGTTGAGGCACTTGGAAAGCTGCATTACAAAATTTCTTGTAATTCCAGAATAATCTTTAGTCAGCTGGCAATATTTAGCAAAGAATGGAACATAAATGCTTATATCTGGATTTGAATTAGTATTTTGATCTCATCAGCTGTCTTAAGTGAGGTTGCTGAAGTGGAGGTGGAGAGTGTGGCTACGTGCTTTTGTCACTAAATTGTCTCTGAAACCTGCTTCGTAAGCAGACGAGCAGGATTTGTTGACTTCCCATGTTCTGTTTCAGGAGTGGATCAGCCTTAGCTCAGCTCTACGGCACCTCTGCTACCTTGGAGCACCACCATTTCAATCATGCTGTCATGATTCTCCAAAGTGAGGTACAAAAGCATTACTATTAATCTCACTGTAAGCTGTTGGGCAGTTTCAGCTGGAGAAAGGAAATACCATGTACAGTACCTTTTTAATGCCCTCTCCTTGAGGAATTATTTATTGGTTACCACAAAGGTCACAACTAGCACAAAATTAAACAACTACAAATGCTGATCACAGAGCCCAGAGATTATATCTGTCTCAATCAGCAAGGGGCAAGGAGAATACATCCTAATCATATTGTCAGCTTTTCTCACTCTTCTTACATATATCCTGCTCAGTGGTTTAGAGGTAGCTGAAACAGGTGCTTACCTTTCCCCACAGGTGTCATATTCAGAGTATCAGAGCCATCCTTTACTGCACCAATTTAATTTCTTCAGCAGCCTTTCTGTAATCAGTATTTTTATGATTTTTTTCATAATTTAATACACTATTTTTAAAAATTAAAATCACTAATATCATGCTGTCCAAAGTATATTAATTGCTTTGCAGATACCTGTGAAGACAGAGCTCTTGCCTAGAATATCTTGCATATAACACTATACAGCATATACTACACCATGTATTTAATAACTGAGAGAAGTGGAAGAATGGACATAGAGTCCTTTCAAAACAACAGATGCATTTTCTTAATTTACAGAGACTGGTTGCTACAAAATGCATTTAGTAAATATAAAACCAAAACTGCTGTTCATGCAGCACAATTGAAGACCACAGCCTGATCTGCAGTAACTTCTGAAGAGATCTGGAATGTCTCATGCTCACAGACAAATGGGAAGAGGGTGATGGCTTTACCTCTGTGGACACTGCCAAGGAAATTTGTCACGGAACTGCACCTCCCCAGACCTTATTTCATATATGTCCTCATACCATCATGATTATAGTAACCCTGTTACTGGAAAATTCTTGGTTTTAAGGGCATTTTAAACTTCCTAAGCAGTAGATGGCAGTGCATACTGAATGTGGGCACTACAGGACTAAATATCACCAAAATAAGACTCTGGTTAGAAAGACCTTCAATATTTATGTAGGTGATTAGGGAAAAAAGACCTGTAATACATTTATGTATGCTAATATATGTGACTGTTGTCACAAAGTAATTCCTTAAGATTACATTTAGATTTTTTCATTAATTTTGTTTCTTTCATCTTATTTTCTCAAGAATTTCACAGAGGAATTATAGGATCTCTGTCCCTCTTGTTTTCAGAAATCCAGTTACAAAAGAACCTTCCCCCTCTCAAACAGCAACATCAAATAATTAATTTCCTTTCATTTTGGCCATAGAGCATCTTTCAAATTCTTAATCCACAATCCCTTAAAAAGCAGCCAGTTGGGCCCACAAAGGGTGTTCAAATTGCATATAAAGTTGTGGTTCTTTAGGCCACATAGGCAATGGCTGTATACACTGTAGGACAAGACAGTAATGGGCAGAGTGAGCAACTGGGCTGCTTTGAATGAAAAACTGATTTAGTGTCCTTGACTGCTCTAACAGCAGTTTGGGTGCACGCAAGCAGCAGCACAGATAAATCTATTAGGATCACTACTCAAAATCTCCAATATGCAGCTCCCCAAAACATTTAATAAGATGAAAGACTGAGATGTATCCATAGTTTTTCCCCATAAACTGAGTCTGTGCAGGGTCAGAGCAGAGAGTAAATCTTTACTCGACAGGCTATAATTTCAGCAGAGTTTAGAAAAACATACCAGGTGCTTGATAACAATCATCCACTCTTCTGCCTCAATGTAATCTCAGCAGTATTAGCATTATTATTTCATCATAGTTTTGCCATGAATCAGAAAAGGCTTGTGTTACAGGGAAACAGTAAACTAACAAGTTAGAAAACTTTTTAAAAAACTATTGATTGTTAGCCCTTTACCTCTTTTATCTCTTTCATTATAGGGTCACAACATCTTTGCTAACTTGTCCTCTAAGGACTACAGTGACCTTATGCAGCTTCTAAAGCAATCGATATTGGCAACAGACCTCACTCTGTATTTTGAGTAAGTATTGGCATTTCTGGTATTTGATGGATGAAAATTCAGAGAACTTACTCTAATGACCTATTAAATACCAATAAGGATATATAATATGAGAAATTAGTGTTCAGCTATGGTTGAAGAGTTTTATTCTAATACTTAGTATCTTTTAGACTAATAGATATATCTCAAGTGTCCAAATACATTTTGCTTTAATGTGTAACATGTCTTTATCAACCAAAAGCCAGTGAAATTCTGTATTTATACTTCAAAGCAATCCCAGGAACCAGTTACAGCTCAGTTCCATAATTTTTCTGTCCCTTCTATGATCATTTCTTCAGGCACATAGAAAATCAATGACATTTGAGAATTCTTTTCCACCATTTCAGCATTTCTAAACACTTGTGCTAAGAAATATCGTATTTAGTTACAGACCCAGTTACAGACACTTTGCTGTTTTGAAGACAAATTATGCCAATTCACATCATGTGATGAGAACAGGTCTTAAGAACCTTAACTGTGGAGAAGTACACTAGGATCTCTCTCACCCAGTTTTCTTCCCTTTCCTTGTTTGCAAATCAAATCTCAAAGTAGATTTCAAGTTGGTCCTGTATTTCAAATATTGTTAATTATTACCAAGCTCATCTCACTGAGGATGTGTGGGAGGATGCACGTAGTCAGAGGAGTAATGGTGTAACCATCACAGTGCACTTCTGACGTCTGCATTAGCCTGTGGCTGACTTAGGGGCAGCAGCGCTGACAGATGCGCAGTTTCAGTGCACTACCTTCCCAGTCATGACAATAAGTTATCCTTAGGAATTTTTGTTTGGTGTCCACTAGCATTCTATCCTGTCTGTCTTTCTGCCATATCTCAAGTGAAAGGATTAGAGTTGTACCAGGGGAAGTTTAGCTTAGATATTAGAGAAAAAAATTCACTAAAAGAGTGGTTAGACATTGGAATAAGTTGTCCAGGGAGATGGTGGATTCACCACCTCTAGAAATATTAAAGACTTGTGTTGATATGGTGCTTAGAGGGAATATGGTTTAGGGGTGATTATGGTGGTGCTGGGTTGACAGTTGGACTTGATGACCTTGAAGCTGTTCCATTCTGTGAGATACAAGGACCATAGGTCCTCTTGTCTAATCATAAATAAATGCTGCAGAAATTTTTGTGCTCTCAAGGAGGAGATGAGTGACAGGGACTGAGAGGACAGCTGCACTGACACAGCTCCATGTGCTCGCCCTGGCCGAGATCCTGGAGGAGCCAGAGGGGGCTCATGGCAGTGCCTTGGGATAGACCCTGTTCAGACCCAGATGTGATGGAGCTCTCTTCCCTGCCTGCCTTAAGCTGAAAAACTATGTGATCAAGTTCTTTTTCTAGTTTTAGCACAGAGAAATTATGTCCAAAAGGGACATAACTGAATTTCAAGATTATTTTTTCTTACTTGCATAACTGATTTTTTGTGCTGCATGAATCAGAAGACTTTTAGCAAATGAGGCCTCTTTACTCAAAAGTCTGCAGATAAATTATTTCTTCTTCTTGTGTTACAATGATTCATTAATGAGGTAGCTATGCTAGTTTATTTTCAGAAGTGCCTGAAAATCACTCTCTAGAAACATTGGTGCTTTACATTTCTTAAAGCCACCCTATGTGAACAGGTGTTTCTACGCAAGTACCTAGTTTGTTTTTTCAGTTTGCTACATCTTCAACATTTTTGTTGAGAGGGGAATTCTCATATCAGTATTCTTAAAATGACTGAATCTAATGATCACAAGCTCCAGGTACTAAAACAGTAAAAAAATTGTTGTAGAGCAAGATTTTATGAGCTTCTCAAGGCATTACTTTTATACAAAAAACAAAAAGATGACTCTCACTGAAAGATCAGATGGGAAATGTATTTGATTTTAGTTTATAATTCTAGATAACGACACTTGTAGATAAAATAGCAAGTAAAAGCATGGAACCGAAGTTAAGTTTATGGAAATTCATCCAAATGATGTCTTGAGCCATTGGGCTGTAGCACAAATGAATTTGTTATACATAGGAAAACAACTTCCCTTCGAGGCAAAATACAGCCAGAGTCAATGTTACTCAAAGACCCTGGAAAATTTTTATAACTCAGTTAGTTTCTGAAATTCTGCCATATTATATTTGCTTATTAATAGAAAACCTCATCATTTTGGATACCAAAAAAAACATTAGGAAATGCTAAATTGTTTCATTGGACATGGCTGCTTTCCTCCACTTCAGTCCTTCCCACACTGAAACTTCTCTGTGGAGCCGGACTACTACTTCTGTATCCATTTAAATGGATTTCAAAGAAAATCCTTAAAGCTTTTAGCTTAACATAAGGCCTTGAGACTCACATTTTTGGTTACTGTTTATGGATCTCTACATTTTAAATGTGAATAGTTTAAATTTTTGGGGTGTCACATTCCTGGGCTTTCAGCTTTAAACATTCTTGCCTGGTTTTTGTTCAGGAACATATGAATTTCTCAGAATATCCAATACTTCAAAATGAAATATTTTTTTTCCCAAAGTATAAGGGATTGGATATCATCATGCAGTCATTTATAGCCCTCTTCTAGCTGCTGAAAGAAATCCACTATAGAAAGGCCCTATAGTAGGAGTGACTGGTCATATATATATAACCATGATAGTCAGGGACCAGAATAATGCAACATGCCCCACATAATGTTCTGGAACACAGAGTTTCTGGAAGTGTGCATCTCCTTGTATGCAAATATGTCCTGGCTGCCATGAGACTGCACTGTCAATAATCACTGTCCAAAATTTCAGTCTAGTTGAAGTAAACGTAGAAAATACAAGACTGCAAACTCTCTCCTGTTGAGGAACCTAAATACATTTCCTCTTGACAAAGAGCACAGTCTCATATGAGATGGGGCACTGCACTGTCACTCAGGATGTCGGTATTTATTTGCTTTCCAGCTTTGATGCTCATATGTTGTGTTACTGGGGGCAAGTTGCTCCAAGTTTTTGTACCTCAGCTTCTGTCTTGGGCAGGATCTATTACATACTGTAGTCACATTGCAAACAGTAAGAGCTGCTTGGAGGCTCAGTGCCATAAAAGATTACAGACTATGATGAAGCAGAATTTTGATGCTTAAAGGCACCAATCAAGCATAAATATGTTCTGTGCATCTCGCGTTTTGTCCCTTTTTGAGGACGTGAAGAAGGTGTGAGAAGACAAACCATGGACTAAGCAGGGAGACCTAGTTTCCAGTCTATAAGAACTATGAACCCAAGACAGCAGCAGCTCCTGTGTGTATCTGTTTCTTTCTGTGTGCTGGAAATAACAGGAATTGCACAGCTCTGAAAAACCCTTCAGGATGTAAAAGTAAAAACCATTTTGCAAGGACAAGAAAACAGAAGCATGTGTGTATTTCTGGGGTGTTTCTATTGTCTATCTGTCCACTGCTGTAGGTGAACATTTCATGCTTCCATGGAAGACTGAACATTTCAGAGCCATTCATTTCCTTATTTGTGGAGACCATAAATCCAATATTGCTTTTACTAGGCAACTCTGACATTGATAACAGACATTTATAGAACGTGTTCGGAAATTAGTATGTTTCGCTTAAATGGACTGTCAGTGTAACGGCCCTAACAATAATACATGAGGTGCAGTGATTCCGTATCACACAGAGAACCGTGTTACTGCTGCAGTGCTGCCCTGCAAATGTCTTATTTCCTTCTCTGACAATCTGGTTTTTTGCAGGAGAAGGACTGAGTTTTTTGAGCTTGTCAGTAAAGGTGGTTATGATTGGAATATAAAAAACCACCGAGAAGTATTTCGGTAAGCACCGTTTTTTCTTGCTTTCTGGTTATTTCAAAGTGTAGCCATATTTGTTAAAGGAATTTCTTGTATTCTTGTGGACTGGAGGCTTAGAATAACAAGAGAAAGTATTTTGTTTTAAAAATACAATCCATGATATGAAATGCACTATATGATTTTTCAACATTAGCAAACAGCCAGGATTAATCAACATAACTTCACCTTCTCCATTTCTCCTACTCACTTAGTCCTGTTTTCTTCCCTTTCTCCCAGCCTCACCAGTTGCTATTCAGCCCTTCTGCTCTTTTTCCAGAAAGTATCAATATTCTGCCTCTCTACACAAAGATCTTTCCTGTTTGTTTCCCTGATCCCTCTTCCTCTCATCTGTCTTTTTTCACTAGCCATGCACTTCTCTGCTCTTCCAGTCTGTACCTGGGAATTTTCATATACAGAGTACTCTTCCAGCCCTCAGGAATGCCCTCAGCATGCATCCTATTGAAAACCTCGAACATTGTGGGTGGTTTGAGTAGATCACACTTTGTAGACAATAAAATGTGTGTATTTGCATATGCATGCCTGGTTATGTCTCATTTTATCTGAAATTTCATTAAAATTCTGTTATCTTTTGGTCTTTTGACAAAATATCGGCCATTTTCTATTTTCCATACCATTTCACCCATTCCTAATTTTAGATTCAGGCAATATATTTGATGCTTCATTTTCAGTGCCCTTGTTCTTCATTTAAACTTTCTTAGACTTTTATCTGCATCATGTACTGTACATAAACGCTTTCTACAGCTGAACGGTTTCCTTCTCCTAATGCATATAAAACATGGTTGTAGCTAGATATTAAACTACAGTGGAACCATATAGCTCACAGTAAATCTTCAATTTTTATTGTAGATGAGCAGTAGAAACTGCTTAAACAGTGTCTGGGATGCCTCCTGTGATTATAGGCTCTCTTGCTACAGCAGTCACTTACAAATAGGCATATAAATTAATCCAGTTGCAGGTGTTATTATGTAATAATACCCTTACTTATATCATGTGAAGCACATGCTTTCTAATATATTATAGGTATTAATGTAAGTAGTGTTAGAAGTATTGCAAAATTAGCAGTTACTCCCTTGCAATATCATTTCTTTTCTAGTGTGCAATGCAGAATACCAAAATTCATCATCTTATGACCTGCAACACATTAGGATTCTGAGGCACAATTGTAATGTAAAAGGCTCGCTGATGGCTAAGATTTCAAACATGTCATTCTTTTCTGGAGGAAAAGAAGGTGCCAGGGCTGACATTTTATATACGTATTATTTATTTATGCATCCAGAGCAGAGTAGTTTAGAAATTCAACAAAGGTTGATTCAGCTTGTATTGTTCATTTCTGTTTTTCAGATCAATGCTAATGACAGCCTGTGACCTTGGAGCTGTGACCAAACCGTGGGAGATTTCAAGACAGGCAAGTCATGATTAATAGCAGGGCTGGGAGGAGGCGGGACTGGCAGGACAATATTCCCAGGGCCCTGGCTTACAAGGGACCAAAACTGGAATCAATTTACAGCAGTATTAATGCTATAAAAAAATAGCAGGGGGTTTCTGCAAAAAATGGTTTATTGCGTAATCATTCCCTGTACACATGCTGGTGTGTACATCTGGCTTTACAACCTCTCCTCTTACTAACATTTCAAATCCATATCCAAAAATGGATGGATAAAAAAAAAAAAAAAAAAAAAAAAGGCATTTAGCCACATATAGCTGCATTTACTTGTTTCATCCCAAAGTTTTCCTTGGCAGTGGCAGGGTCTTCCCTAAATCAAAAATACCGAGAGATTTTCTGCAAATTTTCATTAGCATAAAATCTTCAGTAGATATGATAAAAGAAATGTGTTCATTTTCTTAATAATCTTGCAAAACTCCAAGTGCAGTACAGGGCTTCCTTTAACATCCTGTATCTAGAAACCAACAAATAAAAATTCAGAGTTTTGCCTCTGAGTAGGCTCTTTAGAAATATACATTAAAAATAGATTCAGCACTGGCAAACAGGTACAATATGAGAAAGCAACCTGTCCCAAAACTCATATCCTTTGCCCCATTATTTTCTCTCTTCTAGACATCTTTGTCTACCTAGAAAACATCCTTAATATTTCCAGTATCTATGCCAGTCATTCTCTGTCCTTCAGTGAGGCCCAGAAAAAGCCAGTAGAAGACAGACTGTATCAGGTTTTGGAGGAATTGACAGCATCAAGAAACAAACAGAAACCATACCCGTGCAGCTGGGTTTGGGTACACAGCTGGAGGAAGTTTGGTGCAACAGCAAGTAATAGTTACAGAGATGGGGTGGGAAAGAGAAAACTAGGCCAAATAACTGGTGATGCGGAGCAGCCAGGTTCCTTGGACAAGGAAGTATTAGAAGCTGGAAAGGATCTATGGAAGGTACATGCACATCAACTGAATAAAAAAAAAAAATTTATGGAGGGAGGGCTTCACCTCAGTTTTGTCAAGTGAGTCTTTTTTGCTTTATCAGCAGACTGTGACAGTTCTTCTAAGGCTGTTGCTCTACTTGGCCAGAACATAGTCACCTCTCATGGAAATCAGGAAATCTGCTTCTATCCTGCAGTGGGAAATTGAGTAACAAGATTTTTCAGTGCCTCCTGGCCACTGCTGCAGTGTGTGCAATCCCTCCTCATTTTTCCTCCTTAACCCAGTTAGCTTCTGCATTTTCATTGACAGCCAAATGTCAGGCATGGTCTGCTTTCCTAGTTTCTGCTGTGCTGCTGAATTAGTGCTGGAGTCTCTGGCAAACTGGGGTTTTTTATACTTATCAGTCTTGAGGTCTACAGGTGAAAAGTCCCCTGCAGCTTAGTTATACAGGTTTACTTTATATTGAAAAATCCCACCTGGGATTTCCTGAAACATTACCTGATTGAGCAGAAGTGCTAGTAAGTCCACAGAGGCAAAACAGGAAATAGCTGAACCTTAACTGTGCCACAAGAAAAAAAACAAATATATTTGAAAAAAGGGAATAGAGGCCACATGTAAGATGGAAAAAATCAGGAAGAGAAGATTGAAACAGATAGATAAAAGAGAAGAAAAAGGGACATAAGGAGAA
Source organism: Pyrgilauda ruficollis (assembly GCF_017590135.1). Classification (NCBI taxonomy): domain Eukaryota; kingdom Metazoa; phylum Chordata; class Aves; order Passeriformes; family Passeridae; genus Pyrgilauda; species Pyrgilauda ruficollis. The sequence goes on along the minus strand of NW_024524377.1, from coordinate 20,455,851 downwards.
CAGGATCAGAATAGCACTGAAGGACACTGATGATACTATGCCATGATTATTTTCATACAATACACTTAGCAAACCCTTAATTGCTGATAAGTTGTTAAATTATTCATCTTATCTGGAATATTGATCCAGAATTTTATTAAGATTTAAGAGTACTTTATAACATCACCTACTTCCAGATTATTTTGGTACTCCCTATTTCAACTGCAACAAGCTTAGCATTTGTGAACATTATCTACCATGCAGTTGCTAAAGCAAGAAATTTTGAGATTTTATGACGTACAGGTTCTCTGCTTAGTTTACCCTCTTGTGCCTTGGCACTATAAAATAATTTCCTATCTTAAAAGCAATACACTGGCATGACAGGAGCTTTAGTTTGTGAATGCCTCTTCAGTAGATTGGCTTCCAGTTTTTGAGTAAGTTGTTATAACTGCACTGAGCACTACCTTGCCAGTACAATGTAATTCCCCAAGACAATTCCCTATCAAAAAGGGATAAGTTCCTGTGCCTGACTATGGCTGTTGATACCCCCTGTATGCTCAGTCCAAAAAACTAGTGAACACATGCCTGATTCAGTCCCGTAAGTGAGGTTTCTCACTTTTTTACAGTTAAGCACAGGCTGAAGTCATGGTCTAACCAAAAACTCATTATCCTAAAAATTGTGTAACAAGAACTCTAATCTTTTACCATGATTTTTATTTTAGGCAGCTGAGCTGGTAACCAGTGAGTTCTTTGAACAAGGAGACAGAGAAAGATCTGAACTCAAACTCACCCCTTCAGTAAGTTTTTTATAGTTTCTGAAATTGTTTGAATAACTGAATGTATTATAATAGTTTGAATAGTTTGAATAATTTTAATAAAGGAAAAAACCATCACTGGGCTCATTCAGAAAAATGAACTGTATTTTGTACATAAAGAAAACCTTAGAATAAATAAAAGCTCTGTCCAATAAGGATATGCATTTATAACCCCATATAAAATAGCTCTCCAGTCAACACAATCACTTTTGCCCTTTCACAGTCCTTGAGCCCTTTTTCTCATTCCTTGTATCTATTCCTAAGATTATTCTATCAGTGAATTTTCTAAGCAGCAGGTGTTGGGTTTAATACACAGAACTGAACTAAAAATTCACAGCTACCTATGGAAATCAAAAATGCCAGATTTACTTTGTGTTGCAGCTGTGTATCTGTGTTATTTGAAATGCATTTCTATAAGTATACATGTAAATATACTACTGTGATTGAAGGGATAAAATGGAATTGAGTGGAATAAAGCCAGATGGGTATAAAGTGTCAAACAGGAACTACGAAAGTTTCATAAAGATTTTCACTGAACAATTAGAAAAAGCCTTATCCAGGCTGAATAACTCAAAATATTGAGCAACCATTATCTGGAGGCAACAGGAGAAGGGTAAGGAAAGTATTCTAAAGAATTTAACTGGGAGGAAGAGGGCCAGCCCAAATCCCATCACTGTTTTGCTGAGCTGCAAAACCTTATGTGAGAAAAGAGAAAATTCTACTCAAAGTTATCTGCTTTACATTCCTACAGGAGGTTACTTACTACCTCAACTCCAACTGTGGAGCATTTATTTTACACTATAGAATTATAAACACAAAACACATTCAACCTAAAAGTTTCAAAACAGAATTGAAAACAAACAGTTTATTTTCCACACCAGTCAAAGCAATAGGAAGACACCTGCAAAGATTGATTATGGTTCAGAAAGTGTTCTGGTTGTGAGAATTAGACCATAGCTGCAAAGCGCTGGATGATGTGTCTGTAAAATACTCCAGTGTGAATAAAATCTGACAGTTTTGTTTCCTTCTCAATTCAGGCCATTTTTGATCGGAACAGGAAGCATGAACTACCCAGATTGCAGCTTGAATGGATTGATAGCATCTGCATGCCACTGTATGAGGTAATTTTTATTTACTGCTCCTGTAGAGTCCAGAGGAGATTATTCTTGTCTCTCAAGGGAAAAAGAGTTTGCTTTCAAAGCAGCCTTGAAGGCTATTTGAACTCTCGTCTTACTTTGACTTTACCGTAAGTCTGAATGCCATGAAGAAATCTTCAGATTCTCTGAATCTGTCTGTAAATATCTGTAATGTCTGTAGATTCCCCTCTAAGTTACAGAAGCAGATAGGGCAATTGTTTGCTACATTACGTTTGAGACAAACTGATTGTCATCATGGTGAGGTATGGAGCACTAGAGGAACAGTCTCAGTAGGTGCTGTCAAACTTGTCCAAATCTGTGTGATGCAAAAGGAAACTCAAGGTTGAGCCTTTGCACTTACTTCTGACCCTACAGGCTTGGCCTAGAGTGCACCTTCCCAAACTGCTACAGGGCACTCTAGGCCAAGCCTTTCAGGTCTGTGATAAAACAATTTGTTGTTTAACCTGTGCTTTTTAACTCAGAGTTTACTCTTTTAATTGTGCTTCTGCACAGACTGCCTGGGTGCTTGGCACACAGTGTGTAAACACCCAAGTACTCCTTTATTAAGGCTAAAGGTAACCACAGAACCATTAAGGTTGGAAAAGACCTTTAAAATCATTGAGTCCAATCATTAATCTGGCACTGCCAGGTCCACACTAAACCATGTCCCTAAGCAGCACATCCACAGGTTTTCTGAACATTTCAAGGTACAGTGATTCCACCACTTCCACAGGGCAGTCTGTTCCTATGCTTGACCACAATTTCACAATGAATTTTTTCCTATCAGAACAATACTTCTGCCTTTTTAGATTAAACAGCTTCAGGATTTGAATGGAACAACACAGACTGCCTTATGCCAGCAAAGACTGGCTGGCCAGTGATATCTGAGAAAACAGGAGGATGTTCTCATACAGCATCTTTGGGGAACTGCAACAAGTTCTCTCTATTCCCACTGTACCCTAAACTGCCCAAGGCCTCAAAGCAATGAACGGGTCAGTGATGATACACAGCAATAACAGCTCCCATGTTAACATTAAAATTATCAACTTGTGCCTGACTGTAGCTTCCCTACACACAAATAAAAATGGATTGGCAGTTCCTTTCATTTTATAGACCAGATATAAAACCAATATCATACAATAAGGACACAAGAAAGCCCATAAGAAGGACAACGTGCCCTCTTCCCTCCATACCTTGTGGCATCTGATGCTGCCACGATGGAAATAATGAAATTACTAGCCAGAAGCAATGGCAATTCCTGTTGTAACATGGAGAGCAGACACTTGTGTAAGCCAGGCTGCTGCTTTGCCAAGAGATCCTGTGCCTTTCTAAGGTCAGTCTTTGTCCTGATGAAATAAACTACAGCTACCATTTTCAAAGTTAAGGCAAAGCAAGCATGGAAGAAGAATATACACCTATATTGTTTAAAAGGCCAAGAACATTTTGGACAATATGGGGGGAGGAATGATGGACACTGATCTTGGACAGACACTCTTTAAAAATAATGTTCCTTTCAATAAAATAGCTCATATTGCACTAGAATGCATATTATATCAGAATTCATTATTTCTAATAGCATCTGTAATCCAAAAATGTACAGTAAAGCAGGAAGAGCTGATAATCAGCCCATCCTCTGCATGAGAAAACTACATCTGAGCACTAAAGCTCTGGTTAGTTAGCTCCATCTTAGCAGGAGATCTCTGGGGAATATATTCACATCTGATTTCCCTGCTTTCCACTGTGTTTGCATCATGCTGTGCAGCCATTAGCCTGCTGCTCAACAACTTCAAAAAGAGACACCATCAAACCTGGAAGTCATAGCAGCACCAGCCTTAGGGATAAACAGAAAACTTCATGCCATAGTATCACACTGCAGGAGATTCTCTCTGCAGTGTGGAGCCAAGTTTTAATTTTCATATCCAGCTTAATCAAACTTCAATACACATATCCCATCAGCAGAATATTCAGGCATTGTAAATCCACTGTTTAGGGCTGGCTGAACATTACAACTCTGGCCATATCCTAGATTTTGGGTTGGCATATTTTTACATTCTTTGAAATTCCTGCCATTGTAATACATTGAGGGAACTGCATGTGGGGAGAGAACAGGTTATATCACTACAAATGCAATACAAAGAGATGGAGTGGCAGCTGATAAATCAGTAAAATATTAGTGGTACTATAGCTCATTACTACAGTACTTTAAAAAACCATGTTTAAAAAAACCCACCAACATTTGACGCTTATTTTCAGACCAAAATGACAACATTAAACCATTGAGAACAAAATCAAGGCTTTTCTATTTATTTTTTTCCATGCCAGTGATTAGAAATCCTGAATCCACATGGGATTCTATAGCATCCAGATCCCCAAAAAGAATGATGTGGGGAATGCACCAGTCCCTACCAATGCAGTTGCTAGAGCAGGACCTCATGCTGTGCTCTGTGTTATTTCACGCACACACACACACACATGCAGCAGATGCAACCACTGAATACTGGCAACTCCCATTAAAGTGAGATCAGCAAAGCTCCCTGAAGTTGTCTTTGCTCAAAGTAACTGCCAAGAGCAGGCTATTCCTGGCAGCTGAGGACGTCTGAAGTATGCAATACAGAAGGAACTTCACAGCCCAAACTTTCAGGAGTGCTCTGATGCCATCCCAGTCCTCTCACAGTACCAGAACAAACTTCATCCTCTCTGCAGTCCAAGCTAATGAACTAGGCTACACCAGAGTGCCTATAGGGAGTGGTTCATACTTAAAACAATATATCAACTTTGCAGTATATTTTAGTTGTGGCTTTTCTAGCCTTGTCATTTTCCTCAGTTCTGAAACCTCCTTTGTGGAGATTTGGCTCTATCTGCTCTGCTTTCTGCATTTCCTTAAGATAGCTCAAGACAACTCACTTGGAGGTGCAGTTCTCCCAAGTAAAGGGTAGTGAAGTCTCCTTTATCAGGGAATATGGATCACATTCCTCTGCTTACCAGGCTAGGACTGTCCTTGAGTTTGGCCCCTTTTTGTGAGAAGGGTTACAAGTGACTAGCAAATCACCAAGATCTGTGCAACTTCCATTAGCAGTCCTGACTGCCCCTCCCACCCAGAAGAAAGAAGGTCAGTGATAGAAAAAATCATGTACTACACCATGAGCTACTGTAAAGACTGAAGGTAGATATAGCTATTTTTTTTTAATTAATATATGGAATTACGCACAGTTTTCCTATATCCAAGTATCTAAATCAAAAACCTTTGTGCTTGCTCTGTAAACCTGACTCTGCTCCTGGAACAAGGTAAGCCACAGCTCTGTTCCCTTGCTCTCTCTCCTGTCTGCTGCTCAATGTAGGAATCAAGCCACCTCCAATTTCATATCTTAGTAATCAAATCCATTTCCTTCACACTGTGGATCAAAGGTCTGGGAAGATAAAAGCATCCCAGTTTTTTGTTCATTGCATTTTATTACACTTAGGATATTATAATTTTATTACTTACTTTTTTTGTTACTGTAGTGATCCCATATCAGAGTATTTTTATGTAACAGTGGAACTTTTGCCTTGAGTAGCAGAACAGCAATCCATTTACACTGAATTTCAGATCTTAGGGGCTTTAGTTACACTTTACTGCATTACATTTGCTCTTCATTCAAAACTGATAGTAAGGAAAGCATTTATCAGTAGACATGAGAAACAAGTTTATGAGAATAACAATTGCTAAAGAAAAATGCACTTTTTTGAAACTGTAGAGTATTTCAAACCCACTAATATGCACCAGCTTCAGTAAAAAATAATCTCTTGTTTTGTTAGAATATTCTATAAAGAGGAAGTACATACAAGTAAAGCAGAAAATTTGAAGCATCCCACTGAAAATAAAACACTATGGCTTTGCTGACAGCTGTGTTCACACAGAGAAAGTATTCTGTACCTATTTATAAATATTTGTGTAACAGGAAACAGAATTTTGATCATTAAGACAAATCACCCCTCTGACCCTCCAGTAAAGAGATGCTAAGAGTTTCAACACTAACAGATTTCTCTTCTGGACTCTGTCATTTGTGTCTTCCTAAAACAGGATCAGTCACAGATTTTTTCCCAACTCAGATTAGATTTCTCTGTGGGGAGCACACAGAGCGGGAGAGTGAAGATCTTATTCTTTTAAATCATTATATTTCTCACAAACAACATCAAAGCTTCAGCGATTCACATCAAACAAAAGATGCTAACAGAAATCCAGCTCTGTTCAGGGCATTGTTAGGCAGAGACAGTAACGCTATGAATAGCAGGGCCAAAGGCCATGCACTCTGCTTCTGGGCAGATAAATACATAGTCAGGTAGTCAGTGACAATGACAGCAGCTATTTAAATTTAAGGGAGATGTCTTTGTGGAAGATAAAGCAGCTCATGGCTTTTACAACTTATGCGTGCCTGAGATTGCCCTGCTCACCTCTACCTTGGTGCTCCCTTGAACTGCTCCATTTTAGTGCTATTTTTAGAGCTATTCAAGATTTTCTGGGGTATTGAGAACTTCAAGCATATAATAGAATCTACAGAATTGAATTTGCATTACTCCATCCAGGATTCTAGGGGGAACCTGGGAAGAGTAGAAACATTCAGCCTAGCCAGTACTTTAAATGTTTTGAATGGAATGTGGAGGGACAGATTCCTTCTTTATCACACTGTTTGAAGGACTCAGAAACAAATGTAATCACACTGTCTGCAACTCCAAGAGCTCTGATATGCCTGTCTTCCTACAGAAGATAATGTCTGGCCTTGTAATTAAATCTCTTTGTTGTCTATGATAATGTAGCTGCAAAAGCATCTATTCTGCTTGTAAACTTTGATTAAATGCACAGGGTGGCATAAATGGTAGAGCCTCTACAAAGCACAGAAAAAATACACAGAAATCTTAACAGTCATGGCTTTTGTGCTTTAACTTCTTTGGCTCAAGGGTTGACTTTGACACTTGAATTGGAAGTACATGCACACACTGATTTTTTTTCCAAAGGTATACACTCTACTTGAAATTATTAGACATAAGATTAATTCTCCTTTGCAGAGAACATTAAAAAGGTGTTCTTCAACAATCATACTTACACTGCTATATCCTGATGCAGCCCTTCCTCAGTTACCACTTATATCCCTTTCCCTCTGTCCCTCAATTACAATTTTGCATGATGAAATACTGCATAAGAAATTTAGGGTTTGCATCACACCTCTGAGAAGCCCTGCCTGTCCAGAATGGACTGTATGGCATGGCTCAGTCCTTACCCAGGCAAGAGTCACTGGATGCAGCCAACGCAATGACTTCTTCCTTCAGTTGTTTCTGTTCTGTCTATACAATTAAAAAAACTTCTTAAATTTTTTAACCAAGAAGACTTATCTGTATGAACATTTTGGAAATGGTTTTCCACCAGTGACCGATACCTGGGATTATTGATACAAAAGTCAGGGCACTGCTCTTATATTTTAAGTTAGCAACTACTCAGGGGACAGATAACTCACTAGCTGTTCATCATGCACCTATACAGACAGTCCATGAAACATGTTCAGAAGTTGTCAATATTTAAAAAACAAAAAAACAAAAAAACAAAAAAAAAAAAAAAAAAAAAAAAAACAAAACAAAAAAAAAACCAAAAAAAAAAAAAAAAAAAAACAAAAAACAAAAAACAGGACTAAGCTGTTTGGAAAGATCTGTTCAATGGAAGCTATTTGATCAACTCTGTGTGATTCTCATTGAAGCCAGCTTTTCCTCTGTAGCATGTTGAAGGAAGAGGAAGATAACTTTCAGCAGATCCTAAAGAACACCATAAAGATGCACACTTTTGGCAGGGTTTATTTCTGACATTTGATTTTGACACAGAGAGTGGGAGATAAAGGATTTATGCTTCCTGAGAGCACCTGGCTGACAAGGATTAGTAAGGCACATCAGCCTGGGATGCAGTCTGTGATACCAGGGACTGAGGCAGATCAAACAGATGTTGGCAGATCAAATTAGTCTCCCTCCCTGTTGAAATCCAGTGGGTAATATTATCCAAGGAAGAGCAGGTGCAACATATTCTGCTGTGTTTGTAAGAAATTTGCTTCAGAGGAAACTTAATCAGGCCAAATGTCAGTGCTGGGGGGAAGTTTGTAGCTAAGGATTATGTTAGGAATAAGGATTTGGCCCAGAGAAAAAAGAGATTTTTGGCACAGTAGAAGGATCTCTTTGTAGCCTTGAAATAGGAACTTAAGTAGTTAAGCACTTTCCTTGCTTTGTTTCTTGTCTACTAATGACGAATCTATATGAGGACATCTAGAATGAATTCTGTGGAACTTGCAGAAAACTCAGATATTATCCCCATATTAAAACTTTTGGTAATGGAACAAGCATTACCAAATAATTGTTCTTACCTATTGTCCTTAATCTAAGAAGATTTTGTCTGCTACTTTCTTACTAATAGAAAAGGTTAAGTAGAGCTATACAAGAAAGAAAAACCAGGAAAAGAAGAAAGAATTATTTTATTTGCCATTTCTATTTAAGTCCATTACTATCTCACAGTATAATACGGAAAAGCATAGTTTTGGTGGTTTCAGAGCAAAGAATTTTTGTCTGTGACTATCATGGACATCTTTTTTTACAACAAAGGTATTTGGAAGAAGACAGAAAAACAAACATTTCCCATTGACTTCAGTGAAGCTAAGCTTCACTAAAGGCTTTCACCCTAATCTGTGAGAAAAATTGAATCATTCATAATATTATAATCTCTGTTGCTGTTTTACTTAGAATGATCTGCCCAATGTGTTGTGAAGGACATGGCAGTCATGTATGGAAACGTATATAAAGATCTGAGGAAGTAGATTGAAAAGTTGGCAAATAAGGTAGAAGAGACAGCCAATAGAGGGAACTCAAATTGTACAGCAAATCTGAAAGAAGATGAATGGATAATTTAACAGCCATTCAGTTTTCAAGAAAGACAAAGCACAAACTACATTGCATCAGAAAAGGACTAGAAATGATGATGGATGAAACACTTCAAGTAAGTGTTTAACACAACAGAATCACAGTTGCCTGCAGAATTCCCAGCTGAGGGTAAATTCAAAGAATTAAATCGGCATATGAGACTGATATGATTTGAAGAATTTTTCAAAATCCATTTAATAGCAAGGCAGAAGACATTGATCAGCTACTTGGTTAAAATGTTGAAAGGAAAGGAGTTAGAAACATTCTGTCTCTGGCATGCTCCAGACATAGAATCAAAACCATAAACAGCAGAGCTAAATAAGAAGTTGTTTATGAAATAATAACTCTTCCGAGCAAACCCTTGATTTCATGAAACTGTAATGAACAACAGATGAATCCTTTGCAACTGTAGCAATACATCAGCAGAGCTACTTCAGTTGGTCCCATTCCTTGAGAATTACTTTTCCTTTGACAGCATAACGTGTGTGATATTGGTCGGAGCACATTTTGGTACGAGGAGCTCTGTACATACTTTTCTCCCTGAAATACCCAGCACATTTTACCAATGGTTAATCTTAATTGATAATCATCCCCCTGCAATTTACTTCCAAAGGAGTACAGTATTATTCTTGCCAGTGTACCATCACCAGAAAGAAGCTTAACATTAATTCACTGTGGAAGAGCAGAACACTTGTGCATATATTAGATTACCTTCCAGTCACAACTGGCTTCCATCCACTAAAATTTTTTAGAGAGAAGCTAAAAGAAACTCCTGTTTTCTACAAGGGAAATTAGTAATATATTAATTTCTTCTAATTACATTTTTAGGCATCAGAAAAAAAATTCCCTGACAGAAATGAAAAAGTAATCCAGTAATGCATTATGTATGTGATGACCTGGACCCTTCCTCATTAAGCCCTAAAAGGAATAAACAAAGTCCCCTTCAACCACAAGGAGATTGTTTTTTTCCTTAACTCAACCCCCTCACAAATACTGTATTTTTTTGAAGAACATGATGATTAAATACAGTCCTGAATCATTAGGGCAAATAATTAATTCATATACACACAGAGTCAAGGGTTCATAGAAGTTAATCCCTACATCTTCTCTTTATCACATTATCTTCTGTATTCTACTATGGAAGGTAGAATTCTGGCAGTGTTTTTGGGTTTAGTATATGGACATATATTCAGAAATACTTTTGGGTTTTCTAAACAACTTCTACAAAGTATTTGTATTATGAAGATAAAATCTGTGGATGATTGCAGCACAGGTTCCTTTTTATCTGAACTAATCTGAAGTTCAAGGACTTTCAGATAGATGGCTCACCTTTGGCCTATGTATTCTCATGTGAAAGCCACTTCAGCAAAACTCAGGAGTCCAATTCAGCTTTGCTGTAACTGGTCATGACTCTCTTGACTTCAACAATGCTTCATATGCTTACACCGAGTCTGAATTTATCCCCATGGCTTCTCGGTCACTGGTCCTCCCTTCCAACTAAGAAACTACCTACATAATAAAAGTGATTCATTAGAAACCACTGAGTTCCAAAGTAGAGTGAACACTGAGACCTATAACTTTTTTATATGTGCTCAGTCATAAAAATGAATTTATATGGTCTTATTCCATAAACTCACTTTACAAATATTAGCCCCGCAACCATACTTTCATGAGCTGTAATCTTGTCAAAGCTCGTAAGTTAAGCAAGGTCAGAATTGGTCAATATTTGGATGAGACTTTCTAGCAGGGAGGGGGCAAAAAAAAAAGTCATGCAGTATTTGTAAGTTAGGACGTATTGTGCTCCTCTTTAAAGAGATTTGGTACTAGTCTTAAAATACAACAAAATTTTGTATTTGCTTTAGCAATAAGTTTAGCCTCTGACCACATCTGTGCTGAATCTAGGCAGTTTCACTGATGTCCCTCCCCAGAGATGAAGGTGATGTAGCAGATGAAGTCTTCTTCCCCCGCCCACTCCACTTCCACCTAGAAAGTTGGTACCCAGAGGAACAAACAAATGTCTCCACTACTCCCCATCATTCTCTCCCTGAAGGGGTTTGTTTCTCTTGCTACTGTTTCTGCATTCTGTATGCTTTATCTACCAAAATATACATCTCTATACACAAGGAAGGAAAGAAAGAAAAGAAAAACCAAAACCACTCTGCCCTCCTTACCTCCTCCCATAAATAGGTTCCTCTGAGAATCTTATGCTCTTCCCCATTTTGTGCTCTTCCTTCAGGCAGCCCTTCCCCTCTCCCAGGTGCACACAATGTAGTGCTGAAGTGCCGTTAACATTTTCTTGTGCTGAGCTGTTTATAGGTAAGCGGAGCTATACTTTGGGAAAGAATGCTGTGGGCAGAGTAGTACACAGTCCCAAAAGATATCTAAATAATTGAAGGTGCTAAGAAAAAGACACGGCTATACAGTAACTTTCTGACAAACAGCTTAGTCACACATCTGAGGTAATACAAGGATGCAGAAGGGACCTGCAAACCTCTCTGGCTTTTCCTAATGCTGGAGCAGGCAGTGCCTCCCCTACACTTTACCACTCTGTGACTAAGAAGAGCTTTTACAGTAAAGGGGCTAGAATGGGAAAGGTCACCAATCCTGTACCAAGTGCTGTGCATCAAGGCAGCTGCACTGCAGTGGAAGGACTGCAAGTGGGCACGGAGGTCCTAGGCCCCGGGAGACAGGAACTCCCCCAGGCAGGGCTCCTTCTCCCTGAGCCCGGCTGCCTGTCAGCTCCTAGCCTGCCTGCAGCACCCAGCAGGGATGAGGAACAGGGCGTTTCTCCAGCTACTGAGTTCATGTGGTGGTATCCCATGTCAGACAGCTGGTGGAGACCAAGCCTTTCCCTAGGAAGGCAAGTAATAAATAAGGCATTAAGAACCTAGATACCGAATTAGACAGATCACGAACAAAGCTGTTTGTAAGAGGCATCATCAAAAATAGTAGCATGGAGGAGCAGTACATCAAGGGGTTCTCATGCAGTAAAATAGAAAGCAAAAACTGCAGCCAGGAGGTGGAAAACCCTGACAAGGCTACAGCCAAATAAACCTAAAGAGCTTTGGAAATAAATTGGTGGTTTAATCCGGATCAGGAACAGGTGCAATGAATGTAATTCAGTAAATGGTCCAAACCCTGCCAGAAGGCAGAGAAATGTGTTGCTTTTGAGATAATTTCCCAGAAGCTTCATAAAAGCAAATTGATTACTGGAGTTTAATAATTAAAACAGGGCCAGATATATAGTAATCAAATGAGTTTTTAATTACATCTCAAGAAGAAATAAAATCCAATTTGTGCACTTTGTATCAGAGAAGCCCTACTGAAATGCTTTGGTAGCTGAAAAAATAAAATAAAAGCTAATTTCCATAGGAATTATAGTAGTCAGTTTAATTAAAAGACTAGATCAGAATGAAAAAGTCCCAAAGTGAAAGGATACTAAATACAGAAGCAGTGGTTCAAACATCAAATCAATGTCTGAATAAAGACATTTTATAGACTAAGTGCAAAATCTGCAAGTATCACTAATCTAAATTAATGTGTAACAAAATAAAGTTTCTTAAAATTACACTGTATATTTTATACGTATTCCATTGAATTAATTGCTGGTGCTAGAGTAAAAATTAATATCAAAGACATGGTTTATTCTTTCTTAAATACTCCTTATAATTTATTTCATCAAAGTTAATGTTAGTAGTTAACCATTCTTGTTATTTACCTGGTAGCCTGTGTTGCACCTGGGTTATTAGACTCTAATGTCAGCTTAGATCTATATTTCAAAGAAATATATGTGTATTTACTTACAGATTTAAAATATGTTTATAGCTCATAGGATAACAGTGATTACCGCAGAACTGTGGGGGTGCTTCCTGAATCTATTCCCAGCCTACTTGGGCTCCTGGTCCCTGCTGTAGTCAACGCAAAGCTAATTTCTATAAGCACCTCGAGCACTCACAGTCATCCTGGCACAGTACGTGACAGAGTCGTCTCCTGCCATAAGCCATGGCAGATGCCAAGGCCTGGAGGGACAGGCACAGCAGGAGGTCATGCCCAGACCTCTGCAATTGCTCCCTGGCACTAGGCTGGAAAATGTCACAGTCTTGTGGTCAGTCTTGGTTGTCTCCTGGTAAAAAAGCAACGTTACATAAAGGACACAGGCACAGTCGAGAGCCGCACAGCCACACTGAGACAGAGTCCGCAGTCCCAGTGAGCTCCATCTTCTCTATGCTGCCTGTAGCTGCTGTAGGTTCCTGGGTGTACATATAGTGTATACAGTACATATACTATATATGGAGAGAGAAAGAAAGAGAATACATAGTATATATGTGTGTGTGTGTGTGTGTGTGTACATATATATATATACAGGAACAGCCTGTACTGCATTTTGTACTTACAGATCCTGGGGCTGACAGGATGAGAGTGCAGAACATCTTAGGGCTTAGAGAGGTTTGAAGCACACTGATTTTTAAACAGTGATTTAACCATCAGGCTGTTTGCTTATATATATTTCTTATTATTTATTGATTTGATTTTTTTTTTAATTGAAGGTGTATATTGGAAAAATACTTCACAAAAACTTTTTGAAGGTACTGGCTGTGCAGGGAAAGGATCTGATACGTTACTGTCAAGGGCTGACTATCACATGTGCTATCTCTAGATACTGAGCTGGCAGTGGTAATGCAGGTGCTAATGGTAATGGTAGTGAGCTTTTCAGGTACTTTCAGCTGTTTATAATGCATTACTGCCCCTCTGTTTTAGACTCTGCCAAATCAGGTTTAAGGAATACACAACAGTCTGAAATAAAGATATACAAATGCAGAGTTGTGAGGCATGGTGATGGGAAGGTTAAAAATCCTTATCCATTCTATAAAATGAATGACCATCAGCAGCAAGCAATGCTCTAGGGGGCAGAGACTGCAGTGAACCCTGCCTCTTACCCCAGGCCCAAGACTGCAAAATTATCTGCCCAGTCTGGGCCATATTCTAAGGAAATAATTTTGAAGTGGATTTTATTAAAGTTCCAACTTTTTCCTCATGATGTGATTTTTCCTAAGTGCTGAGCATTCATATTTCCTACCGAAGTCAACTGAAATTGCAAGTTTTCAGCACGTCTTAAAATCAGGCCATTAACCCTTAATTATCATATAATTGCTCAATTAAAAATCTACCAAGACTTACTTCAAGCCAAGCTCCCATGGCTTGCAAGCTAGCTATAAAAAAACCCAGTTCTTTAGTGTTGTCTGGCCTCTGGGGACCATTTAAAGCAGTTGCTGTTAACCCTGCTATTTAAAGCAAAAACTGATCAACTGCAAAGGTACCTGCTTCCCCTTCCCTTTCATTTTCTTATAATTTTCGGCACTTTTAGAAGAGCAACTTTTGCTGTCTTCTTTGTCCTTTTTGGCTTTTAATCTGGCACCAATCCTTTCTTTCCAATGACAAATACATAATTTCCATGCTAGAGGAGAAAGCATGCTGCCCAGCTCTCAGCAAAAGCTGCTGCTTGATAATCAGAAAAGCTGCAACAGAACATGCCTCTGTCCTGAGGATACATTACATGACCACTTGGGAGGCAAATGGTTAACCCTTTCCTGACATCCAGTGCTGCTGTTAATTTCTGTCTCTCTTTAATATAGATACAAGACCAAGTGAAGCACTTGTGGTCTTGGCACATAAACAGGTCATATTAAAGGGGAAGTTAAAATAAACCTGTAGCAAAGGTATGCAGGAATTCCATAATTCAGGGATGTATTCAAAACCAGATGAAACCAGATTAAAGATTCTTACTGGCCTCTGTGACCTTTGGATTGGGTATGTGGAGAAGAGGTGATTTCAGTGCAACCTCAAAGAAAACTCATTTATATTTCTTTAATTTGAGCACATATTAATTGTTTTTTCTGCCAGCTTGGGAAAGAACAGTACTGTTGTGGTTTAGTCATCTATAGAAAAAAAAAAATCTAGCACTAGGGAGCTTATTTCAGCTTTGTCCAGCTTGTCATCCAGCCAGTGGGCCTTCCTGCTCATAGATGCCATAGCTGGTAGCCTCAGGCACTTGGGGATCCCTCAAAAGGACTATCTTTAAGGATTGCAAGAAACCTAAAGAAGTTGAGCGGCATCTCTGCCATTTTGTGTGCCTTTTTCTACATTTTGGTGGCCTAAAGACTTACAGAAAATGAGTCAGATAGATAAAGAGAACTCAATGGGGACAATAAATTTACCTCCACAGGTATTTACAGATGGGAGTGAGGAGGGTACGAGCATAATGCAGATTAAACTCTTTTTTTTCCCCTGTTATGCCATGGACTGTCCTTAAAAGGAGTGGATATTACTGTCAGTATTTTTTCTCTCATCCTCTTTTTAATCTTCTTCCAGTGTCTAGTGAAGCTGAATGTGAAACTGAAGCCTATGTTGGACTCTGTGGCAGTAAATAGAGGTAAATGGGAAGAGCTGCACCAAAAAAGACTTCCTTCTCAGGCGGCATCCTTGTCCTCCTTTTCCTCTAGCTTCACCACATCTCTCAAAGACATAAATTAAGCCTGCAAATATCAGTGTCACTTTACAATAAGAGCTGTCTGAAAAGTTTTCATAAGCTTAGACCCACCATTTTTTAAGACATGCTTTCCCAGACATGCCTAATTGATGGGATATTATCTTGGTGGCAGCACAGTTTGCTTTTCCTGGAAGGCTTAGTGGGACTGAACGGAAGCCCGCAGTGGGATTGCGCTGGTATCTGGAGCGACACGGAACACTGAACAGAAGAAGCGTTCATTCAGCTCCACTACATTTCAACTGCTGCTGTAAAGATCTGTAAAGCTGACAACAGACTGAAATATAAGAACTCGCAGCTTAATAAAATTAATAATACAGAGCAGGACTAGGATGCAAGCTGGCCAATTCATATGCAAGGAGCTGCAGAAAACAGAATAGTGTGTAATTACATTGTTGTTTTGCATCTCTTCAGTACATGTTATGAATCAATTATGCCTGCTTTTGTGATGATCCTCTCTTACTCTCCCTCCTCTTTTATGCCTGAATGTTCTGAAAAGCCTGCTTTGTATTCTGAAGAAGTATTTTTTTACAACAAAGCTTCTTAGTGATTGATCAGGGCCTTTAGAATTGCCTACCTTTGCTACATTTAAAAACAAACTTTATTATCTTTAAAAACACCAAGCTGTCCCTTCTTCCCTGAGAAATTCATATTAACACTGCAGCAAATTTCTCAGCAAGAGGAAGTTTGCATAAAGGCAAAATATTGCATGGTAATTTTAGACTGGGTTTTTCTTTTAAAAAATGCTCCTATAACACATTCATTTTTTTCAAATTATAGTGTCGCCTAAGGAAAAGATTAATGGTTGTTTTTTTTTTTTTAAATAGAATACAAATAGAAAAGGAAATCTGTTGCTTTGTGCTTCAGGTTTATGTTACATTGAAAAGCAGAACATGGATAAGCCTTTCTAGTATAATTTCCAGTAGAAATTAGTATTTTGAAATGGTGGAGAGGTAGAATATCATCACACTGGACTACCCCTTACTCTCTCACAATTCTTTCAGTACAATTTCAAATGCTGTTACTACAGGTAGCACAGCACTAGTCAAGGCTCACATGTTGACACCCATGGTGAAGGTGTCCCTAAAAATCTAATCAAATATGATAGGTCACAAAACCAAATGTCTCTCTGTGATGACCCTAGTATTAACCTGAAAGTTGGCCTCCTTCCATTAGTGTCAAGATCACTAATGCAGCAAACCTGTGATCTATGATTTGAGGATGCTTTCTCTGCTGCACGACCAGACACAAGAGGAGTCATGTTGCAGTGCTTATGAGTGACCATTCATGGTGGGGGGAGGGGGGGAAAAAAAGCCTTTGTACTTCATGAAAAATGGGATTCTAAATATAGGGTTGTCTGGCACCAGAAATTAAAGCTGAATTCAGCTTAGTTTTACACCTGTGCCAAACTCCATTTACTTCTGTGGAATTACCTTGAACTGGCACCAGCTTAATGGAAATCAGAACCTGGCCCAGCTGACCAGATGCTAAAAGAGCTTTTCCCCTTTCTAAGGAAACTGAGTTGTTAGAGCCTTAGAAAAGCTGACTACATCAAACAGAAACAACAAATCTGCTGATCCCTTCTTGAAAAGAAGCACGACAAAACAAAAATGCTCTGTGCTTCTAATGGTGTGTAGGACAATAGCTGGAAATTCAGTATCATCATGAGCCAATCTGTTAGTGCACAACTGAACCACATCACTCTCTAGCAGAAGGAAGCAGGGAAGGAGCAGAAATGCAAACTGCACAGCAGTGAGTACACACACCAAATGGAAATGTTCTTTTACCACTTCTTTCTTCTCTGAATAAAGCCAGAGCAGTTTAGTAAGCAGCAAGCCATACAAACCTACAACATGTACTTTATTGAAAACAGCTACTAGGAACCGACAGTACTGCTGGCAAGTACACACGGCTTTCCTGAATTTTGATATTGCATACTGCTAAGTGTGACATAACTTATAATGCATACCCTACGGCCACCCCGAAGGTTGAGTCTCCCCTCATTTCCTCTCCTTTTATTGGCTTCAGTGCACTGTTGCCCATGGCAACACCCACTGGCAGGGATGGGGACTCGGCAGCACCGCAGCCTGACACACAGCTGAAGCCCTAACAATGTCAACCATCAATCAAGTGACTGTTTGTAATTGCCTCCATCTATTTCTCCTGTCTTTTGGTATCTTTGCCATTGTGGGTCAAAATTCAGAAACTGCTGACTAATGTTATGGTTCTGTTCCTCCATCACAAGGAAGAAAATGAGAGCACACGGCTTGATCTTATCAAATTGTTCTCAGGAAAAACGAAGCAACCCTACTGAAACTGGGGGCCCAGCAGTGCACCTCAGAACAGCATTCAGTCTCTGAAAGTCATACAGCTCAGTCTTAAAAAACCAACCAACTAAACAAACAAAGACCTTAGCTTCTTTTTTTTAAGACTTAGCTTAGGAAACAGCAAAAAAAAAGGGCGAGAAAAAGATGATTCTTTGTGGACGCACGTAGTACATTAAAGAAACATATTTCAAGTCTATTATATTTTAAGATTGTTGGAAACATTTTTTAGCTATTGCTTATAAACTTGATGATCAGAAATTGTATCTGCTTTTCATTATTTCTGATAGGGAAACAATTTCCCAGTATTTCAGTCATTGCTACCAAAGTCTCTGAGATAAGCACAAGAGACATGATTGTGTAGGTTATTTAATCTCATTCTCTGTCTTTTACTTGCTTCCCTGCCTGCTGAACAAGAAGAGATTAAAAAAAAAAACACTGAAATCAGCCTAATTCTGTGAATGCTTATAAAACACATGTGCACAAGAGGCAAGGACAAATCAAGACAGCATGTGGAGAACACAACTGTTCCCCAGGACTGTGCTGCTTGGCCTTTCCCTTGAGATGCCCAGCACATCAGCAAAAGACAAGTCACCATTTCTTTGTCCCAGCTGTAAGTGGAAATTTGGCCTTGAATGAGGCCTCTTAGCACTTACAATTCCAGTGTTAAAATTTGATGGGCACATGGGTTGTCCATAGGACACCCAGAGGTGCTTCAGGTTGGTTGTGGCAATGCCTTTTTTTCCTAGGTGTCCTACTGACTTGTGCCAGCTGCTTCCTGAATTCAGTTAGGTTTCTAGGCCCGTGAACTACAGGTCTTGAAGTCTCACAAGAGCCAGGCAGCAGCCTTAATTTTGTCACAGAAAATGCTCAGGTCTTCATCCCCATCCTCAAAGGTAGTTCAGGCCAAACAGTAATTTCACTTAGGATTCCCAACTGTGAAACTACTTACCAAAATCACCCTTTCCTTACAAAAAATGAAACCCAAATAAAACAATAATTTTTAAAAATCCACCATAAATGTTCTACAATTGCAAAGGCTAATCAGGAATCAGCTAGACATTCAAATCCTGCTTGATTTTGAGCAGGCTTCTGAACTGCAGGTGCATCTGCCCCCCACCAGCTGGTGGTGAGTAACAAGAGTGGGCTTGTCGCCTGCCCTGCTGCCAAAGCCCCTTTCATGTGCTCAGCAAGGAGACAAGGAAGCCCACTGGGTACAGCCCCAATTTTGGCTTCGCTCCTGAGAGGGGCATGGGGCACACAGGCTTTGGTGGAAGAGCTCAGGTCTTGTATGTGCACTCCCTTGGACTAAATTGCTCCCCTGCAACACGACAGTGTGACCTCACCAGAAAACTGAACACTGTTCACGGCAAGGAGCACCTGGGGTAGAGGCTCCCCAGTGGTTGAGACAGAAGAACCTCCCAAGGACAAGAGGTCCAAAAGGTGTCTTTGGCCATAAGTCAAGTAGTGAAACCAGACATTTCTCTCCCAGCCTGGAACCTACAGACAAATAAGAACAGCCTCACAGTGTGATGGAGACACAGACTCTGCTTGTCAGGACGTGGTTTTGTTCCTGCTCCAAAGCAGAGCTGCACAAGGTCAGGCAGCAGTACCCCACTGAGGTTTAAAGTGGATGCCTCATGTAGAAGGCAGGCACAGAACTCCCCACGCAGCTCTGTCTCAGCCAGCCCCTAGGATTACAGGGCCAGGGGTCTTGCCAAGAAGGTCAGTTGTGTGTCAGAAGGTTGTGTTTTGTAACCACAGCGTAGACAAGTATGTTTCTTTCTAGCTCAGGTATTTCTTCAGATGGTGTCCTTGGTAGAGCAGCTGCATTTTTCTGGTCTGGTGACCTTGCTAATTGCACCTTCTTAGAGAGCACTGCAATCTCATAATGTGCCTGTAGTTACCAACAAAGCCAATACTAGTACTCACAAATTATTTTTGAAAACTGCAACCAGCAGTGCCTCATGTAATTTGTAGTATTTAGATTAATTCATTCTAGTGGAAAAACAGGAGTGTTTCAGTCTACAGGCCAAATACTTATTTTCCCTTTATAAAATCAAAATAATTTTAGTTCCTGATAAGTCATTTGTGCATTGTGTGAAAGTTTAAAACCGGTTTATGTCAAAGATACATAAAACATACTAACAGGCACTTCAATGCCTAGAGTGTTATGTGCAAGAAAACATAGAGCAAGAAAGGTTTGTCTAATGGCTTTTTCAAAGGAAGAGTTTTCAAAGAGTAAAATCACGTGAATGGTTTCTAACATAGCAATGAAGTGGGATGTATCAGATGCCACAGAGATTCCTGTCGCTGGAATGTGCCACTATTGAAATACATCCTGTATATTGCTTGCTACCGTTTCTTTCTTGGATTACTTTGTATTTAATGATGAATTTTTAAGCAGGTAGGCCATTACATCCTACAGTTTTCTGGGGAATACATGGGAGACAGCTGACAAATGCACAGAAATACCATGTGTCTGTTCTAAGGCAAGTGAATCCCAGATGCAAAATGTGTAACTTAAAAGATTTCTGCATACTTTTCCTTTTTTTTTTTTTTTTTTTTCATCTTAAAACTATTACTCTTACTGTTTTGCTTAGTACATCAAACTATCCTGGTTCAGCTTTCAAAGCATGCTTTTGAAATTAACAACTTGGGTTTACTGGTCTTTAAAAAGATAAATAATTTTAATGGCTTACTATGATTTTCTTTTATTATTATTATTACTTTTCTTTGAAACTTGTTGGGATCAACCAGAGCTGAATCTATTGATTACTGAAGCACACAAATAGAAGAAAATATGCGAGACTGAGCAGCCCAGATATGATTTTTGACACTCAGCCTTGCAGCACTCATTCCTGGGGGCAAACCAAACTCCTTCAGTGGATATGCTTGGCATTAGTCTGGAACGACCAGAAACCAGATCTGTCTGGTGACATTTGGTCAAATACTGGAATCATCTGCCCAGGGAAGTGGTGGAGTCATCATCCCTGGATGTGTTTAAAAAAAGACTGGATGTGACACTTGGTGCCATGACCTAGTTGAGGCGTTAGAACATGGGTTGGACTCGATGATCTTAAAGGTCCCTTCCAACCTAGAAATTCTGTGATTCTGTGTGATTCTGTGACACTAAGGGAGCTATTCACATGCACAGATATTACACAGATTATAGAGTCTGTGGTCTAGAGTATCACTGGTCAGTAGAAATACCATGAGGGGAAAGAAGTCCCGCCAAAGCACAATTACATTGTTGAATAAGAAAAGCTGGAAGTAATTTTTTCTACTTTTGGAAGTTGCAGGAAAGCTGTACCAAGGTACAGACATACTTCCTGCCATCCATCAGCCTCAACCAACTTGGGATCTTAATGGGCTGTAAAGGGGATGTTTCATGCGGGCAAAGCCCAAGAAGAGGTTAAATGCTTCCAGCCCTGGGCTACGTGTTTAGCTTAGAGCGTGCTTTTACACCACTTACTGCTTAAGGGAACTATTATACAGCGTTTAGAAATACAGGAGCTTTTTACTCTTTATTCCTCCCGGCTGCACGAGATCGCGAAATGAGGGAAACATTCTGGCCCAAGTAGCGACTTCAAAAGGCTCCAGCTCTTTGCGCCCGTTCGGAACAGGCACTGAACACGCGGTGTCAGCGCTCGGGACACGGGAGCGGGGAGGGGAGCAGAGCAGGGCGGGCAAACGCGGAGGACGCGGCTCGCTGCCGGCCCCAACTCCCACTTGCGGCAGGGCTGCCGCTCAGGCCGGGGCACGGCGGCCCCGCCACCCCGCCACACGGCACCGCGCCCGCCGCCGCTTCCGGGGCAGCGCCCGCCCGCACGGGAGCGCTTCCGCCCCGGCGGCGCCGTTGCCATGGCAGCGATGGCGCCGCTTCCGCCGCCGCCGAGGCAGAGCTGGGGCCGGCCATGGAGGCCGCGCCGGTGCCCGAGGGGCAGCATACAGCCGTGGTGTACGGGCTCATCGGCAGCGGGCGCTTCGCGGAAGCGGTGTCGCTGCTGAACCGCGGGCTGCAGAAGAGCTGCCGCTCCCGGGGCTGCCTCTCGCTGCTGGGCTACTGCCACTACCAGCTGCAGGAGTTCGCGGCGGCGGCCGAGTGCTACGAGCAGCTGGTGGCGCTGCACCCGCAGCTGCTCCCGTACCGCCTGTGCCACGCGCAGGCCCTCTACAAGGCCGGGCTGTTCGCCGAGGCCCTGCGCGTCGCCAGCCCGCTGCTGGACGTCCCCGCCTTCCACCGCCGGGCCCTGCGCCTCCAGGCCGCTGTCCACTACGCCCAGGGGGACCTCCCGGCGGCCCAGAGCCTGGTGGAGGAGGAGCTCGCCGCCGCTGCTGATGGCGGCTCCGGAGCCGCCGAGGACCCGTCGGAGCGGGCCGATGCCGAGGTCAACCTGGGCTGCCTGCTGTACCGGCAGGGCCGGCACGAAGAGGCCAGCAGCAAGTTTGCCAGCGCCATGCAAGTGTTGGGGTATTGCCCGGAGTTGTCCTACAACATGGCACTGTGCTCCTACGCGGCCAAGCAGTACCATTCTGCCCTCAAGTACATATCCGACATCATCAAGCGCGGCATCCACCAGCACCCAGAGCTCAACGTGGGCATGACCACCGAGGGCATCGACGTCCGCAGCGTGGGCAACACGCTGCTCCTGCACCGCACGGCCCTGGTGGAGGCCTTCAACCTCAAGGCGGCCATTGAGTACCAGCTGCGCAACGTGCGAGCGGCGCAGGAAGCGCTCACGGATATGCCACCGAGGGCCGAGGCGGAGCTGGATCCGGTCACGCTGCACAACCAAGCACTCATGAACATGGACAATGATCCCACTGATGGGTTTGGGAAACTGCAGTTTCTTCTCCTGCAGAACCCCTGCCCACCAGAAACTTTTGGTAACTTGCTACTTCTCTATTGCAAGCATCAATACTACGACTTGGCAGCTGATGTGCTGGCAGAGAACGCCCATCTGACCTACAAACTGCTCACACCTTATCTGTACAACTTCTTGGATGCCATTATTACTTGTCAAACTGCCCCTGAGGAGGCTTTCCACAAGCTAGATGATTCAGCAGGGACAATGACTGAGCAGCTGAGAAAACTCACAAAACAGGTACAGGAAGCTAGGCAAAGCTGGGATGATGAAGCTCTAAAAAAGACAATTAATGAATATGATGAGACTCTAGATAAATATATACCTGTCTTAATGGCCCAGGCAAAAATTTACTGGGACATGAAGAACTACACAATGGTAGAAAAGATCTTCCACAAATCAGTGGAGTTCTGCAAGGAACACGAGGTGTGGAAGCTCAATGTGGCTCACGTGCTCTTCATGCAGGAGAACAAGTATAAAGAGGCCATTAGCTTCTATGAGCCAATAGTTAAAAAGCACTACGATAACATTCTCGATGTCAGTGCCATTGTGTTAGCAAACCTCTGCGTTTCCTACATCCTGACAAGCCAGAATGAGGATGCAGAGGAACTTATGAGGAAGATTGAGAAGGCAGAAGAGCAGCTGTCTTATGATTACCCTGATAAAAACACCTACCATCTTTGCATTGTCAATCTAGTCATTGGTACCCTCTACTGTGTGAAGGGAAACTACGACTTCGGTATTTCAAGGATCATTAAAAGCCTGGAGCCATATAACAAAAAGCTGAGCACAGACACGTGGTATTATGCTAAGCGGTGTTTCCTGTCCTTGCTGGAGAACATGTCCAAGCACATGATCATGCTGCGTGACAGTGCGATTCAGGAGTGCCTGCAGTTTCTGAAGCAATGTGAACAGTATGGAAGAAACATCCCAGCTGTCATTGAGCACCCCCTGGAAGAGAGTGGGATGCACAGTGGGAAAAACACAGTCACCTATGAAGCCAGGCTTTTGAGGGCACTGATGTATAAAATCACTGGGTGGGCTGAGTAATTGTTGTTATCATACAGCAGAAATGAGAACTTTGTTCTTTTCTTGTGCTTGTGAAGTAATGCTAACCCTCACAAAAATATCTAATTTTTTGCTGTATTTTAACAATGTTCAGTAGAATATAGACTATTTTCTTGAAATTTAGCTGTACCAGATAACTAGGAGCATTCTCAGTAACCAGTCATGTTAAATAAAACTTAAGATGTGTTGACCAAGAATGTCATTATAGAAATACCATAGAGTTTTCACCCATAAGATAATACTTTATGCTTCTGAAAATTTGATCAAGTTTATTTTCATTTGAAAAAAAATTTGTTTTCTGTCTCTTCTAGGATAGAATTTGAAGAAACTGTTGTTTTAATTCTCCAGTTTGTGCCTATGTGTGAAACGTTTCTTTCTTCTGCTTTTTCTAAGGTATTTTTAATATGCTGCAGATCATGTCAATAGTATACTTAAACACAACAAATGGCTTTATATTAAAAAATCAGTTCTACAAACATAAACATTTCCTTTGGCTAACTCATTAATAATGTGTGAGTGTTCTGGCAAATTCTATAATACAGGGACCAGGAATAAATGCCAAGGAGGCTTAGGATGATACGTCCGTTTAGATCTAGCTTTGAAAGAAAATTTGTTATGACATCTGGCTTCAGAGACACTGCTCAGTGCTGCCCCTCAGAGTCCCGGTGCCCACACCATCTGGGTGTTGCCCTGAAAACCTGTTCAGTAGCAAGGGCTTAGTAATTCAGTCCTCCATGTGCAGCCCCTCCAATCCAAATACTGTTCTTAAAACAGTCTCTGGTAAGAGGCCCATGAATGTGGAATTATATTCTTTAAGAAAAACCCATTGTAACTTCAATTTCATGCAAGGCTTACAACCTATACCCTTGGGTGGAAGAAATCTGCTTCTGTTTCCTCCTTGTGTTACACTCTTCCTGCACCTCTCATCACTTCTCCAAAACCCTGTTTATTTGCTTAATTCCTTTACTTGGTATTTCCTTCACCCTGTCCCCAGTCAGTGTATTTTCTCAACAGTCTTCCCATCCCTTTTCAAACATACGTGTTCTACAGCAAAGTGCGACCAAAATGCCTTCCAGTGCTTTTATGCAGCCTGGTTCTCTGCTCCATGGCTGCTCTCCTTTTTGTGTATTTGACGCAATGTGTGAGTTGAAGTTTTTAAAATAAGGATCAAAAATCCTTGGCTTTAACTCATTTGCTTACCTTTGTTACTGGCTCCCTGAAGAGCTGTCCTGAGGGAATTTTTGAATCAGTCTGCATGTTCCTCAGAATCCAGTTTCTATTCTGTGGTTTACCTGGAAAGAAAGAGAACAGCATTTTTTAAGCTTTGAAGCTATTATAAAGGAATAGAATAATTAATCCTTCCAGAGAGTTAATGTATATAGGAACTGCACAGGCCTACAACCATTTCAACACAGACAAAGTCAACTCTTGTCTGCTGGGGGAGAAACCTGTCAGGGCTGAGCATATCACTTGTGACTAAAGGAAATACTGTGGGTTAGGTAATGCTACAGTTTACCCTAAATGTCCTATAACAGTAAATTAAAATCAAATTTAACAGTGTTAAGAATGGAAAAACGTTCTAAAGAGACTACAGAGCAGACAGGAACTGCAGCTAGGTGTTCTAGAGAGGCCTCCATAGCTCATCACTAGGCCATTAAACCCCTGATTATTGTGATATTAAATATTTCCCTCAACTGTTTCCCCATGGGGAGGAGACCTGTGATTTCAAATTTTGTTCACCTCCATGAAGCACAGCAGCAGACTGTAAAGCATGTCTCTAATTTACAGTGCAATTGTGTTATATATTATGCAGCATAAACAGCATGACCTTTAAAAAAAAGTTTTTAAAAAGTCACACCACATAACAGTGTCTGAAGTGCACTAATAGGCAATGCCCTTTATTTAATATTCATTGTGTGTTTTCTGTAAAAGTCACTGGACATTTAAAAAAAAAAAGAGACTTTGCAGATTTGTGCCCCTGCAAATGTTGAATGCCCTCTAATGGAGAGCAGTTCAGATACTCATACTTGGTTTTCCATACAGCCCGAGTGTGGCTCTCATGAGGGCATTGCTGCCAGGATTTGCAGCCCCGAGTGCTCCATCACTCCCTTGCCTCCCGTGCCCACACGGCTGCACTGCGAATAGGCAGAGGTGGCTCCGGAACACACTGCCTGCAGCCTGCAGCCAAGGCTCCTTGGCCACAGGCTGGGGAGGGAAATGAGCCATGCTCCCAGTGGAAACATGTCCCCAAAAAAAGGCTGTGGAGTTCTGCAAGCTGTGGCTGTTTTAGAAGATACGGCTAGAGGGCAGTCGTCATGCCTGGAATTCGCTTCATCCTGTTGCATCACAATAAACATGCCAAGAGCAGCATTTTTCCTGTTGTTCCCTTTTCCTGATGTTTTCATGTGCTTTTCCTCAGGGAGTATGCTGTGCTCACAGACAACCTAGGACTTCTGAGCAGGTTGGGTGATGCTGAACACAAGGACCTCAAAGTAGAGAGCCTCTGCTGCTGGAAGAAGAGGGAGAAGTGGCAGAGCTGAGGTACAACAGGAGGAGGAGGCTTGGGACAGGCACTTCCTCCTCTGCTGCATCAAGAGATGCTTCTGCATGGAGTCTCCTCTCCATTCCAGCAGCATTTTCCACCCTGTTCACTATGGCCTCTTCCTCAGCAATAGCACCCAACCTTCCCATGGCAGTGACATGCTGGGGCAGATGCCCTCGCCCTCATTTAGTCCAGGAGAGCTGCCTACCCACGCTCTGCCCAGAAGAACTGGGGCCTGTGCTCATGTGGCTGACATCTTTGCAGCATAGGACTGTTGCTTCCTCCAGTGGCAAGCACACATTTATAGCATCTCCCACTGCAGAGCACTTTGGTCATGAAAAATATATAAATGTTACAACCACTTTTATTACCATCTTTATACCGCATTTAATGTTATCACTATGTGACTTACACACAAAATACATTTTTAAAGGAAAGCACATACATTTTTATTTAGAGAGAAAAGAAAATAGCAAGTAACAGTTTATGCTCCCTATACATATAGTAAAATCCCCCTAAATTAATGCCCTAAGCCAACAGAGTCCTTTTGTTCCAAAAAAAATATCAAAACCACTACCCAGAAACATCTGACCATATTCCCAGGGCCTGCAGTGGGCAAACAGCTGCAGATAAGCTCAGATTCCTAAGTAAGAGCCTCTGTTGGTTGGGTTGGTTTTTTGGGTTTTTTTTTTGTTTTTTTTTTTTTTTTGTTTGTTTTGTTTTTGGTTTTTTTTTTGTTTGTTTGTTTTTTTGTTTTTTGTTTTTTGTTTTTTGTTGGGAGCAAGGGGAAAAGCCCTCTGTTGCAGCATCAGTGTCTAAAAGGTGAGCAGCACAAGATGCTTCCTATGTACATCACCCCCATACCAAGGCCAGTCTCCAGGATTCTATTTGCACCAATAGCCTCTTTTGCATCTTGTCCTTACAGGACATCTTGCAAAATGTTCTTGTCCTCAAAACTTGCAAGGGCTTGACACCCATGTTGCAGGTGACAAACTGTTGTACTGCAGTGGACACATCTTTTTTTTTTCCAATTACCTTTGCAGTAATCACAGCACACATTACACAAGAAAAGGTCTCAGACCAGCTTTCTCACAGCAGCCCATGTGCACTTGCAGGAGCAGGAGAGGCGCAGAGGGCCTGAGATACAAGTAACTTCATGGCCCACCTTAGATTCCCTTGGTGCTCAATCTCCATCAAATGTCTGCTGACACCATCAGCACAACGCAGGTAGTGAATGTCAGGGACCCTTGTGATCAGCTCCACAGTCAGAGCTGATCCAAACATTTCTGTAATTAAGGGGTGGCTGATTTATGGTAAGACAGAAATAAAAGGTGGGACAGCAGAGTCTTCCTATACAGTGCTGGGAGGAACATGATGACTGTCTTCCTTGGGAAAGTTGTGTATACTTCTACGGGGTAAGCAAGCCCTTTTAGCAGGAAAACAAGGAATGTTATTTCTCTAAAAATGGTGAAGTTACAACAAGAATAAAAGTATATTAGTAAATACAAGTAAAATTAGTAAATACAAGGATAAAAGATGTTTTAACAGCCCAATCCACAATATCTTACTGACAACATCCTATTTTAGAAGCCTGAGTTCAAAACTTCCACAAATCCATATTAGCTTTAGCTTCCAGCAAAGGCAGAAGAGTCTAACCCTGAAAAATTCCGATGCGGAACACTGATGTGATAATGTGGCTGTGTGGGCTGAAAGATAAGCACTAAAAGAACCATCCCTTCCTCTCCCTCAGGCTTCTCTTCCTTTATTTCTCTTTAACCTTTCAATAAATTAAATACATCTATATTTTGGGACTCTGCTAAAACCTGCTGTCTTCTTAAGGAGTGGGTATGGCCAGGACAATGTGCAACTTCTTCATGTTTTTGAAGGAAGTAGTTTTGCACCTCATTTGGATGACCTATTCTATACAAAGAAACAGTTTCTAAATGAAGTAAAAGAGGCTTTAACTACTGAAAAACTTTTCAGGCTCTATTTTCAGCAAAGCTGTTTTTTTTGCCTGATGCTTTTCCATTAAGTAGAGAAACTGAGACATTTGGACTAATTTTCCTAAGAACCTTTTGATTAGTATAATTTTCCTAGATCTTGCCTGAATTTAAACTAATAAAGCCTTAGAGCAAGCCTTGCCAAACCAAACCAAACAGTCCAGAAAATTTCTATTTCTGAAGATCTTCCCCTAAATTCACTGTCGTTTATAGTCCAAACTGCAGGCCAGGAAAACCAATTAAAAAGTTCAAATTCACTTCAATGAGTCTTAAACTGGCACCTTAGAAAATGCCCATTTTCACAGACTACTATTTCAAGCCATCCAAGCGCAGCTTCTGGAAAGTACTGGAATGCTACAACCCTAGTCCTATTCCATGAGAAAACCCCTTGTTCCTATCCACTTAAAATGCTGCTTAGAAATCAGCTAACCCCATGTTTCCCGTGGCGCAGCTGCTGCACATTAAGAAAACATCACTGTTGCTCAACGAGAAGCAGAAGTTGGCGGGGGATTCTGATCCTTCACCTGGACCTGGCCAAGCACAGCCTCCGCCAGCAGGCACGGAGCCGCCGCGGCTCTGAGCACAGGGCTGAGCACTGCCAACCAGATTAGCCTCGCAGAGCAGCCCCGCCCCGGGAGATACCCGTGTGCCCACAGCCTCTCTAGCAGGAACGGCTCGGGAAGGAAAATCGAAAACACAGTTGCCACATTTTCTCTGGAACATGGGAATCATCACTCAGCATCACAAACTTTTAAATTTCCCGAGGTGAACGTATGCACTGGCTCTGAACAGTCTGAGCCTCTCATGGCTTTTTTGTCCTCTGCTGTGCACACTCATCCACTTCCCTGAATTTCAGCCTTTCTTGCTGCTTACCTTCTCCTTTCCCCCAACTCTGCCCCTAGGACCCTTTCCAGCCTGTGTCACGAGCAGGGAGCAGGTTGACTAACAACTTTTTATGAGTCAGTTTTATTTTATAGCTCTCTTTCCCGTGGGAGAGGGCAGAGGGAGTTGGCTAACACTCAGATCCTGTTGGGTTGAACTGTTTACTAACAGCCGTTTTCCAAATTAAAATTAGCACAGCTCGGATTTTTTCTGAGCTGCACGTCTGTGGTGCCTCACAGAGCTCTTTGTGTGCCCCTCCGCTGATTCACGGCCGCTCACACGGCCGGCAAACAGGAACGCGAGAGCCCGACACGCCGTGTCGGATTTTCTTGCTCTGTCAATAGTATTTATCACTGCGGCTCCCACGCGGAGCAGGAGGAGATGGCGAAGCACCATCAGCGCTGAGGGACCGGGCATTCAGAGCGCACATAAATCCTTTGCTCTTCCCCTGCTGAGCAGCTCAAGGCACATGGCGTTTTCACAGCGTCCAGCGCCACACGCTCTGATGGCCGGCCCGGCAGCAGAGGCGCAGCCAGCACACAGATAGCTCGGCGCCGCTGCCGCAGGTGCGGAGACACAGCATTTCCCTCGGGAAGCGCCAGGAGCCGGGTCCCGGTTCAGCGGGAGCCGCGGCCCGAAGGACCCTTGCGGCGGGGCCGGGCCGTGCTGCAGAGGGCGCTGCTGCGCCGGGCTGGGCCGGGACCCGCGGGCCGGCAACGGGAACGGGAATGGGAATGAGCCGGGAGGCGGAACGGGCCGGCAGCGGGAACGGGAATGGGAATGGGCCGGGAGGCGGAACGGGCCGGCAGCGGGAACGGGAATGGGCCGTGCCGCCGGCGCAGTGCCGCTCCCGACACAAAGGGGAGCGGAACCCCGCGCTTCCCAGCCCAAGGTAGAGCTCCCTGCGTCTCATGGCTGGAGAGAAGGAATGTCCCAAACGAGCGGTGAAAGGCAACATCCCTGCTCCCTCGGGCCCGGCGCTGGCCTGCCCTCGGCTCTCCAGGAAATCCCTACTGCCCTTTCCCCGCGTTTAGGAGGAGCAAGGACATGCACGGCCCAGCAGAGAGGCGCTTGTGCTGCCTCAGCATCAGCAGGAGGACAGCAATTTTGGGTACCAGTGCCTTCAGCCCAGGGATGCAGGCATTGGCATGCACCACCTGCATGTGAGCAGAGCTCCCCTCTAGCACCTTACAGGGACTGCACACTGGAGAGGAACCTGTCCCTAAGTAGCGCAGTCTGACCTCTGGGCAGGTATTTGTTCACTCCCGTGCACACCTGACCTCACCAGAGCCCCAGACTGGTGCCGGTGGCGCCGCGGGGAGCGTTTGCTCACACGCGGCAGCACCGCCCCATCCGCCTCTGCTGAGCGCTCGCAATTGTGTGCGAGGCAAGAATCACCCTCCCTTTAGCGATGGGGAGCAGCCGCAGCTTTACCCGGCATAACCGCGGCCACCTCCTTTGCTGCCTCTCAGCCTGCGCAAGAAAGTATCAGGGTTCCTGAAGGCATGAAATGCTGGTGACAAGACTCGGTAGCAGTGAAACAGTCAACAAAATATAAAGCTGTTAGAGCGGGATGGCGTCTCTGGGAAGGGAGATGCGGGAGCCCTGCCCTCTGCCTTTGTGCTCAATCCAGCGCAGAACGCGTACAGACGCCTCCCTGATCTTGTGAAATGCCTGCCAGCGAGCATGTGTAATGTACTGTGAAATTTTTGTGACTTGCTAGGTTATAAAGCTGGTTATAGGAGAATTTAATAAAAAAAGGAAACCAGTTTATCTCTTTCTGATAATTTCTCTATGGCTTTAGGGTCTCATTCTAGCTTCCTCTCCATGCCTGGAGAGGTGATCCTAATATTCAGCATAAAATGTACAGATTCCCTGAAGGAAACTTGAAAGAAATTCTCTGCTTCAGATTCAAACCTGACAGTATATATCACATCAGGGGATCCCTTTTATCAGCAGGATATTCAGAAGGGATGAATGATTTACTCACATAATCTCTTAAACCTTTCACTTGCAGAGTCTGAGATAGAATTTATAGCATTTTTATCATTTGTGCCCAAAAAAGCCCCAGTAAAATTCCTCTATGAAATCTGAAACCCTACTCACTGATTTTCTAGCTGATGAAATTTCAAAGAAACATGTTTTTCTGTGATAGAGTAATAGCAGGCCTTTGCCTTGGCTTTGGTGTTTTCTCATGTTAGAGATCAGATAATGCCTCCCTAGGGAGACACATTAAATAGAAACCTCCCATCTTTTGCAATTGAAAACACTGAAGATGTGTATTAACCTCCTGTAATTTAAGACTGTACCGTGTTTTGCAGAATTATTTTCTCTGATTTCCATTTTTCAATTAGATGCATATTTACACAAGAAGCCTAAACAACCAATGCTTTCATTCTAACTTAAGTAATTAGCCTTGTTTCTAGATGATGAGGAAAGCAACTTATGTGACAGCACTTGCTTAATATTTCTGCCATGAAATTACTGCAAAAATGTAAACCAAAAATCGGCTGTGACATATTTCTCTTTCTAAAATATTTTTCCTGCCTGATATGTTCTCCTTTTTCTGATAAAAATATAAGCTGGCTTGAGTCCAGGTTGTTTGTCCTGTTGTACCAATAGAGTGCTATCATATTTTTTATTCTTCTAAAGTAAATCTTGAATTAAACTGGTGGAAATGAGCCCAGAATGAGAATGCAAAACAGAGCACGAGTCATCTCATTTGCTAACATTGTCATTTTGTTTGTTGTTAGAACCCAGAACCATCGAGTCTTAATCTGGGCTGATACAAATAAATATGCAATAATGGCAATAACTGTTTCTTTATTTGAACTTAAAGGTTCCAGGGACAGGAGGCAAATGAGCATGATTAGATTGGTAATCAACACATTGGAAACAGAAGTACAAAGCAGAGCAACAAAAACTGAGATTTCATTTTAGCTGTTAGTGAATGTGTGCTCACCCCTTAGAAGGGGGTTGCTGGCTCTGAACTAATCTCCAGAAGGTTGCCTGCAAATAGGGATGCAATTCTGGTAAGGACTTCCCACCTCAGACTGCATTTCTGTCAAGCCCGCAGGGGGCCCCTCACCCCTACTTTTCTGCCTTACAGAGCTCCTGCATGAGGTGGGGCTTTGCTCCGCTGGGACACCACTGACCTCCACGAGGCAGGGTCCTCACTGGGTGCTAAATTGTGCTCACACTCACCTAGCTCAAGCCCCAGTAATTCCATGCAGTTCAGCAAAACAGAGTCAAATTTACACCAGCGTGACAGCAGGATTTGGCCCTGTGGAGCGGGGTCTGTAAGGCCAGATCCTCCATGGGTATAAGTTAATTTGGCTCAGTTTGCATTTGCAGTGCCAAATTTATTTCTTTCCGTTTAGTATGTGGCCAAAGGTCAAGTTAAGAAAATATTTCACTGTCATAATTATTCCCATGAAATCCAGAGCAGTTTGTATTTGGCAGCCAATGTCATTTCCCATGCTTTAAGAAGCTGGCATTAATTTCCTGACACTGAACAAAGACAGATTCATTTACCCATTTTCCTGACTGCCATTTCTTCACCTGGCATGTCTGAATCCCTGCAATCTGATGCAGTCCTGGAGAGGAGCCTTCCTGGGCTCTACTATAGCACTAACAATAACCATATCTCCATTTAGTGAGGATTTGTGCTGGATTTCATTCAGGGGGATTTTTACTTTAAACCTGGGGAGCAAACCTGGCAGCTTTGCCTCCCAAGGGCTCTTTGCTGCTGCATTTTCTCCCCGAGAGCCCGCCCATCATTAGAGAGCAGAGGCAGGATGCCACAGGAGGGTGATTCCAAGGCTGTTGCTGTGTGTCAGCCGCCCTGCAGCTGGATAATGCCCAGTGTGGTGAGCAGCCCTTGGGAGCAGCTCAGTGCTTCTAGCACAGACCCTCCAGCACCTTCCCTCTCCCAGCATCCTGTGTATGCAGCAAAGCTCCCAGGGAGAAGCACTCTGCCATTTTTCCCATCTGAAATTAATCCCAGACTGGGAGCAGCCAAGCAGGAGCACTGATGGCAGCAAGGGCACTGGGATGGGATAAAGTCTTTAAGGGCTGCAGGGGAGCCAGGGCGCACTTCTGTGCCTCCAAGGGACTGAGTCTTGGCTCTGCCTGCAAATGCAGTTGCCAACAGCCACCCCCTTTCTTTTTCACAGAAATATTTCAGTCCATGACATGTAGCTAATATCCTCAGCTGATGCTGGCTTGCCTGGCTCCCCTGAAGCAATGAATATTTATCTAGCTAAGTACCAGCATACATTTCATATCCTTCTGATTATTGCTTACAGCTATTCCTGTTTGTTTTCCCATAATACTCAGAAGGCTGAATACCTTTTTCATGAAGCATGTTTTCACCATCATTTTTTCCCCTGTAGGTTTCTGATTTACACATTTTGAGTTCCAATCACAACTTCGCATTAATTTAAATTGGTCAGTGGCAAAATTGCCTAAAGTGCATTTGTCCCACCCTGACACACAAAAAAACACGTCACCCCTCTCTGCTCCCCGCACAAAAAAAAAAAAAAAAAAAAAAAAAAAAAAAAGATGGAAGAAAATTCAAGCCAGATAATTCTGCACATCCATGGCAACAACATAGGCATGGAAACAGCAGGGTGGACCCTCCCACACCCTGGCCAGTGCTGCAGGATTTCAGTAAATTTTCCCATTTCTCAGGATATTAAGTTTGACTGCAAGGAAATCTAGACATCATGTAATCTCAGTGCAGCCTTGGAGCTAATAAAAGACACATAAAACATGCCATAGCCTGGAAGCTTGCTCAGAGGTTCATGTATGGGTTTTGAAATGAGGACAAGTACAGCAAGGGTGCAACAGGACACAAAGAGCAAAGGAGGAAGACTCAAATATAGATAACATGAAGAGGCACAGCCTGTTGGAAAAATACAAATTTTCATAAGCAGGGAAGGCCAACTCACGTTCGGATCACACAGCTGCCACACTGTGGCAGCTAAACCATGAGTGTATGTGTGCTTTCCTCCACTCCTTTGTCCCGCAGAAGGGATCACCCATGGCAGGGCACACTCAGGGGTGCCCTGAGTAGGAAAATGGCCCCCAGTCCAGTGAGCAGCAGCTCTTCTCCCTCCCCCTGGGATAGGGAAGTGGGACCTGAACCATGCAGGCATCAAGACTGGGTTCTGATCACAGAAGTGGCTTTTAAGGATCATCACACCCCCTCTGCCATTTCGCTCACTAGCCCAAAGTCAGGGGTGAAGCAACTGTGTGGGTGAAGCCACAGAGCCCTCAGGCCAAGATCTGCATGGGATTTAGGCACCTGAGCTTCAGCCTTTCAGCAGGATGTTCCCAAGTACCTGTGGGAATCTGTGCCTTAGGACACGGCATGCTGAGACAGCACCTCAAAGCACACACCTGCGCTGGGGCTGCTTGGCTGCAATTGCAAGGTTGCTCAACCCTGTGCAGGGCAAGGAGCTGGGCAGGCTGTGGCTCCTGGGGCCAGGCAGCAGCATCCTGATGCCTGCAGAGCAGCCCCTCACCTCCTGCTTTGGGCCTTGCAGATGGAATGCTGAGCTTACCGGGCTGCTGCCAGTACATTTTAAGTAGTTCAGTTTATTGTCCATCTTAAACCCTCTCTTCTTCAATCCTTCAGCTGTGGGTTTGAAAACAGGTGCTAGGAATGCTGAGCTTACCGGGCTGCTGCCAGTACATTTTAAGTACTGGCAGCAGTTCAGTTTATTGTCCATCTTAAACCTTCTCTTCTTCAATCCTTCAGCTGCGGGTTTGAAAACAGGTGCTGTCATGAAATACAAATTGGGATTTATTTATTCCCACACCTGTTCTGCTGTTATATGCAACACTAGAGCCAATATCACCAAATCCATGACCACAACTTTGTGGCAGCAAAGCATTGAGGCAAAATGCACAGGGATGAGAAGCATGGTTTCTATCACACAAGCTGAGCTCATGACACACAAGAGCACTTCCTTACATGCTCAGGAAGCATAAGATGGTCTCACCACACAGCTTGGTGGACATCTGAATCTGAGATGGAACTGTATGTGAGACACAACACTCCCTGGGCATGGGCTGGTAGAAAGACACAGGGGTGAGAGGAGAACAAGCCTTGCAAGCCAGCAGGACAAAGTCCAGAGAAGGTACAGGCACTCTGAGTGGCTGTGATTTCCCCTGACTTTAGCAATGCTTGTACAAGATGTCAGGACAGCCTCCCATATATATCTGGTCTCAGCAACCTTTTAATTGCTTTTGAGGTTTTGTTGGTTTTGGGATTTTGAAACTGGGATAGCATTCATCATGCAGCAATGGACACCCACCTCAGTTTTTATAGGGCCATTACAGCAGAAGCCTACAGAGGTGCTAAGAAACCTCATGATTTTAAAAGAGTTTTCTAAGTTTCCTACCTCAAAGTAGATTTTACATTTTCTGTGTTCATTTGCAGTAAATAAATTTGTTATCCCTTGCCTCATCCTGTACTTGGTCACTGATAGGAGCTTCTTGCCTCTCTTCTCTCCAGGAGGAAATTCCCAGTTGGACACAGGCAATATGAATAGAAATTTTAGATAAGAAAAATGGGTGCAGAGTGTGTAATTCAGCTCTGAATCATGATGTCTTAAGGGTTTAGTGAGGAAATCTAATTGACACATATGAGTGTTCAGGAGTTAAAACCATGTGGTGGGGGCTGTCTGGTGATTTTGCAGAGCTGCTGGCAGGAGCTGGGCTGAGGGAAATCCCCCTGGTGATTTGTAGTTTTGGAAAGGGAGGACCAGAGCTGCTGAGCTGCCAGGAATTTGATTTCTGGCCACAGCTGTTTATTCCATCTAGTAGTGTTCTCTCTCACAAGGCAAACCCACACCTTCTGAAGAGGCTGTAACACGCACTGCTTATTTTTACCACATCACAGAAACATCTGACTTGGCTCTCCCCCTGTATTTTTAATGCTTGCCAGTTCTAACACTTCAGATGTAAAACTTGCAGATCATCCTCTGCCTAGCTTTTGGGTTTCAGTGTGGTTTTTCCCTAGCAATGGGACATGCCCCGAAGTATTTCTGAGGAGAGCAACTCTCATCTTAACAAACAAGAAGTCATTGGCTCTTTGTGATGTATGCCCTAGTTAAAGTAAACAATAACGTTCATATTTTCCTGTAGGCTGCATCAGAGCACTGGTCAACCATTCAGTAAGTAGCCCATATTTCTTATTGCAATTTATGGCCTTGAGATGGACAGGAGCTAATGCAAATGTCCTGGGCTTTTGTGAGGGATGGTGCAGGGCACATAATGGCTTTGTAGTTACAAATGCTGAGCAGATACACAGTTCACTGATCTGTTAAGCACTTTTGAGATCATGCAGTGTGTAAAAAAATACTATGTACTTGTAAATGTCAAGAGGAGTTACTGATATTTATAGAAAAGAAACTGTTTTACTACTTCCAGTTCTGTGGAGCAAATATACTGGATACTTTAGGGTTCAGCTCCATCAGCCCAGTAGTTTCCATGTGGATCAGATTTTTAAGGTCATAAATTGATTGAGGTGACCCCAGCAATTCAGCCCCATGCCTGAACCAACCCTCCGGTCATTTAAAGCCCAGGGAAAGGCAAGTGACATTTAACAGTGGGAAAACAAGCAAAGTAAAGCAAAGGGAATATGGAGGTTTGTAACATGACAATAAAAACAAGGAGTGTGCATTTCATCAGCTGGATTTCACAAAGAGCTTGATCTTGCAGGCTCTCTTTTGCAAAATATGCATGGGCATAGGAATTTAGCATAGAACACCAAAGAGCTCACTAACAGGACTTGCCAAACACAGAATCAAGGCAAGCAAGAAAAGAAGGGATCAAGTCTGGCAGTAAACACAACATTCTGGAAATTACAACTCTAATTTAATGCACCACATGGAAGACTTTGCATTTTAATTTATCAGTTTCTTTTTAATTGACCAGATTAATTATTTCCACCTTGCCATTTGGCAGGTAGGTCACTGTTCTTTTTCACAGCATTAATGAACTAATTCCATTTTTCCCCCCTGTAATTAAAAGTGCTAGTTACAGAGACCACATTTATAAATTGGCTTGGCGCACAATAAAATTTACTCTTTATTAAAGAAAATCTAACATCATTTCCCATGTCAAAAGGGGGTTCTTTTCTTTGTATTTCTCCACCAGCAAAACCATGACTAGAAAAAAATCCTCTCAACTCTGTACTTTTCAATCAGTAATAGAAGTGGGTAAAATAAGATTACCAGTGAACTCCTAAACATCCACAATCTCCCTTGGGCACACCATGCTCAAGCAGAAATGTGAAAACAATTGAAGGCTCACATTACCCATGTTTTCTGCTCTAATCAAGGGCTCCCAGGATCAGGTGAAAAAGCAGGACTCAGCAGGATCCCACTGTGGCAGCCCAGTTGCTCGCTTTAAGAGAGGCTGGAGGAACACCAACGCTTGTTCATTGCAAGCAGTACAAGTCACACTCACTGGGGTGGGCTGATCTGGGGGCTGCCACACCTTCAAAAGCTCATCTTAATTCTTTATTTATCCTCTCAAATGACTTTTTGTGCTTTTCCTGTTTTTAGATGTCATAACCCAGTGAGCTCACCTAATGGAGCCCAGTTCAGGTAGAGGCTGGATCTCACTGGTTGTACTGGCTAAAAATACACAGGATAAGACAGGAAAACTGGAAGAAGAGGAAGAAGCAGAGGGCTTTGTATAGGAGTAGGGCTGGATAGATACTACAAACAACTGCCTGAAAACATTATTTTGTATTTCTAATGAATTCACAGTCTGGCTGAAGGCTTTCTGTTTTAGCTGTCTAAAGGACACCTAGAAATTGCATTTGAGAGCCATGTCCACAGGTAAACCTCATATCAACACCTTCTGCCACCATTTCCACATCTTCTTATGTATGTGCTGGCACAGAAAACACCTGAATTTGTCCAGTCAGAAATTGGACAAAACCCTGTCTTTTTAAAAGATGTATATGATCTAGCTGCAAGGTAAAAACAAAATATTTGGTATGTTAAATATGTTTCAGGAATGCATCTACCTGTGAATTCTTATGCATGTGAGAAAACATGAATGTTTTCTTATCTAATCGCTTGCCTTTCTCTAGTGCCCAGGGTAGCTATCACAGGGCTTGAAGAGGGGGTGCAGAGTGAAGAAGAATTGTAAGGGTGACAGAGCAAAGGGAAACCAAAGGAAGAGCATAAAGCCAGGGCGTGCCAAAGAGAGTTAGAAAAGGTACTGGTGCTGGTCCAGGAAAATAAGTATCTCAATCCCCAAAATTACAGCTGCCCAATGCCAAATGTGTCAGACAGCCCTTGTCCCTTTCTGCTCTGGTGTGTGCATCTGAAGCCCAGCTGTTACAGAACATGGTTTTCTCTCTACAGATTGCATTTTGCACCCCCCACAAAGAAATAGGCAAATATTTAAACCTGCAAAACAGCCTTAGGTCTCATTCTCTGTGCATCTGGAAGAGTGAGATTAATTCAACAGGATTGTGAATAAAAATACAGCAACTGGTATTTCTAATTCCATTTCTCAGTGGAAAGCTTCTAGTAACAGCTAATAACTAAGTCATACTAATCAACTCAGTGACAAAACCTCTAAAGTATGTAATATAACATAGTTTCTGATTTTTTTTTTTAATCGAACTTACATGTTGCAATCTCCTACTCTGCAGTCATAAAACTTTATAGTCTTCTCTTTTGTCTACTGAGATTTCAGGTGTTTAACCACTGACTTCCACCCAAACAAAGTCTGTAGTAACAATAATGGTATCCATGTGCTGCAGTAAATGAGCATTTCAGCTTGGCTGGCTGTGACAGCTTTTACATACAAAGGCAAGCAGAGTAGTCTGAATTCTGCGCTCTGCCTGTGTAACTTCACTGCAATGTTGATGGCTGTCAGTGGAGTTACTTCTGATTTACTTCAGTGCAACTGAGGAAAGAGTTTGACCCAGTTTGTCTATATTTAAGGAAAGAAGCCTA
Organism: Pyrgilauda ruficollis; assembly: GCF_017590135.1. NCBI lineage: Eukaryota > Metazoa > Chordata > Aves > Passeriformes > Passeridae > Pyrgilauda > Pyrgilauda ruficollis. Next base: position 20,416,774 of record NW_024524377.1, on the reverse strand, counting down.
GAGAACAGCATCTGTTCTTGTTTAAAGTGCAGGAGGAATTCCAGCGTTGCTGAAGGAAAGCATGCAAGCCAAGACTGCAGCCAGCAGCACCGTTGCTATGGCACTCCATCCTCAGGATGTTCTTAAAATGCCTGGAAGTTTGGTACCTTGCCCACTGTACCTGGGGGACCAAGGCATGCTAAAGCATTTATGTGAAATGACTTTTCAATTCAACTCCGACCCAGAGGCACCTCTGGAGAGACTGGGTGGAGGAGGAGGAACAGCGGATGGGAATACGAAACAATTAAAGCTGTTCCATGCTCCCCTACTCCGTGAACTGCCTCGCATCATGTTGAAGCCAGGAAAGTTTGGTAATAAAAACACAGCAGTTCAATTAAATAAACTCTTAAGGCACAGGAATGTAACAAAACTAGGGAGTCATCTAAATTCATTACTAGTCCAGACTGGCCAGCACAAAAACCTGTAATTTAGCTTCTGTGACTTATCTTGCAAGAATGGTCAAGAGATCCTTCTAGCAAGCAGGGTCCCATTATCTGTGGGGAAATTGTCACTTGCTAAGGTTCTACACTCTGGATTCCCTTTGGGTAGTAACAGACACCAGTCATAGCACTCAGTGCTATCATGCATCACTGCAGCCCCTGCTAGCACAGATCCTTTCAAAGGCAGTACTAGCACTACTTTCAATCAAATAACTTGAGGGGTTTGGAACCTGACTATAAAAATCTGTTTAAGGTTAAAACTTTGTGCTCTGGTGCTAGAAAATGGCAACAAAATAAACTAAGAACTGAAAAATAGAGCTAGGTACTTTCAAGGTAACAATGCAGAGAGAAGGAAAATGAAGCCAATCTGGAACTGCACAATTTGGATTCAGGACTGCAAAGATGTGACATCTGTTTTCTTCATTCAGTCCTTGACAGGAAGAACCTGAACTCTAGAAAAGAGCTGTCTTAAAACCTGAGAAATATGTACCTTGAAATCTTTGTTTAGATTTTACCACCACACTCCCAAGTTTACAAATTTCCTGAATTTTCTGGACTGACATTTGTTCTTTTCCACAAGGGTCTCTTGGCAATATGAGGAGAGGAAGCCAGTGTCCTCCTTCTGCCATGCTATATTTGCATGCTTTACCTCCAAGAATAAGTTCTTACTATTCCCTAAACATCAGAAATGTGCAAAATGAGGGCTTGAAAGGATCAAAATAAAACTCTTCCATGTGCATGCACATACTCCAAAGTGGCTTTTCTCACTCTGCTAGTCCCTGCTGACTTCTTTGACACCAGTGAAGCTCAGCCAAAGCCAGCAGCACACCACCACCACCAGCGACTCAGGTGGGCAATCCCACCTGAATTCTTACACACCTTCACGACTGAGCCAATCTTGGACAGCTACAAAATCCACCCACAGCTTTTCCCTCCAAAATAGTTTCTCCTGACACTAGTTATCCACTCCTCAGCTGCCACCACTTGCATTAATTCCTAACTTGTGGCCTGGTGACAAAACAGAAATGCCCATTCCAGATCAGTATGGGAGGTTTCCCTGTGTGTCCCAAATACCACTGAGTCTTCATGCTGCTAGTTATGTGACTGGAAACAGCCTCTGCTGCACTGAGCTCACCAAGGGATGCACCTAAAGGGAGAAGGGACAGTGCACAAGGTACCTGCTGAGAAAATGTCTCTCTTGATCCCAGCAGCCTTCATGGCAGCCACGAGCCAGAGAGACAGCTGTCCATGGGTATACAGACTCACAGAATGATTGGGAAGCATCTTTGCCTGGTAATATCAAGCTCTGTAAAATCATTTCAGAAAATCACTGGTGCAAATTTTCAGGTGCCCAGTTATTTTGATTTAGAGGTTTATTTTAGTAAAATCCCAATCCAGAGAAAAAAATAAATTGAGGTGTAAGAGTAATGCAAAAGGAGATTTAAAATACACACTTAGCTTTTCCCTAGAGCATTATCACTTACAGCCTAGCAGTAAGAAAAATTAAAAAGCACCAATGGAAAATAAAAACAACATGTCAGTGCACATCATATTTCTGTTGTTTCCAGATCTTCTGATCCCAATTAGTTTGCCTACAAAATTATGGCAACCTCTTATGATTTTATTAATCAGAGCCATCCTCACACCTGACTTGCTGTGCTCCCGTAAAAGCACACTATGGTTTGGGTGGGCTGCAGGTGATTAGTGTCAGGATCCCTGCAGACAGATTTGAAGTTGCTCCTGCCAGCTCAGGGTTTCTCATAGAATTTCCTGTTCCAAGACCTTCCAGTTCTCTTCTCCTTCCAGTTCTCTGAGTGCAGCTCTTACAAAGGAATAAAAATTTTGGCTAATCAGGTTTTGTTCTGCTCCCAAGTACAAATACATCAGGAGAATCTGCACCTTTTCATCCATCTTGTAGCAGCATCCAAGAGCAGGCAGGACCTGAAGCCAAATCCAGCTATGTCTGAGGAGTCTGGTAAGAAACACTGAACTACTTTGGGTCCCACACCAGGAGCTGGGGATAAGGGTAACTATTTTTTATTTTGTTTTGGGTTTTTTTTTTTTTGTCTCCTTCACTGCCACAGGTAGTTTCCTATCAGATTCATTAATCCAAGCGCTGGGCCAGGCTGGAGCTGAGGAAGAGGTGATCAGGAGGAGGTCAGAGAGGACCTGCCCTTTGTGTCCAGGGTCACACTGTAACTCAGCATCACAGGGAGGAGTCGCATCAACAAGTGCCACAGAAGAGAAACTTTATGCTTAAGTGCAGTAGATACTAAAAAAACCTTAAAGCAAGGAAATTAAAATCTTTAGACTCAGCATGGAAGCTATTTAAGAAACTTGTTTGTGATCATGGAGAGTACAAAAAAAGAGCTGTTCTTTAGGGAGAGAAGGCAGGAAAGAATGGGAGAAAGTAATAAAATGGTTAAATGGTAAGATATTGTTCAAGCCAAACAGGTGCCTTTCAAAAAAGAAAAAAAAAAAGAAAACCCAAAGACTCAACTGAAGCCAACAGAAAGGGAACATGAGCTGTAACAAATAAAGTGTTCGAGCATGAAAGTTTGGAAGGCTGAGAGTGATTATGAACAACCAATAATGAAAGACATAAAATTAAATAACTAGAAATTCTTTTAGCAAATCAGCTGGTTTACCAGAGATTAGAAGCAGCATTTTGTATAAGGAGGCAGCAGATTTGCTACACAATTTCTTTGCACTGGGGAGAATTTCTGAAAAACCTACTGCAGCTGCAGCCTTACCCATGGCTAAGGCTGAGAACCTGTCAAAAGAGTGGTTAAAAAACTGAAGCACTAAACCACATGGGTGCAGGCAGGGAGGCAGGGGTTTATAAAACTGCTCTGGCACAAAAGGCTGGGGTCCTTCCCCTGTGGTTGTTCGTGCTGCCATAGCAAATATGAGCATATTTACTGGTGTGAACTGGAAAGGTTTGAGTGATGATGATTCATACTAGGGCAAGATGATTCATATTAACACTTTCTCAACAGCACTTCCATCCAGGAGAGAATAATTGCCACTCAGTATTGCTTTGGTGGTCCAGAAGCACAAAAGTCTCCTTTCAAGAGTAGAGAACAGGGCCCATCAATGGGCAATCCACTGAACACTAAAAATCAACTGAACACTAAAAATCAATTAAAAATGTCTCCAGAATGGCATTGTAAGTAGTGAATCATAACACCACTCACTCCTCACCTACTTTAGATAATGTGATCTCAACACCCAGTCTGGAAAAGAAACCTGGTTACAAGACATCTTACATTTTTGCTTTTCCTAATTCTCTGTATAGATCTGGTAACTGTAGTTTATTGGTAAATTCATGTTGATGTAAGCTTGGCCAGGGCATTCATCATACTGTTTAATGCATCTTCTGTATCTCCTAGATGGTCTAGAAATAAAAGTAATCACTTATCAGCAGTATTGAAAAAGCAATATGAATTCACAGATGACTGAAATCCTGCCAGACATAGGCAGCCAGGCGTGCTCTGTATCCATTGTCACTCTGATTTCAAATTAGCTGAAATGAAGAAAAGGTGAAACAGACACAGAACATTTGGTCTGCATATCTGAAGAAAATAAAGGTTTCTGCATTATAACTTAAGGTCCTCATACTTGCAGCATTTGGACTGAGGTGACCACAAGGCGTGATTCAATTTGGTTTTTAATTCTGTTTGCTATACTGTAAATGCAGGCACTGCTACGGGTCTCTGTAAAAATCAAAGGCTGGTGTGGGTAGGCAGACGTGCGTAAAACATTCCCCTGGGATCTAGAAATGTGGGGACTGGATTCAAAAAGTACTAAACAAGAAAGCCATTAAAAAGTGAGGGGGTGGGAAGAGAGAGGAAAAAAACTATCCCTTAAAATGACGTAAATATTTAAGTGTAGGAAGCTTGCAATTTCTATTCAGTTTCACTGAAATTGAAGGTCCAAAAATCTTGGTGGTGCAGAGCACAACTGGACCCACACACATTCAGCTCTGAAAAGGAAGCTTCAGCTGTGGGCCATCAGCTTCCTGCCTTGCTACCTGACCCAGTAATAAAAGCAAGCAAAACCGAGCAGAGGGTTTGTTTTGTTTTTAAATAATTTCATCTATTCAAGTTCTCCAGGATTTTGAAGATATGCCAGGCAGAAGAGGGGGCTTGAAAAGGGTCCCATGAATTGCAAGTACCATAGCCAGCTTGAAATCAGAGTAGATGGGAGAGGGGTCTGTAGGATTTTCCCATTTGGATCATTTGTCTGAGAAGAGCCAAAAGAGAAATAAATCCCTCTGGACTTGGAATTAACCCAAATGTTAAAGGATTTTCCCTTATGCTGGAGATCAATGAGAATATTATCTTTAGCAGTAGGATGCTTTATGTGTAGGCCACACCAGATAGGGTGTAAATCCAGCACTCAGGCTGTAAATTGCCTCATTGATCACTCCGGGAAATCAAACTACAGAGCCAGGTATGGGACCAAAAGTGACAGGAGTCCTCACCTTTACTGTCACTCTGTGTAGAGAGTACAGCTCAACAGCAAATCCCACAAAGTCTGCACTAGGAAATATTTCATGAGCAGTACCAGAAAAGAGGTTCTCTTGCACTTCTAGTCCATTCTGGAGTTATTCTAGCTCTTTTATTTCATATAAAAATTAAATAGAAAGAACTAACCAGAGGTAGGTTACACCTTTGCAGCCTTCAAGCTCAGAATAAGTCGCCTCCAGGTGGGTTTTATCTCAGAGAGGGAGACATCTGCCAAAGGGCACTGTCATAACAAAACTGGCTTGAAGATCAACTGTTGCAACCCTATTTACATTAAAGAGTTGCATTAAGGAGATGTCAACAACATCACTTAATTCCTGCCTGCCTGCCTGCCCTTACAGCTGGTAACTGAAGTCAACCACAGTTTAAAACTTGATGCCAGGATGCAGCAAGCTGAAGGAAGCTGCTCGATAGTCAATCTCCGGTCACTGTTGTTTCAACTGAGACAGAGCAGTTGCACAATACCCAAATGCAAACTAGACAATTCCTGAGGCAGCATGTGAAATCCTAGCATGCTGCTACTTCCGAAACACCTAAGCAACGAAGACTGAATTCAACTGGCACAGACTTTTGAGGAAGAAGTTATAAATAGCACATGAAAATTACTGAGGAAGACCAGTCATTCTGATATGCAAGCTACTTGGCCAAAAATACCATCATGGAAGGAAGGGCCAAAGGGGTGATGGAGAATTCAATACTTAACAATGGATCACTCCAAATCACAGAGCTCTGTCATTCCGATTCTCCCTTGAAGTTGTAGAAAAATGCCATTTCTGCTACCTCCACCTCCACAGTGCTGTTCCTAAGCCTGACATTCTCAGCAGAAATTGCTGCTACTCAATACAGACATACTACTGAGAGGAAAACTACCTACCTTACAGTAAGACTTCTTGAAAAATGTTAACTATGAATCCTGCTGATTTGTTGAGCAGTGCTGTGTTTTCATCAGCTAATCAAATTGAGCAAAGTCTTCTGTATTAGAATAAGCCAAATCATTACAATCGTATTTCAAACACACACGATGTGTTTATACCTCTCATGAGACACGCTGTCCACTCCATTGAAACTAACAACCTTTGTAGTTATGCATGCTAAAGTATCAGTAATCAAATCTCATGCTTCATGGTGTAAGATGATCACTAGAAGTGTCAGGAAGAAATTATTTCCTAAGAGATGGCACAGCAAGATGTGTTTGCGTTTGAATCATCACATGTTGTCAGTAACAGCACACTCGTGTGTTAGATCATCGATCCAACGATTTGTTATAGCAAATTCCATCTTCTGATGTTCAGCAAATCAGTCACTCCAAGACCAGCAAAATATAAATCTGCTTTCACTACAAAGCAAGCAGCCCTAAATGTTGAGATGGTGAGGAATGCAAGGCTACCTTCTATGCAAGTTTTAAAGTACTTCTAGAACTGGCTAAATCAAATCTCCAGGTTTAAGAATCTCCATGAGTTTTCAGGCAGCACGATTTAGCTCTGAAATTTGCTACTTGGTGCCAATCTCTCTCAGTATACTTTTAACTTTTTGTGACAATCTCTATGGCTGATTTAACTTCCCTTTATCTCCTGTTTTTCTGATGATTCCTAGGGAAATTAAATGTAGAACTGTCACTCCCATACCAGCCTAACATTGTACAACAGCTGGAAGTAGGCAGGGGGAGGATTGCTGACCCAATGGTGTATTCGTTCACACTTCACATTAGCCTTGTTTGCCACTGATAAGCTTTGGGTAACTAAGGAGTCAAGAGATAATCTGTAGCTGATGGGATTCTTTCCAGCAGATGAAGATATCAGTAACAAAGATGCATTATTTTGTTGCTGTAATACAGATGTTATTAATCCTATTGTAAGTCTGGTATTTTAAATTCATCAATGAGTATTTCTAGAAGAGAACCAGAGCATGTGCTCTTTGGTAAATCTACCCCAGAAGTCTAGAAATTACCTTTACAAAACCATCAGATTTCTTAAATTTAAAATAGACTGTTAATTCCTGGAAGTGCCTTCAGAAGCAGTATTTTATTATCATCCTGGCACTTCTTGCTCCCACTGGCTGCTGTTCAAAACCACCTTGGCACCAGAGTTCTGGCCTAGCTGTAGCTTCACATCACCTGGCATCAATAGGCTGGAAACAGTCCTTTGAGATAAATTACTATGGCACCAAATAGTGGCATAAAACTGGACAATAAAATGTTTTCCTTTCAATAAATAACTCTGATGCTGTGAGGCTTTGCTGTCCTCTCCTGCCAACTCCCCAGAAGCTGTCCATGCACAGTCTGCTCATGGCAAGCACCCTTGCAGAGCCTGAAAACACAACTGCCCTCCAAAGAAAGGTGCTCAAGCATTACTGCAGGAGCATGGCCCCATGTGGCTCTTCCTCTCTCACAGACTTACATGAGGTAGAAAGTACCTGTGGCTTGGTTTTCAGAAGATCCATGGAAAGGCTTCCAGTCCAGCATTTCCCTTCCAGCTCACTGCCAGTAGGCACTTCACTGCCACAACATCACACTCGCCTCCACACCGAGCACTTGGCTCATGTAATCCCCATCCCCTGCACTAAGGGAAAGTCCTTTTAACCTTTGTAGTTCCCTATGCTATTTTGGGTTGTGGGCAAGAAGCTGCCTGCTCATGTATGCTGAGCTGTCTTGTCTGCAGTTTGATATTCTTTGGCACAACTAAGAAAACATAAACCACAGGTTTGGTATCATAGGGAAACGAACAGATATAACAGATATAACAGATATAACCCAGATATAAAGTCCATGAAGACAAAGAGCACAGACATATGCAAGAGGGTTTGTCTCTGCTGAAACACCACTGTTCTCAGTCTTGAGCAGCGTTTCTCTCGGCTAACTGGAAAGGCAGCTCTGCCTGGAGCCCGGTGTGCAGCCGCGCACACCCACCCACGCTGGCGTATGCTCCACACAGCTGCTGCTGGCTACCAGGGCCAGTGTCTGGCCAGGATTATCTGTAACTGCAAAGCCTTTCTGTCAGCCCACCCACGCTGGCCAGAGCTGGCAATTACGTTGTTTATACAAAATACCTTTTGATTAATGGTTAGAGAAATAAAAGCTGTAGCATATGTTGCTCTCCATATAAAATCATAAGTCTGTCAGGCTTACAGTGGATCTGGCCAGGAAGTGGGGGACAAAGATTTATTCTCCTGCTATACCCTGTACCCCCTGCATTTAAGTCTGAGCTCCCTCCATCATTTCACTTATTACATTCTCGTCTAGTTCAGCAAAGAAATGTAGGCATGGCCTCTACAGCAAACCCCACCAGGTGTCAGAAAACATGAAGAAGGTGGGATGTGTTCATGCTGACAGACTAAGTGGTAAATCTTCACTAGAGAAGCACAGCTGGGACACCTGCTGGCAGTGGCTGATGAGGATTCCCAGAAAGGCATTATTTCACTCTCTCCTAGGGAAACTAAGGAAGTGGTTTCCTTCCTTGTTTATGAAATTCCTGCTTTATATATGGGACTCTGAACATTTGGTGCACACAACCACTGAAAGGCATTGTTGCCATTTCTGCTTCATGGGGCTCTGTCATGCCAGTTGTACTGGCAGCCAAAATCACACACCGACACCTGGTGTTCACACACACTGACCTGGCAGCTCTGGCTGTCCAGAGAAAACAGACAGCAGCCCTCACCTCACTGTGTCCTCAGGGAAAGCTCTCTGTGGTGCCACCACTGCTGAACCCACACCTCAGGGTGGGGCCTGGCACTGCCCACTCATTCAAACAGTCTTGTCTATCTTGTTTTCATCCTCCTTTGTAGAGGTCTTGGGTTAATAGTTCCAAGAATTACATCCAAATTCATATTTTCTAACTGCATCTGATTAGTTAGTGCTGGACATGTGATAGCAGAACAAACCGAGACTTGTCCTAGGACCTGGTGGAGAGGGTGAAGTCACAGGCCCCAGCCCATGCAGGTAAACCCAGTGAGATGGTTTTGTGTGCTCCCTTCTTTCAAGGGAAGGGAGAAGCAGCACTCCCAGGGAGGCACAGTCAGTTACCACACCAACCTTAACAAACACACCAGCTCGAGGAAGAAGTAGGGTCAGCTGCATGGGGCAGTGTCAGACCTGGGGAGAGATGACCACAAGTCTTTTTTTCCCCAGGTCAGACAGCTGTCACAAAAGGGGAGGGCTCAGTGCAGGGAAGAGTGCAGGACCTGAGAGAGAAAGCTCAGTGCTTCATCATTATTCACACTTTTTCATGAACCTCCTTGCTGTGAATTTTGTAATAACACATAATAATTTTTGTAGCATCTTCAGAAGATGAGTATACTAAAGATATATCCCCCTGAAAAGAGTCTTGCATGCCCAAAAAATTCCGTTTCCCACCTCCCCTGCACTCCTTGCCCAAATAAATCAAGGGGATCTAATAAAAGGTATTATCTCTCTCTGAAAATTATATCTCAGTTATAAATAAGACATCGGGCCAGATTCTCAGCTGGAATATATTTTGGGTCACTGAATCTAAGCTCAGGAGAATAGCACTGATCTGGCCTTTTGTCTGTAATGCAGATTAATAGAGGGATGAGGCTTTAAAACAGTATCTGCAGCCAGACCACAATTTCAGGCACTTCCTTGCGTGTATTCAAGCTGTATTGCAGCGAGAATGAAGCACAGCCCCAAAGCAAACCCTAAGGTGCTCCAGGGCACAGGATTGCTCTGCCAGGACTCATTAATGCCATGTAATTGTAACGCAGCACCCACAGAAAGAATTATGGTTTTCTATAAAGTAACATGAAAACCTATCTAAGCTCAGCAAAGCACCACAAAGTAAATTAGAGTAGCTAATAGAACTCAATTATTTCAAAAAAGGGGATATAATAATATAATATGAACAAAGGAGAGTATTCCAAATTTTTGGAGTGGTCAGTCTGGAAAATCTCATGGGTAGTCCTTGATTCAGAGCCACTTATAATTAGTTTAGCTGCACAACTTGGACCTGTGCTTTTGTATGGAAATGGAAATATCCCGCAACAGGAAATCTCTTGGAGACTGTGTGCCTTGTTGGCAGTGAGACCACAGTGTGGGAGAGACCAGGAGAACAAGCCTAGAAGCAACTATAGTGAAACTGAAGGACTTCTCTGCAGAGGTCTGACATCCTCTGTCACTAGGGACACCACAGGCTAGTTCTTCTTTCCGAATGAAGCCTTTCCCCAGTTTTTTTCCATCATCATCCCTTCAATGTGGCAGCCTTGCATTTTGTGGTTGCACCTCTAATGCTCCCCTTGGCCAGTGATTAAAAGATGGTCCTGAACTGCAATGTTTGTACGAAGACAAACATTTGAATGTCTTGGATTTGAATGTCTTGGAGTTTGAGATCTTTGGAGCAGATCCTTTGGCTAAGTCTGTGAGAGAGATAAAGATACCTGTCAAAAGGGGAGCCAGTGAATTTCTGTTTATAGCAAACTGCCCTGTGTGGGCTCAGTTCACATCAGAGTCTGTCAGTTCATTACTCACAACTGGGCTAGGGGCCCACCAAACATCTGAGGAGCTGCTGGCCTTTAGTAAGGCCATTAAAAACAAATACTGTTGTTACACCTCCAGAAAGCCCAAAGGTTAAATGAGCTGGGAATCTTCCTGTCTGACGAGAGTTCCCCCGATCACAACAGGCTCTGTAACAGAACTGACTGAAGCTTGCCAGCCATAGCTGGCACTTTTCTAGGGTACACCGGCATAAGGAGTGATCAGGTTGCTCAGTTTTTCCCATGACACGTTATGATTGCTATATAGTAGGCAAGTAATGGGAAAAAAAGAGAAGGACTTTGAAAGGTTTTTTTATTAAAAAAAACCAAACAAAATCAAACAAAGCAGCTTGCTAGTTGTCTTTAAAACTTTTGTCTTAATATGAAGCACCTTAAACCCATTTCAGAAAACTGAAATATTTGGACTAATCTTTGCTGCATGGTGGCAGTAGAAAATGCTTTTTAAGATCAGAGAAGTCCATCGACTCTGAGCAAATACTCCGTTATGCAGTTGTTGTTCAACATCTTTCCTCTCAGCAATCAAACCTGCACCACCGGGCTTTAAGAGGGAGTAAACTTTCTCTGAAATCATAAGATGATCTTTGACCTAGAGTTAAATAAAGATTTACTGTATTTTCAGACTGCTTTTGGCCAGCACTGGAGAAGACAGGAGAGAGACTTGCTCATCCAGCATGTTATTCCAGCGTGGCTGGTAGGAGACTGCTGCAGCTTTATCAGTCAGGGAGTGCTGACTTCCAGTGCTAGGGAAGGGGCTTGCTTGCTCTGCCAGTGAGCTTTGAGACAGCTTTTCCTGCAGCTCCAATTGATAAAAAAGTCAGAGATTGTCTAAAAGCAGCTCAGGAAGCAAACAGGCCAAACTATTAAGTCGTGTAGCACTTGCAGGAAAGGGCATGCCTGAGAAAGGGACCAGAAATACCCACTTTAGTCCAGGGTGGCGCATTAGAAAATAGATATATGCATGTGAAGGAGGGGGGAGACTGAGAAGCCCACATGTCACCCTCAATCCCCACTGTACAGACCCATAGGAGTGGCCCAGAGCCCACCAAGCAATACTTTACTCCTACACTGCTCAATGCATTGGTTTGAAGTATGTTGGTGTATGTTGTGATTCTGGTGTATATAATTTGTTTCTTTGTTTTTAAGGAAATAAAAGAGGTTAAAAAATAAACAGCAGTGTTTCACAATAGATATATATCATGTAACGGAGCTCACACCTTTTATTCTTGCTGAGCTTTGGTCAGCACTCTTCTCTGAAAGCAGTCATTTTGCATAGCAGTTAATCTCGATCACACTCATGGCTGATTAGATATTTTCAAATCTGATTTAAAAAATAATAAAATCCATCTACAGATCTCCAATGTGTAGAAATATGTTAGGCAATTTTTTTACACATTGTTTTACAAGCTGCTTTGCTGGTCTGAATTAAAATGGAAAAAAAAGGAGGGGAAAATTTTCCACCTCAGAAATGTGTTTCCATTATGGAGCTATCCATGAGGTACATTTTGATCCCAAAGTTTCCTAGTCTCAGAGCTACCAGTCTGTTTTTTAGCAGGGGATACAAATCACAGCAGAAGTGCAGCTCTGTGCCAAAAGAACTTCCCACCTAACACATACACAACCCATTGGTTGTTTCTGGCAGCATGGACTTTGTGACGTTGTCCAGAGAAAGAAAGGCATCAAAGCTGGTGAAGGATGTGCAGCACAAGTCCTGTGGAGCAGCTGAGGGAGTTGGGGTTCCTTAGCCTGGAAGAGGCTGCTCAGGGATGACCTTACCACCCTCTACAACTCCCGGGGAGGAGGTGTAGCCAGGTGGGGTCAGGCTCTTCTTCCAGGCAAACAGCGACAGGACACAGGCTTAGCTGTGGGAGGTTTAGGCTGGACATTAGGAGGAAATTCTTCACAGAAAAGGTGGTTAGATAGTGGAATGGGCTGCCTGGGAAGGTGGTTGAGTCTGGACCATCACTGGAGGTGTTTAAGACTGGATGTGGCACTCAGTGCCATGGTGTAGCTGACAGAGTGGTGTTTGGTCATAGGCTGGACTCAATCTCAGAGGTCTTTTCCAACCTCATCGATTCTGTAATTCTGTAATACTGTGCCAGGCAGAGAGTTTGCTGATGTCCCCCAGTTTTCCTAGACATTTATACTTGCAGGGCACACACTTGGAATAGTTGAACACTTGGGTGTCGCTGTGCTCACCTCGGCACTCGGGCCCTGCAGCTGGGTTCACGTGCTGGCCGTGTGAGTGCCCCGTCTCCCTGCAGACCTCACCTCACAGCCACTGCCATCTCACATGCACCTTTGACAGGGAGAGCTGCACACTCCAAGACAGCCTCATTTCAAGCTTAGTTAGATTCCCAAACTGCAAATTCCAGTTCAAAATCTTACCCAGTGTACATTTGTACCATTTTTCTTCAGCTGTCTCAAGGGATTTGCCAAACATACCCAAATTTCTTGGTCTTATAAGAGAATCAAGTATATGTCACACATAGAGATCAAGATATTTAAATCAGATTTAGTGAACTTAAATTTGACATAATTGCCTTTCCTTCTTTTTCTTTTTCATATGGTATGATCATTGGCATCTGTCTTAGCTTTTAATCTGTTTAAAACTTTATTGGCATAGTCATATGAGGTAAGTAAATATTTTTTTCATGAGCCTATAAAACATTATTAGTTTATTTTTTCATCATGTCAGGTTGCATAACTATCTCATGGTGCCTGTACATCTTCATGAGGATTTTATTATTTATTTTGATTTAGACTAAACTAAAATGAAGACCTGTGCCAAAGCCCTGAGCTTTTCTGACAGTCTTTAAAATATACAGTAATAAAATTGAATTAACAGGCTCCCTCGGTGATTTCCAGATGGCAATACACTGGTAACAGCAGGGAAACCACAAGAGCTTTAGCCCCCTTTCTTCTGCCCCAGCACTGCAGCCCACAAATCCTTTTTATCTCTCCCATTCCAAAGCACAAGGGCCAGAGGACAGTGGCAATGGGACAAGTAAGAATGGGATCCAGTCACCAAAACAATAACTTTGCCCATTCTTAAATGTCAGAGTGGAACATGAACTTTATAGGCTGGTGCTGGACTTTACAATTTTTTGAGACACAATAGCTCCAGAATAGATAATTTAGCATTTTATCCACACAGAGAATTAATACAGATTATCTTCAGTAATGCATCAATTGTGTTGTAATTAATTCTCTAATTTACTTATACAGAGTTAATATTTCTGTGTAAACTACCTGGATGTGAATTAACACCACAAAGTACACAGTTTATCCCAGATTTAAGGGGAAAAGAGCCTACATAGGTTTGTTTTCCAGCTGATGAATCCTGAATGCTCCAGAGTAGACACTTCTTACTCAGGACACTTCATTATATACCTCATCTTTTGTCCAGTTGAAATAACCTAAACTATTTCTCTCCAGCTTTATAAACTGGTAAAAACAGATAAATTGCTTTCTTTGAATTTATTAAATGTCAAAAGAACCAATAACAAAGGAAGATGTTGTCCTCCATGGAAACATCTGCATGATCTCACCTTTGTACACCCAGCCAATGTCCCTGTCATTCAAAGAATGAAATAACCTGCACAGCAAACTCAGAAGAGTGCAGTGTTCTATCCACATTGAGCAAACCTGCTCTGAGACCTCAAAATGCACCGTTCCTGCAGTCTTTGCTTGCAAAGTCTTTATACAAATAGGGCAATATTCAGTGGCAAAGACATGAAAAATTTATTTTTGTGCCTGAAAGCAACTCTTGTACCTGTGAAGGAGGTGACTAACCTTGCTAGCCACCTGTGGATGGCACCACTACAGATGCAGAGTAGCCTTTTGGACTGATTGCAATGTGTGGGCTGGATCCATTACAATTACTGTGACTTCTAGCCAATGGTAATTGTAGGGGCTTGGTAATTGCAGGACTGAGCCCACAGTCCTACAAATAAATGGGGTGGAGACAGAGAGTAAGCAAATGAAGCAAACACAACTAAGCACTTTTTCTGAAGTAATTTTTCTGTTCCACCCAGATGATTCCTCCTTTTGCATCCATGGCAAACACAACATCCTTTTTGGGTATGAGATGCATCCTGCCCACTTACACACCTGCTCCTCCCTGTCCTCCAGCTTTCCTCACAGAACACACTGGGAAATGCTCTTTTACAGGAATTACACTTTCTTCAATGCAAAGATAATAAGTTCAGAAGAATCCAAAAAGGAAATGAGGGTTCTCCCTCCTTACCCCAGCAGGTCCTGAAGCAAAAGGGAAGACTTCCCCTTCAGAGAAGTTAAGCAATATGCATTGATGATGTCAACAGGTAAAGCAAGCCAATAGAATCCAAATCACTCCTGCTACAACTGAAGTACAGAGAAACTGTGCTGTGGACACTATCATTATTTAACTAAGGAGATTTGATTAACCAATAGTTAAACAGCCCCAGGGCCAGCAGACAGCATCCTTGCCCATGCAGTTCTCCCTTTTTTTCCTCTTGCCCCTGTGCCACGTGCAGAACACCTGGAGGGGGCCGGGCCACCACCGATCTGCAGGACAGAGGGGGAGATTCCACAGCTGAGGCAGCTCCTCCTCTTGAGGGCTGGGGAGGCCGGGAGGTGGGAGGCCGGCCCACTTGGCTTCCCCGGGGTAAAATAAGGAGACTGCTGGGCTACCCTACATTGCGTCAGTGCCAGGAGGTGGCAGACCAAGGAGCTGTAACGAGCTCTCTGTGGTTTCCCTTTTCCACTATATTTCCCCCCCTTTCTCCATGGCATCCCAGAAGTGAAAGTCATCAAACTCACAAGCCACCATCACAGTTGGAAAAACACTGGTATGCAACTTCAGTAAATATAACTCCGTTGTACCAATAAAATTGAAAACAGAGAAATGACATAAAAAGAATGTACATTATTTTAAATTGCAATTTTTATATGTTCACTTTTATGGTCTCACTCTTTAAAATAAATCCAGGACCTGATTTACTTTAATAAAACTTTAATTTCACATCTTGGTTTTAGTTGTGTACTCTTAATTTATTCTATGGCCAGCCTTCTGTCTGGAAAAGAGCTAGAGCAGCTGGGGAGTTTTACAGACAGGTTATACTCAAATCACTGTGATACAATGGTTAAAAGAAAATTCAGTTGTAGCTTCCACTGTAGAGGAATGTTTTTGTCTTTCATTTTTTCATATGTATTGTTTTGAAGTAGTAGCAAATGGAAATGGAGCAATTTTTCACACCTGAAACTCTTAAATGCATTAACATTTCACAGTCACATTTCAAAGTCAACAGCAGTGGCAGACAAGAGGCCAGACCCAGAGCACATAATACACAAGTGACCCACAGCAGCACCAGAGAAGCCTCCTGCCTTCAGAAGCCTCAGCACACCAAGCAAAATTTGAATTATCCTTCTTTTAACTGAAAATTGCCAAGTGATTTCAGAGCACAAAGGCAAATATCAATTACCCACCTTGCTCCACAGCTGAGCAGTTGCTGACCTCAAGCTCATTCAGCAGCGCACATTAACAAAGCCGGGCTGGATACTAATGGGCTGGCTGCTTGTAAACAAGGGCACAACATGACTTGCTGAATGATATCAGAAGTAACTGATACAACTGGACGGAAGTGAAATTTCCTCTTTAAGCCATTGGAGACTCACAGGTCACTCTGTTATTCAAGTGCTGCCTCAACGCAGCTGAAACACAAGCAAACGCCGAGAGATGCCCAGGGACGCACGGCTGCACCTTGGGGGAGACCGGGCTGCACACAGCCGCGCTCAGGGCTCCCCGTTCTCCCAGCCTTGAACAAGGAGTCCCCGCAGTCCCTCTCCGAGGGGCTGCCTCGTGCAGCTTCATCTTGGCCCAGGGAGGGGAGCCCTCGCTGCTCTGCCATCACCTCCGAGCCTGCTGGACCACGGGGCATCCTCAAGGCTCCCTGGCCAGCCATAGCGGCCGCACCACCGACCTGCATCCCCGACCCGCACTAGCCATCGGCTCCAAGCCCACGTGTTCCTGCCAATACGCGGCCATGGAGGCAAAACAATCACCAGCAGCCTCCGAAGCGTGTGCTCTTACCTGGCGAGGAGTGCCGGCCGGGCCCTGCCCGCTGAGGTCGGCAGCGCTGCTCTGAGGCGGGCCGCGGCTCCGGGCCGCAGCCGCCCCTCGCACGGCCGGAGCGGGGCAGGAACCGGCCCCGGGCCTGGCACCAGGACACAGCTGGGGCCTATTGCTGTCATTAGGGATGGCGATGCACCGGTGGGAAAGGGCCAAAAAGCCTTTCAAACCGCAGCGATTTGTGACCTGCTCCTCCTCTGCCTAACCAGCCCTCGCCGGAGGAAGGAGCTGTCCCCCGGTGGCTGCCAGGAGGGCAGCGGTGCGTGTGGCACCTGGCCCAGGCAGGTGAGATTGGCTCGGGCAGGGCTGGAAATCATGTGAAGGACAAAGCCGCCTCTCTCAGGACTAGAGTACGCACAGGCAGAGCAAGAGAAGTGTATTTGGAATAAAATGGCAGGAGTTTGCAGATGCAAAAGATGAAAACAGCCCTTGTGAGGCAACTAAATTTTCCGTGTGTCAGACACATGCTCGGCCCAGCCTGGCAAGAGATCAACAAACCTCTGCTGTCTCGGCACACGACTCCCCACCTTCCTGGGAAGTCAGCACACACAGACATCCCATTTCTGAAGAGTTTGTGTGCAAGCCACGAGCAAATCCCATTCTTCAGACTCAGAGCAGAGGCACAACATCGTGCTTATGATGTGAGATGCCAAGATTCAACAGGAACGTGCTCTCTGCACGCAGGGGGGAAGAGATGCAAACACAACTGCTTCTGGACATGAATCCCTGTGTTCATAAACCTGCCCAGCTCCCTCTCAGGGAATCTGCATTTAACTCCAGTGGTGGGTGCTTGTGCTCTGGCTGCTGACAGTCTTGCTTATTGCTGCAGCATCCCTGCAGTTGCTAACTCGTCACTAATGTGGCATTCACAAGGTTCCCTACCCAACTACTCACAGCTGCTCTTAACTTTGATCTGACTGGTCTACAGCTGTAGCATATCAGCATGTGGTTTTAAACAAAGAAAACTGAAGTGACCCAATTGCTCTTCTTTCTTCATTTGTTTTTGGAAGGGAAAATCAGCCTATGTTTTCTGCAACAGCAACAAGGATAATTTTGGTTTTAGTAATGTAAATCATGCAGTGACAGAAGTGAGGAGGAAGGACCCAGAGCGCTGAAGCATGGCTGAGCAGGCAGCCCACAAAGGCTCAGCTGTAAACACCTACTCGAGCCCTGATATGCATGGGAGTCTTCCATGAACTACTGAAAAGAACAGGAAATAAAATTATGTTTTATTCGTGTGTGCAGAGCAGCACACAGGTCTACAAACAAAGACATAGTGATTCCCTCTCATCAGCCTTAAAAAAGTACTAAATTGTAACCAAGGCAGCAGATTTGTTACCATCTGAAATTTATCATTTCTCTATAGCAACCAGGTCCCTTCTGCCTGGCGGTTGCTGCCAGATGTTCATTTCACTGTAATTTAGCCATACACACAAGACACTGGCTTGCACTGCCCTTGCTCTGTTTTCCTCATTAGCAATTCTCTTTGCTTCCAGGTCATGATTTCATTAGCAGTAAGTCATGCAACAGCCAGGTGACGTTGTACAAAGGAGTTTTTATTAAGTGTGCTGGTGGGCTGTGCTGCCTTGCTGAAGCTTTGCAGAGGGACAGCCTGTGTGTTCCAGGGTGTGATGATAAACCTCTGCACGGCACAGGAGTAAGGGCCTTCTTGAGAGCCTTTCTCCACTGACCCTCAGGCAGCTGTCACTCATCTCCTCCATCTGAAACAGTAAACCTGGCACCCTCAGCCACAAGCTGGGTAACCACAAGGACGTACTCCACGCTTGTAAATCTCCACCGACATGCTCCAACATCTTTTCTCTTTGGCCTTGTGCTCGCCCCAGTCCCTTTTCACAGCTTCTTTTTGTTCTCTGAAGACTGGTTTTGATGCTGTGCTTTAGAGGTATCTCACCTCTTTAGGAGAAGGTTACCAATCACAATCCCTAACTTTGAGACACTTCTGCATGAATAAACTGAGCTCCGATGAGCACAATTTCAAGGAAGCCACTGGCTTCTGTTCTTCATCTTCCTGCACTAGAATGTGCTAACCTGTAAAACTGAGCACAGTGGAGAATTTAGGCATAACACAGTTACAAGCCTGAACAGAGAAAGACAAAATCTTCATTTTTTAGGAAAATCTTAAAAAAAAAAAAAAAAAGAAAAAAAGCTTGAGTGAAAGAACAGTGTTGCCCTGTACTTCTAGAAGCAACAGTACTAAGAAGGTGAATTTGTCTTGCGGCTTACCAACTTACCAAAGTATTGCATTCAGCTCACCCACATCTTGCTTTCTAACATTAGCCAGATTTACTTTCCTTAATAACCAGCTTTTATGGCCTCATCTCTAGATGTATTTACCCAGCTGCTATGTATTTGCTAGGTGAGCATGTGTGTCACTTCATGTTTCAGAAGGGTTTTTAAGCCTCGCCTCTGGGCAGTCAGGATTTCCTGCTCTGCGGCGGCAGGAACAGAGCGAGACAGGAAACAGTGCTGCTGCCACGGGCTGTGAGGGAGGAAGGTCAGCGGCTGGGTCTGCATCCTCATTACTACCACAGCCTCAGGACTGAGTCTAGTCAAGAACTGAACTTACCAAATTGCCCTTTTATGCTGAACTGAAAGCATAAAGTGCTTTCAACTTAATTTAAGTATGTAGCATCAGTGATATTTCTTGCCTTTAAAATACTTTGGGTATCGTGTTGCTGAGCCAGCACTGACTGATGCAATGGCAGTGCCGGATGACATCCACACACTCGGTGTCACTCATGGGAACAGAGCCAAGCCCTTCCAGCAGCCTGAAATGGGACCAGTTGTATCATGACCCTGTCTGGAGACCATCCATTTTATATTTTGCTGTACAGAAGCATTATGGGAAGTCAGCCACGCTCAGACAAGCCAGATGATATTGAACAGCAGAGCTGGGACAATCATTTTACAATCTTCATAATTTAAAAATAGAGTTTTAAAGTATAATTTTTAAACAAAAACATTTTTTTATTTCCTAATTTGATATTAAGTTTTAGAAGCATCAGCTTAAACTTTACATGATTAGAGTCACATCATCAAATTTTGTCCATCATCTTTCAGCACACACACAGTTGACCACTGCTGTGGTCAACTCTTCTGTTTTATCCTTTAGAAGGCTGCTATGATACTTTACAGTACTACAACAAATACATTACTGTAAAAGCTTCTGTGGTCCCCATTCTGGGGGGAGGCAATACTACTACATTACTGCTACCATGAAGGTGGGAACAGGCAGAGTGCTACCCAGATATCAATGTTATACTGGAAATTATGAACAGTTAATTGAAATTTAGATTTATTCTGAATCAAAATGAAATATTCATAAAGTTTCCCATAAAAATATACTTTGTTTTTCCAAAGTACAAAAAAAAAATTTGTAAATGAAACATTTCACAGCATTTCAGTAAAGGTACATATTATTGCAATTTGTATTGTTAAATAGTGCAAATAACAGTACAATTTAAAATATCATAGCCCAATTTTTGAAATGGAATCCTTAATTTCAAACTAACAGCACTAGTATTTTTCAGAGACAGCACAGCAAACATCTTCAAACAGTATTTTTGACCACCTCTGCCCTTTGAGCAGAGCAAACCTTAAAGCTGACACTGAAAAAAGCAGCCAGTTGCCAATTCTGGTCTCCATAGAGAGACTGAGGAAAGACATCAATTTATGTTAAAGGTAATGTGGAATTCAAAGTCAGTGTTGGGACTATAAAACCATAAACAGTGAGCCTGTAGTATTTACACAGCTGTGAGTTCAGATCCAACTTTTTATAAAATTTATGTATTTCAAACAAAGAGAACACTGATGGGGTCTGGCTGTCATCCTGAGACAAGTATATCATCTAAAATCTCCTTCAGATTGAGACTCACTGGATCCAAGTAAAAATACTGCAGTTTAATGCTGTTAATAGAAGGAAAACACAAATAAAATGCTTGATGATGAGGTAGTCTCCTTCCCATGAGCAAGCACACACACAAAAAAAATATGAGCACATTGAACAATTGGATCATATTGAGCAGTTGTCATAGTTCTACATGGTGAAACATATCATTAGTTCTTCTGTCCCCTGCACACTATGACTTTTGCAGGTTTTGTGCAATGTGTTAAGACTGAGTTTCAGTGCTAACACAAGACAATGCAACATTTCTTTAAAGCAACATGTGATTTCAGCCACTTTTGTTAAAAAGGCACTAAGTCTTTATAGCAATGATGCAGGTAACTGAGAAATATTGCTTCTGCTCACATGTGATGCATTGCTGCACACAGAACTTTAACAGATTCCAGGACCTGCAACAAGGAGGTTACATGAGAGATGAGCACAGCAGCAGGAAATGATTTACCTATTGCAACAGCTTAATACAACAGGGCTTTCAAACACGGGGAAGCTAAATAAGACAAGGTCTGCTTCTGTATTACAGTGAAAGAGCTTTCAAATAGCAGCTGAACATGGTCCCCATCCTGCCCTCACCAAAGAGGTGAAATTCTGAACCAAACAGCCTGGTGTTGTTTTGCCCTTCCTTCCCTGAAATTCTGTCCTTCCTGTTTTGCTTTGCATGAGACACAAAAGCAGAGCTCCTATTAGCATAGATTTAAAATTTCAGTCTCTTCTCTCCCAGCACGTGCCAAAGCTTTCCTAATAGTTTTCCTTAGGTAAGAGTTCATCACCAAATTAAAATGAAGCAATATGACAAGTTAGTAGAATATATTTGTTTAGTTTTATCACAAAAAACACATACTAGTTTAGGTTGATTTTCTTTTTATTAATAATATAAGGTTCTGTAATCTCTTAACATTACAACTGAAGCTTTACAGTTAATCTCACACTAAAATGACGAACACTGTTTGGCTTTATTTTCAGAAAATTAAATTACAACCTTGATAAACATACATTTCCAAGACTGAGAAGCAATTTGTGTTTTCTGGATTTCAGTGCTAATGTATCCCTGCCTTTGAAATTGGTTTCAGTTAATTAACATTGCTACGGAAGAACTATTTGGCCTGGCCTCTGTTCACAGCTGTAAGGCAAAGATGACATCTCTAACTTAACCATTATAATGTAAGTCAAATCAAGACATGTTCTTTGACTGTAAGATTTAGATCCTGGATCAGCTTTTAACAGACTTGCTTCTTTTCCCTCCAAACTTTTATAAAGGTCTCTCTAATGTAAACATATTTTACAGTCAAGCCACAGTCACTCTCTGTACCTTTCCTCCTTCAAAGGGAGCAGAAACTGTGTAATTGGAAGTCATTACAAGGTTAATTAAAACTGCTTGTAAGTTATGTATGGCCAGAATACTCAAGCAAATACAAAAGTTATGTTATGCACCAGCACTTCTAATCTGTATGGATCAAACTCCATCTCTGAACAGGCTGTAGCTACAAGAAGTGAAGTCTGTAGAAAGAAAGTAGAGCATACAGAAGGAAGAGTGGTGGAAGACTACAGTATTAGAGACAGTAAGATTTCATTTAAATGGTGAATGATCTGTCTAGGTCTTCTGAACTTGCATTACATTTTTTCTATTTTCATTAGCAATGTGAAATTAAAGACAGTAATACATATGTTTCAACTGCAGTTTCAACTAAGCTCTGACCAGTTCAGTAGATAATATTTAGGAAGACAGCAATATCCATTACATTTGGAGTTAATTTTTTCCTCAGAGACAGCCAGTGACAGTGATTTGGGACCCTTGTAGCCTGTTATTTCACCTCCCCATAGGACAACTGACATACAATAAAAATCTTTACTGCATTTTAAATCACTTCATAAGTCAGTGGCTATTTAAAGGTTAAAGAGTGTAAGGAGTTTTTACCTGTGTACTTACAATACAAAAAAGGATAAGGAAACCATAATCAGAAAATTAAAAAATGGGAAGGATGTTGCAGAGCTGTGTTGTACTGTAGTCAAAATCTTAAGAGATCAGCATTACTAAGCTATGACTACTTGTTCTACTCTGTGCTGTCATTCTGCAAAAAAGCTTCACATGCTTTACTTCAAAATTAATTCTTCATAGTTACACAAACTGTCATTGAGGCACATAAACATCCTTCATGTTTACCAGCTCCTAGCAAAGTCTCCACTGGGGAGCGACACAAGTCATCAGCAAGAGGCCAGCCGTGGCCACGGAGTCACCAGCGAGCAGCCGAGGTGAGGCAGTCCCTGCATGGCCACGTGCAGATCCACTCCCAGAGACACCTCTGCGCACTTAAGGAACACTTAACCACAGTGCAAAGGCTCAGTTTCCCACAACAGACTACACCTACTGTTCTGGCTACTGCTGAAATGCCAACTCTGGGGCAAGAAAAAATAATAGATTTTTATACTGAAATGTTGTGAAATAGAGCATTCAAAATAAATCCAGCTGCATTAAAATATCACATAACATTCTGTCTTATGACCTGCAGATCATAAAAAAGTTTTCTTTAATTAGCTTGACAGCATGCAGTTTAATGTCATGGTTTGAGTGTCCATGTTTTTCAATCATTTGAATTGCAGCATTGAAATTAATCTTGGAACAAGTTCAGAGTTGTCTGATATGCAGGATCTTTTCAAGCATTTTATATTCTTTTTGGTATATTACCAAAACTGAAAGCTAATTAGAGAGTACTCTAAAATAGTTTAAAAACAAAATGCAATTTATAATTTTCTCCTCATTAAGGGCACTACCAATACAAAAGGTATCCAAACTGACACTACAGAGCTGTGAAGCAGTTGACTAGAGACAGTGTCCTCAAAGGATAGTCTGTATTTTTTCTACCTTATGCATATACATTAATTATCAAAAAAGTTGGATAATTTGCTTTAAGAAAGAACCCACCTTAAAAATGGATCATGAGTATTGACAAATATTTTGTTTATTTTACTGATTACGATTCAAGTTTCAATGTAAAAATGCTTACTCTTGCATGATACTGATCAAGAAAATATTTCATTTTCATAAAGTTCAATGGACAATTAAAATTGTGGCTACTTGTGAAGTAAATAAATGATTCATAAAGGCCATAGGAAACTGTACAAAACTTAAATGGGAAATCTCACTTCCAGGATGACAGCAGGTTGTCCATTAAGTGTTTTATTAAACTCTTGTGACTGTTTCAAAAGACAGTGCTGGGCAGTTTCATCTGAATAACTGAAAAAGATATTTTGCATCTGTGCAAAACAAACAACGGGAACAAAACCCATACACACTAGGACCGAAGTACAGATGAACACAAAATTTTGTTACAAACCTGTTTTCAACATACAGTGAGAAATGTCCATTGTACAAAACTTAGTGACTGACCTACAATTAATTTAAGATTATCCCAGCAATGCAAATACAACTCAGAACAGCTCAATTGTGTAAGATTTTCCAGTAGTACTACAGTGAGAGACTACTGAATTTTTAGTAGTTTGACTTACACTGTCTCTTTTGATGAAAGCCTATATTTATACTCTAAGTATTTGCTGGTTACAAGTCTGTTACATACTTAATGCAGAGCAGGGAGGTACTCCTTGGTGCTCTCTCATCTGTCTCTTAGCAGCTTTCCTTCAGCAAGAGGCTGGGCTGTGCAGCTGCTTCTGTGGAAAACACTGCTGTCAGTCTTTGTCCTCCTTGCGGGGGATGCTTTAAGTAAGAAACATCTGGCAGTATCCAGCAATGAAAATACTGTCAGCTGTGCTGCCTGGCCCAACTTGGAAACCCAAATTTGCATTTCCTGGTTAGTACTTTGTGCCCAGTAGGTTGGAACATTGTTAAGTAAAAGTCCATAAACATTAACAGTGATGTTTACACTTTATTGGGGGAAGGGGGAAGGGAGTAGCAAAAATCATTGTAAGTTACTAGTTTTGAAAGTTTAGTCTATGTTATATTTGATTACTGGGATATCAATACAATGAAAGTGGAGGAATTTCAACAGTAATTTTTAATTTTTAGTACATCATTTGTGCAGGGCTTTATAAAAGATTTTTGTTTCCAAAGATGTTATTGGGGTCCACATATTCTTTAACAGATCTCAGCATTCCCAAGCCAACATCAGAGATGCTCTCCTTCATCCAGCGCTTCCGCAATTTGCCTACTAGAAAAACAAAAACAAAGTGTTTCAATATATGGCAGGATTCTAGGAGCCAATCAATCTTGTGACCATGAATGAACAAACACTGTGTGATAAATGCTTTTATTCAAAAATGAGAAATGTTTTGCTTTATTTGATTTATTGAGCCCACCAGACTATCAAGCTCATTAAGCTCAGCATACTCCCAGAGGAAGACCGTGTTCCACCCTGTCTACTTTCTTTAGAAACTATGAAATTTAGATGAAGCTTAGGCTGAAATCACATGTTCTATTAAGACAAGGAATCAGCAGTAAGTTTTAAAAAGCCACAAACTAATTTTAAGTTGTAAACTGTAGAGGAGATTACTAAAAAGGAGAACCCCACATTTCTTGATTAAAGTGAAAACATAACTCGAAATCAAGCTTAAACCAGAACTGGTTTAAAAAGCAAAAAAATATTTCTATGAAGAAGGTTTAATATTTCACTTAACTTCTATGCTGGCTGGTAATTGCTCAATGCCATTACACATGAGCTTTGTTTGACATATAAAAATGGCTATTCACAACATATACCAAATACAACCAAAGCTGAAACAATCTTCTGAGAACTCATTTCACTAAATTCTCGCAATAGTCCTGTTAAATGGCCAAGTGTTCACATGCTAATTAACCAAATCATCAACTCTGATTAACAGATCATTCAAAACTGAGGTCATTTTTTTCATTAAACACATTTAGCATTAAACTTACCAGCCTGAAACACAATCCATTTGTCAGTATGAAGAGACATAGTAAAGGTTTGAGAGACAGAAGGTTTAAGAGTGTCTGAAGCTAAATTCAAGCTATCTTTTGTGCCCTGTTTCAGGGTAACCATCAAACTGTCATTAGAATAATAAATTACAGGGACACCTCTGGAGAACAGAGTATATTTGTTTATACCTTAAGGAATACGAGCCAGTCACAATGCCAACAGAAAAAGCAAATAATGTGAGACAGAATGAAATTTGCAGTTTGCTAGAAAATTACTATTAGCAG
The DNA here is from genome assembly GCF_017590135.1 of Pyrgilauda ruficollis. Taxonomy (NCBI): domain Eukaryota; kingdom Metazoa; phylum Chordata; class Aves; order Passeriformes; family Passeridae; genus Pyrgilauda; species Pyrgilauda ruficollis. Next base: position 20,391,060 of record NW_024524377.1, on the reverse strand, counting down.
CATGTGTGTCAAGATCAAAGATCTCAGCTGAAGGACAAAAAGAATTTGTCATGTGGTAGGAACCCTGGCTGTATTTTGCAGCCCCAGCTCAAGAAAGAATCTCCATCTGTGAATATACCGTCACTACAATGTGACTGTCTGAGCACACTGACATCAAATTCTATCTGTTAAAACTTTAACACTACTACAAAATACCTGAATTGTGAATGTGGCTTGACCATCCCCTCAAGTCACTCACACTGGCTCTTACACAAGTAGCTAAAGAACAGTCATTACTATTCTCAAGCGTTATCTGTAATATAGTTTCAGTGAATGTGTTCTGTGGTTATGGATGTAATTGTCCTGAAAAGACTGCAAACAACTGCTCCAACAAGATGGAGCACATTAGAATCACAGCAGGATGCCCAACAGCTAGCATGCCTGCCTCCTTTACACCTCCAGTAATAATGCAATTCCACAAGGAACTGAACTACTGTCTGAGCAGCACCAAACAGTCGTTGCATATTTAATGAAGTCGCTCACCAAGTGCTGGAAAACAGAAGGTGCTTGGAGTGCATCATTAGTTCTGTCAAAGTGATAATTTACACATCTATCTTGTCAAATTTTCTATGGTTTATACTTTTGCAATAATAAATCTAACATACATCTGATTAGTGAACTGGAAAGAAAAAAAGCTGTACTACAGTTACCAGCAGTCCTTCACAAACATGCTCAACAAAAAGATTTTAACCCCTTGGTAACAGCGACATTGATTCCCTGCTCCTACTGTTCATGTCAATAAAACGTATGTGGAATTTTCAACTACTCAAGTTTTCACATTAGAGTTAAAAAGCTTTGAAGCAATCTCTCCTAATTCTAAGCTGGTCCATCAGATAAAATGGAAAACAGACCAAGTGAAGGAAAGGCTCTGTGAAAATGAGAGCAGCACTTAGAAAGGTCATTTATATATTGTTTCACTTCAGGTTAGTGCTGTGCTATACATTTTCTGGTACTTCTCCACAGGACAACCCAAATGGCTTCAATGATCAGAAGAGAAAAAGAGGAAGAAAATGCCATAATAGTTAAAGATGTTAGTGTGAACATAAAAATAATTCTAAGTGACAAAGTTGCCTACCTCCACTCTAAGCCTAGCTAAAGAATTTAGCTAGAGATTAGTTAGGCCTGATCTTATCACAGATTACAGAAAACGAACTTCCCATTTCTAGTCTAAAGAAAGTAGACTTTTCAGTTTTAGCCGTACGTGATGGCACTTATCTAGAACTGACAGGAGACAGTGCACAAAACCAGAATGGATACAAGCATCTACCACTTACAGGCTTTCAGCACAGTATACTTTTCACAATTAAAAAATGAGATCAAAGTCATCTGATCCTATATGCTACGTAATAACATTATTAACAATGTGTTTGTAGCAGCTTAGCACAGCTTGTTACTACTTGTCCACTTAGCTATACACACCATCATGTGCATAATCCTTGTGCCCCAACTGGAAACAAACACAGCCCCTCCTTCTTGCATCTTCTTCCTCTGAAGACACTTAATCTTGCATCTGAAGGGAGGGTGTCAAGAGGATGGAGCTAGGGTCTGCCTGTTGGTGCCAAGCTAAAGTCCAAGAGGCAACAGGCACAGGAAATTCCATCTAAACATGAGGAATAATTGCTTTACTGTGCAGGTGCCCAAGCACTGGAAGGGATTGCCCAGAGAGGGTGTGCAGTCTCTCTCTGAAGGTATTCAAGAACCTTCTGGATGCCACCCTGTGCAGTGGAGCTCTATGATGGCCCTGTTTGAGCAGGGAAGTGGGATGAAATGACCCACTGTGGCCCCTTGCAACCTTACCCATTCTGTGATTCAGTGATCTTACGTATCCAAGATGAGGTACAAGAGAATCAGTTTTCCAGTTTGACAGGAGGCAAGTGGCCAGTTCCTGAGGTGTGCTGAGCAGTCTAATAGTGCCTTAAAACATTCACTGCTAGGAAGCAGAAACCTCCAATCTGAACCCCAGCCTATTACACTGAGCACAAACCCCACAGCATGGCATGGAGCCTACTTCTCACAAGGTACTACAGATCAGAAAGCCAAGGAGCTTGTTCAGTAGCAACTCCAGAGACAGTCCAACACCAACTTAATTTTAGATTTTTATCTATCATTCTAGTCCACATATGAAAGAGAAATATGTGAACTGGGTAAGTAACTTCCCTAGCTCTGATACATGCTGCTCCATGTTGGTTTGATTGGAAAAGTTCATCTTTCTACTGCCCTTTTTCACTTGTGCATCTTTGAAAATGCATCTGGATGGCTACAAAAAGTCTGGCTGTAAAAATGGAATGAGCAAACAGCAGGCAGCAATTGGTATTCTCACTTTTGGAATATGAAGTACCAGGACACTCATGAATAGTTCCGTAAGAAAAGTTTTCATGTAGCTGATTGATTTCAGGAATTACTCTACACCCATGCAGAACAGATTTATAGCACTGTGTGGTCCCAGTGGAAATAGGTTCTGATGGCACTGCACATGGCTCTGGACTTCCTTTGCTCCAGCCCTTTCAACTTGAAGAGGCAGTTACTGCACAACAACAGCTTTGCAAAAGGAGCAGCAGTGACAGGTCCTAAGAAGGATGAGGCTCATCCAGCTGTTGCTCTTCCTGAAGCTAGCTGTCCCTCCAGAAAGCAGCCCTCTGCCCTTATAGACTGCTTAACATGCTATTAGTCTTCCAGGGAGAACTCTGCAATACTGAGAAAGGTCAGTGCATTAATGTAAAACATGGCAGCACTGGAGTATATTGGACCAGTGTACACCAAGTCTACTGCATAATTAACACCACCACCATAACACTTTGCATATTTTCACTTGGTATCTTAGCAGCTCAAATAATACTTTCAAGTTCAGTGGTGACGAATCAGGAGGTCCTTTCCTTTTTTCATTGTTCTTTGAAAAGGCACTGAAAACTACTATTCTATTAAGACTTTCAACAGACCAGGGAAGAAAATACAACTGTGTTATTGTATTACTTCACATGAGGTTACTCCATTTTTAACCAATGTATCAGTTTCAACTCATTCCAATGAGCAGAACTAGCTCTAGTATGCTTAACCTAAGGGAAGAAGATTTTTTTCCCCTGTGTAGAAGACAAAAGAATGTGTTTAACTCCCCCTCATCAAAGAACTTTGTCATTTCAGATTTTGTAGTTGTTTGAGTTAATTACTGCAGTGTATAGATTAAGCCACAGCCCCTTAATGCCAAAGAATTGCAATGTCAAATATGTCACTGAATGCAAACAAGGTGCAAGGTTTGCTTTTTCCTTGGTTTTGTTTTAGGGGTTTTGCTTTTGTTTTTAGTGTTGTGGGATTTTTTTTCTTATTTTTTGTTTTCCTACATAAACTGCCATTGATAGCTAAACCTATGCAGCACAGGCTACCTGGTTAACCTTTATTCTAATCAGCTGTCTAGGAAGCAGAAGAAAATTAGTTCTATTATGTTAAGTGGCTAAATGGGGCTATTTTCCTCAACCCCACAATCTGATAATTGTTTCCTTAAGCAGCCAGTTGTAGTTAAAACAGTGCCTCAAAGGGAAGCAATGTATCATTAGTTTTTACACTGCTTAGTTTTACATGGACCCTGAGCTTGGTAACATGAAAGGGATCAGGCACAAATCCAACCTTCTCCCTCTCTGATGGTGTACCCCAAAGGAGTTACAGTTGTATTTATACACCAGTCATACCTACTGGTACCTCCTCAGCACATTATTTCATGCATACAAAAAAAGGCATGTTTGATAAAAAAAAAAAAAAAAAAATCAAGTGTGACACATAATATGTGTGTTTTAAGGACTTGCCAAAAATTATTAGAATAATTATCTGAACTTAAACTTGTATCTACAAGAAATTGTCATTCCTAATGCTGCTTTCTAAATGCTAAGTTTCTAAACACTGTCTATGGCTCTCTAGCAACCTTACATGGCTCTCAAATCTAAAGATACCCAGTGCCCAGAAAGAAGGATCAAAGCTCTGCTTGAAGATGTGCAATGTCCTTTTCTGAGCGAAGGACACAGTCAAGCCAGGGTGACAGCTATAACAGGGGTTGGGGGAAGGATGATTTATCCACAGTAAAGTCCTTCTGAAGCTACTCTTCATAAAGTTAAAAGTACCATGATTTTAGTTCTCACTGTGCACCGACCTGCAGTTGGTACTTCCCCAGATGCAAAACAATTTATACATTTACACAACTCAAACTGTCATATATGACCATTTCTTCACTCAAGGAGTATATGAACATTGACTTAAGCAGGATTTGTATTTCCTATAGCCTCAAGTCCCAGACTACATCTGTTTTCTTTGATACACAAACCCAGAGTTAAAACAGCTCCATTTATCACAGTGTGATTGTAGGCAGACAAATCAGCCTGTCTGTTTCCAGATAGTGAAAACAACTGTTATTAATCACAATTACAAGACAAACACCAAAGGAAATTGCACCAGTATTTTCTTTTACCCTACACAATAGACCAGTCAGTGCTAAGAGTTACAGGCTCGAAGGTCAGTAAATAAAACTGACAATATTAGGCTAATTTTCAGCACCACATCTACTAAGCACTAGAAAAAAATTAATCTTGAATATTAAACATAATGAACCGCCACACAAAACCATTCAAAGTGGAAAATATATATCAGTATCAGAGGCAGTCATGCATACAACAGGAGTATACGAAGTCAAACAGAAACCCAGTTTTCATAGCTGTGGAGTCACAAGGTTCAAGCATGCAAGGGTTTGAAAATGCTACATAATTTTTTTTTCTTGTTCAACACATGTGGTAAGCAAAGTTTTATATGGTGAGGGCAAATACATCCGAATGTGTGACAAGCTCCAGCTGCATGTGAGTTGGATGAAATGCAGTCACAGTAAAACAGAGTGCCACAGCAGGGAAAGCATGAGAGTACATCAAGGGGGTAACCCCACATCCAATGTGTGAGACTTGACAGTTCCACTACACCACCATGTTAAAGATTTAATCAGAGCATATCGACCAAAAACTACTGAAACCTTTTCACTCATGTTATTACCTACACATCCTTCAATATCCTGATCCTGCTAAAGCAGAGTCCATTTCAGTTTTCATCACAAATCAAGATGCCTGAAAACAGCCCTAGCTAAAAGTTTAAGTTTCCTTCAAGTTTAGGAAGTAACTGACATGTTTTAGAGCACAGCTTCTGCCCTTTAGGATTTTTTCCCCCCACAAAGTGATTTTAGAATTACAAACTTTTTCTCTAGTTTTAAACCATTACGTCTTCTTTGCTCTTGTATCTGTGACCAAGCAATGCCCCAAGAGAGCAGAGAGAACAAATATATGAAAATAATCACTTTCAAGAAGGTAGCTGCACAAATCACACTGACATCACAACAAGTCTTCCTGACATCCAAGGTTATAACATTGTATAGGATGCATGCAATCAAATTAAACTATCTATATATGTGGGAAAAGCGTATGTAAAGCCTCAGGTATAGGAAGTATTGCTTACACATGACATTGGTTCTTAATATTAAAGCACAAAATACCTTGTGGAGATGCTAGTAACACAGGACAAGTAATCCCCAAACTCCAAGAGAGGAAACTGGGTAACTAGAACTTACCAGACAGCAGGCCAGTAAAGTCAACACTTACATAACATCAATTATGCAATAAATGGTAGATTGCAACATAGTCCAGTTCAAAGTCACTGGTTTTTTTATTCAGACACTTGGCCTAAGTGCTCTGGAATTTGTGCAAACAACATTCACAAAGCCACAAGGGACACAAAACTGTCGTACAATTGTGAAAATCACATTTGAAGTCTTTGTAACTGAATATATATCTACACAAGGATCAGTAAAAGTTGTTTAAGACAAACTGATCAAACTGGAAAAAAGAGTGAGAAGTTCCTAGATAAAATGCCAGGAGATCTCCTTGACCCTCCCCCAGTAATTTCAGTTAATGCCATGAAGTATTTTTCTGAATTCTACTACAAACTATTTTATGTACTCATGAAAATTTAGCAGTATCAAAGAGACTAACATTAGACTGAGAACATTACCTCCATGGTGATGTGAAAGACTTCCTCCATTGGCAAGTATTTCTTCTCTGGCAGCCCTCTAAATTTGAAAGAGATGGTATTTATTCAATACATGTTGTACAGCAATTGTACAACACTGTTGGATTTCATGGAATGCTTTCTACTGCAGTCATACACACAGGTGTATGAAAAGTTTCAGAAGTAATTAGGGTACATTATATAGGTAAACATTTTAGTTCAAGCCTGCAGATAAAGGTAAGTAAGAATCATCTAAATAAACATCACAGCCATGACATTTCAAATGGCATCTCTTGTAACAAATGTATTACACAAGAATAGAATATTCTGGATCTCTTTCCCCTTGCCAAAACTTAAATATCCAGCAGCTGGGATGCTCATTTGGGAGATGATTAAGTCTCAAAAAAGAAGTCTGAAAACAGGCTTGTCAGAGAGTGTCAAGATCCTTATTCAGATCAGAGTTCAACCCAGATCTCCAAGATGCTGGTTGAGGCAGGGAGATACTTTACAACAGACAACGCTTTCGCAGGTGTAGTTTGTGGCAGAAAACAGAATTTAGTTTTTTATGTTAAGAATGCTCAAGTTGTAGAATCTTCTTTACCAGTCACTTCTGAGTAATTAGAGAGCTTAGAAGGTGTAAACAACAAAAACTTTTCTAAGCCCAAGCACTACATGTTTTCTTTTCTAAAGAGTGTACGACTTTAGGAATAACATATGTAACTGTAGTTGTGCAGTTGAGATTTTTTTTCAGTCTGCCATAGAACACATATACTTGGTCAGCAAACTCACTTTGTCAATATTAAATTTTGTCACTACAATGGAAAACGTGCATTCAGATCATCACACAAACAAATTCCAATGAAAGAAATATCTAGGTATAAGTAAGTTTCATTAAGTAAATACTCAAGTGTTACATTCTTCAGTGCCCTATATGCAACAGCACGGAAGCCTCTGAACTTGTAGATAAAACTTTGCATCCATTTGCCAAATTCAAGAGAAATTTCTAAAGAATAAGCATGAGAAGAATGATATCCCAGTCATAAATACTATTTATCTACAGTCCTATTAGCAATTTTCTGGTGCTGAACTTTGAGCTAGGAACCAGAAGGTAGGACAAAAAGCAATCTGGCCATAGTTCTTCTAAGAATTGCATCTTGAAGGTAACAAGGATATTCGTTTCACCTAAGTACAGTGTTTCATCAGCTGAAGTGTTACAGCAGAATTACTGCAGAGATGCTTGGCCAATGCTGAAGCAGCTTACAACTGGTCTAACAGACTGAACTTAGACCTATGCTTAATCTCAGCCTAACAGAAAAGGCATGAGACAGTACCATTCCTTATTCTCTACATGCAGAACTATTAATAAGGTATGATCTTGGCAGTTTTACCATGCATTTTACAGACTGAGTGTTAAGCAGAAGTAGTCTTGTAAATAAGGGAACTAAGGAAGACTAGTTTCCCATAGATTTGGGGTTTAAGGTTTGAAGCTTCTGCCATCCAAGAAACTCCAGGTCAAGCTCTTCTTCTATACTTCAGTCAGAGTACTGATGTACTGATATCTAAAACTGTCACCTGGTAGCCTTTTCTCTACTTGATGAACTATTAACATGTATTATTGCTAATAATGATCAAAGCTTTACACACAGACTTTTGAGATCTTTCCTGCAAAATTCAGTAAGCTTGGTCAATAGGTTCATAACAAAACACAGGTCATCAGCTTTTCCCCCTTACCTATCGTTTCTTTATACATTACCTCAATTTGTTCATAGACATGAATAGGATCACTAATTCCTCTGTAGTTAAAGGCAAAGTAGAAGTAGACGCATGCACCTGCATCATAAGTCTGCGTCACCCTGTTGAAGAGAACTGCATTACAAACAAAGCTTTATGATATTAAGTCAACCACTATGTGACATCATAAAATTCCTAAGATTACTTCCTATCTTATTCAAAGGGACAGCATCTTTTTTTAAAAATTTCTTTATATTTTTTGCTCCTAATCCAGGAGTGACTCAATGCTATGACTTTGAAAGTTGAAGTCGTTACAATTGATTCTTGTCCATATAAGCAAGAATCTAAAGCCTAAGCAAGTGCTACTAATCCCTTGAACCCCCCACTCCTCCATGTAATCCACTTGCAGGTTCAAGAGGAAGGTTAAGGCTACTAGTACTTGTAATATCTTCACTAGATCTCTTACTGAACAAAGATTCAAGAAAAATTATTTATATTATTGCATGGCTTACCTACAGGTGGAAAGAGGAGCAAACTGAACACCCTTTTCTTTGCATTCTCGTACTATCCTTTCCTTCACATTTCTACAAAGGTCCAAAACCCTGTAACAGGAAACACATTAATATATAAAATTTCAGTATTTGATTTTATATAGCTTCTAAAAAAAGAACTTCGCAACCTTTTTAAAAAGCATAATCTAATACAATGTAAGAGTACCTTCTAAAATCACTGTTAACTAGCTTAGTCTTTGTTCTAAGGATAGTTCTCATCAAGACTCCACTGCTTTTTCTGCACTTCTCCTGAATAGCAAGTTGAAAAAGAGAACCTAAAAACTCTTCTTCATAAGGAAGAGATGTCAAAAGTGTTAAAAAAAATAAGGAGGTACCTACTTCTGTATGTCTTTACTTTCTTAGCAAAACAGCCTCAAAGTTTTGGCAAAATATTAACAAATACAGAAGAAATCCTGAGAACTCAAAGGTCTGGCAAACTATACTAACACCGTATCTTTGTGCTGCTGCAAGGCCAAAACTGCAGATCCTTCAGCTGGGCACTACTCTGCCAACTTGAAACACTACAATTCTAATACAGCAATGAGCAATGAGATCTTGTTAGAAGCCATACTTGTTCCGCTTTTCTTTTTTTTGTTCTTCTAGGACAGACTCAGGTGCAAACAAAGTGCTAGAGCAACCAAAAGAAATCACTGTTTTTCAAATGATCATTTCTTCAGTTACACATTCTCCCACAAAGGTCTGCAGAGTTACAATTCAGATTTTGGTGTTTTATACAGATTTAGAGCTACATTAAAGATTCACAGAACACAGGAGAATTTAACCATTTAGTGAATAAGAAAGTCAGCTAAATATTTTGTTCAAGTATCTGCTACCTGTCAAGAAGAAGTTAATCAGTTTATGGAAAGTTACAGGATCCTCAAAAATCAAAGCAGAAAAAGGTTTTCAAAGCATTTGCTTTGGTGAGGACAATTTTAAATACTTTCTTAAGTACAAATTCATATCTTCTGAAACGAGGGAATGGCAAAAAAATTGGTGACTAAGAAGTTAGCATGCTTCAAAAATCTATAAAGCTAAAGTAAAAGGAAGAGCACTTTCTCTTTAAAATTGTTCTCAAATTTCTTCTACGCTCTTAGGATACTTTGCAATTTTCAAACAGGCTGGAATTTACAATTGCCACTAAATTCAATAGCAAGGGTATAGGGTTCCTAGCTTAAGTCACCAGACTTTGCATTGAATGCTGTAAAGCTTTGATTCAAATCACTTTAGATCCTACTAAAGAGATTTCAAGCTTACCAAATGGACCGGAGCAACCAAAATGATTTTGTATATTAAACTCTGTTGTGGTCAAATGTTTCTCAACCATAGCTAATAGATAAAATACCCTTAGGTAAAAGACCTCAATCTTGGGAAAAATTTACCCTTTCAGTATTTCCCTACATTACTGGACAAAGAAAAAAACTTACTTAAATATACTTGATTATTTTCATCTTCACTACAGACTAATCCCTTTGAAATACACTGATGATCCCACACATGTGGCTGCTCATGCCCCATTGCAATTGTGTCACCAATGTCCTGCCTTCTAAACAGGGCAATTTCAAATCCTAAATTTGTTACAGTAAGGTAACCTAAGATAAATATTACTGAAGGCTTGATACACTGCATTTGCAAAACTCTGGTATGTAATTTATCAGCAACTTCAGCAAGAACACACAGCTGCAAGACTCAAGGTATGTCAGGCTGCATCCAATACACGTAAGGCCTAAAAGAAGCATCCTCATGAGCAAACATGAGTTAGGAGTAATTTGAATGAAATCAAGTTTTAAGAAATTCTGAAGAGTAATAAGAGTTTACCTATCCCAAGGAACAGATGTCTCAAATGATTCTCCTATTACGTAATAATCCAGGCCTAGGTCCTAATAAAAAGAGTAAGGAGATTATCAGTAACATTCAGCATCAGTGTCTGGGATTCCAGTGTATGCTACACAGTTATCAGGAGAACAACTTTTTAGTATGCAGGAGAAGAACAGAAATTCTAATGTAGCAAAAACACCCGTATGTCCCAGTGACGTAAGTTTATTACTAACAGGGAAATAGGGAAGCTCTTAAAGACACAGATGACAAACATTTTGATGCCATGGCTACAGTGAGATAACTTATCAGACTGTAAGTACATCTACACTAATCAAGTATTTTTATCACTATAGTACCAAGCCACGAGTTTCACTGTGCTCATCAGTATAATACCTAGCAAAAATATTTTTGTGCAATGTAGTCACTGTCTAGATAGAAAAAAGACAAACGTCTTCTCATCTTAAACACAGCCTGCTGAAATAAAGGGAGATTCAGTGATTTGTCCCCAACAAATCAAACACTCAGGATGTGCATATTGTTCTGAAAAAAAAAATCTCAAACAGTAAGACTAAAATGCGTAAGAACAGCTGCAGCAGTTTAGACTAAAAGTTCTTTATGTTGGAATTCTGATTTAAACCAGTCATAAGCAGATCCTGGGTTGATATAACCTCTGAGATATCATCCAAAGCAGCCTGCACTCAGATTTCAGAAAAAGCATCTTCAAAGAAACATCTCTATGTTTCATTACATTAATTAGAAGAAGTTGCAGCAGACAGACAAAAGCTGACCTACCCTAAGGTAAGCGATGACAAATGTCAGCATGTATCCTCTCTGTCCATTATCTTCTCCTGCTGCCAAGCCACTGCAATTTAGAAGAAATTCATTAATTTCCCACCAAATTAGTTACCAGTTTACAAAAATATTTATAAAATAACTTTGATTATTAAACATATGTCCAAGTTTAGCTGCCTAAGCTGTGTTAAAGAAGTTGTTAATAGTAAAGTTTCTCCAGTAGAAATCAGAAGTTACTTCAGACCAGATCTTTATTCATTTCTCTTTTCATTCCATAACCTGGAGACGAACTTAACAAAATATTTGACGTGATCTTAGAAAACAGTTTTCAAAACCCACAAAAGAGTGGAAAAACACAAGCAGACACAATATATTCTGGATATTAATTTACAGGAACATGGGTAATTACATTTCTAAGCAGGTTGGATTTGTGTACTTTTATGTGCACAAGTCATGAGACCCCAAGACTTAAGATCCCCAAAGCATAAGAGAGCTGAATGAATTTTAAAAAGACACAAAGATCATAATACTAAAGAAAAAGGAAGCCTCGCTTTCACTAGTCTAGCAAGGGTTATTATGAAAGCACTTGTTTTTAACTGTTGGTTTCTAAGAACAACAGAGTGCTATGCATCTGGAATCAGTATTCCTATAAGCTCCCCTAAATCTGAGAGAGAGGTGGGTATGGGTGTAGACAGACACCTGAAAAAGCACAGAACTGAAGTATTTTATACTATAAAGCCATTAAATGGTTTAGCATTTTAAGCCAGGTTAACCTACTGAAGACTTCACTAATAGCCTTAATAAAGCAGCATAGACAGCACCATCTTGTAATGGCTCTAACACAGACAAGTTTCAACCCCTTACCAATACACTACCATCTTGAAATACCAAAATACAAAAGGATTCACAATTGAAGTAACAGAATAAAAGCACAATAAAAGCACAGAATTCAAAAATTATAGCCTAGAAATGGATAAACCAGCACTTATACGTATATTTGAATAGCTGAGACTAGTATTAGCAGGAACAGTACTTTCATGACAAATCACAGTTTTAATGATGGTTTTAATCAATCACACTTAATCAAGCCAGAAGGAAAGAAAATGCTTGATCATTACTCAGCCTGCCACTTCAATGGGTGCTTTCTCTCCCTTTGTGGCACAGAAAATCACTGCACTCGTTCAACTAAAGTTTCTTGTATTAATATACTCACATGAATTCTGCAAAAACTTAATATCACCCTTATGATTGTCTCCCTTTCTGTATTCAAAATATAGAATTTAGAATTGCAAAACAAGCTGCTTCTATGCCTGTAAACAATTAAAAGGGCTGGTTTCCACTTTAATATCATTCATTCTATATTTAGTAAATATTTTTCTGCAATACACGGACAGCTGAAGTTTTTCAGTTAAGTTACCTATGAATTAGTGCAAGCCATATGTATCAAAGGGAGCATTCAGTAGCTAATTGACTGCTGCCACTTCAAACTAGTAAATGAGAACATATCCATACAGGAACCACTACAAAAATATGGTAGCCCAATTTTTTCCTGGACAGTTCATTCCCAGTTTCACATTGAAAATGTTCTTTGAAAAGCATACCCAAACTTGGTGGCAATATCATAGACCTGCTTCTCATGCTGAAGAACCTTCTCTCTGTCACCCTCAAAGAGCAAGGTAGCTACACACAGTATGTTGGGATCAAATCCTTTGAACTGCAAAGAGAGACAAACTTGCCATTAGTCACAGTCTGTGTGGCAGAATACAAGGAACAGGTTTTTACTTTTCAAATACATCGCATATGCCCTAGTCAGTAAGCGTTGCTGCAATTAAGAGGAATAATTAGGATAAAAGTCTTTCAAAAATTTACTCCTAAAATACTTAAGTTTTTCCTTGACAGGACAGGTCAACGGAAATAACAAATTATCTGTCACCTCTTTCCTCCTGTTAAAAAGGCAGGATAGGCACAACAGCTGTCTACCTATACTGTAGAAAAAAAAAGGTCTTAAATGCTTTAAGCAACAGAGACATTAATATTGAATCAACTACTCCTATCAGCTATAAAAGCAGGAAGAAAACTATGACCATCAGGAATGTGGAGGGAAGGAAATACTTCTGGGCTATCTCAACCAGAATATGTACTCCTTAACAAAAGAAATCCCAAGACACATGTTATTTCCCACTTCAATAGTCCAAGAAAAAGCAGCAGAATCAACATTGGTCCCTGTTTTCCAGAAGTACGCTCACTCCTGGAAGACAATTTTCTACATTTGAATACCCATATTTGCAGTAACAGGCATAAATCTCTTATACAGGTATGGCCAGTGACAACAGCTCTCCTGGAATAACTCCTCAAACACAATTTCATTTGAATTAAACCACATTTAGAACCTCAAGTTCTTGCACTGTAGTATTAGGTACACTCAAACTCAGCTGCATTAGAAGCAGTTTACCAAAAAATCTTGAATTTTATGAATAGCATGCAAAATTCAAACCAATATTAAAAACCCCAAAATTACCTTTGTGATGTAGAACTTTTTCAGCCCATCCAAAAACGATGTAAAAATGGAAGCAACTTGTGGTTTAAGAGCATGACCTTTGGCAAAAAAGCAGAAAAAGGCATATTAAGGCAAACAGCTCTTAAGATTCGTACTTTAGGGGGCAAATAAAAAATAGCTTGGTAGTCAAAATGACTAGAATTTCTCACAGCACTTTGATTATCAAAATTAAAGAGAATTCTCTCTACTCATTTCGAACATGATTTAGGAAAAGATTTCATTAATTTTTTTAAGACATATGTACAACTGTGCACAAATATTTAACACTTTAATTAAGGCTGCCTAAGTTTAGATTTCACAAGCCTATGGCATGTGGAAAATTTTTAAGAGAGCGCTTCATTAGTTTTTACACCACAAAACTAAGAAAAATCAGGGACTTTTTTTTTTTTTTAAGTTACACCAAAACCACTGAAACAAACAGCCAAGAATGGTGAAAGTTAGGAGTTAAGCATTTTTTCCCTAACTTGTGTGAAGTTTTCTACATAAAGCTAGTTATTGCTTCCTTAATGACAAACGGGGAACTAAAATTACCAGGATATATAAATGGTGTCTTGGAGCCTGTTAAATTAACATTTCTGCCTCAGGACTGGGTTTAATTGAGATGAAAGTCTTTTACTGTTTGTTCCATTGTTTTCAGTCACAAACAACTTCTGAACTCTCATTACTGCTTCACTTTAGCAGCCTGGCATCTGGCCTACATGCTGTGAGCCCAATTCATAAAAAGTTATGCACCATTTACATGATACTTCCTTCTAAAATACTTCACAAAGCATTTCCTCCTGAATAACACATCAGCTTCAACAACTGACTGCTCTTTTTTCCTCTTAAGCAAAGAGGGAGTCTCTCTGCAGATACAAACCCCAAGGAGGACACCTACAAGCACACTTCAGTAAGCGCAGAGAAATCATGAAAAGACATTAATTTATTAAACCACAATCTAAAAAAATTACGTAACTAGAATCTCTACTCCTTTACAGCAAAATAGAAGAAGTTATTCCAGAATTTCAATCTCACCAATAGACTAAATGTCAAGAAATGAAACAGCAGAAAACCCACTTCATTTATAGGCAGAGCATGGCTCTTTACTGACTCAAGTAGCTGACAGTATTCCCTCAAAGACAGGCTTCTGTTTCCGAAACTCACGTTCGGCACTGTCTGGAGATTGAGCTCTGGGTTCACTGCCCTCTGTCTAGATTTGAGCAAAAGAATTACTACCCAAAACAGACCTAAGCTACTAAAAAGCCCTTGGAAACATGATGCTCCACAATGATCTACATACTTACCAAACTGAAACTGTGCATTGTCAACAAGGCGAATTGATGCAGGAGCACATCTCTTGGAGGCAAAGTTAGGGAGTAAGAGGAAGGAAGAAGAAAAACATTGTGTACATAGTTGGTTTTAAAGAAGGCGAATTGATGCAGGAGCACATCTCTTGGAGGCAAAGTTAGGGGAGTAAGAGGAAGGAAGAAGAAAAAAATTGTGTACATAGCTGGTTTTAAAATTCATTACAATCAAATTTTCATTTCAAAATAGCTTATAAGAAAGCACACTTTGATACCAGAAACCTCTGGCCATCACCATCATTGAAACAGGGTGACTATAAGCTTGTTTTCACTGGAATAACAACACCTACTAGGTATGTCTAGATATAATGCATTGAGAATTTTCAGTTTAATCTCAAGCCAACACAGCAATAGTCCAAAAACATTGATTTTCACATTTTGAGTGTTCTTCTAAAATGGCATATGCACTAAAGATAGCACACTTGTTTAGTACATCAAGTTTATGTTTCTGTGTAATCAGAGATACACACATAATAAAAATCCATTGAAACGTTTAATTGTTGAAGGTCATCTTGGCATGCAGCTGAGCACTACACAGCTGCTCACTGAGCCCCCTCCCCAGTGGGACAGGGAAGAAAAATTAGAAGGGCAAAAGCTGAAAAACCCATGGGTTGAGATGAAGACAGCTTGGTAAGCAAAATGGAGAAAAAAACCCCACAAAAGCACAATGCAAAAAGCAATCAATTACCATCAGCTGACCAATATACAGCCAGTTTTCAAGCAATGGCAACCTCTATGAAACACCCCCCTCTATTTTATTTATGATCATGATGTTATATGGTATCTGCCTTTAGTCAGTTTGGGTCAGTTGTCCCAAGTGTGTACCCTCCCAGCCTCTTATCTGCTCCAACACACTTGGCGGTAGGAAGAGAGAAACAGAAAAAGCTTTGACACTTTGTGAACGTTATTTAGTAATAACTAAAACACTGGGGTGTTAACACTCTTTTGGTTGCAAGTACAAAAGCTAACACCACACATGCTGCTATGAAAAGAGTTGACTTCATCCTGGCTAGACCCGGTACACTCATGCTCTGCTGTCAGACTGCAATCAAAATCTGAACTTGGGTCTAATCTAGATTCTGCACTGTATAGGAATCTGAAAAAAGAGTAAGAACAGCTGCCTTCACTTAGGTAAGTTTCTGGTCATGTATATGCCTACATCATATACTAACTGATGGCCATGTCCAGTCATACTGAAATGTATGGCCAGAGGAATATGACAAAAGTCTGAATTTTAGGCTAGTCATCATCTCATCACATGGATATGGAAGTACTGCTCTTTCACTTCATTTGACATGTTCACTCCTCACAGTATCATTAATATGTATTAGGTCACACAAGAGGAAGAAAACATGAAGAACTAAGGGAGCTCACCAGGCAGGTAGACAGAAGGCTGTGGGAGTGGTTTTAAATGAGACCAACCCACCCACAACCTACAGGCTGATTATTCTTACATTAAAGTGGACTGATACATAAAAGAGCTTTTCAGACAGCAATCATTGTAATTACTACTCTGATGTGAGGGGCAACAGAAGAGAATAAGTAGTTCAGGCTCAAGTAAGCAGAGAAACAGCAGCAGCAGCAACAGAAGCTTAGAAATGGAGCAACATTAAGTGGCAAATAGTGCCTCCTTTTTTCCGCTCTAACTAAGCCCATAGACAGGGAAAACACATGAGTTCCTTAACTGATTTTAAATGTTGATCAGCCATATGATTAAGCATTCCCAAAAAGTCTGCTTAGGTACCTTTAAAAGGAAGGACAAGCACTAGCAGTAGAAGCACGACAGAAAAACTGGCAAGTGCTGCTGACTAGCATATACATGTCATTCACATACCAGTTTGAACATCTGGCTTGGAACATTAAGCCATTAATTTAGACCAATCACTGGAAAAAATGTAAAGCTGTGTTTAGTTTGGCATTAATTAAAACATTTCTGAAATTATTTCCCCAATTCAGGGTACACTCTACCATTCATATATATAATTTGGTATGTTTTGCACAGAACAGAGGAAAGTTAGTCAGTAGAGAAAGAGGCTAGCCAGACTAAAATTTGTTTGGATGCACAGCCTTGAGGAAAAGTACTACAGAACTTTGAAATCAAAGTACTTCACTACCTGAAAGCATCTGCCTGCACTATTCTCTATTTAAATACTACAGTGTAAGCACAATTCCACTTGGAAATATCCATCACACCTGTCCATGTCACTGTGCTCCAGGCAGTGATTTCTAAATACAGGCTATAACCTTCCATTGCATTCCTTTTGCTCCTTTACCACTTCAAAGCCATGAATTCAACTGCCTTTTACCTGTATGCTGCAACTCAATTCCTTTAAACACTGGTCCCATTTACATAGTCCTAATTAATCTAAGGGTAAAGTTCTCAGCTGAAGGAGATACAAAGCTGAATTTTTCAGGCTGCAATATGAAAATAACTCCCACTGAAACAAGCCATTAAAAGGCTTGTCCATGTTTTGGCTCAGAATACCAAGCAAAGTTCTAACATACTCAGTCCTCAACTGAGTGATTGCCAAAATCCTCATGGACCATATCCTGCATTTCATGGATGCTTACAAGATTCCGACCTTAAAATCCTGGTTAACAACTGCCAGAAATACTGAAGCATCAATATACCCCTACTGCTAGAATCCATGAGTCCTCGAGTGAAGTCAACTCCAGCTTTTCTTTACCTGCTTTGCCACTTCCCTCAAGCAGGCCACCCCTCGCTCAAAGTTGGGGAAGACCACAGAGCCGTACTTCTGGTATTCAGGGACTGGGCGAATCTTTATCGTAACTTCAGTAACCACTCCAAGGGTTCCTTCAGGAGAGGAGAAAAACTGAGCAAAATGTTCCAAGATGAACTGCTTGCAAGCTACCCAACTTAACATGTACCAGAATATTGTAAGTTAACATAAATCAGAAATCCCAGAAATTCAGTTGGCAATAGCAGGTGATTTATTATTTCTTACATGGTGAATTCTCACAATATATTCTCTAAATCGTGCTCTTTGTTACTAGACTAGTAGGCTGACTCCACAGGTCCAATGCCACCCATCAACACACTGGAAGCCACAGCATTAAAGACACTCAAATAATCGAGCATTATGCAAGCTGAATTAAGATGCAGTGTGTGAAATTACTCTGTTTATACCTTCAGATCCCATAATGAAGTGATGGATATCAGGTCCCGTTGACATGCGAGGTACTTGACAGTTTTTTTCTACTATTCCTCTAGGAGTTACCATTTTTATATGAATCACCTGTTTAAACAAAGTGCAACGACTATCAATATTAGCATTAAGCACAGATTTTTATTATATTTATTTTCCACAAAACATATTAAGTTTGATACAGTTTGGCTTTATAGGTTTTGGACATTGTGTAGGCAGCCCCAAGAACCTGAGAACTATTACCAACCATTATTTTGACACAGCATGGTTTCCCCACACAACAGATAGTTTCCATTCTATGACAAATCATATCAACTGGTGGCTACATCCAGGCAATACCAGTTAAAACTGTTTTGCTTCTCAGTGTAGAACTTCACAGATAGAACTTTATATACACCAGGATTTTAATCCAGAATATACATTGTACTACAGAGGGAAAAAGTGAGGGTTTAAGCTTTGCCTAAGTTTTGCTTTAGAACTGCTGCTTGATGAAGCTACTATAATTCAGTCATTGATTGCTACAGAAATATTTCAATTAGGAGGAAAGACAGAAGTAGTGAAATACTTTGTGAAATAGATTATCAATATAAAAGCTGCCATAAGACTGACACGTGTAGGACTAGAAGGTTGTTTTTTTAAAAAATATTTTTCAATGTTATTGTTTCCAGCTTCATTCAGGCCCATGCAATAGAGCTCACATTTGGGTTTTTTTAATCCTCTATTCAATTCAATCCTCTATTTTATACCTTATACCAAGGAAGGGCAGAGTTTCAGCTTTGCTTTAGTGATGCCTTTAAATGAAGCAAAATTACTGAATTTCAGCTAATGGCTTTAAAACTTTCAAGCACAGGTAGTTAAGTAATTTTCACTCTATGCAATTTATGAAGCATTGATTCTGCAGTAAGTGGATTTTAGGCAGCTTATATAACACACTGTTTCAAGATATAAAGTTCCTCAAAAGGCAAACACTTCCTTGAAACATTCTCACCGTGCTATTTTGAAACTCATGAACTGCTCTGAATCAATTTTCAATCCTATTTCCTTCTAATGAAAATTTCAGAAGCTGTTTTAGCCTGAAGTTATGCTTCCATAATAGAGAAGCCTTCAGCCTCACAACTCCCAGAACAAGCAAAACTGTACCATTCAGGCAGCAGGGGAGTGATGACACTTTGTAAGTGCTACGAGTTTTACTTCAGCCAGGTCTACAAATAAAAACTGAGTAGTTCCTGCTAGCCTCAGTCACTGACAGTGAAGTGTCATACCTGTGCACAGAACAAATATGTCTAAACTATGAGCTGATGAAAAAGCCTGAGGTAACATGGATACATTACCTAGAGTGTGCTGCAGGAAAGAAGGAAAAAATTCACACATGGAAGGGTTAAACAAATTATGAGAGAAAGCTGGAAGTTTGAAGCAAAAAGGCAGGCGAAGTCTGAGCAGCGATAATTTATCTTCAATATATTCAATGTATTTGTTGTTACAGAAAACATAGACTTTAAAATCAAAAAGTATGCTTAAAAGTATTATTTGAGTTAATATAAAGTTGAACCATTTTAATGACTAAAACAAATTCAAGAGTAGAACACTGCCATTCCCAGTCCACTGCTTCTTTCCTCTGGATTCCTACAAACCATGTGGTGGCACTAGATCTCACCGCTGCGCACCCACATGCTCAATTAGATCAGCCTACTGATTTAACAAATACTGCTAGCCATGGGCATGTAGGAAGGTGAGGAGCCGCTTGCTGTCAGACAGTTCAGCTACACATCTTCAGGTACACACAACAGGTAGGAGAGAACATGGGACTTCTGGAAGTTTGTCAGGATGATTACACAGGATGAGTATAGAGTCCAAAATGGTAGAAGACAGCACCAGAGTCAAGACAGAGTAACAATTCCTTAAGCTAGTTAGAGAGTGCTGAAATGAGAATTAATTTTATGTCAGTGATAAGGATTACTGGTACTAATACCAAAAACAAGGAAACAAGCATGTCAGTCAAGATTTGATGCCAAACCTGTATTACGCAAAGAAGCACTATTTACTCTCCCACTGTGAGTCCTTATAATAAGTTAAATATCTGAAATTATAATAAGTATTAAAACTGCTTACCAGATCTTCAATGTTTCCATAGATGTTTTTTTTCATGCCTGATGCTCGTGTTGCTACCCATCCTCCTAGTGAACTGAATTCCATGGAGTCTGGTTCATGGCCTGTACAGAAGCCACTTTCAGCAAGCTAAAGAAAAGAAAAGAAAAAATACATCCTACAGGTCCTGCATTAACTTAGTAGTCTAAATTCAATATTCTATTCCTATTTGGTTTGTTTGGGTTGGTTTTTTTTTAAAAAAGTATCCTGATCATACACCCATTTATGAAACTTTTATCTTGGATATGTACGTGACACGCAAATTGATTCTGCTTCTACTGTGCACACCTGTGCTACATATCACCCTATAATACTCCTCCCCAGCATTTTAAAACTGAGAACTCTATTGTTCAAAACAAGGTGCAAATTCACATACATCTGCAAAAAGAAATTATAACTTAGGTAACTGCCAACTTTGCACAAATGCTGCCAATAAATAAGGCACTTAATCTCTTGATCCTTCTATCCTAATGTGATATGCAGCAGGTCTGCAGAAAAATTGAGCAAATTGCCTGTAGTTAATTCTCTCAAAGAGAGATGTGTTTTAATATACAGCCACCTGGTTGGGCTTCCTGTATGCAACATTGTCAACTACTTGTGATGCAGATCATGCATTCCTGTACATTAAGTAGTCACTTGTTTCTCATTTTTCTGTATTAACTTGGCCTTGCCATCTGCACAGCACCTGAGGTTGACAGGATGCCCTCAGAATTACAACACCAAAGCTGTCAAACAGCAAGAATTAAAGGCCAAGCAGTCTCACATTAAGTGATAACTGCATTAGTGCATTTGAGATAATCAGTTTGCACTGACCAACTGATAACAATCATGTTGAACAGCTGTATTTAAGTATACCATGTAACATGGATCATTAACTATGTTCTGTTGTACACAGTGGATCTAACTTAAAGGCTGAAAGCCACTTCTACATCCTGTCTACAGCGATTAATTTAGCTCATGGTTTTCTCTATACCACAGGAACCTGTGGCTTTGTATGTTTACTGGTCATATATTAGGAAGGGTGGGTTCATAACCATTGCATGTAATTCTTACCAGCTGTATGAAAACACACAAGAATTAAGAATTAATTCAATGATTTGGACAAGATATAAACAAAACCTAAGAAAAATATTAAAAAATACTAGAAACTTAACCAGATAAAAATACCTGTTTTTCCAGATCTTGTCCAACAATGCCAGCTTCTACACAAGCTGTTAAGTTTTTTTCATCTATCCAGAGAATCCGATTCTGTTGAGAAGCCAATCAAAACTAAGAATGAGTGTTTAAGATTTCTGTTTACTTCCTTCCCTAATGCTATAGGATCAACATGCTTAGTCATACAATTTACTATTGATACCACTCCAGTTATTACACCAGTGGAAGCTGAGGCTCTTCACTCCCTAAAGCTGCTACACAATAGGTTTCAATTTATAAAGTCACCATTACAAGAGACTAACACATATAACTGTCAATTTATACCAGGGATGTTTATAGAATAGAAAGCAAAAAAGCCAGAAAGAATTAAAACAAAACTCTTGTAGGAGTCTCCCACTCACTAAGTATGGGCTAACTAATTATTCAAAGTGAACTACTTCAGCTGCTTCAGTTTCAACATAAACTGCTTAACTCATCTCAGATACCTATATAAATCAGTTTTTATGCAATATCGACCCTATATATAAGATAAAGATAACTATTAAGCGTTTATTAAAATAGTAAAGCTTCAGCAATCATCTTAACTGCTCTGAGACACCTATGTTTTAACTTTGACAATGCTTCCTTTCACCTGAATTTTCTTATTTTCTCTCTTCATTAATGATTACAAGAACTGGCTGGCAGTCATTCAAGACACATGAAACTGGTTCATTTTCTGACTCAATCCTTATTTCCACATCTAGCTGACAAAAAAGAAAGATACTAAGAATTAAGCACATTTCCTTGCCACACCTACACCTGACAGAAGTCAAAGCTGTGGGCTATAAATCAAGGAGTTCAAATGAAGTCCTGAGTCACTAGTGTACTTGTTGGATTTCATTCTGATAGACACCTGAAGAGCTTCCTTCAACATACAAGTACCACCACTGCAGAAAAAAATCACTTTGTTTAACTAAAGAACCACTGAGTGCAGAAAACTGAGCCAAACCCCAGCTCTTACCTTCAAGGCTAAAGGAGTTTAATAAGCTCAGCAAGTAGATGAAGGCAGTAGAGCCTTACATCAAAGATACAGAGCTTTTTCTGAAGCATCTCATTACCAAGTAGCCATAAATCTATCATTTTAAAAGTACAAAGCTCTTTATAATGAAAAGATGAAAACTAGCAATAAATTTTACAGAACTTCATTTCTAGACTGCCATAAAACTATGAACTTCACATTCTCAAGATGCTATCTACACAAAATCCCCAGTTATTTCTTGGAAGTTTATCCTTCAAGTTGATTTATGTATATTAGGTCACCTTATTAATCTTTGCTTTAAGTCATTTGAAGACTAGTGCAAAAACTAGTGAAATTTGCAATAACAACTTCCTCCTAGCCTTTCATTTATCCTCAGTACAAATTCCAATATAGAAGAAGAGGAGCGTTCTCTGAGTTTGATCACTTGAAGCTGCTATAAGGCTTAACAGTGATTTTTTTTTTAATTGAATATATACAGGTCCTATGAAGTAGTACAGGACTAATATCAGAAAAACAAACTGAACGAGTACAGTTTAATATCATAGTGCTGATTAGTACTTCCATCCCTACTTTATTCTGGAAAAGAAAGAAATGCCATTCTGTAGTGATGACCCAAGTAACTGTAGGATGATTGAAAAATAAATTAAACTTTAAGAGATCATACCATTTGTGATGTATCCAGGGAGACAATTGTTCTTTTTTCTTCTTCAGGACATTCAAGGGCACTAGAGACACTTGTCCCTCCTGCAAATATAGGAATGATATTTTGTGATCATAAAATTCTCAGGTAGCTTTTCTTCCAATAGAATGCCTCTCTCCCTCCTTTCTGATAGAGAACTGAATAAAGAAAGATCACTGAAGTTAACTGAGTGATTAGTCTCTTAAGGCTGCCCCCTTCTCCAGACCAGGTTTCACAAAATCAAGCTGTGGAGCTGAACAATGCTTTAGCAGCACTCCATAACAAACATGACATTCTGTGACCATCTCAGCGGCTTCTGTTAAGCCCAGCACAGAGCTTGAAAACAAAGAAGGGTAAGAAATTACAAAGCTATTCAAGAAACAGAGAGCTATAGTTTCTGTATATTCTTCAGCTACCACTATGGAACAACCTACAAACTTGGAATAAGAAGTCTGCCTAGTACAGGAACGTAATACTCATCTGAAAGAAAAAATAAACTGAAGGCTTTAACTATTAAAAAAAGGTAAAATCAAGCATCAGACATAGAAATGGTTTCTCATGTATCTTTACAGGATGTCGCAGAACAGCCCCCAAGAAACCATTTCCCAAGACTGCCAGAGCCATAGGAAAAGAGGGGGTAGGATACTCAAGATCCACAGCAGGCCATGAGAAGAAAAGACAATGGCAAGTACAGAGAAAGTGCCAGCTAATAAAACACTCTGCAAGAGCAGTGAGGTCCATCACCTTTTGTTTCCAGTGATGGAAAAGGTGGCACTTCCCTTAAATACCAAGCGCTACTGTAATAACTTCACAAGTTGATTGCAATTTACTAGAAACCAACTTGGAAAACAACCTGAAGATCTTTTTGTATCCTGGACAGTGAACAAGAAATAGTCAATATTGCTGCTTTCAGGTCTACTGGTTTACTACTATCAGTTAAAATGTGACTTTTAGCAGTTTTGCAGTCCTTCAGACGCATCTGGCAAGGGTAACAGTGTTTAGTGAGGAATCAGCTCACCAAGTTTGCTATCGTCTTCAAGGGAAATGTTCATTTTCTTAAATAGTTAATGCCCTTTTGCAAGGGCTGTATACAGCATAAGCAAGTACCAAGTAAAACACACAGACTTATACCACATAATTAAGAGTTCTTGACAAAAACCTTATCACAGAAAGAGCTCATGAAAGCCAAAACCCCATGTTTCCTAAGCTCTGTGTTAAAACAAGGTAGCTCACAGCTCTACTTCAGCAGGCTTAGAGAAGACACCCACAGTGAAAACTGGAAGTCCTTTATGCATTCTTTAGGCTGAGGAGGACACAGATTGTACAGGCCTTTAGCTGTACTCTGTATCTGGAAAACTTCCTGAAAACCCCTTGCCACAGGAGTTTCTACTGAACAACATCTACAAGGAAATTATTCTAATTTTGCAGTAGCGTTTGACCACAAGCCCCTCTGAAACTTTGAATTTCAACAGTGGAACAAAAACCCCTAATTTATGCACATTGTGGGAACAGACCACAAGTAATGAAGAACATATATTTAAACTGAAGTAGAAGACATTTTCATGAATAACCTTAAACAGTTAACGATACTTCATAATTTCGCTTACCACCAAACGGTATTATGCAGAGATTGTGTTTGCAGGCTAATTCCACAATTTTAACTACGTCTTCATGGCAAACTAAAAAAGAACAAACAGTTAAAAAATAGGCTTTGTGCTTGGTACTGTTATTTGTGCTTATTACTAAATACTGCAGTCTCATTAAGCAGCAGCCCCTTTTCCAACACCAGCAAGGAAGACATTTCAAAGTTAGGCAATAAATAAGAGGTCGGAAGTATCAGTTATATATTTTAGACCTCAAACAATTCTACATTTGAAGAACTAACTGCAGTTTTAATCTCTTGCTCTACTCATGGATTGAGACCTCCTGTAAATTCTCAGGGCAAGATGGGCCACCAAACAGTTAACAATTCATCTAGGTATCTTGGAGAACAAATCACATGTAAAGCTTTTATTGAAAACAGGCTGTCCAATTTACTTTAAGTGAGAAATAAGTCTCTTCTGAGAGATGAACAGCACACTTCTTTCTTCCTGACTGACATTCAATTTCAGAAGAGGAGTTGCTGATGAAGTCTAGTTTTTCAGAATACTTTCTGTACCTGACCAAAGAGGGAGGTGGAAATGCTTGTGCACAGCCAAGTAAAAGGATCAAAAAAGAGATCAAATACATTGCATACATGAGTTTGTACAAACAGCAAAGAATGAGCAGGACTAAACAAACAGTTTCCAAGCTTTGGCTACTTTGCTCTTGTCATACAGAGATGTTGTAAATGAAGGTAGTCAATCATTTTGCTTCAGCTTTTGGAGCTACACAAAATAGAAGCTGTGGCAACTACTGTTCACAGTCACCAGTGCTGTCAAGCACCTGGTCTCAAGTAACGAATTTCATCTTATAGTGCCTCTTTTCATGCTTCCCATATGTGATTTTTTCATCTAAATAAAGGAGGCAAAACTGAGTAGGACTAAGTTTTTATAAGAAATTTTGGGGCTTTAATGAAGTGCAGCTATCAAAGTTATAAAAGGTAACAAAAGAGTTGGAATCATACAACTGAACAAAAATTGACATTTACTTAGATCAAATGACCTTTTTATTTACTACTGAAGAATGGCACATGGAGTAGTTCCTAGTGACCAGAGGGCACATGACTCAAGTGAAAAAAAAGCAAAAAAGCATTTGTATCCTTTTACTAGACAGAAATAAGCAGGCCTAGCCTATACTCAGATTGCACTGCTCTTTCTTCCAGTCACTGATCTTTTTGTAAAGTGTTCTGACAGGAGTTACTTTTTTTTTTTTTTTCACTAAAGTATAGCATATAAAAAACCAGAAATTCTTCAATATACAAACATATCACTACCCTTCTAGCATCATGTACGCCTTTAGAACCCAAAATTGAGACTGCCATTTTTGACAACTACTCTTGCTGAACATACACATTCACATTACACAGTGGTTACTTAAGTGTTGAATTCATCAGTCAACATAAACTTCAGCTATTATCTATCTCTATATCTATATAATATATATATCTATATATCTATCAGCTTATCTAATAATAAATTGACTTTCCCACAAAATGATAGGATTTCACAGACACAACCTGCAGTCCAGAGGCTAAACAAACATGACTACCATTCATGAGAAAATTCCTTCAGTTTCTGTAAAGATGAGTGAAGTCAGTGAACCAAGAGACAGTTTTCCCCCAACCAGAAAGCACAAGAGTTTAGTAAACAATGGCCTCCCAGCCCAGAAGGCAGAAGAAGACAATAAACACTTACCAGGCCATACAACTATATCAGGAATTCGCTTAAACATTCCTTCCCTGAGTACAAATATCTCGTGTAGGCAGTGACCTGGAACACAAACAATAAGTTACCAAGGCCAAACAAGAAAGTGTCGAAAGCAGCACAAGTTATACAAATGAAGTTCTCTTACCATGAGCTCTGAATACCCTATCTTCCGCATCCTGGGAATATGAGATTTTAGTGGCTCTAAGATCCTGAAGAAATTCTTCATTTACAATGGATGGAGGTACATCATTAACATTTAAGGATGCCTACAATACAAGAAAATACATTAAAGATAGGTTCATACTTACAGTATTTCTATACAACACAAATAAGAAAAACAGGCTAACACTGACTGATACCCAAACACATCTATTCCAGATCAGAAAGACTCCTTCACAGTTCTCCTTCACATCTTCAAACCACCAATCCAGCTTATTCTACTCTGCACACAAGAAGCTTTATTTCAGTAGCACATTCTTACCTTTCTTTCTCCTGATAAATATGAAGAAATACATGAGCTTATGAATGCATACTGAACAAATTCTCTTTTTAAGCCTTCCCAAGCTACCAGAATACATACTAAAGCCGCTGCAAATTCTTCTACTTAGGGTTCTGTTTTCACTAACCCACTTCCCCTTCTCCTGTCATGTCCTTAGAGTTAAATCCAAAATGGACCTAAAGCCTAATCAGAAGTCCAGTGCTCGGCAAAACTACATCATGACTAATGTAACATAACTGGCACACATTAAGCACACTTCATGTATAAGAAAGACCTCACCTATAAGAAAGATTCCATAAAACCCATGTTTGAGCCACATACATACAGGTGTCCCCATCTAAAATCCTGAAGAACACCTGAGAAAGGTGTTCTACTTTCCAAGAAGCTACACAGGACATTGTGACTTACCAACAGACCTTAAATCAAGATCAAGAAACCAGAGGGAAAACTTCTGCTTAAGATTTTCTAACAGCCCATTCTTCCAACATATATCTTGTCTAGTACTCTTACAGCTTTTCAAAGTGTAGACCCAACCACTTAACTCTCTTTTCTGAACTCCACTTCCAATTATTAGGCACATAAAAATAGTTTAAAAGTAGTTAATATGTCAACTTTTTAAACCCACTCAGAGAACAAGAATTCTTTACAAGATCCAGATTAAAAAAATATTTTCCAGACATGAAGTGCAAGACTCTTATGTGCTTTGAAGATTCCAAAAATACCATGCCTCTTTTCCTCCTTAAAAATGGAGCAAATATGGGTAATCTCCCTAAAGGAATGTGTCTTCTATTACAAATGGCCTCTAATTAAAGAGTTCTTTAATTAGATAAAAAACTTGTCTGATGACTAAAATGTAACTTCTTGACTTCAAGTCTTACTGCAAAAGAAAATATTGGTCAAGAGTCTTATTTCCTGTTAATAAAGTCCCTCAAGTCTGAGAGCAGAACTCAAAGTTTTTTTACCACTATATCTTTTATTTTAAGTACACTTTTAAAAGTCATGGATTGAACAAAAATTAGTTAAAAGAGTGGAATGCTTTCACACTTCTTCCATGTAAGCCTTGTTGGAAAATGAACTGACATCAACCCAAAGAGAAGAATGCACTTGCACTTCTGCCACAAAGCTCTCAGGAAAGATGTCAGAAAGAACTTATTTACAACCCTACCTCAAAAATTATTGTGCAGTAATGTCCCACCTAGTCAAAGAAATTTAAGACATCTCTTTGACAAGCCCTACTTATGCTTCTTGACATATGCAAACATAGAGTAACAAAATGGAAATCACTGTGGTTTCATCTTCTGAAGTTAGCCTTCTACAAAAAGTATACTCACAACAAAGTTTTCTTTCCTAGAACAGAGTTTTGCCTATTCTTTGCTCTACATAACCTTCAGAGCAGCTGATACTTTTTGCCAATATATGGCAAAAACAGCAGCAATCTATTCTGAATGGGTTGAGTATAAAAGTTGTGAGATATGATGAAGGAAGGATTTAAACTTATCAGGAAAGTTGTATCATTGTGATGGAATGTCCACCTTACAAAAACTATATAAGGTTATGGAGAAATTAAGAGTATTGACAGGAATAATTCAGAAAGAAATAGCTGCACGAGATTTTCATTAACAATAACTGACATCATTCACAGCTTCAAGTGGATAGCCAAAAGTTTGGGTTAGAATTTTCATGTGGAACATATAACATAATGAAAATGCAGTTTTAACAGTGATTTGACTTCTGGAAGAGCTTATGTGCCATCCTGACTTGCTTTAAGAATAATGCTGTAATTACTGAAATAAGGTGTCAGACAGCTAAAAAAACACCTTTTCCCTCCAATATATTCACCTTGTCATCTACAAACACAGAAGCTGAAATTAAGAGTTGATAGGTGAGAGGTACTCCACTACTGAGACACCTTGATTTTAGGAGCCAGTGACAGTAAACATGATGTAAATCTGGTCCTGAACTGCTGCTCTTACTATTCTGCTATTAATGCACATTCACACAGTGCTGTTTGCTAGCCCAAAGACCTCTGATAGCAACACAGGGAACATAAGAAACAAGTAGGTACCAAATTAAGATCTTCAAATAATTTGTTTCAAGAAAATCCCTTGCTAGCTGTGTTTACATTTTAGACTTCAAATTTTGTTTCTTCATGGATTTCCACAGACAGAATTATTTGACATGAAGTTGAACACTAAGTGCCTGAAGATCGTTGTTGTCGAGAGCATGAGCTACTTAACACCTATAACAATTCTCTGCAGACGGTTTTAAGCATCTTGATTTTTATAACTCTTCCACAAGTTTTTTAATATTTCACTTTTAATCTTCAAGATTAAAAAGTTAATATTTATCTATAAAAATGTTATGCACAGTGACAAACAAAAATATACCCTAATTTATTTTCATAGGACTGAAATATCTTAAAATTTGCACCCTGAAAAGCTAGTCAGGAAACCTATGCGAACTAGGTCTAAACTGTTAACTTCAACTTAAGTTAACTACTTAACTACGTTAAGTTTGGTCTGAAAAAATAAAGACATCAACAGATCTTGAAGATCACAGAAGCAGATACATTTACTGTTGTTAATTAAAACACAAAAGTCACATGCAACAGGGAACCCTCCAATCTTACATGACAGAGGCAGGAGGAGATGGCACAGAAAGACAAATGAACCAAGAGATCGCTTCCCTACTGCTGTTCCTATATCTGTGCTTCTTCATGCTTAGGTGATAGCACAAGTTGAAAATCCAGCATAGCATGACAACCTGAAATACACCTTGGAATTACGACAGCCACGAAAATGAGGGACCTGCAGCAGTATGTGATACTAGCTATGAGAAGTCCAGGTATATATTGGAGACTCCAAAGAGTCCTATCCCATATCAAGGTAGTCACCCTGCTTCACATTATAAGACTATTAAAACCAGAGGGGCACAACATAATAGAAAAGCACTCAACATCGCTGGCAGATATCCTGGGGAGCTGGTCTATAAGATGTACTATGGAATCAGGGTATTACTAAAAAATATGTACTTGTCCTTCAGTTCTGCTTTGCTCTATCCTTTCTCTGCATGTAAAAAGGGAACAACAGTTCTCAAGACCTCTGCTCACAGCAAGTTAAAGCGGCTGCAAATTAAGATCAACCCTGGTCAACAAAAACACATCCATATGAATTTTTCAAATATATTGGCAGGTGGAGATCCTGTAAACCACAGCAGATGAAAGAAAGTCTTGATGAATAGAAGACTGAAGAAACATTTAAGTTTTCAGGCTCTATGAGATTACCTGCTTCAAACTTGAACTCACTCAAGAGATGGGTACAACCATTACCCAAGCTGTGTTGTTACAGTCACAGTACAAGCACAGCCTGCTTCCAATACTGCTTTAGCAGCTATCTAGTCAGGAACCTGAAGCTTCAGAGGGATTCTAATTAGGGAGCCAGATCTCCTGACTCTGACTTAAGTTACTCTTTCTAAAAAGCAAAGTATGTATGACTTCCAAAACCTAGAACATTCCCAATGTGTTACTTTTCTGAAAACATTCAGTTCATTCTTCAGTATTCTGGTAGTCAGTTCTCAACACCCAGACATGTAAATAAAAATTACCGTCAAATAAGAACTTTGACATCTTTCAATACACCAAAAACACATCACAGTTTAACTTCCCTGTATTTTCTATCTCTGTTATCATGAATAACATCAATGTGGTATAAATAATTTCCTCTGGGCTAACACTTTCTACAGTCTTGAAATGCAAGCTACAGGCAGGACAAAAAACTCCCTGTGTTGGAAACTTTCACTTCAATAAATGTACTACCAGTTATCCTGAAACCACAAGTCATGCTAAGACATATAAGGTTTCACATAGTAGTTCTACACCAATTTTTTTTTCCAAAAACTTTTAACTATTAATACACTATATTTAAATCAATTATGTGTGACAGCTGAATCATCTTTAATCAAGTGTGGTCTTGATTATCACCAAGACTAATGTTCAAAGGAACTGGTTCAGCTATTTACTTACTCTAGAGGTAGTTTTGTGCTCCAGACTTGCTCCAAAGGTTTTTTCTATCCATTCCTTAAAAGTTGGTAATACCATACCACCTAATCTGTACCTGAAAAGTCAATATTACATAGGGTCATTTTAAATTAAAAAGAATGTATGTCAGATACACTTCTTTCAATTCTATGTATGAACAAACAGAAGTTTCAAATCAAACTCTTTACCTACAAGCCTGCAAGGCTTCTGCACATTCACTTTTCATGCAACTGTGTATTTCATTGTATTTAGCTGTTCTTTACTTCACACAGAATCAAATCATTTGTCAGCATGGTATCACTTTGCTTTGGGCATAAGACTTTTCAGTTATCCCACCCCACACTCTTGAGAAAGGTCTCTCCCTTGCAGTAGTGTAGAAAGCAGCACCCGAGCTTACATGCTGGTTACAGATAGAGGATGCACTGCAATGGAAACAGCAGTCTGAGACACACAAATCCATTTCAGTACACCTTACATGTTCAAGAAAACAGAAACAGTATTAGAGGTTGCCCCTTCATCATCAAAATGCATCAGAATCCATCAAGCACTGTAAAATTATTTCCAGCACAAACTGGCAGTTTAGCTACGTGACAAATGCACACTTACAGACAAGGGACAGAGGACCTGGTTTAGACCATGTGCATGACATGTGAAAACATAGAAGGCTGGGGACACTGAAAACAGCTGGAAACTACTGCTACTAATTGTATACATATACACACCTTCAGCATGTCTATGTGTTCAAAAGTATTCCCAGAAGAGAGAAGAAATAAGATCTTCCTTTGGTATTAAGAGCTTTTAGCAGCTGAGAATCCTTACCGTAGTCTTCACCTGGGTCATTGCATTAGACCTAACTGGGTCCTCCCTCTAAGATCATTCAGTCACTGTAAATCCAGTTATGACCCTGTCCTTCACAGCTGGTGCAACCAACTCTACAACTGAGTCACCTGTTACACAAAAAGATCAATTCTTTTTGTTTCCTCATCTCAATTACCCCGCCCCTCCCAGCTCTTCTATTGACAAGCCCCCTGCTCTAATCCTAGAACTAAAAGGCTACAACCTTAACTCAAGCCAGACTCTTCAGCATGGAAGAGAGTATTCAATCATTCCTCCTACAACAGGTGTTATTGTTTCACCAAACCCATACAAAAATTAAGTGAATTCTTTGAAGAGGAAAGTGCAATAAGCAATTGAAGTTTAGTGCATTTGCATCAAGAGTTTGCAATGAAGGCAGAGACCCAGGTCAGCTTGGTCTGTTTTCTACTCCACACCTACTTCTTAGCATTGCCAAACCACCATTATAGCTGGATTGCAGGGGTAACCTTAATCACTTACTCAAAGGACAACTAAAGTTATCAGAAACCCCAAAACTTTTAAGTCAAAACACAGACAGAAGTCACAGCATAGAAGTTAGTTTACTGCAATGCATGACTGCTCAGGAAGCAAGCTTTGTATGCACACACTGATGGTGCAAGAAGCCCCCCAAAAACCACCTGCCATAGACACACTCCAAAAAACAGCTTCAGTTGCTCAGACAAGCAAGTACCATGTACCCTGTGGAGATGGCAGAGTCTATAACAAAAGAGTTCATTTGACATGTGGTCTATAGGGTAAGTCAACACAACGTTCATAAAGGGGAATCCTGTTTCACTAATCCTTAGAGTTTTATCAGGGTGTAAAAACAGAAAATGAATAAAAGGGATACAATGAACAAGAAATCCCACACTCCTTTATATGTCCACAGGTGTTGATCCCAAAAGTTATTTAAGAAAATACGTCGCTACAGTACTGAAGAAAAGGGTCTTCTACAGGCTGAAGGATAAGCTAAGTTTAAGTCAAGAAGCAAAGGGCAGGATTTATTTATTTATCACACTGATAGGAACTCATGACCTTAAAAAAACCAAAAACTAAGCAGACAAAAAACCATGGAAGTTAAGGTAATTGCCACAGCTGAAAGAAAAGCATTACTGCATATTTGGCAGAATCCCACTGGTAGTCAGTATCATGGCATCTTCACTGACCACATACAACAGCAGCCCACAGTGCTATGCATCATCTGGGCAGGGGGAAGAAAGAAGAGAGTTCATCTCTTTCTGCTGCTCTGTAGAGCACTGCTGTATCCACACCTTCAGTGCTTCACACAGTTTCTGTCCCTGTGTCCAGAAAGATCTAGTGGAGCTGGAGAGAGTGCAGAGAACAACTGTACAGACCAAAGAGCCTTACAAGCAGAGACTGAAGACACCAGAAGCATGGAGAGAAAATGCAAGAGAGGATATAACTGAGTCTTATAAATCAATAACACAGTAGATAGGCTAAAGAACTATCATCCATCTAGTCGGGCAAAACAGTAAGGGATACTTGTTGCAAAACACAGGTACTTTACACAACCAGAACCTCAAACTTGCTGCCACTGGATGCTGCATACACAGGCAGCATGAGCAGACTGAGGTTATTAGACAAACTTATGGACAACAGACCTGTTAGTGGGTACTGAAAGGATGAGGCATCTACACCACCCGTGTAGATGCTCATTCCCCTGTTTTCACTTCAAACACTCTCCTTTTGCCACTGTGGCAAACCATTCGATAGAAATTAAACCGGTGTGGCCCAAAGTATTTCTAATGTTATGTCTCAGAGACAGTGTGACATTCTTGAATATGTACATATCAGCAGTGTGACTGATTTGTACATATTCTTTTTCTGAAAAAACCAGAAGTACTGACCTTTGTAGTTTTGTGGGGTTTTTTTGTTGTTGTTGTTATTTTTGGGGGGGTTTTTTTGTTTGTTTGTGGGTTTTTTTTTGTTTGTTTGTTTTTTGTTTAGTGTGCTTTGATTTTCTGTACAGCATCTCCCTAATATTGTACAATGAACTGGCCTATACAAGGTTTGGAATTTTAATTGGTGGCTGAAAATAAAAAAATTAACAACTGAAGTGCTCAAGATCCCAGTTAGGTTTTTGCAGCTTTGATGCAACTAATTCATGCAAGTTTACAGACTCAAAGATTAGGAAGGAATTTTTAGGAATGACAGAATTTTATCTCTCTTCTGCATTCTTTTAACTCTTATGGAAAGTGTATTTTTTAAACCAAGGAAGAGACTGCAAGGTTACTTTCCACTCAGGAAGCAAAACAACCCCAAACCACAAAGATGGCAACAGGTTTAAATTCCACTGGAACAAAATTGAGAGATCCCCAAGTAAACTTAATTTTAATGCTGTTCCTCAAGAAATATATTTCTCAGAAAAACAAGCTTGCTGCATGAAGGGTTAGAGTGTAATAAATCAGAAGGGGTGCCACTACACAACATACAACCAAAGAGCAGTTTTTATTTTTAAGTTCAGAGTATGAAGTAGCTCCATGCACAGTGGTTAAGAAAAAAACTTTTGTTCCCAAAACAAAGTAGAAATTTAATAAAGCAACTAGTTGATGCTCAAGAGATTCTCAAAACTGCACTGTCATGCTGCATGTTATCTAAAGCTTTAGAACATGGTGCAGATTCTCAGTGTGATTTCATTAACCCACTGATTATATCAAGTTACAGAGAAGACTCACATTAATTTGTCTTTATAGCATTTAAAATAAACATTTCAATAAGTCCCACAGTCTGTTTTACTGTGTCAGACTCCTGAGTATAGACTTCCATAAACCTGTTAAATGCAGAATAACCTATTTATGAAATGAAGCAACTTCTTTGCCTTCTTTGAATTAACTGCACTGTGTAGCTTTTAAACTCCTTTCAAATAAACCACTAAATAAGATACTTCATTTACATAAATTTTCAGCTTACCTTTTTCCCGTGAATTCTGCTTGACCCTTCTTATTGAAGATGAATTTGGAGTCATTATATCCCCATCCATTCCACTTCAAAAGTTCTTGCCTTAAAGGGAAAAAATATGAGTGGTAATATTAGCATCCCGCAGATCCAAAATGCTTTTCTGTTATATGGTTTTGGAAATAAGTCTTACCAGACAGCAATTCAAGAAATCAAGTACCTATCGAAAGTATATAGCTTAGAGCCAAAAGAAATTCTGAAACCAAACCATTACTCCTTCAGATTGCATCCCATGACTTGAAAGACCAGATGCTCTATAAAAAGAACCACCAGCTTAAGTCATTGCACACTGTATTGAATCATAGAATCATTAAGGTTGGGAAAGACCTTTAAGATCATTATGTCCAACTTTTCACCAACCACCATGCCAACTAAACCACAGCACTAACTGCCTCATCCAGTCATTTCCTGAACACTTGCAGGGATGGTGACTCCACCACCTCCCTGGGCAGCCTGTTTCAATGTCTGACAGCCCTTTCAGTGAAGAAATTCTCCCTGATGTCCAACCTGAACCTCTCCAGGCACACCTTGAGGCCATTTCCTCCCATCCTGTGTCTCCTGTTACCTGGGAGAAGAGATCAACTCCACCTGGCTACAGCCTCCCAACAGGGCATTGTAAAGAGTGACAAGGTCACCCCTGAGCCTCCTCCTCTCCAAGCCAAACACCCCCAGCTCCCTCAGCCACTCCTTATCAGATCTGTGCTCCAGAGCCTTCACCTGCTCCACTGCCCTTCTCTAGACACACTCCAGCCCCTCAATGTCTTTCTTGTTCTGAGGGGTGCAGGATTCGAGGTGTGACCTCACCAGTGCTGGGAACAGGGGGATGATCGCAGCCCTAGCTCTGCTGGCCACACCAGTGCTGATCCAGGCCAGGATGCCTTTGGCCGTCTTGACCACCTGGGCACGCACTGGCTCACTCCAGCTGGCTGTTGACCAGCACCTGAAGGTCCTTTTCTGCTGGGCCACATACCAGCCACTCT
This sequence comes from Pyrgilauda ruficollis, assembly GCF_017590135.1. Taxonomy (NCBI): domain Eukaryota; kingdom Metazoa; phylum Chordata; class Aves; order Passeriformes; family Passeridae; genus Pyrgilauda; species Pyrgilauda ruficollis. Next base: position 20,355,351 of record NW_024524377.1, on the reverse strand, counting down.
GCCCCCAGCAGTACATGGGGTTGTTTGGACTGAAGGGATTTGTCTGTTTTTCTTCTGTGTAGAGAGAGAGGAGTAGAACACTGGTGACACAGTGATATTTTCCAGTTGGGAAGGGTAAGGTGTGAAAGATGGTTGGTTTTCACTCTACACATAAACATCAACATACAAATAGGTAACATCTAAATATTTTCAGAATAAAAAAGACATTTAATATTTAAATTTATTTTCCTGACAGAGAATAATTATTTCAGTTGCTTGTCATCACTACTGCAATCCCATAGCATTCTTAACATTCAGTTGATGAGGAAGTTTGAGACACATTTGGACTGAAAGTCATAAAGAACAAAACCTCAAGAAGTGAAAGAATAACAAATACAACCAGAATGTGATAGCATAAAACTATAAATATATAAAAAACAAACTATCAACTGACAAACTACAAGCAGAAAACCAAAAAATTTTAAGCACAACCATATCAGAGAATCTCTTAACTATGATAGTCATCAGAACTATATCAGTGTAAGTGTATTTAAGACTTAAGAAATACTACTAGTAATTACACAATAATCAAGCTTTGCTTTAAAAGCTTGTCATTTATTTACATTACAAATGAAATTACTAACCTAGAAACCGAATTTTAGTTAAAAGAAATGTATCTCAAAGAATTCTGTCAAAAGATCATTTACCTCCCTGCCCTATATACAGTAAATGTAGCTCTCACTGTGACTGCCTAAGAGTAAGATGATCAGGAGTGACCATTTCAAAAAGACTTTGTAATTCAGAGAAAAAACTGCCTCAATCACTTTCAGCTCTACCATTACATGCAAGATAACCATGTGATGATTGATTACCAAAGGTTTTCATTATAAATGTATTATTAACAAAGGCTGCTGACATACTATCAGTGCAATTCAATAGACTTGGCTCAAACAAAATCTATTTTCTTCAAACTGCCTGTATGCAAGATTTTAATTAATCAAATGGAAAAAAAGCCATGGTCATGTATTTCATTACAATTGTTTGATTCAGACATTTCAACCAGCCTTTGACAAATCTGGCACTTAAAGCAAACTTTAGCAGTTACTGAGTACTGAAATGACTCAATACAGTTTTGTGAAATAGCCAGTCTATACTGTTCTTCCATACTGAAGAATCAATTCTAAAATTTCAGCCAAAATTAAACTGAACAGAGCTCAGAATAGAGAAGCCTCTTCCACTGCCTGCTCCTTCTGATCTTTACACATGCAGGGTTCACACAAGAAAGGACATGGATCCACTCATGTTCCATAGGATGGGAATGCCTTGTGCTGTTGTGACAGATTATCAAAAAGGGTTCTCAAAGCATGTTATGCAGACTTGCCCATTTTTACCCTTATTTCCATGTGTGTATATTTTAAATGCTGCATATATTTATATGAAGGTCCACAAAGAATCTAAGTCATACACAGTGGAGCTGCTCCCAGCTGAGAAGAAGGTGACACAGAATTGGCCAGCTCAAGAGATTTTTTTTAAACTAAATGTTCCATTCAAATCCCAGTCAGTACAGTCCTCCTCTCCCTCTGCTGACTAAATGCAGTATTTCTATATACCCAACCTCTGTAGTTTGTTGAATCCTGTTAAGTCAGAACAGGCTTGATATTACTAAGCAAAACTGAGGAAGGCTCAAACTTCCCCTCTGATTTAGAGAGGGAAGTCCTCTTGCAAGGCAATGCCAAAATAAATATGCCAACAATGATGCATTAAACAGGCTAGAGAAACTACCTGCAAATCAGGAGACAATCAGAGAAAGACACAAAAGGCCAGGCCCTAAAGAAACTGGTGACATGAGATAAACTGATAACGGCCAGGTTTGAAACTATCATTAGTCCTGATATCAGTACAGACAGATACTTCCCACAAAATCATGGGGAGGTATTATTAATTAAGGACACAAAGACTCAGATATGAGGTTTTTCTGCTACACTAACCACATTCCCATCTGCTTGCCTATTCTAAAGGACTAATTTCCTAGGTTGGTGTTAAACCACCTGGCACTTGTATCAGGCTCTAAAATACAGAACAGAGTTTAAGAGTTTTAACTTCTAAGAGTTTATTTTATGGTTGAACTATTCCTGAGTAAAATTAAGTACACAAAGCTTTACTCTGTCAGACAACGTAGCTCCCATCAACTGGTGTTAAGGTTAATAAAAATTAAAATCTAAAATAACAGTTTGCATGTTTGTAGAAGAATAGTTGACCCAAACATCTTGGCTACCTTGTAACACAAAGGCAGGGGATTTCACACCACCCCACACAATGGGCAGTACTATACCTTGTGGCAGGTAAACACCAGAACAAGAAACTTAAGCATCCAATTTTTATATTCAAAACTATACTGAACAAGTCTGAGGTTTCTATTTGGAGACAGGAGGGTTGTTTTTGGAATGAGTATGCTACACATGCAGGTTGTATGCATAGCAATATATAATTTACCCACCCTTCTGGTTTTCTTCTCAGACTCCTTTCCAAGAATATATATATATATATATATAGCCAAGACTCTCACCAAAATCTGTCATTATTCTCACTTTAAACTAAATGTTATTGTAGTATCATACCCAAACTGTCATATATAAAGACAACACCTCTCCTATTCAGTACATTAGCTTCAACAAAACATCAAGCTCATGAACTATCTAATTTTTGACAGAAATGTGAAATGCTTTAGTCAGAAATAGTAGAAATGGACCAGTACTTTCTTGCCTTCTAACTTAAATGATAGAAATTCACTATTGAAATATACGAAGTAGTACAAATCAAACCTTGCCTAAGATTTTTAACGTGTATGTTTGTATATATACATGAAATTATATTGCCTGAAAGAAAACAACTCACCATGGAAGCAGTGACAATAGATTAACAGAGTGTGACTGGTTTAAATGAATTTAAATATTCCACTTTCATTACAATGCCCAACACTCAAATACTAGTTTGACTCACTGGATAAGGATTTTTACAGCTGGGGGCAGGAGAGTGGCACCCAGTCCACCAGCTGAACTAGTGCTCCTGAAGAATGCAGTCACTCAGCTGGGCAGGCAGAGGCCTTGGCACGACACTATTTCAACAAACTGCACCTGCCAGCACTGTTCAATTCTTAGGTTTTAGAGATTGGCACAGTGACTGGATGAAAAAGTTCTCATCTCTCCCACAGAAAGCGGAAGGATAAGCACAGATTCTCCCACAGATAACCAAAGCTTCTTTGGAGAAGCAAGATAAATGTGCAGTTCAAACCAGCTGGAGAAACGTGACTCAGTTGGAGCAAAGCCTAGATGTTCTCATCAGTTTTCTCACAATAACCACTGACTTTGTCAATTCAATCACCACTGGACACACCATTAAAATCCCACACACATAAAATATTCACAGGCACTTCTGCTGCACAATGGAAGAGTCAGCAGATTCCTGGAAATCAGTTTAAAGCGGCAATTTTAAGGGCTACATGGGCTTAAGCACCAGTATTTGCCTAATGTAACACAATCTTGCAAGTTGTAGAGTTCTTGCATAACCTAGTGTGTGGGTGCAGGAATACTGAAGCAGTATTATGGTGGTAAGGTGTTACAAGAAGACATTACCCAAGGAACAATTCCTCAGAGCACACCCCAGCTGGACTTTGGGTTACCAATCCAGCCCTCCAGCTGGAAATTCAGAACCCTTTCCACGGGTAGTACCAGAAGATCCCTCTCCCCTGGAGCAGTGTCTCTGTTCAGATTGTACACACACTTCTCAACCATGCAACACTACAGAGTGCTTCTGAAGCCAGTAGTAAATCAGCATCAGGTGCCCGAAATAAAGAAAACATGCAGCCCAAGGAATTGTTTCAAGAACTGGTTTGTGAAAGCATCATTTATCTGGAGAGAAATGCCATGCTTCAGGCAGAGAGTATCTGCTGTGTTTGTCATTCTTATGCTTTTTCCCTCTTGGAAGACCTTTCCCGCAGCAAACCCAATATAATTGTTCTCAAGTCTGAAGTCAAGTAACACCTATTTTATAACCTTGGACACATTCTAAGTTTGTGTATTTTACTGCTGCCTTTCAAACTGATTCAATGAAATATATCTATAAATATAAGTCAAAGTATTTCTTGTAATCCTCAGCACTGAGATGCTGAATATTCTTAATTTTGGGCTACAGGGTCTGTAGTCCTCACTTTCAACTAACCCCCTGCAGCTGCACATACACTGATTCAGTTGCTATTCTGTTTGCTGAATACCTCATACAACACAAACCTGTGCTCATAATTACAGTTTAAACCTACAGTAAGCAGCAAATGCAGACAACCAGATTTTAGGCATAAGACATCAAGGGTTTAGGTACCCAAAAGCAAAGTGCTTTTCTCTAAACTATTCTGATAAAACAAGTGTTCACTTTCCTTACACACGTTCTTAGTCTTGACTATTTCATTACTCTTCATTTCACCACAGCGTAATAAACAAAGCCCCAAGGAATAAGGAAATTAGTGTTTCTCTAGTGTTCTTCCATAATAAATACAGCCAATTAGGGTGAATTAAAGATCAAGCAAAGCCAAGACATTATAATCATTCTTCTCAGTGAACACTTGGCCAAATGATGTTTCTTATTCAGCAGAATACTTTACTAGAAGCTCTCTCTATTCCACTTACTACTTCAGCTGACACCAGTTCCACTTTTATCCTTGAAGAGACTGCTCTACTACAAAATGCACAAACATGGCTACTTCCAGGCAGTAAATGAAACAGCACAAAGAGATCAGTCATTTGAGAAGTATTACCTGAAAGTTTGCAAAACCAGGAATTCTGCTTTGCCGTCTTAAAAGAAATAACTTAATGAAGGAATCAACTGTCTGCCATTTTTCCGCACAAGTAAATTCAGTTCCTGGACACCTTTTTACCCATCCCATAGAGAACCTTTTAGCATGCTTTGCAGCAAATACATCACGGCTCAGGAAAACTTTCTGGCCTACACCATCAACCCCAATGGTGTTGCACAAAATAACCCAGTTTGGATATAACAACACTACAGAGTCATTAGGCGTGTCCATCACGTTCAACCTGCAACTGATTTTTTATACTCCACATTATTTATTTTCTACAAAGAGGCACAGTAACATTTTAGGAAACAGTTGACAGCAGTCTACTGCACTACTGATCTCCTTACTTTGCTTCAGGTCAAAGTACCTTCTAGTCCAACTAATTACTTTAATCTATTGCATTATCAGATTATTCTAATTCTATTTAGTTTAAATAAACACATCAAATTTAAATAAACAGCTATATACATATTCATTTTCTTGTACACAGCAGTTCAGATCTCAGTAGATATCAAACAGCTGATCTACAAAAGTCTTTCAGTTTTTGCTGTAAATTGCTACTTGCTTTCATATAATAATCTATATTGAACTTCTCATATTAAACACTTCACACTTTCATCTAGGTTCTTTTTCTAATAAAATTTAGCTAATTAATATATCCAGTTTGGCTTACTTGGTATCAAATGATCTAACAATAAATATTGTGTTACTTAAATTCTTATAGATTTCCTACATTTCATCTTCCTGACATGCAACTACTTGGAGCTATGTGTTAGACAGGAATTGCTGTAACACATGAAGTCACTTTTACCATCAGATTATGACATTTTTTTCATGTTAATGTTTCCACCAGAGAAAACTTCTTTATCTGTTCCTCAAGTATTAACTTTGACTAACAATTAATTGCTTTGATGCAACCAAAGAACCTCCTGTGAACTGCCACACCTTCCTCAATACAACAGGTTCTTACTCTTCTGATTTCCCAAGACTTCACCAGCCCTAATGTTGAATGCATTAGGGCTTGTCAAGTGGCACCAGCCCTTTCCTTCTTCATCCTTTTTCATCACCTTAAACTCAGAAATCAGCTATACCAGGATACAGCTCAGCACCACGTGTTACTTAAACACCATTCTCTAAAGGATGAAGTCTTTATTATAAAGATCCCTCTGAGTATCAGGGGTAAGATACAAAGCCTCTCGTAGCACCAATTCTTTAAGAGTTAATTCATGCTGCTGCATGACATCATCATAATCATTAGCAGCAAGAATTGCAAGTGTCTATATGAAGAAGGTACAGCAACATTAACACACTGCCCTGAGCAACCTGCCTGTGAACTCGACACACAGCAGTCAGCTCACTACGCACTCATTCCTTAGTTTACCCCGTGTAACCGTATGCACATAATAATTAAAAGGTATTCACAAGCCTCTCTTCATCCCCTTGGAAAGCAGCTTCTCCACAGAGATAGGATAATCAGGAGATCCTGTCCAGCTTTCTGCTGCTCCAGGACAGAATAAAGGTTAACCCCACAAGCTACTGAGTCAACGTTTAGTTAAACTTAATCAATTATCCCTTTTAACAAAGACCAAATCGTTGAAAGTTTGATTTGAGTAAGTTACACTATGCAAGTTTTGATGAGATCAGCATCAGTGCATACTCCATCTCTAAGAGACTATTACTTTTGAGCATACCCAGCAGTTACCCTGGTACAGCTCTGTTCTAGCGAGTTGTAGCACCTGGCTGCTTCCAAAACAGTACAAGTTGAACACTTCATGTATACATAGTTATTCTGAAGATTAAGTAAGTTTTTAATTCAAGTCTCACCAGCAAAGTGAGTTTACCAGTCAACAAAAACCAACAGCATAACAAAAAAGGACAGGAAAACTAATTTCAAGGAAGAGTTATTTTCCAGCTCAATTGTTTTACCAGTGTTTCCAGCATGCCTATAATCCTCTTCTGGCTTCAACACACATTGTGTAACTATGATTCCAGCTTTCACTGCAACACTCAATTAAAATATTACATTTAAGCCAGGAATGCCACTGAGAAATATCATCTCTCTACTCTTACAGTGCCTAAGATTTCCCTCAAGAGGATACTCAGACAAATACACAGTCACTTGTCTTTTGAGGAATTTTCCCATCTCAATAACTAAAACTTAAAAAAGTAGAAAGTGTATTACAATCCTTAAACACATCAATATGCAAACATATTGCTCAGTCTTCCAAGGTATTTTTATTTGGAAACAGGAAGAATTAGATGAGACCTACAGACTTTCGGCCAATACCATGTACTCTCCATCCTCCCCTTGCTGGTGAGAAATAATGTCTGGATGAGATCTTTTAACAGTTTGGTGGCTGAACTATCAACAAGAAAGCCATGTTTCCAGAGGCCACTGTCTACTGACTGTTAGAAAAACAGCCAGAAAAAAAAATTCTGTGATCACAGATCTAAAGTTTTTTCCATCAAAGAAAGCCATTTAATTACAGAAGAAATGCGACATGAGGAGAGTGCATTGAATAACAGACCTAAAGTTTTTTTCATCAAAGAAAGCCATTTAATTACAGAATAAATGTGACATGAGGAAAGTGCACTTGAATCTGCGAAAGTAGTGTCTACAGCTTTGCTACTATTTCAAACACTACAGGAAACATGCAACAGGTGTAAAGAACAAAAATTTTGTTTAAGGTACTTTTGGCTACAGCTTTGCCAGGAAAAATTGAAGTAACAGTTCAAAAGAGGCAGTAGAGCTGAATCAGCATTCAACAGACTACAAGAAAACACCATCCAGCCTTGTATTGCCCTAATATTACCAAAAAGAGGCATGCAATGTCTCTAGGTCAGTTATTTTTACTAGATTTTTCCAGCAACATTCTTGGCCTCACAAATAAAAATCAGCTCCAGATTAGCTGGGATTCACTAGAACAAGACTCAAGACATTCATCAGCTGCCCCCTCCAAATCAGTGTAGGCAACAGAACCTTCTCCTCAGTCACTCCAAAACCTGGGTATTATCCTCAAACATGAGCTCAACCAAGATCCTCATATCCTAGCCATACTGTAGTCTCAGAATTTTCACATGCAGCATCTTAGGTGTGTTTCAACCATATCTCACATGTTCAGACAGAAACTTAAGACAGCGACAAAGCTCCCTTTAAGTTTTTCTTGTTTCTACACATACAAATAGGCTGGGCTCTAAGTACAGCAAGAAAGTTACACCTCTGCTGAAGAACAAGCTAAGCTTTCCAGCAAATTTCCAGAACAAGCTAAACTTTCCCTTATACCCCCACAGCAAATTTTTATTCTGAGTCCAGATCAAGTTATCTAGAGTAAAAATCCATTATGATCCTATAGCAGGTCCTAATACGGGAGAGCAATGTCATTAACTTGTCAAAGTAGAAATGTTAAGTTCTCCAAGCCTGTGTTTCCACAGAGAAAGAAGCTATCTTCCAGGTCACAGGCATCTTCACAAAAGTTTGTTTCTCCTGCTCTTCACAGATGCAATAACTGGCTGCAGAAATTATACAGCAATCCATTTAAAATAAGTTCCTGAAAAATAGCTAAGCTGGTATTTTTCCGGAAACAGTGATTTCTTCCTGGATTCAAACCAAACAGAAACTCAATATGGAAGGCAACAACTTCAGAACAACCCATTTGTCCCAGTGAGCAGCACAAGCATCAAACTCCTTCAATGAGAACTAAACGCTTTCAAATATGCTGTTCACATCTGACTGCATATGCATGACAGCCCAGTCCTCCCAAAGCAGGCAAGCTCAGCTTGTGACCACAGGTCACAAATTGCCTGTTAGGAGAATCCAGGTTGTTCCTTGCTCTTTTTGAAAAGGTTGAGAGCAAAGCATGGGCTGAATGGATTTTCCTCAAACGAGGAACAGCTCTTCTATTCACTGCTTGCCCAGTCTGCTTCTGGACTACCCCCATGCACTAACACACTAGTTCCTGCCCACAGCTCAAGAGAGAACAGGAGGTTTTCTACAACCTAAGCCTTAAAATGCTCTTATAAGATAGCAAGCCAACATACATATAAAAAATCCCCGTCTGAGAAAGGGGAGCAGTAAAAGAAAGTCACAAAACTAATACACGTCCACCCCAGCAGAAAGGGGGCCTCATAATAATAAGTTACATGGAACCACATAATGGTATTATAATCATAGCTTTTTTCGGGCCCCGCCGCACCGCCCCCCCGCGCCCCGCGGCGCTCGCTGCCGTTCCCCCGGCCCGGCACGGCGGGGTCCGCGCGTCCTGCCGGAGCTTCCTGCCCCGGCAGCGCTGGGCTTGGTGGGCAAACCGGAGAGAGAGAGAGAGAGAGAAAGCGTTTATTAAAGATTTCCCGCCTCCGGTTATAATCATAGCTTTTTTTTTTTTTTAATCTAGCAGAAAAACAAACGCAAGAGGCAGTGAAATAACTTTGAACTAGAGTATTTGACTGTCTTCCCTTGGTGTCATGCGACTTGACTCCTCACTGCTACACATAGCAAGAACCAGAAAAAGTATTTCATAGCTCTAAAATTATTCATTTCTAAGAAACTTTTGTTAGAACCTAATGCATGAGCACACTCTCCCACTACTCACATCAGCTGAAGGTTTCTGTGAACAGGGAAGGACCGAGAGAGCAGACACAGACCTTGCTCTTCACACTTGCTGCATCCCTCTTTAGAGCAGCCTCGAAGTATTTTACAAGAACAAAACTTCTCCATCACATCTACAGATGTGAATCAGATGAGCACGAACGACTTCCCATTTTAACACCATCCCACTTACTACAGAAACAGCTAAGAGGCTGAAGACCACGTTCTTTCGGTTCCTTCAGTCCCCGCAGCGGAGAACGGCTTCAGCCATTTACATCGCCCGCGACTGGCACCTGCCTCACCCTCCTCCGGCCGCTCCTTCCCGCCCCGCCGGACCCCGCTCGTCCCGCAGAGCCCACGCGGGGCCTCCCCGGGCCCCGCCGGCCCGCGCCCGTGCCCGGCCGGGAGGAGAGGGCTGCCAGAGCCCGGCCCCGGCCCGCACCACGGCCCCGCGCTCCGGGAGACCGCCCGGCCCGGCCCCGCCGGCGCGGCCCGCGGGGACCCCCGCCCGCACCCACCGCTTCTTCGGGATGGAGCCGGAGGCCGGCCCGGCGGAGCCGCCCTGCGCCTTGCAGGGGCTCGGGGAGAGCGCTCCCCGGCCCGGGGCCCGCGGCGTGCCACGCAGGTGCCCGGAGATGATGCGCAGCCGCCGCCGGGCGGAGGACGGGGAGCCGCCGCCGCCTCCCGCTGCCTCCCCGGCCGCGGCCGCCATCGCTTCCGTGTTGTGCCGCGACCGCCGCCGGGTGAGAGGGCGCGCGGGCGGAAGGCGCCGCAGAGAGAGAGAGAGAGAGAGAAAGCGTTTATTAAAGATTTCCCGCCTCCGGTGCTGTAATTATAGCCCCTCTGGGTCGCTGAACAAACTTAAGAGAACACAAAGGTGTCCTTTAGAGATGAGGATTGCCTAAGTTAATGATGAAATGCTAATTAATGACAATAGCATAGGCGGGTTACTTAAGAAATAGGTCGGTGATGTGGCAGATAATCCTACAGGTGTTGCAGATTTTATCATCGCTGTTGATAGGGCCACAAGGCCCTGGTGAGTGCCGGGCTGCTGAGCCAGGTGCCTCTCTCTGCCCGTGCAACCCGGCTGTCCTGGAAGGGAGGATCCATCCGCTGATCTGCTCCCCCACTCAACCCGCACCACGAAATGAATGCTGGCCGACTGCTGGGAATGCATCCCTTCTGTATCTGGGATACCCATCATTTGGCCAATTCTTGCAAAAACTGATAATCCTCACCGTATTTGGGACCTGTGGGAACATCTGGGATTCACTTTGTAGCATCACTTTGAAGACAGAGAGGAACTGGGATTTAAGGGGAGATACAGATTTGATGCCAACTCCAGGTGCTTTCTGCTATGGATTTACCTTGACACAGAATGCTTTGGATTTCCACTCAGGAAAGGATGTGAAAACTGGAAACATTTTAAAGTAGAACAGATGAGAAGAGGAATTTTTCCATCAGGAAATGAAAAAAAGCTTAACAAACCGAGTCCCTTACAAAAGACTAAGGAAGATAGGTTATCAGTCTTGAAATATGTAAGACTGCTATGGAGTGAAAGGAAGCAATCAATCTGCCCTTCATTCCCAACTAGGTTGGTGAGACGTAATGAGCTCAAACTGTAAGATATAAGTTCAGTATTAGCATTAGACTACTTTCTAATGGCAGTGAAAATGAAAAACTGTTGTACTCTGCCTAAGTCACCTTCATTAGACAGCGTTAAGGGCAGACAACATACATCTGTCAGACATACCATTATAAGCAGTTCTGCTCAGGGCAAGGTGATGGGCTAGGTGACCTGCTCAGATTAATTCCAGCTTTTCCTCTGTGACATGAAGTATCTCACACTGTTGAAGCCTACTCAGTTGTCACACAGGATCTACTTTCATGATCGGCTTTTGCCACTGACTGGCACTGACCAGCGCTTTGGAAGTCCTGCAGCGAATTGCTGGGATCTACGTGATGACTGATACTTTCGTAATGACATTTTGTCTATCAATGTTGATTTATTTGTTAATTTCTTCCTCAGATGTTTGTTACCTATGTGAAATAAAATCCCATGAAAATTGATAAAGCTCTTACCCTCTTTCAAGCCTCTTTTGGGGACCTGTTTCTCCCATGATACTTCAACGTGGCACCTTTCCATTAACTAAGCAATTTGCAGGAAGTTCTCCAGGAAGCAGCCTGTACTGCACAAGCAGTGAGACTTGGGCTCAGTTCCTTACCTCACATGCAATATTGGTGCTTCTTTGAGTAATAGCTCCCCATATATAAACCAGGGATAACACTATCTCCCTAGAGAGACTGGTCTGAAGATACACACACTATGGACTGTGTGACAACATAGGACCAACCCCAGTAATGCCTACTGATGAGAAGCAGTTCATAAAAGCCACCCAGGTGTTATTACTGTTTGTTTTGCTTTTATTCTCACCACTGTTAATTGATTTTGTGCCCTTTGTGTACTTTGTCTAGAAAATAGCCTGCAGTGTTCCTGGGGCAGTGATTGCACTAGTTGCAATGGGATCTCAGCCTTAAGTTAGGTGTCTGGTATTAGTGCAACATAAACAGCTGTTGTGGCACTTCGATAGTTTGGTTATGGAGCTAAATTTCCCCCCTGTGAATAATTTGTATACAAGTTTCTGGATTAACTCATGCATATCCACATTTAGCTGTGTGCTGCTGCAGAGGCAGTCTGTAGGGAACAAACACGGGTCTCGACGGAATTTCCATTCACATTGTTTACTGAAGTTTTGGATATAGCTGGGGGGACTTTCAGTCACAGTTACCTAAAACTTTCCACACTGCTGAATGCTGCCAAATGGATACTAAATCCCCTGTAGTAGGCTTCAGAGTTTCCTAGAATGTTTCCTTGTATCCCAGTCACTTGTAAGGAACATGAGGTCATTTATTTGATCCTAATTGTACAGTTTCACAGTAAAAAACTGACCTCAACTAGAATCTGATAAGTAATATTTATCATCACCTCACAACTTATTTCTCAAAAAAGTTCCAAATTAGTTTTAAAGTATGTGTGTGAATGAAAATTGAACTGGGGATGCTAGAGACATAGTGGTATGATTTGGAAACTATTGAGAGGCTTGTCTTTTGCAAAGCAGAGGAATAGCTAAGTCACACCTTGTTTTTGTGCAACAGGGATTTTTTTCTTATAATTAGAATGCTAAGCTCCTACCAGAGCTCTGCATGCAATCTCTGCTTCCCTTGAAGGATGACAATCTTCATAAAAAGCAGCAGTAACATAATGTGCTATCAGATTGTGAGGTCACTGTTTCTGATTTGCTCAAGTGAACCACTGGCATGTTTTCAAAAACTATATCTAATTTAACCATATAATTAATTCTGATAAGTAGTAGTGCTGAGAAGAAAACTTAGGGAACAGGATTTTGAAAGTAATATGTTGTGACACCAAAGAAAGCTTATATCAGTAAAAATACCAGCAGATCTACAGTGCAGTAGTTGGAAGTAGTTGGAAGTTCGCTCTAATTGTTGTTGAGCCAAAGCAGCAGCCTTTGCCATTCCATGAGCTGTCCTGCATGCAAAACCAAGTGCATCTGTAAGCAAAAGTGAGATGCCAGCTCAGTGTGATACCTCATGCCAACAAAGGCCTGCATTTCCAGAATTCTACACATTGGCATTTTGAGGAAACATAGTTTTAAAGCCAGTTTACAGTGTAATACAAAATAAAGTTGCAAAAGTACTGTAAACCTCCAGAGGTCTTCATAACAAGGTGTCTCAGAGTTCCATTACACAGTGGTCCCATGGGATACCACGGAGGGAGCATACTCAGGACAAACACTACACTCCTAGGCAACCTGCACACAGGCTGTGCAAAGAAAAGACTCTTCTGATAAATCTTCTTGCCTTGAGTGGAGTCCTGCAACAGGTTATAGAGAATCACCTAATATAGCATGAGAGCCCCTGAGATGTAGGTATTAGATGCAGAAAATTAATTGATGGGAAGTAGCAACTATACATACATCTGGGAGAGAAGGTACAGTGTTCAACCGAAAATGTAGTAAGAATTTTGAAACATTTCAAAGAAGTTTTATTGAAATAAGAGAAAGTTCCCAGTCCTGGCAGGAAGTGCAGTGCTATAGTACATGTCTGTGCTATTCCTTTACTGGCTAAACAGCAGAAAAAGTTGTGGGATTCTTTTTGTTTATTTTTCATTTTAAAGTGACACAGCTTTAAGCTACAATTCTTAATTCACCTCACTGCTTCTGAAGGCAACAGAAGAACATTATCATAATACTAGGCTTTGAGAAAATAGACATAAAGAAGCTTTTTCTTTCTAGATAAATGAAAAAGTAGAAACTAATTTTTTACTCTTCATTTCATGGTGCTGCTTGAAAGGTTTAAATAGAAGGAAACACCTATTGAATAAGGTGTGTTCCAGGTGTTCTTGCTTTCTCCAGTTCAACCACTATTAAGACGTGATTGACATGAATGTATTAGAACACCTTTTTGTTCTGTACCCCTGTACAAAAAGACACCACCTACAGAAGAGGTGGGGTTTTGGCTGCCCTAGGTTTAGGATGGGTGTGGGACATCCACAGCTGAATCATGGACTCAGAAGAAGCTGCTGAGGTAATAAAAGGGGGAAAAAAGCATAAGCCCTTGAGATAACCTTTGGATTAGTCATTTTTTCACCAGTGGGGGAAAAAAAAACAAAACAAGCCTACACATATTCATGAACATGTCATTCAACACCGAGTAATTCATGCTCTGGGAGGAGTTTGTTGATATGGAATGGGCCAAGAAGTTTCCCTAAAGTAGCCAATTTCTCTAAGATCTACTTAGGCATTGTGTCACTTTTACAACGTCAGCAGAGTCCCTGGGAAAAGGCACTGCATTCATCCCTCAGTCCGTCCATGCACTACCAGCTTACAGCACTATGAGCTCAGCTTGTCAGCCTCGGTGCCACAGAAGAAGAAGGGCCCAGGTCTCAGAGCTATGAAGCAGCCTGCAGGACCTCTAGCCATTGGCAAGGATCAGCCTGGAATTGAAAGGTTACACAAGGATAGAAGTGATAATAAGGAAAAAAAAATTATAACAGAGAGCATGGGCCATGAATGACCTCTAATTTAGGGATCTCTGACCAGAAGCTGACCTTTTTTTAATATAGAAAATGTTAGTGGGCAGTATGTTCTCTCTTTAAACATACAGGAAATGCATAGTGGTCAACTTTCTCTTATTAAAGACAGGAAGTGTAAAAGGAGCTCAACTATTTCAGCTTTCAGTTAACAAGGTGATCTGAAATCTTAGAAATGCTAGAACTTAAATATTTATCCGAACAAGAGATGTTCACTGAGAATAAAGTACTAAGTTCTTGTCCATGGTATAGTTAATTCTGTATACCAGTTTTGCATGGAAGAAAAATACTTTCTAAATTGTTAGCTATATGCACAGATAAGTTTGTCCATCCTTCTGTTCAAAGCTGACAAAGCTGTTTGTCTCTGCAAACTCTGAAAAATCTCTGTTTTTTCTGATTACTTCTGGTAGTCAAACCAGTTGTGCTTTGTCCCTGGTAGCAATAGTGGCAGGTGTGTTTACCAATGCACATACTTTGCAGGTTCACAGTGAACTCATTTCACCTTCTTCATTCTACTGGAATGACAATCCTGCTGCCTCCAGAAAACTAAGGCAAGAAAGACAAGCTTCAGAGAAAACTGCATAGAGATGTATAGCCCTGCTAGTTTCAGCTCTTCCACAGTGTACATCAAAAGCTTGTCAAGAGAAAAACCTTCCATATTTACTTTTTGAGACAATTCTGTAAAACCAAACATAGTTACCACATATGTCCTCTCATGGCTTAGTCAGTGAAATTAAGCATAATTTGACATTTACAGACAGTTAGCTTTCAAGGTGCATATCCCAAAGGAGCTCAAGTGCACATTCTTTTTTACTGCCCCAAGACTTTCTCCACTTCCCCTTTTTTAAGAGAGCTGCCAGTTAAAGTGAAATGTAACTGCCCAGCATGACAAGAGAGCTTCTGTAGAAACTATTTGCCTCTACACTTTCCTGCCTGTTGCAAGTCCTGTACACCTGCATTTTGTCTTGGTGACATTATCTCATGACTATTCTCAGTTCTCCATACTGGAAAATAGATTATATTACAGCACTTTGCTGAAATATCCAGTCTAATAATGTAGTCTGATGCACTATATGTGTTACATTAAAATTCTCCCAAACCCCTGCAATTTCTCAGAATTTAGAGAGAGAAGAAATTACATAATAATGACATTTGCTTAATTCTGTATTTTCCTTGTTCATGTCCCTAGACATATTGGTTCTAATAACTATTGTTACTCTTAAGGGTGTATAACATATAAACTGTATTGTGAAAGAGACTGTTGCTTGTGTTTTAATTAGAAGCTCAATCCTTTTATATACTTTTGAGAAGATTATAATTATGACAAAAGCTCTACAATTTCTGGGTGAGAACAGCATCTCAGGAGCAGGCTAAATACAAGGGTATGAACAGGGCTGATTGTGCTTGAATGCAGTTTAAGTCAGTTGAGTTTTTACTTGCTTAATTAAAATAAGAAAAAGGTGTTAATAAAAAAGCCTAGTGTATTTGTACTGTTCTTGACTGAATCTTTTACAGAGTTCTTTACAGCTGAACAGGGACATTTATCAGATGACTTGGCAGAAATGTTTGACATATTTCAGTTAAAATTCTAACACTTAACTGTTGTAGCTGACTCACAAAAGCCCTTTCCTGGATCAGATAGCCAGGCAACTTAAGAAACAAATCAGCTATTGCAAATTCTTGGAGTTTAAAGAGAAGGAACATTTTCTTCTAGTGATTATTACATTTTAAGACAATTCCCTAAGTGTGCTCTGGGGAATACCAAGATGTGCAACATCAGACACACAATTGAGCAACGTAATTGTGTAAACACCATGTTTGGGACAGGCAGAGTGTTTGAATAGACTGCGCAAAAACTGTTCCCAAAAGAAAGCTGACAAATAATTAAGTGACTCTTTAAAGGACAAAATACACCTTAGGTGTTTGATTCTACTTCGAGGGTTCCCTTCACATTGTGCCATTGGTTTCATCACTTTTCATGTGAAATAGTGTCTTTTCCCTTGCTTAAAACATGCGGTTTTCATGATCTTGAGGGAACTAGATGTCAGAACAGAATAAAGTATCTACACCTTAGATTAAGCCTGTCTCAATAATTCTTATATCATATCATATTACTTGATAGTTATCTCCCACACAATAGTAAAACTGTCCTGTAAAGGTAGCTACTAATGGAAAGTCAAGATTGTATAACTAAAAAGAGGGAATTTTATTAAACATCTGAATTTCCAGATGCTTTGTGAAAATGGAAGGCAGTTTACAACTACTCGAGGCATCTGTATTTGTTCTGATATATGCAGGCACCCATATCCTTTTCATAAATCAGATGCACAGTCTTTTAACACACAGCTAAGAGTGGAGACTATCACTGTCATTTAAGGTCTGATGGGGAAATAGGTTAGGCTGACTCCTGATGTTCTGCAGATTTGCAGTTTATGCACCAAACTACTTTAAGATATGTTATCCAAATAGCCACTTTCTCCCATCCCCTGAACTTGTATCTTTTTTCAGCCTTGAGTGCTATTCAGTTCCTTCTTAGTCTGTTCCCCCAAAGTTTTCTGTGATTCCTTCTAATTTGGCTCAAATTCCCTCTGGACTGCCTAAACAGAGGTGCTCTCCCTGTATGTACTGAAGAAATATAGGGGACTAATACAATTCATTTTGAGAGACATGCCTCAGAATGAAGACATTCAGGAATTCATGCAAAGATAATGAGAACAGATTAGATGAGAGTCAGGCAGAGTGTGGACAAGCACACATGGTGGTATTAGGCATTTATTTAATGGTCCCTGCATATGCTGTGCCAAGAAGGAATTGAGCACCATAAGCAATTACATGGCAAGATAATGGAGGCAAACTGAACATTTAGAAATGGCTTTTTTTGAGCTTGCCACAGAAAGCTTTGGCAGGAGACTGCCAATGCCATGAACATGGGATATTCTCTTTCCTTGTACCATGTTTCTTTTGTACCTCTCCTGTCGCTCAAGGAATGGAGAAATGGGAAGGAGGAATTGCAGTCAGCGAAAGAGGAACCAGAGTCACAGAGCTTGAACAGGGAACTTAGAAGCTAGTGAGCACCATCCACCATGTGGTGTTGCACTGGTGGTGAACCACAGCAGAAAAGTAGCGATTTAATGGTTTACAGGCAGCTAAATTATCATTATGCTAGTACTAGACCATTTGCATTTTGTTTGGTGCAGAAGCACGCAGCTTCCATAACTTACTCTCCTCTTCCTTGGAACTGGATCTAAGTTGTTCAGTTCTGCCCCTTCTGCGCTCAAAAAAACAAAAGGAGGAGACAGACTGAATTCTGAATAATGAGATCAGGTAGTAAATCAAGGAAGTTTGAACAAATGTAGCTAATTTTCTCTGTATGTGAAACAAAACAAATGTTGATTCAACTCTAGTTTAGACTGGGGCAGTCCAAGACAGCTGAACAGAATATTTGAATGAGTAAAAGCAGCATTTCTGCTCAGATGCAAATCTATTGCTGTTTTTAAAATACAGTTTTAACATCAGAATGCTGATGAAAAGGGTTCATTTTCAGGATTTTTCAAATTACAGCACAGTATATTAAGAGAAATGAGTGGCAATTTATCTGAATATGCAAGGCCATAAACTGGAGCAGTTCAGCAGCTGCTCCACAGGCAGCTCAGCTGTCTTTGTGATGAGAGAGAGACTCTCATAGAGAAAAGTGGACACTCATGGGTAGGAACCACTAAAAAGCATCATTACTGATAAGTAAGCAAGCACTGCTAAAGCAGACAGAACAGTAAGAGTCACTAGCAGGCAGCCTAGCCGTCTGTCTCCCTTTTCTTTTGGAAATATTGGTTATTTGTTGATTTTCATTTTTTAAATGTTGTTTCTTCCCTGATGATGATGTGATTTGAACTCGCCTGCATATTTGATTTGCACCTTGTAGAAGTTTGGTTAAGTATATAAAATTAATGACTGGCATCGGCTTATCCTGTGGAATTTGCAGGAGCAGGACACCTTAAATGCTCCTGCTGCTGCTGCCTTGCCAGACCTGAGGACTCCAGTCTCAGGCACTGTCAAGCCAATGCTGTTCTCCAGTGCTTTGTTTCAATAGAGAAATGTGGCACATACAAGGGACAACAAAGGCAGCTCCTTTTTTGAAGAACACAAAATAGATTAAGCTGGTCTCAGCTGAAAAGGATGCCATCAATTTAGACAGCAGCCTGCTCTTTCAGCTGAAAACACGGGAAATGGAGCAGCACAAATGGGTGAACTGCTTGATTCTCCAAAATATTTGTGAGATAATTAATCTCTGCTGCTTGCTTTGTTTGGTAGGGGACCAGCTTACTGCTCCATTACATGCAGTGATGTCGCTGAAGAAGGTAGGCATTTTCAAATGAGAGAAAAACAGAATTTATTTTCTCTTTAACACAACATTCTTTGTGTGTTGAGAAGTGAAAAAACAAGCTGTCCTTGTGTTCATGGCTCCTCAGCGCTGCAGGACTGGAAGTTTAGGGGCAAAGGAACAGTTGTAAAACAGAAAGTGGGGGCAAAGAAGGCAGTGCCAGACTTTGAGGGAGAAAGTACTACTGTAAATATACCTAATGACTAGGCATAAAAAGAGGTACTAAGTGATTCCTCATGCCCTTGTTAGCTGAAAGCAGCTTGGTGAGAAACCTCAGGGCAATCATTCCCAAGCTTGCTGGAACATCAGGTCTCTAGAATAATAGTGCTGGCTCCCATGCTAGAGCACTCCCTCCTGGCCTATGGATGCACTAGTTTTAAGAGGACAATTAAGGAAAATAGTACAATCTTGTGACTGAAGGAACAATAAAGCCATGATAATAAATTCAGCAGAGGGAGAGTTAGAATATTGAGACATTTATCAGGACAATTATCTTGCTGTGACAATGGTAGCACTTGCTTGGACATTTTGGTACAACGCAAGTGCTCTTGGGCCAAGAGCATTAAAACTGCCTTACTCCAGTTAAAATAGCAAGTTTCAGCTGGAACGGAGAGCATCACTCCTGATACACAGGACAGCAAGACAGCTAAAATGAGTGTTCTTGAGCTCCTAATTTGAGTTTTTCTTCTCTTTTTGAATTTTTCCTTAAATGGCTAGAAATATTTTCTGTCTTATGCTTCCAGTAAGATGTTTAAATTCCTCATTTAGTGCTCAGTACATCATTCAAATACTCCAACCCTTAGAGCAGAAAGCACTGCTTTTGAATCTTCAGGGCCTTTTACGGGATGCTTTTTAGCAATTATTTTGTAATCAGCTGAATTGTGTATTTATATATCAGCAAAGTATCTTCTAAACACTTTTGTTATAGTATCCAAATACATTTTACTGCAGCTTCTAAAGAGTTTCTAAAAGCCATTAAAAATTAAAAAGGAAAAATTATTTGCGTCGGATTTATTTTCCAGGTGATACTGTGTATCCCAGAATTGCCAAGTGTTCCTGCCTTCTGTAGCTCTTACTTGACTTGTATGGCATTGTTGGCTGTGTTAAAACAGGCAGACTTGATCCTTATGCCTTGTCAATCTTACTTGAGATTTGAGTCAGTTATGGTTTGACTGGGTTCAAAAGAAAATATTTCCAAGTTGGGGTTTTTTTCCCCTGTCAACCTTTGATTTCTCACTCTATGTTACCTTGTACGTTGCTTCCAGGACTCTTCAGAATGTACCAAGTGTTGGAACGAAACTCCAGAGCCAGCTGCACAAGCATCCCTCAGACTTCTGGAGTGCTGACCTGTAATGAGCTGATTTAAATTAGTGCCTTTGTGGTAGGTTTCTGCAAACCCCTGCAGAAGGTCCCAGCACAGGGCCAGCAGTAGGTCCTGGAGTCCCCAGCTACCACAGACATCCCCATCTCACATCCTGAAACACAGAGGCTGAAGCTGGACCTGCGACCTGATGGCATCTTTTCATTTGACCTACCACATCTGGGGACAGCAATTATCTTACACAGACAGCATCTCTGTGTGAAGGCCATTTGAGATTCCATGATACTGAATTCTGATCTAAGGAGATCTGGAAAGTTGAGCAGGGTGGATTAACAAAATATTTTCTGATCTGTCACAGCCTAAATGTGTCGTTGGCAAAGGACTGGGATGTGCTGTTTGTGACCTTTGCTTTCAAATCCACCAAAGCCCAGCCTTCCTTTCACCTGGCAGATGGCCAACTGCTTTTGCTAACAGAAAATAAACCTAAGCAGAAGCTTCCTCACTAATGTTTATAGCCCTGCAGATGGACACTTTAAAGGAGAGGCAGCTTTGTTAAAACATAAAACAAAAACCTGTGAAAATTTAAATTCAAGACCTGTTATTTTGTGCTTGGTGGCAGAGCTCCTTTTTCTTCAGACAAGTATGCTTGAGTAATAAAGTACACGCATGGCCTCTGGGAACTGCAGCGTGTGCTTTAGGGATGTGGGGTAGTTTACTTCTACCAGGAGAGCCAAGACTGCAATAACAGACATGGTAGGCTTTGTGCCCCTGGAAAAGCTTAGATATATTAAGCTTAATTACAGGATAAAATATAAATAAATGCTTTGAAGTTTTGTTCAGTGCAGCTCTATCTGCCCTTCCCTGATGCTGTTCTTTCTCTGAGTGTTCTTTGATCTTTAAAGGACACTGTTGGTTTAGCTGTACCCAGCTGCACACAGTGGTTGCAATTTTGCCTAATGCTTGTGACTTTGGGTGGTCAGAGGGCACTCTTAGATGTGAATGTGAAAGTTTAAACTTGAGCTAGTATTTTCTCTGAAGTTCACATTTAGGATTCCGCCAGCAGCTCAGACATGGTTCTGCAGCATGTAGTAACTCATCCAGAGGGGATAGGTTCAATTCACATACTTAGAAGTATCCCTAATATTTTGTCTCCTGCTATCCACTTCTGCTGGTAGGTAGTTACCAAGATGGGCCAGCTGATGGACAGGCATCTTTTAGCATCAGTGAAAGTCTCACAGTGAGAAAATGAACCAGCTAATGCAAAGCAAACTGGAAATGGAAACAACAAACTTTCATCCATTGCTAGGACACTGTGCAGTCTAACACAGTGTGGCAACTGTTGGCAGACACTCAAAAGCTGGGGCATGGCATGCTTGAGAGGCTTGGACTGACCAGTCACAGGCTGTGTCAGCCAGCATCTCCAGGAAGTGAGGACACAAAAGACATCAGTTCTCCTCCCAAACCTGCTCTGTTTGCAGTAGTTTTCCCTCTTCTGCTTTTCCTGTAACTATTACAGCCGTGCTATTCAGTCACCAGGCAGGTAAATGCACACCACATCAAAGGCTACAGTAGAACAGAGATTACAGAAAACATTTTCCTGCTTAATTTTATGTAACTTCTAGCAGTATTGGAGTTACTGGAGTTCTTCTGGAGTATTGGAGTTGGATATTGTTTTATCATTCCTCATATGTAGCCAATTAGCTTTTTTTATCTGAAAATCTCTTGGATAATAACCCAGCGAATGAAATAAAGTAAGGAAGTATGACTCCATTGGAAAAACGAAGAAAACTGGCAGGAATCTTATGGGCAGATAAAGTAAATAAAATAGCATTAACAATCTTAGCAAAGCATTCCAGATTTTGAAATTACAAAGCCCTTTACAATAAGCTTTTTGCGTTACTTAAACACTGTGTTGTGCAAACAGTTTTAATGTTCTCCTGTTACTGAGCAGGAGATTGTGCAACCAGGCCGCAATACACACGTTGCTTTTTGAAGACAAGTTCATAAAGCAGTAAGGTATTATAAAAGTATTGTTACAGAAGCAAAAGCTCTTTCAAGTCATTGTAACTGCTCATGTCACAAGAAAGGGAGGTTCTTTAAACTCTGTGTCATTGTATATTAAGGCATAAAAAATGACCTTGGGAGACAGAAGCCCTGCCTGCCTCAAAAAATCATGGGTGCCTCAAGTGTTTGCCTTTCAGAGGTGGCAAATAATACTCTAAGTTCACGTACACAAGTGTGTGTACACACTTGGCTAAGAAATTCCATACAGGTGGAAAGAAAAGTTTTTTGGCATGGAAAGCCACTAACTGAGGCAAATGTCCGAGTAGGTAAGGCTGAGAGCACTTCTGTCCCCTGCTAATATTCTCTGCCATTTCACCTTGGCATCTATTACCTTGATAGGCTTTTACTATTTTCTGCCCTGCCCCAGGTGTCTCTAAGCCTAGTATTTGATTTTCCACCCTTTTCCCTATCTTGCTCCCTATGCTTGTTTCAGGCATCAACAACTGCATGGAGTAAATCTTTGGGGTTTTATAGAGCCATTGTTGAAAACTGAGACTGCTCCTACCTTTGCAATAATAACAGAAGAAGCTGAAATTAATAAAAACATAACAAAAAGGCAGAGCTAAATGTTATATACAGTGAAAGCAATTGGCAGTATGAATGTATGAAAAGGCTTCTTTGATTAGCATGTTGTGAAGGAATGATCATTTTTAGAGAAAGAGCATACAGTACTTATTTCATCCACCAACATGTCATTGGTTTTGTGTTTTGAATCCAGTTTTGAATAAACACAGTGGGGCAGAAATGTTAGATTCACTTTCTTCATTTTGTAAGTACATGTCACTTTAGGTCCTCTTGCAGCCAGGTACCCAGGCCTCTGGTGAGCACTGGAGCAGACTCAGTGATGAACTAGTTATGCTCGGACCATGGTTGCTCCAAAGGGAGAGATTCCAGCTAAAAATACAAGTCTTCACTCTTTTCTATCATACCCCCTTTTGGCAGAAGAGAAGCACTTGGCATAGAACTGTTCTGGGAACCCCTCACCAGCTCAGAGGTTGCCTTGCAACAGAGCCACACCTTGGAGTCTGTATTGGACCTTATTGCTGGAAAAGAGAGTGGCTTGGCTGTAGCAGAATTTTCTCTGTAGCCTTTTTTTTTTTCTTCCACTGGGTTACCCACAAATCACTAATTAAAAGGAATAGATCCTTAGAACAGATGGATTTAGAGTTATCAATCAGACTTGCTATTTTAATGACTATTTTACATTTTACAAGAAAGAGAAGGAAATTACAGTAAAGATCCTTTGATAACCTTGCAGATTCCACTCATATAGCTAGCTCCTATTTTGTGAAATGCTCTATGTATATTGTGCATTTTTATATTATCTAGAATTTCAGGACACAAGATGGCAGTGTACATATTAGTGATTCAGGCTTGGAAATGCTCCTGTTAGTCAAACTAAGCATATAACATTTTATTTAAGCCTATATTAATCTGATCATGGAATTGTGGTATTAGAAATAAACCTAAAAGTATCTGTCAACAGCAGAAACAAATGCAATTTGCCAATAAATCAGTATTGCATGAACAAGTGTTAAGTAAAGCTTAATTCAGGATTTTATTGTGCACAACAACACTCTGGAGACATTAAAAGCCTCTTATGAAACTCCTCAATTGCAATAACAAGAGGGTGTCCCTTTATGAAGGAATGGAAGCTGGCTTAGTCATAAGAGCTTCCGAGCAAAATTGGCTGCTGGGGAAAAGCACATAAGAGAGCTGGCAGCCTGAAATATGTGGAGAGCTCAGGGCCCTCGGAGGAGTAGTGCAGACCACTCAAGTGGAACAGGCTGAACAGTATCTAAAATTGAACAGGTGCCTTTCTATGAAAAAACTAACAAAGCGGACAACTCTTTGGCATGACAATTGAGAGTAAAAAAATTTTCACTGAGGGGCATCAAATTAGGGGATAGGTCTCTGGCTGAGGAGAAAATTGCTTAAAGGGCTAAAAGGAGTTGGACCTTTCCATGTGTGACTTCAAAGGAAGTTCATTCAAAGCCTCTCTGGGCACCAGTGAGTAAAGAGAACTGCAGTAATGAGTGTTCAAGGCCACTACCCAGAAACCTCTTTGGTTGGGTTGAGTTGAATGCTGGAATTAGTAGGTGTAGCTAAAAAGTTGTTTTGGCTGCCTTTCCTATCATTTGGTTATGCAAACATGGCCTTGCTACATAGTAAAAAAACTCTTAAAAAACCAGTAATATTTCAGAGTACAAAATAATCCTCAAAGTCATTATCCCTCTGGGATTTCTAATGCTGACAAAATTCTAGGCACTCCTCCTTTCTCCTGGGGAATGTTCAGGTGACTTTGCCTCCCTCTACCTAAGATTGTGGCCCTAATGGGCAAGTCAGATTGACCCAGGAGATGCAAACTCAACACCAAGGTTCATTATTTCTGGATACAGCTCTTAATTTGATAGAGTTATTAGGAATTAGATAATGAAAAAATATATTCTTCTCTCAGACAGGTGTGATATAACTATTTTCTGGTTTTCTCTCCTCTGTTGTACTGCACCATGGAAATACTCCCAGTGTAAGTGGAGATGGGTGTACTGAGCTTGACCGGTGTTTTTGACAGAAGGTGGAATCTGGGGAATCCTGGTCCTTAAGTCTACTTTTCTTGTGGTCATTATCTAGCTGTAAAAGTATCACCACGTTCCCAACGCCTCAATCACAGAAGCTCCAATGAAAAGTTGACAGATTTTTCATGGTGGTCCACTCCTGTTGTTACAATTGGCCGATTGCTGCTTGTTATGGCCTCGTGTTCCCACGCATAAATCACTGGGTTAATACCGGGACTTCTTCTCCCTCTCTCTTTCTGTGTTTGCATAAGATTGAATTTGGCATTGATTCAAATCAAATAATTCAAACGCCTGGTATTTTAACTACAGCTGGGTGTGGATTCATGACTAAAATAAAGTGTATTACCTAGCAGTTTCAGTCATTTGGTCAATTTGTCACAGTAGATTACAGAAAGTGTGGCATGCACAGAATGATGCATGCACTTTTCAGCCATCTAAAATGGAGGATAAATTGAACATGTCATGGTTCTAGGAGAGTAATTTATATTGAGTACAAGCTGGGAAGGGACTAGAGCCAAAACCTCAGATTTAAATTACTTGAGTTCCAGGGAAATTTTAATCCAAATAAAAACTTCAGAGCTGCTCATTATATAATTAAGTGAACCAACAAGAGACCATATCTCAGCACTCACTCCCAAGCTAAAGAATTTACACCAAAATTGAAGTTTTGTGGTTAAGTCCACAGATGCTTAATACTGATTGTGATCACTGTATGGAGTTACTGCCAATTGTCTGTTGTAACCACCCCACATGTCCCTTTTGGCTTTGCATATATCCCTGTTCTTCATAAATGAACTTTTCCAGCCCGATAATAGTTCCTCACTGCGAGTGTGTTATGAGGATTCACAAACTCATCTTTTTTCATGCATGGACCATTGAACTTGGTCTCATTGTCCTCTTATCATTGCACGTGTCACCAGTAATGTCTCAGGACTGAGAGGAGAAAGGAAAACACTGTTTTTTCTTGCTGCTTCTGCATGATCTTCCTTACAGTCTGTCTCACCTTCTTTTGCCTCTAGTCAAAACCCAACTATTCTTATCATGGCAGTAGTCAGCCCGTGTAGGTATTCAGTGAAATTCTGTCTTTAGGTAAAACAGAATCATTCCTAATCAAACCTTCTTTTACCAGGTATAATCAATTTCCTCCAAATCAAACATAATCTACCCTTTTCCTGTGATAAAATGTAGTTGTAATAGCCTACCCCAAGATTAAGTCCTCCTTCCCCAGTATTTTACAAAAGCACCTCTTTGACCTGACCCAACACAAATCAAAACAAATGTCTTTCCCATAATCCAAAACAACTTCTTTTCCCCAAAATAAACTGTTCTCTTGACATTAAAAGGAAATGACCCCTGCAAATTCAGGAAGTCATGGTGCAGCAGAGTGATTGTAGTCCTAAAGACACTTTAACCTTTTCATTTACTGCAAGCATCATCCTTCTGCCTGTCGTCAACCCATAATGTAAAAGGTGAAGGAGGTCTGGACTAAGAGGGATGGAGCAGGAAATGTTGGCAAGCTGGAGATTGTTACCTTCTGGTCCAGCACAGGTGCACAGGATCCAGCTGAAGCTTGAAAGCTGTTCAGAGCAGGCAGTTACTGGGGAAAAGGATATTGGGGGTTATCACTACCACTGATACATTCCCCAGGCAAGTACTGATGGTCATAATGAAAGTAAAAGGCATTATATTTAAAGTCAAAAGTAATATGTCTGTGAAACATGCTGGCAAATGATATCATTGAGGCCAAGTGCTTAGCAGGATTCAGTAAAAGGTTATACATACATATTCATACATTTGTGCGGGGAATTAGATTGGACCTGATAAAAATTCATAATGGATATAAATGTTCACAGTTCAGGGCATAAATCAGCCACCAGCCTGAGGTTAGAAAATAACTTCCCCTAGAGTCAGGCTGTTACATAATTATCAATTATACTTGCAGAGGAGGGAAAGGAGGTTGAAGAATAGGCCAATTTCCTCAGAGACATCTGGGAATTACTATTGGCAGACAACTAATTTAGATTTTATCTGGTATGGAAGTTCTTATTACATCAAATAATGTAATTTAGAATTAAAGCATGTGATTTATTTTGTATTTTTTATTCTTCATGTAATCAAGTTCATGCCTAAGGGTAACTGCAGGCCTTTCCATTACACGCCAGCCGGAGTTAGTGAAATTCACTGTGCTGTGTTTTCTTACCAAATCTCTTTAAAAACAGCTTCACATTTTGCAAGGAAATCAGGCAGAGTCCCAACAATTTAGTTTATCAAAGCTAGCCAACCAATACAGCCAACTTAGTGTCTACATTAGCAGAGAAAAAGTTACATGTGTGAACTGCAGCAAAATCTCATTCCAAAAAGTTGTCATTTTCATTGTTTGCATAGTAACCTAAAAAGACTTACAAAGGTCCTGAATATCTTGAATTATAGCATGAGGACTACTCCAGGCCTACTTTTTTTGCTTGGTATCATCAGCTCACCTAAGAAAAACACACACAGTCAGTGGACTTGTTTCCATCAAGCAACACACCTCCAGCTCTTGTTGCACTTGAAAACATTCTGTGAGCTGATGTAACACACATTGTACGCTAAGAAAAGCAGCTTTTGTGACCTTGCAAACAGAAAGCTTGATGAAAAATTAGGTTCTTAATCAATTGATTAAGAAACTGCAAATGAATACAGGCAATCCTTTATGTTTGCTGCATTGGATAGTAGCTGCATTCTGCTATAGTTTTTGGAGCACGTGATACACTAATTGCAATTACAACATAAATTATCACCACAATAGATGTGGAAAGCTGAGAAACATCTATTAACAAAACATCTCATCACTTTTAACAAGGAAAAGGAGTGGTACTTGGCATCAGTCTCTGCTAAACATAATTTCTGTTCCTAATGAGTATTACTAGAAAAATTTCAGTGTGATTGCGCAACATCTGGAACGTTCTAGGGCCACAGTCTAAAAATACTGCAGTCTTATTAAAAAATTTGTCCTGTGCAAACTTGAGTATAAACTCTGTGTAAACTCTGTTCAGACAGATTTATAAAAGGAATGACTGAAGAGAAGGCAGCATATGCAATGTAGCAGATTTTTAAAAAAGGTTTCAAATTGTATTTTGTTAAGATCTAAGTTGAAAGATGAATCCCAGCTGGCTTTGGTGTGCCAGCTGTGAGTTGCTGAGGACAGCCGTGCCCTGAGCACAGGCGCTGACTGCCCAGCTCAGTGCTGGTGCTGCAGTGCAGGTGCACTGCAGGCTCCTTACCAGCTGCCCTCGTGTAGCACAGGGGCTGCAGAAGCAGTACCACTGCTCCACGGCTTTCCAGGAACAAACAGGTCAACTCCTGTGAGCACAATTAGCTCTTAACCGTGGCAGCCTTATCAGCCCTGCAGCTGAATCAAAAATAAGGAATACAATAATTTGGGGTGGGTCGTGTTGGCACCATCTGACAGCAGTCTTCTGCCAGTCACATCTGCAGTTCTGTCGTGTCTCTTGCCTCCCTCTGTCCTGCTGCTGCTGCTGACACCCTGCCAGCAGCAAGCCATTTCCCTGGGATGCTCTCAGGCTGCTTACAGCCCCACTGCCTCGCTCTGCCAGCTACCAAACTACTGCTCGAGCTCCCACATCAGCTTCTCCCTCTTAAACATGGCTTACCTTATGCTGGAAACCTCAATACAGAGCTTCAAAGACATAGGATACATTAAACTGCGAGGAGATGTTTGGGCTGTGAGAGATATGGGGTTTTTTTTAGTATTTTCAAAAGTATAATGAAGTGAACTTCAGAACTCTGCTGACATTTACAATTGTACATCTCAAAAATCTGCAAATGAAGAATTAGGGATGAGGTGTAAAGAAATGATGCACTCAAAAGTTGTTTTGACCTAGAATAAGGCAAATTGATAAATAGTGTACAAATAATACAAATAATCTTCAGTGGAATAAATAGCTTGAAAAGTATGAATTGGAAAAGAAAATTATTGGAAACTGTCCTTCTTCCTTGGCAGCTAGATTTGCACAGGATATGGCAAGGCAAAAGAGCAATGTCATTTTAGACTCCACATGAAGAGCTGTAACCTCATCAAGTTAAGTAATTTCCTTTTTCATTTAGGCCTAAAATATTCTGTTGTATTCCCAACATTGTCAAAAAGAAAAAGATAAATAAGAAAGAACTCGGAAAAAAGCCAGAAAAACAATCATTGGCTGGAGGCCAAGCTTATTTGGAAACATGTGCATATGTTTAACTTCTCCAAAGCTTTAAGGGTGATTAAGGGGAACTCATAGTGGATATCTTCTTCTGGAACAAGCTACTTAGAAATAGAAAGCAGAAAAAAGGGGTTAGCAGTCATGGGCTGCCAGAGATACCGACACTGCTTTGTTAGCAGCCACAAAATTACTCTGGTAGCAGATCCCCAGAGCACATAAAAATGAGGCTTGCATTTACATATTCTGAGATTCAAGCTTACATTTTGTCTTCTCAGAAACTCACTCCCAGAGACAAACCTCCCATGTTTCTAACAGGTATTTAGATAAAAATGAGGCACATGGTCCAGTCCAGTGCTAAGGACCACACTGATTCTTTGATATTGCTTCCTATTCAAATACAGCTCCTGCAGAACAGTGTGAATAGTGACAGCAGATTGTTTACATTTTAAACTTGGTAATGACAAACTGCCTGCTGCATTAGCAGAATGCGTGGGGCATGACAAGAGGCAGAGGGAGTAAACAATGTTTTCTATTCCTATGTCATGTGACAATCAGGAGGAAAATCTAAAAAAAAAAAAAAAGGCAAGAAAAAAAAAGGCGGTAAAGCAGCCAGCTTGTCCCATTGTCTCTGAAAATCAGAACAGTAAATAACTTAGGGTCTCCCCTGTTTAGCAAACACTTTTTTTACAGAAGACACACAGAATGAAGAGGTAGAAGATAAGGAGGGTATGCCCTAGAAGAGATTATGAACAAACCATAAAATTAAAGACAGTTTCTGTTAAGAGTGCTATTTGTATAGACTTAGTATACTAAAATACTTTGATAGAACAGATATTCTTCCAATGCCTGTATTACCTCTTGCATCAGAAAATGAAAGTCAAGGAGACCTTGCATTATTCTCACTTTCCCACTTTCTGGATTTTTTGGGGTGTGGAAGGGGCAACAAAAAATCCATGAACAATTAGAGTGTGCAGTTCAGAAAAATCTAGGCTCCTGGGAATGCTTGAGAATTTAAAGGCATGCAGAAGCTGGATCAGCTCACCTATGGCATAACTGTATTCCAACACTTGGAGGATCCTGGGGGGTTGAACATTATATCAAACATGGGGTTCTGACTCTAAAGCCCATGATGCTTTTAGAGTCTTTGTAAAATGTTTATTTATAGTCAGTCTGGCTTCAGCAGTTGAAGTCACAAAACTAAGTCTTTTAAAACTCTTCCCACTGTATTCAATGCAATGCAGGCTGCAAACATTTCTATTCAAACAATTGAACCTGTATTGTAAATAGCAATACAGGGTCATTAATTCCAGAGTAAGTTCTATTTTAGCATATTTCAATTTTTATTTCTAGAATGGTTATTCTATTCTAGATTTAATCCAGAACTGTCTTGGCTCCAGAAAGTCATAGTAGTATCCTTCATCTCAGACATATTGATACTGTAGTATGCCGTGGGTAAAAAAAAGCATTAGGATTCTAGTTGGATTGGGTGCACATATCATATCATTTATTATTTGCAGATGCCAGGACACTAAAACTTTCAATTGTTTTCCCACCAAAGTGAATAAGGCAGTTTGTTAATACAATTACCTCTGTATAATTGGAAACTAAATCAATGATGACTGTGTGATTTGAATGCTACTGTAAATAATTTCATTTTTATGATGCTGTTTTGTTGCACATGGCATTATCAAATAGCTTATTCATTTTGCTGCTGACTGTGATTTGAGTCTGCATATTTCTCTGTGATGGAAGAAGCACGTTTGCAACCTTTTAGTTTTCTGGGATACAGTGTGCATTGCTTTTAATTATTTTGGCTGGCACACATTAACACTAAAAGTCCATAGTCCACAGTGAGTGAAACAAGACAGAAGGACTGGGTGGACTGTAACTTCCCTGAAAAATAAAAGCAGCCACCAGAAGTCTTTGGCAAAGCCCTTAAAGGAAAACAAAATGTGGGGTAGACAAGGCACACAGAACTTATGTGTTATGAAGGATTTCCCCTACTCCTTTCAGAGGAGGATCCCTAGTCATTGCCTGTTTGCCTCTGTTTTAAAATATTTGGACAGGCAACAGGGAGAAGGGCCACAGACCACTCAATCTGTGATAGTCTGTTTGGATCTCTCAAATTCACAGGATAATGTACTTTGCAAATTAAACTTTATTTTATAAGCTCATTAGGAAAGAAAGCAAACACGATGAAGAAGGGCTCCATCCCCTTTGTACAAAGGAGTCTAGCTCATGAATTCACTAATTCATCACGACAGTCATGAGGTTTGTAACTCACAAGTTCTCTAATTCAGAACATGCAATTCATTAACTTGTAACTTCTGCACTTTGCATATGAGGAAAATACCTGTCCAAGGGTGAGTGCTCATCCTTCCTCCTTGGTCACAGTGCAGGTGTTCCCTGTGTCACATGAGAAGCACAAACATTAGTGTTTTATCAGCACTGTTTTCATCACAAATCCAAAGCATAGCACCATACAAGCCACTATGAAGAAAATTAACTCTATCCCAGCTACAGCCAGTACAATCTCCACACCTTATTCCCACTATTTACATCATGCTCAGGTCCCATACTATCCAACAGATCCTCATTAGCCACCTTCCTCTTTCCCATCCTTTAACATCTTGACAGGTATCAATCCCTGTAAAATGTCCATAAAATGCCTGTGAAATGTCCATTGAATTCATTCATCCAGGACATTAGGCTCTCTCTGTTCTGGTGGTCACTCAGGACCAGAGAGCTGCTGTGTTGTGTGGTTACTGGGCACCAAAGCCAGCTCAGGTCGGGTCACTGCTGCACGTGCCCCACTTTTTGCATGGCGTGTTCTCCACTGGCAGTGGTTCCTGCGACAGTAATCCTATAACATGCAACTCACATCATAGTTTACAACAATTTAAAAGTGCATCCATTATAGTTTCTCTCTTTGGGTGTGGACTTATCCAGAGACTCCAGTCCCTTAGGGGTGGACCTGCTCCGCTGTGTGTACTCATGGGCCACAGTCTCTGCAGGGTACAGGTGATGTGGCCTGGCCTTACACACAGCCACAGCCACAGTCACTCTGAGGTGCACCTCCTCCAGCACAGCCCTGTCCAAGGGCCATGGTCTCTCCAGGGGTGTACCTGCTGTGCTATGGACCTATCCATGCCCACAGACACTTCTGCTCCAACATGGTCTTATCCACAACCACAGACATTTCAGGTTGTCCTGCTCCTGCAGGGACTTATCCACAGGTCAGGTCTCTTCAATTCAAGCTGACACTGGAGCTGCAGCCTGTCTGGGCCAGCAGCAACACCCAGGCCATGGGCCAGCCTAGGCACATCGCCAGGGCTGTTATCAAAATGCTACCAGGCACAGCTGGGTAGGATGATAAGCCCTACAGCAAACAGCCAGAGTGAAAAGAAGCCACTAACAAGCTCTAGACTAATGTGCAGCAGGGCAAGCAAGACCTATGGCAAGCACAGCACCTGCCAATGAATAGGTAAATTGCACTAAAAGCTATAAATTCAGTCTAGCAAACTCTGACCAAACCTGTCATTAACTCAAAGCATTTGAGCCCCAAGTTGGTCACCAAAACAGGACTGTCAAGGTTTAACCCCAGTGGGCAGCTCAGCCCCACATAGCCACATGCTCACTTATCCCAATGGGATGGGGGAGATAATTAGAAAAAAGTGGGAAAATCTGTGGGCTGAGATAAAGACAGTTTAATAGGGAAAGCAAAAGCCATGCACACAAACAAAGCAGAAGAAGGAATTTATTCACTTTCTATCAACAGGCAGGCATTCAGCCACCTCCAGGAAAGCAGGGCTTCACTGCAGGTATTGGTGACTTGGGAAGAGAAACACCCCCAGTCCAAACATCACCCTTTCCTTCCTTCTTCTCCCAGCTTTATGCTGAGCACAACATCATATGGTCTGGAATATCCCTGTGGCCAGTGGGGGTCAGCTGTCTCAGCTGTGTCCCCTCCCAGCTCCTTGTGAACCCCCAGTCAGCTCCCTGTTGGGACAGCCCAGAAACAGAGAAGGCCCTGGCACTGTGCAAGCACTGCTCAGCAATATCTATAACATCCCTGTGTTATCTTTTATCTCTTTTAATCCATTGTTCTCAAGAATTTTTCAAATTGAAAGAAAGTGGATTTCTAAGGTTAAGTCATCAAGCTGTAACAAGACAGCAACTCTGACAATCACACATTCAGATCATATCAATGCCAGCTTACTCTACAGGATGAGACAAGTACCAGCGGAAGATCAACTGCTCCTGACCCTCCTGAGTCAAATTTAAAGCTGAACTTTCCTCAGGATGATTAAGGGTGTATATTTTACTTAGTCATATTCATGTACAAAGTCTTACCACTTCCTGTATTTCCACAGTTCCTGGGAACGAAATCATAACCAATACTTAATGTCTGGGATGTGGGCAAAGGTTGTGGGCACATGGTAACTATTTCACTAGTCCTAGAGACAGGGTCTTCTCCATGAAGACACGAAAGAACCAGTACTGTACTTCACACTGTACATTAACCTCATCTAGCTTTCAGATGGTAGGGGTTAGGGAGGATGAATTCCAGCCATGGAAAACGTGCCATCTTAAGCCAATTAGCAAGCAGGGATCTCTGGTCCATCTCATGACTCTGTGATGTAAGAAGGGAACAGAACTTGTGTCACATGTCATGGTAATTCTGGCTGTTTGGTTTACATTCCATGCAGAGACCTCTGTAAAACAGAGGATGTCTTCCTACCACTGAGTGAAAAATACATGTTGCTTCACTGTTTCCTTTCATCAGTGCTTTTCTAGGGATATCACAGGGACTGATTTTAAACTAAAATTCTTTATTAAAAATGTAACATCAAAAAAACCTCAAAATCCCAGATCCTCAGAATCACTTCTCATTACAGTTTCGGTCAAAATAGTCACTGGTTGAAAGGTCAGAAATTCAGTGACTGAAGCTGACTTGGCAAGTTGGGGCTTGTTCCCAACATTTTTCAGAAGTTTGAAAGTTGTTATTTCAACAGGTATTTTCTTACATTGCCCTTTAATCTGAAGGTACCCAAACTAGCAAGTTTTAAAAAAGTTTGTTTTTCAGCAGTAGGTGGCACTATCAAGTTTCCCAAATATTGTATATAAAATAATATAAAATTATATGCACATAAAGTATTTTAAAAGAACATGAAAATATATAATAATAAATTCTGATAATAAAATAAATATTTTTCTAAATATTACAATTGAGAAAAATTGTAATATTTAGAAAAATATTATGCAAAATAATTATTGCATTATTTAGAAAAATAATGCAAGAATTAAAAGTCTAATGAAAATATCTAATATCAACATAGGCAACACATAACATTTAAAGTATGTGCCATAGAAAGTTCTCTATCCTCTTTGTAAAGTACCACCTTGAATTATCTTGAATATACTACTTCAGCTACTTTAAATTTGCCAGAAATTATATTAATCTCATTTGCATATAAAATGTAATACTGCAATAGTGAGTGCCAATACATCTAGAATAAGTTATGCACTTTTTATAAGGTAAATTAATGTATACAAACATGAATATAGCAAATGGAAAAAGCATTTGGATTTTTCTTCTGTGGTGAAGAGTTTATACTTAGCAAGCAGAGACTAGAGCACTACAGGTAGGGCCAGATTCCTCCATGTATACTATAAGGGGATATTACTATATCCCAAATAAACTTCAGGATTAAAAAGCTGTAATGTTAATTGAAAACATTTTCTTCAAAACTTCACTATATAAAAATCTGTAAAGGGCAACTCACAAATAAATCTGTGTTTCCAGGTATTCCAGATTGTCTGATGACACAAAAT
This sequence comes from Pyrgilauda ruficollis, assembly GCF_017590135.1. Classification (NCBI taxonomy): domain Eukaryota; kingdom Metazoa; phylum Chordata; class Aves; order Passeriformes; family Passeridae; genus Pyrgilauda; species Pyrgilauda ruficollis. The sequence continues at coordinate 20,320,452 of NW_024524377.1, read as the reverse complement.
GGCAATATCACAAAAGCACTGCAGGTACTCTGTTTCAGAAGCTCCCAAAGCCATACACCTCATTCCTCAGCAGTGTACAGCAGGAATAATCCAGTGCAATGCAGCATTTTCATTAAGATGGTTTTTGGATGACTGCCTTCTCATTAGAAATGAAGTGCTGGTCTGCCTGAGCACAAGGTGTGAAGATAAGGAAAGGAGAAAAGAAATTAAGTGAGGAACAGAAATGAAATATATGGTCAATGCTCTTTTATCTGCCTGACCAGAAAGTGTCCTTGCCATTTTTTTTCACCCCAGGCTCCAAGCAAGCTGCTTGGCTCTGAACACTATTTCTGCACTATGATTCAGCCTATGCCAATGCCTAAGATTCACACTTTATTTTGTTTTCTATTAAATAAAGCATATAGAAAAGACACTTTTATAGCTTCACAGCATTTTTTTTCATGAACTGACATTGTGTATTACTCCTTTTGTGCTAGCATGGTCTGCTTACTGTTTCTTTTATAATACTGAAAAAGTCAAAAGCTGGTACTTAAAAAAAAACCATAATTTGCAAGGATCTGGCAGCAGCTGCATTCAAAAGGTTTTTTAACTTGCAACAGCCTGCTTCAGTTTCTCCAGAACCTTCAACAAGGGCCCTTCTTGTTAGATTCACTTGAGTTCACTTTCAGACTTCAGAATAAAGTGGCACTACAAAAATAAAATGCAGGAATATACTTTAAATTTTGCTGTTTGTTTTCCATTACAAGTGATTCATTATCACCTTGCATTCTACCTCCATGGAATCAAAACCATAGCATTGTTAGAGCTGCTTCAATATACCTAATTTATTCAGCACATCTCCTGCTTAGACTTCCACAATGTGTTTAGTGGCTCCATGGATGTGCTTTAACTAAACTTCCATTGTAAGGGAAGTGCTTCCACTACATCTTGTACAGTTATCAAATATGCATATAAGAAATCTACTTTAATTGCAGGTTCTTCTTCCTTCTAAGGGATATATCAATTTCATATAATTACAGCAAGGACTATCTTTGGGTAGACACCCAACTGCAACATGAAGGCGCAAAGAACTTTTAAATTACTAGAAATGTATTGAATTTATACACTTGTGCTATTTTTTAAGTTGTAAAGTCACAGTCTTGTACCTTGAAGGGCAAACCTGAAAATGAGATCTTCACCCTAGCTCTGTTTAAATGGCCCCAACAACCCAGCAGCTGTGCATACCCAAAGCAGGGTCTGAGAGAAACTCAATGCAGCGCTCCGGCTGCAAAGCACAGAAACTGAGCACCCTCAAGGGAATAGGGAGATTTATCAGGTTTAGTATGAAGTGTTCTAATTCCACACTATTTGGTTCAATTAGTTACTGCAGGTAGCCTCAGAAATGGGCTCAAGGAGAGATCAAAGGATCATGTGAAAGGTAGATACTGTCATATACTGTCAGCCAGGCTACACAGCAGACCCTTTTCAAAGTGGTGTTCAGTGCACTGAATTGATGAACTGTTTGACTTTCAAGGGGAGTTCAGTTTGCTGTCTGAGTAATGTAATTTACCATAGAACGACAGGTGCTTTAAGATAAGACACTGAAATAATCTGGTGAGGATGGCAGCCTGTGGCCTGCCTGCTCTGAAGCATCCCCCCTTGCTTTTAGGCACGCTCTGGCACATGCTTTGTGATTCCTAAGAAGTAGATGTGTTGGGGGCTGTGATGTGTGTGTTGCATATTAAATAGCCGGAAGAGGTTGATAAAATGGTATCAGGACTAGTACCATTGCCGCTCCGAGGGCAACCTCACCGGAGCTACCAATTCCAAACACTTGGTGCGCGCCAGCCCCGAATCTCCCCACCGGCTGGTTCGATGGCTCCTTCGGGATCCCCTGCCCGGCAGCGGCAGCCGGCGCACAAGGGCTGTTCCCGGGGCTCTGCCGTCCCTCCGCGCTGCCCGCCCGGTTGCCGGCAGTGCTCCTGCTCCAGCGCCGAGCTCACCGGGCTCGCCCGGAGCAGGGCCGCTCCTCCACTCACCGACGACACCCAGAGCAGGGGGCGCGGGGCCGCAGGGCTCGGGCACTGGGCCGCGGGAGCGGTGAGCACGGACGAGATGCCCGGCACGGCCGCCGCCGCTGCCCGGAAAGCCGCCGCCTCCGCGGGTCCCGCGGGCGCTGAGTGGCTGCGCGGCCGGGCCGGGGCGGAGCGCGGGGGCGGCCGCCGTCCCGGCGCGGCCCCGTCCCCAAACAGCGCTGAGAGAACAGCGCTGAGGGAAGCGCCGGGCGGTGCCGGGCCAGCAGCCGCCGCGCCGTGCCGGCCGTCGCTGACCCGGCCCCGCGCCATGGAGATGGAGGCGGCGGCCGCCGCGCAGGTGAGAGCGGTGCCGCGGCCCCGGGCAGGCCCGGCCGCTGAGGGCGAGGGGCGGGGCGCCGGTCACGAGCCCGCGGAGCACGTGGCGCGGGCCCGCCCCCCGGAACGTGCTGAGTCACGGTAGGGGCGGGGCCGCGCTGCCCGCGGGGGCCGGGCCGGGCCGGGGTCAGCGAGGGCCGCCCGCAGCCTCGGCAAGGCTGGGCAGGGCTGGGCAGGGCCAGGGGCCGGAGCCGCCCCCGCCCCCGAGGGAGCGGCTCGGGAGGTGCCGGCGGCGGAGGGGCTGCCCGGGCCGGGTACAGCCTCGAGTCGCTGCCCCCGGCGGGCCCGAGCGCTGCCGCTTCGCACTCGGGTGAGTTACGCCGCTTCCCGCTGCTGCGGCCCGGGCCCGCTCCTGGGCTGTTGCTCAGCTACGCGCTGTCCCGGCGCGGCTCCGGGCTCCCCTTGGGGTCCGGATCAGCCTGGCACTCGCAGCCCGAGCCGGGCTGCTCCGGCACCTCCGCCTGCTGGAAACCCCGGCAGGGCTTTGGGCACGCAGCGGGCAGAGCCGGAGTGGCCTCTGCCAGGGCCAGTGTCCTGGAGGCTCAGAGGTGTTTGTGGTTTGTACTCATGTGCGCTGGAGCCTCTTCTCTCGAAGCCTGGGGGAGTTCAGTCCTGTTGCGTTGTGAACTAGTTGCACAAGAGCTGCGTGAATAACTGAAAACATAATTGAACTCCATTATAAATTTATATAATTGTGCTTTTCTTGGGCAGTTGAATAGAGGCATATCCTTATCAACAAAATGCTACGTTTAAAGAAGTAATACTTAAAAATTGTTCTGGAGCTGCTTTAATTCTTACTGCAAAATTAAGACTCAAGTGTTCTGATGCTCTTCTAGTGTGTGTTGGTATGCATATGCTATGCAGTAGAGTTTCTTCTATTGTTGTCCATGCTTTAGGATATATAAATGGATACTTCCTACAGGTGCTATGACTTCAGCAGTATTGGATGTATCTTTTTCTGTTCATTGAATAGTTCCTTTTGAGTCTTGGGCTGCTTGTGACACTGCGTGGCCCGTCTGTTTTTCTAGCCCTGGGTAGCGCAGCCGTGACCTCCACCTTGCCTCCTCAGATTGTTGGCAAATACTACAACAGAAATCACTGTCTTGGCCTGTGCTACGGAGGCATCCTGTGAATTTGGTTTTGCCTGTATTACCCAGGCACTTTCAGCCTCATTCCTGAGGTACTCTTAACAGACTGATTCCTGCGTACATGATTCTGTACCTTCTTCCCCAATCCACTGCGACTTCTCTTCCAGAAACCTCACTTTTGTTACTTATTTGCCTGCTTTGTCAAACCCTCTTTACTAAGCCACCTGTTGCACTTTTCCTATCTGAGCTCGGCAGCTGCTGATTGCTTCTCTTGCACACCTAGCCTGAAAAGGCAGTGTGTTTTTTAGATAGCAACTTATCGTCATCTTTGACATACATTCATTAAATGAAAAGTTCACATACCCTGTACCATAAAATGTTCACTCAAAATGAACAAGAGGGGATGCAGTCTACATTTAGCCCCTCAGATTTTGCAAGCCAGCAGATGGGGAGGTTGTTCTTAGTGTCTATGTGCCTGGCAGCAGCAGTCATAGCAGTGAAGGTGAGTGTGTAGGGATTGATCAAACTCCTTGACCAGAATATAAAACTTCCACTTTCAGCTATGTACTTCTGGGTGAGTTAGCAGAACTATTTCCTGCAATATTCCTGTAAAAAGTATTCCCTTGTTGTACCCTTCTGCGTGGAAAGAGGATGCCCTTCTGTGCACAGAGGTGAAATGGAATGTTGCCTACACGGACCTCAAACCATCCAAGAAAAAAGATTGCAATGGAACAAGTGGTCTGGATATTTCAAATCACACTTGAGAAGGCAGGACATAGTAGCTTTTCTCTTCAGTAAATGTGAAGTTTTTGAAATGGTTTTCTGTAACCTTGTAAAAACAAGCCACTTAGTTATTAAATTTTGAGTCTCACAACAAGAAGGTAAAAAGGATTCCCTTTCCAGCACCATGAAATTTGGGTTGCACTAGATTGGAAGTAAGACTAATTGCAACAACTGGCAAAGCCAAGTGAACAAATAATTGATGTGCATGCAAGTGTGTCTGTTAGGGTTTTTCTACCTAGAGAGCTGTCCTGAAGAGTCTCCAGCTCAATTAGAGTGATCTCTTCAGTATAGAGGGCTATAATGAGGAGTTACACGTACGTTTCTTTTTCTTGACCTGCTGCATTGAATCGTCAAGTGAGTGGGTTTATTTTTATTCTGTAATAGCCTCTCATTTCCACATGAGGGTAGATTCTGTGGGAAGGTTGAACAGGTACTCCACTCAGGGCTGGCAGCAAGTCTTTGCTTTTTGGGTTGTTGGGTTGGGTTTGTTTTTGTTTTTTTTTAGTTTCTTGGTAATGAGATTTAATGATGTTATTGAATAGGAATATCTGATCAATGTATCTGTAGATACATCTGTTCATGTATCTCAGTGGATGAAATTCAGAAATGTACATATTTCTGAATATATTGTTATCTACTAAAATGTAGGACAAGTTTGGAGGAAGTATGTGAGAGAGTATCACAAGCACTTCCTTAAGTAAAAATGCATTTATTTTGACATTTCCAGTAGTTCTGTGCTCACCTTGCTATTGAGCTGTATTGGTAGAGCTTTCTGTCCTTCAAAACTCACGAAAGAGTATCTTTCAGTTAAGCCAGTGTTAGATATAATGCAGTGTAGCATGTTTGGCTGAAATGAATGTAGCCTAGCAGGAGTTGATCTTGTCAATCCATTCAGGAAAACAGCTAATTGGATATTGTTATTAGTGTAGTAAATATCCATCATATGAATCTTGTTCTGTAGCACATCTTTAAAATGTGCCAAGAAATTAGAGTTGTATTGGAAACTGGGGGAAGTGCAAGTTCATTGTCTCAGAAAACTTGACTATCTGACTTGAAGAAATTAATTTTTAGCACGCAAAGTTGGAGAAGAGATTGGCTATAAAAGTTTATTGGGAAATGTTTGAAAGAGACCAAACTGGAATAAAAAAGAACATCGATTGTAAGCAGAAGGCAGCTGGCTGTTCTTGTGTGCTTTAAAGAAGTTGAGATGTTTTTATAGGACTGTGTGGGCGGTTAGGAAGGTTTGTGTTCACTTCCCACTAATGTTCATGGGCAAGAATGAATTTTGGCTTTCTGTCTCTTACTTTATTATTTTCTTTTTTAATTGAAAAAATAGAGATGTTACTCATCCTGAATAGGAATGCTGTAGGTTATGTATAACCCTGAAAGACAAGGAAATGGTTGAAAATTATTATTGTATCTATTGTGCACCTGAATACTGGTTTGATTTCTTTTGCTTTCTTTACCTCTTAAATTTGCAAAGCAGAAAAATACCTGTTTGATTGGTACTGCTACTTCTGTGATCCTGACTGAAATGAATGTAGCAATAGCATCTTGAACATACTTATTTTGTTAAAAAAATGTCAGATGCCTTTGTGCAGTATGCTGGGCTTTGTAAGGTGATATTGAGGAACACTAGAAGCAGAAGGACCCAATGAAGTATTTGTTCTGAGTAAAATCAATTCATGCTATTCCTTTCCAGAGTTTTTCAAACATGGTTGTAAAATTTTGTTGTATTTGCTCCTTCTGTAAAATTAAGAAAATTCAAAACAGTGAAAGCTGTTGGAGTTTGTCACTGGAAGTTTTTGGAATGCAGCAGACTTTATAAGGAGAATGATAAGAGTCAATTGCAGCCTCAGAAAAGGGTGAACTTGAGGGAGAAAGAGAAAATAGGGAAAATCCACATGAAGATGCTAGCAAATGATGCCACATGTACCCACATCTGTAACACTGGGTGTGTGACTCATTGTGAAGAAAAAATTAGTTTGATTTTTGTATCTTGAACGCTCCTCCTTTCTTTTTTTCTCTATGCAATTATAAAGATAAGCTTTAAAATTACTAAACCATTCACTAAATTTAGGCCAATTTGTGCAAGTGTGATGTATTTCCAATGATTGTCTTGGCTGAAGCCAGTGCAGTACAAGTTCAGGCAATAACCCATTGGCATGAATTAAATATTAATCCCCTGCTGATTGAGTTGCAGCCAGCAAGAAGTCCTGCAAAGTCTCTGGGTTAATCACCTGGTTAAAGTTTGCTTTGGCCTCCATCTCATTCCAACCCTAAGTAACCTATTATTTTAATGTAGCACATTCCTAGAAAACTTGAAAGGGTTTGAAGTCTGTTCAGTTTTCTGATCCAGTATATTATACCAAAGTTGGACTTCGTGCCACAGAATGCCGCTTTAGGTGAAGGGGAAAGAATATGACACCTTGGTTGGCTTAGTCCTTTCTCAGCAATAAACTGATTTAATTGGTTTTGAAAACACTTCATTTGCTACCTCTGCAAGTCTTTCAATATGGCCAATGAGAAGTCATGGAGGAGGAGCTGGAAGTCATGACTTTGAATTTGTGTTATCCAAGGATGACTGATATACAGTGAACCACAATGCCGCTCAGGGTTGCTCAACTGCAATTCTTTTATGGCATATTTGTTTCATTAAGGTAAACAATTAAACCAGCGCTGAGAACTGAAGGCAGCAATGCTATCTGTAGTGCATAAAACTGCTGAAAACGGTGGAAGGCTTATCTGGAACAGATACTGGAAAATGCATTCAATTCAAGATAGGCATTGTGTACTTTTAGCTTTCCTACCCAGTAGCTGCTTTCTGTAAGGGAAAAGCAGAGCTAGTGACAGTCATGTATTAATTGGCAGTAGCAAGAATTTAATTATCTTATAGCACTTAAGCTTTTCTAAAGTAAAAGAGCTATGATACTGCTCTGTGAAGCACAGTGGTGAAACAATCAGAGCAACACCTATTTTTCTGTATCTGTGATTTCTAGATACATATAATTTTTCTTTACTATTCTTTAAAATAGGAAATTGAAAAATGTATTATATTATCTTGTTTTAATATTCCTTTAGTTTTACTTTGACATGTGTATGCCAACAGTAGCCATTTCAAATGGAAGCAAAGTCTCTCAGAACCATACATTTAAATTAAGTATTAATTTGGCACCATACATTTAAATTAAACATTCATTTGGGTAACCAAGCAATCTGTAACAACATCAAGTACAGATAAAATTGTTTAATTATTTGACTGCTTTGGAGAGGAGCATTTGTCTTAATCTTATGAAGGATCCTCTGTTTTCTGTCTTTTGCCGTTTTGATTATTGGTGAAATATTTTCTCTGTTTTCTTTCAGTGACACATTGATTTTTCAATGTTACATGTCAATACGTTGGCTTTGTATTTGCCTCTTAACTTATATGTTAATATTCACTTTAATATTCACTTTGAAATAGTTAGATTTTTGAGATGTTGTTCTGGAGATCCTGGAAAGCTATTAGGAAATAATAAGAGTGTTGTTAACTCAAAGTTAAGTTAGCATTTTCCTACCAGCAGAGTGTAACTGCTGCTCAATAGTGTATTACTAAACCCTAGCACAAGTACTAATTGGCACAGCTCTAGTAGAATGGGTATAGCTTAGAAATAATATTTATGTGGCCGAAATTTATGCGCTACAGATACAGTTGAAGTTTTTTATTATGTCAGTTCACATTTGTGATTTTGGCCTGATTAGCTGCAGTTTTTATACTGGGAAGAAGGAATATAAAACAGTGTTTGTTTAGCAAAGTTGTTTGGAAGGTACTGTAAATGATTATTAATGTTTTCTGTCTTTAAATGTAAACTAAACCATTTCAGAAGGTCTGTCTTAGCTGTGGATGCTGTTGCAGTACTGAGGGAGTTGAAACCACTCAACCTTGTACATGTCTTGCAGTTAGACTTTTAGCCTAACTTCTGCAGTATTATTATTAGCAATCTAGTTAAAAAAGAGAATAGAAAGGGAAAGAAAGTTCCATTAAGATTGAAGTTGCAGCAACAAAGTTATGTAAGATCAGTTTGAAACCATCTCGTTAAACCTTTTAAGGAAGTATCTTCTGTATTGCTATGAAATGTGAAGATATCACCTTTTCCCTCCATGCCCCCACTTCTGTCTTGCAGTTTCAAAGTTTTATTGCTGTTTGCTGTATTGATTTTACATGCTGTCTCTTGTAAGTATAACAAAAATTCCACTCCTGGAGACAGCTTGCGAAACAAAGTTTGCATACTTGGAAAATTGACTCAGAAGGAGCTTGGTTGATAGTGTGCCTGTAAGAGGAGGTTTGTTTTATGATTAAGGGTGTGTCTATTTGCTGTGTTTGAAAATTAATACCTACAAAATGTTAAAGCACTGACTTTTCAACAGCTGAATTATGTGAAAAGTTGCTGTAACTTTGATTTGCTTCCTGCTCAGGTCATCACCACTGTTTTGCTGTAAAGAGCTATGATAAAAAGATTATGGGGGCTTTTGTTTGTTTGAAACCTTGTGGTAAAATGAGTATCTTCCTACTTATTTCTGTAATTAGAGTGGAAAACTTCCTCTGCTGCTTGGGCTCCCCATAGGGAGATCCCCATTCAGAATTCCCAGGCAGCATGTGGTTGGTGCAGGTCTGCCGCTGGGAATGCTGCCTGCTCCCCCCCCGGTGTGAGAGGGCCAGTTTTAAAGTCTGCTCTGCAGCCAGCCACCTGGGTGGGGGCACGTCATCATTTCTTCTTTCTGCTTTCAGGAGCTGTTTGCTTGAGTTACGTGCTGTTGGGTAAGAAGACTGAATTTTGTTCTAAATCAGGGTATTTCCAGTTGGATTGCAGTTATGTGACCAGATGACATGTTCCACAATCAGCTGGGTAGCAGAACAATGGACAAGAGAGGATGGCAGGGATGAGTGGGTGGCTCTGAAGGCTGGTGCAGCTCAGCTCAGAAGGGCAAGATTTTTGGATGCTTCATGGCTGGCAGAAGAACATGGAGAGTGTAGCAGCAGAGGTCACCCAAGACCTGTCAGTGGGGGCATTCCACCCCATTTTGTGGCACTAATGCTTGACTTCACCACTATCACAGGAGGAGTCACTGGCATGTCTGCACCAGTGCAGATAATAATCATGTTCTTGATACAAGTGTACTGTATCAAGATGCAATCTGCTGTGAATTACTTGACATGAGATGCATGAACATGTTTTCTGGTTTATGACACAGAATTATATTCACACTTGGCTTTGTTTCTACTGTAGATGGGTCTTGAGATCTGTGTAATCTGAGGAATTTCTGGACGATTGTCCCACTGATATTTATAAAAGAAATCAAACAAACCTGAGTAAATCTTTGAAACAAGTAGGATTTAAGATGCCAAAGGATGAAAATAAAAGTACTAGCAAAAATGGTGCTAGTAAAATAGCATAATATGAAAACAAGAATTTATATTTGAATCTAAATTATTTCTGACAGCTAGTCTTCCAAAATATTCAAATTTAATTATTTGCTGTGGAAATGCACAGTGTATTAATGTGCCTTATAGCTGTGTAACAGCTATGACAGGTTGTAACAGAGAATTACAGCACAGTGATGCTGTGCTTTCTATTTTGGTTTTAGTATTTGAACTAGAATGTTATCAGATTAGTTCTTCAACTAGCATTAATTGTTGTGACTCAGTGAAGTGTTGTAGTGCCATGGAATGTTTACTGGCTTGATTTGTAATCCTTTATCATCGACCACTTCAGGAGTCCAGTCTGTGCTGACCGCTCTTGGGAATCTTTGCTAGCTGACAGCTAGTGCATACATCTCTAGACATCTTTCATCTCTCAAAGTGTATTTTTGTCAGCAAAGTGAAGAATGGAAGCCACTTAAATAATAAAACTGTTAATGGAGTGCTTCAGGTTTTTCTGAAACTGTCACTAAGGTCAGTTCCACAGAATTATCCTAAATTCAAAATGAAGCTTGGGATGAGAGTTTTTGATAAAATGGGCTATGAGTTCTCCTGTATACTCCAAGGGGACAGACCTGGAAAAAGCCCCAAGGAAAGTGGTGGGCGGTGGAGGCTCTTGATTTGCATAGGAGGACATTACTTATGGTTGAGTTTTGCAGTTTTGTTGCTTTTTTGAAGATATTGAGCATTACTTTGGCAAGAGGTATAAAAACATTTACCTGCTCTGGTTTATGCCTTGGAAGATGAATTAGATCCTTTTGCTTTCAGGATTTATAAATTGAAAAGTGAGGGTTGGAATGCACCACGCAGACAAAACTTTTGTTTTCTACCCAGTTATTGTTCACTTCCTCAGTGGGTTTGCCTTCTTTAAGCAGAAGCTGTCATTGTGGAGAGAAATGATAAATTGACATGTAGATACCTGACTTGTTAGCTCTTACTGAGCTTTCTGATTTAGTTGTTTAAGTTTGCAGGACCTTCATGTGAAAGAGATTGCTGAAGCCTTTGTGGGGGCTGACGAGTTCTAGAGGCTTGCTTTTTGCAGATAAATAAGTGGATTACAAGTGCTTAAGAAAATGAGTCAAATCTACCATTGCTTCATTCTAGGGAAGGATAACTGAAGTATCTTGGTGTGGCTAGAGAAAAGCCGTACCAACTCCTTTCATGCAAATTAAATAATGATTTCTATGATGCTTTGTGTAAATTTAGGCAGAGTGTTCTTGGTCAATAGTGCACAGTAGAATGGTATTATTCTTGACTGAGGTATGTCACTAATGAAGGCTGTTTGCAGTGTCAAATTAAGTTCACAGTGCCATTTAACCATGAATTACTCTTTCGGAAAAATATTGCCAGCACAGCTAAAATGTGCTCCTCTGCGTATCCCTTTCTCAAATCTGTTATGATTCTGTACTGCCCAGTGGTGAGCTGTTGAATAGCAATGTATTTTCGGCCTCTTTTCTGGGTTTGGTTTCTTTTGCCCTTGCAGAAACTAAATAAGAAGTGTATTAGAGGTTGTACACTAAAAAAAACCCCCACCCTGCTTTTTTAGTGAGAGCTGTGCACTGACTGAGTTCCCAGCACTGTCAGTATGGATTATGTATGTGAAAAGGGCATGTTAATTGCAGGACTGACTGCAATTTATTATTTAACACCTGTGCCCCATGGACTTCAGTGGGAACTGTGTACCTATGTACTCTGGCAGATGTAGGCACATCTGGCATCTGAAGCAAACACTCTTCCCTGCAATATAACCCTATTCTTAAGCTTTTAGTCTTAAGATAGTACTCCTGGCTGATGAGGTGTTTGTGTGGAATTTCCTTGATGCAGCCACAGTAGCTGTCTGTGTTTCTGAAAGAGGGCTGCTGGCTATGTGCTGGCAGGACATTGGGGTGAACCTCACTGCTTTCTAACTCACCCAGGCATTCCAATTGATTGCCACTGTAGTTTGGTTCACAAACAACAGTAACAAAGTAAGCTGCTGGTGAGATGAGTGGGCTGAAGCTGACAAGACATGCCTCCAGTAGTGTTAGAGTGTGCAGTGTCCACAGCCAGGCCGTGCTGCAGCTGTAATGACCCAACTGGTGCTGTCCCTGTCACTTGCCCAGCCATCAGCAAAACGACAGCTGGAAATGGGGATTTTAAACTAAGATGACAATGCAGTTAAAATGTGTAGTACAAGAAAGATATAATCCTGGAGAATATATGGACCCTCAAACAAACACACAGTTGTCATATTTGGTTTGAAACATGCTTTCCCAAAAGGGGTGAAATGGAAATAGTAGCTAATATGTTATAACCCAAGATTTATACAACATAATTTTACTTGCAGGTTTTTAGGTTCTTTTCTCTGTTCGTATGTTCATTTTGCTTCCTGATTTGTTTGATTGGATGAAAGTATGTTCTATAATTTGACTGGATCATGTTTCCTAGATGACTGAGCCATTATTATAAACAAATCCTCCTATGTATAAACTAGTGAGTATCCTGTGGCAGTGTCTGCAGAGTACATGTTTGGCTGGGTATAGCAGAATAGCTTAAAGATGATATTTTCTATATTGAACTACAGTATTTGAAAAACAGTTACTTGCTAAATTAAAGTGGGATGCAAAGGCTTTTGTATTCCTGTGGTTAAAAGATCAGTAATAATTTTCTCATATTATTTGTTTACATTTAAGTTGTTGTTGTTGTTGTATAAATGACAAAATTCAAGAAATGGCTGTTTCATTATGATGCTGTTTTAACTTGGGAAGAAACAAACCCTCCAAACACAAATAAAGGCATTAAAGCCGTATTTTGTTTCAGGAAGAGCTGGTCTATCTGAGATGGCTGCTGCGTGAATACCTTTCAAAATGGAGTTATGCGGTGCAGTACATGGTGATTAGACAGCAGCTGGAAAGTCAGCCACAGCAGAATCACTCACTTTACTTGTTGGGGCAGCACAACAGAATTTTGTTGATGTATCAAGCAAAATCAAACAGACAGACTAACCCACTCTTGGTAAACAATCTCGTATTTTTGCCAGCCTCCCAAGTTCATTATGCAGCTTGTGTAATAGATTGTAACTTGAATACATATTAACTTTTTGTGCTTATTGACTTGATTTTGTAATGCTGCTGATGCAAGACAAAGAAATAGCAAGTCAATAACTTTGCTAAAAGAAAGAGGGATTCAGAATTGGAGTGTAAGGGACTGCAACACTACTAGCCAAATATACTGTGGAAAAGTGAAAATTGGATTAACATGATATAATTAAGACTGAAAGGAGAAAAGCAGAACCCATTTAACTAAAACAGCAAAGCTCTGAAAACATGTGTGGCTCACTGCTTCAGATACAAATGCTTCAGAAACCACTCTGGGATGTCAAGAGTTTTAGGACTAAGTTTGAAGAAGTGGGATGACAACCATGGCCATTTTTAGCTTGTTCTGAGCAACCACTTGTAAATACGGGCGTAATTCAGTTTATTCAAGAAAAATTCATTGTAATCAGTTCACCATGTTAAACCTTACTCTGTCTTTTCCTTATGACTAAATCAGAAATAAGTGAATTTTGAGCAGATAACAATGCATGATAGATCTGGTCCTCAGTACTAGAGGATAACTTTGGAAAAATCAGTTACTGGACAAAGAAAATATGTACCAATGTCAAACTAAAGATTTTGCTTGCTGTAAGCCATGCAAATGAGACCATGGATTTGGGATTTCAATTTTTATCTTTTAGGTACGTTGAGGTGGGATCAGTCCAGACCCCATTCAGCCTCTGGAAACCAACACTTTATATTAAACTCCTACTAAACGACTATTTTAAACCCACCATCTCAAATATTGATTATACAATTTAGAAAAGCACAGCTGCTTCTGGACTCTCTGAGATAAATCATGGAACAGTCTTCTGCAGAAAGATCTGCAGCACTGAGCAAGAATCCCCTGATCTGTTGTGCTGTAAATGGTCACCTCAAAGCAGACCAGATGTGGTGGGAAAAGGACACAGATACCTGTTTCTGACTATTGATGATGAGACTGAGCCAGAGAGGAGAGTGTTGCTCCTGCTGCTGTGCCCCAGGCTGGGAGTGCTGTGAGGCACTTGCACATGTCCAGTATTTTAAGGAGTGTCAGGGAGGTGGGGATTGAACGATTTTGCAGAAAAACAGAAGGCTTGCCAGAGTGAAGAAGTAAGCTGCTGTGTGTCCTTCCTTTTCCTCTTCTTTGCTGTGTTTCTGATGTACGTGGTTTCCTTTACCTACTTTGGTCTTGCTTTACTGTTAGCATTAAGATTTTGTAGGTTTTGGAATTGAAATAAAGTTAGTACATTAATGACCATAAACAGCCTTCAACAACTATTTTTTATTGCAGTTATATTCTTGCTCATTTTACATTCTTGAGGCTTAAAGAAACTTGTCTTTTCACTACACAAGGTGAAAATACATATATACCTTGTTTTTTACAAGGTATATACAAGGTGTATTTTTTCCCTGGCAGTTTGGAAAGCTTACTTGCCATGGAACGCCTTGAAGAAAACCATCATGTTGAGAGCTGTGCATAACTTACAGACTTAGCCTTTGTTGATACCATTCCTGGAAGATGACATTTCAGGTAAAATACATAAATAATCCACCTCTCAGAGGAGTTGTTTCTGGAGTGAGGGTTGGGAGAATGGGTGAGTAATATCCAGAATTGTACTTCCAGCCAGGCAGAACTTCTCCCAGTCTTTGTCAGAGTAATGCCCTTAGACGAGGCTTGTAGTGAAGTTTTCTTAAGAATGCCGGACAATCCAGCCAAGAAATTTTCAATTAATCTAATTTATAAGTGTAGATCCTGACAACTTGACATTTATTAAGATAGCTTGCTGTAATACAATGGGAGGTACAGTCTGGAATATGAGGAAAATAGAGGAGAATAGAAATTTGCATACAAAGACTTAACATTTTAGGGACTGATCTTAGCTGGCTCTGTTGGGGCAGAAGAGTGTCCCAATATGCATGGAGTGAAAATTCTCTTGCAATATCACTTATTTAAAGCTAGGGCTTTTCAACCCTTTTTGAGTCCTTTCATAGGTAGGTTAGTCTGCCAGGGCTTTAAGAGTGTTTTGTGGCTCAGGCATCCAAAGACTTTAGGACCAGGAAGAGAAAATGGGCATAAAGGAAGAGAAGCAGGCTGGTGTAGTGTCAAAACATACTGGTTTAGTGTCAGTACAGTCACACCAGTTTTAGGTGGCAGAGGTATGAAAGACAAAAAAAAGGCATCCCCTTCCATCCATCCAAGCACGTTGTTTCCTTCCAGATTTCTCAAAAGGTCTTGGTGAAAAATATGGGGTAGCAGACAGCTCTGCAGGGCAGTCAGGGATTTAACTCTGTGTATTCAGAAATCTCAGGTTGCTGTCATGTGGCTTTGTTTGACAACTGTCTGTTCTAACACACTTCCAAACCCTGAATTCAGACATCTGAATTTGCTGTTGTAACCCTCTGCCCACCAGTGTGAGTAGCTTCTGTCATTCCCTTTCCCCCATTCTTCTCGATTGTTTTTAAAAAGTTAGGGGTTTGGGCTAACTTTGTCTGCTTTCTGTGCTCTCTTAAACATAAGGCTTATGTGTCCAGAATTTTCTTCTGTAATTGTAAGCTGTATTTAAAAAACTTACCTTGAAAAATATTTAGAAAACAAAACAGTAGTTATGGAGATGCCAGAGATTCTCTGAAAACATTAAATTCTTTATAAATAATTCTTAAAAATGACTTGAACAAAATCAGTTTCTCCAGAGAATAATGAGGTTTAAACCTTCAGCTGTTGCTTCCACTGAGCTTTTCTTCAGTGATAAGATGCTGCCAGTACAAGCTCCTCTTGTACTTGCCTTATTACTTGATGGCCTCCTCTCCATTCCTGCCTTCAAGTGTCTCAGGTCCTTGAGATTTAATCACTTCCAACACGTTTTTTTGTTTTTTTTTTTTTTTTTTGTTAAAGCAGTAATGTAAGGTGCTTTTTTCTGCACTCCCTTCACTTTCTGGAAAACCTAAGTGATAAGATAAGAAGTGAGGGATACTTTGCCCTGTCTGTTTCCGTGGGTAAGCTGTAGGAATGCTTCCCTGCTCCTTGTGTGGTGCTGAGCTCCCTGCTGGATGCAATAGCCAGTGATTCTGTTGCTCTTCTGTTGACTCCTGCTGGCGTGGGAAATCATCTGTCTTCGTGGGGTTAGGTGCTAACAGATCATGGCAAAGAAAAACAAATCCTTGTCTGGTGGGAGACTCTGCTCGTGATATCTCAGTTTATGGTGCAAAAGGCATGACTTGAGAAGTAAATGCACAAACCTCACAATGTGCTCTGTATCCAGGGGATAGCTTACAACGGGTTGAAGGTGCTGAGATTTTTTCTCTGCTTACACTTGGGCTGCTGGATGTTTCCATTCTAGCAAGGCTACCTGTAAATGGCTCATATTCCAAACAACACCAAAACCAGTCAGATAAACCAGACAGGGATGAAACAAAAGATTAGCATTTTGTTTAAAGCATGGAAGTCAGTCCATGAAAGTAACATGAAAACCGGGTCTCTTTCCTTTGTTTACCCTTCTACAAACATTTCCTTAGGAGCAATAAGAGTTAATTGTCAAACTTTACAATGTAGTCAGAGATTTTCTCATAAAATGTATAACAGACTCTGCCCAGATGGCAAATGCTGATATGTAAATCTAAAACATGAAAATTTCCATTGAGGGCCAGATGGTGGCTTAATGTGAATTGTTTAACATTTATGTTTGTCTTATTAAAAGTGCCTTTATATGTCCAAACTAAGCTATCAATGTGGTTGGAAGAGCATATCACTAAATGAACAGAAAAATCAAACCATCAGTACAAGGCACCTCCTGCTTACATGGATCATGGGAAAGCAAACATGTCTTCTGTTGAGAGAAGTTGTTTCTCTGTCTTCAGAATTGTGAAGAAAATCAAACCAAAATCAACCAAAATCAAATCACTGTTTGTCTGCTTGGGAAAAGTCTTAAACCCATACCATCTTCTCCAAAGTCAGAGACGTTGGATGATGGTAATCCACAAGTTGAGTCTCACAATGCATTTGCCCTTGGCCAAGGTGTTGGTGTTCAGAGGGGAAGAGCTGAGCTCCAGGCAAGGGGGAAGCAGCGCGGCTGCAATCCCTGCTGGGCACAGGCTGGCTCTTCCTGCACAGCCCTTGGCTCTGCCAAGCCCTTCGTTTCCTCTGATGCAATCCAAGAAGTTGCACAACAGAGGAAAGAACAAGTGGGCGCTTGTGGAGGCTGTCACATGAGGCTGTGCCTTTGCAGTAAATGTGTCTGATATTCAGGGAAGTGGTCAGCCTGGCTCTGAAGGGCAGCAGCCAGCTCTGGGTCAGATGAATCTTTCACAGGACTCTAGGTGCACGTGTTCCAGTTAGAGGCCAGTCTGTGCTCACTTGTCCCTCCAAATGAGTCTTTCTGAGACCAGCACGTCAGGTTGAGGCATCTAAAAACCAGCAGGTCGCTCTTGCGCAGGAGAGGAGAGCAGGTTTTAATAGCCTTAGTTTTAATGAGTACACAGTTACTTCTGGGATACTTTCACAGTAGAGGGCGAAAATTGCTTCAGTGGTGAACCTAAGGTAGACCGCCTGCCTGTGTGGGTACCTCTGTGTATGTGTGTGCTGATGTTCAACAGGGCAGGGAAATAAAGAGGAAGACTGTGGGGAGGCTAAAGGAACAAAATTGCAAAATGTTTGCTTTAGACTGCAAGGGTTTTTTTAAGAGTTCTTTGCCATTACCGCGTGCTTGTGGTTGTGATTCATTCCTTAGTGAATCACTTGTCAGTGTTGACTCCCTTAACTTTAACCTTAGGCTTTGGACTAATGACCAGAATACTTTTTTTTTCTTGAAAAGGGAAGTATTACTAAAAGCATTGGTTGAAATTATAGATAAATGTTAAGTGGCAGGTTAATATTTAAATCAGTGTGCTGTTAGATACTACATATCAGCATATTAACCAGAAGAATACTTCCTCTGTATAGCCCATTTATGTTGAGTAATTAGTTGAATTGTTATTCAAAGTTAAGACTAATATTGCTGTATTTATGTACAACTTTTCAAACTGAAAATAGGAGGGCTCTTTACCAGTTACATGGTGGTAACAAAAACAAAACAACCCATTCTTTTGGTTTTAAGCATCACTAGCACAACTAAATAAAATTTAAAATGCTCCTGACAAGCAGTGCCCTCCAGGGTAGAGCGTGACACTGTTTGGCAAAGCTCAGCTCTCTGCTAGAGATAAGACACTGACCTAAATATGGTCACTTGAAAAATAGTGACAGGAGCCAATCAGTGCTATCATATTTGTCAAACAACAGCTCAAGATCCTGGCAATGTTGATAAGTATGCAAGCATATTCATTCAAAAAAGAATCCTGAACTGACTGCTGCACACACAAAGAGGCAGTGGTGTACAGCCACAGCATTTTCTTTGGTCAGCTGGTGTCTTTGGAAACATCTCATCCCACAAAGGATGCAGCACCCAAAGCTGCTTGCTTTGATAATGTTGCCATTTAAATGGCTGGAAAAGGTAATAGCTGGGTCTTATGTTTTTGTACTAAGGCTACGTGGATTTTCTTCTTAAGGAAAATGTGTTTTGTCTTCTGTAGCTACAGAAAGAAAAACTTGTGTTTTTCATTATTTAACCTGAAACAGAGCACCATTTCTGGTATTTTTGTGCATTATACACACACATGCACAAAAAAAAAAATCTTTTGAGTCACATTTTTAATGGTGCTTTGTAAATGAATAATTCAGAAGTGAGCCCTAAAATCCAGATCCTGCAGTTTTATCCAGAACATATTGCAAATGCTCAGAGACTAGGAAACACTTTTGGATCTGCTGCAGAAGGAGACACTGAGCAGCTGGTAAACTACTGGCCCTTAATGAAGCTATACCATATTGCAGTATCTCCAATTACTGCAGAACTTAATTAGTTCATTTTACCCTGCCAATCTGGAAAGACCAAACATTGTCTTGGGCAGCCATTGTAATAATTTCACTTTCTTCGTTGCTGGCCATTACAGCCGAGTTTGGTCTCTCCCAGCAAGGTATATTAAATATGCTTTAGATTTGGAAGTGTCCGCATTGTGTTACACAAAGATATTTTACGTAATTACCCAATTTCAGTAAAAATAAATTTTTTTAGTTATTAGTAGAAGTCGTTCATGCCATGTGGAATGAGAACGCTGAATTGGTTTGTTCAGATGTGGACTTGGCCTAAAGCTTTTTGCCATAGCTGTTGTACAGACATGATCATTTTGAATGGCAGCATCAGCTGGCATTCAGGTTACTTTGCTTCTCTATTTGAAAATAACCTTCAGAGAGAAGGGAATATTTTAATTTGATCTGACGACAAAAAATTCTATCTTGGGTGCAGAGCTGCTGAGTGAATCAGGAAGGTTCTGTTTAAATGAAATGCAGTGTTTGGTGTATTACTTGTACAGTGTTAATCTGATGAGGATGCCCAGCACTGAACATTATTTTCACATGCTGCCCTAAAGGGTAATTTTAAGCATAATGAAATGTGATGTAAAATCCAAAACTTCCAGGCACCAGCTAAATGGTTGGCATTTACCCATCTGAGAAATGCAGTGAGCAAGTATTAAAATTCTGTATCAGCAGGCATACAAATTGATACATTTTGAGTGTTAGTTTGAGTGTTTTCTTCATAGAAAACTCTAGACTTCAGCCCTAAGGATATTGACACTTTGAACAGTAAGAAACTAAAACAAAAGAATCCACTAACCCCCTTGCCCTTCCCCCCAGAGCCCCCCCAGTAAAAATGATGCAATAAATTAAAAGTAAATGTAGCCATAGCAAATAGTATTAAGCAATTGCTCTTTCCTAAATAGCAGAATTCCATTTGGACTCTGATGAGCCAGGGGCCAACTCATTAACAGTTTTTGAGACCGTGCAACCACTGTTTGTACTCAGCTGCTCCAAACCAGCCACATTTAGAACATAACACACACTAAGCTTTAAATTACAATTGCTTGCTAATAGTCTTAAAAATTGTCTTTAGTGCTAGTGATGTTACGGCACTTGGCATCTTTGAAACCATATTCTCTTGCAGCTCTGAAGCTCTGTTCTGCTGATCTTTAAGAGTAATACCAAAATGGAACATTACTATTCCAAAATACATTTTGCAGTATGGCTCTTATAGTTACTTCAGGAAGCCTCCGTCATGTTTTCAGTCAGTTTTTGCAGTTTTACAAGAACATGTGAAAAAAAATTTACATGGTCAAACTTCTCAATTTCTCTCTTTTCTCCTAAAATTACTTTCTTTGTGGCAAATTCATTCTGTATCTTCATGTTTTCTGTGAGACAAGTTAAAAAAGAATATATTTATCCTCTGGCTAGTTCCTGTATTACCTTACCAGTTGTAATAAATTCTTGGTTTCTGTGAGCCTCTGTGTGGGTCACAGAAACCAAACCACCAGATCACACACTTCAGAAAGGTCACATAGAGCCATGTTTTATTTTGGTAATTTTGTAGGATTAAGAGAATAAGCTTCAGTTACATGAGTCTACCCATTTGACACGGAGATTTAAAGCTTTGCTGTTGTTCTAAACCAGTTCTGCCTGGGAGGAACTTGCTTAAAAAAAGCATTTCTGTTGCAGGACATGAACTTGATTGACATCCTTTGGAGGCAAGATATAGACCTTGGGGCAAGACGTGAAGTTTTTGATTCTAGGCAGCGTCAGAAGGAGTATGAACTCGAGAAGCAGAAGAAACTGGAAAAGGAAAGACAAGAGCAGCTCCAAAAAGAGCAGGAGGAAGCCTTACTGGCTCAGCTGGAGTTAGACGAAGAGACAGGTGAATTCATTCCTGTGCAGCCAGCTCAGTGCATTCAGTCAGAAAATACTGAGCCACCTGCTGCTTTCTCACAGGTAAACTCCAGTGGTTTGAGTGTGTTTAACCCTTTTTCCATTCACAGGAAGGCATAATGCCAGTAGCTGCCTAAAATGAATTTGCATGTGTTGCTGTAATGGAAGATCTTCTGTTACTCAGGTGCAGTAACCTTTTTTCATAACTTTCCTATTTAGACCACAGAGCCTTCAAAACCAGACGCAGAGGCCTTGTCCTTTGATGACTGCATGCAGCTCTTGGCAGAAGCATTCCCGTTTATAGATGAGCATGAGGTAAAAATGCACAGTTCAGTGGTTTCATGGGTGGTTTTCCACAGGGTCAGTCTCATGTCTTCTCTGACTAAGATTTGTCTTCAGCATAAGACTAATTTGTGATCTGAGTTTTCTCCTCAAGCTGGCTCCTGCTGGCATAAAGCAGTGAGTAGGCTTGAGCCTATTTTTATATTATTCCATTATATTTTTTTTAAAAAATGCTTTCCTTAAGAAACACCTGTTTGTTCTGCAGAAATGGTAGAACTCCAAAAACTATGTTTTTGCTTTGGAAAATGCACATTAGGGTTTTTTTGAGGTTTTTTTAGTTGTCATTGTTTTGTTCGGCTTTTTAATTTTTTGTTTAAACCCTTCAGGCTTCTTCAGCTGCATTTCAGTCACTGGTTCCTGCTCAGGTCAATAGCAACCCAGCCTTTGTTTCCTCTGATCAAACTCAGCCACCTGAATCCCCTGATCTAGTACAACCCACTGATGCAGAGAATATGCAGAACATAGAGCAAGTTTGGGAAGAATTATTGTCCCTTTCAGAGTTACAGGTTAGTATAACAAGCACCTGAAAAACAAAGCATGATATTTTTGGAGGACTGTAGTACTTTGGGGAAGGCAGTACAGTAGCATCTGAACAGATGGTGATTATAACTTGGTTTCTACACCTGTAGAGTGTTTATAACTCAATAATATGCTTTAATTTTTTTCAAAAAGAGTATATTGAAAAACATGTAGAAAGCATGAAATGAGTTGTTTATGGATAAGCCTTGGTGAAACACTTCTCACTCTGAACTTCCTCATGTTTAGCAAGTCACTGTTTGACTCTGTGTGCAACTTGATACAGCGTGACCATGGCTAAAATTCAGCTGCTCAAAAATGGACACTTCTGAGTCAGGGATCTACAACAGGAATTGTTCTCACAACTGTTACTGTAAATGTTGGGGGGCTTTTTGACAGTGTCCAGTTGTGTGAATATGATTACTTTTGCATTCAACTTTTACCTAAGGAAAAGGTTTTTTAAAACTGATAGTAAAATATATATTTAGGTACACAAAAGAGTCGGGTATGAATGCTGTTCATATATATTCAGTAAGAACAACTTGTGAAATGTACATGAACTGGATATTTCAAAGGAACAAAAGAGTCACATTGCTAATACAGAGAATATGTAGGGATTTTTATCCTATATTTATGGTTCTATTTTCCTTATATTTGATTATAAAATTGAATAAATTTATTTTCAAATATATTACTGTAGAATGTCATCATGCTTTCCAGCATGCTGCTGCTCAACTTTATGCTATTAATACAAGAGATGATTGCTTGGTGGAGTGTCCATAAATCTGAATCATATTTCAAAAAACTAAAGTGAAAATTTGCTGAATTTTTCCTGGCACTCTCCCTCTTCCCTTTATCTTTTTCTAGTTTTCTAACCTGATTACTGTGTTAGGCTTAAAGGCCCCACCTAAGTAACAAGGGCAATTGGCTGTGAAGAGGCAGCAGTGATGGTGAAAATACATTAAGAAACCAAATCAAAATAATATATTGCAGTAATTCTGAATAGTAATTGAATAATTTTCTTGAAAAAAAAGATAATTAAAATGAGGGCACTGCCTTTTACAAATTATGTTTAGAGAAATGGAAAAATAGAGCTCTCACATTGAAAATCTTAGCTTAAGCCATGAACAAGCTCTAGTTCAGTAATTCCTGGGGGACAGCAGGCCTACTTATTTCAGCTGCAGTTAGGCAACTGCCAACTCATTAGAAAGTTGTTCTTGTAGCCAGTGAAAGTCCATCAGTGGAGCAGTCTGACGCTCACAGTGGTGTTAGCCAGCTGAACTAATGTGTGCTTGCCCAGCTCTATGTTAGCACTCTTCTTACTTCACCAAGAATTGCATTGCTCTGTGCTGAAAGCTCCTTCATTCAGTAAATCCTAGAAGAATCTTGGTTTTGAGGAACTGTGAAATGAAAGTAATAATGCTAGAAGTCATTGTTTGGTGTACAAGCTCATTAAGTCTCATTCAGGAATTTTACATTTCTGTACTCATGCCATTCCTAGCAGTTGTGCTCGTGAGAAGTTGAGACCTGTCAGCTCCAGGATCCCCACTCGCAATTACCAGAACAGGAGGGCGCCATGCAGTTTCCAGAACACCCTGCAATGGGTGTCTTCAGCATCCTGCTCTGAGCCTGAGGGGCTCTGCTCTCTTACTTGAAAATGCTTTGTCCACAGCAAGTTGTGTTGTGCTCTTGCTTTGGTATCTCTCATCTTCCTTGACTGCCTCTTCATAGCACAAGGGTGCTGTAGTTATCTAGACTACAAGTGTTACAAAACCCCTTTATGTCCATGTTGATTGCTATTTAATGCTTTTGGGTTGTAGAAAAGGATTTTATCAATTGGAGATGTGTTGCTCAACTTCTCCCTTGCATTCCCCATCTAGTGCCTGAACATTGAAAATGATAACCTGGCTGAGGTGAGCACAATCACGAGCCCTGAAACCAAGCCAGCAGAGATGGACAATAGCTACAGTTACTGCAGCTCGTTACCCATGCTGAAAAAAGACGTTAACTGCAGTCCAGATTTCCTGGATGGTATGGAGGGCCCCTTCTCGGGCATTTTGCCACCAGAAGACACCAGCCAGCTGAGTGTGAACTCTTTAAATGACACATCCCCTTCAAACCCTGATTTCTGTGAGGATTTCTACACCACATTTATTGATACAAAGGTGAACGGTGATGCAGCAGCAACGAACACTATCAGTCAATCCCTGGCAGAGATTCTAAGTGAACCTATTGATCTTTCTGACTTTGCACTGTGTAAAGCTTTTAATGGCAACCACTCAGGGACCAGAGCAGAATGTAATGATTCTGACTCTGGTATTTCACTGAATGCAAGTTCCAGCGTAGCATCGCCGGAACACTCTGTGGAATCATCTGCCTGTGCAGATAAGACTTTGGGTTGCAGCGATTCTGAAATGGAAGACACGGATAGTACTCCTGGAAGTATGCAGAGCAGTGCTGGTGTGTACTCTTTGCACCTCCAGGATCAAGTGTTTTCTTCCTTAGGGCCAAGCACTCAAACACCAAGTTTGCCACGTACAGCCACACCAAAGAAAGAACCCCCTCCTGCTCCTGGCCAGCCCAAAGCTCCCTTCACAAAAGACAAACCTCCAGGCCGCCTCGATGCTCATCTCACGAGAGATGAGCAAAGAGCGAGAGCTCTGCAGATCCCTTTTCCTGTTGAAAAAATCATCAATCTCCCTGTTGCGGACTTTAGTGAAATGATGTCTAAGGAGCAGTTCAACGAAGCCCAGCTTACACTTATTCGAGATATACGCAGGAGAGGCAAGAACAAAGTGGCTGCTCAAAATTGCCGCAAAAGAAAACTGGAAAATATAGTAGAACTGGAGCATGATTTGAGTAACCTAAAAGATGAGAAAGAGAAATTGCTTAAGGAAAAAGGAGAGCATGACAGGAGCCTTCATCAAATGAAAAAGCAATTCACCACCTTGTACCTCGAGGTCTTCAGCATGCTACGTGATGAAGACGGAAAGCCTTACTCTCCTAGTGAATATTCACTGCAGCAAACCAGAGATGGCAATGTCTTTCTTGTTCCTAAGAGCAGGCAGTCAGGGACTAAACTTTGAAGGGCAGTACAGCTGGCTCCTGTTCTCTGAGTTACTAGTTTTGCATCATTATCATGATAGTTTTTACTGTGAGGTGGAATGCAGAATTAAGTAATATTTGTCAAGTAAGTCTATGCAATGATAATTTTAAAGTCGTTAATTAGTTTATGGAAGATGCAAGTTGAAATTTAATCACAATGCAGTTGGGCATATACAAATTTTTTAATCTGACTTTATAACAGACATTTCCTTCTTATAGCACCACTTTGACTAGTTTCCATATATATGTAAATATTTAAATATGCCATATTTATATACTGTTCCTATCTATTGTTATATTCATAGATTTGATATATAAATATATATATATAAATGATTTTAGCCTTCTGAATATAATTTCTTGCAAGACAACCAGGATGGCTTCTTATATTTTTTATAAATATGCAATAGTGTTCCCCATTTTTCTTACACATTTATATTTGCTTTATATTTAATATATTAATTTAGTATAAAAGTTGACACTCAGTGTTTGATTTTGCTTTATCAGCTCATTAAACTTTTTAAACTCTACTTCATACACATTTATTTCCTTAAAGGAGAGAAATCCTTGCTAGTTTTCCAAGGCTAAGTCTTCCTAGCATAATTATCAATCACAATAGCAGTGTCAGCATTACCAATACTTCATTCAGCTTCATTTTAATAACCTTTGGAAAGGCCATGTAACACAAAGTTTCAAGTCTGCTAAGCTCATATTTTTGTTTTCCTCTGTGAACACTATGTAAATTCATGAGATCTTTTCTCCAAAGGCACTCAAAATCTGTTAAAGCGTTGCCAGCATTATGTCTTTTTCCAGCTAAAATTTCTATAGGCTTTTGAGCAATTCTCCTAGAAATACACTACTGTGCCTCTGACTTCAGTCAATGAGCATCACCTCTCCCTGCTGTTACTTTGGTGCTTATGGAAAACTGCATACTAGCAGCCATCCACCTGCCCTGTTTGGAATCTCTGCTCAGTGAATTGAAAAGCTTTGTGGAGTTTAAATTATGATTTATAAAAGAGTAAAAAATGGGCAAATAAATAGCATGGTTTTGTTTACTACTCAAAAGAACTCATCACACTTGATTGTTTTGTATTTTTTCAATACAGAAAATGCGTAATTTGTAAGACATGTTGATCTGAAAATTAAAAACTGTTTTCATCCCTGTACAAGTTCTAAAAGGCATGCTTGATCTGAAGTGATTTTTTTCTTGCCACTGATGGTCCATATCATGGGTGGGCAGTGGGGGAATGCAAGACTCAGCTGCCACTTCAAGCAAGAGGACTAATCCATGTTTGAAAATGGCAATTTTAGAGCACAGGCATCGAGAAGCACACCCAGCCATGGCCCCAACAGTCAACACTGATACACAGTAACTCTTAAACACAGGCAGGGGCTGATGGCAAAGCACAGAGCACCTAAAATGCTCCTGAGTTCCCCTTGCCATTAACTATGCTATCAAATGTCTGTCAGAGAAAATTCTCTCTACAGTTGCACTATAAGTACTTTTAATTACAAATTGGCTATAAAACAGATATCTCAGTAAACTCCTGCCCTGCACTTCCTTAATTTCATTTGTTCCTTAATTTGTTCCTTAATTTCACTAACGTGAAAGCCAAAGGCAAACACTATCCTTACAGCCTTTGCAGGGACTGCTGTATTTGTACCATCCATTTGTCTAAATCATAATACAAAGATACTTCTCCCATTACCAAAACAAAAGTGCAACAACAAAAAACCAGTAGTTAAAGCAGCAGCCTTGTTTGCATTTCATCAGGTGAAGAATCAGTCTAAAGTAACTTGGGTTGTGACAAACTGCATCCAGTTTAAACCAGTGTTCTTCACATCAGCACACTGCATGATGCTCTCGCATCGAACCCCCCAATATGACTGAGGAAAAAAAATCCACGTTACTCATTTATATATAAACACATCAGATTGCAAACTATAACCTTCCTTCCGTTACTGTTATTACTGAGGTACAGAGTACGCTCCCAAATCTGAGTGACTAGTGACACTGCCAAGTCAGAAGCCTCACACCGCTGACCTCATACACTGACAAGCTGCTATGTGGAGACCATTTGTTTCTTGATCAAAACAGCCCATTTTAAAACCATTATGAATAAAGCTGAAAAGCTAGCCTGAACCAAGGGTTTTTGGCTTGCAGTCCCAAGTTGGAAAGATGATCCTGTAAGAAAATGTGTTGCAATAATTCTAGACCACTTAAGTGTTCTTCACAGCACTAAAAAAAGGTGATGCCAACACATTTTAGATTGTAAGTCATTTGACAATATACACTTTATTCTGATACAAAATTCAAATATTTTAACAAATTTTAATCCATTATGGACTATACTGAAATTTTAAATTTCCACGCTATTGTAACTTGTTTAACCACAAGTTTCAAGATGTCAGCACATTAGCACCATTGCTCTTGAAGTCTTTGCGAGTTATACCATTTTATTCTGTTTCCAATCTTGCGATATTATCTTCTACATGAAGGCCATTTTTTCTTCTGTGGAGATACTTGGATTGCTTTAGTTCAGGAAAAGCTAATAGAGAGAGATGTCAACCTGTAGCACCCACAGCAGAAAAAGAATCATCCATCAGATATGTGAATTTCAGTGATACTCAAGATCTTACATGCTCCACACAATTTTAAGATACACACACTTGTCAGAGACCACAGACTGATTTATGAATATTCCACCTCAGTGTAGACAGTACATGAAAACCACGTTAATGTCTTAAACAAGAAACCAAAGACAGCACGTCAGTACATCACACAATCCATGCTTGAAAAGATTAGGAACCTTAAGTATTGAAAAGATATAAAAGTTTAGATGCTGTGTTTAATTTTGGTTTTCAGTAATAGCAGTTACCTCCATCAATCTGGGCTGCTTTTGGGGAAACTCCCTCTCTACCTGGAAGTATCATTTTTGTTATCAAGTACATTTCTGTACAACTGTAGCTTAGGGACCAATGCTTTGTTAGTTTTGCATCTTTATATCCCCATCTCCATTTAAAGTTGCTATTTTCAACAGAAGCCAGTAAACAAAAACATAGCCATGAAATAAAGTTCTTAACTCTTAAAAGTGCCTCTTGGACAGAGATAAAATTGACCTAGCACTCCCTTAATAAAGTGTTTATTTTGGTCAAAGTTATTTCTGAACAGATTTAGCTATAAATAACTGAATTTAAGCACATTAATCTTAACGAGTGTTATAAATCAAACTGTGAAAATAATTCTAACAGTGATTATTTATTTCTGTATGTGGTGCAAAAAGACCCACCCAGAGCACACAAGAAGTCTGCAGCAACGTGGAATCCTCTCATGTTAAGGAAAGGTAAAAGCTTTACTCTATGCACAGGTGTAGTACCAAGACAAACTACAAAGTTTTTGTAAAAAACTTAACTTTGTTAAAACATTTTCACAATTCTACTGTTAAAAAAAGACCACTGCAGGTGCAAGAGCATTTGCCTGTACCTGAGGGGGCAATGCTGTTCCCCATTACCTGCTGCTGCACAGATGCCTGCAGGAGCTCTGCCAAGTAGAGCACACTTCAGGCTTAAAAAGGCAAGCTCATCACCTCAGCAACAAGCTGGCACATGACACTAAGGCAACGTGACTGTACTGCAGTTTCATTTTTAGGCTCAACCTTGGCTAAGCACCAACTCGTCTCAATGTTTTTTAAAAAGTACATGCAGTTACCATGAGATTTGCAATTCAGTAGCTTCTGATTTTATGAAGGTCTCTGTATGTTACTTCCAAATTAGTTAACTGTGTGTTACGAAGTTAGGAATTACTTTCTGGGAGTCTACAGGCAGCAGGTAGAAAGTCTAAGTACTTGAAACAGTTTGTGAATGTGCCTCTGATAAGGTAGGTTCCATTTGACTACTTTCAGAGCAACGAAGTATAACCAACACTAAAATAGAAATTGACTTTGTAAGAATGCACAGGCTCAGAAATGTATTGGGAAGTTTAAACAGATGCTGAAGTACTTCATAAAAGGACCTGTAACAATCAAAGATGCAGAAAAGGAAGTAATACATGTTCCAAGACTTAATATGTGTTCCAGTCTGTGTAAAATCAAGATTGCATGATAAGTTTTTATTACCATTCCATTTGCCTGTACAAATGCCATTGTGATTTCAGCTGGGTATCATGACAGTATTACCCTCAATTACCCTGCCTGAAAGCACCCAGAATCTGAAAGGGAGCTCCTTGATTTGTACAGGTAAATACAACACCCCCTGGTGAGCCAAGATCTACTACCTAGGAGGGAAATCCCAAATTGCACCAATACCAAGCTCCCTCCCAGTAGAGGTGCAAGCAGCAGCAGCAGCAGCAAGTCACAGCTGCTGAGAACTGTAAGAACCACTTCAGTGTCACTGCCTTCCTGGGCTTCTCTGCAGCACCTCTTTCCATGACAAGGCACAGAACCATTTCCCCCCACCCCAGCACACCCCCCAGTAACCAAAACACATTGTTTCAAAACATCAACTTGTCTTGTTGACCTCAGACACGAAGCAATTTTGCATCTGCCAGGAACAGAAGATTCTTGAATAGGAAAATGTGCCAGCAAGCAGCGCACATCCAGAACAGGAAACACTGAATGACAAATGCTGGAATATTTGCTGCTTAGTACTTGTGGCTTCCCTTGATTTTAAGAAACTGTCATAGGAAAGCCTAGAAGGAAATAGGGGTTAAACACATTTTACTATACACTACAAATCTTACCCAGTCAGAAACCTTCATTTGAAGAGGATGTGCAAGACATGCCCCATTTTGTCAAGCAGCAGCTTCTCATTCAACCTGAAAATTAAAGAAATTACTCTTACCTTGTTTAAAAACCTCCCACCACTCTTTATAATTCATGAAAAATTTTAAAGGCAAACCTTACCTATGCTCATTGCCCTTCCTTTCAGGTCTAAATGCTAGACCTATTGATTTTGAGTCAACTCAAGTAGCTATCACTCAAGGAGGTTCCAAAAGGTGAAGAACTCTTGCTAGACTTTCTTCGATATTTCAGCTGTGATAAGCAGATTTAACTAGCCTTGGGAAAGCTGCTCACTATCAGCACAGTATCTTATTCCTTCACTTTTCTGGAAGTTGAAGCTGTTGCTCCTGCTGCCTTGTCATTCTTTAATTAGGCTGACTTCTCCATACTCAATAGGCTGCTGAAGTCCTGTCTTACGAGTCTCCTTAGCAATGTATGGATCAAAGAAGTACATCCTAGGTTCTGTAAAGCTGGCGGATCACTGTCCTCATGGCTTACACTTTTCCACGTCACAAACAACAGCTACGCTACCCCACCCACCTACAAAGCGGTCACTTACATCCATCTCTTAAAAGGTTGCATACAGATCTTGTTCATAAAGTTTATTATGACACTATTTTTCAAAGTTAACATTGTAGTCACAGTACAGCTACAAGAGGCCCTGTTAAAAAGAACACTGTCAATACATTCTAAAAAAATTTAGAAATACCAGATCAATTGTCAGAAGGGACATCAACCCCATCCTCGTTGTCCCTGCAATCAGATGCAGGCCCCAGGTGCAAGTCTACACATCTTCTAGCATAGTAAAGTACAAAGCAAGTCAGAAGTCGGGTGTCTCACTCCCTAGTGAGTTGTGGTTTAGTTTCCCATGTTTTCAAACTCCAAATGGGTTGTTTAAAAAATGCCTTTATTGAAGTACAGCCTCCCCCCCACCCCAAGCCCAAATGAACACGTACAACAACAGAAGCGTTCACTAAACCAATTCTTGCTTTAACTTTTGAGATCTTTCAGAACTCCACAGACAAGAATAAGCAGACTTTGAAATCCATTTTGGAGGCTACCATTTTGACACTGGTTCCTTGTTTTAGCGTACTGCAGTCTAAATACACTCCAATAACAGCGTTTAAATAACATATGTTTAATTTTTTTCAAACAACACACTTATTTTTCTACCACTTCTTAAAAATTATAATTCATTAATATGACTGATTATGCCTTAAGCCATTTCATACATCTTTGCAGATTCATTCCTACACTGGAATTGCATTTACCTTATACTGCACATTGACCCAGAAGTGAAACAGGTGTGAGTAATTCCAATACATATTGCCAAGTGTCTGAGTATTTCTTTTATTGACTGGGTCCCTACTCTTCTGAGTCTGAATTGACAGCAAGCACTGGCCTGGCAATAGTCAAGAGAATTCACATCAGATGAGGACAGCACAGACTGCAGTGCCTTAATTTGGAGGTCAGAAGTGAGAATGTCAAGTACAATTTCTAGCCACATGTACTGGTCAGATTTTCTACTCCACTGCACCAAATCCAGTTGTAGCACACTATCATTCTACCTGTGAGAACTCGGGACTGTACCCCTCTGCGTTGTGGGAATACTTCTGGTGGGCAGAACACAACTAGATCGTGTTTTATCTTTGAGCTCTCAGCCGAGCACAGGGAAACAGCTCAAGGACTCTGCCATTTAAAGAGCCCATGAGGAATGGGCTTCTGGAGAACATTACCTGGGACTGTCAGTGATTACACCTGTGCTACCCTTGGCTCCCAGTCAGATGTGTCCAGAAAATTGCCTAGGGTGCATGCAAGAAAGTATATACCCATTAAATTGAGGAACATACCTATTACTCTCACTATGACACCTCATTTAATTGAAACAGTGCAGTCTGGTGCAAGGGAGAAGGAAATGGGGAGAAAGGGGATGAAAATTCCAAGCCACCCTCCCCAAAGTATAGTTTTATTGAAACAGAATCATTGTATATCCCAAGGAAACAGGCACTTGATTCCCCCCACCTTAACTTCTCGGGAATTACAATAAATATAAAGGTAAAAAGCAAATTTCTTTTTCTCTCCACCCAAGACTTAAACAACTTCAGTTATCCCTTATGCATCTCAAATGAGACGGGAGACAGCTTTCATGTGTCTAAAGTTGGTCTTGTTAAAATATTTATCATGCCTTATTTTCTTGAAGCGCTAGTACTAATACAGAACTACAAATTAAAAAAATATGCACAAACCAAAAAGTAATTTGAAGTTTTCATTAAGATAAAGCTTAGTTCTATGATTCACAAACACTAATTTGAGTAACTCAAATCCTAGTTATACATCTAAACAAACTATAATGCAACATACAGATGTTTTCCCTCTGTATGCCTATGTAACTCATGTCAATGACAGTTACGTATATACACTGAGACTAGACCCCTTAAGACTGCAAATCAATAGGTGTTTCTATTGTTAACTTTAAATTAATACAAAATAGTAATTGAGAAATGCAATTTATCTTCTCTATTAACTAACAAGGAAACACCCTAAACTACATTTCAGTTCTGTTATAGAGTTCTCTGTACTAAATGTGGAAAAACTGAACTACACAAATATTGAAAAGTTAAAAATTCATTGATTTGTTTATTCCTGGTACCACTACCACAATTTACAGGGCAATATACCTGATGTAATGGGAAAATAAAAAGAAAAAAGAAAGACAAAGCTACAACAGAGAAAGACCTCAGGAATGTACATCTAATCGACACTACATTGCATGAATCAATAGCTGCACTTTTTGCAAACTGTGGCTATGACAGTCCTGATCAAGAAGGGTTTCCTGTTTAAGCTGCAGTAACTTTTCTGACTATGGATCATCGTTCCTTCTGTGGCAGATTTTACAGTTCCTCTAATTCATTTGGGACGACTGTCTCAAAGTAACCTGCAGCTTTCCTGACAACTCCTCGCTCTCTCTCCTGCTAAGAACTGTAGCCTGTTGAATACAGGATAAGAAAATTATTACTCTCAGTGAACAGTTGCACATTATTAATCATCATTATAAATATGCATTACACCTACCCTTTTTCTGGTAGCATTTTTAGAATCTTCTACCACCATAGCCCCCACTTCCACTTCCAGATCCATAACCACCTAAAAAACAGTGTATATACTGAAGTACATGAACAACAACGGATTTTATCTCAAAAATATCATCTGTACAAAATCATACTTACCACCATAGGGACTGCCTGAACTTCTGCCACCAAAGCTGCCACCACCTTTCATGGGACCATAGTTAGACTGCTGTTGTCCACTGTAATTGCCAAAATCATTGTAGTTTCCACTTCCACCATAATTACCTAAAACAAGTAATTTATAAAACCATTGTTTGTTTAACATTTAGGACACAAAACACGCCAAATTCCAATATCCAACGTAACAATAAACTGTAATAGTTGAGAACAATTTAAAATTAAATTCATGTATTTTGATGCTACCTCTATGCAAATGCACAAGTAACAGAAGACCCTTGGTATTTTTACAATTAGAAACTGGTATTTTATTGAAGGTGAAACACACCACATTATAAGCACATTTGAGTAGGCAATTTGATGTTAACCCAATAGGCCAAATTAAGGCCCCCAAAATCGGAAAACCATGAGTTTCACCAATATTCTTCTACTGCACAACTCTGCATGGATGACCCTAACGTAAGTTACAATTTATTTGCACCAAAAAAAGTGACAGAACTGTAATGGACATGCTGCATACATAGATAAGAAACTATAGTAAGATATACAGTAGTTTTTGCAGCTTAACTCCTCAAATTTGGGGCTAACAATAAAAAGCTTAAAAAAAATTTGTGTTTGTAGTTCTCACAAAGGAGGATGTGATCTACGTGTTGTGAACTGGTATCCAAGAACAACATACTTGAAATGCTCAAAACCACTGAAATTCCTGTACTCTGCCTTCACACACACATTTACAGCCAAAGCTTTTTGAAAAATACGTCCCTGGCAAAACAAAGTTTGAATTTATCAAAGCTGATTCCCATGAAAAAGAACTTCCCTTACCCAACATGGCCTTCTATGTCAAAACCTAGACATACAACTCCTTTTATGAATTACCGTATTTCAGGCATTGTGAAATGAAACCCAAGAACCATGGATGTCGAATTAAAGCTGGAATCTTACCACCACCAAAATTTCCTCCTTCATTGTAGCCATCATATCCTCCTCCACCACCTCCATATCCACCACCTGGGTTTCCATATCCTGGTCCTCCACCACCACCATATCCTCCTCTGCTGCCATAGCCAGGACCACCTCCATAGTTGCCACCTTTGAATCAAAGAAAAGTCAAACTTAACACACCAAAGCTAAATACTAGTAAGGAAAAATCCATTTAACAAAAAAACCCAAACCAACACACTTGCACTATAAAAATGTCCCACAGCACTTTTCCTTTTTTATATTCATTGTGGTTGCATGATTTATCTGAACTATTTGATTGAGAAAAAAACCCATGCTGATAAAATCAGGACCTAAGTAATTAATTACATGGTATTTCCCTCATCCCTTTTTACATTCTGGTAATTAAATTTTTTAGCCCTTTGGTAATTGCTGTATTTCTGTTCAGATGCATTTTGGATACTGCATCACGAAAAGGATACCATTGAACCACAAAGTCTTAAGAGTTTACTGAAAATCATTGTTCACTGCTTTATTCAGTTTTAGTCATCTCAACTGACATAAGAATCTTCACTTAGCTCTCAGTAACAAGCAGCTCCCTCACGCCCTTACGATATTTTTTTTAAAGCGTAAATACAGACAAGTATTTTTTCCACCCATCATTGTGTGAAGAGAACAAAGAAAAAGCTAACTCTTCACAGTTCTACAATATACACATTTCATTTTCATTATTGCTATGATCACATTATCACCAAAATAGTCTTTGCTTCTAAGGTGAAGGCAAGACTTACAGCTGGTTCTAACAATGGGGGAAAAGGAAGTGAACAATACACTTACCATCACCAAATCCATTGTATCCGTCACCACCCCCAAAGCTTCCTCTGCTCCCACCACCGCCACCACCACCCCCATAGCCTCCTAGAACACAAAACAAATGAGAATGTTTTCCTGAACAAACATGTTAAGTGTTTAAGCCAATTGACACAGGAAATAATAAAAAAAAACCAAATCCAAAACCAAAATGTAAATCACATTGTATAATAATATTCCAGGCATTTACCTCTCCCACCAAAGTTTCCTCCTCGGCCAAAATTCCCTCCACCGCCTCCAAAGTTTCCACGGCCCATGAAGTTGCCTGAGCCACCCCCACGACCTACAAAATATTTCACTTGAATTACATTAATTGAAAACCTGTTACACAAAATAGCTATGCACAACTACAACTCACCTCTCTGAGAGCTAGCAGTCTGCATCTCTTGTTTTGAGAGCGCTTTTTTCACTTCACAGTTGTGTCCATTTATAGTATGGTATTTCTGAACTACAGAAAATAGTGAAAAAGGGAAGTCAGAAATCACATCACTGCAATATGCTGTAAAACTCTCACAGAAAGTTACTATAAGGCATATGCACACGCTGAAAAGTAACACGAAATGAACCCCATCCTTTACAATAGCAAAGTAGCTGATTATGCAATCATCTCATTCCACACACTGCTTTTCTGAAACCTTAACATTTTATCCCGAGTCATTTCTCACTGAAGAGCTTACATACCAACAATTTTATCAACTGTATCATGATCATCAAAAGTAACAAAAGCGAAGCCTCTCTTCTTTCCACTCTGCCTGTC
This sequence comes from Pyrgilauda ruficollis, assembly GCF_017590135.1. Taxonomy (NCBI): domain Eukaryota; kingdom Metazoa; phylum Chordata; class Aves; order Passeriformes; family Passeridae; genus Pyrgilauda; species Pyrgilauda ruficollis. Next base: position 20,285,342 of record NW_024524377.1, on the reverse strand, counting down.
TTCCATGACCTCTATGGTTTCAATTTTCCCATATTTTTCGAAGTACTCCCTTAAATTATATTCTTCTGTATCTTCTTTAATTCCACCAACAAATATTTTCTTCACTGTGAGGTGTGCCCCAGGCTTTACAGAATCCTGCAATTGCCAAAAATTACATTCAGTGCTTAAAGTAGTAGGTAAAGATCAGAATATGTGGTTAACTGGAACACTAACTCACCTCCCTGGAAACTGCTCTCTTTGGTTCAACCACGCGTCCATCAACCTTATGTGGTCGAGCGCTCATGGCAGCATCCACCTCCTCGACACAGGAGTAAGTCACAAAGCCAAAGCCTCTGGAACGTTTTGTTTGTGGGTCTCTCATCACCTGCAAACACACAAGCAGGCGCTCTGTATTTCTGTGCTACTTTAAGTATCTAACCCTTTCAAAAGCACAAACTAGTAACAGAGACTTTACCACACAATCCGTGAGTGTGCCCCATTTCTCAAAATGCTCTCTCAAGCTATCATCTGTTGTTTCAAAGCTCAGACCTCCAATGAACAGCTTTCTCAACTGCTCTGGCTCCTTTGGCTCATGGCCCTACAAAATGAAAAAAGTAAGAAACATATTTTGAATACTAATTACCGAATTAAAATTTCAGTGAATTACTAGAAATTATCTGTGCACATTATAACTACAAATAGGTAAAATACATTTACATAAAAAGAATGACTTCTAATGGGTTTAGACAGCAAAATAGTAAACACTTAATGAGGTGTGATTTTAATTAAAACACTAACAACTTAAAGACTGCTAAAATGCAAACAGTAAAGGGATTTCAATATACGAGGTAACTTAGTTGCTCCCCACCACCCAAAAGTGCATTCATTCTGTGCCTATCTCTGAGTCACAGTACGCACTGTAGGGACTGGGGATGAAGCGCTGCTAGATAAAGGGAAGTTCTAATACTTTATGAAGCATAAATATGCAGAACTACAAAAAATTTAAAGATGCAGTATACAAGGAAAAAAGGTTTCTGCTCAGGCTGAGTGTCTACTCTTTGGGGATGTCCATTTTGAAAGGTTACCTTTATTCATTTTTATGAAACATATCAATACTAAATTCCTTCAAATATAAGTTGTGTACTTCGATAATTCTACTACTGGAATACATGCAAGCAAGATAGTGTAAATATATATGTGGATTTTAGTCTTATGGGAAATACCTCTCAAATGTGAGACAACATGGACCTATGTCTTATAGACAAAAAAATGCCATAACAACTTATCAATGACCAGTAGTGGGTACCACTACTGGAGTAAGATTGGTAACTTAACATCACAGAACAAGCAAGTTTAACAGCTCTTGGTAACACTGCCTATGTATGACCAGCCACATTTTAAAAGGTGCAATTTTGCAGATTCCAGTTTTCTGTCAAATGACTGAAATGGGCTTAAGAGTACCACTATGCTTCCGCTCTGTTTCAGTGCTGCACTTTTGTACTAGACACGGAATTTCCCCGTACATGTGATGAGGAGTTCACAAAAAATTGTTTCACAACGGCCACCGTCAGAGAAGTCTTACCGGACTTCTCTGTTTAAAAGCAACCAGATTAGAATCTCATTTAGCAAGTGGGTACTTCTGTGGATGTAAAACACTCCACAAGGTGCTGGCCAGCTATGCTGTGTATGACTTCAGTTCTGCAGCACCGATGTTCAACAGGCTTCACTGTTTCTGCTCCAGTCCATTAAACCAGACTAGATGCAGCATTATCCTGATATGAACTACATAAAAACAGCCACAGAATTCCACCTGCAAACATTCTGCTTCAAATCTGGAGTGCTATAACCTCTGCCACACTGCTAGGGCTGGCCAGGAAGGTTTAAGTCCCTTTGAATGAGAGTTTTAATATTATATAGTGCTTTAGCAAACCATTGGCTTATAATACTTAGGTTGTACTACAGCAAACAGTAACTAAGATTATGAAAAGTTGTCTGGGAATTAAATCCCTGCCTTTACATCTGCTAAATTTTGTTAGAAAGAACCCCAGCATTTTTGATAACAGCCTACTATTTAAGGCTTTGTTACCTCAGGACGATCATATAAATCAGTAACAGTCAATGGTCCCATGACTACAAAGTAAAGCTTCTAGTGTCTTCCAAGTAGTCCAGACTACAAAAGCGTTAAAAAAACAACTCCCTTTTCACTACATTGAAACTTTAAAATTTATAGAATTACACACCTACTGCATATAGAAACTGCTTTAGGTCAAGTGTTATCTGCTGCTAATTCTAATTTTTAAAATCTACTGACAAGTTTTAGTTGGGTTATGTTAAATCTGGGAACACTAAGTGTTTTCAAACTCTTCTACATGTATTGAAAGACATTTATTATGAGAAGCTGTGAAGATTAGACTCCTTCAAAATCACACACGTACGTAAGGAAAAACTGTACAGACTATTTACAGTTCTCTGATATTATTCAAGGCTATGAGAGTTTCCAGCTAACAACTCAAAGTGCTTTTACTTCAAAAGAATAACCACAGAATTTTTCAGGTAAGGAAGAGTGAAGTTCTTTCCTGCTTATTGTTATTATATGCATGAAAACTGCTGTTCTCTCAGGAAAAACACCTGCTGATACAGCTTCTCTGTTCTACTGGATAAGAATTATCCTTAAGAGACATACATGTTATAGGAATTATATGCAAAAAATGAAAGGCAGTATTTTCTTGAGAGAGTTAGGTAATCAGTTTTTTAGGCAGTTTCTTCTCACTGGGGTTTTCAGAGTGCTGTCCTCTAGCACACAAGACTGTTTCTCAGTTGTTCTGCTGCAAGTTATTTCTATCAGCAGTCTTTCCTGCACAGAAAATCCTGCAGAACACATCTCTCCCTCAGAGTAACTTGCACCCTGCTCTATGAGAACCAGGCTGCCTCCTGCTCAGCTGACATGGCAGGAGCGCACGCCATTTTGCAGCACTCCTCTGGCAGGAGTGTGGAGAGCAGCTACAAGACCGTCCAGCCTGCCTTTAGTCGGCAACACACAGTTTCTCCCCCTAAGCTGTCAGAGTGGCTTCCAGACACATTACACGGCTCTGCGGAGGCGGAAAACTTTCCTTCTGCCCTGACTTTGGCCTTCCCCCTCTGAAGCCCAAGGGCTGCGCGGGCCCGGCCGCCTCCATTTTGTGCTCAGCCGCGGCGGCCGCGCCGCCAATATGGAGCCGAGGGCGGGGCGCGCGGCCGGCGCCGCAGTGGCGCCATGGGCGGGGCCCGGCCCGCAGGAGCCCAGGGCGAGGCCCCTGCGCGGGAGCCGCGGGCCCCTCTGCTCGCCCCCGCCGCCAGCAGAACCGCACCGCGGCCTCCCAGGCCCTACCGAAACCCCCAACACTCGGCGCAGTGTAACTGTACCTCTCGCCTAAGGCGCGGGGGGGAGAGGGCAGCTAGAACCCCCCTGGGATTCCTGCAAAAATCCTCCTCTTTGCAGAAATCCTGTCACCTTTTGAGACAATGCTGCTGCAGATACGTACTGCTTCTATCCTGAGGTTGCCACCAAGTGAAATTTCCTTAGGCAGGGGCTTTGAATGATCAGCCTTTTGGAGTTGCAGTATTTCTCTCTAAAGGCAGTTTTCGGGTGGAGCTCTCCCATGCATTCTACCTCTGAGCAGCAGCAAGTGGCCACAAAATGCCTGTCACCAAAGCTACACTCAGCTGTGGCTGAACCTCAGACCACCCTGTCCCCAGGCAGTACAATCCTAGACTCTCTTCTGAAACAGGAAAGCTTACAGGCCACTGGGGCCTCAGCAATGATCCCTGAGAAATTTATTCTCTAGAAACTCAACAGTTTTTAAGATCATTGCAGGGCCAGCTACTTTTGTGAACAAGAGCTTATTTAGTATGCAGCGGATCGACCCCGTTACACTCAATTCAAAGTCCAAATGAGTGAGAGAGTTTCAACATTCCTTCCGAAAGGACTTTACACATTGTACTTCAATACAACATAACCATACGCTACCAGACGCATGCAACTGGGACAAGGTTTGTTCATAATTCAAATGTATAGGCCCTCCCACATTGCAGTAGTGTATCATTCCAGAAAAAAGTTGGTTTGAACTAGCTAAAATATTCAGGCAACCTGAAAAAGTAATGTTAGAAAGCAAACAAATTCAAATAAACGACGATAAAATGCCTCCATTATAAGCTATATAAGCATGTTTAATACCCTTTTTGCTGACCTTAAAATTATTTTCTGAAGGGTATTAAGAACTTCCCCCCCTCCCACTTCCACACCCTGCCCCAAAAGTAACTAGCTCCCATCCTCCCAAAAACAGCCCCAACATCTTCTCTATACTACGCACCTTATTCAGTCTACGGTATTTCTGCTAGAAGCAAAAGAAAACAGTTATTTTTACTTAGACAGCTCGCTTTCATTTGCAGTGACTATCAGGCAACCATTTTTACTTAAAAAAAAAAAAAAAAAGAAAAAAAAAGAAAAAAAAAAAAAGAAAATAGGAACCTGTCTTCATTCCCACTAAAAACAGGACTTTTGAAGGTAGAAGTAATCAAGTTCCTGCTGATACTCTGAAGATACATGAATTTAATATTTCCACCTTGCCTTAATCAGAAACATATATTTAATCAATTCTGTTACAACAGAAAGCTAGACAAGCAAAATTTCCCCATTATGCTTAACACCCCACCCCTTAAAACTGTAAGTAATAAACTGCAATTTAAAGTTACTCTACTAATACGGGGATGAAGAAGGTAGAAAAAAAAAAAGATATTAATATATCAGACAGAAATGGTTAACTTGGGGTTTTTTTTTCATCTTTTCCCCTTAAAACTACTTTATTTTTAATAAAAAAACCCATCCTCTCACCTGTGAGGATCGTCTTCCTTTCCTCTTGTAGTCTTCCACCTCTCTCTCTTCCTTAATAGCAGCCATTTTGGAAGGGTACTCTAACTCGGCCTTTCTTTTAGATCTAGGAAACCTAGAAAACAGGTTGGATAAGTCAGTATTTACCCCAGCTCCTGTGACACAGGGCCTTCTCTGGCTGCAATGCACAGGTGTAACTTTGCAGGAAAAAACAGGTTAAAGTAGGAAAAAAATCTCAGAAGCATTTAAAAGGGTATGTTAAAAAGCCTCAGGCTACTCAGCTAGCAACTGAAAGAGATACAGAAGAAGCATCTACTACCCCAGTCAAGCTCACTATACAAACTAACGTTAAAATGTGTAGGAAACGTTTATCTATAACTTTGCAAAACTATTTTGAGTACAACTGATACACAGCACTTCAACACCCAACCTCACTATGTGAATTCTGCTTCTCTGGATTTTTAACCCCCAAAACATGTAACATTTTGCAAACACTGCTTATTAGAACTTTCTGATGACTACCTCTTGTAGTCAGCTATTCAGCGGTGTGCAACACTAGAGGATGTCTTATATAGTTCCTGCATTAAAAAAATACTTTTCACTAGGAGTAATGCAAGAAGCCCTTACTGATTTTAACTTGCACCATCAAGAACTGCTGATCCTCAGGAGTCTATAGCACTAGGCATCTGCATTACTTTTGCTTCCCTATTACGTATTTGGTTACTGCCCTGTACTATGTAATGTATGTCCCATTACAAATAGGAAATCTTTTAAAAGATAACTCAGTGAATGAACCTGTAACTACACATTCAAGCAAAAAACTCATGTTCTCTTCGGCCTTTTTTCTAGTATCATTCACTTAGTGCTAGTATTAATGTATTAGTTTATCTCTGGCCAATATTCATTACTACTTTGGATGTTTCTTGAAGCTTTATTACAGTAGCCAAAATGCAATACTGTTAACTACATAACATACTTCAGTAACACTACACTTGTGCTGCATTTAAAAGCAGAGATATTTACAAGATTAGGTGTACTTCTGTGATGGGTTTGTTTGTTTGGGTTGTGGGTTTTTTTGAAGTTTTCTTCCTGCAAATTTTGTTCCTGCATATGGAAAGGCAGGCAGGTCTCTACTAATGACCATTTTATGCTGTTATTCTGAGTGGAAATTCTTAAGCATAACTTCATGTTAAAATTCAGCTTCAAATTAAACTCAACTGTGAAATCGTGAGTATCGCGATTTAATGCAGAAACAATTTTCAAGGTTTTATTAAGTAACATCTGAGTGTTTGTATTATCTTCAGTTCCTCACCACACAACGTTAAACCTGGTCTTGAAATACTTTTAATGAACATCAGTTTGACCTAAGAGGTATAAGGATATTAAGTACTTCAACGGACCTCTTAGTTTTTTTAAGTCATGTAGGGGAGGTATGAAACAACATTAACACTTCAACGGCTTTCTACAAACTAACTGTATGGCAAAATAAAGCTTTAGGAATTGTTAGAGAGTAAAGGAATAAGCTTATGCCAATACCGTTTCAAAGTAGTAGAAAGTATTAATCCCTTTCTGAAGCTGCTTTTCCCAGCAAGGCTCCACACTGGCCAACATAAAGCTCCTGGGCATGGTCTCTGCCCCAATGGCCTCTGAAGGCCTTAAGGGTTAAAAAGGAGTTGTCTTCTCGCTAATGCACACCATCGTGTGCAACACAGACCTGCTCAGTCCTATTCCTATTTTGCCTTACTGAACGTTGTTAAGGCTGACAGCACTAAATTTTTAAACTCTTATCATCAACAAAATACTCAGAATACCTTCACTATTAAACGCTAGTTAAACCAGCATTGAGCAATCATACACTGCAACTTAACTAGAGAATTTAAAGCAGTCTCCAAGGAAAGCTTTAAATTATAATGATAAAGAAGCCACTAGGACATGTCTCATTACTCACAACGCTGCTCTATCTCTTACAGGAGAAAAGAAGCTAACAGAGACAAACCAGACATTATGATGATGGAAGTTCACCCATCCAATCAGAGAATACTACGGAAATGCACTGGTCTCTTCTATAAGCAATTGAAGTTGGACTTAAAGTGCATACAAAAGGGTGTTTTACCAAGCCTAAAAGTTAAAGCAGGAAAAAACTCATTCCCAGTTTTAAGTGCGTTGGTAGTGCATTCCCAACATCAATAGGAACATGTCCCTGAGGAAAAACGCAAGGCATTGGCTTAATACCTGATGTGATAGATTCCCAAGCTTCACTGAAGCACTTTCCAATCCTTTGAACACATCACCCCTCTCAGTTATTAAACCCGAAGCAGCTAAAACAATTGCTTGTATGAAAAAGTTCGTTTTAGCTGCTTTGGTTAAGGGATCCAGTTTCTTCTGTTTTTAACGTAGGAACAGAAATTAGTGTGAGGTGTTGTTTCTCAAATCTTAATTTTTAAGGTTTCAGCGTTCAGTGAAAGGAGCAAAGATAAAAAATACCACGCACACCAAAAACAAGAAACAAAAAACCCCAACCAAACAAAAAAATCCACTATTTTTGTTTGCATACTCTGAAACACTTGAGCAAAGGACCTTAGGTTTTGAGGAAAGAACAGCAAGGGCAGAATACGATGACTATTTCCCTCCAGGAAGGGCAAGGATGATTTCTCTAGGTTTGCGCAGACTACTTCATGCTGCTCACCAGGATCATGGCAGAATGCCACCGAACGTCCTGGGTCTTCTGCATGTGTAATTGTGGGAGTGGAGAAAAGGAACAGAATTCTATAGTTTTCCTTCCCCCACCTCCCCGGGCAGCAAAGGCTCCCGGCACGTTTTAACTCCCTCTGGGCAGTAGTAACAGATACTAGGGAGGTGCTACGTGTTGCGGCATTCCTGTGAGATGCAGCGTACTGCAGTAAACGATTTTAATGCTTCTAAAACCTGTTTCGAGAAAACTGAGTGTGTAGAAAGTGTGTTAAAGATAATCCCTGCCGCACTACTCCGGGTAGCTTACGCTGGAGGGGTTTGGGCCGGGGAGGGAAGGGGGAAAAGGAACACAGGGAGGGCAGAACAATGACGCAGGCACGTGTAGGGCTCGCCTTGCCCTACTGCTGCCCGAACTCGCACCCATGTGTTTCGGTGTCCCCAGGATTGCTGTGAAGGCTCTGCCGCCCACAGCCCTGCCCCGGGCCGAGGGCCGGGCCCCCCTCACCCACGCGCCGGAGCGCTGCGAAATGGCGGCCGCAGCCCGCGGGGCCGCGCGGCGGAAGCGCCGCCTCTCCCGCTCCCTTTCTCTTCCTGCCCGCGCCGCCATTGCGGAGAAACGCGGCGTGTCGCAGGCGAAAGCGGGTCTGGAGCGCGGCAGGAACGCCACAACGAGGCGGCGGCCGCGGGAACTGCAAGGGGCTCCATAACATGTTGCCGCCAACCACCCCCTTCCCGCCGCGCTTTCCCGCCCGCAGGCTCGGGCGGAATTCAAGCCGCTCCAGCTCCGCGCGGCAGGAGCCGCCTCGCT